>NW_026692139.1:0-1399907 GCF_021218885.2 Marmota monax | reverse complement strand
TCAGGGCTATCAAAGGTGCAAGAGGGGAGATGCTGGATCTGCAAGAGGCTTTGCTTGGCTCTGTTTGTCTGCAGATGTGCTCTGGCTTAGACTAGGGCTTAAGGCTGGCTCCAATTCCTGCTAACTATTGGGCACAGTTTATTCTTTTATGGGACCCTATCCTAGGTCTGGATAATGGGCTTCATCAGATCAGTCATGACCCAGGGTTTCTCCATGTAGGAGAAAATATACTTTTTCAGCTTATGAGCTCAATGGTGGTGAAAGGCTGGCACACAAAACTGTCTTGTCTCCCTCAGGTGTTTCTCTCTGGTCAGTATGGACAGGTCATTTAATCCCTTGCAGGGGCATATAAAGTGTGCTCATTGGGGTCGTGGCTCTGGTCTTGGGACAAATCTCCCACTTTAATATTGGGAGGTGGAAAAGTCTGGTTCTATGAAGCCTTTGGCTCCAAGACACCAAAGAGGAAGAAATAGCCAGTATTGGGAGCCATTATTTGTTGCTTCTGAGGATGACGGGGCTGAGGGGACAGATTGCTGTCCCACTGGTATTGGAAAAGTTGGGTAGAGTGGCAGATAAGTTGTTGGGTCCTTTTTTGGCTTCTGGGGAAAACTGTTTCTCTTCCTGTTTTTCCTCCATCAGGTTTTCTGATTAGATGCGTTCTCTTGGGTGTTAGAGACCACTAGGTTCCTAACATCAGCTTGAACTGTCCATCTAGACAGGCTCTCAATCAAGGGGGCTGTTTTATTAGTATTGCTTGATAGCAATCAATGTAAGAGAATTGGTTCAGGGACTCAAACAATAAGCAAAAGAACCTCAGCAATGATTCTCTTACCCAAAGATCCTTCTGATGGCCAGCCAACATCTTCGGTGAGCCATTCTAATACAGAGCATATGCCACCATTTTGGAGTGAGTTTCACCTCACAGTTACCAGGAAAAGTTTCCTAAAGGATTTTAACAAACATTTCAGAAGGCCCAGCTTTCTTTGTATACCTCCCATGTTCCAGCCTGCATTAGCATAACACATTTAGGACAAGACTCGCTTTGTCCATCTCAAGCTGTTCCCCTTGTGGGGACGTAGGTTCCTCTTAACCTTGCAGGTCTGCATGAACCCCCAACCTGGAGCTTTCACCTAGATGGTGGTTGGTAAATTTCCACCATAGACTGTATGAGGTGCCATGGAACCTCGGATCAGGATTCCACACTCGTTTTGGCCATGGGGTTGGGTAGGAAACTTTCCATTTGTTGGTCTCATTTGCATACTTTTCCCACAGACATGGTCGGAATAAAATTTGTATACTGCCCAAATTCCAACAATTCCAAAGCAAAAAAAAGGGAGTCATGAATTCCCCCTCTGCTCACTGACCCCCAACACAGTCAACTCCAGCAACTACCCTTGTCTGTTTCAGCTCCAAACACTTTTGAGAATACTCGGGACCCACAGAGGTTCATCAAGTCTCTCTTCCACCTGCTTAGGCCTTGAATGGGAAGTTAGGTGGGCTTCAAATACAAATGGACCCATGTCCTAACTATTCAGTTGTGCAGTTCTCCAAAACCCTAATTCTGGTTCCTGCTTCCTGTGGGTCCCTTTGTGCTCTGAGGTGGCAGACCTAGGGTGCTTTGTGAGTCGATCCTCCTTCAGGCCAAGAGTGGCCTGGGTGTACCAAGGAGAATGCTGTTCCCCACTTCCCCAAGGAAGTGGGTCCCCAGAGACAGGAGAGGCACAATAGCCTTCCGTACCTCCTCTGTCCCATCTGGGTAACCACAAATATTGTAGGGACAAAAAAGGCAAGGCACTGTGCAGGGTCATGGTGGGTGCGGAGAGGGCCCAGAGCCAGGACTTAAGCAAGGAGCCCAGGTAAGGGTCTCAACCAGACCGACCAAAAATGAGGGACACAAAGAGCAGGAGGCTGTCAGATGTGCCCAGGTAAAACAAAAAGGATGGGAAGAAAGTGGTGAAACGAGAAGGAGGAGTCAGGTGGAAGCACAGGGCAAACCAAGAGAAGCAAGCCAGGGGTCCCAAATCAGAATGACACCAGGTGAAGCCACAGGATGCCACTTGATTCAGTCACATCATTATGGGCTCAGTTGAAGGTTCAGGGTCAGAGATGGCTGGGTTGGGATTGTAGCAACATTGAACACCAGAGGGCAGGTTAAGGAAGGGATGAAATATTGCAGGATATATCTGGTGCAAAGCACACTCTCACTACCAGGTGTAAGGTTTCTGGCAGCGAGGGCCATCAGACAAGGAACAGGGCTGTGTTTCCATAGGAATATTTCAGGATGTAGCAGCCAGTAGTCTGCCCAAGGTGAGTAGATCCTCAGAGAGGATTAGAAGCAAAGGAGAGCAAAAGGAGGAGACTATGTGGAAATGACTTTCGTCCGGACTTGGGGGAAATCAGTGGGGAGGAAGGACCAAATAAAGGAACCCAATTTAGGCAGAAGCAGTGGAGGGAAGGGTCCAGGCAGTGTCTGGATAACACAGCACAAAGAAAACAGAGGGGAGGCATATCAGAGCCAGAGTAAGGGGCCTGAAATCAAGTTACATGAGCAAGGTCTTCAAGCAGGGTGGCCAGCATCTCAAGCAAGAAGCGAGGCCTAGGAACAGACAGCCAAGGGCAAGGGCCAGGGCCAAGGCATATGAAAATGGACAGGGCTGGTGAGGAGAGGGAGGAAAGGGAGCGAGCTTGTGGCGCCAAGGAGGAAGGTTCAAGGACCAGGCCCACTACAGGGTGTCAGTGTCTGGGAGCAGGGCATGGGCTGAGGGAGGCCAAATGGCCTATGCAAGAGGAAGAGCTACATTTAACATAAGGGATCCCGCATGGCCAAGAGGCCAGGTCCAGTCTCCTGGAATGTGTGAGTATCCTGGGAAGGGATCAGTAAAAGGGGCCTGTCAGTGACAGAGATGACAGGAGGGCCAAATAAGGGCACTGCCTGAAGGGCCAGAAGACTGGTGTGGGTGGAATATGGGCCAGAATACAAGCAAGGATTCCAGGTTAGGGACCTAGAAGAGGGCCCAGATCAGGGGAGAGCAAGGAAGGGAGAGACAGGTAAGGTGAGGCTGCATTAGGGTACTGCAGTTCAGGGAATCCAAGGGGAGAGGGAAACAACCCTAGAGAGGGGCCCACACACCAAGCCCAGGGAAACACTGAGCAAGAAGGGCCAATACAGGTTCTAGTGAGGAGCCAGTCCAGGGAATGAAGAGCCAAGGGCTGGGACAGGGGCGTCAATTAAGGGGACAAGGGTGGAGAGAGAAGGCAGGGGATACAGCAGGGTGGAGCTAGGCTCCAAACCCAGTGCCACTTCCAGGTTTCAGGGTTCTGGGTACAGGACGAAGGTACAGGGAGAGCAGAGGGCCCAAACCAAGGGAAGGGCTCTGTTTCCTAAAAAACACACTGGCACAGATGTGAATATAGGTCCAGGGACTGGGCAAAGGTGGCTGGAAAGGGAAGGCAGCCAGGGGGAAAGTGAGGGGAGGTCTCAACGCAAGGTCACAGTGGGTGTGGAGAGGGGTGAGAGCCAGTAACCAAGCAAGGAGTCCAGGCAAGCTACTGACCTGACCCAAGATGACAAGAGACACAAGAATCAGGGGACTGCACAAGGGGAAAGCAGGGAATGGGAGGAAGAGGTGAAGTGAGGATGAGGAGACAGCTGGTGGGTGGATGGTTGGCGCAAGGGGCAGCAAGGGAAGTGAGATAGGTGTCATAAGATAGGGGCCCCTGCATCCAACCCCACATGAAGAGATGCCACATAAAGCCATGTGACACTACCCCACATGACTAATGAATGCAGTCAGGGGCCCAGGTGAGGAACCTGGCCCGAAGACTGGAGCACAAATGATTAGGCTTCTGGAGTGCTGGGTTATGGTAGGGGCAGCATGCAAGGGGAGATGACAGGGGAGGGAAGGGAGGGGATTGAGTAGAGCAAGGTCCACACAAGGCCCACGTCCACAGCCAGGTGTCAGGGTTCGGGCAGCCAAAGGGGCCCAGGTGAGGGGCTAGGCTCTGTTTCCCATAGGAACCTTCAGGGCACAGAGGCCAACCAATTCCACTCCTCTGCCCCAGGTAAGTAGATCTTCAGGGAGGCAGCTAAACAAGAGCAGAGGTGGGGATGTTGGGGATTGGAGATAGGGAAGCTGGTGGTGCACAGGGAGAAAGTCTCAAGGCCCATGTCCACTGATAGGATTCAGAGTTGCAGAACAGGACCCAAGCTAAAGAATGACAAAGGGCCCAGGCAAGGGGCAGGTCTAATTTTTACCTTAGGAGCCAGGAGGTCCAATAGGCCAGGTCCACTCCCCTGCTGTGGGTGTGAATCCTGGGAAAGGGGTAAAGAAAGGGGGCTTGACATGGAAAGAAATGAAAGGAGAGCACAGCGGGAATGGCCGGAGGATGGGTGCTGATGGGGTAGGTCCTGGACCCCAACAAGGAGCCCAGGTTAGGGACCTAGAGGAGGGTCCACACTAGGGGAGAACAGGGAAGGGCAGCACTGGGCATACAGGCGGCACTAGTGGACTGCAGTGCAGGAACACCAGGGGGAGCAGGGAAGCAGCCCAAGCAAGGGGCCCACAGTCAATGCCAGGCACACTCTGGGCAACAAGGGCCATCAGAGGCTCAAGCAGGAAGCCAGGACAGGGAATGGAGAGCAAAGGCCTGGAGCTGGGGCATGGGGCTAAGGACATTGGACAAGATGTGGGTGAGTAGCCAGGGAATCCAATAGGGGAAGGCTGGTACAGGCTTAGGGCCACTGCCAGGTGTCAGGGTTCCAGGTGCAGGACCAAGCACCCAGAAAGAGCAAGGAGCCCAATCTAGAGGCTGCTTCTCATCAGGCACCCTGGCCCAGATTAGAATCCAGGGCCAGGGACATGGCAAAGGAGACCTGGCAAGGCATAAGGGACAGGTAGAGGGTGAGAGCAGGGCATGGCGGGGGGTCCTGGTGAGTGCTCAGAGTGGCAAGACCCAGGACCCAAGCCAGCAGCCCAGGAAAGGGACCCGCCTGACTGTTCTTGTATTAGAGACCTAAAGAGAAGGAGACCCACAAGAGCCAGAGGAATTCATGAGTGGAAGGAGATGAAGGGGTTGCACGAGGAAAAGAAGAAAGAGAAAAGTGCAAGGGGCACCTAGGGGAGCCCACTGGGGGGCACAAACAAAAGGCCCCCAGGTCAGACCCAACACAAAGAGACCCCATGCTATGATAAAGGACATGAGGAAAGGGCTCAGGGGTTCAGGCGAGAAGCCAGGCCCTGGAACTGGAGTGCAATTGACCAAGGCTAGGAAAGGTTGGATTGGGGTAGGGGCAGCATGCAAAGCAAGAGGGCACTGGAGAGAAGGAAGGGGATTTCTCAGGGCTGGGTTGGAGCAAGTCACATGTGTACTGCCAGGCATCAAGGTTCAGGCAGTGAAGGGGACACAGGCTAGTGACAGGGCTGTGTTTCCCACTAGGAGCATTCAGGGTACAGAGGCCAGCCAGTTCCTCTCCTCTGCCCCAGGTGAGTAGATCCTCAGAGAGGGACCAAAGGAGGGTCAAAAAGGCAATGTGAGGTGATACCTGTGATGCAGAGTTTGGGGTGGGGTCGGTTGGCAGCCAGGACCCATTTGAAGAGCCAAGGATAGAAAGAAGCCAGGGGAGCAGAGGGTCTGGGAAGTACCAGGATACCTCAGCATAATAGGAACAGAGGCAAGTCACAGGAGGGTGCCGGTAAAAGGAGCCTGAAATGAAGGGACATGGAAAGGGTCCAGGAGAAGGGTGGCCAGGGACTCAAGCAAAAATCTGGGCCCAGTAATTGAGAGCCAAGCGCTAGCATATGGACCTGGGTGAATGAAAATAACATGGTTGTTTGTGGGAGCTCTTATACCTCTGCAGCCTGGGTAGAGCAGACTGCCTCGTCCAGGAGAGAGACCCTTCCTACATTGGTGTCCATACCAGCTTGTATTCTGCCTCAGCCCATGTAGAGGGAACTGTCCCCTCTGGACAAGAGACCCCTCCCACCTTGGTTTGTAGAAGGGGTTCCTATACAGCTTCAGCCAGGGTACCTAGGACTCGCCCCTCTAGTCAGGAAACCCCTTTGACCTGGATGTCTGAGGGAATTCATATACCTCCACATGAAGGGTGGAGGGGACTCGAACCTCCAGGCAGGAATCTCCTCCCTCCTGGGTGTCTGGGGGAACTCCTATACCTCCACAGGCAGGGTAGACGGGACTCACCTCTCCAGGCGAAGACCCCTTCCAACTGGGTATCAAAGGGAGCTCATAAACCATAGCAGCCAGGAAATGGAAGGGGAGGAAAAGGCTATGTGAAGACCAGGAGAAGCCAATGGGCGCCTAAGGGAGCCCACTGGTGGGCCCAAGCAAGGGGCCTTTAGGTCAGACCCAACACAAAGAGACTCCTTGCTATGCCAAGGGTCATGAGGAACGCGGTCAGGTGCTCAGGTGAACACCCAGGCCCATGGACCAGAGCACAAAGGGTCAGGGTTAGCGAGGACAGGGTTGAGGTAGGGGCAGCATGGAAGGCCAGAGAGGCAGGAGGGTACCACTCAGGGCTGGGTTGGAGCAAGTCCCTGTTAACTGCCAGGCCTCAAGGTTCAGGCAGTGAGGGGGACTCAGGCGAGTGGCAGGGCTGTGTTTCCCATAGGGGGCATTCAGAGTGCAGAGGCAAGCCAGTTCTGCTCCTCTGCTCCAGGGGAGTAGATCCTCAGAGAGGGACCTGGACAAAAGGAGGGGGACCGAAGAGGGTACTATTAGGGGATACATGGTGTGTGGAATTGGGAGGGGGTTGGCAGGACTCATTCATGCAGCACAAGGTAGGGAGAAACAGGGGGGGTGGAGGGTCTGGGCAGTGCCAGAATATTACAGCACGAGGGGATCAGAGGGGAGCCACAGGAAGGGGCAGTCAACAAGGGCCTGAAGCCAAGGGACAGGGAAAGGGACCTCAAGAAGGGGAAGAATGGCTCAGGGTCTCAAGCAAGTGCTGGGTCCAGTAACATAGAACCGCCTGCTAGCACCTGGGCCTGGGTTAATGAAAAGAAACATGGAGGGGGAGCAGCAGGAGGGGAGAAAGTGGAGTCATTGGCACAGGGGGTGAATGGCTTAAGGTCTAGATAAACTGCAGGGTGTCAGGGGTTGGGAGCAGAGCCCCAGCTGAGGGAGGCCAAAGGGCCCAGGCAAGGAGCAGGGCTACATTTTCCAAAGTGAGCCTCCAAGGCCAAGAGGCCAAATCTATTTGCCTGGCCCAGGTGAGCCTCCTTGGATGGGGATCAGAAAAGCAGGTGTGGGAGAAATAGAACGAACAGGAGGGCCGAAGAAGGGCAAGCCTGAAGGGCCACAGGATGGGTGTGGGTGGGCTGGGGGCCAGGACTCCAGCAAGGATCCCAGGCAAGGCACCTAGAAGAATACCCAGGCTAAAGGAGTGTAGGGAATGCTGGGCCCTAAAGGCAGGGCTGCACTAGTGTACTACAGTCCAGAAATGCCAAGGGGAGCAGGGAAGCAGCTCAAGTGAGGGGCCCTCAAACAATGCCCAGAAAAGCAGTGAGCAAGAAGGGCCACCAGAGGCTGAAGCGAGAAGCCAGGCCAGGGAACAGAGAGCCAAGGGCCAGGGCTTCGGCAGGGTGCTCGGGACAGTGGATTACATTCTGGAAGCAAGGTAGGGGATCCATCAGGTTGCATCCAGTCTCCATGTCCATGGCCACCTCCATGTTTCAGTGTTTCTGGTGCCGGACCAAGCACCGAGGGAGTTCAAAGGTCTCAGTTGAGGGCCAGGGCATTGTTTCCCATAAGGCGCTCTGGATTAGATGAGAGCCTAAGGCCAGGGTCTTGGCAATGGAGACCAGGAAAAGGAAGGGGGGCAGAAGGAGGGCGATGGGAGGGCACACAACGGGGTGGGTGCACATAAAGGCAAGACCCACGACCCAAGCCAGGTGCCCAGGCAAGGGACGCACCAGATCAATAATGATGGGGGACCCAAGGAGCAGGATACCTTTCAGTGACTGAAAAAGGTGCAAGGGGAAGGGGAGGAGGAGTTGCTTAAGGACCAGGAGAAGCCAAGGGGCACATAGGGGAGCACATTTTCAGGGGTCAGGACATCCTGGCATTCTTGGACTGCAGTACCCTAGTGTATCCCTGCCTTTCTGGCCCAGCGATCCCTGTTCTCACCTTTCCTGGGTCCTCTTCTATGTCCCTTGCCTGAGCTCCTTGCTGTGGTCCTGGTCCCCACCCTACCCACATCCATCCTGCTGCCCTTCAGGCTATGCCCCGCTTCTGCCCTCCTGTCTTTTCCATCTGTGCCATGCCTGCTTTTCTGATCTCCTTCCCAGGATTCTCACCAGGTCCAGGTGACTTGATTTGGCCTGTTGGCCCTGGGGGCTCCCTTTGGAAAATGTAGCCCTACCTCTTGCCTGGGTCCTTTAGGCTCCCTCAGCCAGGGCCCTGCTCCTGACCCCTGACAACCTGCAGTCCATCTGGGCTTTTACCTGATCTTCCACTGTGTCACCAACTCCACTTTCTCCTCTCTCGCTTCTCCCCCTCCATTCACCCAGGCCCAGGTGCTAGCACTTGGCTCTCCATTACTGGGCCCAGCTCCTTGCTTAAGTCCCTGAGCCATTCTCCCCCTTCTTGAGGAACCTTTCCTTGTCCCTTGGTTTCAGGCCCCAGTAACCTGCCCCCTCCTGTGCCTCCCCTCTGATCCCCTCATGCTGTGGTGTGCTGGAACTGTCTGGACCCTCAGCTCCTCCTGCTTCTTTCTACCCTGTGCTACTGGAATGTTTCCTGCAGCCCACTGGCCCCAACTTCTGCACACCAGGTATCCCCTCACAGTACCCTATTTGCCCCCTTCCTTTGGTCCAAGTCCCTCTCTGAGGATCTACTCACCTGGAGCAGAGGAGCAGAATTGTCTCACCTCTGCACTCTGAATGCTCCCTATGGGAAACAGCCCTGCCACTTGCCTGAGTCCCCCACATTGCCTGAATCTTGAGGCCTGGCAGTTAACATGGACTTCCTCCAACCCAGCCCTGAGTGATCCCCTCCCTCCCCTCCAGCCTTTCATGCTGCCCCTAGAGCAATCCAGCCCTCTCTAACCCTAACCCTTTGTGCTGGTGTTCCTGGGACCGGGCGTTATGTGATAACTGATTTACATGATGAGCAGTATGAATTTCTTTAACTAATGGGGTAGTGGAAGCAACTATGGACCCTATTATACCAATTAATGCTGAAATTCCTAAAATTAAGGCAGCTACAAAACGTTTAGGTCTAATTTGGGCTACATTAACTAAATCTAATACTTGTAACCCAGGATCATCATACCAAACAGAATCTAATTTAACTGGCAACATAATATAAGAAGATTGATGTGCAATTAAAATGATATTAGAATACGAAATACTAGGATCAATAAAATTTGTTAATGTGCAAACTTCACTAACAACATCATAAGTTTCATCCTGTAATTTTGAAATCACCCGCACCCATCCTGCGGCCCTTCAGGCAGTGCCCTGCTTAGGCCCTTCTGTCCTTTCTGTCTCTGCCATACCCCATTCCTGATCTCCTTCCCAGGATGCTCATCTGGGCCAGGTGGCTTATTTTGGCCTCCTGGCCCTGGGGGCTACCTTTGGAAAACGTAGCCCTGCCCCTTGCCTGAGCACTTTGTCCTCCCTCAGCTGGGGCCATGCTCCCAACCTCTGACACCCATCAGTGGATATGGGCCTTGAGCTGTTCTCCGCCTGTGCCACCAACTGCACTTACTCTCCTCCTGCTTCTCCCCCTACATGTTTCTTTTCATTCACCCATGCCCAAGTGCCAGCACTTGGTTCCCCATTACTGGCCCCGGCTCCTTGCTTGAGACCATGGCTACCCTTCTTGAGGACCCTTTCCCTGTCCCTTTCTGGGTGCTTGGTCCTGCACTAGGAACCCTGACACCTAGTGGTAGCCCTGAGCATGGATCTTGACTGCCCCCTGCTGGATACAATGTGTTCTCTCAAAAATCTTGTCCACTGTCCTAAGCCCCCTGCACAATTCCTGCCCCTTGGCACACCATTCCCTTGCCTGGCTCCTTGCATGAGCCTCTGGTGGCCCTTCTTGTTCCTAGGTGGGAGAGGTGTCCAGCATGGAAGGTCAAGTCCACTCTACACTTCCTGCAGTGGAATACATGCTTCCCAAGACACCAATATGAGCGGGATCCCCAGCCTAAAGGGGCAAGTACCCTCTACAATGGCTGAGGCTGTATAAGAGCTCCACCCTACACCCAGGTGGGAGGGGTCTACCGCCTGGAGGAGCAAGTCCTCGCTTCCATTGCTGTGGCAATATATGAGTTCCCCTAACACTCAGGTGAGAGGGTCTCCCACCTGGAAGGGCGAGTCCCCTCTACCATGGCTAGGGCAGTATAGAAGCCCCCCTACACACCCAGGTGGGAGTGGTCTCACTCCTGGGGGGTGAAGGATCTCTCCCTGTCACCCAGGTGGGAGGGGTCTACCACCTAGATGTGCGAGTCCCCTCTACCCAGGCTGCAGTGGTATAAGAGCTCCCCCTGAAACCCAGGTGGGAGGGGTCTCCCGCCTAGAGGGGAGAGTCCCCTCTACCCTGGCTGTAGGGGTATAGGATCTCCCAGACACACACCTGGGTGGGAGGGGATCTCTAGCCTGGAGGAGCAAGTTCCCTCTACCCTGGCTGTGGCAGTATAGGAGATTCCCCTGATACATGGTGGGAAGGCTCTCCTGACTGGAGCAGTGAGTCCCTGGTACACTGGCTGCAGAGATATAAAAGCTTGCCCAGATATCCAGGTGGGAAGGTTCTCCTGCATGGAGGGGCAAGTCTCCTCTATCCTGGTTGTGACAGTATATGAGCTCCCCCTGACACCCATGTGGGAGGGGTCTCCTGACTGGAGAGGTGGGTCCCATCTTCCATGGCTGCAGTGGTATACGAGATCCCCCTGACACACAGATAGGAAGGCCTCCTGACTGGAATAGCGGGTCCCTTCTACCCTGGCTGCGGAGAGCTCCCCCCCATACCCAGGTGGGAGGGGTCTACCCCCTCTAGTGGCAAGTTCCCCCTACCCTGCCTGTGGCATTATATGAACTCCACTGACAACCAGGTGGAATTGATCTTCCACATGGAGGGTCGATTCCCCTCTCCCCTGGATCTGGAAGTATAGAAGCTCCCCCAACACACAGGTTACTGGGTCTCTCAACTGGAGGGACAAGTTGCCTCTACCCTGGCTTTGGCAGTATACAAGCTTCCCGGACACACAGTGGAAGGGGCAAACCTCCTGGAAGGGCTAGTCCCCTCTACTATAACTCTTGCAATATAAGAGCTCCCAGTACACCCAGGTAGGAGGGGGCTTCCGCCTGCAGGAGCGTGTTCCCTCTACCCTGGATGAGGCAGTATAGGGCCTCCACCCCAGACACACCCAGGTGGGAAGGGTCTCCTTACTGTAGGAGTGAGTCCCATCTACCCTTGCTGCTGCAGTAATCAAGATTCCCGGACACCCAAGTGGAAGTTGTCTCCAGATTGGAGGAGCGAGTCCCCTGGACCCTGACTTTGGAGGTATAGGAGCTCACTCAGACACCCAGATGGGAGGGGTCTCCAGACTGGAACTTCAAGTCTGCTCTACCTTGACTGCAGCAGTATAGGAGCTTCCCTGACACCCAATTGGGAGGAGTCTCTCCCCAGGAGGCTACAGTCCCCTCTATCTTGCTGCAGTGGTATAGGAGTTCCCCAGGACACCCAGGAGGAATCTGTCTCCTGCCTGAAGGGGAAAGTGCCCTCTACCATGGCTCTGGTGGCATAAGAACTCTCCCTGACACCAGATTGGAGGGGACTCCCACATAGAGGGCCCAGTCCTCTCTAACCTGGCTGCAGTGGTATTGGAACTCCCCCCTACACCAGGTGAGAGGAGTATGTTGCCTGAAGGAGAAAGAACCCTCTACCCTGCTTGAGGTGGTATATGAGCTCCCCTGGATCCCAAGGTGGGAGGAGTCTACCACCTTGATGCAGCAGTTCCTGTACTCTGGCTAAAGTAGCTTGATCCCCTGCCTTTTCTCTCCACCCTATTCTACTTACCTGAGACCCCTGCCCCAGCCCTTGGCTCTTCATTCTCTGGCCTGGCTCCTCACTTGAGCTTCTGTTGGCCCTTCTTGCTCAGTGTTTCCCTGGGCTTGGGGTGTGGGCCCTTCTCTAGGGCTGCTTCCCTGCTCCCCTTAGAGTCCGTGTACTGCAGTACCCTAGTGCAGCACCACCTTACCAGCCCTGCCCTTCTCTGCTCTCCCCTGACATGGGCCCTCCTCTAGGTCCCTAACCTGGGATCCTTGCTTGTATTCTGGCCCACATTCCACCCACACCAGTCCTCTGGCCCTTCAGGCTGTGCCCTCATTTGGCCCTCCTTTTGTCCCTGTCACTGCCAGGCCCCTTTTCCTGATTTCATTCCCAAGATACTCACCCAGGCCAGGAGACTGGACCTGGCCTCTTGGCCCTGCAGGCTGCACTTTGTGAAACCTAGCCCTTCCCATTGCATAGGCCATTTGGCCTCCCTTAGCCCAGGCCCTGCTCCCAGATGCTGATACCCTGCAGTGGGCCTGGACCTTGAACCTACCTCCTTTTTACCACCAGCTCCTTGCCTTGCTTTTCATCCCTCACTAGCCCTGTCTATTTTAATGCACCTCTGATCCAGCCCTTACACTTGGCTTTTCGTTTCTGTGCCTGGCTCATTGCTTGAGCCCCAGGCTGCCCTTCTCGTGGACCCTGCTCATGTACCTTGATTTCAGGCCCCTTACTCGGGGCTTTGATATGTCTCTTTTCTGTTTTCCTTGTGCTGTGGTATCCTGGCACTTCCTGGACTCTTCCTTTCTCTAATTCTGCCTAGACTGGGCTCCTTGATTTGGGTCCATTCATCCTACCAATCCCCCCCCATGTCAGGATGAAAGGCATTTCCTCACTGTCCCCTCCCTTGGCCCTCCTTTGCTTCTGGTCCCTCAATGAGGATCTACTCATCCAGGGCAGACTACTGGCCCCTACTTCCTAAAATATCCCTATGAAAACACAGTCCCACCCCTCCCCTGATCCCCCTCACTGCCAGAAACCTGACACCTAGCAGTGGAAGTGTGCTTTGTGCCAGATATGCCTTGTGCCATTTCCTTCTTTCCCTCTTCTGCCCTCTGGCCTTCAATGCTGCTACAACCCAATCCAGCCCTCCCTGACCCTGAACCCTAAACTGAGCCCCTGACCACCTGCTTGAGTTGTGTGGTGTCCTGTGGCTTCAGCTGGTATCATTCCATTTTGGGCCCCTTAGCGTGATTCTCTTGGTTTGCCATGTGCTTCCAGCTGACTCCTCCTTCTTCTGTCGCCCCTATCTTCCATCCTCTTTCTTCCCATCCCTTGTGTTTTACCTGGGTGTGCCCAGGAGCCTCCTGCTCTTTGGTTCCCTCATTTTTGTTCAGTCAGGTGAGACATTTTCCTGGTCTCCTTGCTTAGGTTCTGGCTCTGGGCTCTCTCCACACCCACAGTGACCCTGCACCTTGCCGCCACATTGCCCTCTTCCTCGGCCCCATCCCTTTCCAGGCATCCTTTGCCCGTTCAATGGCCTTGGATTCTCATCTGGGCCAGGAAACCTTATGGAAACAGAACCCACCACCTTGCCTGGGCCACTTGTTCTCCTGTGGCTCTTGGCCCTGAACTCGGAACTTGGACATCTGGCAGTGGCCTTGGGCCTCAAGCCTTCCTGTCACATCTGGGATGCCCTGCCTTCCTTCCCTGGCCCTGTATACTGTCCTGAGCCCCATTCCCCAGCCTTGGCCCTCGTGATTAATTCCCTAGCCTGGCTCCTTCTTGGAACCTCTGGTGCCCATTCTTGCTTCCAGCATCCCTAGGCTTTGACTTGGCGCCCCTCGCTTGGGCCAATTTTCTGCTTCCCTTGTCTTCCCTTCCTTGCAGAACCCTAAAGCTCTCTGCCTACCTGGTCCTGCCCTTCCCTGCTCTGCCCTGGCATGGGACTACATCTAAGTCCCCAGCATGATCTCCTTGTGGAGATCCTGACCCTCAACCCAACAACATACATCCACTGGCCTATTCTGCTCTTCCCTTCTTTGGACCTCCTGTTGTCCCTGCCACTTCCCTATACCTCTTTCCTGATTCCTTTAATAGGATGCACACCAGAGCTGAGAATTTGATCTGGCTTTTTGGCCCTTAGAGCTCCCTTTGGGAAAATGAACCCTGCCCCTTGCCTGGTCCCTTTGGCCTCCATCAGCCCATACCCTTCTCCACAACCCTGACACACAGCAGTACATCTGGTCTTTGAGCCCTCCTCTCCCTGCGCCACCTGCTCCCATTTCTATTCTCCCTCCCCTCCCCATCCCTGTCCTTTTTCAAGAGACACCATCCTAGGTCCTGCTACTTGGCTCTCCATTCCTTGGACTCGTCCCTTGCTTGAATGCCTGCCTGCCCTTCTCGAGGATCCTGTCACTGTCCCATGATTTCAAGCCCATTTTTCCAGCCCCCTCCTGGGACTCCCCTCTGTTCCCCTGTACTGTGGTATCCTGGCACTGTCCAGACCCTTCCCTCCCCCTATTTCTTTCTAGCCTGGGATCCTTGAAGGGGTCCTGGCTCCCCACCAACCCCACTCCACATTTCCAGGTGCAAGATATCCCCTCACAGTGCCCCCCTTTGGCCCTCATTTGATCCTGGTCTCTATGTGAGGTTCTACTCATCTGGAGCAGATGAGTGGAATTGGCTGGCCTCTGGACCCTGAAGGCTCTCTATGGGAAACACAGCCCTGCCCCTTGCCTGGACCCCTTTTGTCTTCCAAATCTGCACACCTGGCAATGGACTTGAGCCTTCCGCTTTCCATGCCATGGGTGACATCTCCCTTCCCTCCCCTACCGTCTAGCCTTGCTTAATGCCCCTACCCCAACCCAGCCCTCCCTAACCCTGACGTTTCACGCTCCAGTTTCCAGGCCTGGATGCTTGCCTGAGCCCTGGACCGTGTTCCTTATGTTGCATGGCATCACAAGGTGTCACTTTGCATTGGGGATTACCAGGGGTCACTTGCTTGGGCCATTTAGTGCACTCCACTTATTGCCCTTTGCTCTTCCCTCTTTTTCCATATCCTAGCACTGATCCTTCCTCTATTTTCAACCATCACACTCATCAGTGGACTTTTGACTTGAGCCCCCCTCTCCCTGCACCACCTGTGCCCATTTCTCTCCTCCCTCCCCTTCCTAGCCCTGTTTTCATGGGACCACTTTCAGGGCCAATGCACTTGGATCTCCATTCCTGGGCCTAGCTCCTTGCATGAGGCTGCCCTTCTCCACGACCCTGTCTCTTTCCCTTAATTTCAAACCCCTTTATAGAACCTCATCATGTGTCTCCCTCTGTTCTCCTTGTATTGAAGTGTCACCACCTTCCTCCACAGAAAACTCTTAACTGGGCTTCTCCAGAATTCTTCACCATGGCTGTTTTTAGGACTGTTAGAAAAAGAGTCTCGGTATAGAATCATGTCATCTGCAAATAGTGATAATGTAAGTTCTTCCTTTCCTATTTTTATGCCTTTAATTTCTTTCATCTGTCTAATTGCTCTGGCCAGTGTTTCGAGAACTATATTGAATAGAAGTGGTGATAGAGGGCATCCCTGTCTTTTTCCAGATTTTAGGGGGAATGCCTTCAATTTTTCTCCATTGAGAATGATGCTAGCCTGAGGCTTAGCATAGATAGCTTTTACAATGTCGAGGTAAGTTCCTGTTATCCCTAGTTTTTCTAATGTTTTGAACATAAAGGGATGCTGTACTTTGTCGAATGCTTTTTCTGCGTCTATTGAGATGATCATATGGTTCTTATTTTTAAGTCTATTGATGTGGTGAATAACATTTATTGATTTCCGTATATTGAACCATCCTTGCATCCCAGGGATGAATCCTACTTGATCATGGTGCACAATTTTTTTGATGTGCCTTTGTATCCGATTCGCCAGAATTTTATTGAGGATTTTTGCATCTATGTTCATCAGAAATATTGGTCTGTAGTTTTCTTTCTTCAAAAGGGTCTACAAAAAAACTACTAGAACTAATAAATGAATTCAGCAAAGTGGCAGGATATAAAATCAACACGCATAAATCAAAGGCATTTCTGTATATCAGCAACAAAACTTCTGAAACGGAAATGAGGAAAAACACTCCATTCACAATATCCTCAAGAAAAATAAAATACTTGGGAATCAACCTAACAAAAGAGGTGAAAGATTTATATAATGAAAACTACAAAACCCTAAAAAGAGAAGTAGAAGAAGATCTTAGAAGATGGAAAAATATACCCTGTTCATGGATAGGCAGAACTAACATCATCAAAATGGCGATATTACCAAAAGTTCTCTATAGGTTTAATGCAATGCCAATCAAAATCCCAACGGCATTTCTTGTAGAAATGGATAAAGCAATCATGAAATTCATATGGAAAAATAAAAGACCCAGAATAGCAAAAGCAATTCTAAGCAGGAAGTGTGAATCAGGCGGTATAGCAATATCAGACTTAAAACTATATTACAGAGCAATAGTAACAAAAACAGCATGGTACTGGTACCAAAACAGGCGGGTGGACCAATGGTACAGAATAGAGGACACAGGGACTAATCCACAAAGCTACAACTATCTTATATTTGATAAAGGAGCTAAAAGCATGCAATGGAGGGAGGATAGCATCTTCAACAAATGGTGCTGGGAAAACTGGAAATCCATATGCAACAAAATGAAACTGAATCCCCTCCTCTCGCCATGCACAAAAGTTAACTCAAAGTGGATCAAGGAGCTAGATATCAAATCAGAGACTCTGTGTCTGATAGAAGAAAAAGTTGGCTCCGATCTACATATTGTAGGGTCGGGCTCCAAATTCCTTAATAGGACACCCATAGCACAAAAGTTGATAACAAAAATCAACAAATGGGACTTACTTAAACTGAAAAGTTTTCTCTCAGGAAGAGAAACAATAAAAGAGGTAAATAGGGAGCCTACATCATGGGAACAAATTTTTACTCCTCACACTTCAGATAGAGCCCTAATATCCAGAGTATACAAAGAACTCAAAAAATTAAACAATAAGAAAACAAATAACCCAATCAACAAATGGGCCAAAGACCTGAACAGACACTTCTCAGAGGAGGACATACAATCAATCAACAAGTACATGAAAAAATGCTCACCATCTCTAGCAGTCAGAGAAATGCAAATCAAAACCACCCTAAGATACCATCTCACTCCAGTAAGATTGGCAGCCATTATGAAGTCAAACAACAACAAGTGCTGGAGAGGATGTGGGGAAAAGGGTACTCTTGTACATTGCTGGTGGGACTGCAAACTGGTGCGGCCAATCTGGAAAACAGTATGGAGACTCCTGGGAAAGCTGGGAATGGAACCACCATTTGACCCAGCTATTGCCCTTCTTGGACTTTTCCCTGAAGACCTTAAAAGAGCATAGTACAGGGATACTGCTACATCGATGTTCATAGCAGCACAATTCACAATTGCTAGACTGTGGAACCAACCCACATGCCCTTCAATAGATGAATGGATAAAAAAAATGTGGCATTTATACACCATGGAGTATTACGCAGCACTAAAAAATGACAAAATCATAGAATTTGCAGGGAAATGGATGGCACTAGAGCAGATTATGCTTAGTGAAGCTAACCAATCCCTAAAAAACAAATACCAAATGTCTTCTTTGATATAATGAGAGCAACTAAGAACAGAGCAGGGAGGAAGAGCAGGAAGAAAAGATTAACATTAAACAGATACATGAGGTGGGATGGAAAGGGAGAGAAAAGGGAAATTGCATGGTAATGGAGGGAGACCCTCATTGTTATACAAAATTACATATAAGAGGTTGTGAGGGGAATGGGAAAATAAACAAGGAGAGATATGAATTACAGTGGATGGGGTAGAGAGAGAAGATGGGAGGGGAGGGAGGGGGATGGTAGAGGATAGGAAAGGTAGCAGAATACAACAGTTACTAATAGGGCATTATGTAAAAATGTGGATGTGTAACCAATGTGATTCTGCAATCTGTATTTGGGGTAAAATTGGGAGTTCATAACCAACTTGAATCTAATGTATGAAATATGATATGTCAAGAGCTTTATAATGTTTTGAAAAACCAATAAAAAATTAAAAAAAAAAAAGAAAAAGAGTCTCTGCAAAAGGGTCCAATTTTGATTTACTTCCTATTTTTCTATTGCCCTGTTTTACTTGGACACTGGCCGAGAAGATAACAGCACTCCAGGTGCTGGACACCCCTTACTATATTTTGTAAAAACTGTATACTATCCAGTATAGCAGTTTTTAGAAAGGAGCATAGAAGTCCACTGGCCTTGAGCTAGGCTTCATAGAAATGTCTACATTTTTTAAGATACATTTCAAACCAGGCTCCATGTTCACAACTGGAAGTGAGAGGAAAAATGGGGAATAGAAGCTCTTTCTTTTCAGGAGTTGCCCTTGAAGAGTTAACTTCCTAAAACAGAGAAAGAAAACGCTGTTTTTATGTGCACTTTTTCAAACTGTGAACTTCTGAACCCCTCCCCTTACATGCTGGCTATAAAATTCTGAAACTCCCAAAACTTAGGTTTCATGGGATTGATTGATTACAGCAAAAGCTGTGCCCTCTGAGCCTGGCTGAAGCCAAATACAATTGTTTCCTGCTATGTTCAGTGCCTTGCCTCATTTATTCCTACAACATTTGTGGTGATCCAGATGGGACAGAGAAGGTAGCTAAGGCTATTGTGCCTCTTTTGTCTCCAGGGACCACTTCCCTTGGTTGTGGGGACCAGCATACCCCTTGGTGCACACAGGATACCCTTGGCCTGAAGGAGGACTGACTCACCCAGCACCCTGAGGCTGCCACCTCAGAGCACAAAGGGACCCACAGGCAGGCTCTGGTGCACAGAACCAGAATTTCGGTTTTGGAGCACTGCCCATCTGAACAGTTAGGACATGGGTCCATTTGTTTTGAAGCCCAGCTGAGATCCTCTTGGAGGCCTAAGTGGTGGTAGAAAGGATTGATCAACCTATGTTGGGTCCCAAGTATTCTCCAAAGTGGTTGGAGCTGAAAAAGACCCAGGGAGTCGCCCAAGTAGATTGTGTTCAGGGTCAGCAAGCAGAGCGTAAACCGTGATGCCCTTTTTGTTTGGTTTAGAATTGTTGGCATTTCGGCAGTATCAAATTTTTTTTATGACCGTGTCTGTGAGAAAAGTATGCAAATGAGATGGACAAAGGGAAGGGTTCCTACCCAACCCCAGGGCCGAAGCCAGTGTGGAGTCCTGATCGAGTTTCCCTGGCACCTCATACAGTGTTTCACCAACCAATGTCTAGGTGAAAGCTCCAGTTTGGGGGTTGATGCTGACCTGCAAGGCTAATAGGGCCCTAAGTCCCTGCAAGGGTAACAGCCAGATATGGAAAAAGTGAATCTTGTCCTAAATTTGTGACTCAGATGCTGGCTGGAACATGGGAGGCACAGAAAGAAAGTTGTGCCTTTTCAAATGTTAGCCAGAAACTTTTAGAAAGATTTTCTCGGTAACTGTGGAGTGAAACTCACTCCACAGAGATGGCACACTCTCTGAATTAGAATGGCCCACACAAGATGTGGGCTGGCCACCAGAAGGATCTTTAGATGAGAAAGTCAATGCTGAGGTCCTTTTATTTCTTGTTGGAGTCCCTAAACCATTTCTCTTATATTGATTGCTGTTAACAGATATTACAGAAACAGCTCCATTGGTTGAGAGCTTGTCCAGTTGGACAGTCCAAGCTGATGTTAGCCAGGAGCCTAGTAGTCTCTAAGACCCAGCAGAAAGCAGCTAACAAAAATACCTAATGCAGGGAAAACAGGAAGAGAAACAGTTTTACCCATGAGAAAGAAGAGGACCCACTACCTTATATGCCACTCTACCCAACTTTGCCAAGACCACTGGGACAGCTAATTGTCCCCTCAGCACCATCATACTCAGATGCAACAAATTATGGCCCCCAATACTGGCTATTCCTTCTTCTTTGGTTTCCTCAGAGCCAAAGGCTTCCTAGAACCATAGAACTCTTTCACCTCCCCAAATTAAGGTGGGAGATTTGTCCCAAGACCAGAGCCACAACCCAGATGAAAACACTCCAGATGCCCCTGCAAGGGACTAAAAGACCTGCACATATTGACCAGAGGGAAACACCTGTGGGAGATAAGGCAGTTTTGTATGCCAGCCTTTATCCACCATTGGCACATAAGCTGGAAAAAATCATACTTCCTCCTACATGGAGAAAACCCGGACCATTACTGATCTGATACAGCCTATTATTCACACCTAGGATGGGGCCACAACAAAGAAGAAGGGCTAAATATAAACAGATGTCAAGAAGCCCTCATAGGAAGTCTAAGAGAAAAAAAATAAGAAATAAAACTGTGCCTAAGAGTTAGAAGGAATCGGAGCCAGCTCTAAGCCCTAGCCTAAGCCAGCATGCATCTGCAGACACAGAGAGCTGAGCAAAGCCTCCCACTGCTCCAGCATCACCACTCTTGTATCTTTGATAGCATTGAACATTTCTATGGACCCCACATCTGCCTAAGGCCCTGTGCCTTATGAAACATTCAGAAATGATCGAAAGAGTTGTGCCCAATTGACTCAGAGCTGAGTGTCCAGGCCAATGCCACTGCTGCCCCTCTCTCTTCCCAGAGGTGCCCAGAAGAGGAGGGACACCATACAAGCATTGCTGCCACAATGCAAGTTTGTCAGGGAGGAGATTCAGAGGTTCAAGCAAAAGGTGACCAATGCAGCCTTTTTGGAAAAGGCTCAGAATGACATTTGCCAAAAATGACAAACTGGCTTTACTGAGAAGTGCGCCAGAGAGCTGACTTAACTGGCCACCACAGTTTTCCTCAATGGAGACCCAGAGACTCAAAGTCAGGCAGACCCAAAGAAAAAGAGGTGGATCTCTTTGCAGCTTCCCTCAACACAAACCCAGAGGTCACTCAAAGGAGGGTCTCAAGAACAAAGCCAATGGTCCAAATGTTTATAAAGGAAAAAAAGCATGGCCAGACAACAGGGGAAGGCTCCAATTGCCCTATTGGGCAAGCACCCACTATCATGTTCAAATGCTAAGCCTTGAACAGAGAAGGAATGAATGTTTTCTCCTACCCTTTGGCCCCATCACCTCCTTTCTGTTTCTTCCCACTTGCTTGGAAGTTGATGATTGTTGAATAAGGCAGAGGTCCTATAGACACACACAACTGCATCTAATGCACAGGACCCAGCGCCTCAGGAGGGCCCAGCTATTGCAAGCCCCAAAATGAACCAGAAATATATTCATGTTAATACCTGATAATGGGCCATACGGTGCACACTCCAAAAAGACTTGCCACCTTGGCTCCAAGCCACACACTGTGAGCCACCCACAGTTAGGGAAACAGAGCCCCATGCACCAAGACATAGTGAACGAAAAGACAAGTGGGGCAGCTACTATATACAATTAGAGCAGGCTCCCACCTGTCAAGAGGAGGAAGCCATGCAGACAAAGACAACACCATGTGAGAACAATGTGGCTGCCACACCAGGACCTGCAGGGAACGTGCCCTCAAACATTGGCAGACAAAATATGGTGAGACTGACATAGGTGCCTTTTATATAAATTATGCCCCAGGTCATCAACTCTGCTAATATTTACATTACATTTGAGAGTTGGAGAATCCCAGCAGCCAAGATCCTACAACAGGAGATAACAAAAAATTCCTGCATCTTAAAGCACCAAAGTAACTATGTACGCTCTCCTTCCCTAAATGACATCTCCTCCCAGGGGCTTGAGGACATCATCTTTAGGACTGTACTGGACTCTGACTTAAAAGCCCATATCTATTAAGAAAATGGTCAAATATTTTGGTTACCATCTGACTCAGCAAGAGAACAGACAATAGCCACTGGGCCTCAAAAGAAACAGGAAATCTGGTCAATTCCATTCTTTTCAAAATGCCATCAGACTACAGAACTCTTGGAAGGCTACCAGATTCAGCCATATATGGATCCCCAACTTTCAGTTATAGCCAAACCCTTTGTGAAGCCAAAAGGGGGGGGGAATGGGATCTTCTGATATGGGAAACACCTAAGCAAAAGACCTTTTGCTTTGGACTAGGGCTCCCTGACCTCACAAACTTTACTTTCTGTACATCCAGGAACAGAGTGGAATGGCTGTAGGAGTCTTGACATGGACATCTGTCAAAGAGCTGGGCTCTGTAGCCCAAGAATGGTCACCTTGTTACAGGCACCTTGCATCCACAGATATTCTGGTATTGCAAGCTGATAAATTGGCTATGTGACAAAAATTGGTTTTCAGGGTTCCTCATTCAGTGTTAACATTGGTAGATGAGGAAGGACAATATTGGTTTACTAATGGTCAATACCAGGTCATGTTATGTGAAAACCCATATATCCATGTGAAAGTCATCCAGACTCTGAACCCAGCAATCTTGCTGCCCATTGGACCTGAATATCCTGATCACAACAGTATTGAAGTCATGGATGAAATGTTCTCCAACAGACCTCACCTGGCAGACCAGTCCTCAGTGATTCTGATGTGGACTACTTCACAGATGGAAGCAGTTTTATAAAAGATGAGGAATGTTTTGCTGGATATGCAGTGGTCACCCTGGACTCCACTGTCGAGGCAGAACCTGACTCCAGGAAACTCAGCACAAAAAGCAAAACTTTTTGTTTGACTCATGCACCTTAGATGACCTTAGGAGTCTGTGTGGATATTTACATACACTCAATATATGCGTTCACTACCCTTCAGGTTCATAGGGCCTTATGTAAGGAAAAGGGGCTCATTAACTCAGGAGAAAAAAAGGCATGATGTATAGGCAAGAAATTCTTAAACTTTTGGATGCACTGAGGGCTCCCAGGAAAGTTGTAATTACATATTGCCAAGGTCACCGAAAGGGAAACATTGTGGTTTCTCGGTGACCAGAGAGCTGAAAGAGATGCCAGGTTAGCTGTCTGCAAGGAATGAGAAGAAAATCCAGTCCCAGGTTTGAAGGCTGCCCTTCTGCCTGGCCGACTATTTAAAAGAATTTGAGCCAATATATGCCCAACATGAACGTAAATGTTTTAAGACTTAAAAAAGAAAATTTTCTCCTAGGAGGATGATGGAGATATTCTGATGGCCAGCAGAGTCATCCCAGAGATTCTATCCCCAGCCTTTAACAAACAGTTCCACAGGAGAACACGTTGGACATACAGCACTTGAGACAGTTCTGACTCAACATTTCTATGTCTCCTGATTCACAAAATTCACCTGGATATTCTGAAAACAATGTGAGGTTTGTACTCACAACAATACTTTTCAGGGGCTAACCTCCCATCAGGAATCCAAACTATAGGAGGAGCAACCTTTGGAGTCTTAGAAGTAGACTTCACTGAACTACCATGCTCATGGGGCTATTAGTAACTTTTGGTTTTTGTGTGTTCCTGCTCTGACTGGTGGAAGCCTTTCCCACCCGCCCTGAAAAAGCTAGGGAGATAGCCAGGATGCTTCACTGGGAAATGGTTCTAGATTTTTTATCCCAATGACTATTGGCTCAGAAAATGGGCAAGCTTTTGGGCAGATGTGATATATTTACTGACCAAGAATTTAAACATCAGATGGAAGTTGTATACTGCCTATAGGCTGAGGAGTTCTGGTATAGTTCAAAGGATGAACAGGACTTTAAGTCTCAATTGGGTAAGCTGTGTCAGGAGACTCACTTACATTGTGATGAACTTCTCCCTACTACACTGTTGAGGATTAGATCAAATCCCACCAGGAGGACTGGATTCTCTCTTTATAAGATAATGTACGAGAGGCCCCCTCTTATTTAGGGACCATTCAGAGACTTAAGAGAGATCGGAGAATTCACCATGATGTGACAGCTTCAAGCCTTAGGGAAAACTTTACAGGTTCTCAACCAATGGGTTAGAGAAAGTTTGCCATTAAGTTTGACCACAGGTGCACACTCCTTGAAGCCTGGAGATTGATTCTGGGTCAAATAATGCCATATTCAAACACCTAAACTTCTTTGGAAGGGCCCTTTCCCTGTTATTTTATCCACCCCAACTGCAGTCAAGTTTGCAGGAATAGGTCCATTGATTGACTACACCATACTCAAGCCTGTTGCTGCTGACAGCGTGTGAACTCCACATGCTGCAACACCCTTGAAGCTGTCTAGAAGAAACGGAGCACCAAGAAGCTTGAGTTTCAGAAGGACAACAGCTCTGCTCCAGTCACTCTGGAAGCTGACTGGTCCATGAACAGCCGAAGTTTGAAGAGACAATGGCCCTGCTTCAGCCACATGGGAGGGACTGTCTGATCAATGCCCTGTGAAAGATAAACTTCCCACCATGGCTAATGAATGCTTTCAACCCCTAAGATAATTCTTACACTATAATGCATTGCAACCTCTTGCTTCTAGATATATACATAATTCTCTAGTTTTTGCTACTGGTTTGATAACAGTAACTCCTATTGACTGGACATTGGGTAAAATAATTGATTTATACTTTTTTATCTTGATTATATAAATTTTCTAGTATTTATTTGGTGTTATTAGTTTTGCTTTGTTAATTTATGCTGTTTAACCTATGCCTACCAAAACATTAGTCTATTATTTAGTTGGTTTTCTTTGATAACCTTAAGAGGTTCTGTTCTACTCCTATTCCAACCATGGGGATCATATTAACCATATGTCAAGACAATCCACTATAACAAAGACGTGGTAAAATATATATTTAGGACATGTCCTTCCAGAGAAATGCACTGAATGGATGATTGTTTGGAAAGACAATAGAGGTCCATTGGGAAGTAACTTAAATTTGGAAGTCACCAATCTTGGGGTGAAGATAACTGGCCACCCCAGAGGATCATTCCCACTTATTGTCCAGCTACCTGGGCACAAAATGGCAGATGGAGTTATTCAACTCCTATTTACCTGTGAAACAGAATTATTCACTTATAAGCTGTACTAGAAATCATTATTAATTAGACTGCCACAGTCTTAGACCTCCTAGCCACAAAACAGAGCCAACACAAGTGGCTAACTATCAAAACCCCTTGGCATTAGATTACATACTGGGTGAAGAAACAGTGTTCAACAGCTCAGATGGTTTTATCCAAATGGATGACAATAGACAAACAGTTAAGAATATAGCCAACAACACAAGAGAACTAGCACATGTTCTAGTGCATACCTAGAAAGGCATTAAATTTTGGGTCCCAAACATGCTTTTGGGAGTGGTTGTCAACCATTGGTAGATTTAAAAGCTTACCTGCTATAGTGGGTACTCTGCTTTTAACATGTTTATTACTCCCATATTTGGCTCCACTGTGCATTAAAACTTATGGGTCCACTATGGAAGCTGCTTTTGAAAAGAGCATGACAACTAAGGTTTTGACCAATATAATGGTAATGATGCTCTTAAATTTAAAGGATTAATTTATGGGGAGCATCATTAACGGGGGGATTTAAGTGACATCCCCTTTCTCTGCAGAAAAGTCTTACCTGGGATTCTAAAGAAATCTTCACCATGGCTGATTTTAGGACTATCAGTAAGAGAATCTCTGCAAAAGAGTTCAATGTAGATAAATTTCCTATTTTCTTGTTGCCCTGTTTTACTTGGCCATTAGCAGAGAAGATATCAGCACTCCAGGTGCTAGGCACCCCTTACTAATTTTTCACAAACATATCCTCTATAGTAGTTTATAGAAATATTCACACAAGGCCTCTGGCCTTGAGCTGGGCTTCACAGCAATGTCTAAATTTTTAAGATATGTTGCCAACTGGGCTCCAAGATAACAAGTGGCAGGGAGAGCAAAAATGGAGAAAAGAAGTTCTCACCATCTCAGGGGTTGTCCTTGAAGAGTTAATTTGCCCAAAACAGTGAAAGAAAAAAGCTGCTTTTATGTGAACTTCTACAGACTGTGAATTTCTGAGCCCCTCCCATTGCATGTTGTGTATAAAATTCTGAAACTGCCTGAAATTGGGGTTCAGGGGATTGATTGATTATAGCAAAAGCTGTGCCCTCTGAGCCTGGCTGCAGCCAAATAAAACTATACCCTGCTATGTTCGGTGCCTTGCCTCATTTGATCCTACAACAGTAATGTGCTATCCCGGCATTGCCTGGCATCTCCCTTCCCACTGCTTCTTCATAGGCTGGGCTCCAAGAATGGGTCCTGGATCCCCAAAGACCCTCTCAATTCTGGACATAAGGTATCTCCTCACAGTGCCCTCCTTTGGTACTCCTTTGATACAGGTCCCTCTCTGAGCATCTACATGTCTGGGGCAGAGGAGTGGAATTGACTGGCCTCTTCCTACTGAAGGCCTTCTGACCTGGCCCTGCCCCATTCCCTCACTTCAATCCCCTGTCCTCTAGCCTTTCATTCTGCCCCTACTCCAGCCCTCCTAAGCCTGACATTTTGTGCTCCAATTCCAAACCAAGCCACTCACCTAAGCCCCTGATTGAGTTCCTTGTGTCCTGTGGCTTCCCATGGGGTCTTGTTGTCATGACATTCCTGGGGGCCCATTGTTTGGGGCCCTATTGAGCTCCCCTCTTTGCCCTTTGCTTTACCTTCTGCCTCCTCATCTTACCATCTCCCCTTTCTCTGCTCCTCCTAGCGCTTTCCCACTGAGAGTGGACCTCCTGCTCCTTGAGTTCCTAATTCTCTTTTGGGCAGGTTGGCCACTTACCTCGAATCCTTGCTTTGGTCCTGGCACTTGCACCTCTGCACAGACCACAACCCTGTGCCATGCCTTGCAGTTGCTGTCCTCCTGAACTTGTTCCTTGCCAGGCTCCTTTGGCCTGGTCCCTGGCCCTTGATTCTCATCTGCACCAGGGCATCCTGTGAGAAACAGAGCCGTGTCCCTCACGTGGGCTCCTTGCCCTCTCTGGGACCTTGGTCTTGCATCAGGAACCATGACACCTGGCAGGAGTGCTGGCTCTCAAACCTGGCTCCCACTGACTGGATCTCAGCCTTCCCTCACCAGCCCTGTCCATTGTAATGAAAACTCACCCAGCCTTGGCCTTTACCTCTCCATTCCCAGACCTGGCTCCTGCAGGAGATTGATTTGGCCTCTGCTCGACTCCTGACACCCAGGCCAGAATATTGATTTGGCCTCTTGGCCCTGGGGGCTCCCTTTGAGAAAACGTATTGCTGACTCTTGCCTGGGCCCTTTGACCTCCCTCAGTCCCGGCCCTGCTCGACTCCTGACACCCTGCAGTGGACCCGGGCCTTGAGCCCTTCTCCCACTTCACAACCCACTTCACTTTCTCCCTTCCTGTTGCTCCCCCTCCATGTTTCTTTTCACTCACCCATGCCGAGGTACTAGCACTTGGCACTCCATTACTGGGCCTGGCTACTTTATTGCGACCCTGCCTACCCTTCTTGAGGACCCTTTTCCTGTCCCATGGTTTCAGGCCCCTTTTGTAGGCCCCCTCCTGTACCTCCCCTCTGATCCCCTCATGCTGTGGTATCCTGGCAGTTCCCGGACCCTCCACTCCCCTTGCATCTCCCTAGCCTATGCTGCATGAATGGGTCCAGGAAGCCCTACCCCCCCCAATTTTGCACACCAGGTTTCCCCTCACAGTACCCTCTTTGGCCCCTACTTTGGTCCAGGTACCTCTCTAAGTATCTACTCAACTGGGGCAGAGGAGAGGAATTGGCTCACATCTGTGCACTGAAAGCTCCCTATGGGAAACACAGCCCTGCCACTATCCTGAGTCCCCTTCACTGCCTGAAACTTGAGAACTGGCAGTTGATATAGACTTGCTCCAACCCATCCCTGAGAGATCCCTTTCTTTCCCTCCCCTGGCCTTGCATGCTACCCCTACCACAACCCAGCCCTCCCTCTCTCTGACCCTTTTCTCCATTCCCTGGCCCTGGGCATTCGCCTGAGCCCCTTAACACTTTCCTCATGGCCCTTGGCATAGGAAGGAGACACTTAGTGTTGGTTCCGACATGGAGGCCTCTTGCTTGGGCCCACCAGCGGGCTCCCCTATGTCCCCCTTGGCATTTCGTGGTCCTAATGCAGCCCCTTTCTCCCCTTCCCCTTCTTTTTTTTTTCCTGGTGCTTGCAGGACTCCTGCTCCTGAGGTGCCACATCACCATTGATTTAATGGGTCCCTTGCCTGGGCACCTAGCTTGAGTCCTGGGTCTCTCCCCTATGCTCACCCACCCTGACTGCCCTCCCATAGCCTTCCTTCTGCCCCCCTTCCTTTTCCTGGCCTCCTTTTCCAGGACCCTGGCTGTAGATTCTCATATTTTCCAAGGTGCCTTATGAGAATTAATGTCCTGCAGCTCGCCTGGCCCCCGTGCTCTTTCTGGAAACCCTGAAATCTAGAGGTGTCCCTGGGCCTGGAGTCTGACTGCCCCCTGCTTGATCCTCTGCCTTCCTTCCCAAACCTTGTTGACTGTTCTGAGCCCCCTGCCCAAGCCCTGGAACTTAGCTCTCAGTTCCCTGACCTGGCTCCTCACTTGAGCCTCTGGTGGCCCTTCATGCTCCCTGTTTCTCTGGGTATTGTCTGAGGGCCCCTCGATGGGGCAGCTTCCCTGCTCCCCTTCACTTCCCTGTACTACAGTACCCTAGTGCAGGCCCACATTTCCAGTCCAGTGCCATCTTCACTCCCCTGTCCTGGGCCCTCTTCTAGGTCCCTTGCCTGGGCTCCTTGCTGGGATCCAGGCCCTCACTCCACCCACACCCATCATGCAGCCCTTCAGGCTGTGCCCTCCATTGGCCCTCCTGTCCTTTCTGTCTCTGCCATGCCCACTTTCCTGATGCTCACCTGGGCCAGATGATACAACCCTTGGGAAAATGTAACCCTGCCCCTTGCCTGGGCACTTTTGCCTCCCTCAGCCCAGGCCTTGCTCCTGAACACTGAAACCCTGCTTTGAGCCCTCCTCCCCCTGTGCCAGTTGCTCCCCTTTCTCCACTCCTGACATTCCCTATCCATGTTTCTTTTGATTCACCCAGGCCCAGGTGCTAGCACTTGGGTCTCCATTATTGGGCCTGGCTCTTTGCTTGAGCCCCTGGCTGCCCTTCTCGAGGACCCTATCCCTGTCCCTTGGTTTCAAGCCCCTTTGACCAGCACCCTCCTGTTCCTCCACTCTGTTAGCCTCATGCTGTGATATCCCCACACTCTTTGGACTGTCTGCTACCCCTGATTCGCCCTAGACTAGTCTCCTTATTTGGGTATTGCAGCCCACTGAAACCCCAACCTCAGCATACCAGGTATCCCCTAAGAGTACCCTCTTTTGCCTCTCAATGGTCTAGGTTTCTCTCTGAGGATCTATTCACATAGGGCAGAAGAGTGGAATTGGCTGTTCTCTGCACCCTGAATGCTCCCTATGGGAAACACAGCCCTGCCAGTACCCTTAGTCCCCTTCACCGCCTGTAACTTGAGGTCTGGTAGTTAACATTGGACTTGTTCCAACACAGCCCTGAGGGATCTCATCTATTCCACCCCTTGCACTCTGGCCTTGCATGCTGGCCCTACCCCAAACCAGCCCTCCCTAACCCTGAACCTTTGTGCTTCAGTTTCTAGGCCTGGGCAATTTCCTGGTCCCTGACAGTGTTCCTCATGCCCCTTGGCATAGCATCAGTCTTGTCATGTTGGATCTGACTTGGGGCCCCTTACTTGGGCCCCCCCAGAGTGCTAACCTAGGTACCCATTGCACTTCCCTCTATCTCCTGGTCCTCATGCAGCCCCTACCTCCCTTCCCCTCACACTTATTTCTGGTTCTTGCAGGTCTCTTGTTCCTTGGGGTCCTCATCACAATCAGTTTGGTAGGTCCCTTGCCTGCGAGACTTCTTGGGTCAAGGCTCTTGCCCTACAGTGCACCCACCATGAACCCCTACAAGGCCCTCCCATCGCTTTACCCTGGCTTCCTTCCCTTTATGACATCCTTTGATAGTTCCCTGGCCCTGGATTAAAATCTGACCAAGGGCACCTTATGGGAAACAGAGCTCTTCCCCTCATGTGGTCCCCTTGCTCTCCCTGGGTGCTTGGTCCTCCACCAGGAACCATGACACCTAAAGTTGGTCCTGGGCCTGGGGCCTGACTGGCCCCTGCTGAATCCCCTGCCTTCCCTCCCTAATCTGCCCAGTGTCCTGAGCCCCTGCCCAAGCCCTGGCCCATGACTCTTTTCCCTGGCCGGGCTCCTAGCTTGAGCCTCTGGTGGTCTTTCTTGCTCACTGCTTTTCAGCACGTTGTCTGAGGGCCCCTTGCTAGGGTCACTTCCCAGCTCCCCTTTGCTTCCCTGTACTGCAGTACACTAGTAAGCCCTGTCTCCCTGGCACCAGCCTTCCCTCCTGTACCCTATTATGGGCCCTCCTCTAGGTCCCTTGCCTGGGCTCCTTGCTGGGGTCCTGACCGCCACCCAACTCACACCCATCCTGAAGCTCTTCAGGATGTGTTCTCCTTCGGCCCTCCTGTCTTTTCTGTCTCTTCCATGCCTGTTTTCCAGATCCCCTTCCCAGGAAGCTGACCCCGGCCAAGCATCTTGACCTAGCCTTTTGGCCATGGGGTCTTTCTTTGGGAAAACGTAGCCCTGCCTCTTGCCTAGGCCCTTTGGCCTCCCTCAACCCAAGACCTGCTCCTGACCCCTGACATCCTGCTGTGCAACTGGGCTTTGAGTCTTTCTCCTCCTGTCCCACCCTCCCAACTTTCTCCCCTCCCACTTCTCCCCCTCCATGTTTCTTTTCATTCACCCAAGCCTGGGTGCTAGCACTTGGCACTACATTACTGGGACTGGCTCCTTGTATGAGACTATGGCTACCCTTTTTGAGGACACTTTCCCTGTACCTTAGTGTCAAGCCCCTTTTACTGGCCCCCTCCAGTTCCTCTCTTCTGATCTCCTCATATTGTGATATCATGGCATTGCCTGGGCCATCCACTATGCCTGCTTCTTTCTAGCATGGGCTCCTTGAATGGGTCTTGGATGCTCACCGACCCCAGCTCCAGCCTCCACGTGCCACGTATCCCCTCACAGTGGCCTATTTTGCCCCTAGTTTTTTTTTCCAGTTTCTTCTCTGAGGATCTACTCACCTGTTGTAGAGGAGTGGAACTGGCTGGTCTCTGCTTCCTTAATTTTTCCTATGGGAAACTCTGTCCTGACCTCAGCTGTATCCCCTTCACCGCCTAAAACTTGAGCCCTGTCAGTTAATATGCCACTTCCTCCAACCTAGCCCTGAGAGACCCCCTCCCTTCACTCCCTTGAGCTCTGGCCTTGCATGGTGCTCCACGCCAACCTAGCCTTCCCTAACCCAGACCCTTTGTGCACCTGAACCCAGGTTTGTGCACTTCTTTTAGCCCCTGACCACTTTCCTCATGTCCCTTAACATATTGTGGAGTCTTTTCATGTTGGGTCAGAACTGAGGACCATTTTCTTGGGCCCCCCAGAGGTCTCCCCTAGGTGCCCCTTGAGCTTTCCTCTGTCTCATGGTCCTTGTTCAGCTCATCCTCCCCATCCCCTCACAAATTCTCCTGTTGCTCATGAGTCTCCTGCTCCTTGGGTCCCTCATCCTAAGTTGGTCGGGCAAGTATCTTGTCTGACAACCTGGCTATGGTCCTGATTCTCCTCCCACCATGAATCCCGGCCAGGCTCTTCCACAGCCAAACTTCTGGCACCCTTCCATTGTCAAGCCTCCTTTGCCAGGGCCCTCTCCACAGATTCTCATCTGGGTCAGAGTGCCTTATGAGAAACAGAGCCCTGCCCGTTGCCTGGGACACTTACACTGTTTGGGTGCTTGGTACTGCACCAGGAACCCTGACACCTGGTAGAGGCCCTGAGCTTGGAACCTGACTGCCCCCTTCTTGATCCCCTGCCTTCCCTCCCAAGTACTTTCCACTGTCCTAAGCTCCCTGTGCAAGCCCTGGCCTTTGGCACTCCAATCCCTTACCTGGCTCCTAGCTTGAGCCTCTGGTGGCCCTTCTAGTTCCTTTCTTTTCAGAGCTTTGTCTGAAGGCCCCTCACTGGGGCAGCTTCTCTCCTCCCCTTTGCTTCCCTGTACTGCAGTACCCTAATACAGCCATGCCTTACTGGCCCTGCCCTCCCCTGCTCTCCCCTGGCCTGGGGCCACCTCTAGGCAACTTGTCTTAGCTCCTTGATGAGGTCCTTGTCCCCATCCCACCCAGACCCATCCTGCAGCCTTTGCAGCTGTGCCCTTCTTTGGCCTTCTTATCATTTCTGTCTCTCCCAGGCCAACTTTTCTGATTCCCTTTACAGGATTCTCACCAAGACAGGTACTTGATCTGGCCTCATGGCCATATGGGTTCCCATTTGGAAACTGTACCCTTGCCCCTTTTCTCGGCCCTTGGGCCTCCCTCAGCCCATGCCCAGCTACCCAAACCTGACAACCTGCAGTAGACCTGGGCCCTCATCCTTCCTCTCCCTGTGGCACTGCTCAGATTTCTCCCCTCCCTCCCCTCCCCATCCATATACATTTTCGTTCACCCTGCCCCAGGTGCTAGCACTTGGCTCTCTATTACTGGAAACATATTCTTGCTTGAGCCCCTGACTGCCCTTCTGGAGGATCCTTTCCCTTCCCTTTGCTTTAGGAGTCTTTTTATAGACACCATCCTGTGTCTCCCCTCTGTTCCACTGGTGGTATGGTATCCTTTTACTGCCAGGACCCTTCATTTTCCGTGCTTCTCCATAGACTGGGCTCCTCAAATGGGTCCAGGCTGCCAACCGACCATACTCACAATCTCCATACGCCAGTTATCCCCTCACAGTGCCCTCTTTTGACCTTCCTTTTGTCGAGCTCCATCTCTGAGGATCTAGTCACCTGGGAAGAGGAGCCAAATTAGCTGGCCTCTGTGCCCTTAAGGCTCCCTATGGGAAATACAGTCCTGCCTCTTGACTGAGTACACTTTGCTGCCTGAAACTTGAGACCTAGCAGTTAACATGTGACTTGCTTCATCCCAGCCCTGAGAGATTCACTCCTTTCCTTCCCTTGCCATTTAGTCTTGCATGCTGCCCCTACCCAAACCCAGCCCTCCTTAACCCTACCCCGACCCAGCCCTCCCTAATCCTGACATTTTGTGCTTCATTCCCAGAGACAGGTGCTCACAAGATCCCCTGACAGTGTTTCTCATGTGAATTGGCATAGCAGGGAGTCTCTTCCTGTTGGGTCTGACCTGGGTACCCCTTGCTTGTGACTGTCAGCATGCTCCCTTACTTGCGCGTTGCACTTTTCTCTGTCTCCTCGTTCCTTGTGCAGCCCTTCCTCCCCTTGCTATTGAACTATTCCCTAGCACTTGCAGGTCTCCAGCTCCTTGGGTCACTCATCTATGGTCGGTCAGGTGGGTCCTTTGCCTGGGCACCTTGCTTGGTTCCTGTATCTTGGCCCCCCGTGCACATACCGAGACCCCCAGCTGTGCCCTCCCATTGCCCCTCTCCTGGCTGCCTTCACTTTCCAGGCATCCTTTGAAAGGTTCCTATCCCTGGATTCTCATGGGGGCAAGGCATCTTATGGGAGAATGAGTCCTGCCCCTTGCCTGGAACCCTTGCTCTCTCTGGGCCTTTGGTCCTGCAGTCAGAACCCTGAAACCTAGTAGTCTCCTTGGGCCAGGAGCCTGCTTCCCCTTTGCTGGATTCCCTGCCATCCCTCCAAAGTCTTGTCAACTGTCCTTAGCCCCCTACCCAAGCCCTGGCCCTTGGTTCTTCATTCCCTTCTGCCTCCTTCTTTGAGCCTCTGGGAGTCCTACTGGCTCCTTGCTTCTGTGGGCTTTGACTGCTGGCCTTCGTGGGGCCAGAACATTATTCCCCTTGGCTTCCCTGAATTTCAGAACCCTACTGTTACCCGAATGTCCAGCCCCGCACTTCCCTGCCCGTTACTGGCCTGGGTCCTCCTATGGCTTCCTAGCCTGGGCTCCTTTTTGGAATCCTGGCCTGCAACAGCCTTTTTCTGACATTTCACACTGTATCCTCCTTCATCCCTCCTGTTGTCCCTGTCCTTGCTGGGCCTCTTTTAAAGATACCTTTTTCAAGCTGCTCACCAGGTCTATGGGACTGGAACTGGGCATTTGGCCCAGTGGTATCCCTTTGGGAAAACATAGATGTGCCCCTTCACGGGACTTTGGACTCTATCTGCCCAAGCCTTGCTCCTCGATCCTGACACACAGCAGTGAATGTGGGCCTAGAGCCCTCCTCTCACTACGCCATCCACTACCCTTGCTCCCATTTCTCCCCTCCCCAGACCTGTCTGTTTTCATAGGACCCAGGAACAGGTCCTGGTACTTGCCTCCCAATTTTTGGGCCTGGCTTCCTGTTGGACCCCCCAGTCAACCTTCTCAAGGACCCTGTCCCTGTTTATTGATTTCAGGCCACTTCCTTTGTCCCACTCCTCAGCCTCCCCTCTGTTTCCCTTGTACTGTCGTATTTTGTCATTTCCAGGACCCTGCCCTCCCCCTGCTTCTCCACAGCATGATCTCCTCCAGTGGTTGCTGGCTCACCACTGACACACCTCTAATCCCAGACCAAAGATATCCCTTACAATGCCCTCCTTTGGTCCTGGTATCTCTCTGATTATCTACTCATCTGGGGCAGAGGGGTGAAATTGGCTGTCTTCTGGGCCCTGAAGAATCCCTATGGGCAACATACCACTGCCTCTCTCCTGGGCCCCCTTTGCTGTCCAAATTTGACAAGTGGCAGTGGACATGGGCCTAATGATGACCTTGCCATGGGCGATCCCCTGCCTTCCCTATCCTGCTCTCCAGCCTTGCAAACTGTCCCTAAGACAATCCATCCCTTCCTTACCCTGACCCTTCATCCTAAATTCTCCTGTCCTGGCTGCCAGCTTGAGCTCCTTACTGCATTACTTGGGGTGCATTGGTTTCCGTAGTGTCTCTTCCTTCTGTGCCTGACCTGGGAACCCTTTGATTAGGCCCCCAAGCTCGCTCCCCTCTGTGCACTTCACACAGACCTCTGTCTCCTCACCCTAGTGCAAATCCTAACTCTCCTTCTCCTACCGCTCTTTCCTGGAGCAGGGGCCTCCTCCTCATTGGGTCCCAAATACCTTTGAGTGGAGTGGGTCCATTACCTGGGTTCCTTGATTGAGTCCTGGTTCTTGCCCCTCTGTGTACCTGCCGTGATCCCCTACTGTTCCCTCAGATTGCACTCCTCCTGGCCCCTGTCTCTTGCCAGGCATTTTGGCCTGGTCACTGGCCCTTGATCCTCATCTGCGCCAGGGTGCCTTATGGGAAACAGAACCATGACCCTCCATGGGCTACTTGCTCTACCTAGCCCTTAGGGCAGCAACAGGAACCCTGACACCTGGCATTGTCAATAGGCCTCTACCCTGCCTCCACCCTGCTGGATCCCCTGACTTCCCTCCCCAGCCCTGTCCACTCTAACGAGTTCCCTGCTCCAGCATTGGCCCTTGGCTCTCCATACCCTAGACTGGCTCCTCTCTTAAGCCTCTGGGGTCCTTCTTGTTCTGTGCTTCCCTGAGCTTGAACTGTGGGCCTTGAAGGGGCTGCTTCCGCTCTCCCCTTGTCTTCCCTGGATCTCAGAACCCTTGTGCAGCCCCTGCCTGCATGACCTTGCCCTCCTCTACTCTCTCCTAGCCTGGGCCCTCCTCTAGGTCCCTAGCCTGGGGTCCTTTCTGAGGTCCTGACCCACTACCCCACAAACACCCTTCTTCCAGCACTTCATGCTATGCCCTCCTTTGGCCCTCCTGTTGTCTTTGTCCCTGATGGTCTCATTTTCCAGATCCCCTTCCCAAGATGTTCACCAGAGCCAGGGGATGGAACTAGGATGTTTTGCCCTGCAGTATTCCTTTGGGAAAAAGTGGCAGTGCTCCTTGCAGGGGACTTTTGCCTCCTTCAGCCTGGGCCCTGCTCCTCAATCTTGACACCCTGAAGTTAAGCTGGCCCATGAGCCCTCCTCTACCTGTGCCACCCATTCCCCTTACTCCCCTTTCTCCTCATATATCGCCACAGCCAAGAGAGAGGAGGCTTGCCCTTCCAGACGGAAGACTACTCTCATCTGGGTTTCAGGGGAGCTCCTATAGCCCAGAAGCCAGGGTAGAGGGACTTCTTCCTCTATGAGGGAGACCCCTCACACCTGGGTTTTGGGAGGAGTTCCTATAATGCTGAAGCCAGGGTATGGGGCTCTTGCCCCTATAGGAGGAGACCCCTCACACCTGGGTGTTGGGGGAAACTCAAAACAGCCACAGTCAGGGTAGAAGTGACTTGCCCCTCCAGCGGGAGACCCAACCCACCTGGGTTTCTGGGGGAGCTCATATACCACCACAGCCAGGGTAGATGGGATTAACACCTCCAATCCCCTCTACCCAGGCTAACTTAGTTTACAAGCTCCCTGGAACCCCAGGTGAGAGGGGTCTCCTTCCTAGAGTGGTAAGTCCCCTCTACCATGGCTAGGGCTGTATAGCTGTCACCCTGGACCCCTCCCACAGGGTGGGAGTGGTCCTTTGCATGGAGGGGTGATTCCCCTCTACCCTGGGTGCTGTGGTATAAGAGCTCTCCCTGACACCCTGGAGGGAGGGGTCTCCTGCCTGGAGGGGCGAAGCTTCTCTACCATGGCTAAGGTGGTATACAAGCTCCCCAGGAGGCCCCGGTGTGAGGGGTTTCCTGTCTGGAAGGGCAAGTCTCCACTAACATGGCTGCATTTGTATAAGAGCTCCCCCACCCTGACACCCTGTTGGGAGGGATCTCCAGCCTGGAGGGGTGAGTTCCCTCTACTCTGGCTGCGGGGTATACTAGCTCCCTCCATACCCAGGTGAGAGGCATCTCCAGCTTGGAGGCGTGAGTCCCTGTACCATGACTGCAGCTGTATAAGAGCTCCCTTTAACACCCTGGTGGGATGGATCTCCCACCTGTAGTGGTATATACCCTATACCCTGGCTTCGAAGGTATAGAAGCTACCCCCTGACACACTGGTGGGAGGGGTCTCCTGCCTAGAGTGGCGAGTCCTCCCTACCCTGGCTAAGGTTGTATACAAGGTCCCCATGACAGCCAGGTTGGAGGGGTTTCCTTTCTGAAGAGGCAAGTCCCCACTACCCTGGCTTTAGTGGTATAAGAGCTCTCCCACACACACACAGGTGGGAGGGTTCTCCCGCCAGGAGTGGCGAGTCCACTTTTCTTGCCTCTGTGGTATATGAGTTCCCCTGACAACCAGGATTTAAAGGTTTCCCACCTAGTGGAGCAAGTCCCCTCTCTTCTGGTTGCAGCAGTATATGAGCTCCCCTCCCATAGCAAGAAGGGACGGGTCTCCTGCCTGGAAGAGCTAGTACCCTCCACCCTGGCTAATGAAGTATACATGATCCCGTACACCCAGGAGGAAGGGATCTCCCGCCTATATGTGCAAATTCACCTCTACCCTGTATAAGGTGGCCTACAAGGTCCCTGTGACATGCAGGTGGGAGGGGTCTCCAGACTGAAGAGGCAAATCCCCTTTTCCCTTGCTAAAGTGGTACTCTAGCTATCCCTGACAGCCAGGTGGGAGAGATCCAGCAAGTTGGCTATACCACGCGTAAATTGGTATAAAAGTTCCCAGCAACACCCAGGTGGTTTTGGGTCTCCCACCTAGAGGGGCCAGTCCACTCTATCTTGGCTTCAGCAGTGTAAGAGCTCCCCCCAGACACCCAGGTGTGAAGAGTCTCCCTCCTGGAGGGGCGAGTTCACTCTACCCTGGATTCGGGGGTGTACGAGCTACCCCCAAACACCCAAGTTGGAGAGGTGTCCTTCATGGCAGTCGAGTCCTTTCTACCTTGGCTTGGGCAGGATAAGAGTCCACCCTCCCTACACCTAGGTAGAAGAGGTCTCCCTCTTGGAAGGGTGAATCTACTCTACCCTGGCTATGGCGATAAAGTAGCTCCCCTGACACTCCAGTGAATGTGTTGTCCCTGCTGAAAGGGAAAGCCCCCTCTACTCTGGCTACTACTGTGTACATGCTCTCCCAGACAATCAGGTGGGATGGGACTTTCACCTGGAGGGGCAAGTCACCTCTACGCTGGCCAAAGCTGTATGCAAGGCCCCCCTACACTCAGGTGAGAGGGGTCTGCCGCTGGAGTCACGAGTCCCTTCTACCCTGGCTGGTGCTCTATAAGAGCTTCAGGAACACCCAGGATGGTGGGGTCTCCTGCCTAAAGAGGCGAAACCCTCTACCCTGGCAGTGGCAGTATACGAGCCCACACACACACACACCCAGGTGGGAGGGGTCTCCCTCCTGTAGGGGTGAGTCCCCTGTACCCTGACAGCGGAGTTATTTGAGCGGCCCCCAACACCCAGGTTGGAGGGGTCACCCGAATGGAAGATGGAGACCCCTCTACCCTGGCTGCAGAGATATAGGATCTCTGCCAGACACCAAGGTGGGAGAGGTCTCCTGCCTGTGGGGGCGATTCCCTACTCTCCTGGCTATAGCAGTATATGAGCTCCCCCTGACACCCAGGTGGGTGTGTCACTTGATTAGAAGGGTGATTCCCCTCTACTCTGGCTGCGACAGTATACAAGCTCCCCTGTGTACACTGGTGGGTGGTGTCACCCTTCTGGAGTGGAGAATCCCCTCTACCCTGCCTGAGGCAGCATATGAGCTCCCCTGACAACCAGTTGTGTGGGGTTTCCCTCCTAGTGGGGTGAGTCCCGGCTATCCTGGCTGCAGTGGTACACAAGCTCCCCCTTCAATACCCAGATGGGAACGTCTCATGCCTGGAGGGGCAAGTTACCTCCATCCTGGCAATATACAAGCTCCTCTAAACACAGGAGGGAGGGGTCTCCCAACTGGAGGTGCAAGTCTCCACCACCTTGGCTTCAGAGGAATTCAAGCTCCCCCAGAAACCCAGGTGTGATGGGTTTCCTGCTTGGAGGGGCGAGTCTCTATAGTTTGGCTGGTGCTTTATAAGAATTCCCTGGATACTCAAGAGGGAGGGGTCTCCCACGTGCAGGGGTGGGTCCCCTCTACCCTGGCTGTGGTGGTATAGGAGCTCCCCACCCATACCCAGATGAGAGGGGTCTCCCGCCTGAAGGGGCAAGTCCCGTCTATCCTGGCTGTGGCAAGACATGCGCTCTCCCAGACACCCAGGTGAAAGTGTTCTCCCGCCTGGAGGGGACAATCCCTGCTACCCAGCTGCAGTTGTGTACCAGCTCCCACACACAAACACCCAGGTGGGAGTGGTCTCCCACTGCCTAAGGTGAAATACAAGCTCGCTCTGTCACCAGTGTGGGAGAGATCTTTCACCTGGAGGAGCAAGTCCCCTCTACAATGGCTGTAGAAACATAAGTGCTCCCCCCAAAACCCAGGTGAGAGGGGTCTCCCTTCTGGAGGGGCGAGTCCCTCTACACTTACTGCAGCAGAATACATGCTCGCCCAGACACCAGTATGGGAGGGATCCCCAGCCAGGTGGGGTGAGTCCATTTTAACCTGGCTAATGTGGTATCCATGTTCCCCACTACACCCAGGTGGGAGGGGTCTCCTGCATGGAGGGGCAAGTCTCCTCTAATTTGGGTGGTGGCATATAAAACTTCCTTGGACACCCTGGTGGGAGAGGTGTCCCTGGCTGCAGTGGTATTCAAGCTCCTCTCTGACACCCAGGTGGGAGGGGTACCCCACCTGGAGAAACATGTCCCTTGTACCCTGGCTTCAGTGGTATACAAACTCCCCCAGACACCCAGGTGGGAACTGTCTCCTGCATGGAGGGACAATTACTCTCTACCTTGGCTAAGGCGATATACAACTTCCCCCTGACACACAGGTGGGAGGGGTCTCCCGCCTGGAATGACATGTCCCATCTCCTTTGGCTGGTGTCCTATAAAAGATCCCTGGACACCCAGGGGGGTAAAGTCTCCTGCCTGCAGGGACTAACTCCTCTACCCTAGCTGTGGCAGTATAGGAGTTCCCCCAAACATCCTGATGAAAGGGGTTTCCCACATTTAGGGGCGAGTCCCCTCTACCTGGCTGCAGAGTATCCAGCTCCCCCCACAATCAGTTGGGAAGGGTCTCCAACTGGATGGGCGAGTCCCCTCTACACTGGCTGTAGAGGTATAGAAGCTCTCTCAACACCCAAGTGAGAGGGGTGTCTACCCTGGAGTGGCGAGTCCCTGCTACCCTAGCTGTGGGGGTATAGGAGTCCCACCCCCCCCAACATGCAGGTGGGAGGGGTCTCCCGCCTGGAGCAGCAAGTCCCTTCTACCCTGGCTGCAGTGGCATACAAGTTGATTCCCAGGCGGGATGGGTCCTCCCCCAGGAGGGGCAAATCCCCTCTACCATGGCTGCTGGGGTTTAGGAGTTCCCATGACACCCAGTTGGGATGGGGTCATTCCCCCGGAGGTGCATGTCCCATATACCGTGGCTGCAGAGGTATAAGAGCTCCACCAGACACCCACGTGAAAGGGTTCTTCCGCCTGTGGGGCAAGTATTCTCTACCCTGTCTGCAGCATTATAAAAGCTTCCCCTGACAACCAGGTGAGAGGGGTCTCCTGCCTTCACTTGTGAGTCCTGTCTACTTGGCTGTGGCTGTGTATTAGTTCCCCCAGATACCCAGGTGGGAGAGTTTTCCTGCATGGAGGGGAGAGTCCCCTCTATTCTGGCTGCGGTGGTATAGGACCTGCCCCCTACACCCAGGTTAGAGGAGTCTTTGACTGGAGGGGCAAGTATCCTCTACCCTGGCTGTGACAGTTTTCAAGCTTCCACGACACCCAAGTGGGAGGGGTCTCCCACCTAAAGGGGCGAGTCCCCTCTCCCCTGGCTGTGGCAGAATACAAGCTCCCCTGATACCCAGGAGAGAGGGGTCTCTGGCCTGGAGCAACAACTCCCCTCTACCCTGGCTAAGACTGTATACAAGCTCTCCAGATCCCAAAGCCCAGGTGGGAGGGGTCTTTCCCTGAATGGTCGAGTCACCTCTACCTGATTGCCCAGTATAGGAGCTTCCCCGACACACAGGTTATAGGGTTCTCTTGACTGAATGGTCGAGCACCCTCTACCCTGGCTGCAGCAGTATTGAAGCTCCCCCAGACACACTGGTGGGAGGGGTCTCCCGCCTATGGGGGCCAGTTTTCTCTACTCTGGCTGTGGTGGTATTGGAGCTCCACTTGTCAACCAGGTGGGAGGGGTCTCCTGACTGGAGGGGCAACTCCCCTCTACACTGGCTGCGGAGGTACAGGAGTTCCCCCAACACAGAGGTGGGGGGGTGTCTCCCCTGGAGGGGCGAGTCTCTGCTACCCAGGCTGCAACAGTATAGGAGCCCGCAAACACACAACACATGTGGGAGGGGTCTCCAGCTTGGAGAGGCGAGTTGCCTCTATCATGGCTGCTGGGTAATATGAGCTCTCATGACTCCCATGTGGGAGGTGTCCCTCGCCTGGAGGGGAAAGTTCCCTCTGCCTTGGCTTTGGTGGTATATGAGCTCCACATGACACCCATGTGAAAGGGGTCTTCCACATGGAGGGGTGAGTATGCTCTACCCTAGCTGCAGCAGTAAACAATCTTCCCCTGACATGCAGGTGGGAGGGGTCTCCTGCCTTCTGTGATGAGTCCCCTATACCCTGGATGCTGCAGTTTATGAGCTTCCCCAAATACTCAGGAGGGGAAGGGTCTCTCCTCTGGAGGAGAGAGTCCCTGATACTCTGGCAGCCATGGTATACAAGCCCCCTCTGACTCCCAGGTGAAAGGGGTCTTCTGCCTAGACTGGTGAGTCACCTCTACCCTGGCTGGGTGTGTACAGGAGCTCCCCACCCCCACATCCAGGTGGGTGTCTCCATTAGAAGGGTGAGTCCCTTCTACCTTGACTGCAACTGTATAGGAGCTCCCCCCGAAACCCATGTGGGAGGGTATCCCTCCTGGAGGGGCTAGTCCCCTCTATTTAGGCTTTGGTAATATAAGAACTCCTCCTGACACTCAGGTGGGAGGGTTTATCTCGCCTGGAAGGGCGAGTCCCCTGTATTCTGGCTTCAGTGGTATAGGAGCTCCCCAGGTCACCCAGGTGGAATGGGTCTCCTGCCTGGATGGGAGAGTCCCCTCTACCATGGCTTTGTCAGTATAAGAGCTCTACTTGACACCCAGGTGGGAAGGTTCTCCCGCCTGGAGGGGTAAGTCCACTCTACTTTGGCTGCTGTGGTGTAAAAGCTCCCACTGGACATTCAGGTGGGAGGGATTTCCCGACTGGAGGGTCGTGTCCCGTCTACCCTGGCTATGGCAGTATATTAGCTCCCCAGGACACCCAGGGAGAGGGGTCTCCTGTTAGAGGGTTAAGTCCCCTCTCCCCTGCCTGTGGCTCCCTCTGACACCCAGGTGGGAGGGGTAACTTGACAGGAGGGGCGAGTCCCCTCTACACTGCTTTGGGCAAATTCAAGCTTTCCCCTATACCCAGCTGGGAGGCATCTTCCGCCTGGACAGGCGAATCCCCTCATTGGTGGCTGCAGCAGTATAGGAGCTCCACTGGACGTCCACGTGGGAGGAGCCTCCCACATGGAGGGGGCAAGTCCCCTCTACACTGGCTGTGGTGGTATACAAGATCCCTGTGATACCCAGGTGGGAGGGGTCTCCCACCTTACCAGGTGAGTCCCCTCTACATTGGCTGCTTCCCTACAAGAGTTCCCTGGACACCCACTTGGTAGGTGTCTCCCGCCTGCAGTGGTGAACACCTCTACCCTAGCTCTGGTAGTACAGGAGCTTCCCTCAACACCCTGGTGGGAGGGGTCTCTCTCCTGTAAGGGAAATTCACCTCCACCCTGGCTGCAAAGATATAGGAGCTCCCTATGAACCCAGGTGGGAGCTGTCTCCCCCATGGAGGTGCCAATCCCTGCTAACCTGGGTGGAGCATTATATGAGCCCCCACCACAGGACACCCAGGTGGGAGGGTTCTCCCGCCTAGAGGGTCGAGTACCCTCTACCCTGGCTGTGGTGGTAAACCAGTTCCCTCTGATTCCCAGGTGGGAGGGGTCTGCCATCTGGATGAGTGTCTCCCTCTACCAAAGCTGCTGGGGTATATGAATTCCCTTGACACCCAGGGGAGAGGTGTCCCTTGCCTGTAGGGATCTACCATGGCTCAAGCTGTACATAAGCTCCAAAAGACACCCACGTGGGAGAGTTCTTCCCAATGGGGTAGCAAGTGCACTCTACCCTGGCAGCAGCAGTATAGGAGCTCCCCCTGACACCTTGATGGGAAGGGTCTCCTGCCTAGAGTGGTGAGTCCCCTCTACCCTGGCTTTGGCAGTGTATAAGCTCCCCCAGACATCCAGGTGGGAGTGGTCTCCAGCATGGAGGGGCGAGTACCCTCTATTCTGGCTGAAGTGATATAGGATCTCCTCTCGACACCCAGGTTAGAGGGGTGACTTGACTGGAAGGATAAGTCCTGAATACTCTGTCTGCTGTAGTATTCAAGTTCCTCTGGACATACAGGTGGGATGGGTCTCCTGCCTGGAGGAACAAGTCACCTCTCCCTGGCAGCAGTGGTATAGGAGCTCTGCCAATACCCAAGTGTGAAGGGTCCTCCACCTGGAGCTATGAGTACCCTCTACACCGGCTGAGGTGGTGTACCAGCTACACGAGAAACCCAGGTGTGAGGGATCTCCTGCCTCGAGGGGCGAGTCCCCTCTATTCTGGTTTCTGTGATATACGAGATTCTCTGCCCCCACATACCCAGATGGGAGGTGTCTATGGCCTGAGGGGCCGAGTCCTCTCTACCCTGGTTGCAATAGTATACTAACTTTCTCTGATACCCAGGTTGGATGGGGCTCTCTCCTGGAGAGGCGAGTCCCCTCTACCCTGGCTGAGGTGGTATAGCAGCTCCCCCCTACTCCCAGGTGGGAAGAGTCTCCCGCCTGGAGCAATAAGTCCCCTATATCCTGCCTGTGGCGGTAAACAAGCTCTCCCAGACGCCCAGGTGGGACGTGTCTCCCACATGGAGGTGCAAGTCCCCACTACCCTGGCTCTGGCTGTATATGAACTGCCCCCCAACACTTAGGTGAAGTGGAAAGTCCCTTCAACCCTGGCTGCGAGGGTATAAGTGCTCCCTCTTACCCCTAGGAGGGAGGGGTCTTGTTGAGGGCCGGGCACCTTGGTGGCAACTGCTCAGTGGCTCCCGCATACTCCTCTGTGTCCCCGCATTCCCTCGCGATGGCCTGCCACGTCTCCACCTCCCTCTGCAGCCCCAGTGGCAGCCTTCTCGCCAGGTCCTGGGTGCCACTTGAGAGGCCCAGGGATTCACATTGCCCACCAAGCCTCCTCTAGGCGTGGGCTGAGGCGAGAGAGGGACTGTCCAGATGCAGCCGAGCAAGGAGTAAACCACTATGAGGAGGCAAGTTAGAGGGGCCAGGCTCCACCCGCTCAGCTGATTGGCTCCTCTGCAGTGTCCCCGCCCTTTCACATCACGGAACTTCTCATTGGGGGACTCTTTTGGCTCCACCCATGTGACCCAGCCAATCTGCCTGAAGAGCGGAAAAATTGAAAATGACCTAAGAGTTCTGGTTGAGTGTGCTCTCTGGAAGTGCCAGAGGTGGTGGTTGAGCTCTCAGGATTTCCTGGAGAGCTCTCATGGTATGGCATGGGTGCTAAAATTAAAGTTTGTTTCTGCTTGACAAGTGGCTTGTGAATTGTGCCCACCCAGACTTTGGCACCCTGCTGCAATCCTATGGCTCAGAGCTGCTTCTTCGACACAGAGCAAATGTAAACCTGACCTTGTCCCTCCCTCTGCAACTAAAAACTGCAGGACACTGGCACCTTCTCGTGGAGCTCAGCTCTTCTGCACATGGGCCAAGGAGCCACAGGCTGCTGGAAGCAAAGCAGGTCAGGAGGGGTCACTGAGACAATAAAAATTACTTGGAAATCAGAAAGACCAATATGGGTTCCTCAGTGGCCCCTGACTAAAGAAAAGATACAAGCAGCTCATGACCTGGTCAAACAACAATTAGTGGAGGGACATATAGAACCTTCTGTATCTCCCCATAATACTCCAATTTTTGTCATCAAAAAGAAATCTGGTAAATGGAGATTATTGTAAGATTTAAGAGCCATTAATAATGAGATGGTTATTATGGGACCTGCTCAATCAGGGATTCCCCAATTGTCTGCTTTGCCAAAATCCTGGTATGTTTTAGTTATAGATATTAAAGATTTTTTTTCAATTCCAATTCATCCTGAGGATTGTCCACGTTTTGCATTTACTATCCCTGCACTGAATCATGAAGGTCCTGATCAGAGATATGAATGAAAAGTACTCCCTCAAGGGATGGCTAACAGCCCAACTATGTGTCAAATTTATGTTAACAAAGTAATCCAGCCAGTTAGCAAACAAAATCCTGAACTACAAATATTTCACTATATGGATGATGTATTATTAGCACACAAAGATAAAAACACATTGCTAGAATGTTATGCCACACTTACAAACTTATTAAAAAATATAATCTAGAGATAACAATAGATAAAGTAAAATTAAATTTTCCAATTAATTATTTAGGAGTTCTTTTATCCTCAACAATGGTCAGTCCATCAAAAACTCAAATACGAGTATATCAACTCAAATCACATAATGATTTTCAAAAGTTATTATGAGACATAAATTGGATAAGGCCTTATCTAGGCATACCAACAGGAGAGTTAGGACCTTTATTTGATATCCTAAAAGGTCCATCAGATCCAAATTCACCCCGTATGTTAATGCCTGTACCAAGAAAGACATTAAAAATCATTGAAACATATATGGAAAATATGCATTTGGATAGAATTGATATGTTTGCCTTTATTATTTATTGTACTACCAACAAAATTATTCCTACAGAAGTATTTTGGCAAGAAGGTCCATTATTATGGATACATTTATCTTATTCTCCTAACACTATTCTTATTAGCTATCCTGAGGATGTAGGACAATTAATATTCAAAGGAATAAAAGCAGCAAAGAGAGTGTTTGGAATTTCTCCCAGTAAAATAATTACTCCATATACTTTGGATCAAATTGATGAGTTAGCTAATGAGTTAAATACTTGGGCAATAATCGTGTAAATCTAATGTTTCATTTGATAATCACTTACCATCTAATCCTTTCTTATCTTTTTGGTCTTCGCATCCTGTAATTTTCCAAAAATGACAAGAAAAACACCTATCATGAGTGCTCCAAATATATTCACTGATGGGTCAAATAATGGTACAGCAGCAGTAGTTACCCCTGATCAAACTTTTACATTTTTAGTACCCAAAATATCAGCTCAAAAGGTAGAGCTTAATGCAGTATTACAAGGTTTTGCGATGTTTAAAGATTCTGTACTTAATTTATTTTCTGATAGTAAGTATATAGTTAATGCTATAGTATCCCTTGAAGATGCTGGTAGGATTTCCTCTTCCTCTACTGTTTTCTCTTTGTTTTCCATATACAAAGTCTAATCTGGGACAGATAAGATCCATTCTTTATAGGACATATCAGAGCACATACAGGATTGACTTGAGCCCTTAGTTTGGGCAATGATTTAGCAGATGAAACTACACATGACACACATATTTTCTCTACACTAGAAGAAGCTACAAATTTTCATAAAAGGTTCCATGTCAATGCTAATACTTTACAAAAGTGTTTTAAAATAACTAAGGAACAAGCTAGAAAAATAATAAAACAATGTCAAAATTGTCTGACCTTTTTACCACAAGTTAATCTTGGAGTCAATTCTAGAGGACTGATACCTAACCATATTTGGCAGATGGACATCACACACTTGCCAGAATTGGAAAATTAAAATATTTGCATGTTACAGTTGATACTTCCTCCAGATTTTTGATGGGCTCCCTTCATGCCAGAGAAAAAAACTAAAGATATTATAGCTCATTGCTTAAAAAATTTTGCGACTGTGGGTGTCCCAAAACAGTTAAAAACAGATAATGCCCCATGGTTATACTTCTACCTCTTTTAAACTATTTTGCTAATCATTTGGCATTACTTATATAACAGGAATCCCATACAATACACAGGGACAAGGCATAGTTGAAAGAGCTCATCAAACTATTGAAATGTACATATTAAAGGAAAAAGAGGGAATTGGAAAGGGGTACATATATCCCCCCAAAATAAACTTAAAATAACGCTTTTTACTCTAAACTTTTAAAATTTGGATTCATCAGGGCTTAGTGTTGTGGAAAGGCACATGTGTCCAAAAAATGTACATAAGTCCAAGGTACCTTTGAAGCATATTCTAACAGGACAATGGAAAGGTCGTGACCCAGTGATTGTCTGGAGTCGGGGGATCTGTTTGTGTGTTTCCACAGGGAGAACAGCAGCCAATTTGGATTCCAGAGAGACTAACTAAAGCGATTTCTACAGACCAAAAAGAAGATGATTTGGCTTAAATCCATAACAACTGATATCCAGAACTCCAGTTTGGCTATCCTTACATCTGTGACAGTGGTTCTCCCACACCTGGAGGCTAATGAAACCAGGATACTTTTTTTCAATATCTATTTTATTATTGCCGTTTCCCACATCATGAATTTCTATTTTGTTTTTTGAGCTCATACAGACCTAGGTTAATGTTTTGCTGATCAGTTCTAATTTTTGACTATGGAGTTTTTAAACATTGCAATGGAGATTTCACCTGTAAAAAGTTACGAGGCCTTTACTATTATGTTATGTGTTATATGTATTATATTATATGTGCACACTTGTGTTTTGTGTTGTATGTTTGTATGTGTGTATGTCCATATATCATATATGATGAGTGCTCATGAAAAAATCTATCCAAATATTTTTTTTTCTTATTCACGTGATTTAAATGGTTTAATTTAAATTGGGTAAACAACTGTTTAGGATTGTTTTAATATGTGAACAAAAAAGGAGGTTAACAGATCTGTTTGTTTACTTTCACCTTTCCTTTTCATTATATTTAATAATTCTGTTCAGGATAATGTAAATTGTTCAGAAAATTGCTTTCTTTTAGTGCCTGCTGGAATGTTACATTTTTTTTTCTTTAGCCATTATTTCCAGAATTCCTATCTTCATCCCAGTGATGGTGAAGACAAAGATAAAACCAAACTACAGCTTCTGCAGTAGCTATCACAACAAACTGTATAAACTGATGCATCAATTAATAGTGTAACTCAAGAAGTGATGCTCAATCAAAAAGTCGATTTGCTTTGGGAGAAAATGGACATATTAATGGATTCCTCTGCTTTGAACTGCTTGCAAACTTGCCTAGACTATGTATCAGTTGTATGCATTGTGAACTATCTGTTAGTGCAGCAACCTGTGGTAGTGCCTGGGTATTTTTGCTGATGGTGTCATCGTTGGTACAATTTTTCCGAAAGGAGCTGTCAATTGGCTTGTGATGGTCGTTTAGCTAAAATTTGGGGGCCAACAGAGATGACACAAAGAACCTCACCCTCCCACTGGTACAAAGGCCTATCCACAGGTGTGGCTGTATGCTGGACTGGAAGTCAATGACGGGTAAGATCGAATTGCAGTGGTACCAACCTAAAACAGGAGGCTGACGCCTTGAGGTCAGCTCATCCGATGATGGGTATTTACCATGTGTAGTATTGGACAACCTAAGACAGGCATGGTCCCTAAGCCACATGCTTGTTGTTTAATTAAACCCAGAGGGGGAGATGTTGAGGGCCATAGCACACTGGTGGCAGCCACTCCGGGGCTCCCGCATCCTCTTCCATGTCCCTGCCTTCCCTCGCGGTGGCCCAACCCATCTCCACCTCCCTCTACAGCCCCATTGGCGGCTGTCTCGCCTGGTCTCCACACGTGAGCTGGGCCCAGGGATCCACGCTGCCCACCACTCCTCCTCTGGGGCGGGATGAGGCAAGAGCGGGCCTCGTACACAGGCAGCGCAGCAAGGAGGAAACCACTCCGAGGAGGCAAGATAGAGGGGCTGGGCTCCACCTGCTCAGCTGATTGGCTCCTCTGTGGTGTCCCCGCTTTTTCAGACCAAGGAGCTGCTCATTTTGGGACTCTTTTGGCTCCGCACACATGACCCAGCCAATCTGCCTGAAGAGTGGGAAAATTGAAAATGACCTAAGAGTTCTGGTTGAGTGTGCTCGCAGGACGTGCTGGAGGTGGCGGTTGAGCTCTCAGGGATTTCCGGGAGAGCTTGAATGGTGCTTTGTGGGTGCTAGAAATGAAGTTCGTTCTGGCTTGTCAAGTGGCTCATGAATTGTACCCAGCCAGACTGCGTCAGGGTCTCCTGCCCGGAGAGCTGAGTTATTGCCACCTTAGCTGCAGCTGTATATGAAACCCACCTTGCCAGATATCCATGTGGGATGGGTCTTCTGCCTGGAGGTGCGAGTTTCCTCTACCCTGGCTAAAGCGATATAGGAGTTACCCCCATTTTCAGGTGGAAGGTGTCTGTCCACTGGAGGTCGAGTCATCTCTACCCTGGCTTCTGGGGTATATGAGCTCCACCTGACCCCAGGTGGCAGGGGTGTTCCTCCTGGAGGGGAAAGTCCCCTCTACACTGGCTAAGGCAGTATAGGAGTTTCCTTCATTCCCAGGTGGGTGGTGTCTCTTGCCTGCAGTGCAAGTCTCCTCTAACTCGATGCTGGGGTATATGAGCTCCACCTGACACCTAGGTGGGAGGAGTATCCTGGCTGGAAGGGCGAGTCCTCTCTTCTGTAGCTCTTGCCATATAAGAGGTCCCAGTACACTCAGGTGGGAGGGGCTTCTGCCTGGAGAGGTGTGTTCCCTTTACCCTGCTGTGGCAGTATAGGAGCCCTCCCACACACCCAGTTTGGAGGGGTCTCCCGACTTTAGGGGCGAGTCCTCTCTACCCTGGCTGTAGTGGTAAAGGAGCTACCCCCTACACCCAGGTGGGAGGGGTTTCCTGCCTAGAGGGGTGAATTCCCTCTACCCTAGCCTTGGGTGTGTACCAGCTCTCCAAGACACCCAGTTGGGATGGGGTTTCCTGCATGGAGGGGCAAGTCCCCTCTCTTCTGGCTGCTGTGGTATATGAGCTCCCCCACAAACCCAGATGGGAGGAGTCTCCCGCCTGAAGGGGCGAGTCTCCTGTACCCTGGCTGCAGTGGTTTAATAGCTTTCTCTGAAATCCAGATTGGATGTGTCTCCCGTCTAGAGAGGCAAGTTCCCACCTACACCCATATGGGAGGGGTCTCCTGGCTGGAGTAGGAGTCCCCTGTACCCTGCCTCTGGCAATATATGTACTCCTCTGACAACCACTGGAAAGGATCTTCCACCTGGAGGGTCGAGAACCCTCTCCCCTGGTTCTGGCAGTATAAGAGCTACCCCCGACACCTAGGTTATGGGGTCTTCTGACAGGAGAGGCGAGTCCACTCTACACTGGCTGCAGGGATATAGGAGCTCCCTCTGACATCAGGTGGGTGGAGTCTACCCGTGGAGAAATGATCACCCCTACCCTGGCTGTGGTGTTATACAAGCTCTCCCAGACACTCAGGTGGGAGGGGTATCCTGCCTGGAGATGCAAGTTTTCTCTATCTTAGCTAAGGTGGTATAAAAGCACCGCCCTAGGCACAGTTGGAAGTGGTCTTCCGCATGGACAGGTGAGTCTCCTCTACCCTGGCTTTGGTGGTACACAAGCTCCCCTGACACCCAAGTGAAATGGGTATCCTGCCTGGAAGGGCAAGTCCCTTCTACTTTAGCTCTTGCCTAAAAGAGGTCCCAGTACAGCCAAGTGGGAGGGTTCTTCCGCCTGCAGGGGCGAGTCCTCTCTACACTGGATGATGCCATAATCAAGCTACCCCAGACACCAAGGTGGGAAGGATCTCCCAATTGGAGGGGCAAATCCCCTCTATCCCTGCTGCAGAGTATAGGAGCTCACCCAGACACCCAGGTGAGAGGGGTCTCCCAGCTGGTAAGGAAAGTTCGCTCTACCCTGGCTGCAGCAGTGTAGGAACTCCCCCTGACACCCAGGTGGGCGGGGTCTGCCTCCTGGAGGGGCGAGTCCCCTCTATCCTGACTGTGGCGGTATAGGAGCTTGCCTCACACACCCAGGTGGTGGGGGATTTCCCGCCTGGATGGGCAAGTTCCCTCTACCCTGGCTATGGCTGTATAAGAGATCCCCCTGACACACAGGTGGGAAGGTTTTCCCGACTGGAGCAGCGAGGCCCCTCTACCCTGTCTTTGGAGGTATACAAGCTCTCCCAGACACCAGGTGGGAGGGAGTCTCCTACATGGAGGGGCGAGTCCCCTCTATCCGGGCTGTGGCGGTATATGAGCTCCCCTTGACATCCTATGGAAGGGGTCTCAACCTACACATGCGAGTCCCTTCTACCCTGGCTAAGTGGGTGTAGGTGTTTCTCCCTCTCCCAGATGGGGGGTGTTTCTCACCTGGAAGTGCGAGTTGCTTCTATCTTGGCTGTTAGGGTATATGAGCTCCACCTGACACTCAGGTGGGAGGAGTTTTCCACCTGGAGGGGCGAGTTCACTCTATACTGGCTGAAGCACTTAAGGCATTTCCTCTGAAACACAGGTGGAAGGGGTCTCTTGCAGAGAGGGTTTAATTTCCTCTACTCTGCCTGAGGGGATGTGCCAGCTCTCCCAGACACTCAGGTGGAAGGGGTTTCCTGCTCTCAGGGTCGAGTTCCCTGTATTCTGGATGCTGTGGTATATGAGCTCCCCTCCCCCTTAACCAGATGGGAGGAGTCTTCTACTTGAAGGGGCAAGTCCCCTCTATCCTGGCTAAAGTGGGTTACTAGCTTTCCCTGACACCCAGGTTGGATGGGTCTCTCACTTGGAGGGGTGAGTCCCATTTACCCTGGCTGTGGCAGTAAAGGATCTCCCTCTGACACCCAGGTGGTAGGGTATCCAGCCTGGAGAGGTGAGTCCCCTCTACCCTAGATGCAGTGGTATAGGAGGTCCCCCCCTACACCCAGGTTGGAGGGATCGCCCTCCTCCAGTGGGAGTCCCCTCTACCCTGCCTGTGGCAATATATATACACCCCTGACAACCAGGTGGAGGGGATCTTCAGCCTGGAGGGTCGAGTATCCTCTCCCCTGGCTCTGGCATATAGGAGCTCCCCCAGACACCCAGGTTATGGGTCTCCCAACTGGAGATGTGAGTCTACTCTGCACTAGCTGCAGGAGTTTACAAGCTCACCCTGATCACCAGATGGGAGGGGTCTTCGGCCTGGAGCAATGAGTCCCCCTTACCCTGGCTGAGACACCCAAGTTGGAGGGTTCTCTCGCCTGGACGGGAAAATCTTTTCTACCTGGTTCAGGTGGTATACAAGGGCCCTGCTACACAGAGGTGGGAGTGGTCTTTCACGTGGAGCAGCAAAGCACCTCTGGATTTGGCAATATACAAGCTCCCCAACAACCAGTTGGGAGGGGTATCCCACCTGGAAGGGCGAGTCCTCTCTATATTAGCTCATGCTATATAAGAGGTCCCAGTACAGCCAGGTGGGAGGGGTTTCCACCTGCAGGAGCATGTTCCCTCTACCTTGACTGTGGCACTAAAGGATCTCCCACACACACCCAATTGGGAGGAGTCTCCCGCCTGTAGGTGCGAGTCCCCTCTACACTGGCTGCTGCAGTAATCAAGCTCCCCCAGACACCCAGGAGGGAAGGTCTCCCAATTGGAGGGGCGAGTCCCCTATATCCTTGCCTTGGAGGTATAGAAGCTCACCCAGACACCCAGGTGTGCAGGGTCTCTCTACTGGAAAGGCAAGTTTCCTCTACCCTGGCTTCAGGGGTATAGGAGCTCCCCAGGAAACCCAGGTGGAAAGGGTCTCTCTCCTGGAGAGGCGAGTCACCTCTACCTTGGCTGCAACGGAATAAGATCTCCACCTGAAAGCCAAATAGGAGGGGTGTCATGCCTTTAAGATTGAAGTCCCCTCTACTCTGGCTACAGCAGTATAGGTTCTCCCCTCATATACCCAGTTGGGAGGGGTCTCCCGCCTGTGGGAGCGAGTCCCATGTACCCCGGCTGCTTCAGTAATCAAGCCTTCCTGGACACCCAGGTGGGAGGGGTCTCCCGATTGGAGGGGCTAGTCCCTCATACCCTTGCTGCAGAAGAATAGGAGCTCAGGCAGACACCCACGTGGGAGGGGGCTACAGACTGAAAGAGCAAGTCAGCTCTACTCTGGCCCTAGCTACAACAGTATAGGAACTCCCCCTGAAACCCAGGTTGAAGGGGTGTCCCGCCCAGAGGGGTAACTCCCCTCTAACCTGGCTGAGGGGGTTTACTAGCTCTCTCAGACACCCAGGTGTGAGGAGTCTCCTGCTTGAAGGGGTGACTCCCCTCTATTCTGGCTGCTATGGTATAGGAGCTCCATCCCTCACACCCATATGGGAGGGGTCTCCCACCTTAAGGGGCGAGTCCCATCTACCCTGGCTGCAGTGGTTACTAGTTTTCCTTGAAATCCATGTTGATGGGTCTTTCTCCCAGAGGGATGAGTCCTCTCTACCCTGGATGTGGCAGTAAAGGATCTTCCCCTGACAACCAGGTGTTAGGGTCTCTGGATTGAAGAGGTGAATTCCCTCTATCTTTTCTGCAGTGGTATAGGAGTTCCCCTCCACTCAGGTGGGTTGGGTCGTCAGCCTCTAGTGGAGAGTCACCTTACCCTGCCTGTGGAACTATATGAACTCCCCTAACAACCAGGTGGAAGGGATCTTCTGCCTGGAGGGTGGAGTTCCCTCTCCCGTGGCTAAGGCAGTATAGTAGTTACTCCCATCCAGGTGGGAGGTGTTTCTCGCCTGAAGGTGAGTTGCCTCTACCCTGGCTGCTGGGGTATATGAGCTCCATCTGACACCCAGGTGGGCTGGGTATTCTGCCTGGGTGGGCGAGGCAACTGTACCATGGCTGCAGTGGTTAAGGAGCTTCTCCTGACACCCAGGTGGATGGGGTATGCTGCCTAGAAGGGTGACTTCCCTCTACCCTGTCTGTAGCGGTTTACCAGCTCTCCCAGACACCAGGTTGGAGGGGTCTCCTTCTTGGAGGGGCGAGTCCCCTCTATTCTTGCTGCTGAGGTATATGAGCTCCCCCCTGCATACCAAGATGGGAGGGGTTTCCCATCTGAAGGGATGTGTCCCCTCTACCCATGTTAAGGCGGTAATGTAGTTACCCCCATACCCAGGTGGGCGGTGTCTCATGCCTGGAGGTGTGTGTTGCCTCTACCCTGGCTGCTGGGGTATATGATCTCCCCTTGACACCCAGGTGGGCAGGGTCTTCTGCTGGGAGGGGCGAGTCTCCTCTACCCTGGATGCAGCAGTTCAGGTGCTCCCCCTGACACTCAGGTTGGAGGGTTATCCCGCCTAGAGGGGTGACTTCCCTCTACCCTGTCGCCCAGACAACCAGGAGAGAGGGGTCTCCTGCTTGTAGGGGTGAGTCCCCTCTATTCTGTCTTCTGTGGTATATGAGCTCTCCCCATATCATGATGGGAGGTGTCTTCCGCCTGAAGAGGGCAGTCCCCTCTACCGTGGTTGCAGTGGTATACTAGCTTTTCCTGAAACCCATGTTGGATGCCTAGAGGGGTGAGTCCCTCTATCCTGGCTGCAGTGGTATAGGAGCTCCCACCTACACCTAGGTGGGAAGGGTCTCCTGTCTTGAGTGGGGAGTCCCCTCTACACTGCCTGTGAGAGTATTATGAGCTACCTTGACATCCAGGTGGAAAGGATCTTTCACCTGGAGGGTCGAATACCATATCCCCTGGCTCTGGCGGTTAAGGAGCTTCCCCGAACACCCAGGTTATGGGGTGCCCCAACTGGACGGGCAATTCCTCTCTACACAGACTGCAGGAGTATATGAGCTCCCCCAGACACCCAGGTGGGAGGGGTCTCCCACCTGGAGCAATGAGTCCACTCTACCCTGGCTGTGGCAGTATACAAGCCCTCCCAGACACCCAGGTGGGAGGTGTCTCCCGCCTGGAGGGGCCAGTCTTCTCTACCCTGGCTAAGACGGTATACAATTGCCCCACTACACACAGGTGGGAATGGTCTTCCACATGTTTGGGCGAGTCCCCTCTAACCAGGCTTTTGTGGTATACAAGCTACCCTGGCACCCAGGTGGGAAGGATACCCCGCCTGGAAGGGCAAGTCCCCTTTACTTTAGCTCTTGCCATATAAGGGCTCCCAGTACACCCAGGAGGAAGGGGCTTCCACCTGGAAGGTCCTGTTCCCTCTACTCTGCTTTGGCAGTATAGGAGATCCCCACACACCCGGGTGGGAGTGGTCTTCCACCTCTAGGGGCGATTCCCCTCTATCCTGGCTGATGCAATATTCAAGCTCCCCTGGACATCCAGGTGGGAGGGTCTCCTGAATGAAGGGGCGAGTCCCCTCTACACTGGCTGCAGAGGTATAGGAGCTCACCCAGATGCCCAGGTGGGAGGGGGCTCCCCTTGGAAGGGCAAGTCCGATCTACCTTTGCTGCAGTAGTTGAGGAACTCCCTGTGACACGCAGATAGGAGGGGTCTCCCATCTAGACATGGGAATCCCCTCTACCATGGCTGCTTCGGTATAGGATCTCCCCTGATACCCCATTGGGAGGAGTCTCCTGCCAGGAGGCTAGAGTCCTCTCTATCTTGCTGCAGCAATATAGGAGCTCCCTGGGACACCCAGGTGGAAGTAGTTTGGATGGTAGAATTCCCTCTACACTGCTTGAGACAGTATAGGAGCTCACCTGACATGCAGGTAGGAAGAGTCAGCAGCCTGGAGGGAGGAGTCCACTATTCCCTGGCTGCTGCCATATATGAGCTACCCAGAGACCCAGATGAGAGGGTTCTCCTGCATTAAAGGGAAAGTAACCTCTACCATGGCTGCTGTGGTTTGAGCTCCCCCTTTTACCCATGTGGGAGGGATCTACTGCCTGGAGGGGCGAGTACCCAATACCCTGGCTGCAGGGATATACAAGGTCCACCACCCACACCCAGGTAGGAGAAGTCTTCCCCCTGGAGGGGCAAGTCTGCTGTACCCTCACTGCAGAGATATAGGAGCTGCCCACACACACACCAAAGTGGGAGTGTCTCCCCCATTTAGGGGCGAATCCCCTCAACCCTGGCTCCAGGGGAATATAAGCCCCCTTCTACCCTTAGGATGGAGATATTTCACACCTGGATGCGGGAGTAACTGCTACACCAGCTGCAGCGGTATATGACCCCCCCACTAGCCAGACATCCCTGTGGGAAGGGTCTTCAGCCTGGAGGGGCGAGTCCTCTCTATGCTGGTTGCAGTGATATACTAGCTTTCCCTGACACTCAGGTTGGATGGGTCTCTAGCCTGTAGGCGTGAGTCCCCTCTATCCTGCCTGCAGTGGTATAGGAGTTCCCCCCCTATACCCAGGTGAGAGGTGTCTAATGCCTGGTGGGGCAAGTCTTCTCTACCCTGGATAAGGCGCTATACTAGGACCCCCCTGAACACAGGTGGGAGTGGTATCCCACATGGACAGGCAAGTCCGCTCTACGCTGGCTAAGGTGGTATACAAGCGCCCCATGAAACCCAGTTGGGAGGAGTCTTCTGCCTGGAGACGCAAGTCCCCAGGAACCTGGATGCAATGGTATTTAAGCTCTACCTCTCACACCCATATCGGAGGTGTCTCCCCCATGGAGTTGCTAGTCCCCTCTACTTTGCCTGGAGGTATATAATAGCCACCTGTGACACCCACGTGGGAGGGGTATTTTGCCAGGAGGGGCGAGTCTTCTTTACCCTAGCTGCTGCAGTTTAGGAGTTCCAATGACAAACAGTTTGAGGAGCCTTCTGCCTGGTGGATAGAGTTCCCTCTACACTGAGTGTGGTTGTATAGGAGCTCCCATGGAAATCCAGGTGGAAGGGGTCTCACACATTGAGAGAAATGTCCCCTCTAACTTGGCTGCAGTGACATAAGAGATCCCCCTGAAAGCCAGGTAGGAGGTATCCCAGAATGGAGATATAAGTCCTCTCTATCGTGGCTGTGGCAGTTTAGTGTACCCCCCACACACCCAGGTGGGAGCTGTCTCCTGCCTGGAGGGGCAAGTTTCCTCTACCTTGTCTGTAGCAGTATAGGAGATCCCGCTGAAACACAAGTGGGAAGGGTCTCTGCTGGACCAAGCACCCAGGGAGAGAAAGGAGCCCAGGCACGGGCCAGGGTATTGTTTCCCATAAATCACCATGGATTAGATGAGAACCTATTGCCAGAGTCCTAGCAAAGGAGGCCAGAAAAAGGAAGGGGGCTAGAAGGAGGGCGATAGGATGGCACACAAGGCCATTGGGGTGGGTGTGCACAGGGGCGAGACACAGGAGCCAAGCCAGGCACCCAGGCAAAGGAACCAACCCATCAATGGTGTTGGGGGACCCATGAGCAGGAGACCTGCTAGTGCCAGAAAAAGGTGCAAGGGGAAGGGGAGGAAGGGGCTGCATGAGGACCAGGAGAAGGCAAAGGGCACATAAGGGAGCCTGCTGGCAGGCCCAAGCAAGGGGCACCCAGGTCAGACCAAAAACAAAGAGATTCCTTGCTATGCCAAGGGCTATGAGAAACATGGTCATGGGCTCAGTTGAATTCCCAGGACCAGGGACTGGAGCATAAAAGGTCAGGGTTTGAGAGGGCTGGGTTATGGTAGGGGCAGCATGAAAGGCCAGAGGGAAGGGAGAGGATCCTCAGGGCTGGGTTGGAGCAAGTTCATGTTAACTTCCAGGCCTCAAGTTTCAGTCAGTGAGGGGGACTCAAGCGAGTGGCAGGGTTGTGTTTCCCATAGGGAGCATTCAGGGCACAGAGGCAAGCCAATTCCACTCCTCTGCCCCAGGTGAGTAGATCCTCAGAGAGGGACCTGGATGAAAGGAGGGGCCAAATAGGGTACTGTGAGGGAATACCTGGTGTGCTGAATTAGGGGGGTGGGGTGTGCTACAGGACCCATTCCAGCAGCACAGAGTAGGAAGAAGGAGATGGAGAGGAGGGTCCAGGCAGTTCGAGAATAACATAGCTTGAGGGGATCAAAGGGGAGGCACAGGAGGGGGCAGGCAACAGGGGCCGGAAACCAGGGAACAGGGAAAGGGTCCTCAAGAAGGGTAGCCAAAGTCTCAAGCAAGGAGCTGGGCCCAGTAATGGAGAGCCAAGTGCTATCACCTGGGCCTGGTTGAATAAAAAGAAACATGAAGGGGGTGAAGCAGGAGGAAAGAAAGTGGAGAGGGTGACACAGGAAGAGAAGGACTCAAAGCCCGGGTCCACTGCAGGATGTCAGGGGTTGGAGCAGGGCCTGGGCTGAGGGAGGCCAAAGGACCAAGGCAAGGGGCTGGGCAACGTTTTCCAAAGGAGCCCCAGGGCCAAGAGGCCAAATCTAGTTGCCTGGCCTGGGTTAGCATCCTGGGAAGGGGATTAGGAAAGCAGGCGTTGGAAAGACACAAAGGACAGGAGGGCTGAAGCAGGGCACAACCTCAAGGGCCACAGGATGGGTGTGGTTGGGGTGGGGGACATGACCCCAGCAAGGAGCCCAGGTAAGGGACGTAGAAGAGGGCCAGGGAGATGGGAGAGCAGGGAACACTGGGCCGGGAAGGCAGGGCTGCACTACTGTACAGGAGTAGAGGAATGCCAAGGGGAGAAGTGCAGTGGCCCCAGTGGGGAGCCCTCAGTCCATGCGCAGCAAAGCAGAGAGCAAAAAGGGCCACCAGAGGCTCAAGTGAGAAGCCAGGCCAGTAAACGGAGATGAAAGAGCCAGGGTTTGGACAGGTGACTCAGGACAGTGGATAAGAATTGGGAAGGATGGCAGGCAATTCAGCATGGTGCAGTCAGGCTCCAGGCCCAGGGCCACTTCCAGGTTTCAGGGTTCCTGGTGTAGGACCAAGCACCCAGGGAGAGCAAGGGGCCCAGGCAAGGGCCAGGGTATTGTTTCCCATAAGGTGCCCTGGATCAGATGAAAATCTACTTCCTGAGTCCTTGCAAAGGAGCCAGGAAAAGGAAGGGTGCCAAAGGAGGGTGACGGGAGGACACGGAAAAAGGTCAGGGTGATTGCACATAGGTATAAAACCCAGGACTCATGCCAGGCACCAAGGCAAGTGACCCACCTGATCAATGGTGATGGGGGAACCCAAAGAGCAAGAGACCTGGGAGTGCCAGAAAAAGACGCAAGCTGAATGTGAGGAAGGGGCTAACTGAGGTCCAGGTGAAGTCAAGGGGAACCTTGGGGAGTCAACTGGTGGGCCCAAGAAAGGTGCCCCCAGATCAGACCCAAGACAAAGAGAATCCTTGCTATGTCAAGTGCCATAAGGAATGTGGTCAGAGGCTCAGAAAAGGAGGAGATCGCTCAGGGCTGGGTTGGAGCAAGTCCATGTTAATTGACAGGCCTCAAGGTTTAGGCAGTGAGGGGGACTCAGGTGAGTGGCAGGCCTGTGTTCCCCATAGTGAGCATTCAAGGCAAAGAGGTGAGCCAATTCTGCTCCTCTGCCCCAGGTGAGTAGATCCTCAGAGAGGGTCCTGGGCCAAATGAGGGGCCAAAGTGGGTACTGTGATGGGATACCTGGTGTGCAGAATTGTTGGCTGCAGGACCCATTCCAGCAGCTCAGGGTAGGGAGAAGCAGGGGGAGCGGAAGCTCCAGGCAGTGCCAGGATACCACAGCATGAGGAGATCAGAGGGCAGGCACAGGAGGGGTTAGGCAACAGGTGCCTGAAACAAGGGGATAGGGAAAGGGTTCTCAAGAATGATAGCCAGGTTATCAAGCAAGAACCTGGGCCCAGTAATGGAGAGCCAAGTGCTAGCACCTGGGCCTGGGTGAATAAAAAGAAACAGTGGGGGAGCAGTGGGAGGGGATAAAGTGGAGTGGGTGGTAAAGGAAGAGAAGAACTCAATGCCCAGGTCCATTGTATGGTGTCAGGGGTCGGGTGAAGCACTTGGGCTGAGGGAGGCCAAAGGGCCCAGGCAAGTGGCAGGGATATGTTTTCCCAAAGGGCTATTTTTTTCCCAGGATGCTCACCCAGGGCCAAGAGACTAGGTAAAATCTTCTGGCCAGAGTAAACATTCTGGGAAGGGATGAGGAAAGCAGGTGTGGCAGAGACACAAAAGACAGGAGGGCTGAAGCAGAGCACAGCCTGAAGGTCAGTAGGACAGTGTGTGTTGGGTGCAGGCCAGGACCCCAGCAAGGAGCCCAGGTAAGGGACCAAGAGGAGGGCCCAGGCAAGGGGAGAGCAGGGAATGCTGGGCTGGGAAGGCAGGGCTGCACTAGGGTACTGAAGTACAGGAATGCTAAGGGGAGTAGGGAAGTGGCCCCAGCCAGGGGTCCTCAGACCATGCCCAGAAAAGCATGAGCAAGAAGGGCTGCCAGATGCTCAAGCAAGGAGCAATGATAGGGTACAGAGAGCCAAGAACCAGGGCTTGGGCAGGGGGCTCAGGACCTTGGACCTTTGGGAAGGAAGGCAGGGGATCCAGTAGGGGGTAGTCAGGCTCCAGGCCCAGGGCCACCTCCAGGTTTCAGGGTTACTGGTACCAGACCAAGCACACAGGGAGAGCAAGGGGCCCAAGAAAGAGGCCCAGGCAAGGGCCAGGGCATTATTTTTCATAAGGCACCCTGGATCAGATGAGAATCTACAGCCAGGGTACTGGCAAAGGAGGCAAAGAAAAGGAAGGGGGCCAGAAGGGTGACATGGTGGGTGAACATAGGGGCAACACCCAAGGCCAAGCCAGGTGCCCATGCACGGGACCCACCTGATCAATGGTGTTGGGGGACCCAAGGAACAGGAGACCTGTGAGTGCCAGAAAAAGGCACAAGGGGAAAGGGAGGAAGGGGCTGCATGAGGTCCAGGAGAACCCAAGGGGCACATTGGGGAGCGTGCTCGTGGGACTAAGCAAGTGGCCCCCAAGTCAGACCCAATACGAAGAGACTCTTTGCTATGTCAAGGGTCATGAGGAATGCGGTCAGGTGCTCTGGTAAATGCAGAGAACCAGGGACCAGAGAACAAATGTCAGGGTTATGGATGGCTGGGTTATGGTAGGGGAAGCATGGAAGGCCCAAGGGTAGGGAGGGGATTTCTCAGGGCTGGGTTGGAACAAGTCCATGCCAACTGCCAATTTTCAGGCAGTGAGGGGGACTCAGGTGAGAAGCAGGGCTGTGTTTCTCATAGGGAGCATTCATGGGGCAGAGGTGAGCCAATTCTGCTCCTTTGCCCCAAGTGAGTAGATCCTCAGAGAGGGTCCTGGACCAAAGGAGGGGCCAAAGAGGTACTGTGAGGTGATACCTTGTCTGCAGTAGGGGAGGTACAGTGGGCTGGAGGACATATTCCATTAGCACATGATAGGCATAAGCAGGGGGAGCGGAGGGTCTAGAGAGTGCCAGGATACCATATCATGAGGGGATCAGAGGGGAGGCACAGGTGGGGTAGACAACAGGGGCCTGAATCCAGGGGACAGGGAAATGTCCTCAAGAAGGGTAGCCAAGGTCTCAAGCAAGGAGCAGGGCCCAGTAGTGGAGAGCTAAGTGGTAGCACCTGGGCCTGGTTGAATGAAAGAAACATGGATGGGGAGCATCAGAAGGAGAGAAAGTGGAGTTGGTGGCACAGGGAGAGAATGGCTCAAGGCCCAGATTCACTGCAGGGTTTCAGGGGTTGGGAGCAGGGCCACGGATGAGGGAGGCCTAGGGACCCAGGCAAGGGGTAGGGCTACATTTTCCATAGGGAGCATCCAGGACCAAGAGGCCAAATCATGTTGCCTGGCCTGGGTGAGCATCCTGGGAAGGCGATCAGGAAAGTGGGCATGGCAGAGACACAAAGGAAAGGAGGGCTGAGAATGGCACAGCCTGAAGGGCGGCAGGATGGGTGTGGGTGGGGTGGGGGCCAGGATCCCAACAAGGAGCCGAAGCAAGGGACCTAGAAGAGGGCCCAGGGCAGAGGAAAGCAGGGAATGTCATACCAGGAAGGCAGGGTTGCACTAGGGTACTGCAGTACAGGAATGCCAAGGGGAGCAGGGAAGCGGCTCCAGCGAGGGGCCTTCAGACAATGTCCAGTAAAGCAGTGAACATGAAGTGCCACCAGAGGCTCAAGAGAGAAGCCAGGCCAGGGAATGGAGAGCCAAGTTCAGGGCTTGGGCAGGGGGCTCAGGACTGTGGATTCCATTTGGGAAGGAAGGCATGGGATCCAGCATGGGGCAGTCAGGCTCCAGGCCCGGGGCCACCTCCAAGATTAAGGGTTCCTTGTGCTGGACCAAGCACCCATGGAGAGCAAGAGGCCCAGGAGAGGGCCAGGGTATTGTTTTCCATAAGGCGCCCTGAATCAGATGAGATTCTATGGCCAGAGTCCTGGCAAAGGAAGCCAGGAAAAAGAAGGGAGCCAGAAGGAGGGCGATGGAAGGGCACATAAGGGGGTCAGCGTGGGTGAGCATAGGGACGAGACCCAGGATCCAAGCCAGGCGCCCAAGCAAGGGACCATTCCAATCAATGGTGATGGAGGACCCAAGAAGCCAGAGATCTGTGAATGCCAGAAAGAAGCGCAAAGTGAAGTGGAAGAAGGGGCTGCGGGAGGACCAGAGAAGCCAAGGGGCACCTTGGGGATCTGGTATCGGGCCCACCAAGGGGTGCTCAGGTCAGACCCAACTCAAAGAGACTCCTTTTTATGCCAAGGGTCATGAGGAATGTGGTCAGGTGCTCAGGTGACCGCCCAGGCCCAGGAACTGGAGCTCAAATGGTCAGGATGAGAGAGGGCTGGGTTGTGGTAGAGGCAGCATGCCAGGCCAGAGGTCAGGGGAGGGATGGGAGTGGATTGCTCAGGTCTGGGTTGGAGCAAGTCCATGTTAACTGCCAGGCCTCAAGGTTCAGGCAGTGAAGAATATTCAGGCCAGTGTCAGGGCTGTGTTTTCCATAGGGAGCATTCAGGACACAGAGGTGAGTTAATTTTGCTCCTCTGCCACAGGTGAGAAGATTCTAAGACAGGAACCTGGACCAAAGGAGGGGCCAAAGAGCGTACTGTGAGGGGGTACATGGCGTGCATAATTGGGGGGTGTCGGGCTGCCAGGACCCATTTGCGTAGCATAGACTAGGAAGAAGTAGGGGGATAGAGGTCCCCAGCATTGCCAGGATACCACAGAATGAAGGAATCAGAGGGGAGGCACAGTAGGAGCTGCTAAAAGGGGCCTGATACCAAGTGACAGGAACTGGGTCTTGGAGCAGGGCAGCCAGGGACTTAAGAAAAGAACCAGGCCCAGTAATGGAGATCCAAGTCCTATCACTCATACCTGGGTGTCTGGGGGGGCTCTCATATGCCAAGTCAGAGTAGCAGGGACTTGCCCCTCCAGGCAAGAGACCCCTCCCACCTGGGTGTCAGGGGGGCTCCTATACCACGGCAGCCAGGTTAGAGGGGACTTGAACCTTCGGTAGGGAAACCCCTCCAACCTGGGTGACTGGGGGAGCTCCTATATCTCTCAGCCAGGGTACAAAGGACTCGCTCCTCCAGTTTGGAGATGCCTCCCATGTGGATGTCCTGGGAGCTCTTAGATGGCACCATCCAAAGTAGAAGGGACTCCCCCTCCCACCTGGCTGCTGGGGTCTTGTATAGCTTATATAACACCAAAGTCAGGCTAGAGGGGACTCGCGGCTCCAATAGGGAGACCCCGCCCAACTGGTTGTATGGGGAAGCTTGTATACCTGCACAGCTAGGGTAGAGGGGATTCCCTGCTCTAGGTGGGAGGCCCTTCCTACCAGGGTTTCAGGGATAACTCTTATCTTGCCACAGCCCAGGTAGAGGGGATTCGCCATTCCAGGAAGGATACCCCTCCCACCTGGGTGTCAGAAAGAGCTCTTATACCGCCTCAGCCAGAGTAGAGGGGAGGAGCCCCTCCAAGCGGGAGACTCCTCCCACCTGTGTGTCAGGTAGAGATAGTATACTGCACCAGCCAGGATAGAGGGGACTTGCCCCTCCAGGCCGGAGACCCCGCCCACCAAGGTGTGGGTTGAGGAGCTCATATACCATTGTAGCCAGAGTAGTGGGGACTGCCCCTCCGGGGAGGAGACCCCTTCCACCTGGGTATAGCTGGGAGTTTGTATAAGACCTTAGCCAGTGTAGAGGGGAGTCCCCCCTGCAGGCAGAGGACTCCTCCTACCTGGGTGTCAGGGGAGCTCATATACTGCAGCAGCCAAGGTAGAGTGTGCTTGCCACTCCAGGCGGGAGACCCCAACCACCAGTATGTCAGAGGAAGCTCATATACTGCAGCAGCCAGTGTAGCTGGACTCACCCCTCTATATTGGAGACCCCTCCCACGTGGGTATGGTGTGGGGGGCTCATATATCACTATATCCAGTGTAGAGGGGATTCACCCCTCCTTTACAGAGACCTCTCCCACCTGGGTATTTGGGAGAGCTCCTACACCACTGCAGCCAGGGTAGAAGGGCCTCGCCCCTCTACCCAGGAGACCCCTCGCACCCGGATGTCTGGGGAAGCTCCTATACAGCGGCAGCCTAGGAGAGCCAACTCTCCCCTCCAGGAGAAAGACCCCTCCCACCTGGTTGTCAGGGGAATCTCATATACTGGTGCAGCCAGGGTAGAGTGGGCAGACTCCTCCAGAGGGCAGAACCCTCACATCTTGGGGTCATGGTGAGCTTGTATTCCACCTTAGCCAGGGTAGAGGGTTTTGCCTCTCCAAGAGGGAGACCCCTCCCACCTGGGTCTTGGGGGGTGCAGGTATACAGCTGCAGCCAGGATAGCTGGGACTCGCCCCTCCAGTCGGGAGACTCCTTTCACCTAGTTGTCAGGGGGTGCTCTTATCCCACTACAGGCATTGTAGAGGGGACTCGCCCCTCATGGCAAGAGTCTACTCCCCCCTGGATATTGGGGGGATCTCATGTAACTCGAGCTTGGGTGAAGGGGACTTGGCCCTTCCAGCATGAGACACCTCCCATCTTGGCAAGTCGGGGAAGCTCCTATACCACAGCAGCCAAAGTAGTGGGGACTCGCCCCTCCAAACAGGAGACCTCTGCCACATGGGTCTCTGGAAAAGCTGATTAACCCCTGCAGCCAGGATATGGGTAAGTCACCCTTCTAGGCTGGAGACCCCTCCCATCTGGGTATCATGGAAGCTTCTTAACCACTGCAGCAAAGGTAGAGGAGACTCACCCCTCCAGGCGGAAGACCCCTCCCACCTGGGTATCAGGTGGAGCTCATATACACCAGCAGCCAGGGTAGGGGCAACACACATCTCCAGTTGAGAGACACCTCCCACGTGGGAATGGGGTAACTCCTATATCTACTTAGCGAGGGTAGAGGGGACTCACTACTCCAGGCGGAAGGCACCTCCCACATGGGTATCTGGTGAGGGGGGATCATATACACTTGTACCTGTGTAACAGTGACTCACCCCTCCAGGGGAGAGATCCCTCCTACTCGTGATAGGAGGGGGCTCTCATACCCCTGAAGACCGGGTTTAGGGGACTCACCCCTTCAGGCAGGAGACCCTCCCACCAGGGTGTTGTGGGGAACTTGTAGACCACCTTAGATATGATAAAGAAGGCTTGCCCATCCAGGCAGGAGACCCTTCCAACCTGTCTGTCATCTGGAGCTCATATACCATCCCAGCCATGGTAGAAAGTACTTTCCCCTCCTGGCGGGAGACCCCTCCAACCTGTCTGTTATCTGGAGCTCATATACCACCCCAGCCATGGTAGAAAGTGCTTTCCTGTCATAGCGGGAGACCCCTCCCAACAGGGTGTCAGTGGGAGCTCATATGCCGCCACAGCCAGGGTAGAGGGGACTCGCCCCTCCATGCAGGAGACCCCTCCCTCCTGGGTAGAGGGGACTCGCTGCTCCAGTTGGGAGACCTTTCCCACATGTGTGTCCGGGGCTATAGTATACCATCACAGCAAGGGTAGAGGGGACTTCCTCATCCAGGCGGGAGAACCCTCCCACCTGGGGGTGTGGGGGGATATCCTATACCGTCACAGCCAGGGAAGAGGGGAATCTCCCCTCCAGGCAGGAGACCTCTCCCACCTGGGTTTGAGGGAGAGCTATTATACTGCTGGAGCCAGGGTAGAGAAGACTTGTCTTTCCATGAGTGAGATGTCTTCCACCTGGGTGTCCTGGGAGCTCCTGTACTGCTAATGCCAGTGTAGAGGGGACTCCCTCCTCTAGGTGGGAGAACCCTCCCACCTGGGTTTCAGGGGGAATTCCTATACCGTTACAGCCAGGGTAGAGAAGACTGTCCCTTTCAGTCGGGAGCCCCTTCCCACCTGGGTGTCCAGGGGAGCTTGATTACTGCAACAGCCAGGGTACAGAGGAGTCACCCCTACAGATGAGAGACACCTTTCACCTGGGTGTCAGGGGGAGCTCTTATACTGGCACAGCCAAGGTAGAGGGAATACACCCCTGCAGGAAGAAGACTCCTCCCTCCTAGGTATACTGAGAGCTCTTATACAGCAAGAGCTAAAGTAGAGGGGACTCACCCTTCCAAGCTAGATACGCCTCCCACCTGGGTGTTCGGAGAGCTTTTATACCGCCAAAGCCAAGGTAGAGGGGGCTCGCTTGTCCATGCAGAAGAACACTCCCACCTGTGTGAAGTGGGGCGCTATATACCGCCTTAGCCAGGGTAGGGAAGACAAACCACTGCAGGCGGGAGACCCATGCCACCTGGGTGTCTGGGAGACATTGTATATCGCCACAGCCAGGGTAGAGGGGACTCATTGCTCCAGGCAGGAGACCCCTCTCACCTGGGTGTCAGGGGAAATCCTTTACCGCACCAGCCATGGTACAGGGAATTCGCCCATCCAGGGGAGAGACTCATCTAACCTGGGTGTCAGGGAAAGCTCATATACCACAGCACTATGGTAGAGAGGACTCGCCCTTTCAGGAGGGAGACTCCTCCCATCTTGGTATGGTAGGAGAGCTCTTATACAACAGCTGCCAGAATAGAGGGAACTCTCCCCTCAAAGCAGAGGACCCCCTCCCACCTGGGTGTCAGGTGATGTTCATATAGCCCCGCAGCCAGGGTAGAGGCGACTAGCACCTCCAGGCAAGAGACATCTCCCACCTGGAAATGGAGTTAACTCCTACAGCGCTTTAGACAGGGTAGAGAGGACTCACCCCCTCCAGGCGGAAGACCCCTCCCACCTGTGTATCAGGTGGATCTTATATACTCCAGCATCCAGGGTAGAAGCTACTGGCACCTCCAGGAGAGAGACACCTCACACCTGGGAATGGGGGTAACTCCTATACTGCCTTAGCCAGGGAAGAGGGGACTCGCCCCTCCAGGCAGATAACCCCTCCCACAGGGGTTTCTGCCAAGGGGGGGTGCGTATAAAGCTGCAGCTGGGGGTAGCAGCGACTCGCCCCTCAAGGAGGGAGATCACTCTATCCTAGGTTTAGGAGGAGGCTCTTACCCCCCCCCCCGCAACCACAGTTTGAGGGGACTAGCCCCTTGATGCAGAAGACCCTTCTACATGGGTGTGGAGGGGAGGAGCTCCTATTCTGCTGGTAGCCAGGGTAGTATGGACTTGGCCCTCCATGCTGGAGATCCCTCCCACCTGGGTATCACGGGGATCTTTTATACCACCTTAACCAGGGTAAAGGAGACTCACTCATCCAGGTGTGAGACCCCTCCAACCTGGCTGTTGAGGGGAGCTCATATACCACCACAGCTACAGTAGAAAGTACTTGCCTCTCCTGGCTGGAGAACCCTCCCACCTGGGTGTCCATGAGAGCTTGACTACTGTAGCAGACAGGGTAGAGTGGACTCGCCCCTACAGGCAGGAGACCCCTCAAACTTGGGTTTTGGGGGTGCTCCTATACTGTCACAGCCAGCGAAAAGTAAACATGCTCCTGAAGGCAGAAGACCCCTCCAACCTGGGTTCATTGGGAGCTCTTATATGGCAAGAGCTAAAGTAGGCCTGACTGGAGCTTCCCAGATGGATACCCCTCCCACCTGGGTGTCAGGGGAGCTTGTATACCACCAAAGCCAGGGTAGAGGGGACTTGAGACTCCAGGAAGGAAACCCCTTCCACTTGGGTGTCCTGGGGAGCTCCTATACAGCTGAAGCCAGTGTAGAGGGGAGTTCTACCTCTAGGAGGTAGAACTCATCCCACCAGGATGTCAGCGGGGTTCCTACACTGCTGCTGCAAATTTAGAGCAGACTTGCCCTTCCATTCTGGAGACACTCCCCCTCCTGTGTGTCTGAGTAAGCTCCTATCCCTCCACAGCAAGGAGAGAGGGGACTCGACCCTCCAATGCGGAGAAACTTCCCACCTGAGTGTCCAGGGAGGCTTGATTACTGCAGCAGCCAGGGAAGAGGGGACTCTCCCCTACAGGTGGGAGACCCCTCACACCTGGGTGTCAGGGAAGTGGGAACATGCCTCTGCAGGTGGAAGACCCTTCCCACGTGGATGTACTGGGACATATTATATGGCAAGAACTAAAGTAGATGGGACTCGCCCTTCAAGGAGGGATACCCCTTCCACCTGGTTGTTGGGGACCTTGTATACCTCGAAAGCCAGGGCAGATGGGACTCGCCTGTCCAAATGAAATACCACTCCCAGCTGTGGGTAAGGGGGGCACTTGTATACCGCCTTAGCCATGGAAAAGAAAACTTGCCCCTCCAGGGGGGGACCACTCACATCTGGGTATCTGGGAGAGCATGTATACTGCCACACCCAGATTACGGGGGACTCATTGCTTGAGGTGGGAGACTTCTCCTACCTGGTTGTCTGAGGGATCTCGTATACCCCTGCACCCAGTTAGAGGGGTCACACCCCTTTAGTTGGGAGACCCCATAACCTGGGTGTCCGTGGGAGCTACTATATAGTCAGAGCCAAGGAGTGGGGACTTGACCCTCCAGGGGGAAGATCCCTTCTTCATGGTTGTCAGGAGAGTTCATATATTGTCACAGGCAGAGTAAAGGGGACTCCCACTGGAGGCAGGAGACCCCTCCCACCTGGGTGTAGCAGGGAGCTCCTTTACCACTGTAGCCAGAGTAGAGAGGACTCGATTCTCCAGGCTAGAGACACCTTCACCTGGGTGTGAGGGGGAGATCCTTTACTGCACTAGCCAGGGTAGAAGGGACTCACCCCTCCAGGAGAGAGACCCATTTAACTTGGGTGTCAAGAAAATCTAGTAAACCACTGCAGCCAGGGTAGAGGGGACTCGCCCCTTTAGGCTGGAGAACCCTCCCATCTGGGTATGGGTGGGGAGCTCCTATACCAAAGCAGGTCGAATAGAGGAGACTCGCCCCTCCAAGCGGGAGACCCCTCCCATCTGGGTGTCTGGGAGAGCTGGTAAACCCCTTCAGGCCTGGTAGAGGGAAATAACCCCTCTAGGCAGGAGACCCCTCCCACCTGGATGTTAGAGGAAGCTCCTTAACTACTGTAGCCAGAGTAGAGAGGACTTGCCCCTCCAGGCAGAAGACTCCTCCCACCTGAGTGTCAGGTGGAGCTCATATACCTCAACAGCCAGGGTAGTGGCAACTTGAATGTCCAGTTGAGAAACACCTACATCCTGGGAAAGGGGTTAACTTCTATACAGCCTTAGTCAGAGTAGAGAGGACTCACCCCTCCAGGTGGAAAAACCCTCCCACCTGGGTGTCAGGTTGAGCTCATATACCCCAGCATCCAGTGTAGAGGTGACTTGCACTTCCAGGTGAGAGACACCTCCAACCTGAGAATGGGGGTAATTCCTATACCGCCTTAGCCAGGGTAGAGGGGACTTGCCCCTCCAGGTGGAAGACCCCTCCCACATGGGTGTCTGCAGAGGGAGGGGTTCGTATTCAGGTGCATCTGGGGTAGCAGCTACTCGCCTCTCCTGGGGTTTGGAAAGGCTCTTATACCACTGTAGCCAGGGATGAGTGGACTCGCCCCTTCAGGCAGGAGACCCTCCCTCCTGGGTGTTTGGGGGAACTTGTATACCACCTTAGACAGGGTAGAGGATACTCACCCATCCAGGTGTGAGACCATTCTAACCGGGCTGTCAGCGGGAGCTGTTGAGGTATCTCAACAGCCAATGAAGGAAGTACTTGCCCTGGCAGTAGACCCCTTCATCCAGGGGGTCAGGGGGAGCTCATATACTGCCACAGCCAGGATACAGGGGACTCCCACCTCTAGGCAGGAGACCCCTCCCACCTGAGTGTCAGGAGGAGCTTTTATACAACTGCAGCCATGGTACATAGTACATTCCTTCAGGTGGGAGAACCCTCCCACTGGGTGGTTGGGGGAGAGCTCCTATACTCCCACAACAAGGGAAGACAGGACTCGCCCATCCATTGGGAGACCTCTCCCACCTGGGTGTTGGGGGAGCTCCTATACCATTGCAGCCAGGGTAGAGCAGACTTGTCCTTCCAGTCTGGAGACCCCTCCCACTTGGGTGTCTGAGAGAGCTTGTATACAGCCACAGCCAAGGTAGAGGGGACTCATTGCTCCAGGAATTAAACGGTTCCCATCTGGGTGTGTGGGGGAGCTCGTATAGCCCCACAGTCAGTGTAGAGGAGACTCACCTCTCCATTCAGGCTATCCCATATCCTGGGTGTTGGGGGAGCTACTATATAGCCAGAGTCAAAGAGTGGGGACTCGACCCTTCAGGTGGAAGATCCCTTCCACCTGGTTGTCAGTGGAATTCAGATACTGCCATAGCAGGGTGGAGGAGACTCGCCATTGGAGGTGGTAGACCCCTCCCTCCTGGGTGTACGGGGGACCTGCTATACCACTGCAGCCAGGGTAGAGGGGACCTGCTACTGCAGGATGGAGACCCGCCACCAAGATGTACTTGGATCTCTTACATGGCAAGAGCAAAAATAGAGGGGACTCACACTTCCAGGTGGGATACCCCTCCTACCTGGGTGTCAGGGGAACTTGTATACCGTGAAAGCCAGGGTAGTGGGGACTCGCCTGTCCATGAGAAAGAACACTCCCACCTGTGTGTAGGAGGGCACTTGTATACTGCATTAGCCTGGGTAGAGAAGACTTGCCCCTCCAGGTGGGAGACCCTGCCAACTGGTTGTCTGGTAGAGCTTGCATACCACCACAGCCAGTGGAGAGGGGTCTCTCCCCTCCAGGCATGAGGCCCACTTCTTTTTCAGGGAGATCTCGTATACCGCCACAGCCAGGTTAGAGGAGACTGGCCCTTCCAGGCGGGAAATCCCCTTCCACCTGGGTATGAGTGGGGGAGATATTATACCACCACAGCCAGAGTAGAGGGGACTCGTCCCTCCAGGCTGGAGACCCCTCCTATCTGGGATTCTGGGGGAGCTTTTATTCTGCTGCAGCCAGTGTAGAGAGGACACACCCCTCCAGGAGAGAGATCCCTTCTAGCTGCGTGACTTGGTGTAGAGGGAGGTCACCCTTCTAGGTGGAATACCATACCTCTCCCACTTGGGTGTCAGGGGAAACTCCTTAACCACTGCAGCCAGTGTAGATTGGACTTGCCCATCCAGGTTGAAGACCCCAACCACCTGAGTGTCAGGTGGAGCTCATATTAACCAGCAGCCAGGCTAGAGGCAACTCGTACCTCCATGTGAGAAACACCTCCCACCTGGGAATGGGAGTAACTTCTATAACACCTTACGAGGGAAGAGGGGGACTCACTCCTCCAGGTGGAAGACCCCATAACCTGCTTGTTGGGCGGAGCTCCTATACCACCAGAGCCAGGGGAGAGGGGACTCAACCCTCCAGGTGGAAGGTCCCTTCCACCTGGTTTTCAGGGGAATTTATATACTGCCACAGGCAGGATCGAGGAGAGAAGCCACGTGAGGCTGGAGACCCCTCATACCAGGGTGTAGTGTGGAGCTCCAATACCACTACAGCCAGGATCAAGAGGATTCACCTCTCCAAGCTGTACTCCCTCCCACCTGGGTGTCAGGGGAAGATCCTTTACCACAGCAGCCAGGGTTGAGGGGGACTCACCCCTTCAGTTGGGATACCTGCCCAACTGGGTGTGGGGGGTGAGCTCATATACCACTGCAGCCAGGGTAGTGGGGACTTCTCCCTCCATTCAGGAGATACCTCTCATCTAGGTATGGGGGGAAGCTCATATAATACAGCATCCAGGGTAAAGGGGACTCACATCTCAATGCAGGATACCCTTCCCACAGGGGTGCAAGGAAGGGGAAGAGCTGCTATACCACTACAGCTAGGGTAGAGCCGACTTGCCCCTCCAGGTGGAAGACCCCTCCCACCTGGGTGTCAAGGGTAACTACTATACCACTGTAGTCAGGGTATTGGGGACTTTCTCCTTTAGGCAGGAGAACCCTTCCACCTGGGTGTCCTGAGTGGGGGGCTCCTATACATCTGTAGGCAAGGTAATAGGGACATGAAACCCCAGGCAGAACACCACTTTCACCTTGGTGTCCAGGGGAGTGTCTATTCTGCTGTAGCCATGGCAGAGGGGACTCGCCCCTCCATTCAAGAGTTCCCTCTTACCTGATGGTCTGGGGGAGATCCTGTGCTGCCCCAGTCAGGAGAGAGGGGACTCGCCCCTCCAGGCAGGAGACTCCTCCCACTTGGGTGTTAGGGAAAGCTGGTATACCACTGGAGCCAGGAAAATTGGGACTCCCTGTTTCAAGCGGGGGACCCCTCCTATCCAATAATGGGGTGGCTCGGATACCACAAAAGCCAGGGTAGAGGGGAATCACCCATCCATACAGGAGATCCCTTCTACATGGGTGTCTGCAGGGAGCTTCTATACTGCCTTAGCCAGAGTGGAGGTGTCAGAGGGAACTCAAATATCGCCCCAGCCAGGAGAGGGGACTCGCCCCTCCTTTCAGGAGACCCCTCCAAAGTGGGATACTGGGGGGAGCTCTTACACCATTGAAGCCAGAGTACAGTGTACTCACCCCTCCAGATGGGAGACCACTCCCACCTGAGTGTCCTAGGCAGCTTGTATACCACCTTAGCCAGGTTAGAGCGGGCTTGCCCATCCAGACAGGAGATATCTCCCACCTGGGTGTCAAGGAAAGCTCCTATACCACAGCAGCCAGGGTACCAGGGATTTACCCCTCAAGGCGGGAGACTCCTCCTATATGGAAATCTTGAGGGGGGTGCTCCTCTGCTGTTACAGTCTGTAAACAAGTCAGGATGGTGCCTGACATTTTGCCAGAGGGAGTGGTTTTTGAAGTAATGCCAGCGAGCCATTAAGTGTGGAGATTCCTTATTGGTTGACTGCTGTATCTAGTTTATGTTAATTAAGATAAGTTGTGTGGAATGTATAAATACCCCTCCTGTCCTACAATAAACGGCTCCCACTCCTGCTGTATCGATCTACACAAGTTGCTCATCACCCCCGGTTATTTTGATGCAGCCAGACTGCGGCACTCTGCAGCTGTAGGCAGGGTTTCACCTGGGTGTCGGTGGAGCTCCTATCCCACTATAGCATGGTATATGGGACTGGCCACTCCAGGCAAGAGACCCATCACACCTGATTGTCAGGGGAGAGTTCATATACCTCCCCAAGCCAAGGTAGAGGGGACTCAACCCTCTAGGCCAGTGACCCTCCCACCTGGGTATATGGGGGAGCTCCTATACCTCTGCAGCTGGGGTGGAGAAGACTCACGCCTTCAGGCCAGAGACCCTCTGACCTGGGTGTCAGGGGGGTTGCTTAATTGCCACACCCAGTGTAGAGGGAACTCAGCCTCCAGATGGGAGGCCGCTCCCACCTGGGTGTCAGGGAAAGCTAGTATACCACTTCAGCCAGGGAAAAGGGGACTCACCCCTCCAGGTGGGACACCCCTCCCTTCTGGATGTCACAGGGAGCTTGTATACCACTTTATTTTTAAGATATGTTACCAACTGGGCTCCATGGTAAAAACAGGATGAGGAGAATTGTGAGAGGATACCTGGTTTGCAGAAGAAAATGGGGAAAAGAATCTCTCCCTACTCAGGTGTTGTCCTTGAAGAGTTAACTTGCCAAAAACAGTGAAAGAAAAAGCTGCTTTTATGTAAACTTCTGCAGACTGTGAAATTCTGAGCCCCTCCCCTTACATGCTGTGTATAAAATTCTGAAAGTGCCTGAAATCGGGGATTGATTGATTACAGCAAAATCTGTTCCCTCTCAGCCTGGCTGCAGTCAAATAAAAGTATTTCCTACTATGTTCAGTGTCTTGCCTCACTTGACCCTACAACAATACTGTGCTATACCGGCATTGCCCGTACTCTCCCCTCTGACTGCTTCTTCGAAGGCTGGACTCCAAAAATGGGTCCTGGCTCCCCACTGACCTCATTAATTCCAGACACAAGTTATCCCCTTACAGTACCCTCCTTTGGCACTCCTTTGAACCAGGTCCCTCTCTGAGGATCTACCTATCTTGGGCAGAGGAGTGGAATTGGCTGGCCTCTGCCCACTGAAGGCCTAGTGCTGACCTTGCCCTGCTTGATCCCCTCCCTTCAATCCCCTTTCCTCTAGCCTTGCATGTAGCCCCCACCCCAACCCAGCCCTCCTAACCCTGACGTTTTATGCTCCAATTACAGGACCAGGCTGCTCACCTGAGCCCCTGATCACATTCCTTGTGTTGTGGGGCTTCCTGTGGGGTCTCTTGTTGTCAGGAAAGATCTGGGGGCCCCTTGCTTGGGCCCCCTGTTGAGCTTCCCTCCATGAACTTTGTGCTGCTCTCTGTCTCTTCTTCCTAGCACCGCTTCTTCCTCTCCTTCCCCTAGCACTTTCTCCTGAGAGCGGGCCTCCAGCTCCTTGGGTTCCTAATCCTCTTTTGGGTGGGGTGGTCACTTACCTGGAATCCTTGCTTGGGTCCTGGCAATTGCCCCTCTCCACACTCACCACAAACCTGTGCCATTCCTTGCAGTTGCTGTCCTCCTGCACTTGTCCCTTGCCAGACCCCTTGGCCTGGTCCCTGGCACTTGATTCTCATCTGCACCAGAGCATCTTGTGGGAACAAGAGCCCTGCCCCTTATGCAGTCCCTTTGATCTCCCTAGGCCCTTGGTCCTGCACATGGAACCATGACACCTGGCAGGGGCGCTAGCACTCAAACCTAGCTCACACTGACTGGATGCCAGCCTTCCCTCCCCAGCCCTATCCATTGTCCTGAATCCCTTACCCCAGACTTGGCCCTTAGCTCTCCATTCACAGGCTTTGCTCCTTGCTTGAGACTCTGGTGGCCCTTCTAGATCACTACTTTTCTGTACATTGTCTGAGGTCCCATTGCTGGGGCTGCTTCCCTGCTCCCCTTGGTTTTCCTGTACTACAGTACCCTAGTGCAGGCCCACCTTCCTTTGCTGGTGTTCTCTGATCTACCCTGGCCTGGGCCTTCATCTAGGTCACTTGCCTGGAATCCTTGCTGGAATTCTGGCCTCCACCCAACTCATACCAGACCTGCCGCCCTTCAGGTTGTGTCCTCCTTCCGCCCTCCTGTCCTCCAATGGTCCTGGCAGCTTAACACCCCCACCTCTGCAAACCAGGTATCCTCTCACAATACCAACTTTTGTCCCTCCTTTGGTCCAGGTTCCTCTCTGAGGATCTACTCACCTGGGGTATAGGAGTGGAAATGTGCCGCTGCCCGGCTTGCTGGGCAAAATAACCGGGGGGTGACGAATAACTTGTGTACGTTGATACAGCAGGAGTAGGAGCCATTTATTGCAGGACAGGAGCAGTATTTATACATTCCACACAGCTTACCTAATTAGCATAAACTAGATACATCAGTCAACCAATAAGGAATCTCCACACTTAATGGCTCGCTTTTGTTACTTCTCAAACCACTCCCTCTGGCATTTTGCCAGGCACCATCCAGACTTGTTTAAGAACTCTAATATTCCCCTGGAAAAATGCCAAGTGTTATTTTGACTTGTTTACAGACTCTAACAGAATTGGTTGGCCTCTGTGCCCTGAAGGCTTCCTATGGGAAACACAGCCCTGCCAATCACCTGAGTCCCCGTCACTTCCTGTATTTTGAGGCCTGGCAGTTAACATGGGACTTGATCCAACCCAGACCTAAGCGATCCCCTCCCTTCTCACCCTTTCCCTCTGGCGTTGCATGCTGCCCCTACCCCAACCAAGCCCTCCCTAACCCTGACCCTTTGGCTTCATTCTCAGGGTCTGGGCCCTCGCCTAGACACTGACCACGTTCCTCATGTCTCTTGGCATAGCATGGAGTCTCTTTGTGTTGGTTCTGACCTGGGTGCCTAATACTTGGGTGCCGCAGTCCGGCTGCAGCAAAATAACCGGGGGGTGACGAACAACTTGTGTTGATTGATACATCAGGAATAGGAGCCGTTTATTGCAGGACAGGAGTAGTATTTATACATTCCACACAGCTTATCTAATTAGTATAAACTAGATACATCAGTCAACCAATCAGGAATCTCCACACTTAATGGCTAGCTTTTGTTACTTCACAAACCACTCCCTCTGGCATTTTGCCAGGCACCATCCAGACTTGTTTACAGACTCTAACATTTCTCTGGCAAAATGTCAGGCGCCATCCTGACTTGTTTACAAACCCTAACACTTAGGCACTGCAGCCTGCTCTATAAGGTGCCCCTTGTACTTCCCTCTATCTCCTGGTCCTCACACAGCCAATACCTGATTTCTCCTTATGCTTTTTCCTGGTGCTCACGGGTCTCCTGTTCCTTGGATCACTCATCACCATCAGTAGGGTGAGTCCCTTGCCAGGGTGCCTGTCTTGGGTCCTGGCCCTTACTCTTCAGCATGCACACCATGACCAACCTGCCACGCCCTCCCGTCGCCCTCCTCTTGTCCCCCTTCCTTTGTCTGGCCTCCTTTACTAGGTCCCTGGCCCTGGATTCTCATCTGAGCCAGAACACCTTATGGAAACAGAGCCCTGCCCCTTGCCTGGGCCCCTTGTTCTCTCTGGGTGTTTGGTCCTGCACCAGGAACCATGACACCTCCAGGTTTCACTGGGCGTGGAGCCTCAATGCCCCCTGCTGGATCCACTGCCTTCCCTCCCAAATCTTGTACAGTGTCCTGAGCCCCCTGCCAAAGCCCTGGCCCTTGGCTCTCCGTTCAATGGCCTGGCTCCTAGCTTGAGCCTCTGGTGTCCATTTTTTCTCCGTGATTTTCGCGTCTTTGTCTGAGGGCCCCTTACTGGGGCTGCCTCCCTGCTCCCCTTGGCTTCCCTGTACTGCAGTACCCTATTGCAGTCCCACCTTCCTGGCCCTGCCCTCCCCTGCTCTCCCCTGGCTTGGGCCCTCCTCTAGGCCCCTTACCCGGACTCTTTGCTGGGGTCCTGGGCAACACCCCATTCACACCAATCCTGCAGCCCTTTAGGCTGTGCTCTCCTTAGGCCCTCCTGTAGTTTCTGTCTCTTCCAGGCCCGCTTTCCTGATCCCCTTTCGAGGATGTTCACAAGGGCCAGGGAACTTGACCTGGCCACTTGCCCCTGCAGACTTCCTTTGAGAAAACGTAGCCCTGCCCCTTGCCTAGACCATTTGGCCTCCCTCACCCTGGGCCCTGTTCCAGAACCCTGAATCTGCAGTGAATCTGGGCCTTCAGCCTTTCTCCCACTGTGCCACCCACTCCCCTTTCTCCCCTCTCTCATCTCCCATCCATGTCCCTATTCATTCATCTAACCCCAGGTGCTAGCATTTGGCTCTCCATTACCTGGCCCAGTTCCTCGCTTGAGCCCCTGCCTGCCCTTCTCAAGAACCCTTTCCCTTCCCTTTTTTTCAGGCCTCTTTTTACAGACCCTATCCTGTGCCTCCCCTCTGTTCCACAGGTGCTATGGTATCCTGGCAACACCAGGACCTTTCACTTTTCCTTCTTCACCCTAGCCTGATGTCCTATAATGGTTCCTGGCTGCCAACAAATCAGCCCCACAACTTCCATATGCCAGGTATCCCCTCACAGTGCCCTCATTTGTTACAAGTCCCTATCATAGGATCTACTCACATGAGGAGAGGAGCCAAATTGGCTGCCCTCTGCACCCTTAAGGTTCCCTATGGGAAACTCAGGCCTGCCTCTTGCCTGAGTCCCCTTTGCTGCCTGCACTTTGATGCCTAGCAATTAACATATGATTTTCTCCAACCCAGCCCTGAGAGATCCCCTCCCTTCCCTCCCCTGCCCTCTTGCCATGCATGCTGCCTGTACCCCAACCCAACTCTTCCTAACCCTGACCCTTTGTGCTTCTGTCCCTGGTCCTGGGAGCTCACATGAGCCCCTGACAGTGTTCCTCATGTCACTTGGCTTAGCATGGAGTCTCTTTCTTTTGGGTCTGACCTGGGGGCTTGGGACTGCAAGCTTGCTCCCCTATGTGCCCGTTATGCTTTTCTCTGTCTCCTGGTCCCTGCAAAGATCTTCCTCCCCTTCCGCTCGTGCTTTCCCCTGGTGCTAGCAAGTCTTCATCCATGGTCGGACATATGGGTCCTTTGCCTGGGTACCTGGCTTGGGTCCTGGATCTTGCCACCTCACAGACCCACCAAGACCCCCCACTGCACCCTCTCCTTGTCCTCCTTGTGGTCCCCTTCACTTGCCAGGCCTACTTTGCCTGGTCCCTGTCCATGAATTCTCATCTGTGCCAGGGTGCCTTATGGGAAATAGAGTCTTTTCCCTTTCCTGGGCCCCTTGCTCCCTCTGGGCCTTTGGTCCTGCACCCAGAATGCAGACACCTGGCATTTGCCCTGGTCCAGGAACCTACCTGCCCCCTGCTGGACCCCTGCCATCCCTCCAAAGTCTTGTCCACTATCCTGAGCACCCTGCCCAAGCCCTGGCACTTGGCTCTCCATTCCATGGCCTATCCCTTCACTTGGGCCCCTGGATACCCTTCGTGCTTCCCTGGGCTTGCACCGTGGGCCTCGCTGGGGCCAGTACCCTGCTCCCCTTGGTTTACCTGAACCTCAGAAATCTATTGTCACCCACCTTCCTGCCCCCACCTTTCACTGTCCTTTATTGTCCTGGGCCCTTCTTAGCTGTCCCTAAGCCAACCCAGCCCTTCCTCACCCTAACACTTCACCCTGCAATTCCCTGGCCTATCTGCCAGCCTGAGCTCCTTATCCATTACTGGGGTTTTGTTGCTTTCTGTGGTATCTCTTCCCTAGGGTGGGCTCCTTTCAGGAGTCTTGGCTCACACCCCATCAACACCCTTCCTCTGGCATTTCACGCTGTAACCTTCTTCATCACTCCTGCTATCCCTGTCTCTGCTGGGCTCCTTTTCAAGATCCTTTTCCCAGGATGCTCACCAGGTACAATGGTCTGGAAATGTGCATTTGGTCCTGTGGGTTCCCTTTGGGAAAACATAGCTGTGCCCCTTGCCTTGGCCCTTTGGAATCTCTCACCTAGGTCCTGCTCCTCAAACCTGACACCCAGCAGTGAACCTGGTCCTTGAGCCCTCCTCTCACTGCACTACCCACTACCCTTGCTCCCCTTTCTCCACCACCTAGCCCTGTGTTTTCATGGGTCCCATGACCAGATCCTGGTACTTGGCTCCCCATTCTTGGGCCTGGCTCCTTGCTGGAGTTCCCAGTCGCCCTTCTCCAGGACTCTGTCTCTGTCCCTTGATTTCAGAACCCATGCTTGGCCTCCTCCTGTGCCTCCCCTCTGTTCCCCTTGTGTTGTGGTATTTTGTCATTGCCAGGACCCGCCCCTTCCCCTGATTCACCCTAGCCTGGTCTGCTCCAATTGTTGCTGGCTCCTCACTGACATTTCCCCAATCTTGGACCAAAGGTATACCTCACATTGTTCTCCTTTGGTCCTGGTCTCTCTCTCTCAGGATCTACTCACCTGGGGAAGAGGAGTGGAATTGGCTGGCCTCTGGGACCTGAAGAATCCCTATAGGCAACACAGCCCTGCCCCTGTCCTGGGCCTCCTTTGCTACCCAAACTTGACAACTGGTAGTGGACTTGGTCCAAGTGATGACCTTGCTCTGGGAAATCCCCTGCTTTCCCTGCCCTGCCCTCTAGCCTTGCAAGCTGACCCAAAGCCAATCCAGCCCATCCTCACCCTAACCCTTCACCCTACAATCCCCTGGCCTGTCTGCCAGCCTGAGCTCCTTATCCGTTACTGAGGTTGTGTTGCTTTCTGTGGTATCTCTTCCTATGGGGTCTGACCTGTGTGCCCCTTGATTTGGCCCCCTTGTTAGCTCCCCTCTGTGCCCTTTGTGCAGCCCTCTGTCTCTTCATCCTAGTGTCGATCCTACCTCTCCTTCTCCTAGTGGTTTTCCTGGAGCAGAGGCCTCCTGATCATTGGGTCCCTAATATTTTTGGTGGGGTCCATCTCTTTCCTGGGCTCTGTGATTGGGTCTTCACTCTTGCACCTCTCTGCACTCACCGTGACCCCCACTGTGCCCACACTTATGATCCTCATCTGGGCTAGGGCACCTTATGCGAAACAGAACACTGACCCTTGAATGGGATATTTGCTCTCCCTAGGCCAGGAGCCCTGACACCTGGTAGTGACGCTGTGCCTCGAGCCTCCCTCCCCCCTTCTGGATCTCCTGCCTTACCTCCCCAGCACTATCCACTTTCCTGAGCCCCCTGCCTCAGTGCTGGCCCTTGGCTCTCCATTCCCTGGACTGGCTACTCTCTTGAGCCTCTGGAGTCCTTCTTTCTCCATGCTTCCCTGGGCTTGAACTGAAGGCCTTGCTGGGGCCACTTCCCCAATCCTCTTGGCTTCCCTGCATCTCACAACCCTAGTGCAGCCCCTGCCTGCATGGCCCCACCCTTCCCTGCTCTCCCCTAGCTTGGGCACTCCTCTAGGTCCATAGCCTGGTCTCCTTTCTGCTGTCCTGGCCCACACTCCACAAATACCATTCTTCCAGAACTTCATGCTATGCCCTCCTTAAGCCCTCCTGTTGTCCTTGTTCCTGCTGGGCTCCTTTTCCAGATCCCTTTCCCGAGATGCTCAAGAGAGCCAAGCGATGGAACTCAGATGTTTGGCCCTGCTGTCTTCCTTTGAGAAAAAGAATCAATGCCCCTTGCCTGGGGGCTTTGGCCTCCTGCAGCCTGGGGGGCTTCTCAATCCTGATTCCCTGCAGTGAATCTAGACCTTGATCCCTCCTCTCCGTGTATCACCTGTTCCCATTCCTCTTCTTCCTCCCCATATACTCCTCATCGCAGCTAGGAGAGAGGGGACTCAACATTCCAGATGGGAGACCACACCCACCTGGTGGTAGGGGAAGCTGCTAAAGCCCAGCAGCCAGGGAAGTGATGACTCCCTATTCCATGCGGGAGACCCCTCCCTTCTGGGTGTTGGGGGAAGCTCCTATACTGCTGCAGCCAGAGTACAGGGCACTCACCACTAGAGGCAGAAGACCCCTCACATCTGGGGATTTGGGGTAGCTGAAAACATCCACAGCCAGGGTAAAGGTGACTCACCCTACAGATGGGAGAACCCACCCACCTGGGTTTTGGGAGGAGCTCATATACTACTACAGCCAGGGCAGAAGGTATTCGCACTTCTAATCTCCTCCACCCTGGCTAACTTGGTATACAAGCTTCCTGCAACACCCAGGTGTGAGGGGTCTTCTTCCTGGAGGGGCGAGTCTGCTCTATCCTGGCTAGGGCTGTATATGAGCCTCCCCCCAATGGACACCTAGGTATAAGAGGTCTCCAGAGGGGCAAGTTTCCTCTACCCTGGCTGGGGAGGTATACTAGATCCCTCCAACACACAGTTGGGAGGCGTCTCCAGCCTGAAGGGGCAAGTCACCTGTACCCTGGCTGCAGCTGTATAAGAGCCACCTTTAACAGCCAGGTGGGATGGATCTTCCAACTGGACGGGCATATACCCTATACCCTGGCTTCGATGGTATAGGAGCTCCCCCGTGACACCCTGGTGGGAAGGGTCTCTCACCTGGAGTGGCGAGTCTTCTCTACCTTGGCTAAGGTGGCATACAAGCACCCATGACACCTAGGTGGGAGGGGTTTCAAGAGTATAGTGGGGAGTCCCCAGTAACCTGGCTGTAGTGGTGTAAGAGCTCCCCCACACACACACACACAGGTGGCAGAGGTCTCTTGCCTGGGATGGTGAATTACCTCTTCCCAGCCTCTGCTGGTATATGAGATCCCCTGACAACTAGGGTTTAGGGGTTTCCAACCTAGTAGGGTGAGTCCCCTCTCTCCTGGCTAGAGCATTATTTGAGACACCCCCCATAGCAAGATGGGAGGGGTCTCCTGCTTGGAGGAGAGTACCCTCCACCCTGGCTAATGCAGTATAGAACTCCCAAACACCCAGGATGGAAGGGTCTCCAGCCTGGAGGTGCAAGTCATCTCTACCCTGGCTAAAGTGGTATACAAGCTCCCTGTGATACCCAAGTGGCAGGGGTTTCCCAACTGACGGATCGAGTCCCCATTTCCCTGGCTGAAGTGGTATACTACTTTTCCCTGACACCCAGGTGGGAGGGGTCTCCTGCCTGGAGTCATGAGGGCCCTCTACATTGTCTGTGGCAGTAAAAAAGTTCCCCCAACACCCAGGTGGGACGATCACTGGCCTGGAGAGGCTAGTACCCTCTACCCTGGCTGCAGCGGTATAGGTGCTCCCCCATACACCCAGGTGGGAGGGCCTCTGGCCTAGAGGGGTGAGAAACCTCTACCTTGGCTGCAGAGGTATATGAACTCCCCCCTACAATCAGGTGGGATGGGTCTGTTGCCTGGAGGGGCCATTCCCATCTACCATGGCTACAGCAGGATAGGAGCTCCCCTGATACCCAAATGAAAGTGGTCTTTTACCATGGGGGAAGAGTCCCTGATACCCTGCCGGCAGCTACATAGAATCCCCCCCCCTCCAGGACACCCAGGTGCCAGGGGTCTACCGCCTTGAGAGGTGAGTCTCCTCTCACTGGCCTGGGGTGATATATGAACTCCCTCGGACACCCAGGTTGGATGGGTCTCCTGCCTGGAGGAGAGAATCCCTGGTACCCTGGCTGCTGTGGTATAGGAGCTTTCTCTGACACCCAGGTGGGACAGATCTCCCGTCAGAAGGGGCAAGCCCACTCTACCTGTCTACGGTGGTATACAAGCTGCCTGCAACACCCAGGTGGGAAGGGTCTCCGGACTGGAGGGGCAAGTCCACTCTACCCTGACTTCAACAGTATAAGAGCTCCCTTGACATCCAGGTGGTAGGGGTCTGCAGCTTGGAGGGGCGAGTACCCTCTATCCTGGCTGTGGTGGTACAGGAGTTCCCCCCTACACCAAAGTGGGAGGGGTCTCCCACCCCTTGTGGCGAGTCCCCTCTATCCTGTCTGCGGTAGTATATGAGCTCCCCTGAAAACCAAGGTCGAGGGGTCTCCCGCCTAATGGGGCTAGTCCCCTCTATCCAGGATCCCTAGCCTGATAGGATGGTTCTCCCACCTGGAGGAGAGAGTACACTCCACTCTGGTTAAGGCAGTATAGAAGCTCCCCCAAGACACTCAGGTGGGAGAGGTCTCCCGCATGGATGGGCGAGTCTCCTCTACCCTGACTGCTGTGGCATAGGAGCCACCCCCATTAGAAGATGGGAAGGATCTCCTGCCTGAAAGGGGGTGTCCCTTTTTCCCTAGCTCCCGTGCAATACTAGCTTTCCCTGACATCCAGATTGGAGGGGTCTCCTGCCTGGAGGGGCGAGGCCCCTCTATCCTTCCTTGGGCAGTATGTGAGCTCCCCCCACCATCAGGTGGGAGAAGACTCTTGCCTGGAGGGGTGAGTTCCCTCTATTATGGCTCCAGCAGGACAGGCATTCCCCTGGACACCCAGGTGAAAGTGGTGTTCCTCGTGGGGTTTTGAATCCCTGCTACCCTTCCTGTAGCTGTATATGAGCCCCCACCCCAGAAAACCCAGGTGAGAGGGGTCTCCCACCTTTAGGAATGAGTCCCATCTATCCTGTCTGGGACAGTATATAAGCTCCCCCTGACACCAAGGTGGAAGGGGTATTCCACCTGGAGGGGAAAGTCTGCTCTACACTAACTTGCAGCAGTTAAGGAGCTTCCTGACCCCCAGGTGGGATAGGTATCCTGCATTGAGGTGCGATTCCCCTTGACCTTGGCTGCTGCATTATATGAGCTCCCCCCACCCATACCCAGATGAGAGGGGTCTTCTACCTGTAAGGAGGAGTCCCCACTACCCTGGCTGTAGTGGTATACTAGGTCCCTCCTCAGGTGGGCGGGTCTCCTTACCTGGCTCCCAGGGTAAAGGATCTCCCCCTGACACCAGGTGGGTGGGACTCTGGCCTGGAGAGGCGAGTCTCCTCTAATCAGACTGTAGTGGTATAGGAGGTCACCCCTACACCCAGGTGGGAGGAGTATCTCGCCTCTAATGTCAAGTCCCCTCTACCCTGCTTGTGGCAGTATATAAACTCTCCTGACAATCAGGTGGAAGGGATATTCACCTGGAGGGTCGAGTCCCCTCTCCTCTGTCTCTGGATGTACAGGAGCTCTCCCGTCACCCAAGTTATGGGGTCACAAGACTAGAGGGGCAAGAACCTCTACCTGAGCTAAGGCGGTTTAGGAGTTTCCCCCATCCCCAAATGATAGATATCTCTCTCCTGGAGGTTGGAGTTGTCTCTATCCTAGATGCTGGGGTATATGAGTTCACCTGACACCCAGGTGGGAGGGGTCTTCCACCTGGAGGGGCGAGTCCCTCTACCTGGGCTTAGGGAATATAGGAGTTACTCCCATTCCCAGTTGGGAGGTGTTTCTTGCCTCAGGTGTGAGTTGCCTCTACCCTGGCTGCTAGGGTATATGAGCTCCATCTAACTCCCAGGTAGGAGGGGTCTTCTGCCTGGAGGGTGGATTCCACTCTGCCCTGGCTGCAGCATTTAAGGAGCTTCCCCTGACACCCAGGTGAGAGGGGTATCACGCTAAAAGTGGTGACTTCCCTTTACCCTGTCTAAGAGGGTGTACCAGCTCTCCCAGACACCCAGATGGGAGGGGTCTCCTGCTTAGAGTGGAGAGTCCTCTCTATTCTGGCTGCTGTTGTACATGAGCCCCGCCCCATACCCAGATGTGAGGGATCTCCCACCTGAAATGGTGAGTCCACTGTACTCTGGCTGCAGTGGTTTACTAGCTTTCCCTGACACCCTGGTTGGATGGGTCTCTTGCCTGGAGGGCGAATCCCCTCAACCATGGCTGCAGTGGTAAAGGATCTTCCCCTGACACCAATGTGTAAGGGACTCTGTCCTGGAGATGCAAATCCCCTTGACCCTGGCTGTAGTGGTATAGGAGCTCCACCCTACACCCAGGTGGGAGGGGTATCCCACCTGGAGTGATGAGTCCCCTCTACCCTGCCTGTGACAACATATGAACTCCCCTGACAAATAGGTGGAAGGGATCGTCCACCTGGAAAGTCAAGTCCCTCTCCCCTGGCTCTGGTGCTATAGAAACTCCCCCCAACACCCAGGTTATGGGGTCTCCTAACTGGAAAGGCAAGTCCCTTCTACACTGGCTGCAGGGGTATATGAGCTCCCCCAACACCCATGTGGGAGGGTTCTCCCACCTGGAATGGCATGTGTTCTCTATCGTGGCTAAGGTGGTATACAAGCACCCCCCTACACACAGGTGAGAGTGGTTTTCTGCATGGACGGGCTAGTCCCCTCTGCACTGGTTTTGGCAGTATATATGCTCCCCCAACACCCAGGTGGGAGGGGTATACTTCCTTGAATGGCAAGTCCCCTCTACTTTAGCTCCTTCCATATAAGTGCTCCCAGTATACCCAGGTGGGAGTGGTCTTCTGCCTGCAGGTGTGTGTTTTCTCTACCCTGGCTGTGGCAGTATAGTAGCTCCCCTCTACACCTAGGTGGGAGGGGTCTCCCACCCATAGGGGCAAGTCCCCTCTACTCTGGCTTCTGCAGTAATCAAAATCCCCAGGACACCCAGTTGGAATCGGTCTCCCTATTGGAGGGGTGAGTCTCCCCTACCCTGTCTGTGGAGGTATAGGAGATCACCCAGACACCAAGTTGGGAGGCGTCTCCCAATTGGAAAGGCAAGTCCGCTCTACCCTGGCTGAAGCGGTATAAGAACTCCCCTGACATCCAGGTGGGATGGGTCTCCTGCCTAGATGTGCAAGTTCCCTCTACCCTGGCTTCAGCGGTATAGGAGCTCCCCAGGACACCCAGGTGGAAGGGGTAACCCTTCTGGAGGGACAAGTCCCTTCTACACTGGCTGCAGTGGTATAAGAGCTCCCCCTGAAACCAACGTGGGGAGGGTCTCCCACCTGGAAGGGCGAGTTCCCTCTACCCTGGCTGTGGTGGTATAGGATCTCCCTCTCACACACCCAGGTAGGAGGGATCTCTTCTGCCTGGAAGGGCCAGTCCCCTCTACCCTGGATATGGCAGTCTGCGAGATCTCACTGACACATAGGTGGGAAGGGTCTCCCGACTGCAGCAGTGAGTCCCAGCTACACTGGCTGCAATGGTATACAAGCTCCTCCAGACACCCAGGTGGGAGGGCTTTCGAGCATGGATGGGTGAGTCCCCTCCATCCTGGCTGAGGCAGTATAGTATCTCCCCTCCACACACCCAGGTGGCAGGGTTCTCCCACCTGGAGGGGCAAGTCCCCTCTACCCTGGCTGAGGTGGTATAGGAGCTCACACACACACACACACACACCCATGAGGAAGGGGTCTACCACCTGGAGGGGCAAGTCCCCTCTACCCTTGTGGTCACAGTATATGAGATCCCCTTGACACACAGGTAGGAAGGGTCTCCCAAGTGGAGCAGAGAGTCCCCTTTACCCTAATCGCAAAGGTATACAAGCTCCCCCAGACAACCAGGTGGGAGGGGTCTCCCACATGTAGGGACAAGTCCCCTCTCTCCTCGCTGTGGAGAGATATGAGCTCCCCCTGACACCCTGGTTGGAGGGGTCTCCCGCCAGGAGGGGTAAGTAGGTTCTACCTTGGCTGAGGAGGTATGTGAGCTACTGTTGATAGCCAGGTTGAAGGTGTCTCCCGCCTGGATGGTCTAGTCTCCTCTACCGTGGATAAGGTGGTATCCAAGTTCCCTGTGGCACCAAGGTAGGAGGGGTCTCCTACCTGGAGGGGCGAGTCCACACTACCCTGGCTGCAGCGGTATACAATCTCCCCCGACACATGCCTAGGCGGGAGGGTCTCTTGCCTGAAGGGACGAGTCACCCCAACCCTCGCTGCGGGTGTAAAAGAGCCCCCACTACCCCTAGGATGGAGGTGTCTCCCGCCTAGAGGGGCGAGTCACTGCTACCCAATATGCAGCTGTATAGGAAATCCTTCCTGCCAGACACACCTGTGGGAGGGGTCTTCTGCCTGGAGGGATGTGTCCCCTCTACTCTGGCTAAGGCAGTATAGGTGTTACCCCCATTCCTAAGTGGGAGGTGTCTCTGGCCTAGGGATGTGAGTTGCCTCTACCCTGGCTGCTGGGGTATATGAGCTCCAACTGTCACCAAGGTGGGAGGGGATTTCTGCCTGGAGGGGCGAGTCCACTCTACCCTGGTTGCAGTAGTTAAGGAGCTTCCCCTGACACCCAGGTGGGAGGGGTCTCCCACCTAGAGGGGTGACTTCTTTCTACCCTGGTTTAGAGGGTGTACCAGCTCTCACAGACACACAGATGGGAGGGATCTTCTGCTTAGATGGATGAGTTCCCTCTATTCTTCCTTTTGTGGTATACAAGATCCCCCCAATACCCCAAAAAGAAGGGTTTCCCTACTGAAGGGGCAAGTCCCATCTACCCTGGCTGCAGTGGGATACTAGCTTTCCCTGACAACCAGGTTGGACAGGTCTCTCGCCTGGAAGGGCAAGTCCCCCTCTATACTGGCTGCTGCAGTATAGGAGCTCCCTGACACCCAATAGGGAGTTGTCTCCACCAGGAGGCTAGAGTTCCCTCTAACCTGCTACAGCAGTATAGGTGCTCTCTAGGATACCCAGGTGGAAGGAGATCACCCATCCAGAGTTAGAGTTCCCTCTACCCTGCCTGCGGCAGTATAGGAGCTCCCTTGACACCCAGATGGGAGTATCTCCGCCTGGAGGAGTGAGTTTCTTCTTATCTGCCTGAATCGGTACTCGGTATTGGAGCTACCCCCAACACCCAGGTGGGAAGGGTCTCCTGCCTGGAGGGGCCAGTCTCCACTACCCTGGCTGCAGGAGACTAGGAGCTCCACCCCCCCACACACCAAGAAGGGAGGGGTATCCCGCTTGGGGGGCGAGTCCCTTCTACCCTGGCTGCTGCAGTATAGGAGTTCCCCTGACAACAAGATGTGAGGAGTCTCTAGCCTGGATAATAGACTCCCCTCTTCCCTGCCTGTGGCTCTATAGGTGCTCCCCCAGACACCCAGGTAGAAGGGGTCTCATGCCTGGAGGAGTGAGTCCCCTCTACCCTGGCTGTGGCATTATACAAGCTATCCAAGACACTCAGGTGGGAGGCGTCTCCAGCCTGGAGGGGCAAGTATTCTCTACCCATACTAAGGCAGTATACAAGTGCCCCTCTACACACAGGTGGAAGTGATATCCCACATTGACAGGCAAGTCTCCTATACCCTGGCTTTATCAGTATACAAGCTCCCCTGACACCCAGGTGGGAGGGGTATCCGCCTGGAAGTGTGAGTCCCCTCTACTTTAGGACTTGCCATATAAGAGGTCCCAGTACACCCAGGAGGGAGGGGTCATCCACCTCCCAGGCAAGTTCGCTCTACCTTGGCTGTGGCAGGCATAGGTGCTCCCCATGAAACCCAGATGGGAGGGGTCTCCCAACTGGAAGGGCAAGACCATTCTACCCTGGCTGCAGCGGTATAGGAACTCCCTCTGACACCCAGGTGAAATGGGTCTCCCACCTAGAGGTGCTAGAATCCCCTCTACCCTGTTGGATCTGTATAGGAGCTCCCAAGGACACCCAGGTGGAAAGGCTCTCCTGCCTGAAAGGGCAAGAGTCAATTCTACTTTGGCAGGTGCCGTATAAGAGCTTCCAGGACACACAGGTAGGAGAGGTCTCTTGCCTACAGAAGCGAGTCCCCTCTACCCTGGCTAAGGTGGAAAACAAGTTTCCCCGAACACCCAGGTGTGGGGGTTCTTCCGCCTGGAGAGGAGATACCCTCTACCCTAGCTGTAGTGGTATAGGAGCTCCCCCCTACACCCAGGCGAATCCCCTCTACCCAGGTGGGAGGGGTCTCCCACCTCCAGTGGAAGTCCTCGATATCTTGCCTGTGGCAATATATAAACCCCCATGACAACCATATGGAAAGTATCTTCCACCTGGAAGGTCAAGTCCCCTCTCCCCTGTCTCTGGTGGTATAAGAGCTTCCCTGGACACCCAGGTTATGGGGTCTCCTGACTGAAGGGGCAAGTCCCCTTCTCACTGGCTTAGGCGGTATACAAGCTCCCTCTGAAACCCAGGTGGAAGGGGTCTCCCGCCTGAAGCAATGAGTCCCCTCTACCCTGTCTGTGGCTGTATACTAGCTCTCCCAGACTCCCAGTTGGGAGGGTAATCCCTCCTGAAGGGGAAAGTACCCTCTACCATGGCTGTCGTGCTATAAGAGCTCCCCCTGACACCCAGGTAACAGGGGTATCCTGCCTGGAGGGGCGGGTCCCCTTTATCTTGGCTATGGCGGTATATGAGCTCCCACTGACACCCTGGTTGGAAGGGTCGCCCACCAGGAGGGGCAAGCACTTTCTTCTTTGGCTGTGGTGGCATATGAGTGCCCGCTGAAAGCCAGATTGAAGGGGTCTCCCACCTGGTTGGACGAGTTTTGTCTACCCTGGCTAAGGTGGTATACAAGTTCCTGAGACATCCAGATGGAAGGGTCTCCCACCTGAAGGGGCGAGTCCCCTCAACCCTGACTGAGGATATATAAGAGCCACCTCATACTGCAGTATCCTTGTGCAGTCTTGTCTTTCTGGCCTGGCATTCACTGCTCTCCACTGGCCTGGGCCCTCTTCTAGGTCCCTTGCCTGTGCTTCTGGCTGGGGTCCTGGTCCCCACCTCACCCACACCCATCCTGCGTCCCTTCATGCTGTGCCCTCTTTTGGCCCTCCTATCATTTCTGTCTTGTTCCCAGGATGTTCACCTGGGGCCAGGTGACTTGATCTGGCCTCTTGGCCATGAGGACTCCCTTTGAGAAAACATAGCCCTGCCCCTTGCCTGGGCCTTTTGGACTCTCTCAGACAGAGCCCTCCTCCCAACCCCTGACACCCTGCAGTGGATCCGGGCCTTGAGCCTTTCTCCCCCTGTGCCACCCACTCCACTTTCTCCCCTCTTGCTGCTTCCGCTCCATTTTTTTTTTTCATTCACACAGGCCCAGATCCTAGCTCTTGGCTCTCCATTCCTGGGCGGGACTCCTTGCTTAAAACCCTGGCTACCCTTCCTGAGGACTCTTTCCCTGTCCCTTTTTTTCATGTCCCTTTGCCAGCCCCCTCCTGTGCCTCCCCTCTGATCCCCTCATGCTGTGGTATCCTGGCACTGCTCAGACCCTTTGATCCCCCTGCTTCTCCCTAGCCTATGCTGCTTGAATGGGTCCTGGCAGCCCATCCCTTCCCACATATGAACATCAGGTATCAGCTCATTATACCCTCTTTGGCCCCTACTTTGGTCCAGGTACCTCTCTGAGGATCTACTTATCTGGGGCATAAGAATGGGATTGGCTTGCTTCTGCTCCCTGAATGTTCCTTATTGAAAACACAGCCCTGACACTTGCCTGAGTTCCCTTTACTGCCTGGCAGGTAACATGGACTTGCTCCCACCCAGACCTGAGCAATCCCCTCCCTTCCCTCCCCACCCTCTGGCCTTGCACACTGCCCCTACCCAGTCCTACATAATTCTGACCCTTTGTGGTCTAGTGTCTGGGCCTGGGCATTCACCTGAGCCCCTGACCGTGTTCCTCATGGCCCTTGGATTAGCAAGGATTATCTTTGTGTTGGGTTGATGTTGGGGATTCTTGCTTGGGCCCTCCAATGGGCTCCCCTAGGTGGCCCTTGGCTTCATTTGGTCCTCATGCAGCCCCTTCCTCCATTTCCTCTTGCACTTTATTCTGGCACTCACAGGTCTCTTTCTCCTTGTGTCCCCCATCACCATTGATTGGTTGAGTCCCATGCCTGTGTGCCTGGCTTGGGTCCTGGGTCTTGCCCCTATGCACACTCACCCTGACCCGCTGAAGTGCCCTTCTTTTTCCTCCATCTGGCCCCCTTCCTTTTCCTGCCCTTCTTTGCCAGGTCCATGGCTGTAGCTTCTCATCTGATCCAGGGCACCTTATGGGAAACAATGCCCTGGCCCTCGCCTGGGCCCCTTGCTCTCCCTGGGTGCTTGGTTTTGCAACAGGAACCCTGAAACCTGGAGGTGGCCCTGGGCCTGAAGCCTGACTTCCCCCTGCTGAATCCCCTGCCTTCCTTCCCAAATCTTGTTCAGTGTCCTGAGCCCCTTACCCAAGCCCTGACCCTTGGCTCTCCCTTCCCTGGCCTGGCTCCTCACTTGAGCCTCTGGGCGCCCTTCTTGCTCACTGCTTTTCGAGGCATTGTCTGAGGGCCCCTAGATTCCCTGCTTCCCTTGACATTCCTGTACTGCAGTACCCTAGTGAAGCCATGCTGTCCTGGCCTGGCGTTCCCTGCTCTCTCCTGGCCTGGGCTCCTTGGTGGGGTCCTGATCCAGACCCCATTCACACCCGTATGCAGCACTTCAGGCTGTGCCCTCCTTCGGCCCTCCTGTCCTTTGTGTCTCTGCCTCACCTGCTTTCCTGATCCCCTTCTCAGGATGCTAACCCAGGCCAGGTGACTTGACATGGCCCCTTGGCTCTGGGAGCTCCCTTTTGGAAAACATAGCCCTGCCCCTTGCCTGGGCCCTTTGGACTCCCTCAGCCAGGGCCCTGCTCCTGACCCCTGACACCCTGCAGTGGACCCAGGCCTTGAGCCCTTCTCCCCCTGTGCCAGCCACTCCCCTTTCTTCCCTCCCACCTCTCCCTCTCCATGTTTCTTTTTATTCACCCAGGCCCTGGTGCTAGCACGTGGCTCTCCATCACTGGGCCCGACTCCTGGCTTGAGCCCCTGGCCCCCTTTCTGGAAGATCCTTTTTCCATCCCTTGGTTTCAAGCCCCTTTTGCCAGCTCACTCCTGTGCCTCCCCTCTTTTCCCCTCATGCTGTGGTATCCTGGCAATGCATGGACCATCCATTACCTGTCCTTCACTGTAACCTAGGCTGCTCAAAAGTGTCCTGCAACCCACCGACCCTCCTCAACCACTGTGTGCCAGGTATTCCTTCACAATAATATTCTTTGCCCCTCATTGGTCCAGGTCCCTCTCTGAGGATCAACTCACCTGAGACAGAGGAGCAGATTTGGCTGTTCTACGCACCCTGAATGCTTCCTATGGGAAACACAGTCCTTTCAGTCACCTGAGTCCCCTTCACAGCCTGTACCTTGAGGCCTGGCAGTTAACATGGGACTTGCTCCAACCCAGTCCTGAGCAATCTCCTCCCTTCCCTCCCCTTCCCTCTGGCCTTGCATGGTGCCCCTACCCCAATGCAGCCCTCCCTAACCCTGACCCTTTGTGCTTCAGTCTCTGGGCCTGGACACTCCTCTGAGTCCCTGATTGAATTCCTCATGTCCCTTGGCAGAGCATGTTGTCCCTTCATGTTGGGTGTGACCTGGGGGCCCCTTATTGGGCCCCACAGCAGGCTCACCTAGGTTCCCCTTGCTCTTCTGTCTTCTGGTCTTCACTCTGCTCCTATCTCCCTTCCCTTCACTTTTTTCCCTTCCCTTTTTCCTGGCACTTCCAAGTCACCTGCTCCTTGGGTCCCTCATCACAGTCAGTTGGGTGGGTTCTTTCCCTGGGGGTCTGTATTTGGTCATGGCTCTCGCCCTAGAGTGCACCCACAAAATGGATCCTGGCTGCCTTTCGACCCCAACTCCAACTTCCATATGACAGATATCCCCTCACAGTGTCTTCATTTGACCCTCATTTTGTCCAGTTTCCTCTCTAATCTACTCAACGATTGTAGAGGAGTGGAATTGGCTGGCCTCTGCTCCCTGAGTGTTCCCTATGGGAAACACTGCCCTGACCTTGGCTTTATCCCCTTCACCACCTGAAACTTGAGGCCTGGCAGTGAATATGTGACTTCCTCCAACCCAGCCCTGAGAGATCCCCTCCCTCCCTCCCTTGCCTCTGGCCTTGCGTGCTGCCCCTATTCCAACCCAGCCTTCCCTAACCCAGACCCTTGGCACTCCTTTCCCTGGCCTTGTCCTCTCTCTTGAGCCCCTGACCACTTTCATCTTCCCTTCACATAGAGTGGAGTCTCTTCATGTTGAGTCTAAACTGGATTCCCCAGGCTTCGGCCAGCCAGAGGGCTCCCATAGGTACCCCTAGAGCTTCCCTCTTTCTCATGGTTCTTATGCAGCTCATATTACCCATCCCCTCATGAATTCCCCTGGTGCTTATGAGTCACCTGCTCCTTGGGTCCCTCATCCTAGGTTGGTCGTTTGGGTACCTTGTCTGAGCACCTAGGTATGGTCCTGGCTCTCCTCCCACCATGAGTGCCCTCCTATAGCCCTCTTTCTGGCCCCCTTCTGTTGACAGGCCTCCTTTGCCTGGTCCCTCTCCATGGATTCTCATCTGGGCCACAGTGCCTTATGAAAAACAGAACCCTGCCCCTCACCTGGGTCATGTACTCTTTCTGAGTGCTTGGTTCTGCATCAGGAAACCTGGCAGCTGGTAGGGGCCCTGGGCCTGGAGCCTCACTGCCCCCTGTTGGATCTCCTTCCTTCCCTCCCAAGTCTTGTCCACTTTCCTAAGCCCCTTGCACAATCCTTCGCCCTGGGCACTCCATTCCCTTGCCTGGCTCCTCACATGAACCTCAGGGGCCTTTTTGTTCCTTCATTTTCTGGGCTTTATCTGAAGGCCCCTCACTGGGGCCACTTCTCTCTTCCCTTTGGCTTCCCTGTACTGCAGTACCCTAGAGCAGCCACACCTTAATGGCCTCACCCTTCCCTGCTCTCCTCGGGCCTGGGCCCTCCTCTAGGTCCCTTGTCTTAGTTCCTTCCTGGGGTCTTGGCCCTCACCCCACACAGACCCATCCTGTGGCCCTTGAGTCTGTGCCCTCCTTTGGCCCTCTTTTCCTTTCTCTCTCAGGCAGACTTTCCTGATCCCCTTCCCAGGATGCTCACCAGACCAGGTGCTTGACCTGGCCTCGTGGCCCTGTGGGTTCCCTTTTGGAAAATGTAGCCCTGCCACTTGTCTCAGCACTTTGACCTCCCTCAGCCCGTGCCCTACTACCTAATCCTAACACCCTGCAGTGGACGTTGGCCATCAGCCTTGCTCCCACTGTGCCACCTGCTCAGATTTCTCCCCTCCCTACCCTCCCCATCCATATACATGTTCATTAACCCTGTCTCAGGTGCTAGCACTTGGCTCTAAATTACTGGGCACAGCTCCTTGCTTGAGCCCCTGGCTGCCCTTCTCGAGGACCCTTTCCCTTCCCATGGTTTAAGGCTTCTTTTTATAGACCACATCCTGTGCCTCCCCTCTGTTCCACTGGTGCTATGGTATCCTGGCTCTGCTGGGACACTTTGCTTTCCCTGCTTCTCCCTAGCCTGGGCTCATCAAATGGGTCCAGGCTGCCAACCAACTAACCCCACAAAATTCCATTCGCCAAGTATCCCCTCACAGTGCACTCTTTTGATCCTCCTTTGATCCAGGTCCCTCTCTGAGTATCTTCTCACCGGGGCAGAGGAACCAAATTGGCTGGCCTCTGCCCACTTAAGGCTCCCTATGGTAAATACAGCTCTGCCCCTTTCCTAAGTCCCCTTGGCTGCCTGAATCTTGAGGCCTGGAATTTAACATGCAACTTGCTTCACCCCACACTGAGAGATCCACTCCCTTCCTCCCCTGCCCTCTGGCCTTGCATGCTTCCCCTACCTCAACCCAGCCCTCCATAACCCTGACCTTTTGCACTTCAGTCCCCAGGCCTGGAACTCACATGAGCCCCTGACAGTGTTCCTCATGTAAATTGGCTTAGCATGGAGTCTCTTCCTGTTGGGTCTGACCTTGGTACCCCTTGCATGGGACTGCCAGCATGCTCCCTTAGGTGCCCTTTATGCTTTTCTCTGTCTCCTCGTCCTTGCACAGCTCTTCTTCCCCTTCCCCTTGTGCTTTCCCCTGGCGCTTGCAGGTCTCCTGCTACTTGGGTCACTGATGCATGTTTGGTCAGGTGGGTCCTTTGCCTGGGCACCTGACTTGGGTCCTGAATCTCGCCCCCCATGCACCCACCAAGACACCCTGCCATGCCCTTCCATTTCCCTCCTTCTGGCCGCCTTCACTTGCCAGGCCTCCTTTGCCACGTCTCTGCCCATGGATTCTCATCTGGGCCAGGACACTTTACAGGATACTGAGTCCTGCCCCTTGCCTGGCCCATTGCTCTCTCTGTGCCTTTGGTTCTGCACCCAGAACCATGACACCTGGCAGTCGCCCTGGGCCAGGAGTCTGCCTGCCCCCTGCCAGATACCCTGCCATCACTCCAAAGTCTTGTCCACTGTTCTGAGTCCCCTGCCCAAGCCCTAGCCCTTGGATCTCCATTCCAGGGCCTGCCTCCTTGTTTGAGTGTCTGGGACCCTTCTTGCTCCGTGCTTCCCTGGGCGTGGACTGCGGGACTCACTGAGGCCTGTATCCTACTCCCATTGGCTTCCCTGAATCTCAGAACACTACTGACACCCGCCTGCCCAGCCCACCCTTCCGTGGCCTGGGTCCTCCTGTTGGTCCCTAGACTGGGCTCCTTTTTGGAGTCCTGGCCTGCACCCCATCAACAACCTTCCTCTTGCCTTTCATGCTGTATCCTCCTTCATCCCTCCTGTTGTCCCTGTCCCTGCTGGGCCACTTTTCAAGATCCATTTCCCAGGATGCTCACCAGGTCCAGGAAACTTGAACTGGACATTTAGCCCTGTGTGCTCCCTTTGAAAAAATGTAGCTGTACCCCTTGCCTGGAACTTTGGACTCTCTCTGCACAGACTCTGCTCCTCTATCCTGACATCCAGCAGTGAACCTGGGACTTCAGTCCTCCTCTAACTGAACCACCCACTACCCTGGTTCCTCTTTCTCCCCTCCCCAGCTCTGTCTGTTTAATAGAATCCAGGAACGTGTCCTGGCACTTGGATCCCCATTCTTGGGCCTGGATTCTTGCTGGAGACCCCAGTCACCATTCTCCAAGACCCTATAACTTGATTTCAGGCCCCTCGCTTGGCTCCACTCCTGTTCCTCCCATCTGTTCCCCTTGTAATGTGGTATTTTGTCATTGAAAGGAACCTGCCCTCACCCTGTTTCTCCACAGCCTTGTATCCTCCAATGGTTGCTGGCTCACCACTGACACCTCCCCCATTCCAGACAAAAGGTATCCCTCACATTGCTGTCCTTTGGTCCTGCTGTCTATCTGAGTATCTACACATCTGGGGCAGAGGAGTGAAATTGGCTGACCTCAGGTCCCTGAAGGATCCCCATGGGCAACACACCCCTGCCTCTCTCCTGGGCCCCCATTGCTGTCCAAACTACAAGTGTCAGTGGACATGGGCCTAATGATGACCTTGCCATGGGCGATCCACTACTTTCCCTCTCCTGCCTCCAGTCTTGCAAGCTGCCTAAGCCAACCCAGCCCTTCTTCATCCTTACCCTTCACCCTACACTCCACTGGCCTGGCTAATAGACTGAGCTCATTACTGCATTACTTGGGGTGCATTGCTTTCTGTAGTGTCTCATCCTGTCATGTCTGACCTGGGCACCCTTTGATTAGGCCCCCAAGCTTACTCCCCTCTGTGTGCTTTGCACAGTCCTCTGTCTCCTCACCCTAGTGCCGATACTAACTCTCCTTCCCCTACCGCTTTTTCCTGGAGCAGGGGCCTCCTGCTCATTGGGTTCCTAATACCTTTTGGTGGAGTGGGTACCTTACCTGGGCTCCCTGATTGAGTCCTGGCTCTTGGCCCTCTATGCACCCGCCGTGACCCCACACTGTGCCCTCACATTGCACTCCTCCTAGCCCCTGTCCCTTGTCAGGCTTTTTGGCCTGGTCCCTGGCACTTGATCCTCATCTGGGCCAGGGCGCCTTATGGGAAACAGAACCATGACCCTCCATGAGCTACTTGCTCTCTCTAGGCCCTTAAGACAGCACCAGGAACCCTGACACCTTGCAGCGTCACTAGGCCTCTAGCCTTCCTCCACCCTGCTGGATCCCCTGACTTCTCTCCCCCGCCCTGTCCACTCTATCAAGCCCCCTGCCCCAGCACTGGCCCTTGGCTTTCCATACCCTGGAATGGCTCCTCTCTTGAGCCTCTGGGGTCCTTCTTGCTCCATGCTTCCTGAGCTTGAACTGTGGAGAAGGAAGTCCCCTCTACCCTGGCTGCAGCAGTATACAAGCTACCTCAGACACCCAGGTGGGAGGGGTCTCCTGCATGAAGGGGCAAGTGCCCTCCACCCTGGCTAAGGCTGTATACAAACTCGCCCTACCTCAAAGCACAGTTGAGAGGGACTTTGTGCCTGCATGGGCGAGTTCCCTCTACACTGGCTGCACCTGGAGTGAGGAGTCCCCTCTACATTGGCTGAGCGGTGTACCAGCGACCCAAGAAACCGAGGTTGGAGGGGTCTCCTGCCTGGAGGGGCGAGTCCCCTCTATTCTGGCTGCTGTGTTATATGAGATTCCCCCCCCCCGTACTCAGATGGGAGGGATCTCCAGTCTGATGGGCAAGTCCCCTCTACCCTGGCTGCAGTAGTAATACTAGCTTTCCCTGACATGCAGGTTTGATGGGGCTTTCACCTGGAGGGGCGAGTCTCCTCTACTCTGGCTGCATCGGTAAAGGATCTCCCCCTGACACCTAGGTGGGAGGGTCTCCAGCCTGAAGAGGGGAGTCCCCTCTACCCTTGCTGCAGTGGCATAGGAGCTCCCCTCAACACCCAGGTAGGAGGGGTCTCCCGCCTGGAGCAATGAGTCCCCTCTACTCTGGCTGTGGTGGTATACAAGCTCTCCCAGACACCCAGGTAGAACGGGTCTCCCACAGGAGGGCAAGTCCCCACTACCCCAGCTGGAGCAGTATATGAGCTGCCCCAAAACACTCAGGTTGGAGGGTCTCCCGCCTGAAGGGGCGAGTCTCCTCAACCCTGCCTGCAAGGATATAAGAGCCCCCTCTTACCCCCAGGAGGGAGGGGTCTCTCTCAGAGCCTCAAGTTGTTCCTACCCCAGCTGCAGCTGTATATGAAACCCACCTGGCCACATACCCATGTGGGCTGGGTCTTCAGCCTGAAGGGGCAAGTCCCTTCTACCCTGGCTAAAGTGGTATAGGAGTTTCCCCCATTCCCAGGTGGGAGGTGTCTCTTGCCTGCTGTGCAAGTCACCTCTAACATGACTGCTGGGGTATATGAGCTCCACCTGACAGCCAGGTGGGTGGAGTATCCCGCTTGGATGGGCGAGTCCCCTATACTTTAGCTCTTGCCATATAATAGCTCCCAGTACACCCAGATGAGAGGGGCTTCTGCCTGGAGGGGAGTGTTCCATCTACCCTGCTGTGGCAGTAGAGGATTTCCTCCCCCAAACACACACCCAGGTGGGAGAGGTCTCATGCCTGTAGGGGAGAGTCCCCTCTACCTTGGCTGTTGCAGTAATCAAGCTCCCCCGGGCACCAAGGTGGGAGGAGTCTCCTGGTTGATGTGGTGAATCCCCTCTACCATGGCTGCGGTGGTATAGGAGCACACTCAGACAACCAGGTGAGAGGCGTCTCCCCTTGGAAGGACAAGTCTGCTTTATACTTGCTGCAGTGGTAGAGGAACTTCCCCTGATACTCAGATGGGATGGGTCTCCCGCCTAGTTGTGGGATTCCGCTCTACCCTGACACCCCATTGGGAGGAGTCTCCTGCCAGGGGGCTAGAGTCCTCTCTATCTTGCTGCAACGGTATAGACATTCCCAGGACAACCAGCTGGAAGGGTCTCCCATCTGGAGGGTGGAATTCCCTCTACACTACCTTCGACCATATAGGAGCACCCCTGACACCCATTTAGGAGGGGTCACCAGCCTGGAGGGGGGAGTCCACTCTTCCCTGGCTGCTGCCATATACGAGCTCCCCCTGACATCCAAGTGAGAGGGGTCTCCTGCCTGAAGGGGAAAGTATCCTCTACCATGGGTGCTGTGGTGTAAGAGGTCCCCTTATAACCAGGTGAGAGAGGTTCCTGCCTAGAGGGGTGAGTACCTAATACCCTGGTTGCAGGGGTATATGAGCTCCACCCCCCATACTCGGTAGGAGGGGTCTTCCCTCTGGAGGGGCGAGTCTGCTTTACCCTAACTGCAGAGATATAGGAGCTGCAACCCCACACACCGCATGTAGGGGCTAGTCCCCTCAACACTGGCTGCAGTGGTATAAGAGCCCCCTCCTACCCAAAGGAGGGAGGGTTCTCTGACCTGGATTGGGGATTCCCTGTTACCCCAGCTGTATATGAACCAGCCTTCACCAGACATCCCTGTGGGAAGTGTCTTCAGCCTGGAGGGGCAAGTCCCCTCTACCCTGGCTAAGGCGGTATAAGAGTTACCCCCATTCCCAGGTGGGAGGTGTCTCTCACTTGGAGGTTCGAGTTGCCTCTACCCTGCCTTCTGGGGTATATGTGCTCCACCTGACACCCAGGTAGAAGGGGACTTCCTCCTGGAGGGGCGATTCCACTCCACCCTGGCTGAAGCAGTATACCAGCTCCATCTGACACGCAGGTGGGAACGGTCTCCAGTATAGAGGGATGACAGCCCTCTACCCTGACTGAGGGGGTGTACCAGCTCTCCCAGGAACCCAGGTGGGAGATTTCTCAGGCTTGGAGGGGTGAGTCCCCTCTATTCTGGCTGCTGTTTTATACAATCTCCACTCCCACCCAGATGGGATGGTTCTCCTGCCTGAAGGGCGAGTCACCTCTATGCTGGCTACAGTGATATACTACATTTCCCTGACACTCAGGTTGGATGGGTCTCTCTACTGGAAGGGCGAGATTCCTCTACCCTGACTGCAGTGGTATAGGAGCAACCTCCTCCACCCAGGTTGGAGGGGTCTCACACCTGGAGTGGAAAGTGTTCTCTCCCTTGGCTAAGGCCTATACAAGCACCCCCATACACACAGAAAGGAGTGGTCTTCCACATGAACAGACGAATCCTCTCTATCCTGGCTAAGGTGGTATACAAGCTCCCAGCTAAACCCAGGTGGGAGGAATTTCATGCCTGGAGGGGCAAGTCCCCAGTAACCTGGCTGCAGCAGGATAAGAGCTCCACCTCCCACACCCATATAAGTGGTGTCTCCAGCCTGGAGTTGCTAGTTCCCTCTATCTTGGCTGCAAATGTATAAGAGCCGCCTCTGACACCAAGGTGGGCAGGGTCTTTTGCCAGGAGAGGTGAGTACCCTCTACCCTGGCTGCTGCAGTTTAGGAGTTTCCACGACAACCAAGTTTGAGGAGTCTCCCGCCTGGTGGGTAGAGTCCCCTTTATACTACCTGAGGTTGTATAGGAGCTCCCATGGAAATCCAGGTCTCATACCTGGAGTCCCCTCTACCCTGGCTGCAACAGCATAAGAGCTCCCCCTGAAACCCAAGTGGGAGTTTTCTCCTGCCTGGAGGGGAAAGTCCCCTCTACCCTGGCTGTGGCGATTTGGTATCTCCCCCAACACACTCAGGTGGGAGGCGTCTCCCCCGTGCAGGGGCATGTTTCCTCTACCCTGTCTGTGGCCATATAGGAGATCCCCTTGACACACAGGTGGGAAGAGTCTCCCGACTGGAGCAGCAAGTCCCCTCTACCCTGGCTGCGGAGGTATACAGGCTCCCTCAGACACCCAGGTGAGAGAGGCCTCCCTCATGGAGGGGTGAGTCGCCTCTAAACTGTCTGTGGTGGTACATGAGTTCCCACTTACACCCTGGTGGGAAGGGTCTTTAGCCAAGAGGTACAAGTACATTCTTCTGTGGTTTTGGTGCTTTATGAGCTCCCGCATACAGTCAGGTTTGAGGGGTCTCCACCCTGGATGGGCGAGTCTCCTCTACCCTGGCTAAGGTGGTATACAGGTTCCCCGTGACACCGAGGTGGGAGGGGTCTCCTGCCTCCAGGGGCGAATCCCCACTACCCTGGCTGCAGTGGTGTATGAGCTACCCCCCACTAAGGTATGAGGGTCTCCCACCTGAAGGGGCGAGTCCCCTCAACACTGGCTGCCAGTGTATAAATGCTGACTCCTTCCCCAAGGAGAGACAGCTCTCCTGCCTGGAGGGGTGAGTTCGCTGCTACCCAGCTGCAGCTGTATACAAAACCCCCTCGCCAGACACCCATGTGGGAGGAGTCTTTGGCCTGGAGGGAAAGTCCCCTCTTCCCTAGATAAGTCTGTATAGAATTTACCCTCATTCCCAAGTGGGACGTGTCTCTGGCCTGGAAGTGTTAGTCGCCACTACACTGCCTGCTGGGGTATATGAGCTCCACCTGACATTCAGGTGGGAGGGATCTTTTGCTCAGAGGGATGAGTTACCTCTAACCTGGCTGCGGAGGTATACAGTTCACCTAGACACCCAGATGGGAAGGGTCTCCCGCATAAAGGGGCAAGTCCACTCTATCCTGGCTGCTGTGGTATAGGAGCTCCCCTGACACTGAGGTGGGAGGAGTCTCCTGCCTGGAGGGGAGAGTCCCTTATATTCTTCCTGAAGCCGTATAGGACCTCACCAGGACATCCAGGTGGAAGGAGTCTACCACCTAGAGGGGAGAGTCCCCTCTACCCTGGATGTGGTGTTGTATGAGCTTCCACAGACATCCAGGTGAGACAGGTCCCCAGCCTGGAGAGGCGAGTTACATCTATCCTGGCTGTAGCAGCATATGAGATTCCCTGACACCCAGGTGGGAGGGATCTTCCGACTGAAGGGGCAAGTCCCCTCTACCCAGTGTTCTTCAGTATAGGAGCTCCTCTGACACCCTGGTGGGTGGTGTCTCCTTCCTAGAGGGGCAAGTCCCACTAAGCTGATTGTAGCTGTATACTAGCAGCCCTCCTCAATCCAGATGGGAAGGGTCGCCCACCTGAAGGGGCGAGTAACCTCAACCCAGGCTGAAGTGGTATACTAGCTTTCCCTGACACCCAGGTGGGAGTGTTCCTCTGCCTGGAGAGCCAAGTCCCCTCTACCCTAGCTGTGGGGGTATAGAACCTCCCCATGACCCCCTGGTGGGAGGGGTCTCTCGCCTGGTGTGGCAAGTACCCTCTACCCTGGCTGAAGTGGTATATGAGCTCCCCCCAATACCCAAGTGTGATGGGACTCCAGTCTGGAGGGGTAAGTCACCTCTATCCTGGTATACAAGCTCCCTGAGACACCCAGGCGGAAGGGGTTTCCCACCCAGAGTGGCAAGTCCTGTCAACCCTGGCTGCTGCTGTAGTATAGGAGCTCTGCTGACAACCAGGTTGGAGGAGTCTCCTGACTGGAGGGGTGAGTCCCCTCCACCCTGGCTCTGGAAATATAGGGGCACCCCCCCACCCAGGGGAGGTGTCTATTGCCTTGAGGGGCAAGTCTCCTCTACAATGGTTGTGGCTAGATAAGAGCTCCCCCTGACAACCAGGTGAAAAGTGTCTACAGCCTGGACGGGCGAGTCCCTGCTACCTTGGCTAAGGCAGAATACAAGCTCACCTGGCACCAAGATCAGAGGGGTCTCTTGCCTAGAGGAGTGTGTCCACTCTACCTGGCTGCTGCAGTATAAGAGCTTCTCCTGACACCAAGTTGGGAGGGGCTTTATGCCTGGAGGTGAGATTCAGCTCTCCTCTGGCTGCTGCTGTATAGGAGCTCCTGCAGACACCCAGGTGAGAGGGTTTTCTGGCAAGTAGGGGCGAGTCCCCTCTACCATGGCTACAATGGTATACGAGCTCCCCACACACAATACCCTCTTGGAAGGGGTCTCCAATATGGAGGGAAAAGTCCCCTCTACCCTGGCTGCTACAGTACATGAGCTCCTCCTGACACCCTAGTGGGAGGGGTCTCCCACCTGGAGGGGCACAAAACCTCTACCCTGGCTGCTGTGGTATATGAAATCCCCTGACACCCATGTGTGAGAAATCTTTTGCCCTGAAGGGTGAATCCCTTCTACCCTTGCTAAGCTGTTATACAAGCTCCGCATGACACCCAAGTGGGTGGGGTCTACCTCCAGGAGGGGTGAGTCCCCTCTACCCTGGCTGGGGCAGTATACTCACTCCATCTGACACCCAGGTATGAGGGGGCTCCCGCCTGGAGTGGCGAGTTTCCCCTACCCTTCCTGTGGTGGATTAGGAGTTTCCCTGGACAACCAGGTGTGAGCAGTATCCCGCCTGGATGGGCAAATCCCGTCTACCCTGGCTGTGACATCTACCTGGTGAACCCCTGACACCCAGGTAGAAAGGGTCCCCCTCCTAGAGCAGCAAATCCCCTCTACCCTAGCTGTGGATTTATACAAGGTTCCCCAGACACCCAGGTGGGAGAGGTCTCCGGCCTTGAAGGGCAAGTCTCCTCTACCCTGGATTTGGCGGTATAGAAGCTCACCTCAGCAGCCAGGTGGGAGGAGTCTCCCACCTCAAGGGGTGAGTCCACTCTACTTTGGCTGGTGTCATAATACAGCTTTAAGGACACCCATGTGGGAGGCATCTCTGGACTTGGAGGGCGAGGCCCCTCTACCCTGTCTGCAGAGGTATATGATCTTCCCCAGACACCCAGGTGGGAGGGGTCTCCTGACTGGAAGGGCAACTCCCACCTAACCTGGCTGCAGCCCTATAGGAGTTCCCCTGACAACAAGGTGGGGGGGTCTGTAACTTGGAGGGGCAAGTCTTTGCTACCCTGATTGCAGTGGTATATGAGCTCCCCTTGACACCCAGGTGAGAGTGGTCTTTGCCTGGAGAGGCAAGTTCCCTCTAACATGGCTGTGGCGGTATACAAGATTTCCCAGACAACCAGATGGGAGGAGTCTCCTGCCTGTTGAGTCCTCTCTACCCTGTCTGTGGCAGTATACAACCTCCCTATCACACACTGTTGGGAGGTGTCTCTCACCTGGTGCATCATGTACCCTCTACACTGGCTGCGGTGGTATATGAGCTTCCCCCACACCCAGATTGGAGGTGTCTCCCATCTGGAGGGGAAAGTCGCTTCTACTCTTGCTAAGGTGGTATACAAGCTCTCTTAGACACCCACTTGGGAGGTGTCTCCAGCCTGGATGGTAGAATCCCCTTGACCCTGCCTGTTGTGGTATAAGAGCTCCCACTGACACCCAGGGTTTAGGTGTCTCCTGACTGGATGGGTGAGTCTCCTCCTCCCCGGATTTGTATATATATGAGCTCCCCCCCACCACACCCATGGGGGACTGGTCTCTTGCCTTGAGGGGAGAGTCTCATCTACATTGGTTGTGGCGGGGTAAGAGCTCCCCCTGACACCAGGTGAAAGGGGTCTCCCGCCTGGAGGGGCAAGTCTCTGCTACCCTGACTGCAGCTATAAACCTGCCTTGCTCCAAAACCCAGGTAGGAGAGGCTTCCACTTGGAAGTGTATCTCCCTTCTACCATGGCTAAGGCGGAATTCAAGCTCACCCTGGCACCAAGATGGTAGGGGTCTCTCATCTGGAGGGGCAAATGGGCTCTCCTCTGGATACTGCAGTTAGGATCTCCCTGCAACAACCAAGTGGGAGGGATCTCCTGCCTAGCAGTGCCAGTCCCTTCTATCCTGGCTGCAGTGGTGTAGGAGCTTCCCTGATACCCTGGTGGGAGGGGTTCTGTGGCAAGGTGGGGTGAGTCCCCTCTACTCTGGCTATAGCTGTATACGAGCTCCCCCACACACACACTATACCCACGTAGGAGGTGTCTCCAATACGGATGGGCAAGTCCCCTTTACCCTGGATGCTACAGAATATGAGCTCCCCCTGACACCCTGGTGGGAGGGGTCTCCCGCCTGGAATGGAGAGTTTCCCCTATCCTTCCTGTGGCGGTATAGGAGCTCCCCTCGACACCCATGTGGAAGGGGTCTCTCTCCTGGAGGGGAACCTCCCTTCTATCCTGGCTACAGCGGTACAAGAGCTCCCCCTTACACCCAGTTGGGAGGCATATCCTGCCTGGAGGGGCAAATTCCCTCTACCCTTGCTATGGCAGTATAAGGGCTCCCACTGACATCCAGGTAGGTAGGGTCTCCCGCCTAGAGCAGCAAATCCCCTCTACCCTAGGTGTGGAGGTTTACAAGCTTCCTCAGACACCCAATAAGAGGGGTCTTCCACCTGGAGTGGCAAGTCCCCTCTACTCTGTCTTTGGTGGTATACAAGCTCACACCAGCAGCCTGGTGGGAGGGTTTTCCCACCTGGAGGGACGAGTCCTCTCTACTTTAGCTGGTGTCATATAAGAATGACTAAACATCCCCATGGGTCCTGTTGGCCTAGTGGCTGTCTCCTCTTTTCCAAGTGTTCTTGTACTTCATTACTCCCAGAAATGACCGTGTTTTGGCTTAAGTGTTTTTGGTAGGTGTTTAAGAACAAGCTGGTCAAAATGGACTTTGTTTCTATGTATTATTAAGAGTAAGTTGAGTACCATAGGAGTTGCTCATGAAGGAACTTGAGAGCTGCTTCTTAGTTCTGCTAGTGCCATTTGCACTAGGATGGGTCCAGGTCTTGCTTGACCATGTGGCTTCCCTTGGAAGCATCAGGGACATCTCCTATCTCCAGTGACTCTTCTATTCAGAGCAAGTGCACTTAATGGCTTTTCATTCTCCAGTAATCTAATTAATCTCCCTGATCAGGATGTTATGTGGCCCAGAGTTGCAAAGCTCTTTAGAGAAGTTCCCTGTTCCCTAGATTCAGACTGACTCAGAGGCTAAGAGCCAAATATTGGTTTTCTTGGCCATTTTAATTTAACTTTAAGTCTTGATCTTAAACATCAAGCAAAGTCAGATTCACCAGTCTTAAATTAAGAGTACTGGGCTTTAGCTGAAGTCTTGCCTACTTTGGAGTCATTCTGTCATGCAGTAAGATGGTAGGCAGAGCCTTATTTCAGGTAAGGCGGGATTCTTTATAAATCTTAGGTAAAGCATTCCAGTATTGAAGCTGATATTTGCTTTTAAATATAATTTTATATAGTTTACATATATTGTTGTTCGAGGTCACATGAATATTTGATAACACAATATGATATTACATTTAAATTGTACCCCAGTGTATAAAACTTTATATTAATCTTATTGCTAACATGTCCAGTTATAGAAAATTAAATGATATAAATAAATCTCCAATATGCTATTTTTATAAGCCTAAAATTACCATGCAACTTTTTGGATAACACTAGCTTGATATAATGTTTTTTAAGCTTCTATCTTAAAGATTTATGTACATAGAAAACATGAACACATTTAAGATACAAAGATTAATAGTACTACAATTATTGTTGATGTTTTCACCTTAATCAAGTTTAGCTCTTAAAGAAATAACATATTAAAATATCACAAAATAACAATTATTGTTTAATTATAGTTGCATGATGTTTAATTCTTTCAAGATTACTTGCTCAAAAAATATATAACCAACTTACATAGGCCTTCTTTATCACTTACTTAAACCTATATATTCAACATATATAGACCTTCCTAATCACTTGCTTAAACCCTCTTATTTATTTAATTATATGGACTTTCTTATCCAGAAACCTTTTTCTTCTGTTCTATTAATTCCATACCTAGAAACTTCTAATTTCTCTTTCCCATCTGTTAACCCCTTCTTTATTCACATTTTGAAACAGTCCTTGTAAATTTCTGAATTTAGGCAAAATATTCCATTTTAATAAGAGATATTTTGTTATTTGCAGTACAGAATCACATGTGTTTACCATTTAATGAAAACATAAACAATGTTTAAGTATATAGAATTATACTCTTGTAGGGATGGACAAGAGGCAAGGCACCTTAGAAAGCACCAAAGATAGAGAAACAGTTTTATTTATTTGCAGCCAGATTCAGAGCTTCCGCTGTAATCAATTAATCTGGTGAACCCCAATTTAGGGAGTTTCAGAATTTTGTAACCAGGATGTAAGAGGTGGGGCTCAGAAATTCACAGTCTGTAGAAGTTCACATGAAAGCAGTTTTTTTCTCTGTTCTGGGCAAATTAAACCTTTAAGAACACCTGAGAAGGGGAGAGCTCCTTTTTCCTTTTCTTTCCTCCCGCTGCCAGCTGTTACCATGGATCCCAGTTGGTAACTTCTCTTATCTTAGATATTTAGCCATCTCTCTGAAGCCCAGTGAAAGGCTAGAGGCCTTGTTTACATATTTTTGTGAAAAACTAGTAAGAGGGTTACATCACCTGGAGCGCTGTTTATTATTTTTTTTTTTCCTAGCAAGTGGCGATAAAACATCTCACAGATGGCACTTCACTGGTGACGACCTGGTACTGCCCTCTGTATTTCCTCGTGGTGGTCGGTCATTTTGGGGATGCCCACTTGATCCTCCGTTTGCCCCAACCCTCCAGGAAGCTTTTTCTGTCCCAGATTTTTTTTTTCTCTCTCTCTTTTACTCTTTCTCTGACTTCCATCTTGCCCTTCCAGCATGGGAAATTCTTTGTCTCTCCTGGCCGATTCTCCCTTGCAGTGCCTCTTAGATAATTTGAAAACCCTAAGGCTGGCCCCTGATATTAAACCGAAATGGCTCATAAAATTCTGTACCCAGGACTGGTGTACATACCCCTTAGACAACCAGAATGTTTGGTCCATGTGTGGGGCTCTGGATCCCAATTTACTCCGGGATCTTTTTAATGACTGTGAGCGATCAAAGAAGTGGAACAAGATTCCTTATGTGGAGGCTTTTTCTTTGCTTTGATCTCATCCAAATCTCTGCACCAGATGCAAGCCTCAATATCTACTCTTTGTTCTCAAACCTCCTTCCTCCTCTTCTTCTCCACCCTCTGCCTTCACATCTTCTCCTCCTCCTTCCTCTTCTCTGATTTTCACCTCCACTTTCGATCAGCTGGTGAACCACCTCCATACCGCCCACCCCGGCCCTCAGCCCTGCTTTGCCCACTTTCACCTCCTCTCACTCCCCTGTCTTCTACATCTGTGGCTTCTTCTTCAGACACTTCTCCTCCTCTTCCTTCGGATACTTCCACGGAAACTCTTCCAACTTCCATTCTTCCATCCCAGTCTCTCCACATCAGTTTAGTCAACCCGCCACCCATTCAGCCACCTTTTCACACAATAATACAGCACCTAACCCACAAGTCACCACATTTCATCACCTGACTCAAACTTCACATGTTGTGTCCCCCCTTTGGGATGTCACCTGGCTGGATATGATTTTAAGGGTTTATGTTCCTTTTTCTATGCTTGATCTTTCTCAAGTAGAAAAAAATTGGGATATTACACTGGAAACTCTGTGTCTTTTATTAAAGAGTTTCAATATTTCCTCAAGCCTATAGCCTAAAATTTCATGATCTCTATATGATTCTGTCCAATACTCTCCTCCCTGAGGAAAGGAGAAGGGTCTGGGACCAGGCTAGGGCCTATGCAGACCAGGTTCATCAGACTGATGCTCACCATCACTTAGGGGCCCAGGGGGTTCCAGACCAAGACCCTCGTTGGGATTATAATGACCTCCAAGACCTGGGAGGTAGGGATCACCTTATTACCTGTCTGATAGCTGGCCTAAAGGCAGCAGCACAAAAGGCTATTAACTTTGATAAACTCCAGGAAGTCATCCAGGAGAAAAATGAAAACCCCTCGGCCTTCCTAGACCGACTAACAAAGGCTCTCCTTCAATATACTAATTTGGACCCTGAATCCCCAGATGGGAGGCAACTTCTTATGACCTATTTTTTTCTCAAAAAGCTACCCCAACATCCAGGCAAAGCTAAAAAAAATTAGAGAGGGAACCCTTGACTCTTTAGACTGAGGTGTTGTCCATGGCCTTCAAGGTCTACCACAACAGAGATTAAAGAGCAAAACACTAAAAATGCCAGATTTGGGCCCAGGTGTTATAGGGCTCCTTCCAATCTATGGAAAGGGGGAGACAACAACCCCCACAATGAGGACCCCCTGGGCCCTGCTTCCAACCTTTGGAAAGTGGGAGACAACAACGTCCCCCAAAAGAACCTCCTGGGCCCTGCTTTAAATATGGTTATAAAGGACATTGGGCTAGAGCTTGCCCTAACTCCAGGGCACCACCCAGACTGTGCCCCAGATGCAAATGTCCTGGACACTGGGGATCAGATTGCCCCAGTTCCCTGAGGGGAGCTGAGGTCAGTCACCCCACCAGTGATTTGCTGGGCCTAGCAGCCGAGGATTGATGGGGCCCTGGGTCTTCTGTCCTGAGATATTCAATCACCAAGCAGGAACCCAGGGTGATTATCCAAGTGGATGGGCATCCCATAATCTTTTTGGTGGACACAGGGGCCACATTCTTGATTCTGAGAGTTTTGGGGAATTACCTATCCCTCTGAATCTCCTATTGTTGTGGTAGGAGGTCAAACCATCATTCCTCGCAGAACTCCTCCCCTCACTTGCTCCTTATCTGAGTTCTCCTTTTCACACCATTTTTTAGTTATGCCTCAGTGTCCAGTGCCCTTGCTGGGAAGGGATTTATTATCCATCTTGAAGGCCTCCATAACCTTGCCCTTATTGTCCTCCCCTAATTATATCTTCATCATGCCTTTACTCCCTAACGAAGAAGAGACTTTACCCCTTTGTGTCTGGCGTGTAGACCCCAGCGACCACCAGAACAGACATTTTCCCCTCCCCTGTAAAATGGTAGATCCAATTGTATGGAACACTGAGACCCAATTCTCTGAAAATTGCTCTCCTGTAGAAGTGCATCTTAAAGACCCTAACCACTTCTCAAACCAGGCTCAATACCCACTGCCAATTGACAGTCTTAAGGGCCTAAAGCCAATCGTTCAGAGCTTACTAAGAAAGGGTTTCCTCCATCCCACACACTCTACATTCAATACCCCAAATTTAGCAGTAAAAAAGCCAAATGGAACATACCATTTGGTGCAGGACTTAGTGTTAATAAATTCTTCAACCAGGCCCATACATCCCCTGGTTCCAAATACTTATCCGATCCTTTCCTCCATTTCTGCAAGCTCCACCTGTTTTTCAGTTATTGATCTTGAAGATGCCTTCTTTTCAATTCCACTATCTGTCTCTTCCAAAGACATATTTACCTTCTCCTGGACTGATCCAGAAACTAGACATTCCAGACAGTTAACCTGGACTGTCATGCCTCAGGGGTTTTGAGACATCATACATATTTTTGGACAAGTCCTCGCTGGAGATCTTGATGATATTTTCCCTCTGCCCCGACTCAACCCTCCTACAATATGTTGATGACCTCCTCCTCTGTAGTCCCTCATTAGAAACCTCAAAGCCTGACACAGCCACCCTTCTGAATTTTCTTGCTCACCAGGATATAGGGTTTCTCCACAAAAGGTGCAGCTCTCTCTCTCTCTGAGGTTGTTTACTTAGGGTTCCACATTTCCGCAGGGAAGAAAGCTATCACAACTGATAGAAAAGGCCTTATTGAAAGCTTTCCAGTACCAAAAATTAAAGAGGAGGTTCTCTCATTTCTGGGTCTGGTAGGCTATTTTAGGGCATGGGTACAAAATTACTCATTACTTGCCAGACCATTATAAGATCTAGCAAAGGGGGAAAAACATGAGCCCTTGTTACTTTCAGCAGCACCACATTTCAGAACCCTCCAGAAGGCCCTCTTACAAGCACTGGCTCTACATCTTCCAGATGTTAATAGGCCTTTTACTCTCTATGTTCATGAAAACAAAGGGCAAGGCTTGGGGGTGCTGGGACAAATGTATGGACCCACCTTTTCTTCCGTGGCATACCTTTCGAAACAATTATATCCAACTGTCTGGGCATGGGCTCCTTTTCTCCATGCCCTAGCAGCCTCCAATGTTTTATTAAAGGAATCACAAAAGCTTACCTTTGGAGCCCAAATCACTGGCACCTCCCCTCATCACCTCAAGGACTTGATAACATACAAAGGACTGCAAACCCTCCCTCCCTGTCGAACTCTCTCTCTCTCTTGGTCTTTTTCCTCTATGACTCCTCTGTTTCCTTCCAAACATGCGCACTTCTCAATGCAGCAACTCTGTTACCCGTTCAGGCTCAAGGTCAAACACAGTCCCCAATTCATAAATGCAGGAAAATTCTAGAAAACTTTCTCCCATGCCCAATTACTATCACTGAGGGAGCTCTAGTCCAACCTGATTACACCTGGTTCACTGATGGCAGCTCCTTAATGCATGAGGGGATTAGAAAAGCTGGATATGCCATAGTGTTCCTATCATGAGTTATAGAAAACAATCCCCTGCCTGCAAATACCACCAACCAACAGGCTGAGCTGGTAGCTGCAACGCGAGACTGCAAATTGGCAGCAGGGGAAAAATCTTACACTTTATACTGATTCCAAATAGGTTTTCAACATTCTTTAATCTCATCAAGAAATTTGGAAGGAGGGAGGTCTCCTGAACTCAAAGGGCACCTCTATAACCAATTCCACATACATCACTCAGCTACTACAAGACTCCCAGCTTCCTAAAAAAAAATGGGATATATCCATTGCAGATCACACCAAAATGACTCCTCCCCAGTCACATAAGGGAATTCAAAAGCATATTAGGCAGCCAGGACAGCCGCCCTTTCAGACCCCACCAGATCTCTCATTGCCACGTGCTCTCCATCATTACCCAATAATGGAGACCCATCTAAACATGCCCTCTTTTCTTACCTCCAATCCATTTTCCACACCAGTCCACAGACTCTCAAAGCCTTTCTCCACTCTTTCTTTACTCTGACTCTCCAGGATAAAGAAGTGATACAGCAAATCACAGCCTCATGCCAGATATGCAAAAGAGTGAATTCCAATACATCTTTAAAACCCAGAACCTTCCCTTCTCATCAGGATAGGGGCCATATTCCCGGGGCAGATTGGCAAATCGACTTTACCAACATGCCCAGAGAAAAAAACTTCAAATACATACTAGTTTTAGTAGACACATTCTCAAGTTGGGTATAGGCCTTCCCCACCTCAAATAAGCGGGCTACCACATCTGCTAACATCCTCTTAACTGAAGTAATCCCTCAGTTTGGGATGCCCGCTTCAATCCAATCTGACAATGGGACTGAGTTTGTCTCTCAAGTAACCCAGAATGTGGTAAAGACATTGTCCATCCCATGGCACCTTCATTGTCCCTATCGCCCCCAAGTCTCAGGTAAGGTTGAGCAAGCCAACCGCACAATGAAAGACATCATAATGAAACTATCTTTAGAGACTCATTTAGATTGGGTCAAACTTCTCCCTCTTTCCCTACTATGCATGAGGGCTTTACCAAAAAAGCCATCCCTTGCTTTCCCCTTGGAGATAATATATGTTCATCCCTTTCTCACGCCAGGAATCTTTTTATTAGAGCCTTGGCCCCTCCCTGACCAATATTCTCTTCCCCTCCTCTTTGTTATACACTCTGAGCTATGGAAGCAACAAGATTTGTTTGCTTCCTGATCCAGAGAACTCAGCTGCCTCCTTTCTGCTCAAACCAGGAGAATGGGTCTACTATTCTTCCCCAGGGGAAAGATACCCCCTAAGCCCAAAATGGGAAGGGCCATTACAGGTAGTCCTGTGTACACCCAATGCTGCAAAACTCCAACAGGAAGGAAATAAACTAACCCCCTGGATTCATATTTCTAGGTTAAAACCAGCAGCAAGCCCTCCAGAGGACAATCCCACCACAGCTCCCAACCTTGCAGGACCACCACAATTGCCCAGATTTTCCTGTGAGATATCCCCAAATAACCCTCTCAAGCTCTGGTTTTCACAGTCACGCAATACAATCCATCCCATTATGGAGAAGAACATTCATAAAAATGGGCCTCCCAATGGGATCTAGGAACACCCAGGAGGGTAAGCTTATTTCTAGCAGCTAAGTCTTAAAGGTGCAAGGACTAGAACATTATGAGAGCCAACAAAACTGTGAAGGTCTGGTTGGAGTGTGATGTTTAATTCTCTGTTATGTGTTCCCAGAGGTTACAAGGTCCTTTGAGGGTGACCTACAAGATCTATGCTGGTAAACCAGCATCTGGGAAGGGGAAGGGAAATAATTTTTAACCCAAGAGTCCAATCTGCCAAAGGAAAAGTCCCTGAGGGCCACCATGGCCTTAAAGGCTGTGATAGGGTGCTTTCCTCCCCACAGCAAAGAGGTTTGCTGGAAGATCAAAGGTCAAATCGTCCTGACACCACAATTGGGTTTAGGACTCCACCAATTGAACGCCGGGGGTGCATGTAGTTCTGGCGGTCGAGAAAATGAATTCAGGTCGTCTGGTGAGTGGCACTTCTGGAAGAAAAGAGACCCAAAAGTGGGTTTTAACCCTCTTTTTGGGTTTCAGCCCCAATGAAAGGAAAGTGACCACAACATTCAGAGAGACCCCTGCTGTATTACAGCAGTGCCAAAGAAGAGAAAAAGAGAGGAAGAGAGAGAGTTAGAGAAGAAACAGAGTAGGGAGAGTGAAAGCAATAAAGGGAGAGAGAGAGCAAGAGAGGGGGTCCCAGGAGGGGGGAGTTTTTATAGCTAAATTCTAATGGGGTCTCTGGATCTGCAAACTGCCTTATTGGCAGACAATGACTGGATCACACAGTAGTAGCTAAGGGTGTCATCTTCTGCCTTCAGGCAGATGGGGCACGGTTTAGATGTGAGCTTCTGTTGCACCATACAGGTGGGGGTCAAGTGACCAGACTTGAGTGGGTTTCAGTATTCAGACTTGATGCAAACAGTTGATAAAGTACCAGACAGAGTGAGGTTTGAGTGTGTAGGTTATCCTGCAGATATCCTTTGTTCAGCTCGTCCTGCACCTAACAAGATGGAGGGCATATACCGCCACAGCCAGGATCTAGGGGACTCACCCATCGATGCAGGAGACCCCTCCCTCCTGGGTAAACTGGGGAGCTTGGTTCCAGCATCAGCCAGGGTAGAGGGGTAATGCCCCTACAGGTGGGAAACCCCTCCTACCTGGGTGTCAGGGGGCACCTGTACACTGCTTTAACCAGGGTAGATAAGTCTTGCCCTTCCAGGTGGGAAAACCCTCCCACCTGTGTATCTTGGAGAGCTTGTATACTGCCACAGCTATGGTAGAAGGAACTCATTGCTCCAGGCGGGAGACCCTCACACCTGGGTATATGGGGGGCCTTGTATACCCTCAAAGCAAGTTTAGAGGGGACTTGCCAATCCAGTCAGGACACCCCATAACCTGGGTGTTGGGGAAAAGCTCCTATACTCCCAGAGCCATGGGAGAGGGGAGTCGAACCTCCAGGTGGAAGATCTCTTCCGCCTGGCTGTCAGGGGATTCATATACTGCCACAGGCAGGGTAAAAGGGACCCACCACTTGAGGTTGGAGACTCCTCCCAACTGGGTGTAGGGGGAAGCTCCAATACTGCTACAGCCAGGGTCAAGGGTATTCCCCTTTCCAGGCAGAGACCCTCCCACCAGGGTGTCAGGGGAAGATCCTTTATTGCTGCAGCCAGGGTTGAGAGGACTCGCCCTTCCAGACCCATCCAACCTGGTGTCAGGCAAAGCTATTAAACCAGTGCAGCCAAGGTAGAGAAGATTCACCCATTCATGTGGGAGAGCCGCCCACCTGGGGTGTGTTGGGGGGAGCTCCTATACTGCTAGAGCCAGGGTAGTGGGGACTCCTCCACCAGGCAAGAGAACACTCTCATCTGGGTATGGGGGGGTTATATAACACAGCAGCCAGAGTAAAGGGGACTCACCCCTTAATGTGGGATATCTCTCCCACCTGGGTGGGGGGCTTCTATAGACTTCAGCCAGGGTAGAGTGGACTCGGCCCTCCAGGCGGAAGACCCTCCCACATGGTTGTCAGGGGGAGCTCCTATACCACTGTAGTCAGGGTAGAGGAAACTTGCCCCTTCAGGAAGGACACCTCTCTCACCTGGGTGTCCTGGGGGGGGTTCCTATACAGCTGCAGGCAGGGTAGCAGGGACTTAGGCAGGAGAGATATGATTCACCCCTTTAGGCAGGAGACCCCTCCCACCTGGGTGTCAGGAAAGCTAGTGTACCACTGGAGCCAGGAAAAAGTGGACTCTCCCATTCAGGTAGGAGACCCCTCCCATCTGGTAATGGGGGAGGCTCCTATACCACAGCAGCCAGGGTAGAGGGGACTTGTCCATCCATGCAGGAGACACCTCCCACCTGGGTGTCTGGGGGGAGTTTCCATACTGCTTTTGCCAGAGTGGAGGGTACTCTCTCCTCCAGGTGGGAGACAGCTCCCATATGGATATGGGGGTGGGAGCTCATATAATGTTGCAGCCTAGATAGACGGGACTATCTCCACTAGGCAACAGACCCCTCAACCATATTTTTCAGGGGAGCTCATATACCACTGCAGACAGGCTAGAGGGGACATGCCACAAAGGGCAGGAGACCCCTCCCACCTTGGTGTAGGGGGAGCTCCTCTACCACCACAGCCATAGTAGAGGGTACTCGTCCCTCCAAGTTGGAGAGCCCTACCACCTAGGTGTCAGGGAGAGCTTATATACCGCCCCAGCCAGGAGAGAGGGGACTCGCCCCTCCTTTTGGGAGACCCTTCTCACCTGGGTTACCGGGGGAACACTTACACTGCTGAAGTCAAGGTAGAGTGGACTCGCCCATCCAGACACCCACCTATGTTTTGCAGACAGTTTGTATACCACCTTAGCCAGAGTAGAACGGGCTTGCCCCTCCAGAAGAGAGATCTCTCCCATGTAGGTGTCAGGGAAAGCTCCTATACCACAGCAGCCAGGATACTGAAGATTCACTCCTCCAGGGGGCAGACCCCTCCAACCTGGGTGTCCTGGGGGAGGGGGGCTCCTATACAGCTGCAGGCAGGGTAGCAGGGACTCGGCCCCCATGAGGAAGACCACTTTCACCTGGGTGTCGGGGGAGCCCCTATTCCGCTGTAGCCATGGTAGATGGGACTGGACACTCCAGGCAAGAGATCCGTGCCACCTGATTGTCGGGGGAGTTCATAAATCTCCACAGCCAAGGTAGAGGGTTTTCACCCCTCTAGGCCAGAGACCCTCAAACCTAGGTGTCGATGGAGCTCCATTACTGCCACAGCCAGTGTAGAGGAAACTCATGCCTCCAAGCAGGAGACCCCTCCACCTGGTTGTCAGGGAAAGCTAGTATACCACTTCAGCCAGGGAAAAGGGGACTCGCTGGCCTCCTAGATGTCACAGGGAGCTTGTACACCACATTAGCCAGGGTAGAGGTGACTCACACATCCAGGAGGGAGACTCCTCCCTCCTGGGTGTCGGGGAGCTTGTATAATGCATTAGCCAGGGTGGAGGGTACTAGCTCCTCCAGACAGCAGACCCCTCCCATCTTACTATGGGGGGGAGCTCATATACTGCTGAGGACAGTAGAGAGGGGACTCGCCCCACTAGGCAGGAGAACCCTAAACCCTGGTTGTCAGGGGAACTCATATACTGCAAAGTCAGGAAAAAAAGGACTTGCCACTCCACACAGGAGAACCCTCTCACCTGTTTGTGTGTGGGGGAAGCTCTTATACCACTACAGCCAGGGTAGTGCGGACCTTCCCTTCCAGAAAGGAAATCCCTCCTACCTGGGTGTCTTGTGGAGCTTGTAAATCACCTTAACCAGCATAGAGAGGACTTGCCACTCCAGGCGGTAGACACATCCCACTAGGGTGTCAGGGAGGAGCTCCTATACCTTCAAAGCCGGGGTATAGGTTATATGCCAATCCAGGCGGGAGATCCATCCCACCAGGGTGTTAAAGGTACCACTTTTACAGCTAGGGTACAGGGAATTAACCCTCCAAGCTGGATATGCACCCCACCTGGGTTTTGGAGGGGGCTGCTGATCCCCCACAGCCAGGTAATTTGCCCATCCAGGCTGGAGAAACTTACCACTAGGGTGTCAGAGTAGGGGAGCTCTTATACCTCTGCAGCCAGAGTGTGGGGACTCGCCCCTCCAGATAGAAATCCCCTCTCCCCTGGGTCTTGCAGGGAGCTTGTATACCACCTAAGCCAGGGTAGAGAAGACTCACCCCTCCAGGCAGGGAACCCATCCCTCCAGGGTGTCAGGGAGAGTTTTAATACCACAGCAGTCAGGGTAGAGGGGAATCACCCATCCAGGCAGAAGACCCCTCCCACATAGGTGTCCAGTGGGGGGCTCATATACAGCTCTAGCCAGGATAGAGGGGACTCTCCTCCCAGGAAGAAGACCCCTCCCACCTGTGTGTTGCAGAGAGTTTGTATACCAAGTTTGCCATGGTAGAAGGGAATGGAGATGTGAATCCCCTCTACCATGGCTGTGGTGGTATATGAGCTCTCCCCAAAACCCAGGTGTGTGGGGTCTCCCGCCTGGAGGGATGAGTCATGCTTATACTGGCTGTGGCTGTTTTGAGATCCCCCAACACCCAGGTGGGAGGGGTCTCCTGCATAGATGGAAAGGTGCCCTCTACCATGGCTGCAGCAGTATAGGAGCTCCTGCAAAACCCAGGGGGACAAGTGTTCTGAAAGAGGAGGGAGACCCTCTACCCTGACTGTGGGGCTATAGGAGCTCCCTCAAAACCCAGGTAGTAGTGGTCTTCCATCTGGAAGGGTGAGTCCCCTCTCTCCTGGCTGCGGTGGTATATAGGGAAAAAGGGGGAGTAAGGGGAACGGGTGGAATAGAGAGAGGAGGACTAATGGACCAGATTCACTGCAGGTGTCAGGATTGAGGAGAAGGGCCCAGGCTGTAGGAGGCCAACATCCTCAGGAAATGGGCACTGGTACCTTTTCCCAAAGGAAGACCACAGGGCTAAACATCCAAGTTTCATCCCCTGGCTCTAATGAGCATCCTAGGAAAGGAATCTGGAAAAGGAGCCCAGCAGGGACAAGGACAACAGGTGGGCCAAAGGAAGGCACAGTGTGAAGTGCTGGTAAAAGGGGGTTTGTTGGGTGAGGGTCAGGACCTTAGAAAGGAGCCTAGTCTAGGGACCTAGTGGAGGGCCCAGGCTATAGGAGAGCAGGGAAGGGTGGGGCCGGGAAGGCAAGGGCTTCACTAGGGTTGTGAAATGCAGGGAAGAAAAGGGGAATGGGGAAGCAGCCCCAGTGATGCCCTCTGTTCAAACCCAGGAAAGCACAAAGCAAGAAAGACCACCAGGGGCTCCAAAGAGGAGCCAGTCCAGGGAATGGAGAGCCAAGGGCCAGCACTGGTGCAGATGTCTCAGAAAACTGGACAGGGCTGTGGAGGGAAGGCAGGTGGTCCAGCAGAGAGGAGGCAGGGTTGAGGCCCAGTGCCACTGCCAGGTGTCAGGCTTCCTGGTGCTGCCAAAAGGGCATAGGGAGAGCAAGTAGCCCCATCGAGGGTCAGGGTTCTGTTTCCCACAAAGCGTCCTGGTGCAGATGAGGATCAAGGGCCAGGAACCATGCCAAAGGGTCTGGCAAGGGATAGGGGCCAGGAGGAATGCAATGTGAGGGCACAGTGGAGGGTGACAGTAGGTACAGAGAGGGTCAAGAGCCAGGACCCAATCAAGGAGTCCAGTTAAAGGACCTACCTTTCCAAAAAGTATTAGGAACCCAATGATCAGGAGGCCCCTGCTCCAGGAAAAAGTGGTAGGGGAAGGAGAGGTAGGAATAGCGCTAGTATGAAGAGATCAAGGGGTATTTAAAGGGCACAGAGGGGAACAAGCTTGGTGGCCAAATCAAGGGTCTCCCAGGTCAGACACAAAAGGAAGAGACACTACAGAAAGCAATGTAACCTGAGTAATGCAGTAAGAATCTCTGGCTGGCATCCAGGCCAGGGAGCTGTAGGGTGAAGAGTCAGTGTGAGGAAGGGCTGGGTTGGCTTAGGGGCATCTTGCAAGGCTAGAGGGCAGGAGAGGGAAGGGAGGGGATCGCCCAGGGCAAAGTCATCACTAGGCTCAAGTCCACGGCCAGTTGTCAAGTTTGGAGAACAAAAGGAGTCCAGGCTAGGGGCTGGGCTGTGTTCCCCATATGGTTTCTACATGGCCCAGACGCCAGCCAATTTCACTACAAGCCCAGGGAAGCAGGTGGAAGTCAGCCTCCAGGCTCAGGGCAACCTCCAGGTTTCAGGGTGCCTGGTGGAGGACCAAGCACCCTGGGAGACCAAGGGACCCAGGCAAGGGGCAGGGCTCTATTTCACATAAAAAGCCCTGGTTCATATTTGAATTAAGGGTCAGGGACCTGGCAAAGGAGGCCAGACAAGGGAAGGGGGCCAGGAAGAGGGAAATGAATGGGCAAGGTGTAGGTTGATAGCCATAACCCATGGCAGGCCCCCAGGCAAGGGACCCACCCAATAGATTTTGATGAGGCACTCAAGGATCAGGAAACCAGCAAGTGCCAGGAAAAAGCACAATGGGAAGGAAGGTAGGGGCTGCATGAGAACCAGGAGACAGAGGGAAGTGCAAGAAGCATCTAGATGAGCTCACTGGGGTCCAAGTTATGGGACCCCAGGTCAGATCCTACACGAAGAGATTCCATGCTATGTCAAGAAACATGAGCACATGGTCAGGGGCCTAGGCAATCACACAGCCCTGGAGATTGGAACACAAAGGGTCAAGGTTAGGGAGTGCTGGGCTGTGGTAAGGGCAGCATGCAAGGCCACAGGGAAGGGGCAGGAAGGGAGGAGATCACTCAGGGCTGGGTTGGAGCAAGTCCCATGTTAATTGCCTGGCCTCAAGCTACAGTCAGTGAAGGGGGACTCAGGTGACTGGCAGGGCTGTGTTTCCCATAAGCAGCATTCAGGGTGCAGAGACTTACCAAATCCACTCCTTTCCCAAGGTGAGTAGATCCTCAGAGATGGACCTGGAAAAATGAGGGGCAAAAAAGGGTACTGTGAGGGGTTACCTGGCCTGTGGAGATTGTGGGCATCGTTGTGCTGCAGTACCCATTTGTGGAGCCTAGGTTAGAGCAAAGCAAGGGTAGTAGAGTCTCCTGGCAGTGCCAGGATACTACAAAATGAGGGGAACACAGGGGAGACACAGGACACGGATGGGAAAATGGGCCTGAAACTAAGGGACAGGAACAGGGTCCTAGGGAAGGGCTGCCAGGGGCTCAAGCATGAGCCATGCCTAATAATGGAGAGCCAAGTGCTAGCTCCTGGGCCTGGGTGAATGAAAAGAAAAATGGATAGGGAGGGGTGGAAGGTGAGACAAGGGAGTAGCTGGAACAGAGGGAGAAGTGCTTAAGGCCTGGATCCATTGCAGCGTGTCAAGGGTCCAGAACAGGTCCCAGGTTGAGGGAGGCCAACGAACACAGGCAAGAGGCAGAGATACAATTTTCCAAAGGAAGCCCCCCAAGGGGAAGAGGCCAGGCAAAGTGGCCTGGCTCAGGTGAGAATCCTGGGAAGGGGATCAGGAAAGAGGGTGTGGCAGAGACAGAAAGGACTGGAGGGCTAATGGAGGGTACAGCCTGAAGGGCCACAGGATGGGTGTGGGTGGGCTGGGGTCAGGACCCCAGCACGGAGCTCAGAATGGGACCTAGAGGAGGTCCCAGGCTAGAGGACAGCAGGGAACATCGGGCCAGAAGTTAGGGCTACACTATGGTACTGAGGATAGGAAAGCCAACGGAACAGGGAAGCGGCCCCAGTGAGGGGCCCTCAGAAAATGCCCAGGAAAGCAGTGAGCAAGAAGGGCCACCAGAGCCTCAATCCAGGAGCAAGGCCTAAGAAGAGATTATCAAGGGCCAGAGCTTGGACAAGGGCTCAGGATACTGGACAAAATTTGGGAGGGAAGACAGGGGATCCAGCAGGGGACAGTCAGGTTCCAGGCTCAGGGCCAACTCCAGGTTTCAAGGTCCTCGTGGAGCACCAAGCAGCCAGGGAGAGCAAGGAACTCAGGTGAGGAGCAGTGCTCTGTTTTGCATAAGGTGCCCTGGCTCTTATTTGAATCCAGGGCCAGGGACCTGGCAAGGGAGGCCAGACAAGGGAAGGGAGCCAGGAGGAGGACGATGAAAGGTTCAGTCAAGGGAAGGGAGGTAGGGACTGCTAGGACCAGGAGACAGAGGGGCACCGAAGAGAGCCTGTTGGGGGGGGCAAGTTTGGGGCCCGGAGGTAAGATCCAACAGGAGGAGACTCCGTGCTATGTCAAGGAACATGAGGAACACATGAGGAATATAGTCAGGGTCCTAGGAGAGCGCCCAGGCACGGAGACTGGACCACAAAGGGTCAGGGTTAGGGAGGGCTGGGTTGGAATTCAGGCAGCATGCAAGGCCAGCAGGCAGGGGAGGAAAATGAGGAGATCTCTCAGGGCTGGGTTAGAGCAAGTCCCATGTTAACTGGCAGGCCTCAAGGTAGAGAACTTGAAGGGGACTCAGGTGACTTGCAGGGCTGTGTTTCCCATAGGGAGAATTCAGTGTGCAGAGACCTTCCAAATCCGCTCCTCTGCCCCAAGTGAGCAGCTTCTTAGAGGGTCCCTGAAAAATAACAGGCAAAAAAGGATACCTGGCAAGCAGAGGTTGGGGAGGGCAGTGGGCTGCAGGACCCATTAGAGGAGCCTAGGTTAGAGAGAAGCAGAAGTAGTGGAGGCTCTGGGCAGTGCCAGGATACACAGCATGAGGGGAACAGAGGGGAAACACAGGAGGAGGCTGGCAAAAGGAGCCTGAAACCAAGGGACAGGGATATGGTCCACAACAAGAGAAGACAGGTGCTAAAACAAGGAGTAGGGCCCAGTAATGGAGAGCCATGTGCTAGCACCTGGGCCTGAGTGGATTAAAAAGACATGGTAGTCTGTGGGAGCCCTTATACATCTGCAACCTGGGTAGAGCAGACTGGCTCCTCCAGGAGACAGACCTGTCCCACTTTGGTGTCCATGCTAGCTTGTATTCTGCCTCAGCCCATGTACAGGGGACTCACCCCTACAGGCATGAGATCCCTTCCACCTTGGTGCCCCGTGGGGTGGGGGCTCGTGTACAGCTGCAGCCAGAATAGCAGGGACTCGCCCCTCCAGGCAAGAGACCCTTCCAACCTGGCTTTGTAATGATGGCTCCTATACAATTGCAGCCATGATAACAGGTACTCGCCCTTCCAGTCAGGAGACCCCTTTCACCTGGGTGTCTGGGTGAACTCATATAACTCCACCAGCAGGGTAGAGGGGACTCGCCTTTCCAGTCAAGAGATGCCTCCCAAATGGGTTTTGGGGAAGCCAGTACACCGCCCCAACCAGGGTAGAGGGGACTCCTGCCTCCAGGTGGGAGACGCCTCCCACCTGAGTATTGCAGGCATCTTACATACAGCTGTAGCCAGGTTAGAGGGGACTCGTATCTCCAGGTGAAGGCCCCACCTGTGTGTCGAGGGGAGCTCATATATTACCGCAGCCAGGGTGGAGGGCACACACCCCGCAAGGCTGGAGACCTCTCCCATCTGGGTGAATTGGGGGGCTCTTATACCACTGCAGCTAGGTTAGAGGGGACTCAACCCTCCAGTCGGGAAACCCCTCCCACCTGACTGACTGGGGGAGCTCCTCTACCTCCCAGCCAGTGTAGAGGGTACTCGCTCCTCCTGCTCAGAGATGCCTCCCTTGTGGGTGTGCTGAGAGCTCCTATATGGCACCAGCCAAAGTAGAGGGCACTCACCCCTCGAGGCAGGAGACCTCACCTAACTGGGTGTCTGGGGAAGCTTGTATACCTGCACAGCAAGGGTAGAGGGGATTCCCTGATCTAGGCAGGAGACTCTTCTTAACAGAGTGTCTGGGGGAACTCTTATCCTGCCACAGCCCACATACAGTGGATTCACCCTTCCAGGAAGAATATCCCTCCTACCTGGGTGTCAGGGGAAGCTCTTATACCGCCACAGTCAGAGTAGAGGGGACTCGCCGCTCCAGGGTAGAGACTCCTTCCAACTGGGTGTTCAGGGGTGCTCCCATACTGCCACAGAGGAAGGTAGAGGAAACTCCCCATTCCAGGCGGGATATCCCTCCCACCTGGGAGTTAGCGGGAGCTAGTATACTGCCCCAGCCAGGGTAGAAAGGCCTCGTCCATCCAGGTGGGAGACCTCGACCACCTGGGTGTGGCTGGGGGTGCTCATATACCACTGTAGCCAGGGTAGTGTGGAATCGCCCCTCCCGGTAGTTGAACACTCCCAACTGAGTGTCACAGGGAGCTTGTATAACACCTTAGACAGGGTAGAGGGTTCTTGCCCTTCCAGGCGGGAGACCACTCTCACCTGGGAGTAAGGGGGAGCTCATATACTGAAGCAGCCTGGGTAGAGGGGAATCACCACTCCATATTGGAGACCCCTCCCACTTGGGTATGGGGGGCAGCTTGTATACCTCCATAGCTAGGGTAGAGGGGACTCGCTCCTCCTTGCTGAAGAAGCCCTCCCACCTGGGTGTCGGGAGGGCTCCTACACCACTGCAGCCAGGGTAGAAGGGACTCACACCTCTAAGCAGGAGACCCTTCCCACCTGGGTGTCTCAGGAACTCCTGTACAGCTGCAGCCAGGGGAGAGCCAAGTCACCCCTCCAGGTGAGATATCTCTCCCATCTTGGTGCCAGGGCAAGCTTGAATTCCACCTTGGGCAGGGTAGAGAGGACTTGCCCCTCCAAGTTGGAGACCCCTCCCACCTGAGTGTTGGAGCAGGACAGGTATATAGCTACAGCCAAGGTAGCAGAGACTCGCCTCTCCATGTGGGAGACCCCTTTCACCTGGTTGTCATGGAGAGCTCATATCCTGCCACAACCATTGTAGATGGGACTCACCCCTCAAGGCAAGAGATGCCTCCCTCCTGTGTGTGGGGGGGAGCTCCTATATCTCCAAAGCCAGGGTGGAGGGGACTCTGCCCTCCAGTGGGGAGACAACTAAAACCTGTGTTTCAGTGGGAGCTCCTATACTAACACAGGCAGGGTCCAAGGGACTCTACCCTCCAGGCAGGAGACTCCTCCCAACTGGGTGTTAGGAGAGCTCTTGTACTGCAGCATCCAGAGTAGAGAGGACTCACCCCTCCAGGCTGGATACCCCTTCCACCTGTGTGTCTCAGGGAGGTTGTATACTACCTTAGCCAGGGTAGAGGAGACTTGACACTCCAGATGGGAGACCCCTCCCACCTGGGTATGAGGGTGATCATATACCACTGCAGTCAGTGTAGAGGGTACTTGCTGCACCAGGCAAGAGACACCTTCCACCAGGGTGTCATGGGGAGGTTGTATACTGCCACAGCCAGGGTAGAAGGGACTCACCTCAATAGGCAGAAGACCCCTACCAACTGGGTGTCTGGGGGAAACTTGTATACCACCACAGCCAGGTTAGAGGGAATCCACCTCTCCAGGCGAAGATCTCTCCCACCTGTATGTCAAGGGGAGCTCATATACCACTGCATCCTGGGTAGCAGGGACTTGGCCCTCCAGGTGAGAGACTCCTCCACCTTGGTATCAGGGGAGCTCCAGGCAGGTGAGATGGGATTTGCCCTTCCACTAGGGAGACCCCTGCCCCCTGGGTGACTGGGGGGGGGGCTCCTATACCTCTGCAGCCAAGGTAGAGCGGCCTTTCCTTTCCAGTCGGGAGACGCCACTCACATGGGTGTCCTGGAATCTCTTATATGGCACCAGCCAAAGGAGAGGGGATGTGGCCCTCCAGGTGGGAGACCTCTCCCTCCTGGGAGTCTGGGGAACCTTGTATACCTCCACAGCTAGGGTAGAGGGGATTCACTGCTCTAGTAGTAGGACCCTATACTGCCACAGCCAGGGTAGAGGGGATTTGCCCGTCCAGGTAGGATACCCCTCCCCCCTGGGTATCAGAGGGAGCTCTTATACTGCCACAGACAAGGTAAAGGGGATGCACCCCTCCAGGCATGAAACCATTTCCAACTGGGTGCCCATGGGAACTCCTATACCACCACCGGAAGGGTAGGGGTAACTCGCCATTCCAGGCTGGATACACCTCCTGCCTGGGGGTCAAGGGGAACTAGTATACTGCCCCAGACAGAGTAGAGGAGACTCGCCCCTGCAGGCGGGAGACCCCTTCCAACTGGGTGTCCAGGGGAACTCCTATTCTGCCACAGAAAGGGTAGGGGAAACTCACCCTTCCAGGCAGGAGACGCTGCACACTCGGTGTCAGTGGGGGAGCTCATATACTTCTCTATCCAGGGTAGTGGGTCCTCACTTCTCCAGGGAGGATATCCCTCCCACCTGGGTGTCATATGGAGCTTGAATATCACCTTAGCCAGGGTGGAGTGGACTTGCCTCTCCAGGGCAAATACTCCTTCCACCTGGATGTCAGGTGAAGTTATATATGACAGCAGCCAGGGTAGAGGATTCTTGCCCCTCCAAGGGGGAGATCCCTCCCACCAGGGTGTCAGGGGCAGTTCATATACTGCAGCAGCCATGGTAGAGGGGACTGGCGCCTCTATATTAGAGACCCTTCCCATTTGGGTATGATGGGGGGGTAGCTCGTATACCACCATATCCAGAATAGACAGAACTTGCCCCTCCAGGTGGAGGAACCGTCAAACCTAAGTGTCTGTGGGAGCTCATACCCGTCACACCTGAGTGTCTGTGGGAGCTCACCACAGCCAGGTAAGAGAGGAATCTCCCCTCCAGGTGGGAGTCCCCTTTCACCTGGATGTCCTGGTGAGCTCCTAAACCACTGCAGAAAGGTTATAAGGGACTCTTCCCTCCAGGCGGGAGATTCCTTGCACCTCAGGGTCAGGGGAGCTCCTACACTACAGCAGCCAGGATAGAGGGTATTCGCCCCTTTATGTGGGAGAAACCTCCCACCTGGGTGTCTGTGAGAACTGTATACCACCACATTCAGATTAGAAGTGCCTCACCCCTCTGGGCAAAAGATCCCTCCCATCAGAGTGTCATTTGGAGCTCATATACCCCAGCAGCCAGGATAGAGGTGACTGGGACCTCCAAGCAAGAGACACCTCCTACTTGGGAATGGGGTTATCTCTTATACCACCTTAGCCAGGGTAGAGGGGACATGCCTCTACACAGATGAAAGACCCCTCCCACATGGGTGTCTGGTGAGGGGGGTTCCTATACAGCTACAGCTGGGGTAGCAGCCACTCACCCCTCCAGGTGGGAGATCCCTCCCTCCTGGGGGAAGGAGGGGGCATTTATACCCCCGAAGCCAGGGTTGAGGGGACTTGCCTTCAGGCAGGAGACTCTCACACCTGGTTGGGGGTGGAGCTTATATACCTCTCCAGCCAGGGTATTGGGGATTTGCCCCTCAAGGCAGGAAAACTCTCCTACCTGGTTGTCACTGGGAATTTCTATACCACCTCAGCCTGTGTAGAGGAGACTTGCCTATCCAGGCTGGAGAACCCTCCAACCTGGCTGTCTGTGGGAGTTCATATACCACCAAATCCACAGTAGAATGTTCTTGCACCTCTTGGCGAAAGACCTCCCTGCCACAAGGGTGTCAGGGGAAACTCATATACCACCAGAGTCATGGTAGAGGAAACTTGCTCCTCCATGTGGGAGACCCCTCCTATCTGTGTGTTTGTATGTGGGGGGGAGATACTAAACCGCCACAGCCAGGGGAGAGGGTCCTTGCCCCTCCAGGTGTGAGACCCCTTCCACCAGGGTTTCCAAGGGAGGTCCTATACAACCACAGGCAGTGCAGAGGGGACTCTCCCCACCAGGTGGTTTTCATAGGAACTCCTAAACTGCAGCAGCCAGGGTAAAGAATACTCACCCCTCCATGCAAGAGACCCCTCCCACCTGGGTGTCAGAGGCAGCTATTATACACCTGCAGGCAAGGTAGAAGGGACTAGCAACTTCAGGTGGTAGACACCTCCCATACGGACTCCATATAAACTGCTGCAGCCAGTTTACTGGGTACTTGCCCCTCCAGGCAGGAGACTCCTCCCACCTGGGTTTTGCGGGAAGCTTGTATACCACCTTAGCTGGGGTAGAGGGAACTTGCTTGTCCATGTGGAAGACCACTCCCACCTCTGTGTAGGGGGGCACTTGAATAGTGCCTTAGCCAGGATAGAGAAGACTTTCCCCTCCAGGCATGAGACTCCTCCCATCTAGGTGTGAGGGGGAGCTCCTATACCACTGCAGCCAGGGTAGAGGGGACTCGCCCTTCCAGGCAAGAGACGCAACCAACCTGGGTGTTAGGGAAATCTAGTATATCACTGCAGCCAGCAGAGAGGGGACTCGCCCATTCAGGTCGGAGAACCTTCCCATTTGGGTGGGGAGGGAGTTCATATGACAAAGCAGACAGAATAGAGGGGATGTTCCCCTCCAAGAAGGAGATCCCTCCCACCTGGGTGTAAAGTGGAGCTGGTATACCGTGGCAGCCAGGGTAGAGTGCAATTGCCTCTCTAGGCGGAAGTCCCCTCCCACCTGGGAATGGGCTAATTCCTATACCGCCTTAGCCAGGGTAGAGGGGATTCGCCCCTCCAGGTTGAAGACCCTTCCCACAGGGATCTCTGGTGAGGGGGGTGATTTATATACAGCTGAAGCAGGGTCATCAGCAACTCCCCCATCCAGTAGCAAGGCCCCTCCCTCCTGACGGTAGGAAGCAGCTCTTATACCCCTGCAGCCAGGGTTGAGGGTACTCACGCTTACAAGCGGGAGACCCTTCCGCTACGGTGTGTGAGGGGGAAGCTCTTATATCTCTGCAGTTAGGGTAAAGCTGACTCCCCACTCCAGGGAGGAGTCCTCTCCCACCTTTGTATAAGGGGGATCTCTTATACCACAGCAGCCATTGTAGAGGGTACTTTTCCCTTCAGTTGGGAGACCCCTCTCACCTGGTTGTTGGGGAAGTTCTTATATGACATCAGGCAGGGAAGAGTGGAAGCCCCTGACCTGGCTGTTTTCCTCTTCCACCTGGGTGTCCTTGGGAGCTCCTATACCTCTGCAGCAAGGTAGAGAGGACTCTAGCTTCCTGGCAGGAAACTCCTCCCAATGGGGGTGTCAGGGGAGTTCACATATCCAAGCAGCCAGGTTAGAGAGGACTCTCACATCTAGATGGGAGACCCCTCCATCTGCATTTCATCGGGAGTTCCTATATCACTGCATCAAAGGTAGAGCATACTTGCACTTCAAAGGGGAGACCTTTCCTACCTGGGTGTCTGGGTGAGCTCCTATATTTCCGCAGTCATGGTAGAGGGGACTCGCCCCTTCAATCGGGAGGCCCCTTCCATCTAGGTGTCTGGGGGAGCTTGATTACTGCAGCAGCAAGAGTAGAGAATACTCACCCCAGCAGGCGGGATACCCCTCCCACCTGGGTGTTGTGGGGGAGCTCCTATACTGCCACAGCAGGGTAGAGAGAACACACCCCTACAGGTGGAAGCCACTCCCACCTGGATGTACTGGGAGCTCTTTTATGGCAAGAGATAGAGTAGAGGGGACTCGCCCATCCAGATGGGATACCCTCTCACTTGGACGTCAGGTTGAGGTCATATACCCCAGCAGCCAGGTTAGAGGCGACTTTCATCACAGGCAAGAGACACCTCCCACCTGGGAATGGGGGAAACTCCTGTACCTCCTTAGCCAGGGTAGAGGGTATTGCCCCTCCAGGTGGAAGACCCATCCCACATGGGTATCTGGCGAGATGGGTTTCCTATACAGCTGCAACTGGGGTAGCAGCAACTCGCCCCTCTGGACGACAGACTCCTCTATTCTGGAGGAAAAGACAGAGCTCTTAGACCCTCGCAGCCAGGGTTAAGGAGACTTGCTCCTTCAAGCAGGAGATCCTCCCACCTGAGTGTTCAGGGGCAGCTCCTATATGGCTGGAGCCAGGGAAGTGGGGACTTCCCCCTCCATGCAGGAGACCTCTCCCACCTGGGTGTCTGGGAGTGCTTGTATACTGCCATAGCTAAGGTAGAGGGGATTTTTGCTCCAGGCGGGAGACCCCTCCTATACCACTGCAGTCAGGGTAGAGTGGACTCGTCCCTTCAGGTGGGAGACCCCTCCCATATGGCTATGGGGGGATCTCATATATCACAGCAGCCAGAATAGAGCCCCCCCTCCAGGCAGGAGACCCCTTCCACCTGGGTTTCACGCATAGCTGGTACACCCCCTCAAACACTGTAGAGGGGACTCATGGCTCCAGGCTGAGGATTCTTCCCACCTGGGTGTTTGGGGGGGCGTCCTATATTGCTGAAGCCAGGGAGAGGTGACTCGTCCCTCCACGGGGGAGACCCCTCCCACCTGTGTGTCCAGAGGAACTCAAATACAGCAGCAGATAGAGAATATGGGATTCACCCTTCCAGTCAAGAGACGCCTATAAATTGGGTGTCTGGAGGAGCTCCTATTCCACCTCAGCCAGAATAGAATATACTCGCCCCTCCATGCTGGAGCCCCCTCCCACCTGGGTGTCTGGGGGAGCTTATACACTGCCAAACCCTGGTAGACGGGACTCACCACTCTGGGGGCGGGGGGGACTTCTCCCACCTTAGTGTCAGGTGGAGCTCCTATACTGCTGCTGTCAGGGTAAAGTGGACTTGCTCCTTCAGTGTGAAGACCCCTCCAACCTGGGTGTCTTTTGGAGCTTAGTACAGCTTGAGCTATGATAGAGGGGACATGACCCCCCAGGCAAAGGACACCTCCCATCTGGATGTCAAGGGAGCACATATACCACAGCAGCCATTGTAGAGGCAAGTCACCCATCCAGGGAGCAGACCCCTCTCACCTGGGAATCAGAGCAAACTGGTGTACCACCACAGCCAGGGTAGAGGGGACTCGCCTCTCCAGATGGGAGACTGCTCCCACCTGGGTGTTCTGAGGTGAGGTCTCATATACTGCTCCAGTAGCAGTGATTCACCTCTTCAGGGGAGAAACTACTCACCTGGGTTCAGGAGAGCTCCTAAACCTTTGCAGCCAGGGTAAAGGGAAATCACTCCTACTGGCGGGCAACCCCTCCCACCAAGGTGTTGGGGGTAGCTTCCACGCTACCACAGCAGAGCCAGGGTAAAGGGTTTATGACTGCAGGAGGGAGACACCTCCTATCTGGCTAACCAGGGAGCTCTTATAGGGCACCAGAAAATGTAGAGGAGACTCGCCCCTCCAGGTGGGAAAACTCTCCCACCTGGGTGTCAGGGGGAGCTTATATAGGATCACACCCAGAGTAGAAGGGACTTGCCCCACAATGTGGGAAACTCTTTCCATGTGATTGTCCGGTGGAACTCCTATACCACTAGAGCAACCATAGAGGTGACTCGCCTCTCCAGGTGGGAGACCCCTTCACACTTGGGCTTCAGGGGAAGCTTGAATTCAGCCAAACCAGGGTAGGGAGACTCGTCCCTCCAGTACAAGATACTCCTCTGACCTAGGTGTCAGAGGGAGCTAATATACAGCTGCAGGCAGGGGAAAGGGGAGTTGCCCCCCTTGGCGGGAGACCCCTTCCACCTGTGTGTCCTGGATAGCTCATATACTGCCATAGCAAGGGTAGAGGAGACTCCCTACTCCAGTCGGCAACTCCTCCCACCTGGGTGTCCAGTGTGAGCTTGTACACCACTGCAGCCAAAGTAGAGCAGACTCACCCCTCCAGGTGGGAGACCATTCCCACCTGGGTGTCAGGGGAATCTCTTATACTGACAAAGCCATGCTAAAGGAGATTCTCCCAACCCGAGCGGGAGACCCCTTCCACCAGGGTGTCCTGGAGAGCTCCTATACCACTGAAGCAAGGGTACTGGGGACTTGCCCTTCCAGGCGGGAGACCCCTCCCACATGAGTGTTAAGGGGAGTTCATGTATCGCCAAAGCCAGTGTAGTGGGGACTAGCCCCTCCAGGCAAGATACCTTCCCACCTGGGTATTGGGGGGACCTCCTATAGAGCTGCAGCCAAGGTACAAGGGACTTGCCACTCCAATTGAGACACCAACCTGGGTGTTGGGGGGAGCTCATATACCTCCCGAGCCAGGGTTAAAGGACTCACCATTCCAAGCAGGAGACCTCTGCCACCTGGGTGTCAGAGAGGACTTGTGGACCAAGGCAGCCAGAGTAGAAGGGACTCTCCCTTCCAGAGGAGAGACCCTTCCAATTCTGAGTGTCTGGAAGAGCTCATACACCACTGAATCTAGGGTATAGGTGACTCACCATGGAAGGCAGGAGACTCTTCCCACCTGCATGTCAGGAGAATCATGTATACTGCTGCAGGCAGGGTAGAGCATACACTCCCCTCCAGATGGAAGACCACTTTCACATGGGTTTCATTTGGAGCTCATATACCAAGGAAGCCATGGTAGAGGGAACTTGCCCCTCCAGTTGGGAGACCCCTCCCAACTGGCAGTTATGGGACTGATATACCCAAGGAGCCATTATAGAGGCAACTCGCCTCTACAAGCGAGAGACCCTTCCCACCTGCGTGTGAGTGGGGGGCATCTATACTGCTGCAGCCAGGGTAGAAGGGACTGGCCTCTTCAGGGGAGAGACCCCCCCAACACTTGTACCTCCGCAGCCAGGGTTGAAGGGATTTTCCCCTCCAGTCAGGAGACCACTCCCACCTGGTTGACAAGGGGAGCTCCAATACGGCCGCAGCCAGGATAGAGGAAACTCACTCATATAGGCGGGAGACCCCTCCCACCAGGGTGTTTGTGGGAGCTCCTATACTGCAACAGCCAGGGTAGTGGGGTTTGACCCTGTAGGTGGAAGTCCCTCCCACCTGGGTATCCAGGGAGCCCTTTATGGGCACCAGTCAAAGTTGAGGGAACTTGTCTTTCCAGATGGGAGACCCCTCCCATCTGAGTGTCAGGGGAAGCTCCTATACCCTGCAGTCATGGTAGAGGAGACTGGTATATGCAGGTGAAGTACCCCTCCCTCCTGTGCTTTGGGGTGGGGTGAGCTTGTATACAGCCTTATCCAGGGTAGAGAGGACTTGACTCTCCATGCGGGAGACCACTCCAACCTGGGTTTCTGGCGGAGCTTGTATGATGCTGCAGCCATGGTAGATTGTTGAGGGCCACAGCCAAGTCGGGATGACACATGGTTGAGAGGTGACACCAGCAAGCCATTGAGATGATAATGGTTATGTTAAGCTGTGTATATTAGACCCCTGCTGTCCACCTCAGCTTGCTACTTTGGAGTTCTCCCTGGGATTCCTGGAGAGTTCCCATTGGTTTGGGAAGTGCGGGAGGAGGGATTTCCTGAGGAGGGATTTCCTGTTGGTGTGTGGTGTGTCCCAGGAGAACACCACGTGTGTGGTGTTCCCAGGAGTGCAGAGAATAAAGAGTTCCTTTTTTGAACCTACAAGGCTGTGTGGCGGCTTAGTCATTTTGTGCCCAGCCAGACTGCAGCAGTAGATGGGACTTGTTGCTCCAGGCTGGAGACATCTCTCATCTGGATATCAGGGGAGCTTGTATCCTGCCACAGCCTCGAGAGGGGACTCGCCCCTCCCAGTGAAAGACTCTCCCACCTGGGTGTCAGGCCAGCTTGAATACTGCCACAGACAGGGTAGAGGGTACTCAACCATGCAGTCAAGAGACCCCTCTAACCTGGGTATAGGGGGGTGGTCCTCTACCACCTCAGCCAGAATAGAGGGGACTCACGCCTTCATGTGGGAGACCCCTCCCACTGGGTGTCTGGGGGAGCTCATACACAGCCACAGCCAGGGTAGAGGGGACTCACCACTGAAGGTGGGAAACCCCTCCCACCTGGGTCTTAGGGGAAGCTTTATACTGCTGCAGCCAGGGTAGAGCTTACTTGCCCCTCCAGGCGGAAGACCCCTTTCACGTGGGTGCTGTGTGGAGCTCTTATATCTCTGCAGCCGAATTAGAGGAAACTCGCCCCTCCAGGTGGGGGGCCTCCCACTTGGGTGTCATGGGAGCTCATATACCCCAGCAGCCATGGTAGAGGTGACATGCCCCTCTTGGCTGAAGAACCATCCAACATAGGAATCAGAACTTGTATATCTCCGCAGCCAGGGTAGACTCCATATAGCCCATTTAGGTGGGAGACCCCTCCCAAACTGGGTGATGGTGGGTGGGACTCTTATACTGCCATAGCTAGGGTTGAAGGGACTTGCCATTCCACGAGAGACACCCCTCTTATCTGGTTGTTGGGAAAGCTTGAATACCTCCACAGGCAGGGTAGAGGGCACTCGCCCCTCCAGTTGGGGACCCGTCGCAACTGGTTGTGTGGGAAGCTCAAATAAGCTGCATCCAGGGTAGAGGGGACCCGCCCCTACAGGTGGGAGACCCCTATCACCAGATTGTTGGGGGAATTCCTATACTGCCACAGCTAAGGTAGAGGAGTTCACTTCTGCACGGGGGAGACCCCTCCCACCTGAGCATCCAGGGAGCTCTTATTGGACTCCTGCCAAAGTGAAGAGGACTCACCCCTCCAGACAGGAGACCCCTTCCACCGGTGTCAGGGGCAAGTTGGATATCAACTTAGCAGGGTATAGGGGAATTGCCCCTCCATGTGGGAGTCCATTTCCACCTGGGTGTCTGGGGGAGCTTGTATACCAGTGAAGCCAGGGTACATGGCACTTGTTGCTGCAGGCAGGAGACCACTCCCACCTGGTTGTCTGGGGGAGCTTTAACACTGCTGCAGCCAGGGAGAACCCTCAAACCTGGGTGTCTGGCTGAGCTCCTATTCCTCTGCAGCCAGGGTAGAGGGGACTTGCCCCTGTACTTGGGACCAATCCGACCTAATATTTGGAGGGAGCTCAAAACACTCCTCAGTCAGGGTACAGGGGAGTCGCCCCTACAGGAGGGAGACCACTCCTGTGGTCAGGGGGAGCTCCTATACTGCCACAGCCAAAGTAGAGGCGTTTGCCTCTTTAGGCAGGAGACCCCTTCAACCTGGGTGTTTCTGGAACTCTTATAGAGCACTAGCCAAGGTAGAGGGGACTTGCAACTCGAGTGGGAGACCTCTCTCACCTGAGTAGGGGGGCTTCCATACTCCCTTAGCCAGGATAGAGTTGACTTGCCCCTCCAGGCAAAAGTCGCCTCCCACCTGGGTGTCTGAGAGAGCCTGTACACAGCAGCAGCTAGGGAAGAGGGGACTCTACCCCCGTGCTGGGACATCCCTCCACTGGAGTGTCAGGGGAGCTCCTTTACCACCACATCCAGGGTAGAGTTGAATCACCCCTCCAAGCAAGAGACCTCTCCCACCTAGGTGTATAGTGGAGAGGTTTGTATCTCACCCAAGGCAGGGTAGAAGGAAATTGTCACTCCATGAGTGAGACCCCTCCAACATGTGTACTAGGGGTAGCTCAAATACCCCTGAATCCAAGGTAGAGGTGACTCGCACCTCTAGGTGGGACACACCTCCCAACTGGGTGTCAGGGGAAGCTCATATACCACTGCAGGCAGGTTAAAATGAACTCACCCCTCCAGGTGGGAGACCCCTCCCACCTGAGTGTTGGGGGGAGCTCCTAAACCTCTGCTACCATGGTAAAGGGTTCGCCCCTCCAGGCAGGAGACCCCTGCCACCTGGGTGTCACAGGGATCATGTATACCACCTTAGCCAGTGTAGAGCTAACTTGCCCCTCCAAAAGGGAGATCTTTCTCACCTGGGTGTCAGGGAGTGCTCCTATAGAGCAGCAGCCAGGGTAACAGGACCTCGCCTCTCCAGTCAGAGACCCCTCCCACCTGGGTGTTGGAGGGAGCTCATATATCACCCCTCAAGGAATTAAAAATCCACACCACCTGGGTTTCCTGATGAACGCCAATACTTCTGCAGTAGGGTAGAGGGGATTCTAGCTACCTGGCAGGAGACTCCTCCCAATTGGGTGTCAGGGGAGCTCCTCTAGCACCGCAGCCAGGCTATAGGGTACTCACCCCACCAGGCGGGATTGATATCTCACCAGTTTTTCAGGGGCAGCTGTTATACCACTGCAGCCAATGTAGAAGGGACTTGCCTCTCTGCATGGGAGACCCCTCCCATCCATGTGTCTGTTGGGGGTTATTGTATACCTCCACAGCCAAGATAGAATGGACTCACCCATCCAGGCCAGAGACCCTCTCACCTGGATTTCGGGGGGAGCTCCTTTACTGCCACAGCCAGTGTAAAGGGAACTCATGCATCCAGGCAGGAGACACCTCCCACCCAGCTGTCAAGGAAAGCTAGTATAACACCTCAGCCAGGGAAAAGCAGACATGCCCCTTCAGTCAGGAGACCCCTCCCACCTGTGTGTCATAGGAAGCTTGTACACCACCTTAGCCAGAGTAGAGGTGAATTCTTATCTCCAGTCAGGAGATCCCTCTCTCCTGGGTGTCCAGGAGTTTGCATACTGCATTAGCCAGTGTGGAGGGTACTAGCTCTTCCAGGCAAGATACCTCTCTCATCTTGCTATGGGGAGAATCTGGTATACCTCTGCAGCCAGAAGAGAGGAGACTCACACCACTAGGTGGGTGACCCCTAAACCCTGTTTGTCAGGAGAGCTCATATACTACAGAGGAAGCAAAAAGGGGACTTACCACTCCAGGTGGGAGAACCCTTTCACCTGTGTGTGTGAGGGCGGGAGCTCTTATACCACTGCAGCCAGGGTAGTGGGGACTCTCCCCATCAGAAAGAAAATGCCTCCCACCTGGATTTCTTGGAGAGATTTTATACCACCTATCTAAGGGTAGAGAGCACTTGCCACTCCAGTGGGAGACCCCTCACACCAGGGTGTAAGGGGAATGCTCCTATACCATCGAGGCCAGAGTATAGGGTATATGCCACTCCTGGCAGGAGATCAGTCCCACCTGGGTGTTAAAAGGAGCTGTTAAACAGCTGCTGCCCGGGTACAGAGACTCGCCTCTCCAAGCTGGAGATGCCTCCCACCTGGGTGTTGTAGGGTGCTAGTATACCAAGTTAACCAGGGTAGAGTGGACTGAAGCTGTGAATCCCCTCTACCCTGGTTGTGGTGGGATGAGCTCCCCCTGTAAAGAGGTGGGTGGGGTCTCCTGCCTGGAAGGGCAAGTCTCCTTTTCCGTGGCTGTGGCTGTTTGGAGTTCCCTCAACACCCAGGTGTGAGAGGTTTCCCGCCTATAGGGGTGAGTGCCCTCTACCCTGGTAGCAGCAGTATAGGAGCTTCCCCAAAAACCCAGGTGGGAGGGTTGTCCTGCCAAGAAGAGGGAGTCCCTCATTTCTGGATGTCGGGGGGAGCTCCTGGGCTATAGGAGTTCCCCTGAAACACAGATGTGAGTGGCCTTCAATCTGGAAGGGTGAGTCCCCTCTCTACTAGATGCGGCACTATATGGATAGAAAGAGGATTAAGGATAACGGATGGTGCAGTGACAGGAGTGCTCATGGCCCAGATTCACTGCAGGGTGTCAGAATTGAGGAGTAGGGCCCAGGCTGAAGGAGGCCAAAGCCCCCGGAAAGGGGCAATGCTACCTTTTCTAAATGGAAGACCACAGGGCCAAACATCCCAGTTCCATCCCCTGGCTCAGGTCAACATCCTGGTAAAGGGATCTGGAAAAGGAGCCCAGAAGGGACAAGGACAACAGGAGGGCCAACGGACGACACAGCATGAAGTTCTGGAAAGAGGAGATTTCTGGTGTACAGGTCAGGACCGCAGAAAGAAGCTGAGTCTAGGGACCTAGAGGAGGGCCCAGGTTAGGGAAGTGCAGGCAAGGGCGGGGCTGGAGAGGCAGGGGCTGCACTAGGGTTGTGAGATGCAGGGAAGACAAGGGGAGTGCAGAAGGTGCCCCAGCGAGGCCCACAGTTCAAGCCCAGGGAAGCACAGAGTAAGAAGGAACCCCAGAAGCTCAAGAGAGAAGCCAGTCCAGAGAATGGAGAGCCAAGGGTCAGCAATGAGCCAGGGGGCTCAGGAGAGTGAACAGGGCTGGGGAGCAAAGGCAGGGGATCTAGCAGTGGGGAGTCAGGATCAGGGCCCAGTGCCACTGCCAGGTGTCAGGTTTCTAGGTGCTGCCTCAAGGGCATAGGGAGATCAAGTAGCCCAGTCAAGGTTTAGGGTTCTGTTTCCCATAAGGTGCCTTGGCCCAGATGAGGATCTAGGGCCAGGGACCAGACCAAAGGGCCTGGCAAGGGCCAGGGGCCAGGAGGAGTGCAATGTGAGGGCACAGTGGTGGTTGCAGTGGGTGCATAAGAGGACAAGATTCAGGACCCAATCAAGGAGCCCAGGTAAGGAACCAACCTCAACAAAAGTTATTAGGGACCCAAGAGCAGGAGACCCCTTCTCCTGGAAAAAGCTGTAGGGGAAGGAGAGGTAGGATCGATGCTATTATGAGGATACAGAGGGGTCCTCGAAGGACACAGAGGGAAGCAAGCTTGAGGGCCAAATCAAGAGGTTCCCAGGTCAAACACGAAAGGAAGAGACAGCACAGAAAGCAACAAAACCCGAGTAATGCATTAAGGAGGTCAGTCTGGCAGCCAGGCCAGGGGACTGTAGGGTGAAGGGTCAGTGAGAGGAAGGGCTGGGTTGGCTTAGGGGCAGCTTGCAAGGCTAGAGGGCAGGAGAGGGAAGGAAGGGTCCTGGAAATGACAAAATACCACAATACAAGGGGAACAGAGGGGAGGAATAGGAGGAGGGCTAACAAATGGCCTGAAATCAAGGAACAGGGACAGGGTCCTCAAGAAGGGAACCAGGGGCTCCAGCAAAAATCTAGGCCCAAGATTGGGGAGCCAACTGCCAGGATCCAGTCCTGTTTCCAATGAAAATAGACAGGGCTTGGGAGGGGAGAAAGGGGAGAAAGCGTAGTTGGTGGTGGAGGGAGAGGAGGGCTCAAGGCCCAAATTAACTGCTGGGTGTCAGGATCGAGGAGCAGGGCCTGGGCAGATAGATTACATAGTACCAGTCAAGGGGCCCAGCTATGTTTTCCCAATGGGATCCCACAGGGCTATATGCTCAATGCCAGTTCCCTGGATGTGGTCAGCATCCTGGGAAAGGAATCTTGAAAAGTGGCCAGCAGGGACAGGGACAATAGGAGGAATGAAGGAGGGTACATCTTGAAAGGCAAGAGGAATGGTGTTGATGGGGTGTTGGCTGGGACTCCAGAAAGGAGCCCATGCTAGGGACCAACAGCTGGGTTCAGACCAGGAAAGAGCTGGGAAGGGCGAGACTGGGGAGGTAGGAGACTGTAGGATTCTGAGGTTCAAAGAAGCCAAGGGTAGTAGGGTACTGACCTCAGCGAGGCCAGCAGTCCAAGCCCAGCTGAGAACAGAGCAAAAAGTTCTCCCAGAGGCTCAAACGAGGAGGCAGGCCAGGGAATGGAGATTCAAGGGCCAGAGTTTGGGCAGGCGGTTCAATAAAGTGGACAAGACTTTGGAGGGATGGCGGGGATCCAGCAGAGAGCAGCAAGGCTCCTGGCTCAGGGTGAATGCCAGGTGCCAGGGTTCCAGGTGCACGACTAAATGCCCAGAGAGAGCAAGGGGCTCAGGCAGAGCAGGACTCCATTTCGGATAAGGCACTCTATGGCCCAAATGAGAATCCAGGGACAGAGACCTGGCAAAGCAGGCCTGGAAAGTGAAGACAGCCAGAAGTAGGGCAATGAGAGAGTACGGTGGGGGGTTCTCGGTGGTTATTGGGTGGGCAAGATCCAGGACCCAAGCCGGGTGCCCAGATAAAGGACCCACCTGACCGACCATGAATGAGTGACCCAAGGAGCAGGAGACCTGTGAGCGCTAGGGGAAAGGGCAAGGGGAAAAGGAAGAAGGGCTGCACAAGGACAAGTAGACAGAGAAAAGCACAACAGGCACCTAATGGAGCATGCTGGCAGTTCCAAGCAAGGGGCCTCCAGGTTAGACCCAATAGGAAAAGACTCCATTCTATGCCAAGTGACATGAGGAACACTGTCAGGGGCTCATGTGAGCACCAGGCCCGGGGACTGAAGCGCAAATGGTCAGGGTTAGGTACGGCTACGTTGGGGTAGGGGCAACATGCAAGGCCAGAGGGCAGGGGAGGAAAGGGAGTGGATCTCTCAGGTTTGGGTTGAAGCAAGTCACATGATAACTGCTAGGCCTCAAATTTCAGACAGCAAAGGAGATTCAGGAAAGAGGCAGGGCTGTATTTCCCATAGGGAGCCTTAAGAGTGCAGAGGCCAGCCAATTTGGCTCCTCTGCTCAGGAGAGTAGATCTTCAGAGAGGGAACTCTACCAAAGGAGGGTCAAAAAAGGACACTGCAAGGGGATACCTGGTGTATGGAGTTTGTGGGGGTGGACAGTTGGGAGCCTGGACCCATTCGAGGAGCCCAGGCTAGGGAGATGCAGTGAAAGGGAAAGGTCCTGGGAGTGCCAGGATACCATAGCACCACTGGAAATGAGGACAGGCACAGGATGGGGTCTGAAACCAAAGGTAAGGGAAAGGGTCCTTGAGAAAGGCAGCCAGGGGTTCAGGCAAGGAGCTGTTCCCAGTAATGGATAGCCAAATGCTAGCACCTGTGGCAGTGTGAATGAAAACAAATATAAATGGCAAGGGAGGGACAGGAGAAATCTGAGCAGGTGGCATAGAGGGAGGAAGGCTGAAGGCCCAGGTCCACTACAGTATTGGTAGCAGGGGACAGGCTGAGGGAGGTCAAAGGGCCCAGACAAGGAGCAGGGCTACATTTTTCCAAAGGGAACCCACAGAGAAATGAGGCCAGGTCAACTACCTGGCCTGGTGAGCATCCTTGGAAGGGAATCAGGAAAGTCGCCCTGGCAGAGGCAGAAACTTCAAGAGGACCAAAGGAGGGCACAGCCTCAAGGGCCACAGGATGGGTCTCTGTGGGGAGAGGAGATATGACAAAGGACCAAGAGGAGGGCCCAGGCCAGGGGAGAGCAAGGAAGGGCAGAGACAGTAAAGCATGGCTGCACTAGGGTACTGCAGTTCAGGGAAGCCAAGGGGAGGACAGTAGAGGCCCAAGTGAGGGGCCCTCAGACAAAACCCAGAAATGAAGCAATAAGAAGGGCCACCAGAGTCTCAAGCAAGGTGCCAGGCAAGGGAATTGAGTGCCAAGGCCCAGAACTTGGGCAGGAGGCTTGGGACAGTGGACAAGACTTGGGAGGGAAGGCAGGGGATCCAGCATGGGGAAGTCAGGATTCTGGCTCCAGGCCCAGTGCCACCTCCAGGTGTCAGAGTTCCTTGTGAAGGACCAAGCACCCAGAAAGAGTAAGTGGTCCAGGTGAGGGGCAGTACTCTGTTTCTCATAAGGCATTCTGGCCCAGGTGAGAATCCACAGAGAGGGACATGGCAAAGGAGCCCTGGCAATGGAAGGGGCCCAGAAGGAGGGATATGGGAGGGCACGGCCGGGAGTCATGGTGGGTGTGTGGTGGGTGGAGAGTCAGGACCCTAGCCAGGTGCTCAGACAAGGTACACGCATGACCAACCTAGGACAAAGGACCCAAGGAGCAGAAGACTCAGGAGCATCAGGGGAATTTGCGAGGAGATGGGGAGGATGAGCTGAATGAGGACCATGAGAGAGAGGGAGCCCTCTGTCAGGCCTAGGGGAGCCCTCTGGCAGGACCAAGCAAGGGGGACACGAGTTCAGACCCAACACAAAGAGACTCCACACGTGAAGGTACATGAGGAGAGCAGTCAGGGGCTCATGGGAGCACACAACACAGGCACAGCAACTCCAAGTGTCTGGTTTAGGGGAGGCTGAGATAGGGTAGGGGAAGCATGCAATGCCAGAGGGCAGGGGAGTGAAGGGAGTGGATCACTCAGGACTTGGTTGGAGCAAGTCTCATGTTAACTGCCAGGCCTCAAGGCTCAGGAAGTGAAGGGGACTCAAGAGAGTGGCAGGACTGTGTTTCCAAAAGGGAGCATTCAGGGCGTGAAGGGGAGCCAATTCCTCTCTTCTGCCCCAGGTGAGTAGACCCTCATAGAGGGACATGGAACAAAGGATGTGGGGCCAAAGACGGTACTATGAGAGGATACCTGGTGTACCAAAATGTGTCTGTAGAGGGAGTCAGGCTGCCAGGACCCATTTGAGCAGCATAGGCTAGGGAGAAGCAGGGGGAGCGGAGTTTCTGGGAAATTCCAGGATACCACAGCATGAGAAGATCAGAGGGGAGGCACAGGACAGGGTCGGCAAAAGGGGACTGAATCCTAGGGACAAGGAAATGGTCATCAAGAAGGGTAGCCAGGGTATCATAAGGACCCAAACCCAGTAATGGAGAGCCAAATGCTAGCACCTGGACCTGGATGAAAGCAAAGAAATATGGAGGGGGAGCAGCGGGAGGTGAGAAAGTGGATTGGGTGGCACAGCGGAAGAAGGGCTCAAGGCCTGAGACCACTGCAGAGTATCAGGGGTAGGAAGCAGTGTCCGAGGGAGGCCGAAGGGTCCAGGTAATGGGCAGTCCTACATTTTCCCAAAAGGAGCCCCCAGGGCCAAGAGACCTGATCAAGTCGCCTGGCACTGGTGAGCTTCCTGGGAAGAGAATTAGGAAAGCTGGGGTGGAAGAGACAGAAAAGACAGGAGATCCAAAGGAGGGCACAGCCTGAAGGGCCGCATGAAGGGTGTGGGTTGGGAGGGGGACAGGATCCCATCAAGGAGCCCAGGCAAGGGATCTAGAGGAGGGCCCAGGCCAGGGAGAGCAGAAAACACTGGGCCAGGAAGGTGGGCCTGCTCTAGGGTACTGTAGTACAGGGAAGCTAAGGGGAGCCAGGAAGCGGCCCCAGCCAGGGGTCCTTCGACAATGCCCAGAAATGCAGTGAGAAAGAAGGGCCACCAGAGGCTCAAGCGAGGAGCCAGGCCATGAAACAGAGAGCCAAAGGCCAGGGCTTGGGTAGGGGGCTAAGGACCCTGGACAAGATTTGGGAGGGAAGGCAGGATACCCAGGAGGGGGGGAAGTCATGCTCCAGGCAGAGGGCCACCTCCTCGTGTTATGGTTCCTGGTGGAGGACCAAGCACTCAGAGAGAGCAAGGGGCTCATGTGAGAAGCAGAGCTCTGTTTTCCATAAGGCATCCTGGCTCAAATTTGAATCCAGGGCCAGGTACCTGGCAAAGGAGGCTATAAAAGGAAAGGGGGCCAGGAGAAAGGCAAATAGAGGGCACAGCAGGGGGTTATGGTGGGTTCACTGTAGGGCTGGCAAGAGCAATGACCCAAGAAAGGCCCCCAGGCTTGGGACCCACCAAACTGATTGTGATGAGGGACCTAAGGAGAAGGAGACCTGCAAGCGCCAGGGAAAAGCACAATGGGAAAGAATGTAGGGGCTGCATGAGGACCAGGAGATAGAGGGAAGTGCAAGGGGCAACAATGTGAGCCGGCTGGGGGGCCCAAGTAAATGGCCCCCAGGTCAAACCCCACATGAAGAGACTCCATGTTCTTCCAAGGGACATGAGGAACAAGGTCATGGGATCAGGTGAGCACCCAGGCCTGGAGACTGGAGCACAAAGGGTCAGGGTTAGGGAGGGCTGGGTTGGCTTAGGGGAAGCATGCAAATCCAGTTGGCATGGAAGAGAAGGGAGGAGATCTCTCAGGGCTGGGTTGGAGCAAGTCCCATTTTAACTGCCAGGCCTCAAGGTACAGGCTGTGAAGTTGACTAAGGTGACTGGCATGGCTGTGCTTCCCATTGGAAGCATTAAAGGTGCAGAGACCGGCCAATTCTGCTTCTCTGCCCCAGGTAAGTAGATCCTCAGACATGAACCTTGACATACGATGGCAAAAAGAGGGTAATGTGAGGGGATACCTGGCATGTGGAGCTTGGCGAGTTTGGTGGGTGGCAGGACCGATTTTAGCAGCCTAGTCTATAGCAAAGTAGGGGTAGCACCAGGTCCAGGCAGTACCAGGATACCACAGCATGAGGAAATTAGAGGGGAAGCACAGGTGGGGGCCAGTAAAAGGAGCCTGAAACCAAGGGACAGGGACTGGTTTCTGGAGAAGTGCAGCCAGGGGCTCAAGCCAAGGAGCCAAGCCCAGTAAAGGAGAGCCATGTGCTACCACCTGGTCCTGGGTGAATGAAAAATATATGGTTGTCTGTGGGAGCTCTTATACCTCTGCAGCCTGGGTGGAGCCCACTGGCTCCTCCAGGTGAGAGACCCCTGTCATCTTGGTGTCCAGGCTATCTTGTATTCTGCATCAGCCCTTGTAGAGGGGACCCACCCCCACAGTCATGAGATCACTTCCACTTCTGTTCCCATTGGGGTTGGCTAGTGTACAGTTGCAGACAGGGTATCAAAAACTCACCTCTCTTTGTGGGATACCCCTTTCACCTGGGTGTCAGTGGGAGCTCTTATATAGGCGCAGCCAGAGTAACAGTGACTTGCCCCTACAGGCAAGAGACCCCTCACACCTGAGTTTGTACATCGGGCTCCTACAGAGTTGCAGTCAGGGTAACAGGGACTCGCCCCACCAGGCGAGATACCCCTTTCACCTGCGTGTGTGTGGGGGAACTCTTATACCTCCACAGGCAGGGTAGAGGGGACTCGCTCCTCCAGGAAGGAGACTCCTCCCAATTGGGTGTTCAGGGAGCTAGTAAACTGCCCCAACCAGTGTAGAGGGGACTCCCACATATAGGTGGGAGACCTCTCCCACCTGAGTGTTGCAGGGATCTTGAATACTGCTTCAGCCAGTTTAGAGTGGACTCGCCTCTCCAAGTAAAGACCCCTACAACCTGGGTGTCTAGGGGAGCTCATATACCAACACAGCCAGTGTAGAGGGCACTTGCCCTGCCAGGCTAGAGATCCCTCTCACCTGCTTCTGTGTGGTGGCTCTTATACTGCTGAGTCAGGGTAGCAGGGACTCGCCCCTCCAGGCGGGAGACTCCTCCCACCTGGGTGCAGGGGAACTCGTATACTACAGCACCCACTACCACTGCAGCCAAGTCAGAGGGGACTCAAATATCCAGTCAGGAAACTCCACCCATCTGGGTGACTGGTAGAACTCCTAACCTCCCATCCAGGGTAGAGGGGACTCGCTCCTCCAATTGGGAGATGCCTTCCACATGGGTGTCCTGGGACCTCTTATATGGAACCAGCCAAAGTAGATAGTACTTTCCCCTCCAGGTGGGAGACCCCTCCCACCTGTGAGCTGGGGTATTGTATAGCTTGTATACCACCAAAGCCAGGGTAGAGGGGACTCGCACCTCCAGTTGGGAGACCCCACTCAACTGGGTGTCTGGGGAAGCTGTATACCTGCACAGATAGGATAGAGGGGATTCCCTTCCTACCAGGGTGTCAAGGGCGACTCTAATCCTGCCATAGCCCTGGTACAGGGGATTCACCCTTCCGGGCAGGATACCCCTTCCACCTGGGTTTCAGGGGGAGCTCTTATACTGCCACAGCCAGTGTAGAGGGGACGTGCCCCTCCAGGCAGGAGACCCCTTGAAGCTGGGTGTACTGGGGAGCTCCTATATCACCACAGGGAGGGTAGGATAACTCGCCACTCCAGGTGGGGGACCCTGCACACCTTGGTATCAGGTGGAGTTAGTATACTGCACCAGCCAGGGTATAGCGGACTCGCCCCTCCAAGCGGGAGACTCCTCCCACCTAGGTGTCAGGGGAACTCATATACTACAGCACCCATGGTAGAGAGTTCTTTACCCTCCCACCAGGATGTCAGGGGGAGCTCATATACTTCAGCAGTCAGGATACAGGAGACTCGCCCCTCTATATTGGAGACCCTTCCCTGTTGAATACGGTGGGCGAGGGCTCGTATACCACCACATGCAGGGTAGAGGGGACTCGACCCTCCTTGATGGAGGCCCCTCCACCTGGGTGTCTGGGGGAGCTCCTACACCACTCTAGCCAGTGTAGAAGGGACTCGCCCCTCTAGGCAGGAGACCCCTCTCACCTGGATGTCTGGGGGAGCTCCTATACAGCGACAGCCAGGGGAGAGTGGACTCGCCCCTCCAGGAGGAAGCACCCTCCAACCTGAGTGTCAGGGGAAACTCATATACTGCTGCAGCCAGGGTAGAGTGGACATGCTCCTTCAGGCGAGAGACCCCTCCCATCTTGGTTCCATGGTGAGCTTGAATTTCGCCTTAGCCAGGATAGACCGAACTTGTCCTTCCAGGCAGGAGACCCCTCCCACATGGGTTTTAGGTGGAGCTCTTATACTACTAGAACCAGGGAGAGGGAACTCGCCCATGCAGGCAAGAGACTTCTCCCACCTGGGTATCCTGGGAGCTCTTATATGGCACCAGCCAAAGTAGAATGGACTTTAACCCTTCCAGGCAAGACATTCCTTTCACCTGGGTGTCGGGGGTGAGCTTATATACTGCCACAGCCAGGATACAGGGAACTCGCCTGTCAAGGTGAGATACCCCTCCAATCTGTATGTCAGGGGGAGCTCTTATACTGCCTCAGCCAAGGAAGAGGTGACTTCCCCCTCCAGGCTTGAGATCTCTTCCATCTGGTTGTCTGAGGAGGCACTAATAGAGCCACAGTCAGGGTATATTGTAGGGACAAATGTGGCAAGGAACTGAAGACAGCAGGAAACAGTTTTGTTTGGCTGCAGCCAGGTACAGAGGGTGCAGCCTTTGCTGTAATCAACCAATCCTCTGAACCTGGAGTTCAGGAAGTTTCAGAGTTTTATACCAAGCATGTAAGGGGAGGGGCTCAGAAGTTCACAGTCTGCAGAAGTTCACATAAAAGCAGCTTTTTCTTTCACTGTTTTGGGCAAGTTAACACTTCAAGGACAACAACTGAGAAGGGGAAAGGCTCTTCTCCCCTTCCTTTCCTCCCCCTTCCAGCTGTTACCATGGAGCCCATTTGTAACTTATCTTAAAAATGTAGACATCTGTGTGAAGCTCAGCTTAAGGCCAGAAGCCTTGTTTGCACATTTCTTCAAAAGTCTATAGTGAATATGTTTGTGAAAAACTAGTAGGGGGGTGTCCGGAGCCTGGAGTGCTGGTATCTTCTCGGCCAGTGGCCAAGTAAACAGGATGACATGAAATTAGGAAGTTCATCTACAATGGACTCTTTTGCTGACAGTCCTAAAATCAGCCATGGTGAAGAGGGCTTTTCTGTAGAGAAAGAGGGTGCCACCTCAGGTAGAGGGCAATTACCTTCCAGGCTGGGTACTCCTCTCACCTGGTTGTCAGGGGAGCTCCTATACCACAGTAGGGAGTGTAGAGGGGACTTGCCTCTTCAGTCAGGAAACCCCATAATCTGGGTGTCGGGGGGAGCTCCTATACCGCCAGAGCCATAGTAGAGGGAACATGCACCTCCAGGCGGAAGACACCTCCCACCAGTGTGTCCGGGGAAACTCATATACTGCTGCAACCAGGGTAGGGTGAACATGCTCCTCCAGGCGAGAGACCCCTAGAAACTTGGTGCCAGGATGAGCTTGTATTCCGCCTTAGCCAGGGTAGAGGGGACTCAACCCTCCAGGTGGGAGACCCCTCCCACCTGAGTTTCAGGGGGTGCTCTTATTCCATCACAGCCAGAGTAGAGGGGACTCGACCCTCCAGGAGGGAGATCCATTTCACCTGGGAGTCCTGGAGAGCTCCTATATCATCAAAACCAGGGTAGGGAGGACTCGCCCCTCCAGGCGGAAGTCACCTCCCTCCTGGATATCAGGGGGAGTTCCTACACTGCTGCAGCAAGTGTAGAGCAGACTTCCCTTTCCCGTCAGGAGACCCCTTCCACATAGGTTATTGGGGTGAGCTCCTCTACCTCCAAAGCAAGGGTAGAGGGGACTCACCCATGCAATCAGGAGACCTTACCCACATGGAGACTCCGGGCAGTGCCGGGATACTACAAAATGAGGGTAACAGAAGGTAGGCACAGAAGGGGGCTGGCAAAAGGGGCCTGGAACCAAGAGAGAGGGACAGAGTCTTTGAGAAGGGCGGCCATGGGCTCAAGCAAGGAGCCAGGCTCAGTAATGGAGAGCCAGGTTCTATCACACGGGCCTGAGTGAATGAATAGAATCATAAATAGGGAGTGGCGAGAGGGGAGAAATGGGAGCTGGTGACACAGGGAAGAAGGGCTCAAGGCCCTTGTCCACTGCAGATTGTCAGGGTTCTGGAGCAGGGCCAGGGCTGAGGGTGGCCAAAGGGCCCAGGCTACATTTTCCCAAAGGGAGCCCCTAGGGAAGAAACTCCTATACCGCCTTAGCCAGGGTAGAGAGGACTGGACTCACCAGGTGGAATACCCATCCCACATGGGTATCTGCCCAGGTGGGTTTCCTATACAAGTGCAGCTGGCGTGGCAGCAAGTAGCACCTCTGGGTGGGAGATCCCTCCCTCCTGGAGGTAAGAAGGGGCTCTTATAGCCTCACAGCCAGGGTTGAGGAGACTCGCCACTTCAGGTGGGAGATCCTCCCACTTGAGTGTTGGGGAAGAGCTCTTATACCACTGGAGCCAGGGAAGTGGGGACTTGCCCCTCCATGCAGGAGATCCATCCCACCTGAGTATCTGGTAGAGCTTGTATACCACTACAGCCAAGGTAGAGGAGACTCTTTGCTCCAGGCAGAAGACCCCTCCCACCTGGCTGTAGGGGTAAATTCCTATACCACTGCAGCCAGGATAGAGGGGACACCCCTCTCCAGGCCGGAGACCCTCCCAACTGGGTGTCAGGGGGAGATACTTTACCACCGCAGCCAGGGTAGAGGCGACTCACCCCTTCAATCCAACCTGGGTGTCAGGGAAAGCTAATACACTACTTCAGCTAGAGTAGAGGGGACTCGGCCCTTCAGATGGGAGACCCCTCCCATCTGGTATGGGGGGATCTCGTATATAACAACAGCCAGAAAAGAGGGAACTCGCCCCTCCAGGCAGGAGACCCCTCCCACCTGGGTTTCATGCGTAGCTGGTACACCCCCTCAGCCATTGTAGAGGGGACTCATCACTCCAGCCAGTGGACCTTTCCCACCTGGGTGTTGGGGGGCTCCTATATCCCTGCAGCCAGGGAGAAGTGACTCGCCCCTCCAGCGGAGAGAACACTGTGTGTCCAAAGGAACTTGAATACTGCAGCAGACAGAGAAAAAGGGACTCACCCTTCCAGTCAAGAGGCCCCTATAATCTTGGTGTCGGGAGGAACTCCTATTCCACCTCAGGCAGAATAGAGTGTACTCGCCCCTCCATCCTGGGTAACCCTCCCACCTGGGTGTCTGGAGGAGCTTATACACTGCCAAAACCAGGGTAGAGGGGACTCACCACTCTAGACAGGAGATCCCTTCCACCTGGGTGTCAGGAGGATCTCCAATACTGCTGTTGCCACTCTATCCTCCAGTGGGAAGACCTCTCCCATGTGGGTGTCTTTTGGAGTTTATGTACAGCTTGAGCCACTGTAGAGGGGACATGACCCTCCAGGCAAAAGACACCTCCCTCCTGGGTGTCAAGGGAGCTCATATACCCCAGCAGCCATAGTAGAGGTGAGTCACCCATCCAGGTGGCAGACCCCTCCCAACTGGGAATTGGAGGGAACTGGTGTACCACAGCAGCCAGGGTAGAGGTAGAGACCTCTCCCACATGTGTGTCCAGAGGTGGGGTTTCATATACCATTCCAGCCAGGGTAGCAGGGATTCACCTTTCTAGGGGAGAGACCACTCCCACCTGGGTTCCGGGGAGCTCTTATACCTTTGCAGCCAGGGTAGAGGGGAATTGCACCTACAGGCCAGAGACCCCTCGCACCAGGGTCATGCGGGAGACCTTTCACACCTGAGTGTCAGGGGGATCTCAAATACTAACAAATCCATGGTAGAGGGGACTCTCCCATCCAGGCAGGAGACCCCTTCTATCTGGGTGTCCTAGGGAGCTTCTATACTGCTGAAGCCAGGGTACTGGGGACTTGGGCTTCCAGGTGGGAGACCCCTCCCACCTAAGTGTTACGGGAATTCTTATATTGCCAAAGCCAGGGTAGAGGGGACTAGGCCCTCCAGGAGGGCTACCTTCCACCTGTGTATGAAGGGTAGCTCCTATTCACCTGCAGTCAAGGTAGAAGGGACTCGCCCCTCTAGTTGAGACACCTACCTGGGTGTCTGGGGGAGCTCCTATACCGCCCCAGCTAGGGTAGAGAGGATTCACCATTCTAGGCAGGAGACTCCTCCAACCTGGGCGTCAGAGGTTGTTTGTATACCATGGCAGCCAGGGTAGCAGGGACTCTCCCTTCCAGAGGAGATACCCTTCCCCTCCTGGGTGTCTGGGGGAGCTCATACACTGACGCATCCAGGGTATAGTGGACACACTATGGAGAGCAGGAAACCCCTCCCACTTCCTTGTCAGAGGAAGTGTGTATACTGCTGCAGCCAGGGTAGAGCATATTCGCCCATCGAGGTGGAAGACCCTTTTCACATGGGTGTCATGTGAAGCTCATATACCGCTGAAGCCACAGTAGAGGGACCTTGCCCCTCCAGTCGGCAGACCCCTCGCTCCTGGCAGTCATGGGAGCTCATATACCGCAGCAGATATGATAGAGGCAACTCGACTCTCCAAGCGAAGACCCCTCCCACCTACATGTGTGTGGGGGGGCTCCTATACTGCTGCAGCCAGGGTAGCAGGGACTCGCCCCTCCAGGGGAGAAAACCCTCCCACTTGGGTGTTGGGGGAGCTCCTGAACCTCTGCAACCAGGGTTGAAGGGATTTTCCCCTCCAGTCAGGAGATCCCTCCCACCTGATTGACAAGGGGAGCTCCAATCCCACCACAACCAGGGTACAGGAAACTCGCCCCTATAGGCGTGAGACCCATCCCACCAGGGTTCTAGGGAGCCAAAGTAGAGGGGACTCATCATTCCAGGCGGGAGACCCCACCAAAATGGGTGTCAGGGGAAGCTTCAATACTGCTGCAGCCAGGGTAGAGAGGACTCGCCCCTCCAGTCAAGAGAACCCTCTACCCTGGATGTGGGGGAAGCTCCTATGGAGTAGCTCGTGTAGAGGGGACTTGTCCATGCAGGTGAAAGACCCCTTGCACCTGTGCTTTGGGGTGGGTCGAGCTTTTATACAGACTTAGCCAGGGTAGAGGGGACTTGCCCCTCCATGAGGGAGACTCCTCCCACTTGGGTGTCTGGGGGAGCTTGTATAAAGCTGCAGCCATTGTAGAGGGGACTTGTTGCTTCAGGCCGGAGACCCCTCTCACCTGGGTATCAGAGGAGCTTGTATCCTTCCACAGCCAGGGAGAGGGGACTCAGCCTTCCAGGTGGGAAACCACTCAAACCTGGGTGTCGGGACATGCTTGAATACTGCCACAGCCAGGGTAGAGGGTACTCGCACCTCCAGTCAAGAGACCCCTCTAACCTGGCGGTAAGGGGAGGTCCTATATCACCTCAGCCAGAATAGAGGGGACTCGCCCCACCTGGGTGTCTGGGGTAGCTCATATACATCCACAGCCAGAGTAGAGGGGACTCACCTCTGAAGGCGGGAGACCCCTCCCACCTGGGTGTCAGGGGAAGCTTTTATACTACTGCAGCCAGGGTAGAGCATACTTTCCTCTCCAGGAGGAAAACCCCTTTCACGTGAGTGTTGGGTGGAGCTCTTATACCTCTGCAGCCATGGTAGAGGAGACTCGCCACTCCAGGGGGGACCCCATCCCATTTGGGTGTCATGGGAGCTCCATTACCCCAGCAGCCATGGTAGAGTCTGTTCCATGTGAGAATCCATGGGAATTTGTATACCTCCGCAGCCAGATAGAGGGGACTAGCCCATGCAGGCGGTAGACCCCTTCCACCTGGGTGTTCTGGGGGTGGGAATCTTATACAGCCACAGCTAGGGTAGCAGGGACTCGCCAATCCTGGGGAGACACCTTTCTTTCCTGGGTATTGTTGGAGCTTCTATACATCCGCAGCCAGGATAGAGGGGTCTCTCACCTCCAGGTGGAGACCTTTCCCACCTAGTTGTGTGGGGAGCTCAAATACAGCTGTAGCCAAAGTTAAAGGGAACTCACCCATACAGGCGGGAGACCCCTATCACCAAGGTGTTGGGGGGAACTCCTATACTGCCACAACTAGGGTAGAGGAGTTTGCCTCTGCAGGCAGGAGAACCCTCCCACCTGGGTGTCCTGGGAGCTCTTATAGGGCACCAGCCAAAGTAGAGGGGACTAGCCCCTCCAGGCAGGAGACCCATACCCCTGAGTGTCATGGGTAAGTATTATATCGCCTTATGCAGGATAGAGGGGATTTGCCACTTCATGCGGGAGACCCTTCCCACCTGGGTGTCTGGGGGAGCTCCTACACCACTGTAGCCAGTAAATAAGTGAATCACCCCACTAGGCAGGAGACCCCTCTCAACTGGATGTTTTGGGGAGCTCTTATACTGAGGTAGCAAAGGGAGAGTCAACTAGTTCCTCTAGGAGAAAGCACCCTCCCACCTGGGTGTCAGGGGAAACTCATATAATGCTGCCTCAAGGGTTGAGTGGACACACTCCTCTAGGCAAGAGACCCCTCACATCTTGATCCAAGGGCAAGCTTGTATTTTCATTTAGCCATGGTAGAGGGGCCTTGCTGTTCCTGGGGGGAGACCCCTCCCACCTGGGCTTCAGGTGGAGCTCTTAAACCACTGCAGCCATGGTAGGGGGGACCTGGTCCTGTAGGTGGGAGACTTCTCCCACATGGGTGTCCTGGGAGCTCTGTATGGCACCAGCCAAATTAGAGTGGACTCTTGCCCTTCCAGGAAAGAGACCCCTTCCACCTATGTTTGGGAGGTGAGCTTATATACCTCCACATCCAGGATACAGGGTCTCTCCTCTCAAGGCAAGAGACCCCTTCTACCTGTGTGTCAGGGAGAGCTCTTATACTGTCTCAGCCAAGGAAGAGGGGACTTGCCCCACCAGGTGCCGCAGACTGGGTGGGCACAATCAGGAGCCACTTGTCAAAAGAAACTAACTTTATTTTTAGAACCACACATGCCAAACAAAACAGCCTCTCAGGAAAAACCCTCAGAGCCTCAACTGCCACCACCAGCTTCCCACAAGCCTCTCTCTCCAACACCAGCTTCTCTCCACCTCCCACAATCCTCCTGCTCCTGAGGCCAATTGGCTGGGTCATATGGGCGGAGCCAAAAAAGTCCCCCAATGAGCAGCTCCATGGTCTGAAAGGGCAGGGAAACAGCCCAATGAGCATCACTGCAGAGGAGCCAATCAGCTAGATGTTGCTGGGGCCACTGTGAGCCAATCATCAGCCGGCAGCTGGAAGTTTGCTGTCAGCTGGAAGTTTGCTGGGGCCCCTTCGGCTGTGGCTCTCAACATCTCCCCCTCTCTGTTTAAACAACAAGCATGTGGCTTAGGGACCCTGCCTGCCTTAGGTTGTCCAATAGTACCTATGGTCCTTACCCGTTAGGTTGGTACCATTACAATTGGATCTTACCAGTCACTGACTACCGGTCCAGTACATAGCCACACCTGTGGAGAGGTCTTTGTACCAACGGGGGGGTGAGGTTCTTTGCCTCACCTCTGTTGGCCCCCAAATTTTAGCTGGACGATCATGACAAGCAGAAGGGAGGAAGATACGCCAAGCCAATTGACCGCTCCTTTTGGAAAAATTGTACCACCGATGACATCATCAGCAAAAATACCCCAACACTACCACAAGTAACTGCACCAACAGATAGTTCACAATGCATACAGGTGAGTTCACAATGTGTCCAGGCAAGTTATGCAAGCAGTTCAGTGATGGCTATTGCAGAAGCTGTAGATTGGTTTTATCTTTGACTTCACCAGCAGTGAGATGAAGATAGGAATTCTGGCAATAATGGCTAAAGAAAAAATTATGTAACATTACACAAAGCACTAAAAGAAAACAATTTTCTTAACAATTTACATTGTCTTCACCAGCACTGGGATGAAGATAGGAATTCTGGCAATAGTGGCTAAAGAAAAAATTATGTAACATTACAGAAGGCACTAAATGAAAACAATTTTCTTAACAATTTACATTGTCTTTAAGAGAATTATTAAATATAATGAAAAGGAAAGGTGAAAGTAAACAAACAGATCTGTTAATCTTCTTTCTTGTTTACATATTAAAACAATCCTCAACAGTTGTTTACCCAATTTAAATTAAACCATATAAATCACGTGAAAAAAAATATTTGGATCCATTTTATCATGAGCACTCATCATATATGATATATGGACATACATACATTCAAACATATAACACAAAACACAAGTGTGCACACATAATATAATACATACAACACATAACATTATAGTAAAGGCCTTAAAACTTTTTACAGGTGAAATCTCCACTGCAATGTTTAAAAACTCTATAGTAAAAAAAAAAAAAAATAGAACTAATCAGCAAAACATTAACCTAGGTCTGTAGGAGCTCAAAAAACAAAATAGAACTTCATGATATGGCAAAGGCAATAATAAAATAGATATTGAAAAAAGCATCCTGGTTCTGTTGCAGATGTAAGAATAGCCAAACTGGAGTTTGGGATATCAGTTGTTATGGATTTGAGCCAAATCATCTTCTTTTTGGTCTGTAGAAATCGCTTTAGTTAATCTTTCTGGAATCCAAATCGGCTGCTGTTCTCCCTGTGGAAACACACAAACAGACCCCCGACTCCAGAAAATTACTGGGTCAGGACCTTTCCATTGTCTTGTTAGAATATCCTTCCAAAGTACCTTGGGCTTATGCACATTTTTTGGACACATATGCCTTTCCGCAGCACTAAGTCCTGATGAATCCATATTTAAAAAGTTTAGAGTAAAAAGGGTTATTTTAAGTTTATCTTTGGGGAATATATACCCCTTCCCAATTCCTTCTTTTTGCTTTAATAAGTACATTTTAATAGTTTGATGAGCTCTTTCAACTATACCTTGTCCCTGTGGATTGTATGGGATTCCTGTTATATGAGTAATGCCAAATGTTGAGCAAAATTGTTTAAAAGAGGTAGAAGTATAACCAGGGGCATTATCTGTTTTTAACTGTTTTGGAACGCCCACAGTGGCAAAATATTGTAAGCAATGAGCTATAACATCTTTAGTGTTTTCTCCAGCATGAAGGGAGCCCATCAAAAAAAAAAGTATCAACTGTAACATGCAAATATTTTAATTTTCCAAATTCTGGCAAGTGTGTGACGTCCATCTGCCAAATATGGTTAGGCATCTATCCTCTAGGATTGACTCCAAGATTAACATATGGTAAAAAGGTCACACAATTTTGACATTGTTTTATTATTTGTCTAGCTTGTTCCTTAGTTATTTTAAAACACTTTTGTAAAGTATTAGCATTGACATGGAACTTTTTATGAAAATTTATAGCTTCTTCTAGTGTAGAGAAAATATGTATGTCATGTGTAGTTTTATCTGCTAAATCATTGCCCAAACTAAGGGCTCCAGGCAATCCTGTATGTGCCCTGATATGTCCTATAAGGAATGGATCTTTTCTGTCCCAGATTAGACTTTGTATAGTGGAAAGCAAAGAGAAAACAGTAGAGGAAGGGGAAATCCTACCAGCATCTTCAAGGGATACTATAGTGTTAACTATATACTGACTATCGGAAAATAAATTAAATACAGACTCTTTAAACATCACAAAAGCTTGTAATACTGCATAAAGCTCTACCTTTTGATCTGATTGTTTGGGTACTAAAAATGTAAAAGTTTGATCAGGTGTAAATATTGCTGCTGTACCATTATTTGATCCATCAGTGAATATATTTGGAGCATTCATGATAGGTGTTTTTCATGTCATTTTTGGAAAAATTACAGGATGCGATGACCAAAAAGACAATAAAGGATTAGATGGTAAGTGGTTATCAAATGAAACATTAGATTTGCACATGATTATTGCCCAAGTATTTAACTCATTAGCTAACTCATCAATTTGATTCATAGTATATGGAGTAATAATTTTATTGGGAGAAATTCCAAACACTCCCTTTGCTGCTTTTATTCCTTTGAGTATTAATTGTCCTACAGCCTCAGGATACCTAGAAGAATAGTGTTAGGAGAATAAGATAAATGTATCCATAATAATGGACCTTCTTGCCAAAATACTCCTGTAGGAATATTTTTTGTTGGTAGTACAATAAATAATAAAGGCAAACTTATATCAATTCTATCCAAATGCATATTTTCCATATATGTTTCAATGATTTTTAATGCATTTCTTGCTTTAGGTGTTAACATTCGGGGTGAATTTGGATCTGATGGACCTTTTAGGATATCAAATAAAGGTCCCAACTCTCCTGTTGGTATACCTAGATAAGGCCTTATCCAATTTATGTCTCCTAATAACTTTTGAAAGTCATTAAGTGATTTGAGTTGATCTACTCGTATTTGAATTTTTGGTGGATGGACCATGGTTGAGGATAATAGAACTCCTAAATAATTAATTGGAAAATTTAATTGTACTTTATCTATTGCTATCTCTAGATTATAATTTTTTAATAAGTTTGTAAGTGTGGCATAACATTCTAGCAATGTGTTTTTATCTTTGTGTGCTAATAATATATCATCCATATAGTGAAATATTTGTAGTTCAGGATTTTGATTTCTAAGTGGCTGAATTACTTTGTTAACATAAATTTGACACATAGTTGGGCTGTTAGCCATCCCTTGAGGGAGTACTTTCCATTCATATCTCTGATCAGGACCTTCATGATTCAGTGCAGGGATAGTAAATGCAAAACGTGGACTATCCTCAGGATGAATTGGAATTGAAAAAAAAAAGCAATCTTTAATATCTATAACTAAAACATACCAGGTTTTTGGCAAAGCAGACAATTGAGGAATCCCTGATTGAGCAGGTCCCATAATAACCATCTCATTATTAATGGCTCTTAAATCTTGCAATAATCTCCATTTACCAGATTTCTTTTTGATGACAAAATGGGAGTATTATGGGGAGATACAGAAGGTTGTATCTGTCTGACTAACTTGAGAGACCTTCTCTTTTACTTGAATCAATATGTCTTCTCCTTCCTCTACCATTGTCTGAACTGAAGGATTTGGACTAAGCAAACAAGATACCAACGTCCACAATGGCAATGTGCCAACTGGCAGAGTCCCTGGGCTTTTCTTTTCTATTCTTTTTAAATCTTCACCATGATGGTTCCATTGTGATATATTTAACAACTCCTCCTTAAAAAGCCATGGGCTACATTTTTGTATTGTATCAACGTATGCCCTGACTGTTCTTGATTTTACTGAGATGCCTCCTTCCTCTAACAATTTACTTAACACTTTTTCAGTTTGTTTTTTTCTAATTTCTGATCCCGTATTTCTACTATAATACAACTCAACAAGATGACGCCAAACAAAACTAAGACAGAATGAAATAAAAAGGGAACAAGAAGAAGTCATTATAGCCTTTCTATCCTCCTGACGTGTGCATCCGTCCTTTCTCCCTATCTGTTCCTCAGACGTAAATAGTTTTTCCTCAGATGTGAGTGGTTTTTCTTCCATCTCACTCATCTCCAGGGACAGGCAACTTAAAACAAAACTGAAGCAAAATAAAAGAGGAATCTTAAAATGGCTACCCATCCTCTCGCCCTGCCCTCAGAGGCGAGCAGTTTCACTTACCCTCAGTCGCTCCCCGTGCGAGCCACCAAATGCCGCAGTCTGGCTGGGCACAATCAGGAGCCACTTGTCAAAAGAAACTAACTTTATTTTTAGAACCACACACGCCACACTAAACAGCCTCTCAGGAAAAACCCTCAGAGCCTCAACTGCCACCACTGGCTTCCCACAAGCCTCTCTCTCCAAAACCAGCTTCTCTCCACCTCCCACAATCCTCCTGCTCTTGAGGCCGATTGGCTGGGTCACGTGGGAGGAGCCAAAAAAGTCCCCCAATGAGCAGCTCCGTGGTCTGAAAGGGCCGGGAAACAGCCCAATGAGCATCACCACAGAGGAGCCAATCAGCTAGATGTTGCTGGGGCCTCTTTGAGCCAATCATCAGCCGGCAGCTGGAAGTTTACTGGCAGCTGGTAGTTTTCTGGGGCCCCTTAGGCTGTGGCTCTCAACAACCAGGCGTGACATTCCTTCCATGTGGTTTTCCGGGGGGAGCACCTATACAGCCACAGGCAGGGTAGAGGGGACTCTACCCTTCAGGCTAGAGACTCCTCACACCTAGTTGTCAGGGGAACTCCAATACTGCAGCAGCTAGTGTAGAGGCGACTCAGCTCTCCAGCCAGGATACCCCATATCCTGGGTGTCAGGGGGAGCTCCTATACCACCAGAGCTAGGGTAGAGGGGGCACGCACCTCCAGGTGGAAGACACCTCCCACCTTTGTATCAGGGGAAACTCATACACTGCTGTAGTCAGGGTAGAGTTAACATGCTCCTCCATGGGAGAGACCCCTACAAACTTTGTGGCAGGGTGAACATGTATTGTGCCTTAGCCAGAGTAGAGGGGACTCGCCCCTCCAAGTGGCAGACACCTCCCCCCTGGGTGATGGGGGGAGCAGGAAAAAAGCTGCAGCCAGGGACTGCTGGCACTTGCCCCTCCAGGTGGGAGACCGCTTTCACATGGTTTTCATGGTGAGCTCTTATCCTGCCACAGCCTTTGTAGGTGGAACTTGCCCATCAAGACAAGAGACCCCTCCCCGATGCGTGTGGGGGGTATCTCCTTTGTCTCCAGAGCCAGGGTGGAGGGAACTTGCCCCTTCCAGCGGAGACCCCTCCCATCTTGGTATGGTAGGGGATCTCCTATACTACAGCAGCCAGATTCGAGTGGACGTGCTCCTCCAAGAAGGAGACCCGTCCCATCTGGGTCTCTAGAAAAGCTGGTAAAGCCCTGCAGCCAGGGTAGAGGGATGTCCTTCTAGGTGGGAGACCCCTCCATCCTGTGTGTCAGGGGGAGCCCCTTAACCACTGCAGCCAGGTTAGATGAGACTCGCCCCTCCAGGTGCGAGACCCTCCCACCTGAGTTGGGGCGGGGGAGCAGCTATACCGCTGCAGCCAGAGTAGTTGGGCATCACCCCTCCATGCAGGAGTCCCCTCCCACCAGAGTGTCATAGGGAACTTGTAGACCACCTTAGACTGGGTAGAGGAGGCTTGCCCATCCAGGCGGGAAACCCCTCCAACCTGACTGTCATTTTGTGCTCATATACCACTCCAGCCATGGTAGAAAGTACTTGCCTCTCCTGGCAGGAGATCCCTCACACCAGGGTGTCAGTGGGAGCTCATATACCACAACAGTCATGATAGAGGGGACTTGCCCCTCCATACAGGAGAACTCTCCCACCTGGGAGTCTGGGGCAGCATGTATACCTCCACAACCATTGTACATGGGACTCGCTCCTCCAGTTGGGTGATTCTTCCCACCTGTGTGTCAGGGGGATATCATATATCGCTAAAGCAAGGGTAGTGGGGACTTGCTCATCCAGGCAAGAGACCCCTCCCACGTGGGTGGGTGTGTGGGAGATCCTACAATGCCATAGCCAAGGTAGAGGGGACTCTCCCCTCCAGGGGGGAGACCACTCCAATCTTAGTTTCATGGGAAGCTATTATACTGCTGCTGCCAGGGCTCCTCCAGGAGGGAGACCCCTTCCACCTGAATGTCCTGGGAAGCTCTTAAACTGCTGAAGCCAGGGTAGAGGAGACTCACTCCTCCAGGCAGGAGAACCCTTCCACCTGGGTTTCAGGGGGAGTTCCTATACCGCTGCAGCCAGTGTATAGCAGACTTGCCCTTCCAGTTGGGAGACCTTTTCCACCTGGGTGTCTGGTTGAGCTCTTATATCTCTGCAGCCAGGGAAGAGGGGACTCACCCCTCCAATCTTGGGACCCCACCCACCTGGGTGTCCTGGAGAGCTGGATTACTGAAGCAGCCGGGGTAGAGGGGACTTGCCCCTACACGCGGGAGACACATTTCACCTTAGTGTTTGGGGGAGCTCCTATGGTGGCACAGTCAGGGTAGAGGGAACATGCACCTGCAGGCGGAAGACTCATCCCTCCTGGGTGTACTGAGAGTTCTTATATAGCCAGAGCTAAAGTAGAGGGGAATTGCCCTTCCAGGCAGGATACCACTTTCACCTGGGTGTCCAGAGAGCTTGTATACTGCCAAAGCCAGGGTAGAGGGGACTCGCCCGTCCATGCAGAAGACAACTCCCATCTGTGTGTAGTGGGGTGATTGTATACCACTTAGCCAGGGTAGAGGGGAATTGCCCTTCCAGGTGGGAGACCCCTCCCACCTGGGTGTCTGGAGACAATGTATACCACTACAGCCACGGTAGAGGGGACTCATTGCTCCAGGCATGAGACCCCTACAACTGGGGTAGGTGTGAGATCCTTTACCTCAGTAGGTATGGTACAGAGAACTCACCCCTCCAGTGGAGACACCCATCAAACCTGAGTGTCAGGGAAAGCTAGTAAACCACTGCATCCAGGGTAGAGGGGACTCTCCCTTACAGGCAGGAGACCCCTCCCAACTTTGTATGCTAGGGGAGCTCCTATACCACAGCAGCCAGAATAGAGGGGACTCGACCCTCAAAACAGGAGACCACTCACACCTGGGTGTCTGGGATATCTGGTAAAGCCTCTCAGCCAGTACAGAGTGAAGTCACCCCTCTAGGTGGGAGACTCCTCCCATCTGGGTGCCAGGGGAAGCTCCTTAACCACTGCAGCAAGAGTAGAGAGGACTCGCCTCACCAGGCAGAATACCCCTCCCACCAGGGTGTCAGGTGGAGCTCATATTGCCTAGCAGCCAGGGTAGAGGTGACTGGAACCTCCTGGCAAGAGACACCGCCCACCAGGGAATGGGAGTAACTCCTTTATTGCCTTAGCCAGGGTAGAGTGGTTTCGCCGCTCCAGGCGGAAAACCCCTCCCACCTGCATGTCAGGTGGAGTTCATATACCCCAGCAGTCAGGGTATAGGCGACTTGTACCTAGAGGCAAGAGACACCTCCCGCCTGGGAACGGGGTAACTCCTACACTGCCTAAGCCAGAGTAGAGGGGAAGACTCCCTGCCAGGCAGAAGACACCTCCCACATGGGTGTCTGGTGAGGGGGGGATTTAATACAAGTACAGATGGAATAGCAGTGAATCACTCCTCCAGGCTGGAGATCCCTCCCTCCTTGGGGTAGGAGGGGGCTCTTATACCCCTGCAGCCAGGGCTGAGGGGACTCACCCCTTCATGTGGGAGACCCTCCCACCTAGGTGTGGGGGTGGAGCTCATATACCACTGCAGCCAGGGTACTGGGGACTCACCCCTCCAGGCAGGAGACCTCTCCCACCTAGGTGTCTGGGAGAGCTTGCATACCACTGCAGCCAGGGCAGAGTGGACTCGCTTCTCCAGGAGGGAGACTCCTTCCACCTGGGTGTCCGGGGAGCTCCTATACCCGCTGAAGCCAGGGTAGTAGGGACTCCCACCCCTAGGCTGCAGACCCCTCCAACCTGGATATCAGGGGGAGTTCCTATACCATTGCAGCCAGGGTAGAGTGGACTTGCACTTCCAGTTGGGAGACCCCTCCCACATGTGTGTCTGCCTGAGCTCCTATACATCCACAGCCAGGGCAGAGAGGACTCGACCCTCCAATTGGGAGACCCCTCCCACCTGGGTGTAGAGGGGAACTCCTATACCACTGCATCCAGAGTAGAGGGGACTAGCTTCTCCAGGCCAGAAACCCTCACACCTGGGTGGAAGGGAGAGATTCTTTACCACAGCAGCCAGGTTAGAATGGACTCACAGCTCCAGGTGAGAGACCCATCCAACCTTGGTGTCAGGGAGAGAGAGTATACCACTGCAGCCAAGGTAGAGGTGACTCAACTATTAAGGCGGGAGACCACTCTCATTTTGGTATGGGGTGGGGAGCACTTATACCACAGCAGCCAGAATAGAGCGGACTCACCCCTCCAAGCAGGAGACCCCTCCCACCTGGGTGTCTGGGAGAGCTGGTAAACTCCTCATTCAGGGTAGAAGGAAGTCACCCTTCTGGCGTGAGACCTCTCCCAACTGTGTGTCAGGGGAAGCTCCTTAACAGCTGCAGCCAGGGAAGAGAGGACTCACCTCTCCAGGCGGAAGACCCCATCCACCTGATTGTTAGGTGAAGCTCATATACCCAGCAGCCAGGATGTCTGGAAGACACTCGCACTTCCAGGCCAGAGACATTTCTCACTTTGGAATGGGTGTAAATCCTATACCGCCTTAGCCAGGGTAGAGTGGACACACCCCTCTAGGGGGAAGTACCCTCCCATAGGGGTGTTTGGCGAGAAGGGGATCATATACACCTGCTGCTGGGGTAGCAGCGACTCGCCCCTCCAGGCGGGAGACCCCTCCCTTCTGGGAGTAAGAGGGGTATCTTTTACCCCCTCAGCCATGGTTGAGGGGTCTCACCCCTTCAGGCAGGAGATGCTCCCACCTGTTTTTGGGTGGGAGCTCATATACCACCGCAGCCAGGGTGGTGGGGACTTACTCCTCCAGGCAGGAGATGCCTCTGACTGGGGTGTCCCGGGGAACTTGTATACCGCCTTAACAAGCTTAGAGGAAACTCGCCCATCCAGGTGGGAGAGACCTCCAACCTGGGCTTTCGGCAGGAGCTCTTATACCACCACAGCCAGGATAGAAAGTACTTGCCCCTGCTGGCGGGAGACCCCTCCCACCAGGGTGCCAGTGGGAGCTCATATACCACCACATCCAGGATCAAGGGGACTCACCCCTCCATGTAGGAGATCCCTCCCACCTGAATGTCAGTGGGATCTTGTATACCTCTGCAGTCAGGGTAGAGGGTACTCACTGCTCCAGTTAGCAGACCCTTCCCAAGTATGTATCAGGGGGATCTCCTATACTACAGCCACAGCCAGGGTAGAGGGAACTTGCTCCTTTAGGCAAGAGACTCCTCCCACCTGTGTGTGGGGGGGAGGGGTGATCCTATACAGCCACAGTCAGGGTAGAGGGGACTCACCCCTTCAGGTAGACACTCATCCAACCTGGGTGTTAGGGACAGCTAGCATACCACTGCAGCCAAGGTAGAGGACACTGGCCCCTCCAGGCGGGAGACCCCTCCAACCTGGCTGTGTGTGAGGGAGATCCTATACCTCCACCGCCAGGATAGAGGGGACTCACCCATCCTTGCAGAAGACTACTTCCACCTGTGTGTAGTGGGGCGCTTGTATACAGCCTTATTCAGGGTAGAGAAAACTTGCCCCTCCAGGCGGGAGACCCCTTTCACATGGAGTCTGGGAGAGCTTGTATACCACCAGTCAGGGTAGAGGGGACTCATTGCTCCAGGCATGAGACCCCCCCTCACACCTGTGTGTATTGGTACCTCTTATATGGCAAAAGCTAAAGTAGAGGTGACTCGCCCTTCCAGGCAGATACCCCTCCCACCTGTGTGTCAGAGGATCTTGTATACCATCAAAGCCAGGGTAGAGGAAACTTGCCCATCCATGCGGAAGACCACCCCACTTGTATGTAGGGGAGCGCTTGTATACTGCCTTAGCCTGGTTAGAGAAGACTTGCCCCTCCAGACGGGAGACCCCTCCCACATGGGTGTCTATGGGAGCTTTTATACTGCCACTGCCAGGGTAGAGGGGACTCATTGCTCCAAACCAGAGACCCTTCTACCTGGGTGTCAGTGGGAAGTCATATACCCCACAACCAGTGTAGAGGGTATTCGTCCTCCAGTCTGGAGACACTATAACCTGAGTGTCAAGGAGCTCCTATATCAAGAGCCAAGGGAGAGGGTTCTGGACTCTCCAGGTGGAATATCCCTTCCACCTGGTTGTCAGGGGTGTTCATATACTGCTATAGGCAGGGTAGAGGAGATTCGCCACTCGAGGCAGGAGACCCCTACCATCTTGGTGTATGGTGGAGCTCCTATACCACTGAAGCCAGAGTAGAGAGGACTCACCTCTCCAGTCCAGAGACCTTCCCACCTGGTTGTCAGAGGGAGATCCTTTACCACAGCAGCCAGGTTAGAGGGGACTCGTCCTTCCAGGTGAGAGATCCATCCAACCTGGATTCAAGGGAAATCTAGAATACCTCTGCAGCCAGGGTAGAGGGGACTCGCTTCTTCAAAATGGAGACACCTCTCACCTTGATATGAGGGAGAGCTTGTATACCACAGCAGTCAGAATAGAGGGGGCTTGACCCTCCAAGCAGGAAATACCTCCACCTTGCTGTCTTGGAGTGATGGTACACCCCCTCATTCAGGGTAGGGGGGAGTCACCCCTCTAGGCAGGACACCCCTCCACTGGGGTGTCAGAGGGAGTTCCTATACTGTTGTAGCTAGAGTGGACTTTCCCTTTCAGTTGGTAGACCCCTTCCACTTGGGTGTCTGGGTGAGTTCCTATTCCTCTGCCGCAATGGTAGAGGGGAATCGCCCCTCCAATTGGGAGACAACTCCGACCTTGGTGTGTGAGGGGAGATCCTATACTGCCACAGGCAGGGTAGAGAGGACTTGCCCCTCCAGGTGGGATACCCCTCCCACCTGGGTTTCAGGGGATGCTCTTATTCTGCTCTAGCCAGCGTAGAGGGGACTAGACCCTCCAGGAGGGAGACCCCTTTCACCTTGGTGTCCTGGAGAGTTCATATACCACTGAAGCCAGGGTAGAGAGGACTCGCCCCTCCAGGCGGAAGACACCTCCCTTATGGGTGTCAGGGGAAGGTTCTAACTGCTGCAGCCAAGGTAGAGTGGACTTTCCCTTCCAGTCGGGAGACCCTTCCAACCTGGGTTTCTGAGGGAGCTTGATTACTGCAGCAGCCAGTATAGAGGGGACTCGCCTCTACAGTTGGGAGACCCCTCCCACCTGGGTGTCAGCAGAAGCTCCTATTTGGCCACAGTCAGAAAAGATGGAATACGCCCCTGCAGGTGGACGACCCCTCCCACCTGGGTGTACTGGGAACTCTCATATGGCAAGAGCTAAAGTACTGGGGACTCGCCCTTCCAGGTGGGATATCCCTCCCAACTGGGTGTCTGGGGAAGCTTTTATACTGCCAAAGTCAGTGGAGAGGATACTCGCCCTTCCATGCAGAAGTCCACTCCCACCTTTGTATTGGGGGGTGCTTGTATACTGCCTTAGCCAGGGAGTAGAGAAGACTTGGTCATCCAGGTGGGAGACCCCCCCCATCTGGTGTCTGGGAGAGCTTGTAAAGAGCCACAGCCAGGGTAGGGGGGACTCATTGCTCCAGGCGGGAAACCGCTCACACCTGGGTGTCAGTGGGAGCTAGTATACCCCTGCAGCCAATGTAGAGGGGACTCACCTCTCCAATCAGGAGACCTCATAACCTGGGTATCGCGGGGAGCTCCTACAACTCTCCTATATAGACACAGGGGAGAGGGGACACAACCATCCATGTGGAATATCTCATTAACGTGTTTGTCAGGGGAGTTCATGTACTGCTGCAAATAGGGCAGAGGGGACTCTCCACTGGAGGCAGGAGACCTCTCCCACCTGGGTGTATAGGGACCTTCTATACCAGTGCAGCCAGGGTAATGGAGACTCACTCTCCAGGCTGGAGACTCTCACACCTGGGTGTCAGGGGGAGATTCTTTACTGGAGCACCCAGGGTGGAAGGGACTCGCCCCTCCAGGTGAGAGACCCATCCAAACTGGGTGTCAGAGAAACCTAGTAAACCACTGAAGCCTGAGTATAAGGGACTCACCCCTTCAGGCGGGAGACCCCTCCCATCTGGGTATCAGGGGGAGCTTGTATACCACAGAAACCAGAACAGAGGGAACTCACCCCTCCAAGCAAGAGACCCCTCCCACCTGGGTGTCTAGGAGAGCTGGTACACCCCCTCAGACAGGGTAGAGGGAAGTCACCCCTCTAGAAGGGAGATCCCTCCCACCTGGATGTTAGAGGAAGCTCTTTAACCCCTTCAGCAAGGGTAGAGTGGACTCACCCCTCCAGGCGGAAGACCCCCCCCTCCCACCTGGGTTTCAGGTGGAGCTCATATACCCCAGCAGCCAGAGTAGAGACAACTCGCACCTCCAGCCAAGAAACATTTCCCACCTGGGAAAGGGAGTACCTATAGCCCCTTAGCCCAGGTAGAGAGGACTCACCCGTCCAGGCAGAAGACCTCTCCCACCTGGGTGTTTGGTTGAGCTCCAATACCTCCACAGCAAGGGTAGTGGGTACTTGCCTCTCTAATCAGGAGACCCCTCCATCCTGTGTGTCCCAGGAAGCTTTATTACTGCAGCAGCTAGGGTAGAGGGGACTTGCTCCTACAGGTGGGTGACCCCTCCCACATGGGTGTAGTGGGAGCTCTTATATGGCAAGACCTAAAGTAGAGGGGACTCGCCCTTCCATGCAGGATACCACTTCCACCTGGGTTCTGGGAAAGGTTTTATACAGCCACATGCAGGGTAGAGGGGACTCATTGCTCCAGTTCAGAGACCATTCCCTTCTGGGTGTCTGGGGGAGCTCCTATAAAGCTTGTATACCCACAAAGACATTATACAAGAGACTCACCCCTACATTCAGGAGACCCATATCCTGGGTTTTGGGGAGCTTCTATAAAGCCAGAGCCAAGGGAGTGGGGACTGGACTCTCCTGGTGGAAGATCCCTTCCACCTGGTTGCCAACAGAGTTCATATACTGCCACAGCAGGGTAAAGGGAACTTGCCATTTGAGGCAGTAGACCACTCCCACCTGGGTGTTGGGGAGATCTCCTATACCACTGCAGCCAGGGTACAGGCGACTTGCCCTTTCAGGCGGGAGACCCCTCACATCTGGGTATAGATGCTTTTATACCAAAGCAGCCAGAATAGAGGAGACTCTGGCCTCCAAGCAGGAGACTTCTCCCATCTGTTTGTATGGGACAGTTGGTACACCCTCTCATCCAGGGTAGAGGGAAGTCACGCTCCCACCTGGGAATCAGGGGAAGATCCTCAACTGCTGCAGCCAGGATAGAATGGATTCGCCCCTCCAGGTGGAGGACCCCTCCCACCTGGGTGTCAGAGGGAGCTCATATACCCCTACATCCAGGGTAGAGGCAACTTGCACCTGAGGCAAGAAACACCTCCCACTGGGAATGGGGGTAACTCCTATACCACCTTAGCCAGGTTAGAGTAAACTCAACCCTCCAGGCGGAAGACCATCCAAACTGTGTGTCAGGTGCAGCTCATATAGCCCAGCACCAGGGTAGAGGCGAATCACACCTCCAAGCAAGAGACACCTCCCACCTGGGAATGGGGATAACTCCTATACTGCCTTAGCCAGGTTAGAGGGACTAGCCCCTCAAGGTGGAAAACCCCTCCCACCTGGGGGTCAGGTGAGCTCATATATGCCAGCAGCCATGGTAGATGCAATCCTCACCTCCAGGTTTGAGACGCTTACCACTTGGTGATGGGGGTACCTCCTATACCTACTTAGCCAGGGTAGAGGGGATTCACCCCTCCAGACTTATGAACCCATAACATGGGTGTTGGGGGAGCTCTGATACCTCCAGAGCCAGGGAACAGTGGACTCAACCCTCCAGGTGGAATATCCCTTCCTCCTGGTTGTCAGGAGAGTTCATATACTCCCACAAGCAGGGTAGAGGGGACTCACCACTGGAGGCAAGAGACCCCTCCCACCTGGTTGTAGCGGGACCTCCTATACAACTGCAGGCAGGGTAGAGGGGCCTCACCTATCCTGGCCAGAGTCCCACCAACCTGGGTGTCAGGGGGATATAATTTTACTGCAGCAGCAAGGATAGAGGGGACTCGCCCATCCAATCATGAGACTCTTCCCACCTGGGTGTCTGAGGCAGTTTGATTACTGCAACATCCAGTGTAGAGGAGACTTGCCTCTACAGGCGAGAGACCCCTCCCTCCTGGGTGTACTGGGATCACTTACATAGCAAGAGGTAAAATAGAGGGGACTTGCCCTTCCAGGCAGGATACCCCTCCCACCTGGGTGTTGGGGGAGCTTGTATACCACCAAAGTCAGGGTAGAGGAGACTCGCCCTTCCATGCGGAATTCCACTCCAACCTGTGTGTAGGGGGGTGCTTGTATACTGCCTTAGCCAGGGTAGAGAAGACTTGGTACTCCTGGAAGGAGACCCCTCCCACCTGGGTGTCTGGGAGAGCTTGTTTACTGCCACAGCCAGGGTAGAGGTGACTCATTGCTCTAGGCGGGAAACCCCTCCCACCTGGGTGTCAGGGTAAGCTAGTATACCCCACAGCCTTTGTAAAGGGGACTTGCCTCTCCAGTTGGGAGACTCCATAACATGGATGTTAGGGGGACCTCCTCTACCGCCACAGCCATGAGAGAGGGGACTCACACCTCCAGGCGGAAGATCCCTCCCACCTGTGTCTCAGGTGGAGCTCATATACTCCAGCATGCAGGGTAGAGGCATGTAGCACCTCCAAGAGAGAAAAACCTCCCACCTGTAAATGAGGGCTACTCCTATACTGCCTTAGCCAGGGTAGAGGGGACTCGCCCTTCCAGGTGGAAGACCCCTACAACATTGGTATCTAGAGAGGGAGGGTTTGTATACAGCTGCAGCTGGGGTAGCAGCGACTTGCCCTCCAGGCAGGATACCCTTCCCTACTGAAGATAGGAGAGGGCTCTTATACCCCTGCAACCTGGATGTCTGGGAAATCTGGTAAACCCCTGCAGCCAGGGTAGGGAAAAGTCACCCCTCTAGGCAGGGGACCCTTCCACTCTGGGGGTCAGGGGAAGCTCCTTAACCTCTGCAGCCAGGGTAGGGTGGACTCTCCCCTCCAGGTGGAAGATCTTTCCCACCTGGGTATCAGGTGGAACTCATATACCCCAGCAGTCAGGGTAGAGACAACATGCACTTCCAGGCGAGAAACATCTCCCACCTGTGAATGGGAGTAACTCCTATACGCCCTTAGCCCATGTATAAGGGACTCACTCCTCTAGGTAGAAAATCCCTCTCACCTGGGTGTAAGGTGGAACTCATATACCCCCCAGATAGAGGCAACATGCACCTCCAGGCGAGAGACACCTCCCCCCTATGAATGGGGGTAACTCCTCTATGGCCTTAGCCAGGGTAGAGGGGACTCGCTCCTCCTGACTGGAGGAGCCTCCCACATGGATATCTGGCAAGGGGGAGGGGTTGTTATACAACTGCAGCTTGGGTAGCAGCAACTAGCCCCTTCAAGTGGGAAACCCCTTCCTTCTGAGGGTAAGAGGGGGTTCTAATACCCCCACAGCCAGGGTAAAAGAAACTTGCCCCTTCAAGCAGGAGACTTTCCCACCTGGGTGTTAGGGGTAACTGGTACACCACCTAAGCCAGGGTAGAGGAGAATTGCCCATCCAGGCGGGATACCCCTCCAACCTGGCTGTTTGCGGGAGCTCTTATACCATCATAGCCAGGGAAGAAAGTACTTACCTGTCCTTGAGGGAGACCCTTCCAACTAGGGTGTCAGTGGGAGCTCATATACAGCCACAGTCAGGATAGAGGGGACTTGCCCCTTCATGCAGGAGACCCCTCGCACCTGGGTGTCAGGGGGAGCTCTTATACCACTGCATCCATGATAGATGATAATTTCACTTTCAGGCAGGAGAACTCTCCCACATGGGTGGTGGGGGAGCTCTTATACCGCCACAGCCAGGGAAGAGAAAAACACTCCTCCAGGAGGGAGACCCCTCACACCTGGGTGTAGGGGGAGCTCCTATACCGCTTCAGGCAGGGTAGAGGGAACTCTACTCTCCAGACTGGATACCTCTTCCAGTTGGGTATCCTGGGGGGCTCCTATAACACTGCAGCAGGGTAGAGGGGACTCTACCCTCCTGGCCGGAGACTCATCCCAATTGGATGTCAGGGGAGCTCCTATACTGCAGCAGCCAGGGTAGAGGGAACTCCACCTCTAGGCGGGAGACCCCCCCCACCTGGGTGTATGGAAGAGCTGGTACACCCCCTCAACTAGGGTAGAGGGAAGTCACCCCTCTAGGCGGGAGACCCCTCTCACCTGGGTGTCAGGTGGAGTTCATATACCCCAGCAGCTAGGGTAGAGTCAACTCACACTTCCAGGCAAGAGACACTTCCCATCTGTGAATGGGGGCAACTCCTATAACTGCCTTAGCCAGGGTAGAGGGGACTCGCCCCTCCAGGAGGAAGACCCCTCCCACGTGGGTGTCTGGCAAGGGTGGGGTTGTATACAGCTGCAGCTGGGGTAGCAGGGACTCGCCCTTCAGGCAGGAGACCCCTCCCTATTGAGGGTATGAAGGGGCTCTTATATATTCACAGCCTGAGTTGAGGGGACTCGCCCCTTCAGGCGGGAGACCCTACCACATGGGTATCATAGGGAACTTGTATACTACCTTAGCCAGGGTAGAGGAGACTCACCCAACCAGGCGGGAGACCCCTTTATCCTGGCTTTCAGTGGGAGCTAATATACCACCACACCCAAGAAAGAAAGTTCTTGTCCCTCCTGGAGGGAGTCCCCTCCAACCTGGGTGTCAGGGGGAGCTCTTATTCCACTGCAGCCATGGTAGAGGGTACTTTCCCCTTCAGGTAGGATACCACACCCACCTGGGTGTCTGGGAGAGCTTGTATACACCCACAGCCAGTGTAGAGGGGACCCATTGCTTCAGGCAGGAGACTCTTCCCATCTGGGTGTCTGGGGGAGCTCATATACCCCCACAGCCAGTATAGAGGCAACTCAGCCATCCATTTGGGAGATCCCATATCCTGGGTGTTGGGCGAGCTCCTATATAGCCAGAGCCATGGGACTGGGTCATCGAACCTTCAGGCAGAAGATCCCTTCCACCTGGTTGTCAGTGGAGTTCATATATTGCCATAGCAGGGTAGAGGGGACTTGCCACTGGAGGCAGGTGAACTCTCCCACCTGGGTGTAGGGGGAACCTTCTATACCACTGCAGCCAGAGTAGAGGAGACTCGCCTCTCCAGGAAGGAGACCCTTGCACCTGGGTGATAGGGGGAGAACCTTTACTTCTGCAGCCAGTGTGGAGGAGACTTTACCCTCCAGGAGGGTGTCAGGGAAAGCTAGTAAACCACCTTAGCCAGGGTAGTTGGGACTCATCCCTTCAGGCAAGAGACCCCTAATGCATGGTTATGGGGTGGAGCTTATATACCAAGGCAGCCACAATAGAGGAAACTCGTTCTCCAAGCAGGAGACCCCACCAATCTGGGTGTCTGGGAGAGCTGGTATGGCCCTCTAGGCAGGAGACCCTCCCTACCTGGGAGTCAGGGCAAGCTCCTTAACCTCTGCAGCCAGGGTAGAGTGGACTCGCCTGTCCATGAAGAAGACCCCTCCCACCTGGATGTCAGGTGGAGCTCATATACCCTAGCAGCCAGGGTACAGGCAACTCGCAGTTCCAGGTGAGTAACACCTCCCACCTGGGAATGGCAGTGACTCCTATACACCCTTAGCCCAGGTAGAGGGGACTCCCTCCTCCATTTGGAAGACCCCTCCCACTGGGGTGTCAGGTGGAGCTCATATACTCCAGGAGACAGGGTGTAGGCAACCTGCACCTCCAGGTTAGAGACACCTCCAACCTGGGAATGGGGATAACTCTTATACCGCCTTAGCCAAAGTAGAGGGCACTCACCCCTCCAGGTGGAAGCCCCCTCCAAGATGGGGGTCTGGCGAGAGTGGGTTCTTGTACAGCTGCAGATGGGGTAGCAGCTACTCGCCCGTCCAAGTGGGAGACCCCTCAGTACTCAGGGTAGGAGGGGGCTCTTATACCCCACCAGCCAGGGTTGAGGGGACTCGCCCTTTCAAGTGGGAGACCCTCCCACCTGGGTGTTGCGGTGAACTTGTATACCACCTTAGCCAGGGTAGAGGAGACTGGCCCATCCATGCGGTAGACCCCTCCTACTTGGCTTTCAGTGGGAGCTCATATACCACCACATCCAGTGCAGAAAGTACTTGTCCCTCCTGTAAGGAGACCCATACAAGCAGGGTGTCAGGGGGAGTTCACATAACCCCACAGCCAGGATAGAGGGAAGTTGTTCCCCCTGGCAGGAGACCCATCCAACCTAGGCTTCAGGGGGAGCTCTTATATCACTGAAGCCAGGGTAAAGGGGACTCACCACTCCAGGATGGAGACCCCGTCCACCTGGGTGTCCAGGGATGCTCCTATACTTCTGAATCCAGAGTTAAGGGGACTGGCACCTCTATTCTGGATACCTCTTCCACCAGTGTGTCAGGGGAGCTCATGTACTGCCACAGCCAGGATACAGGCGACTAGCCCTTCCAGGTGGGAGGCCCTTCACACATGGGTGTCTGGGGGAGCTTGTATACTTTTGCAATGAGGGTAGAAGAGAATCTCTGCTACACTTGGGAGACCTTTCCCACCTGTGTGTCAGAGGGATCTTGTATAAAGCCAGAGCCAGAATAGAGGGGACTCGCCACTCCAGTAGCGAGATTCCTTCCACCTGAGTATCCTGAGGTGCTCCTGTACTACTGAAGTCAGAGTAGAGGGGACTCGCATATCTAGGCAGGAGACCCCTCCCACCTGAGTGTGTGGGAGGGAGATACTATACCACCACAGCCAGGGTAGAGGGGCATGCCCCCTCCAGGTGGGAGAACCCTCCCACCTGGGTTTCAGCAGGAGCTCTTGTATCAGTGCAGCCAGTGTAGAGGGAACTTGCCCCTCCAGGAGGGATACCCCTTCCACCTGGGTGTCCTGGGGAGCTTCTATACTGCTGAAGCCAGGGTAGAGGAGATTTGCACTCCTAGGTGAGAGACCTATCCCACCTGGATGTCAGGGGGAGTTCCTGCACTGCTTCAGCCATGGTAGAGCTGATTTGCCCTTCTAGTCCTGAGACCACTCCCACCTTGGTATCTGGGTGATCTCCTATACATTCACAGCCAGGGTAGAGGGGACTGGCTCCTCCAATAGGGAGACCAATCCCAACTGGGTTTCTGGGGGAGTTTGATTACTGCAGCAGCCAGGGTACAGGGGACTCAACCCTATGGGCAGGTGAACACTACCATTTGGGTAGAGAGGACAAGCCACTGTAGGTGGGAGACTCTTCCCACCTGGGTGTAGGGGGGCTTTTATACCACTATAGCCAGGGTAGAGGGGATTCCCCTCTCCAGGTGGAACACTCCTCACACCTGGGTATTGGGGGGGATTGTATTCTGCCTTAGCCAGGGTAGACAGGACTCTCCTCTGTAGGCCAAATGTCCCTTCCACCTGATTTTCAGGAGAGTTCATATACTGCCACAGGCGGGGTAGGGGGGACTCACCACTCAAGGCGGGAGAACCTTCCACCTGGGTGTCAGGAGATCCTTTACCCCACTGCAGCCATGGTAGAGTGGACTCGCCCCTCCAGGCAAGAGACCCATCCAACCTGGGTGTCAGAAAAAGCTAGTATACAACTGGAGCCAGGGTAGAGGAGCTCGCCCATTCAGGTGGAAGACCCCTCCCATCTGAGTAATGGGGGAACTCGAATACAAAAGCTGAGAGAATAGAGGGGACTTGCCCCTCCAAACAGGAGACCCCTCCCACCTCATTGTCAGGTGGAGCTCATATACGCCAGCATCAAGGGTAGAGGAAACTCACACCACCAGGTGAAAAACTTCTCCCACTTGAGAATGGCAGTAACTCCTATACTGCTTTAGCCTGGGTAGAGGGGACTCGCCCCTACAGGTGGGAGACCCCTCCCACCTGGGTGTCTGGCGAGGGGGCTTCTTATGCAGTTGAAGCTGGGGTAGCAGTGACTGGCTCCTACAAGTGGGAGACCCCTTCCTCCTGGGTATAGGAGGGGGCTCTTATACACCCCAGCCAGTGTTGTGGTAACTTGGCCCTTCAGGCGGGAGACCTCCCACCTGTGTGTGGGGTGTATACCTCTGCAGCCAGGGTAGTGGGGACTCGCCCCTCCTGGAAGGATGCCCCTCCCACCTTGTTGTCCAGGTGAAATTGTATACCACCTTAGCCAGTGTATAGGAGACTCGCCCATCAAGCTGGCAGACCCTTCCAACCTGTCTGTCAATGGGAGCTCATATACCACCACAGCCAGGGTAGAAAGTACTTTCCCCTCCTGGTGAGAGACCCTTACCAATAGGGTGTCAGGGATGAAAGGAAAGTTACCACAACAATCACAGTCACCACTGCTTTATTTCAGCAGTGCCAAAGAGGAGAAAGAGAGAGAGAGAGAGAGAGAGAGAGAGAGAGAGAGAGAGAGAGAGAGAGAAGAAAGAGAGAGCAAGGGAGGGCAAAAGCAAGAGAGGGAGACAGTGAGAGCAAGAGAGGGGTCCCCAGCAGGAGAGAGCTTCTATATCCAAATTCTAATGAGGTCTCTGGGTCTGCAAACTGCCTTGTTGGTAGACCATGATGAGACCACACAGTAGTTTCTAAAGGAGTCATCCTCTGCCTTCAAGCAGACAGAGAAGGTGTCATATGTGGGTTTATGTTGCACCAGACTGTTGGGATTCATGTGTTCTGCCTTGAGTGGAGTTGAGTATTCAGACTTGATGCAAACAGGTGATAAAGGACCAGACAGAGGTGTATTTGAGTGCGTGGGTTATCCTGCAGACAACATAGTTCAGCCAGTCCTGCACCTAACATTCCTCCCTTTTTGTTTTTCTATGTTACGGGAGGTGGGGGACAATGCATAATCATTTTGCAAATTCCCGCTGAGAGGGGGTGGAGTGAGGCCTACCTAAGAGAGCTGGGAAATGTTCAGGGACAGGCTTGGGAATACCAGGGTGGCTAGAGATAACACCCAGTGGCTATAGACAGTTATCTCATAAGGGCAAAGTCCATAATGTTTCCTTGAAGCCATAGGTTGTCAACTATATCAAACCATTTCTGAGTGGATGAGATCCTTGGTATCAGCCCTTGGTCCTGTCTTAGGGACTCTAGGAAGTATCAGAAGTGGCTTGGTTGAATTCAGTAATGTTAAGGGTGACTGCCCATTTGTAGCCAGTGGAAGAGCAATTGCCTTGATCCATAAATTGAGAGTGGGTGGTGTCGTCCTTCTGCCAAGTTGCTTGGATGTTAAAGCACCATCTCTAGTTGGGATAGAAAATGAGGATTGGGGTTTGTGGAAGATGTGGAGCCTCTAAGTGCTGTTGTGGCCTTTGGAGTCTAGTTGAAAAACCTGAGAAGTGAAGGTTGGACCATTTTCTATGTCTGGATGGTGGAGGGAAGTCCAAACCTGGGAATAATCTCCTCAGTGAGGATGGAGGTGATGGTGTCATCAATTTCTCTGCATGTAGGGAAGGCTTCTATCCAATCTGAAAAAGTATCAACCAAAGTAAGTAGGCAATGAAGTTTTTGTGCCTAGGCATTTAAGTGAAGTTGATCTACCAGTCTTCATCTGGCGGGTGGCTCATTTCATGTGTGGGGACTTTAGGTTTAATGCTTCCTTGTGGGGATATTGTAGAGCAGACAGAAAAAACAGAGTGGACATGCTGGAGAGGAGGTCTATTTTCTAGGAAGGGAAAGAGGGGTTTTAAAAACTGTAAAAGGGGTTAAAGAGGATTTTAGATGGGGGCATAGTCTCTGGAGCCACAGGAGTTGGTCATGAGTCCTAGGTCTCCGTCTTGGGCATCAGGGTTGGTAGTCTTAAAGAAGTAGTAGATTGACCGGCTGATTGGTGAATTCATGTATCTGATCTTGCAGAAACTTCTGTAGGCAACTTAATGGTCATGGTCCTATTAGGAGAAACATAAATTTGACTAAAAGGAGTACTGGGAGGGGGAGGAGCCAAGGCCATACTTGACTGAACATTCCCCATGGAGCCTGTTGGCCTAGTTCCTGTCTCCTGTTTTCCAGGTGATTTTGTCCTTCATTACTCCAAGTAATGACTGTGTTTTGACTTAACTCTTTTTTGTAGGTGTTTAAGATCAAGCTGGTCAAAATTTACTTTGTTTCTATCTATTGTTAAGAGCCGGCTGAGTTCTCATAGGGGTTGCTCATGGGGGAACTTGAGAGCAGCTTCTTAGTTCTGCTAGTGCCATTTTTGCTAGGATGGGTCCAGGTCTTGCTTGACCAGGTGGCTTCCCTCGGAAGCATGAGGGATGTCTCCTGTCTCCAATGACACTGCTATTCACAGAAAGTGCTCTGATTGGATTTTCATTCTCCAGTGGTCTCATTAATCACCATGATCAGGATGTTATGTGGCCCAGAGTTTCAAAGCTCTTTAAAGAAGTTCTCTGTTACCTAGATTCAGACTGAATCAGAGCGTAAGAGCCAAATATTGGTTTTCATGGCCATTTTAATTTAAGTCTTGATTTAAACATCCAGCAAATTCAGTTTCACAAGTCTTAAATTAAGAATATGGGGTTTTAGCTGAAGTCTGGCCTTCTTTGGAGTCATTCTGTCATGTAGTGTGGTAGTAGGAGCAAATGTGACTCCATTTTGTTTTATGACTTTATCCTGTAAAACAACCATGTCAAGTAGAATAGTCATGACTGGAGCAAGATGTTCTTTTCCTTTTGCTATAGAAATCTTTAAGAACACGGAACTACCTATTGGGGTATTGTTTCTGTAACTAGGGTAACAGGGCTCTGTTTCTGTAACTGGGTTGACTGGGTTATCTGTGATTGGTTAGGCTTCCCTCTGCTTGACCGCACTGTCCCGCTTCTGTAACCTGGCTTGCTTGCATTGGCTAGACCCCCTGAACATCCCTTTTGCAGTTTTCAGGCTTATAAGGAGTGCCCTTGCAATTGTTCGGGGCTGATCAGGGGAACAGCTTTATGTTTTGGTCAGCCTCCACCGGTGTGCTTCAATAAAGGCTTGATTCAATTATACATGAGTGGTCTGGAAGTCAGTTTATGAAACCCTGGGACAAAGCTTTAACTATAACAGTAGTAAGATGAGAGACAGAGCCTTATCTCAGGTAAGTTGAGGGTCTTCATAAATCTTAGGTAAAGTGTTCTAGTATTGAAGCTGATCTTTGCTTTTAAATATCATTTCATAAAGTTTACATATATTGTTTTTTCGAGGTCACATGAATGTTAGATAACACAATATGATACTACATTTAAAATGTACCCCAGTTTATAGAACTCAATGTTAATCTTATTGATAACAAGTCCAGTTATAGAAAATTAAATGATATAAATAAATCTCCAATATGTTATTTTTATAAGCCTAAAATTACATGTAACCTTTTGGAGAACACCAGCTTGATATAATATTTTTTAAAAGCTTATATAAAGATTGATAGAATGTTTCATATAAAGATTGATATAATGTTTTTTAAAGCTTTATATAAAGACTTATATACCTGGAAAATATGAATACATTTAATACACAAAGAAGAGTAGTAGTACCACAATTACTATTGATGTTTTACATTAATCAAGTTTAGCTCTTAAAGAAATAACATATTACAATATTGCAAAATAACAATTGTTGTTTAACTATACTTGTATAATGCTTAATTTCATAAAGATTACTTGCTCAAAAAACTTACATATATAACCCACTTACATAGACTTTCTTTATCAATTACTTAATCCTATATAGCCAACATATGCAGACGTTCTTTATTACTTTCTTAAAACCTCGTGTTTACTTAATCATATTATAATATTGATTACAATATTGCAAAATAAAATTGTTGTTTAACCATAGTTGTTTAATGCTTAATTCTTTCAAGATTACTTGATCAAAACCATTACATATATAATCTACTTACACTTCCCTTCTTTAAAAAACAAAACAAAACAAAACAAAACATTTTTTAGAGAGAGGGAGAGAGGGAGAGAGGGAGAGAGGGAGAGAGAGAGAGAAAGAGAGAGAGAGAGAATTTTAATATTTTTATTTTTCAGTTATCGGCAGACACAACATCTTTGTTTTGTATGTTGTGTTGAGGATTGAACCCGGGCCGCACACATGCCAGGTGAGCCACGCTACCACTTGAGCCACATCCCCAGTCCCACACAGACTTTCTTTATCACTTACTTAAACCTATATAGCCGATGCATACAGACATTCGTTATCACTTGCTTAAACCCTCTTATTTTCTTAATCATTTAGACTTTCTTATTCAGAAAACTTTTTCCCTTCTATTAAATTCATACCTAGAACCTTCTAATTTCTCTTTCTGATCTGTTAACCCCTTCTTTATTTATATTTTGAAACAATCCTTGTAAATTTCTGAATTTATGCAAAATATTCCATTTTAATAAGAGATATTTGGTATTTGCAGTGAACAGTTAATCACATCTGTTTACCATTTCATGAAAACATAAACAATGTTTAAGTATATAGAATTATAATGTTGTAGGGATGGACAAGAGGCAAGGAACCTAAAATAGTACCAAATATAGGGAAACATTTTTATTTGGTTGTGGCCAGATTCAGAGTGCACAACTTATGCTGTAATCAATTAATCCCATGAACCCCAAGTTTAGGTAGTTTCATAATTTTCTAACAAGTATGTAAGGGGTGGAGCTCAGAAGTTCCCAATATGCAGAATTTTACATAAAAGCAGTTTTTTTTTTCTCTGTTCTTGGCAAGTTAACTATTCAAAGACACCTGAGAAGGGGAGAGCTTCTTTTTCCCTTTCTTTTCTCCCCGTGACAGCCGTTACCATGGAACCCTGTTGATAACTTATTTTATCTTAGAAATTTAGCCATCCCTGTGAAGCCCAGCTCAAGGCCCGAGGCCATACATATTTTTCTGAAAAACTAGTAAGGGGGTGTCAAGCACCTGGATTGCTGTTTCCTGTTTTTTTGTTTTGTTTTTCATCCAGTGGCCAAGTAAAACAGAGCAACATGAAAAGTGGAAATTTAGCTACATTAAACTTTTCTTTAGAGATTCTTTGTTGACAGTTCTAAAATCAGTTATGGAGAAGATTTATGGAGAAGGTCAGTTAAGACTTTTCTGTGGGCCTGGGTAGGGAAGAGGAAGATGGGAATGTGGGGTTGACAGAAGCTAGGGTGGATCTGAGAATGAGGAAGGAGATGTAAAAGAATAATGGGAAAGGAGTTTGAGATTTTCCCTAGCAAGGAAAACCTGAGCAGTAAAACAGGTAGAGCAGAGTGGAAGACAGGAGTGAATATCACAAAAAGCCTGTAAGGGATGTTAAATTCTTAGTAACCTGTTTTCTGTGATGACAAAGCAAATTTAAAGGCTATTTTTACCAGATCTGGGATAAGGATCCAAGAGCTCTCCTCAGTTAGTTTGAGCTTTGGGTAAACTGGTAAGAGGACATGGTGGGACCATGTGTGGACATCAAAAGAAGATAAGAGGAGTGAGTGGGTGCAGGGATAACTTCAATACCTGCTACCCCAGCAAGGAGGCAATGGTTTTAGGAAGGGCCGTGGTTTGGGTTTTTGATCTATTAATTGGAGGGGAGAAAACAGAATATTGAGGTTGGGGAGATGGTGGAGGGGCTGGGGCAGAAGGTTGAGTGTGAGGACCTATTTGAGCCAGGTGATAGGATGGAGGTTCATCAGCAGGGTCAAAAGTAGTGGATAGGCTGGAGGAAGAGAAGATTGGATATCAGTGGTTGTTGTGGTTGGTTTGCAAGCTAGAAAAATTGGTATAGGTTTGCAAGAGGTTCAAAGAGCAGAATTGGATTGGAGCAAGAAGAAAGCTTGGGCATAGGGGCTCTTTACCCATTTTTTCAAATGCTCACAGTAATTGTAAAGATCACTTAGAATGGAAGGATCCAGAGACCCAAAAGGGGGTCTTTTATTTTGCTTGTCTACGTGATAAGTGGGCCATGCCTGGGTGCTACATTTGATCAGTTTTTTGGGTTTGATGTCTGGTATCAAGGAGAGGGTTTTGAGGTTATTCAAGAAGCATGTTAAGGGAGAGTAAACCAGCAGCGAGTACGCATTTTCCATTTTGCAAACATAATATAAGGGAGAGGGAAGGGAATGCAAACATAGTATAGGGTAGAAGGAAGGAGATGCAAAGGTAGTGTAAGGGAGAAGGAGGGAACTGATTTATTGGTAAAAGGATCATCCCCGTTAGAGCCAAAAAATCAGGAGTTCCTAGTGGCAGATTTGGGCTGCAGAGATTTGTTGTCACTTAATGCTGAGAGTACAGGCTCCCATCCTGGACAATGCCAGAGCCATGGAAGACCTTGTCCAAAGCTTTTTGGGACCCCTGATGGAGAGACCAGAGATTCCCATGGCCTGAAAAAGGGGAGAGAGAGACAAAGGGGTGGTAAGTGTATCTGTAGCAGCCATGTCTTAAAAGTGTGAGGACTAGGACTTCATGAGTTCATCAAAAACTGTGAAGGTTTGGGTGGGGTGTGATGTTTAGTTCTCTGTTATGTGTTCTCAGAGGTTATACAGTCCTTTGAGGGTGACCTACAAAACCTATGCTTGTAAACCAGCATCTGGGAGTGGGAAGGGAGATAAATTTGAACCCAAGAGTCCAATCTACAAAAGGAAAGAGAGAGAGAGAGAGAAGAAAGAGAGTGCAAGGGAGAACATAAGCAAGAGAGGGAGACAGAGAGCACAAGAGGTGGGCCCAGCAGGAGGGAGTTTTTATAGCCAAATTCTAATGGGGTCTCTGGGTCTGCAAGCTGCCTTGTTGGTGGAAAATGATTGGATCACACAGTAGTTGCTAAGGATGTCATTTTCTGTCCTCAGGCAGATGGGGCAGGGGTCAAATGTGGGTTTCTATTACACCAGACAGGTGGCAGTAAAGTAATCAGCCTTGAGTGGGGTTGAGTATTCAGACTTTATGAAAATAGGTGATAAAGGAGCAGACAGTGGAGAGTTTGAGTGTGTGGGTTATCCTGCAGCTAAAGTTTGTTCAGATATCCTGCAGAAAACTTACATCAGCCTGTCCTGCACCAATCAAGGGGGAGCACATATACTCGCCCCTCCATGCACGAGACCCCTCCCTCCTGGGTGACCTGCAGAGCTTAATTACTACAGCAGCCAGACTAGAGTGTGTGTGTGTGTGGGGGGGGTGGGGAGCTCGTATAATGCTACAGCTAGGGTAGAGAGAATATGCCCCTGCAGGTAGAAGACCACTCCACCCTGGTGTACTGGGAACTCATATGTCAAGAGCTAAAGTACAGGTGACTCACCCTTCCAGGTGGGATACCACTCCCACCTGTTGTCGGGGGAGCTTGTATACTGCCAAAGCCAGGGTAGATTGGACTCACCTATCCATGCAGAAGACCACTCCCACCTTTGTTTAAGGGGTGCTTGTATACTGCCTTAGCCAGGGTAGAGAAGACTTGCCCTCCGGACGGGAGAACCTTCCCACCTTGGTATCTTGGAGACTTGTATACTGCCACAGCCAGGGTAGAAGGGACTCATTGTTCCTGGCAGGAGATCACTGCCACCTGGTTGTCCAGGGGAGCTCGTATACCCCTGCAGCCAGTTTAGAGGGGATTCACCTCTTCAGTCAGGAGACCCCATAAACTGGGTTGTGGGGGGAGCTCCTACACAGCGAGAGCCAGGGTAGAGGGCACTCGACCATCTAGGGGAAAGGTCCCTTCCACCTTTTAGTAAGGGGAGTTCATATACTGCCATAGGCAGGGAAAAGGGGACTCACCATTAAAGACAGGAGACCCCTCCCACCTGGGTATAGGGGGGAACCCCTATACTACTACAGCAAGGGTAAAGGGAATTTGCCTCAGCAGGCTGGAGACCCTCTCACCTGGGTGTTGGGGGAAGATCATTTACCACCACAGACAGGGTTGAGGGGACTCGCCCCATCAGGTGGGAACCTGCCCACCTGGGTGTGGTGGAGGGGAGCTTATATAACGAAGCAGCCAGGGTAAAGGGACTCACCCTTCCAGGCAGAAGACCCCTCCGACCTTGGTGTCAGGGGAAGCTCCTATACCACTGTAGTCAGGGTATAGGGGACATTCCCCCTCAGGCAGGAAACCCCTCCCACCTGTGTGTCAGGGGGAGCTAATATATCATCCTAGACAGGGTAGTGGTGAGTCATCCCTAAAGGTGGGACCCCTCCCACCTAGGTGTCCTGGGTTGGGGTGCTCCTATATAGCTCCAGGCAAGGTAGCAGGGACTTGAAACCCCAGGCAGAACACCACTTTCACTTGGGTGTATGGTGGAGTGCTTATCCTGCAGCAACCATGGTAGAGGGGAATTGCTCCTCCAGGCAAGAGTCCCCTCCTGATGGTCGGTGGGAGTCCATATACCTCCACAGCCAAGATACAGTAGACTCACCCCTTAAGGCCAGAGACAATCCCATCTGGGTGAATGAGGGAGCTCCTATACTGCTACTGCCAGGGTAGAGGGGACTCGCCCCTCCAGGCCAGAGACCCTCCCTCCTGGGTATCAGGCGAGCTCCATTATGGCCACAGCCAGGGTAGAGGGAACTCATGCCTCCAGGTGGGAGACCCCTCACTCCTGGGTGTCCTGGAGCTTCTATACTGCATTAGCCAGGGTCGAGGGTGCTCTCTCCTCCAGGAAGGAGGCCCCTCCCATCTGGCCATGGTGGGGGGACTTGTATACCTCTGCATCCAGGTGGGAGGGGACTCACCCTATTAGGTGAGAGACCCCTAAACCCTGGTTGTAAGCAGATCTTATATACCGGCAGAAACAATGAAGAGGGGACGAGCCATTCAAGGAGAGAGACCCCTCCCACCTGTGTGTGTGTGGGAGCTCTTATACCACTACAAAATGGGTAGTGGGGACTCCCCACTCCAGACAGCAAAACTCTCCCACCTGGGTGTTACGCTGGAGCTTGTATAAAACCTTAGCCAGGGTATAGAGGACTTGCCACTTCAGGCGAGAGATCCCTCCAACCAGGGTGTCTGGGGGAACCTCCTGTACCATTGAAGCCAGGGTATAGGGTATATGCCACTACAGTTGGGAGATCCATCCCACCTGGCTGTTAAAGGGAACTCTTCTACAGCTGCAACCAGGGTTCAAGGGACTCACCCCTCCAGGCTGGATATGCCTCCCACCTGGGTGTTGGAAGGATTAGTGTACCTCTGTAGCCAGATTAGAGGAATCTCGCCTCTCCAGGCTGGAGACCCCTCCCACTTTTGTGTCAGGGTGGGGAGCTCTTATACCACTGCAGCCAGGGGAGTGGGTACTCACACCTCCAGAGAGGAAAACCCTCCCACCTGGGTGACGTGGGGAGCTTGTATACCACCTTAGCCAGGATAGAGAAGACTGGCCCCTCAAGGCAGGAGACCCTTCCCACCAGGGTGTCAGGGGGGCCTCTTATATGACAGCATCCATGGTAGAGGAGAATTGCCCCTCCAGGCAGTAGACCCTTCCACTTATGTGTCCGGTTGGCAGGCTCATATACTGCCCTACCCAGGGTAGAGGGGTCTCTCCCCTGTAATCGAAAGATCCCTCCCTCCTGGGTATCAGGGGAGCCCCTATACCAGAGTATACTGCAGCCAGGGTAGCAAGGACTTGCCCCACGAGTCAGGACTCTTCTCCCACCTGGGTGTTGCAGGGAGCTTGTATACCAAGTTATCCAGGGTAGAGGGGACTGGAGGTGCAAGTAACCTCTACCCTGGCTGTGGATGTTTTGAGCTACCCCCAACACCTAGGTGTGAGGGGTCTCCCTCCTATAGTGGTGAGTGCCCTGCACCCTGGCTGAAGCAGTATCAGAGCTTCCCCTGACACCTATGTGGGAGGGGTCTCCTGCATGGAAGGGGGAGTCACCTCTACCTTGGCTCCTGGGATTTAGGAGCTCCCCTGACAACAAGAGGGAGCGGTCTTCCATTGGAAAAGGTGAGTCCCCTGTTTCCTGGCTGCAGAGGTATATGGGGAGAAAGGGGAGAAAGGGGAGGAGGTCTCATGCTCCAGATTCACTGCAGGGTGTCAGGATTGAGGATCAGGCCCAAGGCTGAAGGATGCAAAAGCCCCCAGGCAAGGGGCACTGCTAACTTGTTCCAAAGGAAGACTGCAGGGCCAAATATCCCAGTTTCAGCCCCTGGCTCTGGAGAGCACCCTGGGAAAGGGATCTGGAAAAGGAGCCAGGCAGGGACAAAGACAACAGGAGGGCTGAAGGAGGGCACAGCATGAAGTGATGGATGAAGGGTATTTGTGGGGTGCAGGCCAAGACCATAGAAAACACCTCAGACTAGAGACCTAGAGGGAGGCCCAGGCTAGAGGATAGCAAGGAAGAGTGGGGCCAGACAGGCAGGGGCTGCACTAGGGTTTTGAGATGCACGGAAGCCAAGGGGAATAGGGAAGCGGCCACAGCAAGGTGCGTAGTTCAATCACAGGGAAGCATGGAGCAAGAAGGAACCCAAGAAGCTCAAAAGAGGAGCCAGTTCATGGAGAGCCAACGGCCATTGCTGGAGCAGGTGGCTCAGGACAGTAGACTTTTCTAGGGACTGAAGGAAGGGGATCCATCAGGAGGAGTGAGGCTTGAGACCCAGCACCACTGCCAGGTGTCAGGGTTTCTAGTGCTGCCCCAAGGGCCTAGGGAGAGTATGTAGCCCAGTTGAGGGTCAAGATTCTATTTCCCATAAGATATGCTGTCTCAGATGAGGATCAAAGGACAGGAACAAGGCCAAAGGGACTGGCAAGGGACAGGGGCAAGGAGTATGATATGAGGGCACAGTGGGTGGTCATGGTGGATGCAGAGAGGGGCAAGAGTCAAGACCCAATCAAGGAGCCCAGGTAAGGTACTTACCCCACCAAAAGGTATTACGGACCCAATGATCAGGAGGACCCTGCTCCAAGAAAAATCAGTAGGAGAAGGAAATATAGGATCAGAGCTAAGATGAGGACACAGAGGGCTGTGCAAAGGGCATAGAGGCGAGTGAGCTAGGGGGCCAAATCAAGGGGTGTGCAGGTCAGACATGACAGGAAGAGACACCAGAGAAAGGAATACAATCCAAGTAATGAATATGGAGCTAAGCCTGGCAGCCAGGGCAGGAGATTGTAGGGCAAAGGGTCAGGGTGAAGAAGGGCTGGGGTGGGCTGGCTTAGGGGCAGCTTGCAAGGCTAGAGGTCAGGAGAGGGAAGGCAGGGCATCTCCGAGGGCAATGTCATCACTAGGCCCAAGTCTACTACCAGTTGTCAAGTTTGAGCAGTAATGGGGGCCCAAACGAGAGGCCCATAGGGATCCTTCAGGACCTGGAGGCCAGTCAATTCATCTCCTCTGCCCCATATGAGTAGATCCTCAGAGAGAGACCAGGAAAAAGGAGGAAATTTTGAGGGATCCCTTTGGTCCAGTATTGGGGTTTTGTTGTTGGGGATCCAGCAACCATTGGAGACTAGAGAGAAGCAGGAGAAGGGGAGGGTCCTGACAATGACAAAATAAGACAGTACAAGGGGAACAGAAGGGAGGCATAGGAAAGGGGCCCAGCAAGGGGCCTGAAATCAAAGACAGGGACAGGGACAGGGTCCTGGAGAAAGGTGACCAGAGGGTCCAGCAAGGATCCAGTCCCAAGAATTGGGAGCCAAGTACCAGGACCCGGTCCTGGGTCCCATGAAAACAAACAGGGCTGGGGAGGGGAGAAAGGGGAGCAAGGGGCAGGGATACGTTTTTTCAAAGGGAGCCCACAGAGCCAAGAGGCCCATATCAAGTCACTGGCCCAGGTGAGCATCCTGGGAAGGGGATCAGGAAAGTGGGCCTGGCAGAGACAAAAAAAACAGAGGGTGGAAGGAGGCCTCAACCTGAAGGGTCGCAGGTCAGGTGTGAGTGGAATGGAGGCCAGGATTCCATAAAGGAGCCTAGGCAAAAACCTAAGGGACGACCCAGGCCTGGGGAGAGCAGGAAATGCTGGCGCAGGAAGCAGGGGCTGCATGAGGGTACTGCAGTACAGGAAAGCCAAGGGAACAGGGAAGCAGCCCCAGGAATGGGCCCTCAGACAATGCCCAGAAATGCAGTGAGCAAGCAAGAAGGGCTACCAGAGGTTCAAGCGAGGAGCCAGGCCATGGAAATGATAGCCAACAGGCCAGAGCTTGTGCAGGGGGCTCAGGACAGTGGACAAGGTTTGGGAGGAAAGGCAGGGGATCCAGCAGGGAACAATCAGGTTCCAAGCCTAGGGCCACCTCCATGTTTCAGGGTTTCTGGTGCAGGACCAAGGACCCAGGGAGAGCAATGGGCCCAAGTAAGGGGTAGGGCAATGTTTCTCATAAGGCACACAGACTCAGATGAAAATTCAGGGCCAGAATCCTGACAAAGGAGGCCAGGACAGGGAAACAGGGCAGAATGAGGATGATGAGAATGCATGGCTGAGGGTTGGGGTAGGTGTGTTGTGGAGCAAGAGCCAGTACCCAAGCCAGGCACCCAGGCACGGGACCCACTTGATCAATGTTGATGAGGAATGCAAGGACAGGAGACCCGTGAGTGCCAGAAAATAGCACAAGGTGAAGAGGATAAAGGGCCTCCAGGAGGACCAGGAGAAGCCAAGGGGAACAGAGGTGATCCAGCTTGTGGGCCCAAGAAGAGGCCCCTAAGTCAGACCCAATATGAAGAGACTCCATGCTATGTCAAGGGCCATGAAGAATGCAGTCAGGGGCTCAGGCAAATGCCCAGTCCCAGGGATTGTAGTGCAAAGTGTTAGATTTAGGGAGGGCTGGGTTGCAGTGGGGGCAGCATGCAAGAAGAGACAGCAGGGGAGGGAATGGAGGAAATCACTCAGAGCTGGGTTGGAGCAAGTCCCATGTTAACTGCCAATCCTCAATGTTCAGGCAGTGAAGGGGACTCAGGCGCACTCGCATGGCTATGTTGCCCATAGTGAGCATTAAGGGCAAAGAGGCCAGCAAACTCCACTCCTATGCCCCAGGTGAGGAGATCCTCAGGGAGGGACCTGGACCAAAGGAGGGGCCAAAATGGTTCTGTGAGAAGACACCTGATTGACAGAGGTGGGTGGGGTTAGGATGCCAGGACCCATTTGAAGACCAGAGGGCTGAAGGAGGGCACAAGCTAAAAGGGCACAGGTCAGGTGTGAGTGGGGTGGGGCCAGGATCCCAGTAAAGAGTCCAGGCAAGGGACCTAGAGGAAGGCCCAGGCTCAGGGAGAGCAAGGAATGCCGGCCTGAAAAGGCAGGCCTCCACTAGGGTACTATAGTACAGGGAAGATTAGGGGAGAAGGGAAGTAGCTCCATCAAGGGGCCCTCAGAAAATGCCCTCTGGTGAGCAAGAATGACCACCTGAGGCTCAAGCGAGGATCTGGGCCTGGGAATGGAGAGCTAAGGGCCAAGGATGGGGTAGGGAATACAGGAAAGTGGATAGGGCTTGGGAGGGAAGGCTGGGATCCATTCAGTGAGAGTCAGGTTCGAGTGCCAGCGCCCCTGCCAGGTGGCATATTTCTGGGTATATGACCAAGGGCCCAGGGAGAGTAAGTGGCCAACATGATGGCCAACATGAGGGGCAGGGATATGATTCCACAAGATGCATGGCACAGATGAGAATCAAGGGCCAGGGACCAGGCCAAAGGGGCTTGGCAAGAGACAAGTCCAGGAGGACAGTGACCACATGGTATGGCACAGGGTTGTGGTCTGTACAGTGAGGGGGCAAGAGCCAGGACCCAAGCAAGGATTCCAGGTAAGGAACCAACCTGCACTAAAGACGATTAGGAACCCAAAGAGCAGGAAGCCCGCTTGCCAGGGGAAAGTGCTACAAGAAGGAGAGAAGGGGCAGTGCAAGGATGCGGAGACAGTGGGCAGCGCAGAGGGCAAGGAGGGGAGCTTAATAGGGGACCCAAAAAAGGAGCCCCCAAGTCTGTTCTGACAACAAGATACCCCCAAGGGAAGCAACGTGACACAAGGTACGTGATCAGCGGCTCAGGTGAGTGGCCTGGTCCTGGAATTAGAGGGCAGAATGTCAGGGTTAGGAGAACTGGGTTGGGGTAGAGGCAGCATGCAAGGCTAGAGAGCAGGGCTTTGAATGGAGAAGATCGGGTAGGGCAAGGTCAACACTTGGCCTTCAGTGGTCAGAGGCCAGCCAATACCACTCCTCTGCCCCAGATAATGTAGATCCTCAGAGAGGGACCTGGATCAAAGGAGTGCCAAAGGAGGTCACTATGAGGGAATAACTTGTGTCCAGATTTGGGGGGATTGTTGGGGATCCAGGACCCATTCTTGGAGCCCAGCCTAGGAAGAAGCAGTGGGAGGGGAGAGTCTGGGTAATGCCGAGTTAGCACTGTACTGTTTGTAAGGTCAAATGAGGCAAGGCACCGAACATAGCAGGAAACAGTTTTATTTGGCTGCAGCCAGACTCAGAAGGTACAGCTTTTCCTGTAATCAATCAATCCCCTGAACCTCGATTTCAGGCAATTTCAGAATTTTATACCCAGCATGTAAGGGGAGGGGCTCAGAAGTTCACAGTCTAGAGAAATTCACATAAAAGCAACTTTTTCTTTCACTGTTTTGGGCATTTAATTCTTCAAATACAACACCTGAGTAGGGAGAGCTTCTTTTCCCCATTTTCCTCTCCCTGCCAGTTGTTACCATGCAGCCCAGTTGGTAACATATCTTAAAAATATAGACATCTCTGAGAAGCTCAGCTCAAGGCCAGAGGTTTTTTTTTTTGCACATTTCTACAAACTAGTATAGAGGATATGTTTGTGAAAAATTAGTAAGGGGGTGCCCAGCACCTGGAGTGCTGGTATATTCTCTATCAGTGACCAAGTAAAACAGGCAACAGGAAAATAGGAAGTTTATGTACACTGAACATTTTTGCAGAGACTCTTTTGCTAAAAGTCCAAAAATCAGCCATGGTGAAGATTTCTTTAGAATCCCAGGAAAGTCATTTCCGTGGAGAAAGGGGGTGTCACTTAAAATACCCCTTTAATGATGCTGCCCATAAATTAATCCTTTAAATTTAAGAGCATCATTACCATTATATTGGCATAAGGCCTTATATAATGTCAAAACCTTAGTTGTTGTCATCTTTTCAAAAGCAGCTTTCAAAGTAGACTCCTTACTTTTAATGCACAGTGGAGCCAAATATGGGAGCAATAAACAGGTTAACATCATAATTCCCACTATAGTGGTTAAGCTTTTAAATCTACATATGTTTTCAACCATCTTCCAAAAGCATGTTTGGGACCCAAAGTTGAATGCCCTTCTAGGTATGTACTAGCAAATTTGCTAGTTCTCTTGTGTTTTTGGCTATATTCTTAACTGTCTATTGATATCCATTTGGATGCTACAATCTGAGCTCTTGAACTCTCCACATATTTCTCTTTCCTCAGGCAGTAGATAATCTAATGCCAAGCAGAATTGATAGTTAGCCACTCATGTCAGGTCTGTTTTGTGGCTAGGAGGTCAAAGGCTGTGGCAGTCTGATTAATAGTAATTTCTAGTACAGCTTGTAGGTGAATAATTCTGTTTAACATGTAGGAGTTCTATACCTATAACTGACATTTTGTGCCCAGGTAGTGGGACCATAAATGGCAGTGATTCTCTGGGGTGGCCAGTTATCTTCACCCAAATATTGGTGACTTCCTAAATCAAATAACTTCCCAATGGATATCTTTTATCTTTCCAAACAATCATCCATATTTTGCATTCCTCTGGCAGGACAGGTCCTAAATATATGTTTTACCACCTCTTGATTATACTGCATTGTCTTGACTTATGGTTCACATGATCTCCATGGTTGAAATAGGAGTAGAACAGAACCTCTTAAGGTTATCAAACGAAACCAAAATAAATAATAGACTAATGTTAGGTTAGCATATGTTAAACAGTATAAATTAAAAAAGCAAAACTAATAAAACCAAACAATTCCTAGAAAAATTTTATAAGCAAGATAAAAAAGTATAAATATTTTTTACAGTGTCCAGTCAGTAGGAGTTACTGTTATCAAACCAATAGCAAACCCCAGAGAATTATGTATATATCTAGATGCAAAGGGTGCCAATTCATTATAGTATAAGAACTATCTTATGGGCTGGGGATGTGGCTCAAGTAGTAGTGTGCTCGCCTGGCTTGCAGGCGGCCCGGGATCAATCCTCAGCACCACATACAAAGAAAGATGTTGTGTCCGCCGAAAACTAAAAAAAATAAATATTAAAATTTTCTCTCTCTCTCTCTCTCTCTCTCTCTCTCTCTCTCTCTCTCTCTCTCCCTTTTAAAAACAAACTATCTTAGGGGTTGAAAGTGTTCATTAGCACTAGTGAGAAGTTTATCTTTCACTGTGCATTGATTAGGCAGGCCATCCTGTGTGGGGGAAACAAGGCCGTAGTGTCCTCAAGCTTCGGCTGTGCTTACACCAGTCAGCATCCATAGTGACTGAAGCTGGGCTGTTGTCCTTCTGACCCTCAAGTTTCTCTGGTGCTCCTTTTTTTCTAGACAGTCAGATTCAAGTGTGTAACAGCATCTGGAGTGCACACACAGTCCGCAGCTGCAAGCTTGAGTCTGGTGTAGTCAATCAAGGGACCTATTTCTGTAAACTTGACCACAGTTGGCATGGATAAAATAGCAGGGAAAAGGCCCTTCCAAATAAGTTTAGGTGTTTGAATATTCCATTCTTTGATGCAGAATCCATCTCCATGTTTTAACGAGTGTGCACCTGTGGTCAAATTTAGTGGCAATCTTTCTCTAACCCATTGGTTGAGAACCTGTAACGTTTTCCCTAAGTCCTGAAGCTGTCTTCTCACAGTGAATTCTCCTATCTCTCTTAAGTCTCCCAATGGTCCTCTAATAAGAGGGGAGCCTCACATAAACTATCTTATAAGGAGAGAATCCAGTCCTCCTAGTGGGAGTGAATCTAATCCTCAGCAGTGTCATAGGGAGAAGTTCATCACAATGTAAGTGAGTCTCCTGACACAGCTTATCCAATTGAGACATAAAGTCCTGTTCACCATTTGAACTCTACCAGAACTCTGCAGCCTATAGGCAGTAAGTAACTTCCATCTGATGTTTAAATTATTGGTCAGTAATCATATCACTTCTGCCCAAAAGCTGGCCCATTGTCTGAGCCAACAGTTATTGGTATAAAAAATCTGGAATCATTTCACAGAGAAGCTTCCTGGTTATCTCCCTTGTTTTTCCAGGGTGGGTGGGAAAGTATTCCACCGAGTCAGACAAGGAACACACAAAAACCAAAAGTTACTTATAGCCCTGTGTCATGGTAGTTCAGTGAGTCTACTTCCAAGTCTTCAAAAGGTGCTCCTCCTATTGTTTGGATTCTTGGTGGGAGCTCTGGCCCCTGACAAGGTTTATTGTGAGCACAAGATTCATATTCTTTTCAGAATTTCCAGGTGTGAGCCAGAGGACATAGAAATGATGACTCAGAAATGTCTGAAGTGCTGTATGTCCAATGTGTTCTCCTGTGGAAGAACAGGAGAAAGGCTTTTTGTTTGATAAAGGCTGGGGCTAGATTCTCCAGGATGGCTATGCCAGATGTCACATCATTCTCCTGGGAGAAAATATTATTTTTCAGTCTTAAACCATTTACATTCATGTTGGGAGTATGTTGCCTCCCATTTGGTTTAATAGTAGGCCATGCAGAAGGGCAGTCTTTAAATCTGGGGCTGGATTTTCTTCTCATTTCTTGCAGACAGTTCTGTGGCCTCTCTGTCAGCTCTCCAGTTGCCCTGGGAAACCACAGTGTTTCCCCTTCGATGACCTTGGGAATATATAATCACAACTTTCTGGGGAGCCCACAGTACATCCAAAAGTTTATGAATTTCTTTCCCATACATCATGGTTTTTATTTTTCTGAGTTAATGAGCCCCTTTTACTTAAAAAAGGTCTTATGAACATGAAGGGTAGTGAATGCATATTTTGAGTCTATGTAAATATCCACAAAGACTCCTGCTTTCAACTGAGGTGCTTGAGTCAAAGCAATAAATTTTGCTTTTTGTGCTGAGGTTCCCTGAGGCAGAGGTTCTGCCTTAACAGTAGAGTCCAGAGTGACCACTGCATATCTAGCAAAACATAACCCATTGTTTATAAAACTTCTTCCATCTGTGAAGTACTCCATATCCAGGTCCCTGAGGTCTGGTCTGCCAGGTGGGTTCTGCTGGAGAACATTTCATCCATGACTTCATTACAGTTGTGATCAGGTTTTCCAGGTCCAATGGGCAGCAAGGTTGCTGGGTTCAGAGTCTGGATGACTTCCACATGGATACCTGGGTTTTCACATAACATGCCCTGGTATTGACCATTATTCAACGAATGTTGTCCTTTGTACTCTACCAATGTCAACACTTAAGGAGGAATCCTGAAAATCAATATTTTGCCCCATTGCCAATTTATCAGCTTCCAACACCAGGAGATCTGTGGCTGCAAGGGCCCTATAAACAAGGTGGCCAGTCTTGGGCTACAGGGCCCAGCTCTTTGGACAGATGTCCATATCAAGACTCCTACAGACATTCCATACAGTTCCTGCATGTACAGAAAGTAAAGCTTTGTGAGGTTAGGGATCCCTAGTCCAGATGCACTGAGAGTGCTTGTTTAATATCTCCAAAGGTCTTTGGCTTAGTTGGCCCCCATATTAGAGGATCCCATTCTCCCCACTTTGTTGTTCCACAGAGGGGTTTGCTATAACTGAAAGTTGGGGATCCATATATGGCTGAATATGGTAGCCCACAAGAATTATCTAGTCTGATGGCAGGTTGAAACAATTGGAATTGAGCAGATATCCTGCTTCTTTTGAGGGCCAGTGGAAATTGTCTGTTCTGTTGCTGAGTCAGATGGTAACCAAAGTATTTGACCTTTTTCTTGATAGATATGGTTTTAAAGTCAAAGTCCAGTACTTTGCCAAAGATGGTTTCCTCAAGCCCCTGGGAGGAACTGTCTTTTAGGGAAGGGGAGCGTACATAAATCCTCTGGCACATTAAGATGCAGCAATCTTTTTGTTATCTCCTGGTATAGGATCTTGCTGCTAGGATTCTCCAACTCTCAAATCTAATGTAAATCATTGCAGAGATTAATGGCCTGGGATATCATTTGTATAAAAGGCACCTATGTCAATCTTGCTGTGGGCCATCTGGCAAGGTTGGAGGGCAGGTTTCCTGCAGTCCTGGTGTGGCAGCCACATTATGCTCACCTACGTGTTGATCTTTGCATGGCTTTCTCCTCCTGACAGGTGGGAGCCTGCTATAATTGTATATAGTAGCTGCCCCACTTGTGTTTTTGTTTGCTATGCCTTGGTGAATGGGGCTCTGTGTCCTTTCCTGTTGGTGGCTCACAGCATGTGGCTTGGAGCCAGGGTGGCATATCCTTTTGGAGTGTGCACCCTATAACCCACTATAGGGTATTAACATGAATATATATCCATTCATTATGGAGCTCGCAGCAGCTAAGTCCTCCTGAGGCCCTGGGTCCCATGCATCAGATGCAGTTGTGTGTGTCTATCGGACCCCTGCCATATCTGTCAATCATCAACTTCTGAGCAAGTGGGAAGAAAATGAAAGGAGGGGTTGGGACCAAAGGCTGGGGGAAAGCATTCATTCCTTCTCTTTTCAAGGCTTAGTATTTCAGCATGTCAGTGGGTGCTTGTGTGCCGGGGTCACTGGAGCCTTCCCGTTTTGTCTATCCATGCTTTTTTTTTTTTTTCCTTTATAAACATTTGGACCATTGGCTTTGTTCTAGTGAGACCCTGGCTTTGAGTGATCTCTTGGTTTGTGGTGAGGGCAGCTGTAAGGAGTTCTATCCTTCTCTTTATCCTTTTTGTCTGCCTGTCTTTGAGCCTCTGTGTCTCCATTGAGAAAAACTGTGGTGGCCATCTTCATCAGTTCTCTGGCACACTTCTCAGTTAAGTCAGTTTGTAATTTTTGGCAAATGTCACTCTGAGCTTCTTATACAAAGGCTGCATTAGTCACCTGTTGCTTGAGCCTCTGCATCTCTTCCATGACAAACTTGCATTGTGGTAGCTATGCTTGCATAATGCCCCTCTTCTCCTGGGCACCTCTGGAAGGGACAGGGCCAACAGTCAGCACCTCTGGGAGGGACAGGGACAAGAGTAGCAGTGGTCCAGACACTCAGCTCTGAGTCAGTTGGGCACAACTCTTTTGATCATTACTTCCAGTTACATAAGGCAGAGGGGCCTTAGGCAGATATGGGGTTCAGAGAAATGTTCAGGGCTAGAAAAGGTGCAAGAGAGAAGATGCTGGAGCAGCAGGAGACTTTACTCAGATCTGTTTGTAGATGTGCTCTGGCTTAGGCTAGGGCCTAGGGCTGGCTCTGATTCCTTCTAACTCTTGGGCACAGTTTCTTTCTTATTTTTTCTTAGACTTTGTATGAGAGCTTCTTGATATCTTTTTATTTTTAGCCCTTTCTATTTGTTGAGACCCCATCCTAGATCTGGATAATGTGCTACATCAGATCTGTCATGGTCCAGGGTTTCTCCATGTATGAGGATGTATGATTTTTCCAGCTTATGAGCACAATGGTGGTGAAAGGCTGGCACACAAAACTGTCTTGTCTCCCTCAGGTGTTTCTTTCTGATCAATATGGGGAGGCCCTTTAGTCCCTTGCAGGGGCATCTAGAGTGTACTCATCTGGGTTGTGGCTCTGATCTTGGGACAAATCTCCCACATTAATCTTGGGAGGTGAAAGAGTCTTTGGTTCTAGGAAGACATTGGCTCTGAGGACACCAAAGAGGAAGGAATATCCAGTATTAGCAGCCATAATTTGTTGCTTCTGAGGATGATGTGGGTAAGGGGCAAATTTGGGTAGAGTGGCATATAAAGTAGTGGGTCTTCTTTCTGGCTCATGGGGAAAACTGCTTCCCTTGCTGTTTTTCCTCCATCAGGTATTCTGGTTAGATGCTTTCTGCTAAGTCTTAGAGACCACTAAGCTCCTGGCTAACATCAGCTTGGACTGTCCATCTAGACAGGCTATTAACCAAGGGGGCTGTTGCTGTACTATCTCTTGACAGAAATCAATATAAGACAATTGGTTCAGGGACTCCAACAATAATAAAAAGCACCTCAGCAATGACTATCTCATCTAAAGATCCTTCTGGAGGCCAGCCCACAGTATGTGGTGCCATGGAAACTCACATCAGGACTCCACACTTGCTTTGGCCCTGGGATTGGGTAGAAAAGCTTCCCTTTGTCTGTCTCATTCACATAATTTTCCCACAGACATTGTTAGAAGAAAATTTCTATGCTCTCCAAATTCCAACAATTCCAAACCAAACAAAAAGGGTGTCACAATTTTCCCTATGCTCACTGACCCTGAAAACAGTCTACTTGGGAAACTCCCTGGTTGTGTTTCAGCTCCAATCACTTTGGAGGATTCTCAGGACCCAGCAGAGGTTGATCAAGCCTCTCTTCCACCCACTTAGGACTCAAAGGGGAAGTGAGGTGGTCTTCAAAAACAAATGGACCCATGTCCTAACTGTTCAGTTGGGCAGTGCTCCAAAACCCTAATTCTGGTTCTTTCTGCCTGTGGGTCCCTTTGTGCTCTGGGGTAGGAGCTCCAGGGTGCTAATTGAGTTGATCCTCCTTTGGGCCAAGCCTTGCCTTTGTGTGCCAAGGGGAATGATGTCCTCCATGACCCCAGAGAAGTGGGTCCCCAGAGACAAGAGAACACAATATCCTTCCCTACCTCCTCTGTCACATCTTGGTCCCTGCAAATGTTATAGGGAAAAATGAGGCAAGACACCAAACATAGTAGGAAACTGTTTTATTTGGCTGCAGCAAGGCTCAGAGAGCACAGCTTTTGTGGTAATCAATGAATCCCAGGAAACCTGAGTTCAGGTAGTTTCAGAATTTTATACCCAGCATGTAAGGGGAGGGATCCAGAAATTCACAGTATGAAAAAAGTTCACATAAAAAAGCTTTTTCTTTCACTGTTTTAGGCAAGTTAACTCTTCAAGGAGAACTCCTGAAAAGGGGGATAGCTTCTTTTCCCCATTTTTCCTCTCCCTGCCATTTGTTACCATGGATCTCCTTTGATAGCATATCTTAAAAATGTAGACATCTCTGAGAATCCCAGCTCAAGGCCAGTGGCCTTGTTTGCACATTTCTACAATCTAGTATACTGGATATGTTTGTGAAAAACTAGTAAGGAGTGCCCAGCACCTGGAGTGCTGGTATCTTCTCGGTCAGTGGCCAAGTAAAACAGGACAATAGGAAAACAGGAAGTTAATCAACATTGAACTCTTTTGCAGACTCTATGCTGACAGTTCTAAAAACAGCCATGGTGAAGAATCCTGGAGAAGCCAGATAAGACTTGTCTGTGCAGAAAGGGGGTGACACTTCAATACAAAAAGAACAGAGGGAAGGCACAGGAGAGGACTCAACAAAGGGGCTTGGAATCAAAGGAAAGGAACAGTGTCCTGGACAAGGGTGGCATCAAGCATGGAGTTAAGCCCAGGAATGAAGATACAAGTACATGGACCAGGCAGGGCTCCCATTAAAACAGACAGGGCTAGAGAGGGAAAGGAATGGATAAAGAGGCACTGTTGATGCAGGGAGAGGAGGGCTCAAGGCCCAAGTCCAATGATAGGTGTCAGGTTTGGGGATCAGGGCCCAGGCTGAGGGAGGCCAAAGAAATCAGAAAAATGGAAAGGGCTACATTTTACCAAAGAGAGACTGCGGGGCCAAAGGCCATGTCCAGTCCTCTGGCCCTGGAGAGCATCCTGGTAAGGGGATCTGTAAAGGGGGCACCACAGGAACAGTGACAACAGGAGGTTCCAAGGAGAGCAGAGCAGGAAGTGCCAGAGGATGCCTGATGATGGTGTGGGAACCAGGATCCCAGAAGGGATACCAGGCAGCAATACGGTTCTTCCATCCAGGGAAGCCAAGGGGAGTAGGGAAGCAGCCCAAACGTGGGGCCCAGAATACCAGCACAGGGAAGCACAAAACAAGAAAAGCCACCAGAGGCTTAAGTGAGGAGACAGGCCAGGGAATCGAGAGACAAGGGTTAGGCCTGGGGCCAGGGGATCAGGACAGTGGACATGGAAGAAGAGGGAAGGCAAGGGATATGGCAGTGGAGAAGCAGTCTCCAGGCCCAGGACCACTGCCAGGACTTAAGTTTACAAGGGCCCAGGGTGAGCAAGAGGCCCAGTCTAGAGACAGGGCTCTCATTCCCATGAAGTACTCTGCCAAGACAGGTGCCTGGCAAGGGATGGGGGACATGAGGAGGAGGATGGGAGGGCAGGGCGGTGAATTGCCATGGGTGCGGAGAGGGGCAAAAGCCAGGACTCAAGCCAGGATCCCAGGCAAGAGATGGATCCCACCAACAGAGCATTAGAATTCCAAGAAGCAGGAGGCCAACACTCCATGGGAAAGTGCATGTGGAAGGAGAGGAAGGGTTGGCTCTACGATGTAAAAACAGAGGGCAGAGCAAAGGGCACCTAGTGGAGTGCACAGAGGGCCCAACAAAGGAACCCCAGGTATTCCCCAACACAAAGTGACACATTTTGATGCCATGCAACATGAGAAATGTGGTCCAGGGCTCAGGTAAGCAGCCAGGTTCAGAAACTGAAGTGCAAAACATCAGGGTTAGGGAGGGCTGGGTTGGGGTAGGGGCATCATGCAAGGACAGATGGTTGATGAGGGAAGGGAGATGATCACACAGGGAAAGGTCATTGGAAGGCCCAAGTCCACTGCCAGGTGTCAAGGTTTGGAAGGCGAAGGGGCCCCAGGTGAGGAGCAGGGAGCCTCCCATAGGGAGCCTTTAGGGCCCAGAGGCCACTCAATTCCACTACTCTGCCCAAGGTGAGTAGAACCTCACAGGGAGACCAGGACCAAAGGAGGGCCAAAGGAGGGACCTGTGAGGGCATACCTTGCATCTGGAATATGGGGCATGATCAGTGGGGAGCCAGGGCCCCTTTGAGGATCCCAGGCTAGGGAGAAACAGGTACAGGGGAGGGTCTGGGCAGTGTCAGGATACCACAATACAAGGAGAACAGAAGGAAGGCCCAAGAGTGGGCCAGAAAACTGGACCTGAAATCATGGGACAGGGACAGGATCCATAAGAAGGGCAGCCAGTGGTTCAAGAAAGAGATGAGGCCAAGGACTGGAGAGCCAAGTAGCAGGACATAAGTCGGTGTCCCATGAAAACAGACGGGGCTGGGGAGGGGAAGGAAAATAGAAATGGGAGTGGGTGGTGCAGGGAGAAGAGGGCTAAAAGTCCAGGTCCATTGCTGGGTGTTAGGGTTGGGGAGTAGGGCCCAGGCTGATGGATGCCATAGGACCCAGGCTAGGGGCATGACTACAATTTCCCAAAGGGAGTTTGAAGTTCCAAAAGGCCAGGTCAAGTCCCCAGCCCTGGTGTGCATCCTAGTAAAGGCATCAGTAAAAGGGGTGCGACAGGGACAGGGATAACAGCATGTCCAAAGGAGGGCACAGCAGAAAAGGCCAGAGGATGTGTGTGGTTGGATTGGGGGCCAGGACCCCAGCAAGGAGACCAGGCAAGGGAACTAGATGTTGTCCCATGCCAGGACAGAGAAGGGAAGGGCAGGACAGGGCAGTAGGGCAGCACTAGGGTTTGGCAAGCAAGGTAAGGCAAGGAAAGCAGAAAATTGGCCCAAGCAAGGGGAGCAAAGTCAAAGCACATTGTCACTGGGAGCAAGAAGAGGCACTGGAAGCTCCATGGAAGAGCCAGGCCAGGGAATTCAGAGTGGAGGGCCAACGCTGTTGCAGGGGGTTCAGGACAATTTACAGGACTGGCGTGGGAAGCCAGGGGATCTGAGAGGTGACAGGCAAGCTCGAGGTCCATGGTCACTGCCAGGTGTCCAAGTTTCATGTTCAGGACCAATGTCCAAAGGAGAGCAAGGGGCCCAGGTGAGGGGCAGGGCTCTGTTCCCATAAGGTGCCCTGGCTCAGATAAGAATCTAGGGCCACTGAATGGGCAAAGGGGCCCTGTCAAGGGACAGTGCCCAGGAAGAGGGCAACGGGAGTGCAAAATGTGGGGTAGTGGTGGGTGCAGAGAGGGTCCAGAGCCAGGACCCAAGCAAGGAGCCCAAACAAGAGTCTCACCCGACTGACCAAAAATGAGGGGCCCAAAGAACAGGAGGCTCCCAGGTGTGCCCAGGAAAAACACAAGGGGATGGGAAGAAAGGGGTGACATGAGAAGGAGGAGTCAGCTGCAAGTACAGGGCAAACCAAGAGAAACACAGTAGGTGGTCCAAATTGAAATGACACCAGGCAAAGCCACAAGATGCCATGTGATTTGGGTATGCGGTCAGGGGCTCCGTTGAAGGATCAGGTTCATGGAGGGCTGGCTTGGGGTTGTAGCAGCATTGAAGACCAGAGGCAGGTGAAGGAAGGGAGGGAGTGGTGCAGAGCATATCTAGCACAAAGCACACTTCCACTGCCAGGTGTCAAGTTTCTGTCCAAAAGGGGAATAGGCAAGGGGCAGGAATGTGTTCCATAGGAAGATTTCAGACAAATAGGACAGTAGTCTGCCCTGGGTTAGTAGATCCTCAGAGAGGGACCAGAAGCAAAAAAGGGCCAAAGGAGGGGAATGTGAGGAAATGCCTTTCATCCGGATCTGTGTGGGGTGATCGTTGGGGAGAAAGGACCCAATCAAGGAGCCCACACTAGGCAGAAGCAGTGGAAGGAAGGGTCTCAGCAGTGACAGGATACCACAGCACAAGGAAAACCGAGGAGAGGCGTATCAGAGCCCCAAGTAAGGGGCCTGAAATCAAGGTACATTAGCAAGGTCCTCAATTAGGGTGGCCAGGGTCTCAAGCAAGGAGCCAGGCCTAGGAATAGAGAGCCAAGTGCAAGGGTTGGGGCCAGGAGTGCATGAAAACTGTCAGGGCTGGTGAGGGGAGGGAGGCAAGGGATGGAACTGGTGGCTCAAAGGAGGGAGGTTCAAAGCCCAGGCCCACTGCTGGGTGTCAGCGTCTGGGAACAAGGCCTGGGTTGAGTGAGGCCAAATGGCCTATGCAAGGGGAAGGGCTATGTTTAACAAAATGGAGCCCATGGGGCCAAGAGGCCAGGTCCAGTCTCCTGGTTTGGGTGAGTATCCTGGGAAGGGATCAGGAAAAGGAGCCTGGCAGCAACAGGGATGACAAGAGGGCCAAAGGAGGGCACAGCCTAAAGGGCCATAGGAATGGTGTGGGTGGAATATGGGCCAGAATACAAGCAAGGAGCACAGTTTAGAGACCTAAAGGAGGGCCCAGGTCAGGAAAGCTCAGAAAATCCAGGGCCAGTAAGGTGGGGCTGCACTAGGATACTACAGTACAGGAAATCCAAGGGGAGAAAGGAAGCAGCCCTAGAGAGGGGCCCACACCCCAAGCCCAGGGAAAGAAAGGCCACCAGAGGCTCAAGCAAGGAGCCAGGCCAGGAAATGAAGAGCCAAGGGCTTGGGCAGGGGCCTCAGGTAAGTGAACAAGCGGAAGGAGAGAAGGCAAGGGATCCAGCAGCGGGGTAGCAAGCTCCAAGCCCAGGGCCACAGGTTTCAGGGTTCTGGGAACTGGACCAAGGGCCCAGGGAGAGCAAATTGCCCAGGCCAGTGTCAGAGTGCTTTTTCCTATAAGGCATACTGGCATAGGTGATAATCTAGGTCCAGGGACTGGGCAAAGGTGGCTGGTAAATTAAGGGGGACCAGGAACAAGGCGAGGGGATAGCTCGACCCAAGGTCACAGTGGGTGTGCAGAGGGTTGAGAGCCAGTAACCAAGCAAGGAGTATAGGCAAGGGACCGACCTGACCCAAGATGATGAGAGACCCAAGAATCAGGGGACTGCACAAGGGGAAAGCAGGGAAAGAGAGGAAAGGGTGATGCGAGCATGAGAAAACTGCAGGAGGGTGGGTGGCGCAAGGTGAGTGTGTGAAGTAGGGGTCACAAAAAAGGGGCTCCCACGTCCAACCCAACATGAAGAGATGCCACGCGAAGCCACATGACACTATTTCACACAATGAATGAACAATTTCAGGGGCCCAGGCGAAGAGCCAGGACTGAAGACTGGAGCACAAAGGTTCAGGCTTCTTGAGGGCTGGTTGGGGGTAGGGACAGCATGCAAGGGGACAGGGCAGAGGAGGGAAGGGGTGCATCTGGCAGAGCAAGGTCCACACAAGGCCCACATACACTGCCAGGTGTCAGGGTTAGGGCAGCCAAAGGGGCCCAGGTGAGTGGTTGTGCTCTGTTTCCCATAGGAACTTTCAGGGAACAGAGGCCATCCGATTCCACTCCTCTGCCCAAGGTAAGTAGATCCTCAGGGAAGAATCTGTGACAGAGTAGGGCTTGGGAGTGTAGGTAGAGGATATGGAGAGATGGTGGCACACAGGGAAAAAGGCTCAAGGCCCAGGTCCACAGATAGGTGTCAGGGTTGGGGAGCAGGACCCGGGCTGAAGGAGGCCAAAGGACCCATGCAAGAGGGAGAGCTACTTACTCCTTTGGGAGCCAGGAGGGCCAATAGGCCAGGTCCATCCCCTGGTGTGGGTGTGAATCCTTGGAAAGGGATCAGGAAAGGGGGCTTGGCAGGGAAAGGAACAAAAGGAGAGCCAAGAGAAGGCACAGCGGGAAGTGTCGGAGTATGGATGCTGGAGGGGTAGGGCCTGGACCCAACAAGGAGACAAGGTAAGGGACCTAGAGGAGGGCCAATGCAAGGGGAGAAAAGGGAAGAGCATGGCTGGGAAGGCAGAAAGCACTAATGGTTTGCAGTGTAGGAACACCAAGGGGAGAAGGAAGCAGCCCAAGCAAGGGGCCCACAGTCAATGCCCAGGCACTGTCTGGGCAACAAGGGCCATTAGCGGCTCAAGCAGGAATCCAGGACAGGAAATGAGGAGCCAAGGGCTGAGGCTGGGGCAGGGGCAGAGGGGCTCAGGACAGTTGACAATACTTGGGTGGGAAGGCAGGGGATCCAACAGGGGCAGGCAGATACAGGCCCAGGTCCACTGCCTGGTGTTAGGGTTCTAGGTGTAGGACCAAGCACCCAGAAAGAGCAAGGGGCCCAGGCGAGAGGCAGGGCTCTGTTTCCTATAAGGCACCCTGGCTCAGATTAGAATCCAGGGACCTGGCAAAAGAGGCCTTGCAATGGAAGGGTGACAGGTGGAGGGTGATGTCAGGGCATAGCGGTGGTCCTGGTGGGTGCTCAGAGTGACGAGATCCAGGACCCATGCCAGCATCCCAGGAAGGGATCCACCCAATCTTTCTTGGATGAGAGACTGAAAGAGAACAAGACCCACATCTGCCAGAAGAATTCACGAGGGGAAGGCAAGGAAGGAATTGCATGAGGACCAGAACAGAGAAAATCACAAGGGGCACCTAGGGGAGCCCTCTGAGGCCCCCAGGTCAGACCCAACACAAAGAGACTCCATGTTATGCTAAAGGACATGAGGAAAGAGGTCAGGGGTTCAGACGAACAGCCAGGCCCTGGGACTGGAGAGCAACAGACCAAGGTTAGAGAAGGCTGGGTTGGGATTGAGGCAGCATGCAAGGTGAGAGGGCACTGGAGAGAAGGGAGGAGATTTCTCAAGGCTGGGTTGGAGCAAGTCACATGTTTACTGTCAGGCATCAAGGTTCAGGCAGTGAAGGAGACACAGGCTAGTGGCAGGGCTGTGTTTCTGACTGGGAGCATTCAGGGTGCAGAGGCCTGCCAATTCTGCTCCTCTGCCCCAGGTGAGTATATTCTCAGAGAAGGACCAAAGAAGCAGCAAAAGTGGGCACTGTGAGGTGATACCTGTGGTTCAGAGTTTGAGGTGGTGTCTATTAACAGCCAGGACCAATTTGAGGAGCCCAGGCTAGAAAGAAGTGGGGGGAGAAGAGGTTCTGGGCAGTTCCAGGACACCTAGCATAAGGGGAAGAGAGGTGAGTCAAAGGAGGCGGCCAGTAAAAGGAGCCTGAAACCAATGTACATGAAAGGGTCCTCGAGAAGGGCAGCCAGGGGCTCAAGCAAGGAACTGGGCCCAGTAATGGAAAGCCAAGCACTAGCACCTGGGCCTGGGTGAATGAAAAGGGACATGGTTGTTTGTGGGACCTCTTATACCTCTGTAGCCTGGGTAGAGCAGACTGGCTCCTCCAGGAGAGAGAACCCTCCCACCTTGGTGTTCAGGCTAGCTTGTATTCTGCCTCAGCCCGTGTAGAGGGGACGTGCCCCTCCAACCATGAGACCCCTCTAATCTGGGTGTTGGAGTGTGGCAGGTACACAACTGCAGCCAGGGTAGCAGAGATTTGCCTCTCCAGGCAGGATATCCCTTTCATCTGGTTGTCAGGGGGAGCTCTTATCCAGCCACAACCAGTGTAGATGGGACTCGCCCCTCATGGCAAGAGACCTCTCCCTACTAGGTGTGTGGGGAGCTCTTATATCTCCAAAGCCAGCGTGGAGGGGACTCACCCCTCAATTCAGGAGACACCTAAAACCTGGGTGTCAGTGGGAGCACCTATACCATCAAGGGCAGGGTCCAGGGGACTCAACCGTCCAGGAAGGAGACTCCTTCAAGCTGGGTGTCAGGGGAGCATCTGTACTGCAGCAGCCAGAGTAGAGAAGACTCGCCCCTCCCAGGGAGGAGACGCGTTCCACCTGGGTGTCTCAGGGAGCTTGTACACCACCTTAGCCAGGGTAGAGGTAACTTGACCCTCCAGACGTGAGACCCCTCCCACATGGGTTTGGGGGGAGCTCATATACTACTGCAGCCACTAGAGAGGGTACTTGCTGCACCAGGCGAGAGACACCTCCCACCAGGGTGTCAGGGGGAGGTTGTATACTGCCACAGCCAGGGTAGAGGGGACTCGCCTCACCAGGCAGGAGACCCCTTCCACCTTGGTGTCTGGGGGATCTTGTATATTACCGCAGCCAGGTTACATGGGACTTGCCTCTCCAGGCGAAGACCCCTCCCACCTGGGTGTCAAGGGGAGCTAATATATCAGTGCAGCCAGGGTAGCAGGGACTCGCCTCTCCAAGTTAGAGACCCCTCCCACTTGGGTGTCTGGAGGAGCTCCTATACCTCCACACCCAGGGTAGAGGTTCCTTGCCCTTCTAGGGGGAAGACACTGCCCACATGGGTGTCCTGGGAGTTCTCATATGGCACCAGCCAAAGTAAAGGGGACTAGCCCCTCCAGGTGGGAGAACCCTCCCACCTGGGTGTGGGGTGAGCTTCTATACCACAAGGGCCAGGGTAGAGGGGACTTGCCCTCCAAGTGGGAGACCCCTCCCACCTGGGTGTCTGGGGAAGCTTGTATACCTCCACAGCTAGGGTAGAAGGGATTCACTGCTCTAGAAGGGGAACCCATTCTACCAAGCTGTCAGGGGGAGCTCTTATAAAGCCACAGCCAGGGTAGAGGGTATTCGCCTTTCCAGGAGGGATATCCCTCCAACCTGGGTGTCAGAGGGAGCTCCTATACTGCCACAGCCAGGGTAGATGGGATGCACCCCTCCAGGTGGGAGACCCCTTCCACATGGTTGTCCAGAGAAACTCCTATACCATCACAAGAAGGATAGGGGAAACTTGACACTCCAGTCGGGAGACCCCTCCCGCCTGGGTGTCAGGGGGAGCTAGTATACTGCCCCAGCCAGGGTAGAGGGGACTCACGCCTCCAGGCGAACGGCTTTCCCACCTAGGTGTCAGGGGAAGTCATGTACCACAGCAGCCAGGGTAGAGGGTTCTTGCCCCTCCAGGTAGGAGACAATTGCCACCAGGCTATCAGGGGGAGCTCATTTACTACAGGAGCCAGGGTAGAAGGGACTCGCCCCACCATTTTGGGGACCCCTCACAGGTGGGTATTGTGGTGGGGGGAGCTTGTATACTGCCATAGCCAGGGTAGAGGGCACTCACCCCTCCTTGCCAGAGACCCCACCCACCTGGGTGTCTGGGGTAGCTCCTACATAGCAGCAGCCAGGGGAGAGCCCACTCTCCCCTCCAGGTGGAAGACCCCTTCAGAGGAATCTCATATATTGCAGCAGCGAGGTAGAGTGGACACACACCTCCAGGCAAGAGATCCCTCCCATTTGGTGCCAGGGCAATCTTGTATGCCACCTTAGCCAGGGTAGCTTGGACTTGCCCATCCAGGAGACCCCTTTTACCTGGTTGTCAGGGCGAGCTCTTATCATGCTGCAACCATTGTAGAGGGGACTTGCCTCTTAAGGCAAGAGCCCCCCTCCCCCTGGGTTTGGGGGGGAGCTTCTATATCTCCAGAGCCAGGGTGTAGGGGACTTGCCCCTCAAGGAAGGAGAGCCCTCCCACCTGGGTGTCAGTGGGAGCTCCTATACCTCCACAGGCAGTGTCCAGGGGACTCTACCATCCAGGCAGGAGACTCCTCTCACTGGGTGTCAGCAGAGCTCCTATTCAGTAGCAGCCAGGGTTGAGGGAACTTGCCCCTCCAGGCTGGAGAACCCTTCCACCTGGGTGTTTCATGAAGCTTGTATACCACCTTAGCCAGGGTAGAGGCGACTCACCCCTCCAGAAGTTAGACCCCTCTCACATGGGTATCAAGTAGAGCTCATATTCCACTGCAGCCAGTGTAAAGGGTACTTGCTACACCAGGTGAGAACCCCTCCCATCGGGGTGTCAGGGGGAGGTTGTATACTGCCACAGAGAGTGTAGAGGGGACTCACCTCTCCAGGAGAAGAACTCTCCCACCTGGGTGTCAGGGAAAGCTAGTATACCACTGCAAACAAGGTAAAGGGTACTCGCCCCTTCAGGTGGGAGACCCCTCCCATCTGGGTTAGGGAGGGGTGTTAGTATACTGCTGCAGCCAGGGTAGTGGGGACTCACCCCTCTAGGCGGGTGACCCTTCCAACCTGGGTGTCATGCAGAGCTCATATGCTGCCACAGCCAGTATAGACGGAACTCACCCCTCAAGGCGGGGGACCAGTCCCATCTGAGTGTCTGTGGGAGCTCATACACCACCACAGCCAGGGTAGACTGTACTCTCCCCTCCAGGCGGGAGACTCCTTCCATCTGGAGGGGTGCACTCCAATACCATTTCAGGAAGGGTATAAGGGTCTCTCCCCTCCAGGCGGGAGACTCCTCCCACCTCAGTGTCAGGGGAGCTCCTATACTACAGCAGCCAGAATAGAGGAGAATTTCCCCTTTACCTGGGAGACCTCCCCCACCTGGGTGTTTGGGAGAAATGTATACTGCTGCAGCCAGGTTAGAGGTGACTCGCCCCTCTGGGTGAAAGACCCCTCCCACCTGAGTGTCAGGTGGAGCTCATATATCCCAGCAGCCATGGTAGAGGCGACGGGTTCCTCCAGGCAGGAGACACCTTCCACTTTGGAATGGGGGTAACACCTATATCGCCATAGCCAGGGTAGAGGGGACTCGCCCTCCAGGCCAAAGACCCTTCCCTCATGGATGTCTGGCAAGTTGGGGTTCGTATACAGCTGCAGCTGGGTTAGCAGTGACTCAACCCTCCAGGCAGGAGATATCTCCATCCTGGGGGAAACAGGGTGCATTTATACCCTTGCATCCAGGGATGAGAGGACTCGCCCCTTCAAACGGGATACCCTCACACCGGTAAGGGGGGAGCTGGTACACCGCTGCAGCCAGGGTATTGAGGACTCGCCCCTGGAGCAAAGAGACCCCTCCAACCTGGGTTTGGCATGGGGAACTTGTAGGTACACCTTAACCAGGGTCGAGGAGACTCGCCCATCCAGGCTGGAGACCACTCCAACCCGGCTGTCTGCAGGAGCAAATATACTACCAAAGCCACAGTAGAATGTACTTGCACCTCTTGGCAAGACCCTTCCACCAGGGTCTCAGCGGAAACTCATATACCACCACAGACAGGACAGAGGGGACTCACCCCTTCATGCGGGAGACCGCTCCCACCTGGGTGTCTGAGGGAGCTTGTATACCTCCGCAGCCAGGGTAGAGGGGACTTGCTGCTCCAATCAGGAGACCCTTCCCACCTGTGTGATTTCCTATACCGGCACAGACAGTGTAGAGGAAACTTCCCCATCCAGGCGGGAGACCACTCCCACCTTGGTGTATGGGGGGAGATACTAAACTGCCACAGCCAGAATAGAGGGGACTCGCCTCTCCAGGCAAGAGACCCATTCATCCTGGGTGTCAGGGAAAGCTAGTAAACCACTGCAGCCATGGTACAGGGGACTTGCCCCTTTATGAGGGAGACCCCTCCCATCTGGGTATGGGGGTGAAGCTCCTATACCACAACAGCCAGAACAGAGGGGACTCGCCCCTCCAAGCCGGAGATGCCTCCCACCTTGGTGCCTGGGAGAGCTGCTACATCTCCTCAGCCAGGGGAGAGGGGAGTTATCCCTCTAGGCAGGAGACCCCTCCCACAAGTGTGTCAGGTGGAACTGGTATACTGCTGCAGCCATGGTATAGTGGACTCTCTCCTCCAGTTGGAAGACCCCTCCCACATGGGTGTCTTTTGGAGCTTATAAACAGCTTGAGCCATGGTAGAGAGGACAAGACCCTGCAGGCAAGGGACACCTCTCACCTGGTTGTCAAGGGAGCTCATATACTCCAGCAGCCATGGTAGAGGTGAGTCACCCATCCACGTGGCAGACCTTTCCAGGCGTCAGACACTTCCCACCTGTGAATCAGAGGGAACTGGTGTACCACCGCAGCCAGAGTAGAGGGGACTCACTCCTCCAGGCAGGAGCCCCCCACACCTGCATATCTGGTGGTGGGGGCTCATGTACCGCTCCAGCCAGGGTAGCAGGGATTCACCCCTCCAGGGAAGGGAACCCTCCCACCTGGGTTCTAGTGAGCTTCTATACCTTTGCATCCAGGATAGAGGGGAAACACCCCTACAGGCTGGAGACCCTTCCCACCAGGATATTGGGGGAAGCTCCTATACTAATAGAGCCAGGGTAGAGGTGTTAGCCACTGCAGGCAGGAGACACCTCCCACCTGGATGTCCAGGGAGCACTTATAGGAACCAGCCAAAGTAGAGGGGACTCCCCCCTCCAGGCGGGAGACCCCTCCCACCTGTGTATCAGGGGGACCTTGTATACCACCACATCCTGGGTAGAAGGGACTTGTCCCTCCATGTTGGAGACTCCTCCAACATGGGTGTCCAGTGGATCTCCTGTACCACTGCAGCCACCTTAGAGGGAACTCGCATGTCCTTCCTGGGTGTCAGGGGAAGCTTGTTTTGGCCAAACCAGGGTAGAGGGGAATTGCCCCTCCAGTCAAGATATCCCTCCCACCTGGGTGTCAGAGGGAGCTCATATACTGCCACAGCCAGGAGAGAGAGGACTTTCCCCTCCAGTTGGGAAACCTCTCCCACCTGGATGTGCAGTGGGAGCATGTAGACCACTGCAGCCAAAATATAGTAGAATTGCCCCTTCAGGTGGGAGACCCTTCCCACCTGGGTGTCAGGGGGAGCTCTTATACTGACAAAGCCATGATAGAGGGGACTCTCCCATCTAGGCAGGAGACTCCTTCCACCTGGGTGTCCTGGGGAGCTCCTATATCACTGAAGCCAGGGTTCTGGGAATTCGCCCTTCCAGGCAGGAGACCCCTTCCACCTGAGTGTCAGGGGGAGTTCTTATATCGTCAAAGCCAGGGTAGAGGGGACTTGCCCCTCCAGGGTGCATATGCTTCCACCTCGTATGGGGGAAGAACTCCTATACAGCTGCAGCCAGGGTAGAGGGGATTTGCACCTCCAGGCTGAGAGACCCCTCCCACCTGGGTGTGGTAGGGTGGAACTCGTTTACAGCCACAGCTAGCGTAGCAGGTACTCGCCCCTCCAGGACAGACACCCCACTTACCTGGTTGTTGGGGAAGCTTGTATACCTCTGTAGGCATGGTGGGGACTCTCTCCTCCAGTCAGAGACCCTTCCCACCTGGTTGTGGGAGGAGCTGGAATACTGCTGCAGCCAGGGTAGAGGGGAATCGCCCTTACAGGTGGGGGACCCGTTTCGCTAGGGTGTTGGGGGGAACTCCTATACTGCCAAAGCTAGGGTAGAGGAGTTCACCCCTGCAGGCAGGAGACCCTTCCTACTTGGGTATCCAGGGAGCTCTTATAGGGCACCAGCCAAAGTAGAGGGGACTCGCCACTGCTGGTGGGAGACCTCTCCCATCTGGGTGTCCAGGGAGCTCTTATAGGACACCAGCCAAAGTAGAGGGGACACATCCATGCAGGCGAAAGACCCCTCCCACTTGTGTGTCAGAGGGAAGTTGTATATAGCCTTAGCCAGGGTAAAGGTGAAAGCCCGTCCATGCGGGAGACCCTTCCTACCTGGGTGTTTGGGAGAACTTTTATACCGCTGAAGCCAGGGTACAGGGGACTTGTTGCTCCAGGCAGGAGACTGCTCCCACCTGGTTTTCCTGGGAGAGCTCGAATACCTAGGCAGCCAGGGAGACCCCTCCCATTAAGGTGTCCATGAGCTCTTATATGCCACCACTCAAAATAGAGGAGACTTGCCCCTCAAGGGAGGAGACCCCACCCACCCACCTGGGGAGCTCAGTTACTTCCAAAGCCAGGATAAGGGGACTTGCCCCTGCAGGAGTGAGACCCCTACCACCTGGATGTCCTGGGGGCTCTTATATGGCACCAGCCAAAGTAGAGGAGAATCCCCAGATCAGGCGGTAGGCCCCTCCCACCTGGGTGTCTGGGTGAGCTTGCATACCTCCTCATCCATGGTACAGGGGACTCTCTGCTTCAAGCGGGAGACCCCTCCCACCTGGGTGTAGCGGAGGTGGCAGGAACACCTATAACACTGCAGCTAGGGTTGAGGGAAATCGCCCTTCCAGGTGGGAAATCGCTCCCACCTGGGTGTTCATTGGGAGCTCTTTTACCGCTGCAGCCATTGTGGAGAGGACTTGCTCCTCTAGTCAAGAGACCACTCTAACCTGGTTGTCAGGGGAGCTCCTATACTGCAACATACAGGGTAGAAAAGACTGACCACTCTAGGAGGGAGACCCCTCCCACCTGGGTGTTGGTGGAGGGAGGCTAATATACCTCAGCAGCCAGGGTAGCAGGGACTTGTCCTCCCAGGGGAGATACCCCTCCCACCTGGGTGTCTGGGGAGCTCCTATACTCTGCAGCCAGGGTAAAGGGGACTTGCCCCTCCAGTTGGGAGACTCCTTCCACCAGGGTATTGCTGGGGAGCTCTATACCACCATAGTCAGGGCAGAGGGTTTCACCCCTGCAGGCGGGGACTCCTACCACCTGGGTGTCCAGGGAACTTTGATAGGGCACCAGCCAACGTAGAGGGGCTCACCCTTCCAGGCAGGACACCCCTCCAACCTGGGTTTCCAGAGTAACTTGTATACCGCCTGAGCCAGGGTAGTAGTTACTTGACCATCCATGTGGGAGACACCTCTTACCTGGGTGTCTGGGGGAGCTTGTATACCCCTGCAGCCAGTGCAGAGGGAACTCCTAACACCAGGCCAGAAGTCCCCCACACACACACACTTGATTGTTGGTGGAGCTCATATACTGCTGCAGCCAGGAGAGACAGGACTTGCCCCTCCAGTTGGAAGACCCCTCCCACCTAGTTGACAAAGGGAGCTTGAATACCTTTGCAGCCAGGGTAGAGAAAACTTGTCCCTATAGGCGGGAGACGCCTCCTACCAGAGAGTCTGGGAAACCACCTATACTGCCACAGCCAGGGTAGAGGGGTCTGCCCCTGCAAATGGAAGTCTCCTCCCACCTGGGTGTCCAGGGAGACCTTATAGGGCACCAGCCAAAGTAGAGGGGACTCATCCTTCCAGGTGGGAGCCCCCCCCACCTGGGTGTCAGGGGAAGCTCCAATACTGCTGTAGCCAGAGTAGAGGGGAATCTCGCTCCAGTCCCTTCTACTTAGGGCAGGAGACCCCTCTCACCTGGGTACCCTGAGGAGCTCCAATCCTGTGCAGCAGGGTAGAGGGGATTATAGCCTCCTGGGGGGAGACTCTTTCCTTTTGGGTGTCAGGGGAGATCCTATAACACTCCAGCCAGCATAGAGGGGACTCATCCCTAGAGGTGGGAGACACAACTCACCAGTTTTGCAGGGTGAGCTTTTATACTGCTGCAGCCAGGGTAGAGGGGACTCACCAATCCAGGAAGGGGACCCCTCCCACCTGGGTGTTGCAGGGAGCTTGTATACCAAGTTATCCAGGGTAGAGGGGATTGGAGGTGTGAAGCCCCTCTACCCTGGCTGTGGTGGTATGTGGGGAGAAAGGGGAGTAACGGGAATGGGTGGTGCAGGGAGAGGAGGGCTCATGTACCAGATTCACTGTTAGGATTGAGGAGCAGGGCCCAGAATGAAGGAGGCCAAAGCCCCCAGGCAAGGGGCACTGCTACCATTTCCCAAAGGAAGACTGTAGGGCCAAACATCCCAGATACATTCCCTGGCTCTGATGAACATCCTGGAAAGGGATCTGGAAAAGGAGCCCAACAGGGACAAGGACAACAGGAGGGCCAAAGGAGGGCACAGCGTGAAGTGCTGGAAGAAAGAGGTTTTGTGGGGTTCAGGTGAGGACCGCAGTAAGGAGCCCAGGCTAGAGATCTAGAGGAGGGCCCAGGCTAAGGGAGAACAGGGAAGGGTGTGGCCCAGCAGGCAGGTACTGCACTAGGTTTGTAAGATGCAGGGACCACAAGCGAGCGGGGAAGCGGCCCCCGTGAGTCCCACAGTTCAAGCCTAGGGAAGCAGGGAGCACGAAGGACCCCCAGAGACTCAAGAGAGGAGCCAGTCCAGGAAATGGAAAGCCAAGGGCCAGCAATGGGGCAGGGGTCTCAGGACAGTGGACAGGGCTGGGAAGGGAAGGCAGGGGATCCAGCACAGTGGAGGCAGGCTCAAGGCCCAGCACCACTGCCAGGTTTCCGTTTTCGTGGTGCTGTCCTAAGGGTCAAGGGAGATCAAATAGCCCAGTCTAGGTCAGGGTTCTGTTTCCCATAAGGCACCCTGGCCCAGATGAGGATCAAGGGCCATGGACCAGGCCAAAGGACCTGCCAAAGGACATGGGTCAGGAGGAGTGCAATGTTAGGGCACAGTGGGGGGTCACAGAGAGGGGCAAGAGCCAGTTCACAATCAAGGAGTCCAGGTAAGGGACTGACCCCCCTCCAAAAGGTTTTAGGAACCCAATGAGCAGGAGGCCCCTGCTCCAGGAAAACGTACTAGGGGAAGGAGAGGTAGGATCAGTGCTAAAAGGAGGAGAGATAGGGCTGCGAAAAGGGCACAGACAGGAGCGAGCTTGGGGGCCAAATCAAGGTGCACCCAGGTCAGACATGACAGGAAGAGACACCACATAAAGCAATGCAACCCGAGTATTGCAGTAAGGAGCTCAGGCTGGCAACCAGGCTAGGGGACTCTAGGGAGAACAGTGAGGATGAGGAAGGGCTGGGTTGGCTTAGGGGCAGCTTGCAAGGCTAGCTGGAGAATGGATTGCCCAGGGTAAGTTCATCACTAGGCCCAAGTCCAGTGCCTGTTGTCAAGTTTGGACTGCAAAGTGGGTCCAGGTGAGAGGCAGGGATGTATTACCCACAGGGATCATTTAGGGTCCAGAGGCCAGCCAATTTCACTCCTCTGCCTGGACCAAAGAAGGGCAATGTGAGGGATACCTTTGGTCCAGTATTGGGGCGGTGTTGATGGGTAGCCAGCAACCAATGTAGGAGACAAGGCTAGCTAGAAGCAGGGGAAAGGCAGGGACCTGGCAATGATAAAATTTCTCAGTACAAAGGGAACAGAGGGGAGGAACAGGAGAAGGCCAATCAAGGGGTCTGAAATCAAGGAACAGGGACAGGGTCCTTAAGAAGCATGACCAGGGCTTCCAGCAAGGATCCAGGCCAAAGAATGGGGAGCCTAGTGCTGGGACCCAGTCCTGGGTCCAATGAAAACAGACAAGTCTGGGGAGGGGAGAAAAGGGTGCAAGGGTAGTGGATGACATAAGGAGAGGAGGGCTCAAGGCCCTGGTTCACTACTGGGTGTCAGGATTGAGGAGCAAGGCTTTTGCAGAGAGTCCAAAGTCCCACAGCTGCATTTTCCCAAAGGGAGCCCACAGTGCCAAACACCCACTTACATTGCATTGGACCTGGTGGGCATCCTCGGAAAGGGATCTTGAAAAGTGTCCCAGCAGGGACAAGGACAACAGGAGAATGAAGGAGGGTACAGCGTGAAAGGCCAGAGGAAGGGTGTTGTGGGGTGTGGGACAGGACTCCAGAAAGGAGCCCAGGCTAGGGACCAATAGGAGGGCCCAGGCCAGGAAAGGGCAGAGAAGCCTGAGGCTGGGGAGGCTGGTGACAGTAGTGTTCTGAGGTTTAGGGAATCCAAGGGGAGTAGGGTACTAGACCCATCAAGGCCCGCAGTCCAACCCCAGGGAAGCACAGAGTAACAGGGGTCCCCAGAGGCTCAAGAGAGGAGACAGGCCAGGGAATGTACATCCAAAGGCCAGGTCTTGGGCAGGGGTCTCAGGACAGCAGACAAGACTTTGGTGGAATGGCAAGGGATCCAGCAGGGGACAGGCAGGCTCCTAGCCCAGAGCAACTGCCAGGTTTCAGGATTCCGGGTCCAGGACCAAAGTCCCAGAGAGAGCAAGGGGCCCAGGCAAGGGGCAGGACTCCATTACCAATAATGCACTCTGTCCCAGATGAGAATTCAAGGACAGGTACCTGGCAAAAGAGGACAGGCAAGTGAAGGCTTCCAGGAGGAGGGCAATAGGAGGGCACAGCAGTGGGTCTTGGTGGGTGCATGGGGGGGGCAACATCCAGAACCCAAGCCAGGAGCTCAGGCAAGGGACCCACCCAACCAATTGTGATGAGTGTCCCAAGGAACAGGAGACCTGCAAGCGTCAGCGGATATTGGAAAGGGAAGTGGAAGAAGGGCTGCACAAGGACAAAAAGACAGAGAAAAGTACAACAGGCACCTAAGGGAGCATGCTGGCAGTCCCAAGCAAGGGCTCCCCAGGTGAGACCCAAAAGGAAGAGACTCCATGCTACACCAAAGTACATGAGGATCTCTGTCAGGGACTCATGTCAGCACCAGGTCCGGGGACTGAAGCGCAAAAGGTCAGGGTTAGGGAGGACTGTGTTGGGGTAGGGGAAGCATGCAAGGCCAGATGACAGGGGAGGGAAGGGGGTGGATCTCTCAGGGATGGGTTGAAACAAGTTGCATGTTAACTGCCAGGCCTCAAGGTTCAGGTAGCAAAGGGGACTCAGGCAACAGGTTGTACTTCCCATAGGGAGCATTAAGGGTGAAGAGGCCAGCCAATATGGCTCTGCTTCCCAGGTGAATAGATCCTCAGAGAGGGACCTGGACCAAAGAGGGTCAAAAGAGAGCAGCACTGTGAGGGGAGGTTGTGGGGGTTGTTGGTTGGCAGCCTGGACCCATTTGAGGAGCCCAGGCTAGGGAGAAGCAGGGAAAGCGAAGGGGCCCGTCAGTGCCAGGATACCATAGCACCAGTGGAACAGAAGAGAGGCACAGGATGGGGTCTATAAACAGAGGCCTGAAACCAAGGGAAGAGAAAAGGTCCCCAAGAAGGGCTGCCAGAGGCTCATGCAAGGAGCCATGCCCAGTAATGGAGAGCCAAGTGCTAGCACCTGGGACAGGGTGAATGAAAATGGATATGGTTGGGAAGGGGACAGAGGGGAGAAATCTCAGTAGGTGGCACAGTGGGAGGAAGGCTTAAGGTCCAAATGCACTAAAGGGTGCAGGACTGGATTGAATTGCAGGACACAGGCTAAGGGAATCCAAAGGGCCCATACAATCGGCAGGGGTACATTTTCCCAAAGGGAACCCACAGGGCCACGAGGCCAGGTCAAGTATCTGGCCTGATGAGCATCCTGGAAATGGGATAAGGAAAGTGGGCTTGGGAGAGATAGAAACCACAAGGGGGCGAAAGGAGGGAACAATCTTAAGGGCCGCAGGATGGGTCTGAGTGCATTGGGGGCCATGACCCAAGGAAAGAGCTAAGACTAGGGACCTAGAGGAGAGCCCGGCCAGGACAGTGCAGGGAAGGGCAGAGACAGTAAGGCTTCACTGAACTAGGGTACTTCAGTACAGGGAAACCAAAAGGAGGAGAGAAGCAGCTCTAGTGTAGGGCGCTCAGACAAAGCCCAGAAAAGAATAGAACAAAAAGCGCCACCAGAGGCTCAAGCGAGGAGCCAGGCAAGGAAATGGAGTGCCAAGGGCCAGGGCTTGGGCCTGGGGCTTAGGACAGTAGAAAACACTTGGGAGGGAATGAAGGGGATCCAGCAGGGTGCAGTCAGTCTCCACACCCAGGGCCACTACCAGGTGTCAGGGTTTCTGGTGGAGGACCAAGAACCCAGAGAGAGTAAGTGGCCCAGGCAAGGGGCAGGGCTCTGTTTTTCATATGGCACTTTGGCCCAGTTGAGAATCCATGGAGAGGGACATGGCAAAGGAGACCTGGCGATGGAAGGGAGCCATGAGGATGGCTATGGGAGGGGATGGTCTGGGGTCATGGTAAATATATAGTGGGACAATAGCCAGGACAGTAACCAGGTGCTGAGACCAGGTACCCACCCTACCTACCTAGGACGTGGGACCCAAGGAGCAGAAGACTCACAAGCACCAGGGTAATTCACAAAGGGATTGGAAGGATGAGCTGCACAAGGACCATGAGACAGAGGGAAGCTCAAGGGGCACCTAGGAGAGCCCTCTGGCTAGCCCAAGAAAGGAGCCTCCAGTTCAGACTTAAAATGAAGTAACTCCACGCTATGCAAAGGGACATGAGAAAAGCGTCAGGGACACAAAGGAGCACACAAAACCGGAACAGGAGCACCAAGGGCCTGGGTTAGGTAAGGCTGTGTTGGGGTAGGGGCACCAGAGGGCAGGGGAGAGAAGGGAGGGGATTGCTCTGGGCTGGGTTGCAGCAAGTCCCATGTTAACTGCCAAGACACAATTTCAGGCACTGAAGAGCACTCTTGCAAGTGGTAGGGAGTGAAGGGCACTCATGCTCCCATAGGGAGCATTCAGGGCGCAGAGGTGAGCCAATTCCGCTACTCTGCCCCAGATAAGTAGATCCACCGAGAGGGGCCTGGACCAAAGGAGGTGCCAAAGAGGGTACTGTGAGGGGATACCTGGTGTATGGTAGTGTGCGTGGGAGTGGTCAGGCTTCCAGGACCCATTCAAGCAGCATAGGCTATGAAGAAGCAGGGGGTGCACAGTGTCTGAGCTGTGCAAGGATACCAAAATGATGGTATCAGAGGGGAGGCACAGGAGGAGGCCAGCAACAGGGGCCTGAAACCAAGGGACAGGGAAAGGGTCCAAAATAAGTGTAGCAAGGATGTCAAGCAAGGAGCCAGGCCCAGTAATGGAGAGCGAAGTGTTAGCATCTGGGCCTGGGTGAATGAAAAGAAACATGGAGGGGGAGTAGTGAAACGAGAGAAAGTGGAATGGGTGGCACACCTGGAGACGGGCTCAAGAACCGCGTCCACTGCAGGGTGTAAGAGATCCGGAGCAGGGTCCCTGCTTAGGGAGGACAAAGTACTCAAGCAAGGGGCTGGGGTATTTTTTCCAAATGTAGCCCCCAGGGCCAAGAGGCCAGATCAGATCGCCTGGCCCGGGTGAGCATCCTGGGATGTGGATCAGGAAAGCAGGCATGACAGAAACAGAAATGACAGGAAGGGCAAATTTGGGCACAGCCTGAAGGGCCGCAGGACAGGTATGGGTGAGGTGGGTGCCAGGACGTCAGCAAGGAGACCAGGAAGGGACCTAGAGGAGTGCCCAGGGCAGGGGAGAGCAGGGAACACCGGGCCCGGAAGACAAGCCTGCACTAGGGTACTGCAGTCGAAGAATGCCAAGGGGAACAGGGAAGTGGCCCCAGCAAAGGGGCCCTCAGACAATGCCCAGAAAAGTAGTGAGCAAGAAGGGCCACCAGAGGCTCAAGTGAGAGCCAGGCCAACTTAATGAGAGCCAAGGGCCAGGGATTGGGCAGGGGGGCTCAGGACAGTGGATTACATTTGGGAAGAAAGGCATGGGATCCAGCAGGGGGCAGTCAGGCACAAGGCCCAGAGCCACCTCAGGTGTCAGAGTTCCTGTCAGAGGACTACGCACCCAGGGAGAGCAAGGGGCCCAGGCAAGGGGCAGAGCTCTGTTTCGCATAAGGTGCCCTGGGTCAATTTTGAATCCAGGGTCATGGATCTGGCAAGGGAGGGCAGACAGGGAAGGGTGCCAGGAGAATTGGGATGAAAGTTCATGGTGGGGAGTCATGTTTGGTGCACTGTGGGGTGAGACCGTGACACAAGACATGTCCCCAGGCAAGCGACCCACACTACGGATTGTGATGAGGGACCCAAGGAGCAGGAGACCTGCAAGCACCAGAAAAAATTGCAATGGGAAGGGGGTAATGGATGCTTGTGGACCAGGAGGAAGAGGGAAGTGCAAAGGGTACCTAGGTGAGCCCTCTAGGGAGTCCAAGTTAGGGGCCGCCAGGTCAGACTCAACATGAGGAGACTCCATGCTATGTCAAGGGACATGGAGAATATAGTCAGGGGCCTAGGCAGGTGCCAAAGCACGGAGAAGCACAAAGGGTCAGGGTTAGGGGGGTTGGATTGGGGTAATAGCATCATGCAAGGTCAGAGGGCAGGGGAGGGAAGGGAGGAAAGAGCTGAGGCCTAGGTTAGAATAAGTCCCATCTTACCTGGCAGGCCTCAAGGTACAAGCAGTGAAGGGGAATCAGGTGAATAGCATGGCTGTTTCCCATGGGGAGCATTAAGGGTGCAGAGACCAGCCAAATCTGCTCCTCTGCCCCAAGTGAGTAGATCCTCAGAGAAAGATCTGGACCAATGAGGGGCAAAAGAGGGTACTGTGAGGGGATACCTGGTGTGTGGCATTGGTGCACAGCAGAACCCATTTGAGGAGCGTAGGCTAGAGCCAAGCAGGGGTAGCAGAAGCGCCAGGATTTGCCAGGATACCAAAACATGAGGGGAACAGAGGGGAGGCACAGGAGGGGACTGGAAAAAGGGGCCTGAAGCCAAGGGACAGGGACAGGGTCCTCGAGAATGGTGGCCAAGGGCTCAAGCAAGAATCCTGGCCCAGTATTGGAGAGACAAGTGCTAGCACCTGGGCCTGGGTGAATAAAATGAAACATGGATAGGGAGGGGCAGGAGGGGAGAAAGGGGAGCACAGTGGGAGGAGCACTCATGCTCAGGTCCAGTGCAGGGTGTCAGGTTTCCGGAGTAGAGCCCTGGTTGAGGGAGGTGAAATTCCTAGGCAAGAAGAAGAGCTATGTTTTCCCAAAGGGAGTCTCTAGGGCCAAGTGGCCATGCCAAGTCACCTGGCCTGGATGAGCATCCTGGGAAGGGGATAAGGAAAGCAGGCATGGCAGAGACAGAAGGGACTGGATGGCCAAAGAAGGGCACAGCCTGAAGGGCCACAGGATTGGTGTGGGTGGCGTGGAGGTCAGGACCCCATCAAGGACCCCAGAAAGGGACCTAGAGGAGGACCCAGGCAAGCGGATAGCAGGGAATGCCAGGTTGGGAAGGCAGAACTACACTAAGGTACTGAGGTACGGGGAAGCCAAGGGGAGCATCGAAGCAGCCCCAGCGAGTGGCCCTCAGACAACGCCCAGAAAAGCAGTGAGCAAGAAGGGCCACAGAGATTCAAGCCAGGAGCTAGGCCTTTGAACAGAGAGCCAAGGGCCAGGCTTGGGCAGGGTTCAGGACACTGGACAAGATTTGGGAGGGATGGCAGGGGACCCAGTAGGGGTCAGTCAGGTGCCAGGCCCAGGGCCACCTTCAGGTTTCAGGGTTCCTGGTGGAGGATCAAGCACCCAGGGAAAGCAAGGAGCCCAGGCAAAGGGCAGAGCTCTATTTCCCAAAAGGCACCCTAGCTTATATTTGAATCCAGGGCCAGGGACAAGGAAAGGGATACCAGACAAGGGAAGGGGGCCAGGAGGAGGTGATGAAAGGGCATGGCGGGGGTCATGGTGGGTGCACTGTAGGGAAAGAGCCATGACTCAAGACAGGCCCCCAGGAAAGGGACCCACCCAACCGATTGTGATGAGGGACCCAAGGAGCAGGATACTTGCAAGCACCAGGAAAAAGTGTGAGGGGAAGGGAGGTTGGGGCTGCATGAAGAACAGGAGACAGTGGGAAGAACAAGGGGCAACTAGGAGTGCCTGGTGTGGGGCCCAAATAAGGGGCCCCCAGGTCAGTCACAACAAGAAGAGACTCCATGCTATGCCATGAGACAAGAGGAATTCTGGTATGGCCTCAGGCAAACGCCCAGGCCTGGAGACTGGGGCCAAAATGGTCAGGGTTAGGGAGGGCTGGGTTGGAATAGTGAGAGCATGCAAGGCTAGAGAGCAGGGGAGGGAAGGGAAGAGATTGCTCAGGGCTAGGTTGGAGCAAGTCCCAGGTTAACTAACAGGCCTCAAGTTATAGGTGGTGAAGGCGACTCAGTTGACTGGCGAGGTTGTGTTTCCAATAAGGAGCATACAGGGTGCAGAGACCAGCCAATTCCACTCCTCCCCCAGGTGAGTACATCCTCAGAGAATGACCTGGACCAATGAGGGGGAAGAGGGTACTGTGAGGGGAAACCTGCCATGTGAAGGTTGAGGAGGAGGGTCGTGGGCTTAAGGACCCATTTGAGGAGCCTAGGCTAGAGTGAATAGGGGTAGCTGAGGGTCCAGAAAGAGCCAGGATACCACAAAATGAGGGTAACAGAGGTTAGGCACAGGAGAGGCCTGGCAAATGGGGGTTAAAACCAAGAGATAGAACCCAGGTCCTTGAGAAGGCTGGCCAGGGGCTCAAATAAGAAGCTGGGCCCAGTAATGGAGAGCCAAGAGCTAGTACCTGGGCCTGTGTGAATGATAAGAAACATGGATAGGGAGGGGCAGGAGGGGAGAAATTGGAGTGCCTGGCACAGGAAGAGAAGGACTCAATGCCCAGGTCCACTGCAGGGTGTCAGGGTTCAGGAGCAGGCCCAGGCTGAGGGAGACGAATGCTCCCAGGCAAAGGGAAGGGCTATGTTTTCCCAAAGGTCTATCCTCTGACCCAGGTGATAAAGTAGCTGCCCCACTTTTATTTTTGTTCGCTATGCCTTGGTGCATGGGAACAGAGTGTGGCTTGGAGCCAGGGTGGCATGTTCTTTTGCAGTGTGCACCCTACGGACCACTAAGGAGTGTTAACATGAAAATAATTCTGGTTCATTTTGGTGCTTTCAGCAGCTGATCCCTCCTGAGACACTGGGTCCCATGCATTGTATACAGTTGAGTATGTCTATTGGACCCCTGCCATATTTATCAATCATCAATTTCCAAGCAATTGGGAAGAAACTGAAAGGAGGCGTTGGTTCCATAGACTGGGGGAAAGAGTTCATTCCTTCTCTGTTCAGGGCTTAGCATTTGAGAACTGCAGTAGGTGGTTGCACACTGGGGCCACTGGAGCCTTCCCCTTTTGTCTGGCCATGCTTTTTTCCCCTTATAAACATTTTGGCCATTGGCTTTGTCTAATGAGTCACCCCCCCCCCCTTTGAGTGACCTCAGGGTTGGTGGTGAGGGAGGCTTAAGGAGAGCTGTCCTCCACTTTATCTTTTTGGTCTGCTAGTCTTTGAGTCTCTTGGTCTCCATTGAGGAAAATTTTGGTGGCCATCTTTGACAGCTCTCAGGCACACTTCTCAGTAAAGACAGTCTTTAATTTTTAGCAATGCCACTCTGAGCCTGTTCCACAAAGGCTGCTTTGGTCAACTGTTATTTGAGTCTCTGTATCTCTTCCCTAACAAACTTGCATTGTGGCTGCTATACTTGTATATTTCACCTCCTCTCCTAGGTACCTGTGGGCATGGAGAGGTGCAGCATTGGCAGTGGCACAGACACTCAGCTCTGAGTCAGTTGGGCACAACTCTTTTGATGATTTCTGCCAATTTCATAAGGCAGAGGCCCCTCCGGCATATGTGGGGTCCAGAGAAATGTTCAGGGCTATCAAGGTGCAAGAGGGTAAATGCTGGACCAGTGGGAGGCTTTTTTTGCTCTGTTTGTCTGCATATGGGCTCTGGCTTAGGCTAGGACTTAGTGATGGCTCGACTCCTTCTAACTCTTGGGCACAGTTTCTTTCTTATTTTTTTTTCTACTTAGACTTCCTATGAGGGCTTCTCGATATCTCTTTATTTTTAGCTCTTCTTTTTTGTTGAAAACCCATCCTAGGCCTGGATAATGGACTCCATCAGATCAGTCATGGTCCCGGTTTCTCCAAGTAGGAGGAAGTATGATTTTTCCAGCTTATGAGCACAATGGTGGTGAAAGGCTGGCACACAAAACTGCCTTGTCTCCCTTAAGTGTTTTCCTCTGGACAATATGGGCAGGTCCTTTAGTCCCTTGCAGGGGAATCTGGAGTGCTCTCGTCTGGGTCATGGCTCTGGTCTTGGGACAAATTTCCCACCTTAATCTTGGGAGGTGAAAGAGTCTTTGGTTCTAGGAAGCCTTTGGCTCTAAGGACACCAAAGAGGAAGGAATAGACAGTATTGTGGACCATCATTTGTTTCTTCTGAGTATGACAGGGCTTAGGGGACAGTTTGCTGTCCCAGTGGTCTTGGCAAAGTTGGGTAGAGTGGCATATAAAGTAGTGGGTCCTTTTCTAGCTCATGGGGAAAACTGTTTCTCTTTCTGTTTTTCCTCCATCAGGTATTCTGGTTAGATGCTTTCTGCTGGGTCTTAGAGACCACTAAGCTTCTGGCTAACATCATCTTGGACTGTCTATCTAGACAGGTTATTAACCAAGGGGGCTGTTTCTGTACTATCTCTTGACACCAATCAATGTAAGACAAATGGTTCAGTGACTCCAACAATAATCAAAAGGACCTCAGCAACGACTATCTCATCTAAAGATCCTTCTGGAGGCCAGCCCACATCTTGGGTGGGCCATTGTAATTCAGAGAGTATGCCACTTTTATGGACTGAGTTTCACCAAACAGTTACCAGGAACACCTTCCTAAAGGTTTCTAACAAACATTTCAGAAGGTGCAGTTTTCTTTGTGTGCCTCCCATGTTCCACCATGAATTGGTTTTGAACATTTAGCACAAGACTCGCTTTGTTCATCTTAGGCTGTTCCCATTGTGGGGATTTAGGGCCATCTTAGCTTTGCGGGTTGGCATTAACTTCAGACCTGGAGCTTTCACCTAGATGTTGGTTGGTGAAATTTCACCATAGACTGTATGAGGAGCCATGGAAACTTGCATCAGGACTCCACACTCACTTCGGCCCTGGGGTTAGGTAGGAAACCTTCCCTTTGTCCATCTCATTCACATAATTTTCCCACAGACATGTTCAGAAAAAAAATTTCTATACTGCACAAATTCCAACAGTTTCAAACAAAACAAAATGGACATCACAGTTTCCCCTCTTCATGCTGACCCCAAACACAGTTTACTCGAGCAACTCCCTGGGTCTGTTTCAGCTCCAACCACTTTGGAGAATATTCAGGACCCAAAAGAGGTTGATAAAGCCTCTCGTCCACCCGCTTAGGCCTCAAAGGGGAAGTCAGATTTTCTTCAAAAACAAATGGACCCATGTCCTAACTGTTCAGTTGGGCAGTGCTCCAAAACCCCAATTCTGGTTCTACTGCCTGTTGTTCCCATTGTACTCTGGGGTGGCAACCCCAGGGTGTTGGGTGAGTCAATCATCCTTCAGGCCATGAGTGGCCTGGCTGCGCCAATGGACACACTGTCCCCTACTAATCCAGGGAAATAGATCCCTGGAGACCAGAGAGGAACAATAGCCTTCCCTACCTCCTATGTCCCATACGGGTCACTACAAATATTGTAGGGACAAATGAGGCAAGACACAGAACATAGCAGGAAACAGTTATATTTGGTAGCAGCCAGGCTCAGAGGGCACAACTTTTTCTCTAATCAATCAATCCCATGAAACCCAATTTCAGGTAGTTTTAGAATTTTATACCAAGCATGTAAGGAGAGGTTTCAGAACTTCACAGTCTTAAAAAGTTTACATAAAAGCAGCTTTTTTCTTTCACTGTTTTTGGCACATTAACTCTTCAAGGACAACTCCTGAGATGGGGAGAGCTTCTTTTCCTCATTTTTTCTCTCTCTGCCAGTTGTTAACATGGAGCCCAGTTTGTAACATACCTTAAAAATATAGACATTGTGTGAAGCCCAGCTCAAGGCAAGGGGACTTGTTTGTTCATTTATACAAACTAGTAAACTGGATATGTTTGTGAAAACCTAGTAAGGTGGCCTCAAGCAAGGAGCCAAGCCCAGGAAAGGAGACCCAAGTGTGTTGGCCAGGGCAGGTGGTCCCATGAAAACAGACAGTGATAGAGGGGAGGGAGGGAATAAAGGGGCATGGGTGGCACAGGGAGAGGTGGTCTCAAGATCCAGGTTCACTGATGTTTGTCAGGGTTGGGGAGCAGGGCCCTGGATGAGGGTGGACAAAGGGTCCAGAGAAAGGGGAAAGGCTACATTTTCCCAAAGAGAGGCTCTAGGGCCAAAGGCCAGGTCCATTCCTGTGGCCTTGGTGAGCATCCTGGTACAGGGATCAGGAAAAGGGGCATTACAGGGACAGTGACAAGGGGATGGTCCCAAGGAGGGCATAGCAGGAAGTGCCAGAGGATGCCTGATGATGGGGTGGGGGCCAGGATCCCAGCAGGGATACCAGGCTAGGGACTTAGAGGAGGGCCCCATCCTGAAATAGCAGGGAAGGGCGGGGATTTGCAGACAGGCAGCACTAGGGTTCTGCCATGCAGGGAAGCCAAGTGGAGCAGGGAAGCAGCCCAAAAGAGGGGCTCAGAGTATAAGCCCAGGAAAGCACAGAGCAAAAAGAGCCACCAGATGCTCATTGAGGAGACAAGCCAGGGAATTGAGAGACAAGGGCCAGGGAAGGCCTGGGGAATTAGGACAATGTTCATTGAAGAGGAAGGAAGATAGGGGACAGAACAGTGGTGAGGCAGGCTCCAGGCACAGGGACATTACCAGGACTGACGTTTCCAAGTGTAGGACCAAGGACTCTGGGAGAGCAAGAGGCCCAGGCTATGAACAGAGCTCCCTTTTCCATGAGTGGCCTGCCCAGACAGGGTCCTTCTAAGGGATGGAGGCCATGAGGAGGATGGCAGGAGGGGAGGGCAGAGGGTCAAGGTGGGTGAAGAGAGGGACTAGAGCCAGGACCCAAACCAGGATCTGAGGCAAGGGACCGATCCTACCAACAGAGCATTAGAAACCCAGGAAACAGGAGACCAGCACTCCATGGAAAAGCACAAATGGAAGGAGAGGAAAGGTTTGCGCTAGGATGTAGAAAGAGAGGGCAGAGCAAAGGGCACCTAGTGGAGTGCACTAAGGGACACAAGCAAGGAACCGCAGGTAATCCCCAATGCAAAGTGACACCATGTGATGCCACACAACATGAAGAACATGGTCCAGGGCTCAGGTATGCAGCCAGGTCTACAAACTGGAGCACAAAATATCAGGGTAAGTGAGGGCTGGGTTGGGATAGGGGAATCATGCACGGCTAGATGGTAGGGGATGGAAGGGAGATGATAACACAGAGTAAGGTAAGCAGAAGCCTCAAGTCCACTTCAAGTGTCAAAGTTTGGAAGGAGAAGGGGGCCCAAGTGAGGGGCATGGCTGGGTTTTCCATAGGGAGACTTCTGGGCCCAGAGGCCACCCAATTCCACTCCTCTGCCCCAGGTCCGAAAAACCTCACAGAGAGATCAGGATCAAAGGAGGTACAAAGAGGGCACTGTGAGGGGATTCCTTGTGTCTGGAATTGGGGGTGTGGTCAGTGGGTAGTCAGGACCTGTTCAGTTCAAGGATCCCAGGCTAGAGAGAAACAGGGGGAGGTGAGGGTCTGGGGATGCCAGGATAACTCAGTACAAGGGAAATAGAAGGAAGTCCCATGAGGGGGCCACAAAATTAGGCCTGAAATCACAGGACAGGTACAGGATCCTCAAGAAGTGAACCTAGGAATTCAAACAAGGGATGAGGCCATGGAATGGAGAGCCAAAAGAGGACCTAGGCCAGTGTCTCATGAAAATGGATAGGATTGGGGAGCGGAGGGAGAGTAGAAATGGGAGTGGGTGGCGCAGGGAGAGGAGGGTTCAAAGACCATGTCCCCAGTTAGGTGTCAGGGTTGGGCAGTAGGGCCTGGGCAGATGGAGACCTAAGGACCCAGGCAAAGAACAAGGCTAAATTTTCCCAAAGAAAGCTGGAAGGGCCAAAAGGCCAGGTCAAGTCCCCGGCCCTGGTGTGCATTCTAGTAAAGGGATCAGGAAAAGTTGTGAGGCAGGGAGAGGGAAATAAGAGGTCCAAAGAAGGGCACACAGAATAGGACAGAGGTTGTGTGTTGTTGGATTGGGGGCTAGGACCCCAGCAAGGAGACCAGGCTTCGACCTAGATGTGGTACCAAGCCAAGACAGAGCAGGGAAGGGCAGGACTGTGTAGGTGGGCAGCACTAGGGTTCTGCAAGGAAGGGATGCCAAAGGAAACAGAAAATTGGCTCAAGCAAGGGGCACAAAATCAAAGCCCAGGGATGCTGGGAGCAAGAAGGGGCATGGGAGGCTCCAGGGAGAAGCTAGGCCAGAGAATTGAGAGTCAAGGGCCAAGGCTTAGGCAGAGGCTCAGAACAGTATACAGGGCTGGGGAGGGAAGGAACAGGATTCGAGAGGTGACAGGCAGGCTCGACCCCCAGGGCCACTGCCAGGTGTCCAAGTTTCATGTTCGGGACCAAGGGCCAATGGAGAGCAACGGGCACAAGCAAGGGGCAGTGTTCTGTTTCTATAAGGTGCCCTGGCTCAGATGAGAATCCAGGGACATTGAACAGGCAAAAGAGGCCTGGCAAGGAACGGTGTCCAGGAAGTGGTCTATGGGATAGCACAATGCGGGGTTGCAGTGGGTGCTGATTGGGCCCAGTGCCAGGAACCAAGCAAGGAGCCCAGAAAGGGTCTCAACCGACCGACCAAAAAATGAGGGACCCAAAAGCAGGAGGCTCTGGGGTGCACCGAGGTAAAACACAAGGGGATGGGAAGAAAGGGGTGACATGAGAAGGAGGAGTCAGCTGGAAGCACAGGGCAAACCAAGAGAAGAACGCTAGGGGGACAAAAATAGAATGACACCAGGTGAAGCCACATGATGCCATGCAACTCGGGCATGCGATCAGGGGCTCAGTTGAAGGTTCAGGGACAGAGAGGGATGGGTTGGGGTTGTAGCAGCATTGAAGGCCAGAGGGCAGGTGAGGGAAAGGAGGGAATGGCATAGGGCATGTCTGGCGCAAAGCACACTTCCACTGCCAGGTGTCAGGTTTCTGGCAGCAAGGGGGATCAGGCATGGGCAGGGATTTTTTTCCATAGGGAAATTTCAGGATGTAGAGGCCAGTAGTCTGCCCTGGGTGAGTAGGTCCTCAAAGAGTGACCAGAATCAAAGGAGGGGACTGTGAGGAAATACTTTTTGTCTGGCCATCTGGGGGAGTTGATAGGGAGCAAGTACCCAATCAAGGAGCCCAGTCTAGGCAGAAGCAGTGGAGAGAAGGGTACAGGAAGTGCCAGGATACCACAGCACAAGGAAAAAAGAAGGGAGGCATAACAGGGCCCCGAGTAAGGGGCCTCAAATCAAGGCACATGAGCAAGGTCCTTGAGCAGGTGGCCAGGGTCTCAAGCCAGGAGCCAGGCCTAGGAACTGAGAGCCATGTGGAAGGGCTGGGCCCAGGGGAGCATGAAAACGGACAGGGCTGATGAGGGGGGAGGGAGGCAAGGGAAGGAACTGGTGGCAAAATGGTGGGAGGTTAAAGGCCCAAGTCCACTGCAGGGTGTCAGTATTTGGGAGCAGGGCCTGGGCTGAGGGAGGCCAAAGGCCTATGCAAGGGGAAAGGCTACTTTTAACAAAATGGAGCCCACAGGTCCAAGATGCCAGGTTCAGTCTCCTGGCCTGGGTGAGGATCCTGGGAAAGGAATCAGGAAATGGGGCTTGGCAGTAACAGGGACTACAGGAGGGTTAAAGGAGGGCACAGCCTAAAGGGCCAGAGGAACATTGTGGGTGGAATGTGGGCTGGAATACAAGCAAGGAGCCCAGGTTAGAGAGCTAGAGAAGAGCCCAGGCCAGGGGACAGCAGGGAAGGGCGGGCCCAGTAAGGTGGGCCTGCACTAGGGTACTGCAGTACAGGGACTCCAAGCAGATCAGGGAAACAGACCTAGAGAGGGGCTCGCACACCAAACCCAGTGAAACACTGAGCCAGAAGGACCACCAGAGTCTCAAGCAAGGAGCCAGGCCAGGGAATTAAGAGCCAAGGGCTGCGGCAGGGGTCTCAAGTAAATGGACAAGGGTGGGTAGGGAATGCTGGGGATCCAGCAGGGGGAAGGCAGGCTCCAAGCCGAGGGCCACTGCCAGCTTTCAGATTTCCAGGGGCAGGACCAAGGACCCATGGCCCAGGCCAGGGTCAGGGCTCTGTTACTTATAAGGCACACTAGCACAGATGAGAATCCAGGGCCAGGGACTGGGCAAAGGTGGCTGGCAAGGGAAGGGAATCAAGAGGATGCTGACAAGAGGGCTCAACGCAAGGTCACAGTGGGTGTGGAGTTGGGCAAGAGCCGGGAATCAAGCAAGGAGTCCAGTCAAGGGGCTGATCCTGAACCGAGATGATGAGAGACCCAAGAATCAGGGGACCGCAGGATGGGAGAGCAGGGAAGGGGAGGAAGGGGCAATGCGAGGATGAGGAGACAGTGGGAGGGTGGTTGGCGCAAGGGGCGCTGAGGGAGTGAAGGAGGGGGCACAAGAAAGGGGTCCCCGTGTCCGATCCAACATGAAGAGACACCACACGAAGCCACGTGACACTATACCACACAATGAACGAACACAGTCAGGGGCCCAGGTGAGGAGCCAGGACTGAAAACTGGAGTGCAAAGGGTCAGTGTTCCAGAAGGCTGGGGTAGGGGCAGCATGCAAGGGGAGAGGACAGGAGAGGGAAGGGAGGGAATCTAGCAAATCAAGGTCTAAATAAGGCCCATGTCCACTGCCAGGTGTCAGAGTTCAGGCACCCTAAGGGGCCCAGATGAGGGGCTGGGTTCTGTTTCACATAGGAGCCTTCAGGGCACAGAGACCAGCCAATTCCACTCCTCTGGCTCAGGTAAGTAGATCCTCAGAGAGGCACCTGGACCAGAGCAGGGTTGGGGAGGGTAGGGAGAGGAGATTAGGAAGATGGTGGACCATAGGGAGGAAGACTCAAGGCCCAGGTCCACGGCTAGGTGTCAGGGTTGGGGAGCAGGACCTGGGCAAAAGGAGGTCAAAGGGCCCACACAAGGGGCAGGGCTACTTTTTCCCTTAGGGATCCAGAAGCACCAATAGGCCAGGACCACCACCCTGGCATGGGTGTGAATCCTGGGAAAGGGATAAAGAAAGGGAGTTTGACATGGACAGGAATGAAAGGAGGTCCATACAAGGGCACTGTGGGAAGGGCTGAAGTATGGGTGCTAGTGGGGTAGGGCCTGGACCCAAACAAGGAGCCCAGTTTAGGGACCTAGAGGAGGGCCCACACCAGGGGAGAACAGGGAAGGGCAGAGCTGGGCAGGTGGCCAGCACTAGCAGACTGCAATGCAGGAACACCAAGCGGAGCAGGGATGCAGCCCAATCAAGGGGCCCACAGTCAAAGACCAGGCATGCATGCTCTGGGCAACAAGTGTCATCAGAGGCTCAAGCAAGGAGCCAGGACAGGGAATGGAGAGCCAAGAGCTGGGGCTGGGGCAGGAGGCTCAGGACAGTGGACATGACTCAAGTGGGAAGGCAGCGGATCAAACAGGGGCAGGCATGTACAGGCCCAGGGCCACTGTCAGGTGTCAGGAATCCAGGTGCAGGACCAAGCACCCAGAAAGAGCAAGGGACCCAGGTGAGGGGCAGGGCTCTGTTTCCCATTACATGCTCTGGCCCAAATTAGAATCCATGGCCAAGGACTTGTCAAAGGAGGCCTGTCAAGGAAAGGGGGACAGAACTGCAATGGGAGTGCTTGTTGGGGGGTCCTGGTGGGTGCTCAGAGGGGTGAGACCCAGGATTCAAGCTAGCATCCCAGGAAAGGGACCCACCCTGCTGATCATAGATGACAGAATCAAAGAGAAGAAGACCCACAAGCGCCAGGGGAATTTGCAAGGGGAAGGCAAAGGAAGGGTTGCACAAGGAACAGAAGACAGAGAAAAGCGCAAGGGGCACCTAGGGGAGCTCGCTGGTGGGCACAAGCAAGAGGCCTCCAGGTCAGACCCAACACAAAGAAACTCCATGCAATGCTAAAGGACATGAGGAAAACAGTCAGGGGCTCAGGCAAGCAGCCAGTCCCTGTGAAGGGAGCACAATGGATGAAGGTTAGGGAAGGCTGGTTTGGGGTACGGGCAACATGCAAGGTGAGAGGGCACTGGAGAGAAGGGAAGGGATCTCTCATGGCTGGTTTGGAGCAAGTCACATGTTAACTACAAGGCATCAAGTTTCAGGTGGCAAAGGGGACACAAGTTAGTGTCAGCGCTGTTTCCCACTGGGAGCATTCAGGGTGTAGAGGCCAGCCTGTTCCACTCATCTGCCCCAGGTGAGTAGATACTCAGAGAGGGACCTGGACCAAAGGAGGGGCAAAAAAGTGCACTGTAAGATGATTCCTTTGTTACTGAATTTGGGGTGAGGTCGGTGGGCAGCCAGGACCCATTTGAGGACCCCAGGCTAGAAAGAAGAGGGGGAAGCACAGGGTCTGTACACCTCAGCATAAGGGGCACAGAGGGGACTCACAGAAGGGGGATGGTAAATGGGGCCTGAAACCAAGGGACAGAGACATGGTTCTCAAGAAGCATGGCCAGGGGCTCAAGTAAGGAGCTAAGCCCAGTAATGGAGAGCCAAGCGCTAGTACCTGGGCCTGTGTGAATGAAAACAGACATGGTTGTCTGTTGCAGCTCTTATACCTCTGCAGCCTGGGTACAGCAGACTGCCTCCTCCAGGAGAGACCCCTCTCACTTTGGTGTCCAGGATATCTTGTATTCTGCCTCAGCCCGTGTAGAGGGGACTTGACGCTCCAGGCAAGAGACCTCTCCCACCTGGGTTTGTAGGGTGGGCTCCTATATAGCTGCAGCCAGGGTAAAAGGGATTCACTCCTCCAGGAAGGAGACCCCTTTCACCTGGATGTCTGAGGGAATTTACATACCTCAACATGTAGGGTGGATTGGACTTGCCCCTCCAGGTGGGAGACCCCTCCTTCCTGGATGTCTGGGGTGACTCCTATAGGCAGGAGACGCCTCCCAACTGGGTGTCAGAGTAGGTAGTACACAGCCCCATACAGGATAGAGATTACTGGTGCCATCAGGTGGGAAACTCCTCCCACCTGGGTGTATGTGAGATCTTGTATAATGCTGTTGCCAGGTTAGAGGGGACTCGCATCTCCAGGCAGAGAACCCTCCCACCTGGGTTTCAAGGGGAACTCATATACCACCGCATCCAGGGTAGAGGGGACTCACCCAGCCAGGCTGGAGACCCCTCCTACCTGAGTGATAGGGGAGCTCCTATACCACCACAGCCATGGTTGAAGGGACTCGCCCCTCCAGGTGAGAGAACCCTCCCACTTGTGTCTTAGTGGAGCTCAGATATCAAGGCAGCCAGGTTAGAGAGGTCTCCCCCTCCAGTTAGTAAAACCCTCTCACCTGGGTGTCTGGGGCAGCTCCTATACCTCCAAGCCAGGGTAGAGAGGACTTTTCCCTCCAGTCAGGAGACGCCTCCCACGTGGGTGTCCTGGAAGCTCTTATATTGCACCAGCTAAAGTAGAAAAATTTGGCACTCCGGTTGGGAGAACACTCCCACCTTGTTGCTGGGGTGAGTTTCTATACCACCAAAGCCAAGGTTTAGGGGACTTGCCGCTCCAGGAGGGAGACTCCTCCCATCTGAGTAACTGAGGAAGCTTGTATCCTTGTACAGCTAGGGTAAAGGGGATTCACCCCTCCAGGCAGGATATGCCTTCAACTTGGGTATCAGGGGGAGTTCTTATACCGACATAGGCAGGGTAGAGGGGATTCAACCCTCTAGGGGAGAGACCCCTTCCACTTGGGTGTCCATGGGAGCTCCCATACTGCCACAGGAAGGATAGGGGTAACTCATCACTCAAGGCGGGAAACCCCTCCCTCCAGGGTGTGAGGGGAAGCTAGTATACTGCCCCATCCAGGGGAGAAGGGACTCACCCCTTCAGGAGGGAGACCTAACCACATGGGTGTGGGTGGGGGAGCTCATATACGACTGTAGACAGGATAGTGGGGACTCGCCCCTCCAGGGTGGAGGCCTCTCCCAACTGGGTATCAAGGGTAGCTTGTATAACACCTTAGCCAGGATAGAGGGGATTCGCCCATCTAGTCCAAATACTCCTCCCACCTGGGTGTCAGGGAAGGTCATATACCACAGCAGCCAGGGTAGAGAGTTCTTGCCCTCCAGGCAATGATCCCTCCCTCCAGGGTGTCAAGGGGAGCTCATATACTGTAGCAGCCAGGGTAGAGGAGATAGCCCTTAAAGGCGGGAGACCCCTCCCACTTGGGTGTTGGGGGGGAGCTCCTATACTGCTAGAGCAGGGTAGAGGGAAAAGGACCTTCCAGGCAGAAGTCGCTCCCGCATCCAGAAGGGACAGGGACAACAGGAGGGATGAAGGAGGGTACAGCATGAAAGGCCAGAGGAAGGGTTTGATGGGATGCAGGCCAGGACTCCAGAAAGGAGGCCAGGCTAAGCACCAAAAGGAGAGCCCAGGTCAGGAAGGGGAAGGTAAGGGCAGGCTGGGGAGGTTGGTGACAGTAGGGTTCTGAGGTTCAAGGAAGCCAAGGGAAGTAGTGTACTGGCCTCAGTAAAACCCGTAGACCAATCCCAGGGAACCATGGAGCAAGAACTTCCCCTAGATTCTCAAGCGAGGAAGCATGCCAGGGAATGGAGAGCCAAGGGCCAGGCCTTGGGCCGTGGGCTCAGGACAGTGGACAATATTTGGGAAGGAAGACAGGGATCCAGAAGGGGGCAGTCAGGCTCCAGGCCCAGGGCCACCTCCAGGTTTTAGGGTTCCTGGTGCTCGACAAAGCACCCAGGGAGAGCAAGGGGCCCAGTCGAGGGGCAGTGCATTGGTTCCCATAAGACACCCTGGATAAGATGAGATTCTACACCCAGGGTCCTGGCAAAGGAGGTCAAAAAAAAAAGGAAGGGGGACAGAAGGAGGGCGACAGGAGGGAACAAAATGGGGTCAGGGTGGGTGCTCATAGGGGTGAGACCCAGGACCCAAGCCAGGCACGTAAGCAAAGGACTCACAGATCAATGGTGATGGGTGACCCAAGGAGCAGGAAACATACGAGTGCTAGAAAAAAGCATGAGGTGAAGGGGAGGAAGGGGCTGCGTGAGGACCAGGAGAAGACAAGGGGTACCTAGGAGAGTCCACAGGAGAGCCCAAGCAAGGGGCCCCCAGGTCAGATGCAACATGAAGAGACTCATTGCTATGCCAAGGGCCATGAGGAACGTGGTAGAGGCTCAGGCAAATGCCCAGGCCCAGAGACCCAAGCACAAATGGTCAGGGTTAGGGAGAGCTGGGGTGCAGTAGTGGCATCATACAAGGCAGAAGGCAGGGGAAAGAAGGGAAGGGATCACTCAGGGCTGGGTTGGAGCAAGTCCATCTTAACTGTCATGCCTCAAGTTTCAGGAAGTGAGGGGGACTCAGGTGAGGGGCAGGGCTGTGTTTCCATTGGGAGCATTCAGGGCACAGAGGTGAGCCAATTCCTCTCCTCTGCTCCAGGTGAGTAGATCCTCAGAGTGGAACCTGGACAAAAGAAGGGTCAAAAGAGAGTAGTGTGAGGTGATACCTGGTGTGTGTAAGTGGCGGGCGGGTCGGGCCGCCAGGACCATTGGAGCAGCATAGGCTATGGAGAAGCAGGGGGGAGGAGGGTCCGGGCAGTGCCAGGATACCACAGCATGAATTGATCAGATGGGAGGCAAGCAGGGGCCAGCAAGAGGGGCATGAAACCAAGGTAGAGATACAGGGTTCTCAAGAAGGGTAGCCAGGGTATCAAGCAAAGTGCAGGGCCCCGTAATGGAGAATCAAGTGCTAGCACCTGGACCTAGGTGAAAGAAAAAAAACATGGAGGGGGAACAGTGGAAAGTGAATAAGTGGAGTGGGTAACACAGGGAGAGAAGGGCTCAAGACCCAGGTCCACTGCAGGGTGTAAGTGTTCGGGAGAAGTGCCCGGGCTTACGGAGGCCAAAGCGCCCAGGCAAGAGGCAGGGCTATGTTTTCCAAAGGGAACTCCCTAGGCCAAGAGGCCAAGTCAAGTCTCCTGGCTCTGGTGGCCCAGGTGAGCTTCCTGGGAAGGGGATCAGGAAAGCAGGCATGGTGGAGACAGAAAGTATAGGAGGGCTGAAGGAGAGCACAGCATTAAGGGCCACAGGATGATTGTGGGTGGAATGGGGGCCACAACCACAGCTAGGTGCCGAGGCAGGGGTCCTAGAGGGGGGCCCAGGCCAGGGGAGAACAGGGAACACTGGCATAGGAAGGCGGGCCTGCACTAGGGTTCTGTAGTACAGGGAAGCCAACAGGAGCAGAGAAGCGGCACCAGCAAAGGGCGCTCAGACAATGTCCAGAAAAGCAGTGAGCAAGCCGTGCCATCAGAGGCTCCAGCAAGGAGCCAGGCCAGGCAACTGAGAGTCAATTGCCATGCCTTGGGCAGGGGTATCAGGACACTGGACAAGATTTGGGAGGGAAGGCAGGGGATCCAGCAGGGGGCAGTCAGGCCCCAGGCACAGGGTGACCTCCAGGATTCAGGGTTCCTGCTGCAGGACCAAGCACTCAGGGAGAGCAAGAGCCCAGAAGAGGGACAGGGCATTATTTCCTGTAAGACATGCGGGATCATGTAAGCATCTAAGGCCAGGTTCCTGGCAAAGAGGCCATGAAGAGGAAGGTAGCAAGAAGGAGAGGAAAGGGACTACACACATGAAAGAGGGTCGGGGTGGGTGCACATAGGGGTGAGACCCATGACCAAGCCAGGCACCCAGGCAAGGGACCTACTCAATCAATCTTGATGGGGGACTCAAGGAGCAGGAGACCTGCGAGCGACAGAAAAAAGCGCCATGGGAAGGGGAGGAAGGGGTTGTGTGAGGAACAGGAGAAGCCATGGGTCACCTAGGGGAGCCCACTAGCTGGCCCAAGCAAGGGGCCTCCAGGTCAGAACCAACAGGAAGAGACTACTTGCTATGCCAAAGGCCTTGAGGAACTTTTTCAGGGGCTCAGATGAACACCCAGGCCTAGGGACTGCAGGGCAAAGATCAGGGTTAGGGAGGGCTGGGTTGTCCTAGGGGCAGCATGCAAGGCAAGAAGGCAGGGGTGGGAAGGGAGGGGATTGCTCAAGGCTGGGTTGGAAAAAGTCCATGTTAACTACCATGGCTTCAGGTTCACGCAGTGATGAGGACTCAGGCAAGTGGCAGGTCTGTGTTTCCCATAGGGAGCATTCAGGGAGCAGATGCAAGTCAATTCCGCTCCTCTGCCTTGGGTGACGAGATCCTCAGAGAGGGACATGGACAAAAGGAGGGGCCAAAGAGTGTACTGTGAGGGGAAACCTGGTGTGCAGAAGTGGGATGCGGGGTCAGGCTTCCAGGACCCTTTTGAGCAGCATAGGCAAGGGAGTACCAGGGGGAGCGGATGGTCTGGGCAGTGCCAGTATAACAGAGCCTGAGGGAATCAGAGGGGAGGCACAGGAGTGGGTTGGTAAAAGGGGCCTGAAATCTAGGGACAGGGCCTGGGTCCTTGAGAAGGGTATCCAGGGGATGAAGAATGGAGCCAGGCCCAGTAATAAGGAGCCAAGTGCTTGCACCATGGCCTGGGTGAGTGAAAAAAGACATGGTTTTCTCTGGGAGCTCTTCTGCCTCTACAGCTTGGGTAGAGTGGACTGGCTCCTCCAGGCAAGAGACCCCTCACACGTTGGTGTCCAGGCTAGCTTGAATTATGCCTCAGCCCACTACAGTCATGAGATCCCTTCTACCTGGGTGCCCAGTGGGTGGTGGGGTCATGTACAGCTGCAGCCATGATATGAGAGACTCATCCCACCAGGTGGTATACCCCTTTCACCTGGGTTTCAGGGGAAGCTCATATCAGGCGCAGGCAGAGTAGCAGGGACTCGCCCCTCTAGGCAAGAGACCCCTTTTACTTGGGGGAACTCGTATACTTCCAAAGGCAGAGTAGAGGGGATTCACCCCTCCAGGCAGGAGACGCCTCACAACTGGGTGTCTGGGGTGCTAGTACACTGCCCCAACCAGGGTAGAGAGGACTCATGCCTCCAGGCAGGAAACCCCTCCCACCTGAGTGTTGCGGGGATCTTGTATACCGCTGCAGCCAGGCTAGAGGGGACTTGCCTCTCCAGGCAAAGTCCCCTCCAACCTGCATGTCAAAGGGAGCTCATACCACCGCAGTCAGGGTAGAATGCACTCATCCTGCCAGTTTGGTGATCCCTACCACCTGGGTGTCTGCAGGGGCTCTTATACTACCGATTCAGGGTAGCAGGATCTCACCCAACTAGGTGAGAAACCCCTCCCACCTGGGTGTCAGGGGAGCTCCTATATCTCCCAGCCATGGTAGGGGGGACTCGCTCCTGCTGTTGGGAGATGCCACCCACTTAGGTGTCCTTGGAGCTCTTATATAGCACCAGCCAAAGTAGGGGTGACTCATCCCTCTTGGTAGGAGATCCCTCACACCTGGGTGCTGGGGTCTTATATAGCTAGTATACTACCAAATCCAGGGTAGAAGGGACTCTCCCCTCCAGTCAGGATACTACACCCAACTGGCTGTCTGGGGAAGCTTGTATGACTTCACAGCTAGGTTAGAGGGGATTCCCTGTTCTAGGCCGGATACCCTTCCTACCAGGGTGTCAGGGGGAACTCTTCCTGCCACAGCTATGGTAGAGGGGAATCACCCTTCCAGGCAAATACCACTCCCACCTGGGTGTCAGGGGGAGCTCTTATACCGCCACAGCCATAAAGAGGTGAAATTACCCTCAAGGTGGGAGACCCACCCTTCCATGTGGGTACGGTTGGGTGACTTGTATACTGCCATATCGATGGTAGAGGGTTTTGCCCCTCTTGCGGGGGACCTCTCTCACCGGGGTGTCCTTGGGAGCACCTATACAGCCACAGCAAGTGTAGGGGAAAATCACCACTCCAGGCAGGAGACCCCTCCCACCTGGGTGTCAAGTGAAGCTAGTATACTGTGCCATCCAGGGTAGAGGGGACTTGCCCCTCCAGGTGGGAGACCCCACATACCTGGGTGTGGGTAGAGGAGCTCATATACCATGGTAGCCAGGGTAATGGGGACTTGCCCCTCCAGGGAGGAGACACCTCCCACTGGTTGTAGTCTGGAGCTTTTACAACACCTTATCTAGGGTAGAGGGGACCCCGCCCCCCTAGGCAGGAGACACCTCCCACCTGGTTGTCAGGGGAGCTCATATACTACAGCACCCAGGTTAGAGGATTCTTGGACCTCCAGGCAGGAGAACCCTCCCACCAGGGTGTCAGTTGGAGCTCATATACTGCAGCAGCCAGGGTAGAGGAGACTCGCCTGTCTCTATTTGAGACCCTTCCCATGTGGGTATGGTGGTGGGGGCTCAAATACGGCCATATCCAGGGTAGAGGGTTTTGCCCCTCCTTGCAGGAGACCTCTGAAACCTGGTTGTCTAGGAGAGCTCCTACACCACTGCAGCCAGGGTAGAAGGGATTCACCCTCTGGCAAGAGACTCCTCGCACCTGCATGTCTGGGGGAGCTCCTATATAGCGGCAGCCATGGGAGAGCCAATTAGACCCTCCAGGAGGAAGACTCCTCCTTCCTGAGGGTCAGAGATTACTCATATATTGCTGCACCCAGGGTAGAGTAAGCACTCTCCTCCAGGCAAGAGACCCCTCCCATCTTGGTTGTAGGACAAGCTTGTATTCTGCCTTAGCCAGGGTAGAGGGGCTAGCCCCTCTAGGCGGGAGATCCCTCCCACCTGGATTTCAGGGGAAGCTCTTATACCGCTGCAGCCAGGGAAGAGGGGATTAGCTCTTGCAGGTGGGAGACTTCTCACACCTGGGTGCTCTGGGAGCTCTTATATGGCACCAGCCAAAGTAGAGTGTTCTCTCGCCCTTCCAGGTGGGAGACCCCTTCCACCTGGGTGTGGGGGGTGAGCTTGTATATCCCTGCAGCCAGGATACAGGGGACTCGCCTGTCAAGGTGAGAATACCCCTCCTACCTGGGTGTCAGGTGGAGATTTTATACCACTGCAGCCATTGTAGAGGGTAATTTCCACTTCAGGAGGGAGACCCTCGCCCCTGGGTCGCTGTGGAACTCCTATACCACTGCATGCAGGGTAGAGGAAACTCTACCCTCTGGATGGAAGACCACTTCTATCTGGATGTTCTGGGGAGCTCCAATACTGCCACAGCAAAGGTAGAGGAAACATGCCCCTGAAGACCGTAGACTCCTCCCACCAGAATGTACTAAGAGCTCTAATATGGAAAGAGCTGAAGTAGAGGGGACTCACCCTTCCAGGCGGGATACCCCTCCCGTCAGGGGAGCTTGTATACAACCACAGAAAGGGTAGAGGGGATTTGTGTGTCCATGTGGAAGACCAATCCCACCTGTGTGTAGGGGGGGCAATTGTATACCACCTTAGCCAAGGTAGAGAAGACTTGCCCCTCCAGGTGGCAGACCCCTCCCATCTGGGTGTCTTGGAGATATTGTATACCACCACATCAAGGGTACAGTGGACTCACTGCTCCAGGAGGGGACCCCTCCCACCTGGGTGTTGTGGGAGCTCCTATACCACTGCAGCCAGTGTAGAGGGGACTCGCCTCTCCAGTCGGGAGTCCCCAAAACCAGGGTGTCAGGGGGAGTTCCTATGCTGCCAGATTCAGGGTAGAGGGTACATGCACCTCCAGGCGGAAGACCCCTCCCACCTGGATTTCAGGGAAAGTCATATTCTGCTGAGCCAGGGTAGAGTGGACCTAATCCCCCAGGTGAGAGAACCCTCCCATAGTGGTGACAGGGTGAGCTTGTATTCCACCTTAGCCAGGGTAGAGGGGACTTGCCACTCCAAGTGGGAGACACCTCCCACCTGGATGTTTTGGGAGGCAGATATACGGCTGCAGCCAGGGTAGCTGGAACTCTCCCCTCCAGGCAGGAGACCACTTTCACCTGGTTGTCAGGGTAAGCTCTAATACTGCCACAGCCACTGTAGAGGGCCCTCCTGGCGGGAGACCCCTCAAGGAAAGAGACCACTCCCCCCTAGGTGTGTTTGAGGGAGCTCGTGTATCTCGAGAGCCAGGGTAGAGTGGACTCCACACTTCCAGCAGGAGATACTTTCCATCTTGGTATGAGGGGGGAGCTCCTATACCACAGCAGCCAGAATAGAGGGTACTCAGACTTCCTAGCATGAGACACCTCCCACCTGGGTCTCTGGGAAGCTGATATAACCCTTCAGCCAGAGTAGGGTAAGTCACCCCTCTAGGCTGTAGACCTGTCCAACCTCTGTGTCAGGTGGAGCTCCTTAACTGCTGCAGCCAGGGTACAGGAGACTCACCCCTCCAGGGAGAAGACCCCTCCCACCTGTGTGTCAAGTGGAGCTCATATACCACAGCAACCAGGGTAGAGGCAACTCACACCTCCAGGCAAGAGACATCTCATAACTGGGAATGGAGGTAACTCCTATACTGCCTTATCCAGGGTAGAGGGGACAGGCCCCTTCAGGCGGGAAACTCCTCCCATCTCAGTTTGTAGCCAGGATCTCTTATAACACAGCAGCCAGAATAGAGGCTTTTAAGCAGAAGACCCTTCCCACCTGGGTGTCTGGGATAGCTGGTAAACCCCTACATGCCAGGAAGAGGGAAGTCACCCTTCTAGGCAGGAGACCACCCCCACCTGGGTGTCAGGGGATGCTCCATAATCACTGCAGCCAGGGTGCAGTGGACTCGACCCTCCAGGTGGAAGACCCCACCCACCTAGGAGTCAGGTGGAGCTCATATAACCTAGTAGCCAGACTTGAGGCAACTGGCACCTCCAGGAGTGGAACACCTCCCACCTGGGAATGGGAATAAATCATATATGGCATTAGCCAGGGTAGAGGGGACTCATCCCTCCAGGTGGAAGACCCCTTTCACATGGTTTTTTGCTGAGGGGGGATCCTATACATCAGCACCTTGCGTAGCAGTGACTCACCCCTCCAGGTGGGAGACCACTCCTAATGGGAGTAGGAGGGGGCTCTTATACCCCCAAACCCAGGGTTGAAGCGGCTCGCCCCTTCAGGCGAGAGACTCTCCCACCTGGGTGGGGGGAGAATGCCTATACCTCTGCAGCCAGTGTAGTGGCAACTCACCCTCCAGGCAGGAGACCCCTCCCATCAGGGTGTTGCAGGAACTTGTATACCACCTTAGCCAGGGTAGAGGAGACTCACCCATCCAGGCTGGAGACCCCTCCAAACTGTCTGTCTGCGGGCACTCATATACCACCAAAGCCACAGTAGAATGTACATGCACCTCTTAGAGAAAAAACCTCCAGGGTGAAAGGATAGAGGGAACTCACCACTCCATGCTCTGGACCCCTCCAACCTGGGTGTCTGAGTGAGCTTGTATACAAACGATGCCAGGATAGAGGGCACTCTCCCCTCCAGGCGTGAGACCCCATCTACCTGGGCTTCTGAGGGAACTGCTATACAACTGCATGCAGTGTAGAGGGGACTCTACCCAACAGGCAGGAGACTCCTCAAACCTGGTTTTCATGGTAACTCCTAATCTGCAGTAGCCAGGGTAGAGGGAACTCGCCCCTCCTGGCAAGAGACCCTTCCCACCTGGGTGTCAGAGGAAGCTCGTATACACCTGCAGCCAAGGTAGAGGGGACTAGCAATGGCAGGCAGAAGGCACCTTCCATATGTGTTTTGGAGGTGGAGCTCCTATACAGCTGCAGCCAGGTTACTGGGGACTTGCCCCTCCAGGCAGGAGACTCCTCCACCTGGGTATTGCAAGCAGCTTGTATACCACCTTATCCAGGGTAGAAGGACTCCTGTATCAAGGCAGGAGACTCCTCTCACTTGGGTGTCCAGGGGAGCTCATATACCACCACAGCCAGGTTCTTTCCCCTTAAGGCAGGAGACCCCTCTCAACAGGATGTCAGGGGGAGCTGTTATACTGCAGCAGCCAGGGTAGAGGGGAGTGGCCCCTCTATATGGGAGAACCCTGCCACCTGGGTATGGGATTGGGAGCTCCTATACCTCTGCAGTTAGGGTAGAGTGGTCTCGCTTATAGGCGAAAGTTCCCTCTCACTTGGGTGTAAGGGTGGATTTCATATAACCTTGCATCCAGGGTAGTGTGAACTCACCCCTCCAAGCAGGACACCCCTCCCATCTGGGTGTGAGGCAGAGCTCTTATACCACCAGAGCCCCCTTCATGCAGGAGACTGCTTCCACCTGAGTGTCCTTGGGAACTCCTATACCACTGCAGTAAGATAGAGGGGCCTCTAGCATCCTGGAGGGAGACTCCTCCCAATTGGGTATCAGGGGAACTCATATAACACTACAGTCAGGTGGACTTGCCTTTCCATTCGGGATATCCCTCCCACCTGGGTGTCTGGGTGAGCTCCTATACCTCCACAGTAAAGGTAGAGGAGACTCACTTCTCCAATTGGGAGAAACTTCCCACCTGGGTGTCTGGGTGAGCTCCTATTCCTCCACAGCCAGGGTAGAGGGAACTCCCCCTTCCAATTGGGAGACCCCTCCCACATGGGTGTGATGGGGAGCTCCTATATCTCCACATCCAGGGTGGAGGGGATTCACTCCTCCAGTTGGGAAATACCTAAAACCTGGGTGTCCTATACCACCACGGGCCGGGTCCATGGGACTCTACACTAGAGGCAGGAGACTCCTCCCAACTGGGTGTCAGGAGAGCCCCTGTACTGCAGCAGCCAAGGTAGAGAGGACTCGCCCCTCCAGACGGGAGACTCCTTCAACCTGGGTGTCTCAGGGAGCTTGTATACCACTTTAGCCAGGGTAGAGGGGACTTGACCCTCCAGATGGGAGAACCCTCCCACCTGGGTGTGGAAGGAACTCAGATACCACTTCAGCCAATGTAGAGGGTACTTGCTTCACCAGGTGATAGACACCTCCCACCAGGGTGTCAGGGGGAGGTCGTATACTGCCATACCCATGGTAGAGGGGATTTGCCACTCCAGGTGAAGACCCTTCCACCTGGGTGTCAAGGGGAGCTCATATACCACCACAGTCAGGGTAGCAGGGACTTGCCCCTCCAGGAGAGAGACCCCTCCCACCTGGGTGTCATGGGAGCTCCTGTACCACTGCAGCCAGGTTAGACTGGAGTTGCCCTTCCAGTAGGGAGACCCCTCCCACCTGGGTGTCTGGGGGAGCTCCTATACCTTCACAGCCAGGGTAGAGTGGCCTCACCCTTCCAGTTGGGAGACACCTCCCACATGTGTGTCCTGGGAACTCTTATATGGCACCAGCCAAAGAGGGGAATTGCCCTCCAGGTTGTAGAACCCTCTCACCTGGTGTCTGGGGAAGCTTATATACCTCCACAGCTAGGGTAGAGGGGATTCGCTGCTCTAGGAGGGAGACCCTTTCTACCTTGGTGTCAGGGGGAGCTCTTATACTGCCACAGCAATGGTAGAGGGGAATTTGTCCCTCAAGGCGGGATATCCCTCCCACCTGGGTATCAGAGGGAGTTATTATACTGCCACAGCCAGCCAGGGTAGAGGGGACTCACCCCTCGAAGAGGGAGATCCTGCCCACTGAGTGTGGGTGAGGGAGCTCATATAACACTGAAGTCAGGGTAGTGGGGACTCATCCCTCCATGGAGGAGACCCCTCCCAAATGGGTGTCAGGGGGAGCTTGTATAACATATTAGCCAGGGTGGAGGAGATTCACCCCTCCAGGCGAAAGACTCCTACCACCAGGGTATCAGGGGAGATCATATACCAGAGCAGACAGAGTAGAGGGTTCTTGCCCCTCCCGGAGGGAGACCCTACCCATCAGGGTGTCAAGTGGAGCTCATATAATGCAGCAGCCAGGGTAGAGGGAACTCGCCCCTCCTTGCTGGAGACCCGTCCCTCCTGGGTGTATGGAGGAGCTCCTATATAGCAGCAACCAGGGGAGAGCCAACTGGTCCCTCTAAGTGGAAAAACCCTCCCACCTTGGTGTCAGTGGAAGCTCATATACTGCAGTCGCCAGGTAGAGTGGACAGGCTCCTCCAGGCGACAGACCCCTCCCATCTTGGTGCCAGGGCGAGATTGTATTCTGCCTTAGCCAGGGTAACAGGAACTTGCCCCTCCAGGCATGAGACATCTTTCACCTGATTCTCAGAGGGAGCTCTTATCCTGTGGCAACCATCGGAGAGGGGAATTGCCCCTCAAGGCAAGAGACCCCTTCCCCCTGGGTGTGTGTGTGTGTGGGGAACTCCTATATCTCCACATCCAGGGTGGAGGGGACTCGCCCGTCCATTTGGGATACATCTCCCACCTGGCTGTCAGTGGGAGCTCCTCTACCTCCACAGTTAGTGTCAAGGGGACTCTACACTCCAGGCGGGAGACTCCTTCTGCCTGGGTGACAGTAGAGATCCTATACTGTAGCAGCCAGGGTTGAGGGAACTTGCCCCTCTGGGCGGGAAACCCCTTCCACCTGGGTCTCTCAAAGAGCTTGTATACCACCTTAGCTAGCGTAGAGGGACTCCTGCATCAAGGCGGGAGACACCTCCCACCTGGGTGTCCAGGGGAGCTCATATACCACCACAGCTAGGGTAGAGGGTTCTTTCCCTTTCTGGCAGGAGACTCCTCTCAACAGGATGTCAGGGGAACTCTTATAATGCAGCAGCCAGGATAGAGGGGAGTGTCCACTATATATGGGAGAACCCTGCCACCTGCATATGGGAGTGGGAGCTCCTATACCTCTGCAGTTAGAGTAGAGTTGACTTGCCCTGCCAGGCAGAAGTCCCCTCCCACCTGAGTGTAAGGGTAGAGCTCATATACCCCTGCAGCCAAGGTAGTGTGAACTCACCACTGCAGGCAGGAGACCCCTCCAACCTGGGTGTCAGTGACAGCTCTTACACCACCAGAATCATGGTAGATTGTACTTTCACCTTCAGGGGGGAGACTGCTTCCACCTGAGTGTCCTGGGGAACTCCTGTACCACTGCAGTAAGATAGAGGGGCCTCTAGCCTCCTGGAGGAGACTCCTCCCAATTGGGTATCAGGGGAGCTCCTATATTGCCACAGCAATGAAAGAGGGGACTTGCCCATCCAGGAGGGAGACCTCTCCCACCTTGGTGTTTGGAGAGCGCTTATACAGCCTCAGCCATGATAAAGGGGACTCACCCCTTTAGCATGGTGACCTGTCACATATTGGTGTTGGGGGAGCATGTATTCCACTGCAGCAAGGGTACAAGGGACTCGCCCCTCCAGACTGGAGACCCCTCCCACCTGTGTGTAGGGGAGAGCTTCTCTAATCTCACAGTCAGGGTACTGGGTACTCGCCTTTTCAGGCAGGAGAACCCTCCTGCCAGGGTGTCCAGGGAAAACTAGTATGCCATTACAGCCAGGTTAGAGGGGACTCCTCCCCTTTTAGGCGGTAGACCTCTCTCATCTGGGCATGGGGGGTAGCTTGTACATCACCACTGCCTGAGTAGAGGGGACTCACCCCTCCATGTTGGACACCCCTCCTACCTGGGTGTCTTGGGGACCTTGTACACCTCAGTTCCATGGTAGAGAGGAATCACTCCCCCTAGGTGGGAGACCCGTCACACCTAGGTGTGTGTGTGGGGGTTCTTATACAACTGCAGTCGGGTAGCAGGGACTGGCCCCTGAAGGCAGGTGAACATTTTCACCTGAGTGTCAGGGGCTGCTCTTATCCCATCACAGCCAGGGTAAACGGTACTCACCCCTGTAGGAGGGAGACCCTTCACACCTTGGTGTCCTGTGAACACTTTTTAGGCACCAGCCAAAGTAGAGAGGAATTGCCCCTCCAGGCGGAGACACCTCCCAACTGGGTGTGGGTAGAACTTGTATTCCTCTGAAGCCAAGGGAGATGGGACTTACACCTCCAGTCCGAAGACCCCTCCCACCTGTGTTTTGGAGGAGCTTGTATACCGCCTTAGCCAGGGTGGAGGGGACTCGCCCCTCCAGGCATGAGACCCTCCCCTCTGGGTATTGAGGGGGGGACCTCGTGACCCCCACAGCCAGGATAGTGGGGACTCACACCACTAGAATGGAGACTCTTTACACATGGTTGTCAGGAGAGCTCATATGCCAACCCAGGCAAGGTAGAGGGGACTTGCCACTACAGGAGGGAGACACCACCAACCTGGGTGTACAGGGGAGCTTGTGTACTGTCACAGCCAGGGTAGAGGGGAATCACCTCTCCAAGCCGGTTAACCCTCCCACCTGGGTGTCAGGGGGAGTTCATATTCCACCGCCACCTCAGAGTGGGGACTACAGGCCAGTGACCCCTCCCACTGGGTGTTAGGGGAAGCTTGAATAACTCCACAATCAGGATACAGGGGACTTGCCCCTAGAGGCAGGTGACCCCTCCTACCTGGGTGTCATGGGGAGCTCATATACTGCCACAGCCAGGATAGAGTAGTTTGCCTGTTTAGGCAGGAGACACTTCAACGTGGGTGTTCCTGCAGCACTTATAGGGCACCAGCCAGGGTAGAGGGGACTCGTGAATCCAGCAGGAGTCCCCTCTCACCTGAGTGTACAGGTGGCTTTCATACCTCTTAGCCAGGGTAGAGGTGACTTGCCCCTCCAAGTGAAAGTCTCCTTCCACCTGGGTGTCTGGGAGAGCATGTATACAGCAGCAGCCAGGGTAGAGGGGACTCTCCCCTCCAACCGGGAAACCGCTCCCACCAGGATGTGATGGGATTTCCTTTACCGCCACAGTCAGAGTAGAGTGGATTCTCCCCTCCAAGCTGGAGACCTCTCCCACCTAGTTGTAGGGTGGGGGTTCTCATATACCTCCAAAGCCAGGGTAGAAGGGACTCACCCCTCCATGCGGGAGACCACTCCATGTTGGGTGTATGGGGTAGCTCATACACCACAGAATCCAAGGTAGAGGCCACTCGCCTCTCCAGGCAGGAGACCCCGCCCACCTTAGTGTCTGGGGAGCTCCTATACCGGGGCAATCGTGGTAAAGGTGCTGGCCCCTCCAAGCAAGTGACCCCTCCCACCTGGGTTTTGGGGAAAAGCTCTTAAACTGCTCCAACCAGGGTAGAAGTGACTCACCCCTCCATGCAGGAGACCCCTCCCTCCTATTTGTCCTGGGGAGCTTGTATGCTGCCTTAACCAGGGTGGAGGATACTTGCTACTCCAGGCAGGACACCCCTTCAATTTGCCTATTGAGGGGTGCTCGAATACAGCTTTAGCCAGGATATAGGGGACTGAAACCCACTAGTTGGGAGACCTCTAACACCTGGTTGTTAGGGGAGCTCATATACCACCACAGGCAAGGTAAAGGTGACTCTCCTCTCCAAGCAGAAGACCCCTCATGCCGCAGCCCCGCTGGATGGGCAAAATAACCTGGGGGGTGAGGAGCAACTTGTGTAGATTGATACAGCTGGAGTGGAGCCATTTATTTTAGGACAGGAGGGGTATATATACATTCCACACAGCTTATCTTAATTAACATAAACTAGATGCAGCAGTCAACCAATAAGGAATCTCCACACTTAATGGCTCACTGGCATTACTTCACAAACCACTCCCTCTGGCAAAATGCCATGTGCCATTTTGACTTGTTTACAGACCCTAACGTCTCCCCCTTTTGTTTAATTTAAATAATGACCATAGTGGTTTTTACATAAACACCATAAATAATCAGCTACAAGCAGAAGGGAAGGATAAAAAATGCCACAATACCAAGCCATTTGATGGCACCATGCAAGAAGCCCTTGGAAAAATTATACCAGCAATGACACCGTTAGCAAAGATACCAAGTTACACTTTGTTGTAGATTACAGTTTGTTGTCTCAGTCCAGGTAAAGCAGTGTCTCAATAGATTAACTCACAGTCCAGGTAAATCACATTCCAGGTAAGCTCTGCATGCAGCTAGCTTAAATCACAGTCCAGGTAAGTTTTTCAGGCAGTTAGCCTAAGCTATAGCAGCAGAAACAGCAACACTCCGAAGTCTCGTCTGTATCTCAGCCGAAGTTTCCTCCGGTTTTCAGCAACACTGGAAATTCTTCCATCCTCGTCCTCACTGGCACTGGTATGAAGGCAGGAACTCTGGATGGCTAAAGAAAATCCTGTAGTATTCCAGCAGGTGCCAAGAAAACAACCTTTTGAACAATTTAGCACATTATCTCAAGTTTTTTTTTACATTTGAAATAAGCCTTAATAGTGCTCATTACTCATTAGCTTCCAGGTGTGGGAAAACCATTGTAGTTACTGGCCTTGGAAATGCTCAAACTTCAGGGACCCTGGCTGTCTTGCCTGCAGCTTCCAGGACAGCCCCAGATGGCCCCGGGGAGAGTCCGGACTCAAACTGCCACTGCGCACAGGGAGCAAGAGCCTTCGAGACTGTGCCTCCAGGTCAGGTTTGGATTTGGGGTCTCACAGTGGAGTCCCACTCCCCGGGTGGGGGGCGGGGAAGAGCCGGCTGCTGCCCCTTGGAAAGTCCTTGCTGTGCCATGACCGGCTCGCGAATGTAGCACCTGCCACGCCAATTCACTCACCCTCCGGTAATGAAAAGTGTTCAGTAATAGCCTTTTGCTGCAACTTTTTTCCTGATAATCCTTCCTCCTCTGAACTTTCTTTTTCTTTCTGACTAGAGTTCCTGTGTTTCCATCAACACATGCCCTAACTATTCTTGATTCCACTGGGTGCCTCCTTCCCTTAGTAATTTACTTAACACGACTTCCATATTTTTGTCACAAAGATAATACAACATTTCAAGACAAAACAAGACACAAACATACTGTATCAATCTTCTCCATTTTCTCAAAATGGCCATTTTTCCTCTCGCCCTTTCTAGGGACAAGCAGATTTGCTCCCGTCCTTTCTATGGATGGGCAGCTTTTTTTTGTCACTTACCCCCGAGTGTCCCGGGGCTCCCTGGACGGGCCACCATCTGCCACAGCCCGGCTGGCTGGGCAAAATAACAGGGGGGTGACAAGCGACTTGTGTAGATTGATACAGCTGGAGTGGGAGCCATTTATTTTAGGACAGGAGGGGTATATATACATTCCACACAGCTTATCTTAATTAACATAAACTAGATACAGCAGTCAACCAATAAGGAATCTCCACACTTAATGGCTCATTAGTGTTACTTCACAAACCACTCCCTCTGGCAAAATGCCAGGTGCCATATTGACTTGTTTACAGACCCTAACACCTTCCCACCTGGGTTTCAGGAGGGTTTCCTATACCACCCCAGACAAAGTAGAGGGGACTTGCCCATAAAGGTGGGAGACTCCTCCCACCTTTTTGTCCTGGGGAGTGGGCACTTGTGTACAGCTGCAGGCAGGGTAGCAGGGACTCAAAACCCCAGGAAGAAGACCACTTTCATCTGGGTGTCCGAGAGATTGCCTGTCCTGCAGCAGCCAAGGTATATGGGACTTGCCCCTCCAGACAAGATTCCCCTCCCACAAGTTTGTGGGGGGCGCTCATGTACTGCCCCAGCCAGGAGACAGGAGACATGCCACTCCAGGTAGGAGACCCCTCTCACCTGAGGGTCAGGTATTATACCACTGGAGTATACCACTGGAGCCAGGGAAAAGAGTACTCGCCCTTTCAGGTGGGAGACACCTCCCATATGGGTATGAGGCGTGTGCTCCTTTACCATGGCAGCCTGGGTAGAGGGACTCGCCCTTTCATTCGAAAGACCCCTCCTACCTGTATGTAGGGGTTGTTTGTATACCACCACAGCCAGGGTAGAGTGGACTCGCCTTCCAGGTGGGAGACCACTCACACATTGTTGTCAGGGGGAGCTCTTATACCAAGGCAGCCAACGTAGATGGGACTCGCCCCTCCAGGCAGAGGACCCCTCCCACCTGGGTATGGGGGATGAGGTGCTATAACACAGCAGCCAAAATAGAGGGGACTTGCCCCTCTATGCAGAAGACTGCTCCCACCATACCGCAGCCATGGTAGAGGGTACTTTCCCCATCAGGCGGAAGACCTCTCTGACCTGAGTGTTGGGGGGAGCTCATACACCGCTGCAGCCAGGGAAGAGGGGACTCGCCCCTCCAGGCGGGAGACCTCTTTCACCTGGGTGTCCTGGGCATCTCCTATACTGCTGCAGCAGGGTCGAGGGGACTCCACCCACCTGGCGGTAGACTTCTTGCAATTAGGTATCAGGGGAGCTCCTATACCTCAGCAGCCAGGTTAGAGTGGACTTGCACCTCTAGGAAGGAGACCCCTCCAACCTGGGTGTCTGGGTGAGCTCCTATACCTATGCAGCCAGGGTAGAGGGGACTTGCCCCTCCAATCAGGAGACCCCTCTCACCTGGGTGTCCAGGATAACTTGATTACTGCAGCAGCCAGGGTAGAGGGGATTCATCCCTACAGGTGGGAGACCCCCTCCCACCTGGGTGTCCAGGGCATCTCCTATACTGCCACAGCCATTGTTGAGGGAACACACCCCTGCAGGCTGAAGACCCCTCCCACTAGTATGTACTTGGAGCTCTTATATGGCAAGAGCTAAAGTAGAGGGGACTCGCCCTTCCAGGATGAAGACTACTCCCAACTGTGTGTAGGGGGGCGCTTGTATACCACCTTAGCCTGGGTAGAGGAGACTCGCCCATCCAGGCGGGTGACCTCTCCAACCAGGCTGTGGGAGGGAGCTCATATACCACCACAGCCATGGTCGAAAATACTTGCCCCTCCTGGCGGGAGATCCCTCCCACCAGGGTGTCAGGGGAAGCATGTATACCTTTGCAGCCAGAATAGAAGGAACTCACTGTTCCAGTCTGGAGACCCTTCCCACCTGTGTGTCAGGGGGATCCCATATACCACCACAGCCATGGTAGAGTGGGACTGGCCTCTTCAGGCGAGAGACCCGTCCAACCTTGGTATCAGGGAAAGCTAGTAAACCACTGCAGCCAGGGTAGAGGGGACTCACCCCTTCAGGAGGGAAACCCCTCCCATCTGGGTATGGGGGGTGAGGTCCTATACCACAGCAGCCGGAATAGAGGGGACTTGCCCCTCTAAGCAGAAGACCCCTCCCACCTAGATGTTTGAGAGTGCTGGTATACCCCCTCAGCCAGGGTAGATGGAAGTCACCCTCCCACCTGGGTATCAGGGGAAGCTCCTTAACCACTGCAGCCAGGGAACAGTTGACCAGCCCCTCCAGGCAGAAGACCCCTCAAACCAGGGTGTCAGGTGGAGCTCATATACCCCAGCAGCCACCTTCAAGGCAATTCACACCTCCAGGCGAGAAACACCTACCACCTACCACCTGGGAATAGGATTAACTCCTGTACTGCCTTAGCTAGGGTAGAGGGGACTTGCCCCTCCAGGCGTAAGACACGCCTCTTGGGAGTAGGAGGGGGCTCTTATAACCCTGCAGCCAGGTTTGAGGGGAGTCAACCTTTCAGGCACAAGTCTCTCCAAACTGGGTGTGTGTGTGGGGGGAGCTTGTTTACCTCTGCAGCCAGTGTAGTGGGGACTCACCCTTCCAAGCAAGAGACCCATCTCACCTGGGTGTCACCAAGAACTTGTATACCATCTTAACCAGGGTAGTGGAGACTCATCCATCCATGCAGGAGATTCCTCCCACCAGCGTGTCAGGGGGAGCTCATATTCTGCCTCAGCCAGGATAGGGGGTACTCACCCCTCCATGTGGGAGACCCCTCCAACCTGGCTGTCTGGGGGAGATTGTATACCTTTGCATCCAGGGTAGAGGGGACTCAATGCTCCAGTCAGGAGACCCTTCCTATATTTTTGTCAGGGAGATCTCATATACTGCCACAGCCAGGGTAGAGGGGACTGGCCCCTCCATACCATAGACCCCTCCCACATAGGTGTCAGTTGAAGCGCATATACCCCAAAAACCTGGGTAGAGGAGACTTGCACCTCCAGACAAGAGACACCTCACATCTTGGAATGGGTGTAACTCCTATACTACTTTGGCAAGGTACAGGGGACTCGCCCCTCAAGGCAGAAGACCTCTCCCACATGGGTGTCTGCGAGGGAGTGTTCATATACAGCTGCAGCTTGGATAGCAGCGAATGGACAATCCAGGAGGGAGAACCCTACCACCAGGGTATCAGAGGGAGCTCTTATACTGATGCAGGAAGAGTAGAAAGGACTTTCTCCTCCAGGCAAGAGACTCCTCCCACATTGGTTTCAGGGTGAGCTTGTATTCCGCCTTAGCCAGGGTAGAGGGGACTCGCCCCTTCAGTTGGGAGACCCAACTCATCTGGGTATGGGGAGTGCAGCTCTTATACCACTGCAGCCAGAGTAGATAGGACACACCCCTGCGTGCAGGAGACCCCTTCCACCTGGGTGTCCTAGAAACTTTTATAAGGCACCAGCCAAAGTAGAGGGGACTTGCCCATCCAGGTGGGAGACCCCTCCCACCTGGGTGTGTGTGTTGGGGAGGCTGGAATACAACTGCAGCTGGGTAGCAGGGACTTGCCCCTCCAGGCAGGAGAACACTTTCACTTGGGTGTTGAAGGGAGCTGGTATCCCACCACAGCCAGGTAGAGGGGACTCGCCAATTCAAATGGGAGGCCTTTCTCATATGGGTATGGGGGGGGTGATAGCTCTTATATATTGCCACAGGGTAGACAGGACTCACCCCTGCATGTGGGAGACCCCTCCCACCTGGGTGTTCGGGGAACTCATATAAGGCATCAGCTGAAATACAGGGGACTTGCCCATCCCATCTGGGTGGCAGGGGGAGTTTGTATTTATCTGAAGGCAAAGGAGGGGGGACTTGCACATCCAGTCAGAAGACCCCTCCCACCCACCTGTGTGTTGAAGGAGCTTGTATACCGCCTTAGCCAGCAAACTTCCAGCTGCCAGCAAAGGGGATTCACCCTTCAAGGCATGAAACTCTCCCATGTGGGTACTGAAGAGGGAGCTCCTGTACTGCTGCAGCCAGGGTAGAGGATTTCACCCCAGCAGGCGGGAGACCCCTCCCACCTGGGTATCAGGGGAAGCTCCAATACTGCTGGAACCACGGTAGAGGGGATTTACCCCTCCAGTCAAGAAACCCCTCTAACCTGGGTGTGTGGGGAACATCTATACCACTGCAGCCAGGGTAGTGGGGACTCGCCCATCCATGCAGGAGAACTTCCCACCTGGGTGTTGTGGGGATATTATATACAATCTTAGCGAGCATAGAGGAGAATTGCCCCACCAGGCGGCTGATGCCTCCAACCTGGCTGTCAAATGGAACTCTAAAACTAGGATAGAGAGTGGTAAACCAAAACTAGGATATAGGGTACTTGTCCACCAGGAGGGAGACCTCTCCCACCAGGTGTCAGGGGGAGCTCATATAGCACACCAGCCACGGTAGAGGGGACTCGCCTCTCCAGGTGGGAGACCCCTCCCATCTGGGTGTCTGAGGGGGCTCCTACACCCCCACAACTAGGGTAGAAGGGACTCACCCCTCCAGGCGGGAGACCCCTTATACCTGAGTGTTGCAGGGATCGTGTATACCACCTTAGGTTAGAAGGGACTCATCCCACTAGGCAGGAGATCCCTCACACCTGGGTGTCAGGGATAACTAGTATACCACCACAGCCAGGATAGAGGGAACTCTCCCCTTAAGGTGGGTGAACCCTCCCATCTGGGTATAGGGGGGAGAGGTCCTATACTGCAGCAGCAAGGGTAGAGGGGACTGGTCCCTCTAGCCAGGAGATCCCTCCCACCTGGGTGACAGGGGAAGTTCCTATACAATTGCAGCCAGAGTAGAGTGGACACACTCCTCCAGGTAAAAGACCCCTCTAGGCAGGAGACCTCTCCCACCTGGGTGTCAGGAAAAGCTACTATACCACCACAGCCAGAGTAGAGGAAACTTGCCCCTTCAGGTGGGAGAACCCTTCCATCTGGGTATGGGGGGCTCCTATGCAGTAGCAGCCAGGGTAGAGAGGACTCGCCCCTCAAGGCAGAGGACACCTCCTACCTGAGTGTCAGGGTAGCTTCTATATTACCTCCCCCTTTGTAGAGGGGACTTGCCCCTCAAGGCGGGGGACCCCTCCCACCTTGGTGTCTGGGGGAAGCTTGTACACTGCTGTAGCCAGAGTAGAGATAAGTCATTCCTCCAGGCAGGAGAACCCTCTCACCTTGGTATATAGCTAGTATACCACCACAGCCAGGGTAGAGGGGACTCTATCTCTACAGGCAAGAGACCCCTCTCACCTGGTTTTGGGGGTTGGAAGCTCTTATACCACCACAGCCAGGGTAGAGGTAAGTCACCCATTCAGGCAGGAGACCCTGGGAGGAGATCCTATACCACTGCAGGCAGGGTAGAGGGTACTCTCCCCTCCAGGCTGGAGACTCCTCCCTCCTGGGTGTCAGGAAATCTTCTATACCCCATCATCCAGGGAAGAGGGGACTCAACCCTCCAGGGTGGAAATCACTTTCACCTGTGTGTGTCGCAGGGCTCCTATACCACACTAGCCAGAGTAGAGTAGTCTTGGTGGTCCAAATGGGAGACCCCTTTCACCTTGGTGTCAGAAGAGCTTCTATACAGCAGCACCCAGGGTAGAGCAGACTCACCCCTTCAGGTGGGAGACCCCTCCCACCTGGGTGTCAAGGGTGAACTTCTATACTGTCAAGACAGAGAATAGGGGACTTGCCCCTGCAGGCAAGAGATCTTTCCCACCTGTGTAAGGAGGGGGAGCTCTTATACCACTCCATCCATGGTAGAAGTTACTAGCTCCTCCAGGTGGGAGACCCCTCCCTCCTGGGGGTCCATGAGAGCTTGTATACTGACTTAGCCAGGGTGGAGGGGACTATCCCCACTAGGTCTGATGCCCCTCACTACTTGGTTTTGGGGGGAGCTCCTATTCCAACGCAGACAGGATAGAGGGGACTCACCCCTCCAGGCAAGAGACCCTTCCCACCTGGGTGTGTGCGGGAGTTCCTATTCTGCAGCAACCAGGCTAGAGAAAATTCGCCCCAACTGGTGGGGGACCCATCCCACCTGGTTGTCAATGGGAGCTCCTTTACTGCTGCAGCAAGTTTAGACAGAACCGGAACCTCCATGAAGGAGATCCCTCCCACATGGGTGTCAGGGAAAGCTAGTGTACCACTGCAGCCAAGGTAGAGGAACCTTGGCCCTCCATGCAGGAGACGTCTCCCACCTGGGTGTGTGTGTGTGTGAGGGGAAGTCATATACCACAGCAGCCATTGTAGAGTGGACTCTACCCTCAAGGAAAGCTAATACACCATGGCACCCAAGGTAGAGGTAACTCGCCCCATCAGGTTGAAGACACTCCCATCTGGTAATGGGGAAGTAGCTCCTATACTGCCAAGACAGGGTAGAGTAGACTCGTCCCTCCATTTGGGAGAAAACTCCCACCTGGGTTTCTGGGGGAGCTTGTACACCTCCTCACTCAGGGTACAGCAGACTCACCCCTCCAGGTGGGAGTCACCTCCCAAATTGGTATAGGAGGAGCTCCTTTACTGCTGTAGACAGTGTAGAGGGGAATATCCCCTAGAAGCGGAAGACCCCTCCCACCAGGGTGTCTAGGAGAACTCATACACCTCTGCAGCCAGGGTAGAGGGGACTCACCACATGATGCCAGTTACCATCCCACCTGACTATCGGGGTGACCTTCTTTATGGTGGCAACCAGTGTACAGGGGACTCGACCCTCCAGTATGGAGACCCATCCTGGGTGTCAGGGCGAGGATTTATACCACCACAGACAGGGTAGATGTTATTCTCCCCTCCAGTGGGGAGACTCCTCCCACCTGTGTGTCAGGGGAGCTAATATACCACAGCAGCCAGGGTAGAGGTGACTTGCCCCTCCATGCAGGAGACCATTTCCACCTGGGTGTGTTTAGGGGGTTTGTGTACTGCCCTAGCCAGGGTAGTAGGCACTCACACTTCCAGGTGGGTGACCCTTCAAACACTGACAAAGACAACAGGAGGCCAGAGGAGGGCACAGCATGAAGAAGGCTGTTTGTGGGGTGCAGGTCAGGACCACAGAAAGGAGCCCAGGCTAGGGACCTATAGGAGGGCCCAGGATAGGGGACAGCAGGGAAGAAAGGGCAGGACAGGGAGGCATGGACTGCACTAGGGTTCTGAGATGCAGGGAAGACAAGGGCCAGCGCTGGGGCATGTGGCTGCAAGCAGTGGACAGTGCTGGGGAGGGGAAGGCAGGGGATTCAGCAGGGGGGATGGAGGCTCAAGTTCCAGCGCCACTGCCAGGTGTCAGGGTTCTGGATGCTTCCTCAAGGGCCTAGGGAGAGCAAATTGCCCAGGCAAGAGTCAGTGTTCGTTTTCCCATAAGGCGCCCTGGCCCAGATGAGCATCCAGTGCCAGGGACCAGGCCAAAGTGCCAAGCAAGAGACAGGGGACAGGAGGAGTGTGATGTGAGGGCACAGTGGGGCGTTGCAGTGGGTGCAGAGATAGGCAAGAGCCAGGACCCAAACAAGGAGCCCATGTAACCAACTGACCCCACCAAATGATATTAGGGACCCAATGAGAAGGAGGCCCCTACTCCACAAGAAAGCACTAGGGGAAGGAGAGATAGGATCAGCACTAGGATGAGGAGACAGAGGGCTGTGCAAAGAGCACAGAGGAGAGTGAGCTTAGTTGCCAAATCAAGGGCCACCCAGGTCAGACACGACAGGAAGAGACACCACAGAAAGCAGTGCAACCTGAGCAATGCAGTAAGATCAGGCTGGCAGCCAGGCTAGGGGACTGTAGGGTGAAGGGTCAGGGTGAGGAAGGGCTGTGTTGGCTTAGGGGAAGCTTACAAGTCTAGAGGGTAGGAAAGGGAAGGGAGGGGATAGCCCTGGGAAAGGACATCACTAGGACAAATCCACTGCCAGTTGTCAAGTTTGAACAACAAATGGGGCTCAGGCGAGGGACACTGCTGTGTGGCCTAAGGGATCATTCAGGGCCCAGAAGTGAGTCAATTCCACTCCTCTGCCCCAGGTGAGTAGATCTTCAGAGAGAGACCAGGACCAAAGCAGGGCAATGTGAGGGTTACCTTTCGTCTGGGATTGGAAGGTGACAGTGAGGAGCCAGCAACCATTGGAGGAGACCAGGCTAGGGAAAAGCAGGGGGAGAACAGGATCCTGGCAATGGAAAATTACCACAGAACAAGGGAAACAAAGGGGAGAAACAGGAGGATGGACAAGCAAGGGTCCTGAAATCGAGGAACAGGGACAGGGTCCTCAAGAAGTGTGAATTGTTGCTCCAACAAAGAGCCAGGCCCATGAATTGGGAGCCAAGTGCCAGGACCCGTTCCTAGGTCCTATGAAAACAGACACGGATAGGGAGGGAAGAAAGGGGGTAAAGGGGAAGAAGGGTAGTGGGTGGCACAGCAGAAGAAGGCTCAAGGCCCTGTTTCACTGCTGGGTATCAGAATGGAGGAACAGGGCCTGGGTAGAGAGAGTCCAAAGTCCCAGGCAAGGGGCACAGCTAGGTTTCACCAACGGGAGTCCACAGGGCCAAACGCCCAGTTCCTATCCCTGAATGTGTTGAGCATCCTAGGAAAGGGATCTTAAAATGGGGCCCAGCAGGGAAAGAGACAACAGGAGGGATGAAGGAGGGTACAGCGTGAAAGGCTAGAGAAGAAGTGTTGATGGGGTACAGGCCAGGTCTCCATAAAGGAGCCCAGGCTAGGGACCAACAGAAGGGCCCAGTCCAGAATAGGGCAGGGAAAGGCAGGAATGGGCAGGCCGGTGACAGTAGGGTTCTGAGGTTCAGTGAAGCCAAGGGGAGTAGGGTACTGGCCCCAGTGAGTCCCTCAGTCCAAGCCCAGGTAAACATGGAGCAAGAAGGTCCCCCAGAGTCTCAAACGAGGAGCCATGCCAGGGAATGGTGATCCAAGAGCCTGGGCTTGGGCACGGGGCTCAGAACACCGGACAAGACTTTGGAGGTATGGCAGGGGATCAGGCAGGCTCCTGGCCCAGGGCAAATGCCAGTTTGTGGGTGCAGGACCAAATCCCCAAAGAGAGCAAGGGGCCCTTTCAATGGGCAAGACTCAGTTTCCCATAAGGCACTCTGCCCAGATGAGAATCCAGGGACAGGGACATGACAAAGGGGGCATGGCAAGTGAAGGGGGCCAGAGGAAGGGCAATGGGAGGACATGGTAGTGGGGTCTTGGTGGTTGTCGGGGGGAGGCAAGGTCCAGGACCCAAGCCGTGTGCCCAGGAAAAGGACCCAATTGACCAACAATGAATGAGGGACCCAAGGAGCAGGAGACCTGCATGTGCCAGGGGAAAGCCAAGGGGAAGGAGAGAAAGGGCTGCTGAAGTACGTGGAGCCAGAGAAAAGCACAAAGGGCACCTAAGGGATCATGCTGGCAGTCCTAAGCAAGGGTCCCCCAAGTCAGATCCAACAGGAAGAGACTCTATGCTATGCCAAATAAAATGAGTAACACTCTCAGGGGCTCATGTGAGCGTCATGCCTAGAGACTAAAGCACAAATGGTTAGAGTTACAGAGGACTGGGTAGGGGCAGCATGCAAGGTGAGAGGTGAGAGGAGGGGACAGAGTGGATCTCTCAGTGCTGGGTTTGAGCAAAGTGTATGTTAGCAGCCAGGCCTCAAGGTTCAGGCATCAAAAGGTCTCAGGAAAGGGGCAGGGCTGTGTTTTCTATAGGGAGATTTAAGGGCGCAGAGGCCAGCCCATTTGGATCCTCTACCAAGGAGAACAGATCCTCAGAGAGGGACCTGGACCTAAGGAGGGTCAAAAGAGGGCCCTGTGAGGGGATACCTGGTGTATGGAGGTTGTCAGTGTGATTGGTTGGCAGCCTGGACCCATTTGAAGAGCTCAGGCTAGGGAGAAGCAGGGAAAGCTAAGGGTCCCAGCAGTGCCAGTATACCATAGCACCACTGGAACAGAGGGGAGGCACAAGATGGGGTCTATAGAAATAGGGCTAAAACCAAGGGAAGGGAAAAGGTCCCAGAGAAGTGTACCCAGGGGCTAAAGCAAGGAGCCCAGTTTAGTAATGGAGAGCCAAGTGCTAGCACCTGGACCTGGGTGAATGAAAACTAACATGGAGTGGGAGCAGTGGGAAGGGAGACATTGGAGTGGGTGTCACATGGGTAGAAGTTCTTAAGGCCAAGTCCACTGCAGAATGTCATGTGTTGGGAGCAGGGCCCCAGCTGAGGAAAGGCAAAGAGCCTAGTCAAGGGGCAGGGCTATGTTTTCCAAAGGGAGACCCTAGAGACAAGGGGCCAGGTCAAGTCACGTGGCCTGGATGAGCATACTGGGAAGGGGATCGGGAATGCCGACTTGGCAGAGACAGAAAGGACAGGAGGGGCAATGGAGGGCACAGCCTCTAGGGCCACAAGAGGGGTGTGGGTGGGGTGGGGGCCAGGACCCTAGCAAGGAGCCCAGGAAAGGGACCCAGAAGATAGCCCAGACCAGTGGAGATCAGGGAACGTCGGGCCAGGAAGGAAGGGCTGCACTAGTGTACTACAGTACTGGAATGCCAAGAGGAGCAGGGAAGTGGCCACCGCAGGGGCCCTCAGACATTGCACAGAAAAGCAGTTAGCAAGAAGGGCCACCAGAGAAAAGCTAGGAAACATGCCATGGAAATGAGAGCTAAGGGCCATGGCTTGTGCACGGGGCTCAGGACACTGGACAAGATTTGGGAGGGAAGGAAGGGGATCAAGCAGGGTGCAGTCAGGCTTCAGGCCCATGGTCACATCCAGGTTTCAGGGTTCCTGGTGGAGGATCAAGGACCCAGGGAAAGCAAGAGGCCAAGGCAAGGGACAGTGCATTGTTTCCCATAAGACACCCAGGATCAGATGAGGATCTATGGCCAGGGTTCTGGCAAAAGAGGCCAGGAAATGTTAAGGTGTCAGAAGCAGGGCAATGGGAGAGTAAGGCAGGGGGTTGGGGTGGGTATGCATAAGGGAGATACCCAGGACCCAAGCCAGGCACCCAGACAAGTGACCCAACTTATCAATGTTGATGGAGGACCCCAGGAGCAGGAGACCTGTGAGCACCAGAAAAAAGCACGAGTGGAAGAGGAAGAAGGGGCTGAGTGAGGACAAGGAGAATCCAAGGGGCACATAGGGAAGCCAGCTGGTGTGTCCAAGCAAGGGGATCACAGGTCAGACCCATATGAAGAGTCTCCTTGCTATGCCAATTGCCATGAGGAATGTGGTCAGGGGCTCAGGCAAAAGTTCAGGCCCAGGGACTGGTGTGCAAAGGTTTAGGGATAGGGAGGGCTGGGTTGCAGTAGGGAAAACATGAAGTGTCAGAGGGCAGGGGAGGGAAGGGAGGGGATCCGTCAGGGCTAGGTGGGAACAAATCCATGTTACCTTTCAGGCAGTGAAGCAAACCCAGGTTACTGGCGGTGCTGTGTTTCCAATAGGGAAAATTCAGGGTACAGAGACCAGCCAAATCTGCTCCTCTGCCCTAGGTGAGTATATCCTCAGAAAGTGACCTGGAGCAATGTGGGGCAAAAGAGGGTATGTGAGGGGACACCTGGCATGCAGAAGTTTGCGGGTGGGTCAGGCTGCCATGACCCATTGGAGGAGCACAGGCTAGGTAGAAGCAAGTGTAGCAGAGGCTCTGGGCAGTGCCAGAATACCACAGCATTAGGAGAACCAAGGTGGGGGCTGGCAAAAGGGGCCTGAAACCAAGGGACAGTGACAGGAACCTCAAGAAGGGTGGCCAGTGACACAAGCAAGGAACTGGGCCCAGTACTGGAGAGCCCATTGCTAGCACCTGGGCCTGGGTGAATTAAAAGAAACATGGAGGGGGAGAAGTTGCAGAGGAGAAAGGGGAGTGTTGGCACAAGGGGAGAAGGCCTCAAGGCCCAGGTCCACTGCAGAGTATCAGGGGTCCAGAGCAGGGTCCAGGCTGAGGGAGGCAAAATGGCCCAGGCAAGGGGCCCGGCTACGTTTTCCTGAAGGGAGCCCACAATGCCAAGAGGCCAGGCCAAGTCGCGTGGCCCGGATGAGCATCACAGGAAGGGGATCATGAAAGTTGGTGTGGCAGAGACTGAAAGGACTGGAGTGCTGAAGGAGGGAACAGCCTGTAGGGCCACAGGATTGGTGTGGGAGGGTTTGTGGTCATAAATCCAGCAAGGAGCCCAGGACGGTACCCAGATGACGGCCCAGGCCAGGGGAGAGCAAGGAACACTGGGCTTGGAAGGCAGGGCTGCACTGGGGTACTGAGGTACAGGAAAGCCAAAAATGCAGGGAAGCAGTCCAGGTGAGGATCCCTCAGACAATGCTCAGAATAGCAGTGAGTAAGGAGGGCCATCAAAGGCTTAAGCCAGGAGCCAGGCCTCGGAACAGAGAGCCAAGGGCCAGAGCTTGGGTAGGGGCTCAGACACTGGAAAAGATTTGGGAGGGAAGGCAGGGGATCCAGCAGGGGGCAGTCAGGTTCCAGGCCCAGGGCCACCTCCAGCTTTTTGGGTTCCTGGAAGACCAAGCACCCAAGGAGAAAAAGGGGCCCAGGCAAGGTGCAGAGCTCTGTTTCACATAAGGCTCATATTTGAATCCAGGGACAGGGACCTGGCAAGGGATTCCAGACAAGGGAAGGGGTCAGATGGTAGGGGATGAAAAGGCATGGTGGGGAGTTGTTTTTGGTGCACTGCAAGGTAAGAACCATGACACAAGACAGGCCCCAAGGTGAGGGACAAACCCAAAAAATTGTGATGAGGCACCGAAAAAGCAGGATACCTGCAAGCACCAGAAAAAAGTGCAATGGGAAGGGAAGTAGAGACTGCTTGAGGACCAGGAGAAAGAGGGAAACACAAGGGGCACTTAGGTGAGACCGCTAGGGCCCCAAGTAAGGGGCCTCCAGGTCAGACCCAACACAAGAAGATTCCATGGTATGTCGAGGGACATGAGGAACATGGTCAGGGGCCTAGGCGAGAGCCAAGGCCTGGAGACTGGAGCACAAAGGGTCAGGGATACATAGGGTTGGGTTGAGGTAGGGGCATCATGCAAGGCCAGAGGGTAGGGGAGGGAAGGTAGGGGAGCACTCAGGGCTGGGTTGGAAGAAGTCCCATGTTAACTACCAGGTCTCAAGGTACAAGCGGTGAAGGGGACTAAGGTGACTGACAGGGCTGTTTTTCCCATAGGGAGCATTCTGGATGCAGAGAATAGCCAAATCTGCTCCTCTGCCCAAGGTGATTAGATCCTCAGAGAGGGACCTGAACAATGAGGGGCAAAAGATGGTACTGTGAGGGGATACCTGGTGTTTGGAGGTTTTGGCATTGGTGGGATGCATGATCCATTTGAGGAGCCTAGGCTAGAGCAAAGCAGGGGTAGCAGAGTCCCCGGGCAGTGACAGGACACCACAGGATGAGAAGAACAGAGGGGAGGCACAGGAGGGGGCTAGCAAAAGGGGCCTGAAACCAAGGAACAGGGACAAGGATAGGGTCCTTGGGAAGGGCAGCCAGGGGCTCAAGCAAGGAGCCAGGCCCAGTAATGAAGAGTCAAGTGCTAGAACTTGGGCCTAGGTGAAAGAAAAGAAACATGGATAGGGAAGGGCGGGAGGGGAGAAAGTGCAGCGGTTGGCACAGGTGGAGAAGGGCTCAAGGCCTTCTTGAGGTGTCAGGGGTTCACTGCAGGGTGTCAGGGGTCCAGAGCAGGGCCCGGACTTAATGAGCCCAAAGGTCCCAGGCAAAGCGCAGGGCTACATTTTCCCAAAGAAAGCCCCCATGGCCAAGAGGCCCGAACAAGTCACCTGTCCTGGGTGAGCATCCTGGGAAGGGGATCAGCAAAGGGGGTGTGGCAGAGACAGAAAGGACTGGAGGGCTGAAGAAGGGGACAATCTGAATGGCCACAGTTTGTGTGTGGTGGGTTGGAGGTCCGGACCCAAGCAAGGAGGCCCAGGAAGGTACCTAGAGGAGGAACCACACCAGTTGAGATCAGGAAATGCCGGGCCAGAAAGGAAGGGTTGCACTAAGTTACTGAGGTACAGGAAAGCCAAGGGGAGCAGGGAAGCAGCCACAGTGAGGGGGCCCTTAGACAATGCCCAGAAAAGCAGTAAGCAAGGAGGGCCACCAGAGGCTTAAACAAGGAGCCAGGCCTGGGAAGAGAGAGCCAAGGGCCAGGGCTTTGGCAGGGGTCTCAGGACACTGGACAAGATTTGGGAAAAAAGGCAGGGGATCCAGCAGGGTTCAGTCAGGCTCCAGGCCCTGGGCCACCTCCAGGTGTCAGGATTCCTGGTGAAAGACCAAGCACCCAGGGAAATCAAGGGGCTCAGGCGAGGGGCAGAGCTCTGTTTCGCATAAGGTGCCCTGGCTCATATTTGAATCCAGGGCCAGGGACCTGGCAAGGGAGGCCAGACAAGGAAAGGGGACAGGAGGAGTGGGATGAAAGAGCAATGCGTGGTTTCATGGTCCATGCACATAGGGAGAGACCCATGACTCAAGACAGGCCCTCAGGCAAGGGAACCACCCAAGCAATTGTGATGAGGGACCCAAGGAACAGGAGACCTGCCAGGAAAAATCACAATGGGAAGGGAGGTAGGGGATGTATGAGTGCAAGAGAACAGAGGGAAGCACAAGGGGCACCTAGGAGAGTCCACTCGGGGGCCCAATTAGGGTACCCCAGGTCAGACACATTATGAGGAGTCTCCATGCTATGTCAAAGGACATGATGAACAAGGTCAAGGTCATAGGGGAGTGCCCAGGCCCCAATACTGGAGCACAAAGGGTCAGGGTTAGGGAGGGTTGGGTTGGAGTACAGAGCGGATGCAAGGCCAGAGGGCAGAGGAGGGATAGGAGAAGATTGCTTAGGGCTGGGATGGAGCATGTCTCATATTAACCACCAGGCCTTAAGGTACAGGTGGTAAAGGGGACTCAGGTGACTGGCAGGGTTGTGTTTCCCATAGGGATCATTCAGGGTTCAGAGATCAGCCAAATCCGCTCCTCTGCCACAGGTGATTACACCATCAGAGAGAGACCTGGAGCAATGAGTGGCAAATGAGGGTGCTGTGAGGGGATACCTGACATGCGGATGTTGGTTTGGTGGGCTGAAGGACCCATTTGAGGAGCCTAGACAAGAGCAAAACAGGGGTAGTGGAGGCTCAGAGCAGTGCCAGGATAGCACAGAATGAGGGGAACAGAGGGGAAGCACAGGATGTGGGTGGCAAAATGAGTCTGAAACCAAAAATCAGGGATATGCTCCTTGAGAAGGGTGGCCAAGGACTCCAGCAAGGAGCCAGGCCCTGGTAATGGAGAGCCAAGTTCTAGCACCTGGGCCTGGGTTAATGAAAAGAAACATGCAGAAGGGGAGAAAGGGGAGCGGCTGGAACAGGGGAAGAAGTGCTCAAAGCCTTGGTCCACTGCAGGGGGTCAGAGGCCCAGAGCAGGGCCCAGGATGAGAGAAGCCAAAGAACCCAGGCAAGGGGCAGGGCTACATTTTTCCAAAGGAAGCCCCCATGAGCAAGAGGACATTCCAAGTGGCCTGGCCCAGATGAGCATCCTGGGAAAGGGATCAGTAAAGGGGGCATGGCAGAGACAGAAAGACTGGAGGGCCAAAGGGGGGCCAGCCTGAAGTGCTGCAGGACAGGTGTGGGTGGGATGAAAGTCAGGACCCCAGCAAGGAGCCCAGGAAGGCACATAGAGGAGGCCCAGGCCAGAGGAGAGCAGGGAACACCGGGCCAGAAAGGAAGGAATGCACTACGGTACTGAGGTATAAGAAAGCCAATGGAACAGGGAAGCAGCGCCAGTGAGGGGCCCTCAGACAATACACAAAAAAGCGGTGAGTAAGAAGGGCCACCAGAGTCTCAAGTCAGGATCCAGGCCTGGGAACAGAGAGCATAGGGCCAGGGCTTGGGCAGGGGCTCAGGACGCTAGACAAAACTTGGGAGGGAAGACAAGGGATCCAGCAGGGAGCAGTCAAGATCCAGTACCAGGGCCACCTCCAGGTGTCAGGGTTTCTGGTGGATGACCAAGCACCCAGGGAGAGCAAGGGGCTCAGGCGAGGGGCAGAACTCTGTTTTACATAAGATGCCCTAGCTTATATTTGAATCCAGGGCCAGGGACCTGGCAAGGGAGGCCAGACAAGGAAAGGGGGCCAGGAGAAGGGGGATAAAATGGCTCAGCCGGGCGTCATGGTGGTGCACTTTAGGGTGAGAGTCATGATCCAAGACAGGCCCCCGGCAAGGAATCAAGTCAATGATTGTGATGAGGTACCCAAGGAGCAGGAGAACTGTAAGCTCCAGGAAAAAGTGCAAAGGGAAGGGATGTAGGGACTGTGTGAGGACCAGGAGACAGAGGGAAGTGCAAGGAGCACCTAGGAGAAGCAACTGGGGGGCCAAGTTTGGGTCTCCCAGTTCAGATCCAACAGGAGGAAACTCCATGCTTTGTCAAGGGACATGATGAACACATGAGTATAACAGTCAGGGGCCTAGGCAAGCGCCCAGGTCCAGAGACTGGACCACAAAGGGTCAGGGTTAAGGAGGGTTAGGTTGGTATATGGGTAGTATTCAAGGCCAGCAGGCAGGGGAGGAAAATCAGATCTCTCAGGGCTGGATTGGAGCAAGTCCCATGTTAAATGGCAGGCCTCAAGGTACAGAAAGTGAAAGGGACTCAGGTTCCTGCCAGGGCTGTGTTTCCCATAGGGAGAATTCAGTGTGCAGATACCAGCCAAATCTGTTCCTCTGCCCCTGGTGAGTAGATCTTCAGAGAGGGACCCTGAACAATGATGGGCAAAAAAGACTAATGTGAGGGGATACCTGGCCAGTGGAGGTTGGGGAGGGCAGTGGGCTTCAGCACACATTTGAGGAGCCTAGGCTAGAGCGAAGCAGAGGTAGTGGAGGCTGCTGGCAGTGCCAGAATACACAGCATGAGGGGAACAGAAGGGAAACACAAGAGGAGGCTGAAAACTGGGGACTGAAACCAAGGGACAGGGACAGGGTCCTCGAGAAGGGCATCCAGGGGCTCAAGCAAGGAGCTGGGCCCAGTAATGGAGACCCATGTGCTAGCACCTGGGCCTGGGTAGATGAAAAAGACATGTAAGTCTGTGGGAGATCTTATACCTCTACAGCCTGGGTAGAGCAGACTGGCTCCTCCAGGTGACAGACCCCACCCACCTTGGTGTCCAGGCTACCTTGTATTCTTCCTCAGCCTGTGTAGGGGACTCACCCCTACAGGCATGAGATCCCTTCCACCTTGGTGCCCCGTGGGGTGCGGGCTCGGGTACAGCAGCAGCCATGGTAGCAGGGACTCACCTCTCTAGGCGGGATGCCCGTTTAACCTGGGTGTCAGGGGAAGCTGGTATGTAGGTGCAGCCAGAGAATCAGGGACATGCCCCTCCATGCAAGAGACCTTTCCAACCTGGCTTTGTAATGATGGCTTCTATGGAGTGCAGACAGGATAACAGGTACTTGCCCTTCCAGTCGGGAGACCCCATTCACCTGGGTGTCTGGGTGAACTCATACAACTCTGCCAACAGGGTAGAGGGGACTCGCCCCTCCAGGCAGGAGATGCCTCCCAATTGGGTTTGGGGAAGCCAGTACACCACCCCAATCAGGGATAGGGGACTCATGGCTTCAGGCGGGAGACCCCTCCCACCTGAGTGTTGCAGGCATCTTATATATAGCTGCAGCCAGGTTAGAGGGGAATCACCTCTCCAGGTGAAGACTCCTCCAACCTGTGTGTTGAGGGGAGCTCATATACCACTGCATCCAGGGTAGAGGACACTCACCCCGCCAGGCTGGAGACCTCTCCCACCTGGGTGTCTTGGGGGTCTCTTATTTCACTGCAGCTTGGTTAGAGGGGACTTGACCCTCCAGTCGGGAAAACCCTCCCACCTGACTGACTGGGGGAGCACCTCTACCTCCCAGCCAGGGTAGAGGGGACTAGCTTCACCAGTTGGGAGATGCCTGCATCGTGGGTGTGCTGGGAGCTCTTATATGGCACCAGCCAAAGTAGAGGAAACTCGCATCTCCAGGCAGGAGACCTCACACAACTGCATGTCTGGGGAAGCATGTATACCTGCACAGCTAGGATAGAGGGGATTCCCTGCTCTAGGCGGGAGACCCTTCCTACCATGGTGTCAGGGGGAAATCTTAACCTGCCACAACCCACTTACAGTGAATTCTCCTTTCCAGGAAGGATACCCCTCCCACCTGGGTGTCAGGTGAAGCTCTTATACTGCCACAGCCAGAGTAGAGGGGACGCGCCATTCCAGGAAGGAGAACCCTTCCACCTGGGTGTCAGGGGCAGTTCCTAATCCTACCAGCCAGGGTAGAGTGGACTCCCCCCCACCAGTTGGGTGATGCCTCCTTACTGAGTGTCCTGGGAGCTCTTATACTGCCATAGCCAGAGTAGAGTGGATGCGTCCTTCCAGGGTAGACACTCCTTCCACCTGGGTGTTCAAGGATGCTCCCATATGACCACAAGAAGGGTAGAGGAAATTCGCCACTCGAGGCGGGAGACCCCTCCTTCCTGGGTGTCACTGGGAGCTAGTATATTTCCCCAGTCAGGGTAGAGGCGACTCGCCTCTCCAGATTGGAGACCTTGACCACCTGGGTGTGGCTGGGGGTGCCAGGGTAGTGGGGAATCGCCCCTCTAGGTAGTTGACCCCTGCCAACTGAGTGTCACAGGAGCTTGTATAACACCTTATACAGGGTAGAGGGTACTTGTCCCTCAAGGAGGGAGACCTCTCCTACCTGGGAGTAAGGGGGAGCTCATATACTGAAGCAGCGTGAGTAGAGGGGAATTGCCACTCCATATTGGAGACCCCTCCCACGTGGGAATGGTGGGGGGCAGATCTTATATTGCCATAGCTAAGGTAGAGGGGACTCTCCCCTTCTTGCCACAGAACCCCTTCCACCTTGGTGTCAGGGGAGCTCTTACACCACTGCAGCCAGGGTAGAAGGGACTCATATCTCTAGGCAGGAGACCACTCCCACCTGGGGGTCTTGGGGAACTCTTATACAGCAGCAGCCAGGGGAGAGCCAGCTCACCCCTCCAGGGGAGATGCCCCTCCCATATTGTTGCCAGGGCAAGCTTGAATTCTGCCTTGGGCAGGATAGAGGGGACTTACCCCTCCAAATGGGAGACCCCTCCCACCTTGGTGTTGGAGCAGGGTAGGTATATAGCTGCATCCAGGGTAGCAGAGACTCGCCTCTCCAGGCGCGAGACTCCTTTCACCTGGTTGTCAGGGGAGCTCTTATCCTGCTACAGGCATTGTAGATGGGACTTGCCCATCAAGGCAAGAGACACCTCCCTTCTGTGTGTGTGGTGTAGATCCTATATCTACAAAGCCAGAGTGGAGAGGACTCTCCCCTCCAGTTGGGAAACAACTAAATCCTGGTTTTCAGCGGGAACTCCTATACCAACACAGGCAGGGTCCAGGGTACTCTACCCTCCAGGTGGGAGACTCCTCCCAACTGGGTGTCAGGAGAGCTCCTGTACTGCAGCATCCAGGGTAGAGAAGACTCACCCCTCCATGCTGGAGACCCCTTCCACCTGGTGTCTCAGGGAGGTTGTATACTACCTTAACCAGGGTAGAGGTGACTTGCCACTGCAGATGGGAGACCCCTCCTACCTGCGTATGAGGGTGAACATATACCACTGCAGCCAGTGTAGAGGGTACTTGCTTTACCAGGCTAGAGACACCTTCCACAAAGTAGTCATGGGGAAGTTGTATACTACCACAGCCAGGATAGAGGGGGCTTGTCTGAACAGGCAAGAGACCCCTCCCAAATGGGTGTCTGGGGGAATCTTGTATACTGCCACAGACAGGTTAGAGGGAACTCACCTATCCTGGTGAAGACCTCTCCCACCTCTGTGTCAAGGGGAGCTCTTATACCACCACATCCAGGGTAGCAGGGATGCGCACCTCCAAGTGAGAGACTCCTCCCACCTGGGTGTCAGGGGAGCTCCAGCCAGGTTAAGGGGGAGTTGTCCTTCCACTAGGGAGACCCCTCCGACCTGGGTGTCTGAGGAGGCTCCTATACCTCAACAGCCAGGGTAGAGGGGCCTTACCCTTCAAGTCGGGAGACACCATCAACATGGGTGTCCTGGAAGCTCTTATGTGGCACCAGCCAAAGGAGAGGGGATAAGGCCCTCCAGGTGGGAGACCCCTCCCACCTGGGTGTTTGGGGAACCTTGTATACCTCCACAGCTCGGGTAGAGGGGATTCACTGCTCTAGTAGTAGGACCCTATACTGCCACAGCCAGGGTAGAGGGGATTAGCCCCTCTAGGAGAAATACTCCTCCCACCCGAGTGTCAGAGTGAGCTCTTATACTGCCACAGCCAGGATAAAGGGAACGCACCCCTTCAGACATGAGAATCTTTCCACGTGGGTGTCCAGGGGAACTCCTATACCACCACAGATAGTGTTGAGAGCCACAGCCGAAGGGGCCCCAGCAAACTTCCAGCTGCCAGCAACCTTCAGGCTGCCGGCTGATGATTGGCTCACAGCGGCCCCAGCAACATCTAGCTGATTGGCTCCTCTGCGGTGATGCTCATTGGGCTGTTTCCCTGCCCTTTCAGACCACGGAGCTGCTCATTGGGGGACTTTTTTGGCTCCGCCCACATGACCCAGCCAATCGGCCTCAAGAGCAGGAGGATTGGGGGAGGTGGAGAGAGGCTTGTGTGGGAGAGAGAGGCTTGTGGAAAGCCCGTGGTGGCAATTGGGGCTCTGAGGGTTTTTCCTGAGAGGCTGTTTTGTTTGGCGTGTGTGGTTCTAAAAATAAAGTTAGTTTCTTTAGACAAGGGGCTCCTGATTGTGCCCAGCCAGACTGCGGCAAGGTAGGGTATGGGAAACTTGCTACTCCAGGTAGGAGATACCTCCCGCCTGGGGGGTCAGGGGGAACTAGTATACTGTCCCAGACAGAGTAGAGGGACTCGCCCCTGCAGGCGGGAGACTCCTTCCACCTGGGTGTCCAGGGGAACTCCTATTCCACCACAGGAAGTGTAGGGGAAACTCGCCCCTTCAGGTGGGAGATGCTGCCCACTAGGTGTCAATGGGGGAGCCATATACCTCTCTATCCAGGGTAGGGGGTCCTCACTCCTCCAGGGAGAAGACCCCTCCCACCTGGGTATCTTGGGGAGCTTTAATAACACCTTAGCCAGGGTAGAGGGGGCTCGTCCCTCCATGCCAAAGACTCCTTCCACCTGGGTGTCAGGGGAAGTTATATACCACAGCAGCCAGGGTAGAATGTTCTTGCCCCTCCAGAGGGGAAGACTCCTCCCACCAGGGTGTCAGGGGCAGCTCATATACTGCAGCAGCCAGGGTAGAGGGATCTGTATATTGGAGACCCTTCTCATGTGGGTATGGTGGAAGTGTTCTTGTATACAGCCATATCCAGAATAGACAGAACTCACCCCTCCAGACGGGGCACCAGTCACACCTAAGTGTCTGAGGGAGCCCATACACCACCACAGCCAGGTTAGAGCAGACTCTCCCCTCCAGGCGGGAGACCCCTGCCACCTGGATTTCCTGGTGAGCTCCTATAGTGCTGCAGGAAGGTACAAGGGACTCTTCCCTCCAGGAGGTAGACTCCTCGCACCTCAGTGTCTGGGGAGCTCCTATACTACAGCAGCCAGGATAGAGGGTACTCGCCCCTTTATGTGGGAGAACCCTCCCACCTGGGTGTCTATGAGAACTATATACTGCCACAGTCAGGTTAGAAGTGACTCGCACCTCTGGGCGAAAGACCCCTCCCAACTGGGTGTCATTTGGAACTCATGTACCCCAGCAGCCAGGGTAGAGGTAACTGGAACCTCCAAGCCAGAGACACCTCCCACTTGGGAATGGGGTTAACTCTTATACCACCTTAGCCAGGGTAGATGGGACATGCTTCTATAAAGACTGAAGACACCTCCCACATGGGTGTCTGGCGAGGGGTGGTTCCTATACAGCTGTAGCTGGGGCAGCAGCCACTCACCCATCCAGGTGGGAGATCCCTCCCTCCTGGGGGAAGGAGGGGTCATTTATACCCCTGCAACCAGGGTTGAGGGGACTCGCCCATTCAGGCGGGAGACTCTCACACCTGGGTGGGGGACGGAGCTCATATACCTCTCCAACCAGGATAGTGGGGACTAGCCCCTGGAGGCAGGAGAACCCTCCCACCTGGGTGTTTCTGGGAATGTGTATAGTACTGTAACCAGGGTAGAGGAGACTCATGTATCCAGGCTGGAGTACCCTCCAACCTGGCTGTCTGTGGGAGCTCATATACCACCAAAGCCACAGTAGAATGTATTTGCATATCTTGGGGAAAGACCTCCCCCCCACCAGGGTGTCAGCGGGAACACATATACCACCTCAGACGGGGTAGAGGAAACTTGCCCCTCCATGAGGGAGACCCCTCCCACCGGTGTATGTGCGTGTGGGGAGGGAGATACTTATCCGTCACAGCCAGGGGAGAGTGGACTTGCTCCTCCAGGTGTGAGACCCCTTCCACCTGGTTTTCCAAGGGAGATCCTATACAGCCACAGGCTGTGTAAAGGCGACTTTCCCAACAGGTGGTAGACTCCTCAAACTTTGTTTTCATAAAACTCCTAAACTGTAGCAGCCAGGGTAGAAAGGACTCACCCCTCCTGGGAAGATACCCTTCCCACCTGGGTGTCAGAGGCAGCTCTTATACACCTGAAGCCAAGGTAGAAGGGACTAGCAACTTCAGGAGGTAGACACCACCCATATGAGTATGGGAGGTGGAGCTCCTATACTGCTGCAGCCAGGTTACTGGGGACTTGCCCCTCCAGGCAGGAGACTCCTCCCACCTGGGTTTTGCTGGAAGCTGTGTACCACCTTAGCCTGGGTAGAGGGGACTCGCCTGTCCATGTGGAAGACCACTTCCACCTGTATGTAGGGGGACACTTGTATGGCATCTTAGCCAGGGTAGAGAAGAATTGCCCCTCCAGGCATGAGACCCCTTCCACTGGGTGTAGGGGGGAGCTTCTATACTACTGCAACCAGGGGAGAGACCCTCAACGCGAGAGAACCAATTAACCTGGGTGTTATGGAAAGCTAGTATATCACTGCAGCTAGCAGAGAGGAAACTCGCCCCTTCAGGTGGGAGAACCCTCCCATCTGGGTGGGCAGGGAGCTCATATAATACAGCAGCCACAATAGAGGGCACATGCCCCTCCCAGAAGGAGGTCCCTCCCACCTGGGTGTCAAGTGGAGATGGTACATGGCTGCAGACAGGGTAGAGTGCAATTGCCTCTCTAGGCGGAAGTCCCCTCCCACCTGGGAATGGGGTAACCCCTATACCGCTTTAGCCAGGGTAGAGATGACATGCCTCTCCAGGCTAAAGACCCTTCCCACAGGGATGTCTGGCAAGGGGGTGTTCATATACAGTGGCAGCAGTGTAAGCAGCGACTCCTCTATCCAGGCACAAGACAAATCCCTCCTGAGGGTAGGAAGGGGCTCTTATACCCTTGAAGCCAGTGTTGAGGGGACTCACCCCTACAAGCGGGAGACCCTTCCACCACGGTGTGTGAAGGGGCAGCTCCTATATCTCTGCAGTTAGAGTACAGAAGACTCCTCCCTCCAAGGGGAAGACCCCTCCAACCTGGGTGTGGGGGGTGGAGCTCATACAGCCCTGCAGCCAGGGTATTGGGTACTTGCCTCTCCAGGAAAGAGACCCCTCGCACCTAGGTATAAGAACTATCTCTTTTACCACAGCAGCCATGTTAGAGAGTACTTCTTCCTTCAGTTGGGAGACCCATCTCACCTGGGTGTCGGGGGAGTTCCTATATGACACCAGCCAGGGAAGAGTGGACTTCCCCCTCCTGGCTGTTTTCTCCTTCCACCTGGGTGTCCTGGGGATCTCCTATACCTCTGCAGCAAGGTAGAGAGGATTCTACCCTCCTGGCAGGAAACTCCTCCCAATTGGGGTGTCAGGGGAGTTCCCATACCAAAGCAGCCAGGTTAGAGAGGACTCTCACATCTAGGCAGGAGACCCCTCCCATCTGCATTTCAGGGCGAGTTCCTCTACCACTGCAGCAAGGGTATAGCAGACTTGTCCTTGCAAGGGGAGACCCTTGGTGTCTGGGTGATCTCCTATATCTCCGCAGCCAGGATAGAGAGGACTCGCCCCTTAAATCAGGAGGCCCCTTCCACCTGGGTGTCTGGGGGAGCTTGATTACTGCAGCAGCAAGGGTAGAGGGGACTCGCCCCAAAAGGCGAGTCCTGGATGTTGTGGGGGAGCTCCTATACTGCCACAGCAGGGTAGAGAGAACACACCCATCCAGGCGGAAGCCATTCCCACCTGGGTGTAATGGGAGCTCTTATATGGCAAGAGCTAAAGTAGAGGGGACTCGCCCAACCAGGTGGGATACCCCTCCCACTTGGGTGTCAGGTGGAGGTCATATACCCCAGCAGCCAGTTTAGAGGCAACTTGCACCACAGGTGAGAGACACCTCCCACCTGGGAATGGGGGAAACTCCTGTACCGCCTTAGCCAGGTTAGAGGGGACTTACCCCTCCAGGCGGAAGACCTATCCCACATGGGTATCTGGCGAGGTAGGTTTCCTATACAGCTGCAACTGGGGTAGCAGCAACTTGCCCCTCTGGGAAGGTGACCCTTCCATCCTGAAGGAAAAGAGGGGGCTCTTATACATTCGTAGTCAGGGTTGAGGGGACTCGTTCCTTCAAGAGGGAGATCCTCCCACCTAAGTGTTCAGGAGCAGCTCCTATATGGCTGGAGCCAGGGAAGTGGGGAATTGGCCCTCCATGTGGGAGACCTGCCCCATCTGGGTGTCTGGGAGAGCTTGTATACCGCCACAGTGAAGGTAGAGGAGACTCTTTGATACAGGCAGGAGACCCCTCCCACCTGGGTGTAGAGGGCACCTCCTATACCACTGTACCCAGGGTAGAGAGGACTCCCCTCTCCATGCCTGAGACCCTCCCAACTGAGTGTCAGTGGGATATTCGTTACCACCACAGCCAGGGTAGAGGGGACTCGCCCATCAAGGGGAGAGCACCATCCAAACTGGTTGTCAGGTACTAGTGTACTACTGCAGCCAGGGTAGAGGGGACTTGCCCCTTCGGGTAGGAGACCCCTCCTATCTGGGTATGAGAGGGAGATCTTGTATATCACAGCAGCCATAATAGAGGCGAACCCCCCTCCAGAAAGGAGACCCCTCCCACCTGGGTTTCATGTGTAGCTGGTACACCCCCTCAACCAGTGAAGAGGCGACTCATGGCTTTAGGCTGAGGATTCTTCCCACCTGGGTGTTGGGGGGTTGTCCTATATTGCTGCAGAGAGGGAGAGGTGACTCACCCCTCCAGGGGGGAGACACCTTCCACCTTTGTGTCCAGAGTATTGCAGCAGACAGAGAATATGGGACTCGCCCTTCCAGTCAAGATACCCCTATATATTGGGTGTCTGGAGGAGCTCCTCTTCCACCTCAGCCAGAAGAGAGTTTACTCGCCCCTCCATGCAGGAGGCCCCTCCCACCTGGGTGTCTGGGGGAGCTTATACACTGCCAAAGAAGGGTAGAGGGGACTCACCACTCTTGGCGGGAGAACTCCCCCACTTGGGTGTCAGGCGGAGCTCCTATACTCCTGCTGCTAGGGTAGAGTGGACCTGCTCCTCCAGTGGGAAGACCCCTCCCACCTGGGTGTCTTTTGGAGCTTATGTACAGCTTGAGCCATATTAGAGGGGATATGACCCTCCAGGCAAAGGACACCTCCCACTCGGTTGTCAAGAGAGATCATATACCTCAGCAGCAATGGTAGAGGCAAGTCACGCATCCAGGTGGCAGACCCCTCTCACCTGAGAATCAGAGGGAACTGGTGTACCACCACAGCCAGGGTATAGGGGACTCACCCCTCCAGGTGGGAGACCCCTCCCACCTGGGTGTCTTGAAGTGAGGTCTCATATACTGCTCCAGCCAGGGTAGCAGGGATTCACCTATCCAGAGGAGAGACTACCCACCTGGATTCAGGGGAGCTCCTAAACCTTTGCAGCCAGGGTAAAGGGGGATCAACAACACAGGTGGGAGACCCCTCCCACCAGGGTGTTGGTGTAGCTTTTATGCTACAAGAGCCAGGGTAGAGGAGTTTGCCACTGAAGGTGGGAGATACCTCATACCTGGCTGTCCAGGGATCTCTTATAGGGCACCAGTGAATGTAGAGGAGAATCCTCCCTCCAGGCGGGAGAACCCTCCTACCTGGGTGTCAGGGGGAGCTTGTATAGGACCACAGCCAGGGTAGAAGGAACTTACCCCACCATGTGGGAGACTCCTCCCATGTGGGTGTCGGGTGGAGCTCCTATACCACTGCAGCAACCATAGAAGGGACTCGCTTCTCCTGGTTGGAGAACCCTCACACTTGGGTGACAGGGGAAGCTTGAATTCAGCAAAACCAGGGTATGAAGCCTCGCCCCTCCAGTACAAGATACTCCTCCAACCTAGGTGTCAGAGGGAGCTCATATACAGCTGCAGGCAGGGGAGAGGGGAGTTGCCTCTCTTGGCAGGAGACCACTCCCACTTGTGTGTCCTGGGGAGGTCATATACTGCCTTAGTAAGGGTAGAGAAGACTTCACCCTCCAGTGAGCAATTCCTCCCACCTGGGTGTCCAGTGGGATCTTGTACAGTACTGCAGCCAAATTAGAGCAGACTCACCCCTCTAGGTGGGAGACCCTTTCCACCTGAGTGTCAGGGTGAGCTCTTATACTGACACAGCCATGCTAGAGGGGACTCTCCCAACCCGAGCAGGAGACCCCTTCCACCTGGGTGTCTTGGGGAGCTCCTATACCACTGAAGCCAGGGTACTGGGGACTTGCCCCTCCAGGCGGGAGACCCCTCCCACATGAGAGTTAGGGGAAGTTCAAATATCACCAAAACCAGGGTAGAGGGGACTACTCCCTCAAGGCAAGATAACCTCCCACCTGGTTATGGGGGTGGAGCTCCTATAGAGCTGCAGCCAAGGTACAATGGACTTGCCCCTCCAATCAAGACACCACCTGGGTGTTGGGGGGAGCTCCTATACCACACAAGCCAGGGTAAAAGTACTCACCATTCAAAGCAGGAGACCTCTGCCACCTGAGTGTCAGAGGGGGCTTGTAGACCAAGTCACCCATGGTAGCAGGTACTCTCCCTTCCAGAGGAGAGACCGTTCCCCTCCAGAGTGTCTGGGGGAGCTCATACACCACCACATCCATGGTATAGGAGACTCACCATGGAAGGCAGGAGACTCGCCCCACCTGTGTGTCAGGGGAAGCATGTATACTGCAGCAGCCAGGGTAGAGCATACTCTCCCTTCCAGGTGGAAGACCTCTTTCACATAGGTGTCATGTGGAGCTCATATACCGTTGAATCCATGGTAGAGGAAACTTGCCCCTCCCGTTTGGAGACCCCTGCCCACTGTCAGTCATTGGAGCTCATATAACCCAGCAGCCATGGTAGAGGCAACTCACTTCTCCAAGCAGCAGACCCTTCGCACCTGCGTGTGAGTGGGGGCATCTATACTGGTGCAGTGAGAGTAGCAGGGACTTGACCCTTCAGGGGAGAGACCCCCCTCACCTGGGTGTTGGGGGAGCTCCTGTACCTCTGCAGTGAGGGTAGAAGCGATTTTCCCCTTCAGTCAGGAGACCCCTCCCACCTGGTTGACAAGGGGAGCTCCAATACCACCACAGCCAGGAGAGAGAAAACTCACTCCTATAGGCGGGAGACCCCTCCCACCAGGGTGTGTGGGTGAGCTCCCATACTGCCACAGCCAAGATAGAGGGGTTTGACCCTGCAGGCGGAAGACCCTCCCACCTGGGTGTACAGGGAGCCCTTATAGGGCACCAGCCAAAGTAGAGGGGACTTTCCTTCCAGGTGGGAGACCCCTCCCATCTGGGTGTCAGGGGAAGCTCCAATAATGCTGCAGCCAGGGGAGAGGGGACTCTCCCCTCCAGTGGAGAGAACCCTCTAACCTGGGTGTGGGAGAAGTTCCTATACTGTGAAGCCAGAGTAGAGGGGACTCGCCCATGCAGGCGAAGTACCCGTTCCACCTGTGCTTTGGGGTGGGGCAAGCTTGTATACAGCCTTAGTCAGGGTAGAGGGGACTTGGCCCTCCATGCGGGAGACCCCTCCCACCTGGCTGTCTGGGGGAGCTTGTATAACGCTGCAGCATGGTACTTGGGACCTGTTGCTCCAGGCCAGAGACACTTCTCACCTGATATCAGGGTAGCTTTTATCCTGCCAAAGCCACGTAGAGGGGACTCGCCTCTCCAGGTGGGAGACCCCTCCTACCTGGGTTTCAGGTCAGCTTGAATACTGCCACAGCCAGGGTAGAGGTACTCGCCCGTCCAGTCAAGGGACCCCTCTAACCTGGGTATGGAGGGGTAGTCCTCTACCACCTCAGCCAAAATAGTGTGGACTCTCTCATCCATGTGGGAGACCCCTCCCACCTGCATGTCTGGGGGAGCTCATACACAGCCACAGCCAGGGTAGAGGGGATTAACCAGTGAAGGCGGGAAACCCTCCCACCTGGATGTTAGGGAAAACTTTTATACTGTTGCAGCCAGGGTACAGCTTACTTTTCCCTCCAGGTGGAAGACCCCTTTCACGTGGGTGACATGTGGAGCTCTTATACCTCTGCAGCCAATATAGAGAGAACTCGCTTCTGGGGGGAGGCACTCCCACTTGGGTGTCATGGGAGCTCCTAAACCCCAGCAGCCATGGTAGAGATGACACGCCCCTCTTGGCTGAAGAACCGTCCCACATAGGAATCCGTGGGAACTTGTATATCTCTGCAGCCAGGGTAGAGGAAACTGGCCCATTCAGCTGGGAGACCCCTCCCACCTGGGTGATGGTGGGTGGTACTCTCATATCGCCACAGCTAGGGTAGCAGGGACTCACCACTCCAGGGTATACACCCCTCTTATCTAGGTGTTGGGGAAGCTTGTATACTTCTGCAGCTAGGGTAGAGGGGACTCGCCCCTCCAGTCAGGGACCCTTTCCACCTGGTTGTGGGGGGAGCTCGAATACAGCTGCAGCCAGGGTAAAGGGGACCCACCCCACAGGCAGGAGACCCCTTTCACCAGGTTGTCGGGGCAACTCCTATACTGCCACAGCTAGGGTAGAGGATTTCGCCCCTGCAGGTGGGACACCCCTTCCACCTGGGTGTCCAGGGAGCTCTTATAGGACACCAGCCAAAGTGAAGAGGACTTGCCCCTCCAGACAGAATACCCCTTCCACCTGTGTGTCAGGGGGAAGTTGTATATCTTCTTAGCCAGGGTAGAGGGGAATTGCCCCTCCATGCGGAAGTCTCTTTCCATATGGGTGTCTGGGGAAGCTTGTATACTGCTGAAGCCAGGGTCCATGGCACTTGATGCTGCAGGCAGTAGACCACATCCACGTGGTTGTCTGGGGGAGCTTGAACACAGCTGCAGCCAGGGAGACCCCTCAAACCTGGTGTCTGGCAGAGCTCCTATACCTCTGCAGCCAGGGTAGAGGGGACTTGCCCCTCTACTCGGGTGACCGATCCATCCTAGGTGTTGGGGCGGACTCGAAACACTCCAGAGTCAGGGTACAGGGGACTTTCCCGTACAGGAGGGAGACCCCTTCCAATCTGGTTGTCAGGGGGAGCTCATATATTGCCATAGCCAGGGTAGAGGAGTTCGCCTCTTTAGGCGGGAGACCCCTTCAACCTGGGTGTTTCTGGAGATCTTATAGAGCACCAGCCAAGGTAGAGGTGACTCATGACTCCAGTGGGAGACCCCTCTCACCTGAGTGGGGGGGAGTTCCATACTGCCTTAGCCAGGGTAGAGTTGACTTGCCCCTCCAGGTGAAAGTCGCCCCCACCACCTGGGTGTCTGGGAGAGCCTGTACACAGCAGCAGACAGGGAAGAGGGGACTCTATCCCCGTGATGGGACATCTGTCCCACTGGAGTGTCAGGGGAGCTCCTTTACCATCACAGCCAGGGTAGTGTGGATTCACCCCTCCACGTGAGAGACCTCTCCCACCTAGGTGTAGGGTTGAAAGGTTTGTATCTCATCCAAGCCAGGGTAGAAGGGACTCCCCCATCCATGAGGGAGACCCCTCTGACTTGTATATCTGGAGGTAGCTCAAATACCCATGAATCCAAGGTAGAGGTGACTTGCACCTTTAGTTGGGACACCCCTTCCAACTGGGTTTCAGGGGGAGCTCATATACCACAGCAGGCAGGTTAGAAAGGACTCACCCCTCCAAGCGGGAGACCCCTCCCACCTGAGTGTTGGGGAAAGCTCCTATCCCTCCGCAACCATGGTAACGGTGCTCGCCCCTCCAGATGGGAGATCTCTCCCACCTGGGTGTCAGGGAAAGCTCCTCTACTACAGCAGCCATGGTACCATGAACTCGCCTCTCCAGTCGGAGTCCCCTCCGACCTGGATGTTGTAGGCAGCTCATATATCACCCCTCAAGGCAGGAGACCCCTCCCCACCTGGGTGTCCTGGGGAACACCAATACTGCTGCAGCAGGGTAGAGGGGATTCTAGCCACCTGGCGGGAGACTCCTCCCAAACGGGTGTAAGGGGAGCTCCTCTAGCACCTAGCACCACAGCCAGGGTATAGGGTACTTACCTCTCCAGTCAGGACACATATCTCACCAGTTTTTCAGGGGCAGCTCTTATACTGCTGCATCCAGTGTAGAAGGGACTTGCCTCTCTGGATGGGAGACCACTCCCATCCATGTGTTGTTGGGGGTTCTTATATACCTCCACAGCCAGAATATAGTGGACTCACTCCTCCAGGCCAGAGACCCTCCCACCTGGATGTCAGGGGGAGCTCCTTTACTGCCACAGCCAGTGTAGAGGGAACTTATGCCTTCAGGCAGGAGACACCTCCCACCCGGCTGTCAAGGAAAGCTAGTATACCACCTCAGCCAGGGAAAAGCAGACATGCCCCTTCAGTTGGGAGACCCCTCCCACCTGCATGTCACAGAAAGCTTGTACACCACCTCAGCCAGGGAAGAGGTGAATTCTCACCTCCAGTCGGGAGATCCCTCCATCCTGGGTGTCCAGGAGTTTGTATACTACATTAGCCAGTGTGGAGTGTACTAGCTCCTCCAGGCAGGAGACCCCTCCCATCTTGCTATGGGGGAAATCTGGTATACCACTTCAGCCAGGAGAGAGGGGATATGCCCCACTTGGTGGGAGACCCTTAAACCCTGATTGTCAGGGTAGCTCATATACCACAGAGGCAAGGGAAAGGGGACTTGCCACTCCAGGTGGGAGAACCCTCCCACCTGTGTGTGTGTGTGTGGGAGCTCTTATACCACTACAGCCAGGGTAGTTGGGACTCTCCCCTTCAGAAAGAAAATGCCTCCCACCAGGGTTTCTTGCAGAGATTTTATGCCACCTAACCAAGCGTTGAGAGGACTCGCCACTCCATGTGGAAGACCGCTAACCACCATGTTGTCAGCGGGAAACTCCTATACCATCGAGGCTGGAGTATAGGGTATATGCCACTCCTGGAGGGAGATCCATCCCACCTGGGTGTTAAAAGGAGCTCTTAAACAGCTGCTGCCAGGGTACAGGGACTCACCACTCCAAGCAGGAGATGCCTTCCACCTGAGTGTTGGAGGGGTCTAGTATATCCCCAGAGCCAGAGTTAAGGGAACTCACCCTCCAGACAGGAACCCCTCCCACCTGGGTCTCACTGGGAGCTTGTATACCATCTTAGCCAGGGTAGAGAAGACTCGCCCCTCCAGGCAGGAGACCCCTCCCTCCAGGGTGTCAGGGAGAGCTCTTGTACCACAGCAGCCAGGGTGGATGAGAATCACCCCTCTGGGTGGAAGACCCTTCCCACCTAGGTGTCTGTTGGGGGTGCTCTATACAGCCCTAGCCATGGAAGAGACTACTCGCCCCTCCAGGAAGGAGAACCTCCCACCTGGGTGTTGTAGGGAGCTAGTATACCAAGTTAACCAGGGAAGAGCAGACTGGATGTGCGAATCCCCTCTACCCTGGCTGTGGTGGGATGAGCTCCCCCCATAACCCAGGTGAGTGGGGTCTCCTGCCTGGAGGGGTGAGTCACCTTTTCCCTGGCTGTGGCTGTTTGGAGTTCCTCCAACACCCAGGTGTGAGGGGTCTCGTGCCTATAGGGGCGAGTGCCCTCTACCCTGGTAGCAGCAGTATAGGAACTTCCCAAAAACCCAGTTGGGAGGGGTGTCCTGCATAGAGGAGGGAGTCCCTCCTCTCTGGCTCCTGGGCTATAGGACTTCTCCTGAAACCCAGGTGGGAGTGGCCTTCCATCTGGAAGGGTGTGTCCCCTCTCTACTGGATGTGGCAGTATATGGGGAGAAAGGGGAGTAAGGGGAACAGGTAGTGCAGTGAGAGGAGGGCTCATGGCCCAGATTCACTGCAGAGTGTCAGAATTGAGGAGCAGGGCACAGGCTGAAGGAGGACAAAGCATCCAGGAAATTGGCAGTATACCTTTTCTAAATGGAAGACCACAGAGCCAAACATCCAAGTTCCTCCCCTGGCTCAGGTAAGCATCCTGGGAAAGGGATCTGTAACAGGAGCCCAGCAGGGACAAGGACAACAGGAAGGCCAAAGGACAGCAGAGCATGAAGTGCTGGAAGAAGGAGGTTTCTGTGTGCAGGTCAGGACCGCAGAAAGGAGCTGAGTCTAGAGACCTAGAGGAGGGCCCAGGTTAGGGGAGTGCAGGCAAGGGCGGGGCTGGGGAAACAGGGGCTGCACTAGGGTTGTGAGATGCAGGGAAGACAATGGGAGCGGAGAAAGGGCAACAGCTAGGCCCACAGTTCAAGCCCAGGGAAGCGAAGAGCAAGAAGGAGCCCCAGAAGCTCAAGAGAGGAGCCAGTCCAGAGAATGGAAGGCAAGGGCCAGTAATGAGGCAGGGAGCTCAGTACAGTGAACAGAGTTGGGGAGGGAAGGCAGGGAATCCAGCAGGGGGGAGGCAGGATCGAGGCCCAGTGCCACTGCCAGGTGTCAGGGTTCTTGGTGCTGCCCAAAGGGCATAGGGAGGGCAAGTAGCCCAGTCAATGTTTAGGGTTCTGTTTCCCAAAAGACGCCTTGGCCAGATGAGGATCAAGGGCCAGGGACCAGGCCAAAGGGCCTGGCAAGGGACAGGCACCAGGAGGAGTGCAATGTGAGGGCAGTGGGGTTTGCAGTGGGTGCATAAGAGGACAAGATTCAGGACCCAATCAAGGAGCCCCGGTAAGGAACTGACCCCAAAAAAAGTTATTATGGACACAGAAGCAGGAGGCCCCTTCTCCAGGAAAAAGAAGTAGGGGAAAGAGGGGTAGGATCAGCACAGAGGGCTGCTCAAAGGCCATAGAGGGAAGCAAGCTTGGGGGCCAAATCAAGGGGTGCCCAGTCAGACATGATAGGAAGAGACAGCACAGAAAGCAACACAACCAGAATAAAGCAGTAAGGAGCTCAGGCTGGCAGCCAAGCCAGGGGACTGTAGGGTGAAGGGTCAGGGTGAGAAAGGGCTGGGATGGCTTAGGGGATGCTTGCAAAGCTAGAGGGCAGGAGAGGGAAGGCAGGGTCCTGGAAATGACAAAATATCACAGTACAAGGGGAACAGAGGGGAGGAAGTGGAGGGGGGCCCAACAAGTGGCCTGAAATCAAGGAACAGGGACAGGGTCCTCAAGAAGGGCAACCAGGGGCCCCAGCAAGAAGCCAGGCCCAAGATTGAGGAGCCAAGTGCCAGGACCTGGTCCTGTTTCCAATGAAAAGAGACAGGGCTGGGGAGGGGAGAAAGGGGAGCAAGCATAGTGGGTGGCATAGGGAGAGGAGGGCTCAAGGTCCAGGTTAACTGCTGGGTGCAGGATCGAGGAGCAGGGCCTGGGCAGATAGATTACATAGTACCAGTCATGGGGCACAGCTATGTTTTCCCAATGGGAGCCCACAGGTCTATACGCCCAATTCCAGTTCCCTGGATGTGGTGAGCATCCTGGGAAAAGGAATCTTGATAAGCGGCCCATCAGGGACAGGGACGACAGGAGGAATGAAGGAGGGTACAGAATTAAAGGCAAGAGGATGTGTGTTGGTGGGGTGTTGGCTGGGACTCCAGATACGAGCCCATGCTAGGGACCAACAGGAGGGCTCAGACCAGGAAAGATCTGGGAAGGGTGGGACTGGGGAGGTGGGAGACTGTAGGGTTCTGAGGTACAAGGAAGCCAAGAGTAGTAGGGTACTGACCTCAGCGAGGCCTGCAGTCCAAGCCCAGCTGAGAACAGAGCAAAAAGGTCTCCCAGAGGCTCAAGCGAGGAGGCAGGCCAGGGAATGGAAATCCAAGGGCCAGATTTTTGGCTGGGGGCCCAAGAAATTGGACAAGACTTTGAAGTGATGGCAGGGGATCCAGCAGAGAGCAGCAAGGTTCCTGGCCCAGGGCAAATGCCAGGTGTCAGGGTTCCAGGTGCAGGACCAAAGTCCCAGAGAGAGCAAGGGGCCCAGGCAAAGAGCAGCACTCTGTTTCCCCTAAGGCACTCTGGCCCAGATGAGAATCCATGGACAGCGACCTGGCAAAGCAGGCATGGAAAGTGAAAGCAGCCAGAAGTAGGGCAATGAGAGAGCATGGTGGGGGGGTCTCGGTGGGAATGGGGTGGGCATCATCCAGGACCCAAGCCAGGTGTCCAATTAAAGGACCCACCTGACTGACCATGAATGAGTGACCCAAGGAGCAGGAGACATGCAAGCGATAGGGGAGAGCACAAGGGCAAAAGGAGGAAGGGCTGCACAAGGACAAGGAGACAGAGAAAAGCACAACAGGCACCTAATGGAGCACACTGGCCGTCCCAAGCAAGGGGCCTCCAGCCAAGTGACATGAAGAACACTGTCAGTGGCTCATGTGAGCACCAGGCCCAGGGACTGAAGCGCAAAGGGTCAGGGTTAGGTATGGCTAGGTTGGTGTAGGGGCACCATGCAAGACCAGAGGTCAGGGGAGGAAGGGAGTGGATCTCTCAGGTTTTGAGTTGAAGCAAGTCACATGATAACTGCCAGGCCTCAAAGTTCAGACTGCAAAGGGGACTCAGGCAACAGGCAGGGCTGTATTTCCCATAGGGAGCCTTAAGAGTGCAGAGGCCAGCCAATTTGGCTCCTCTGCCCAGATGAGTAGATCCTCAGAGAGGGACCTGGACCAATGGAGGGTCAAAAGGGCATTTTGAGGGGATACCTGGTGTACAGAGATTGTGGTGGTGGTTGGTTGGCAGCCAGGACCCATTCTAGGAGCCAAGGCTAGGGAGAAGCAGGGAAATCAAAAGGTCCTAGCAGTGCCAGGATACAATAGCACCAGTGGAACAGAGGAGAGGCATAGGATGGGGTCTATAAAAAGAATCCTGAAACCAAGGTAAGAGAAAGGCTCGTGAAAGGCATCCAGGGGATCAAGAAAGGACCTGTGTCCAGTAATGGAGAGCCAAGTGCTAGCACCTGGGGCAGCGTGAATGAAAACAGATATGGATGGAGAGGGGAGGGACGGGAGAAATCTGAGCAGGTCGCACAGGGGGAGGAAGGCTAAAGGCCCAGGTCCACTGCAGGGTGTCAGTATTGGTAGCAGGACACAGGCTGAGGGAAGCCAAAGGGCCTAGACAAGGGACAGGGCTACATTGTCCCTAAGGGAACCTACAGAGCCATGAGGCCAGGTCAACTACCTGGCCTGATGAGCATCCCGTAAGAGGATCAGGAAAGTTGCAGAGGCAGAAACATCAAGAGGACCAAAGGAGGGCACAGACTCAAGGGATGCAGGATGGGTGTGGGTGAGGTGTGGAGCTAAGTCAAGGGACCTAGAGGAGGGCCCAGGACAGGGCAGAGCAGGGAAGGGCGGAGCCAATAATGCATGGCTGCACTAGGGTACTGCAGTATAGGGAAGCCAAGGGGAGGAGAGAAGAGGCCCAAGTGAGGTGCCCTAAGACAAAACCCAGAAAGGAAAGGAACTAGAAGGGCCACCAGAGTCTCAAGCGAGGTGACAGGCAAGTGAATAGAGTGCCAAGTGCCAGGGCTTGGACAGGAGGCTTAGGACAGTGGACAAGACTGGGAGGGAAGGCAGGGGATCCAGCATGGGGAAGTCAGGCTTCAGGCTCCAAGCCCAGTGCCACCTCCAGGTGTCAGAGTTCCTGGTGCAGGACCAAGCCCCCAGAAAGAGTAAGTGGTCCAGGTGAGGGGCAGGGCTCTGTTTCTCATAAGGTTCTCTGGCCCAGGTGAGAATCCATAGAGAGGGACATGGCAAAGGAGCCCTGGCAATGGTAGGGGGCCAGAAGGAGGGATATGGGAGGTCATGGCCAGGGGTTGCAGTGGGTGCGTGGTGTGTGGAGAGCCAGGACCCTAGCCAGGTGCTCAGACAAGGCACCTGCATGACCAACCTAGGACGAAGGACCCAAGGAGCAGGAGATTAATGAGCACCTGGGGAATTTGCGAGGAGATGGTGAGAATGAGATTCATGAGGACAATGAGAGAGAGGGAGCCCTCTGTCAGGCCTAAGGGAGTCCTCTGGCAGGCCCAAGCAAGGGGGCCAAGAGTTCAGACCCAACATGAAGTGACTCCACACTATGTAAAGGGATATGAGGAAAGCGGTCAGAGGCTCAAGGGAGCACACAAGACAGGGACGGGAGCTCCAAGGGTCTAGGTTAGGGAATGCTGGGTAAGGTAGGGGCAGCATGCAAGGCCTAAGGGCAGGGGAGAGAAGGGAGGGGATCACTCAGGGCTTGGTTGGAGCAAGTACCATATTAACTGCCAGGCCTTAAGTTTCAGGAAGTGAAGGGGACTCAGAAGAGTGGCAGAGCTGTGTTTCCCAAAGGGAGCATTCAGGGTGCAGAGGGGAGCCAATTCCACTCCTCTGCCCCAGGTGAGTAGATCCTCAGAGAGGGACATGGAACAAAGGAGGTGGGGCCAAAGAGGGTACTTTGAGGAGATACCTGGTGTATGGAAGTATGGGGAGGGTCGGGCTGTCAGGACCCATTGGAGCAGCATAGACTAGGGAGAAGTATCCTGAATTTCTGGGCAAATTCAGGATACCACAACATGAGGAGATCAGAGGGGAGGCAAAGGAGGGGGCTGGCAAAAGGGACCTGAAACCTAGAGACAGGGAAATAGTCCTCAAAAAGGGTAGCCAGGGTATCATAAGGAGCCAGGCCCAGTAATGGAGAGCCAAGTACAAGCAGCTGGGCCTGGGAGAAAGAGGCCCAGGAGGGGGAGCAGCTGGAGGAAAGAAAGTGGAGTGGGTGGCACAGGAGGAGAAGGGCTCAAGGCCTGGGACCACTGCAGAGTATCAGGGGTCAGGAGCAGGGTCCAAGGGAGGCCGAAGGGTTCAGGTAAGGGGCAGGACTACATTTCCCCAAAAGGACCCCCCAGGGTCAAGAGGCCAGGACAAGTCTCCTGGCCCTGGTGAGCATCCTGGGAAGAGAATCCGGAAAGCGGGTGTGGAAGAGACAGAAAAGACAGGAGGGCCAAAGCAGGGTACAGCCAGAAGGGTAGCATGAAGGGCGTGGGTTTGGAGGGGGCCAGGAGCCCATTAAGGAGCCCAGGCAAGAGACTTAGATGAGGGCCCAGGCCAGGGGAGAGCAGGGAACACTAGGCCAGGAAGGCGAGCCTGCTCTAGGGTACTGTAGTACAGGGAAACTAAGGGGAGCAGGGAAGTGACCCCAGCCAGGGGCCCTCAGACAATGCCCAGGAATACAGTGAGAAAGAAGGGCCACCAGAGGCTCAAGTGAGAAGCCAGGGCATGGAACGGAAACCCAAGGGCCAGGGTTGGGCAGGGGGTTCAGGACACTGTACAAGATTTGGGAGGGATGGCATTGTATCCAGCAGTGGGAAGTCAGGCTCCAGGCCCAGGGCCACCTCCTGGTTTCAGGGTTCCTGGTGAAAGACCAAGCACCCAGAGAGAGCAAATGGCCCATATTAGGGGCAGAGCTCTGTTTTTCATAAGACACCCTGGCTCAGATTTGAATCTAGGGCCAGGTACCTGGCAAAGGAGGCCAGACAATAGAATGGGGCCAGGAGGAAAGCAAATAAAGGGCACAGCAGGGGGGTTATGGTGGGTGCACTGTAGAGCGAGAGCAATGACCCAAGACAGGCCCCCAGGCAAGGGAAACACCAAATTGATTGTGATGAGGGACCCAAGGAGCAGGAGACCTGAAAGTGCCAGGAGAAGGTGTGAGGGGAAGGGAGGTTGGGGCTGTCTGAGGACCAGGAGATAGAGGGAAGTATAAGGGGCACCTAGTTGATCCAGCTGGGGGGCCGAAGTAAAGGGCCCCCAGGTCTGACCCCACACGAAGAGACTCCATGCTATACCAAGGGACATGAGGAACACGGTCATGGGCACTCAGGTGAGCACTCAGGTCCAGAGACTAGAGCACAAATGATCAGGGTTAGGGAGGGCTGGTTTAGCTTAGGGGAAGCATGCAAATCCAAAGGGCATGGGAGGGAAGGGAGGAGAACTCTCAGGACTGGGTTGGAGCAAGTCTCAAGTTAACTGCCAGGCCTCAAGGTACAGGCAGTGAAGGGGACTAAGGTGACTGGCAGGGCTATGCTTCCCATTGGAAGCACTCAGGGTGCAGAGACCAGCCAATTCCACTCCTCTGCCCCAGATGAGTAGATCCTCAGACAGGAACCTGGACCAATGAGGGGAAAAAAAGGTTATTGTGAAGGGATAACTGGCATGTGGAGCTTGGCGGGGTCAGTGGGAAGCAGGACCAAAGAGCCCACTGGCTCCTTCAGGTGAGAGACTCCTCCCACTTTGGTGTCCAGGCTATCTTGTATTCTGAATCAGCCCTTGTAGAGGGGACCCACCCCTATAGTCATGAGATCACTTTCACCTCTGTGCCCAATGGGGGGCAGCTAGTGTACAGCAGCAGACAGGGTATCAGAAACTCACACCTCCAGGGAGTTTTCACTTGCGTGTAAGAGGGAGCTCTTATCTAGGTGCTGCCAGAGTAACAGGGACTTGGCCCTACAGGCAAGAGACTCCTCACACCTGGGTTTGTACAGAGGGCTCCTACAGAGCTGCATCCAGGGTAACAGGGACTGGCACCTCCAGGTGGGAGACCCCTTTCACCTGGGTGTGGGGGGGTACTCGTATCTCGCCCCTCCAGGAAGGAAATGCCTCCCAACTGGGTGTACAGGAAGCTAGTACACCGCCCCAACCAGGGTAGAGGGAACTCCCGCCTCTAGGCAGGAGACCCCGCCCACCTAGATGTCAGGGGAACTCATATACTATAGCACCCATTGTAGAGGGTTCTTGCCCCTCCAGTTGGGAGACCCCTCCCCCCAGGGTGTCAGGGAGAGCTCACATACTTCAGCAGTAATGATACAGGTGACTCGCCTCTATAAAATGGAGACCCCTCCCACGTAGGTATGGTGGGCAGGGGCTCCTATACCACTGTATCCAGGGTAGAGGGGACTCAAACCACCTTGCCGGAGAACCCTCCCACCTGGGTGTCTGGGGGAGCTCCTACATCACTGTAGCCAGGGTAGAAGGGACTCGCCCCTGTAGGCAGGAGACCACCTCTAACCTGGATGTCTGGGGGAGCTCCTATACAGAGGCAGCCAGGGGAGAGTTGACTCACCCCTCCAGGAGGAAGCACCCTCCTACCTGGGTGTCATGGGAAACTCATACAGCGTGGGTAGAGTGGACATGCTCCTTCACGCAAGAAACCCCTCCCATCTTGGTGCCAGGGTGAGCTTGTATTTTGGTTAGCCAGTGTAGAACGAACTTGCCCTTCCAGGGGGGAAACCCCTCCCAAATGGGTTTCAGGGGGAGTTATTATACCGCTCAGCCAGGGTAGAGGGGACTCCCCCATGCAGGCAGGAGAATTCTCCCACCTGGGTGTCCTGAGAGCTCTTATATGGCACAAGCCAAACTAGAGTGGACTTTCGCCCTTCAAGGCAAGAGACCCCTTCCACCTGTGTGTGGGCAGTGAGCTTATATACTGCCACAGCCAGGATACAGGGAACTCGCCTGTCAAGGAGAGAGACCCCTCCTACCTGAGTGACAGGGGGAGATCTTATACTGCCTCAGCCAAGGAAGAGAGGACTTCCCCCTTCAGGCATGAGATCTCTTCCACCTTGTTGTCTGGAGGAGCACCTACGGAGCCACAGTCAGTGTAGAGGGCACTTACCCTCCAGGATGGATACTCCTCAAACCTGGTTGTCAGGGGAACTCCTATACCGCAGTATCGAGTGTAGAGGGGACTCACCTCTCCAGTCAGGAGACCCCATAACCTGGGTGTCGGGGGGGAGCGCCTATACCGCCAGAGCCAGGGTAGAGGGAACATGCATCTCCAGGCGGAAGACCACTCCCACCTGTGTGTCAGGGGAAACTCATATACTGCTGTAGCCAGGGTAGAGTGTCATGTTCCTCCAGGCGAGAGACTCCTACTAACTTGGTGCCAGGGCAAGCCTGTATTCCGCCTTAGCTAGGGTAGAGGGGACTCACTCCTCCAGGTGGGAGACCCCTCCAACCTGGGTTTCAGGGGGTGCTCTTATTCCACTGAAGCCAACGTATAGGGGACTCGACCTTCCAGGAGGCAGATCCCTTTCACCTGGGAGTCCTGGATAGCTCCTATATCCCCAAAGCCAGGGTAGGGAGGACTCTCCCCTCGAGGCGGAAGACACCTCCCTCCTGTGTATCAGGGGGAGTTTCTACACTGCTGCAGCCAGGTTAGAGTGGACTTGCCCTTCCAGTAGGGCCCTCCCATACGGGTATCTGGGTGAGCTCCTATACCTCCAAAGCAAGGGTAGAGGGGTGTCAGCAGGATGTCCTATAGTGACACAGTCAGGGTAGAGGGAAAACACCCATGCAGGCAAAAGACCCCTCCCACCTGGGTTCGCTGGGAGCTCTCATATGGCAAGAGCTAAATTAGAGGGGACTAGCCCTTTCAAGTGGGATACCCCTCCCACCTGGGTGTCAGGGGGAGCTCATATACCCCTGCAGCCAATGTAGAGGGGACTCGTCTCTCCAATTGGGAGATCCCATAACCTGGATTTAGAGGGGAGCTCCTATACCACTCCTATATTGAGACAGGGGAGAGGGGACTCAATCCCGCAGGTAGAATATCTTGTCCACCTGATTGTTAGGGGAGTTCCTATACTGCCACAAGTAGGGCAGAGGAGACTCACCACTAGAGGCAGGAGACCTCTCCCACCTGTGTTTGGGGGGGGGCATCCTATACCACTGCAGCCAGGGTAGTGGTGACTCACCTCTCCAAGCCAGAGACTCTCCCACTTGGGTGTCAGGGGGAGATCATTTACCACTTGCCCCTCCAGGTGAGAGACCCATCCAACCTGGGTGTCAGGGAAAGCTAATAAATCACTGAAGCTTGTGTAAAAGGGACTCGCCCTTCAGGTGGGAGATCGCTCCCATCTGGGTATGGGGGGGGCCTGTATACCACAGCAGCCAGAACAGAGGGGACTTGCCCCTCCAAGCAGGAGACCCCTCCCACCTGGATGTTTGGGAGAGCTGGTAGAACCCCTCAGCCAGGTTATAGGGAAGTCACCCCACTAGGATGGAGACCCCTCCCACCTAGATGTCAAGGGAATCTCCTTAATCCTTTCAGCTAGGGTAGAATAGACTCACCCCTCAAGGCAGAAGACCGCTTCCACCAGGGTGTCAGGTGGAGCTCATATACCCCACCAACCAGGGTAGAGGCAACTTGCACCTCCAGGCGAGAAACATCTCCCACCTGGGAGTGTGAGTACCTCTACCCCCTTAGCACAGGAAGAGGGGACTCGCCACTCCAGGTGGAAAACCCCTCCCACCTGGGTTTCTGCTTGAGCTCCTCTACCGCCACAGCCAGGGTAGTGGGGACTTGCCCCTCTAATTGGGAGAACCCCCCCTCCTAGGTGTCCCAGGGAGCTTGATTACTGCAGCACCTAGGGTAGAGGGGACTCACCCCTACAGGTGGGAGACCACTCCCACCCGGGTGTAGTGGAAGCTCTTATATGGCAAGAGCTAAAGTAGAGAGGACTCGCGATTCCATGCGGGATACCACTCCCACATGGGTGTTTGAGAAAGCTTGTATACAGCCAAAGCCAGCATAGAGGGGACTCATTGCTTCAGGTGGGAGAACGTTCCCCTCTGGTAGTCTGGGGGAGCACGTATACCCCCAAAGCCAGTGTAGAAGAGAATCGCCCCTCCATTCGGGAGACCCCAAATACTGGGTGTTGGGGAGCTCCTATACAGCCAGAGCCAAGGGAGTGGGGACTGGACTCTCCAGGTGGAAGATCCCTTCCATCCAGAGTTCATATACTGCCATTTTAGGCAGTAGACCCCTCCCACCTGGGTATAGGGGGGACATCATATACCACTGCAGCCAGGGTAGAGGGGACTTTCCTCTCCAGGCCACAAACCCTCCCACCTGGGTGTCTAGGGGGTATCCTTTACTTCCACAGCCAAGGTAGAGGGGAATTGCCCCTCCAGGAGAGAGACCCATTCAACTTGGGTGTCAAGGAAAGCTAGTAAACCACTGCAGCCAGGGTAGAGGGGACTCGGCCTTACAGGCAGGAGACCCCTCCCCTCTTAGTATGGTAGGGGAGCTCCTATACCACAGCAGCCAGAATAGAGGGGTCTCACCCATCAAAGCAGGAAACCCCTCTCACCTCGGTGTCTGGGAAAGATAGTACACCTCCTCAGCCAAGATAGAGGGAAGTCACCCCTCTAGGTGGGAGATCCCTCTCACCTGGGTGTCAGGGGAATCTCCTTAACCACTCCAGCCAGAGTAGAGTGAACTCGCAACTCCAGGCAGAAGACCCCTCCCACCTGGGTGTCAGATGGAGCTCATGTATCCCAGCAGCTAGGGTAGAGGCAACTCACACCTCCAGGCGAGAAACACCTACCTCCTGGGAATCATAGTAACTCCTATACCCTCTTAGCCCTGGTAGAGAGGACATGCATGCCCCTCCAAGCGGAAGACCACTCCCACCTGGGTGTCAAGTAGAGCTCATATACACCAGCAGTCAGGAGAGAGGCAACTTGCACCTCCAGTCGGGAGACCATCCTACCTGGGTGTCTGGTAGAGCTGGTAAATCCACTCAGCCATGGTAGAGAGAAGTCACCCATCTAGGCAGGAGACCCTTCCCCCCTAGGTGTCAGGGGAAGCTCAATAACTGCTGCAGTCAGGGTACAGTGGACTAGACCCTCCAGGTTGAAGACCCCCCCCAGGTGTCAGATGTAGTTCATATAACCCAGCAGCCAGTGTAGAGGCAACTTGCACCCAAGGCAATAAACATCTCCCAACTGGTAATAAACACCTCCCTCTACTGCCTTAGCCTGGTAGAGGGCACTCGCCCCTCAAGACAGAAGACCCCTCCCACCTGGGTGTCAGGTGAGCTCATATTCCTTAGCAGCCAGGGTAGGGGCAAAAACTCCAGGAGAGACGAAACTACAACTTGGGGATGGGGATAACTCCTATACCTGCTTAGCCAGGGTAGAGGGGACTCACCCCTCCATACTTATGACCCCATAACGTGGGTGTTGGTGGAGCTCCTATACCACCAGAGCCAGGGGACAGGGGACTTGACCCTCCGGGTGGAATATTCCTTCCTCCTGATTGTCAATGGAGTTCATATACTCCCACAAGCAGGGTAGAGGGGACTCACCATTGGAGGCAAGAGACCTCTCCCACCTGGTTGTAGGGGGGAACTCCTATACCACTGCAGCCAGGGTAGAGGGGTCTCGCCTCTCTTGGCTGGAGTCCCACCAACATGGGTGTCAGGGGGATATAATTTATCACAGCAGCAAGGGTAGAGGGGACTCACCCAGCCAGGTGGGAGACCCCTCCCACCTGGGATAGAGGGGGAGCTCTTATTCTGCTTCAGCCAGGGTAGAGAGGACTCACCTCTCCAGGCAGGAGTGCCCTCCAAACTAGGGTTCAGGAGGAGTTCATTCGTACACTGCTGCAGCCAGGGTAGATCAGGGTTCCCCTTCCAATCGGGGTAGGAGGGGAAGCTGCTATATGACTGCAGCCAGTATAGAGGGGATTTGCCTCTCCAGGCTGGAGTCCATCCAACCTGGGTGTCAGGATTAGGTCCTTTACCGAGCAGCCTGTGTAGAGGCAAGAAGCCCCTCCATCCTGGGTGTCAGGAAAATCTAGTAAACCACTGCAGCCAGCATAGAATGGACTTGCCCCTTCAAGAGGGAGTCCCATCCCATCTGGGTATTGTGGGGAGCTCCTATACCACAGCAGCCAGAATAGAGGGGACCCACACCTCCAAGCAGGAGACCCCCCACCTGGTAGTTTGGGAAAGCTGGTATACCCCCTAAGCCAGGGTAGAGGGAAGTCACCCCACTAGGCAGGAGACCCCTCCCACCTGGGTGTCAGGTGTAGCTCATATACCCCAGCAGCCAGGGTAGGGGAAACTTGCACTTCCAGGTGAGAAATAATTCCCACCTGGGAATGGGAGTATCTCCTATACCCCCTTAGACCAAGTAGAGGGGACTCGTACCGCCAGGCAGAAGATCCCTCCCTCCTAGGTGTCAGGTGTAGCTCATATACTCCAGCAGCCAGGGTAGAGGCAACTCTAACCTCCAGGAGAGAGAAACCTCCCACCTGGAAATGGGGATAACACGTATACTGCCTTAGCCAGGGTAGAAGGGACTCACCCCTCCAGGCGGAAGACCACTCCCACCTGAGTGTCTGGAGGTGGGGTTTATACAGCTGCAGCTGGGGTAGCAGCGACTTGCCCTCCAGGCAGGAGAGCCCTCCCCACTGATGGTAGGAAGGGGGCTCTTATACCCCCACAGCCAGGGTTGAGGGGACTCGCCCCTTTAGGTGGAAGACCCTCCCACCTGGGTGTTACTGGGTACTTGTATACCACCTTAGCCAGAGTAGAGGAGTATTGCCCATCCAGGTGAGAGATCCCTCCAACCTGGCTTTCAGTGGGAGCTCATATACCACCACAGACAAGGAAGAAAGTACTTGCCCCTCCTGACAGGAGTTCCCTCCAACCAGGGTGTCAGTGGGAGCTCATATACCAACACAGCCCGGATAAAGCGGACTCGCCCCTCCAGGCAGGAGACCCCTTCCACCTGGGTTTCAAGGGGAGCTCTTATACCACTGCAGCCATGGTAGAGGGTATTTTTGCATTCAGGCGGGAAACCCCTCCCATTTGGGTGTCAGGGGGAGCTCCTATACAACCGCATCCAGGGAAGACGGGACTCACCCCTCCAGGTGGGATACCCCTCCTACTTGGGTTTCGTGGTGCTCCTATACTGCTGCAGGTGGGGTATAGGGAATGCAACCCTCAGATGGGATACCTCTTCCACCTGGGCATCCTGAGGAGCTCCTATAGTGCTGTAGCAGAGTAGAGGTGTCTCTAGCCTCCTGGTCAAAGACTACTTTCAGTTGGTTGTCAGGGGAGCTCCTATACTGCAGCAGTCAGTGTAGAGGGGACTCCCAGCTCTAGGTGGGAAACCCCTCCCACCTGGGTGCCAGGGGGAGTTCCTACACCATGGCAGCCAGGGTAGAGCGGATTTGCCTTTCCAGTTGTGAGACTCCTACCAACTTGGGTGTTTGGGTGAGCTCCTATACCCCGCAGCCACGATAGTGGGGACTCGCACCTCCAATTGGGAGACCCTACATCCAGGGTTTCTGGAGGAGCTTGATTATTGCTACTGCAGCAACCAGGATAGAGGGGACTCGTACTTCCAGGCAGGATACCCCTAACACCTGGATGTCTGGGAAAGATTTTATACAGCCATAGCCAGAATAGAGGGGACTCATTTATCCTGGCAGAAGACCCCTAACACAGGGGTGTCTGGGAGAGCTTGTATACCCCTACACCAGTGTAGAGGGGACTGGGCCCTTCATTTGGGAGACCCCATAACCTAGGTGTCCAGGGGAGTTCCTATACCACAAGAGCCACTGGTGAGGGGACTGGAATCTCCAGGCGGAAGATTCATTCCACCTGCCTGTCAGGGGAGTTCATATACTGCCACAGCAGGGTAAAAGGGATTCACCACTGGAGGCGGGATACCCCTCACACCTGGGTGTAGGGGGGACCTCCAATACTACTACAGACAGGGTAAAGTGGACTCGCCTCTCCAGGCTGGAGACCCACCTACCTGGGTGTCATGGGGACATCCTTTACCACCGCAGACAGGGTGAAGAGGACTCGACCCTCCAGGCGAGAGACCCATTCAACCTGAGTGACAGGGAAAGCTAGAAAACTAGTGCAGCCAGAGTAGAGGGGACTCGCCCCTTTAGGTGGGAGACCCCTCCCATCTGGGTATGGAGAGGAGCTTGTATACCTCAGCATTTTGAATAGAAGGGACTCGTCCCTCCAAGCAGGAGACCCCTCCCACTTGGGTGTCTGAGAGAGGTGGTAAACCTCCTCCTGTCTTGTGACCCCATAACCTGGGTGTCCTGGGAGCTCCTATACCGCCAGAGCCAGGGACAGGGGACTGAACCATCCAGTCAGAATATCCTCTCCACCTGCTTGTCAGGGGAGTGCATATACTCCACAAGCAGGGTAGAGGGGACTCGCTGCTGGAGGTGGGAGACCCCTCCCACCTGGTTGTATGGGGTACCTCCTATACCACTGCAGCCAGGGTAGAGGGGCCTTGCCTCTCCAGGCCAGAGACCCTTCAACCTGGGTGTCAGGGGAAGATAATTTCCTGCAGCAACAAGGGTAGAGGGGACTCATCCTGCCAGGTGGGAGACCCCACCCACCTGGGTTTCAGCAAGAGCTCTTATTCTGCTGAAGCAAGGGTAGAGAGGACTCACTTCTCCAGGCAGGACACCTCTCCCACGTGGATGTCAGGGGGAATTCCTACACTGCTGCAGCCAGGGTAGAGTGGATTTGCCTTCCAGTCAGGAGACCCCTACACCTGAGTGTGTGGGTGAGCTCCTCTACCCCCGCAGCAAGGATAGAGGGGACTCCCATCCAATAGGGAGACCCTTCCCACCTGGGTTTCAGAGGGAGCTTGATTACTGCAGCAGCCATTTTAGAGGGGATTCACCCCTAAAGGCTGGAGACTTCTCCCACCTGGGTGTAGGGAAGACCTCCTATACCACTGCAGCCAGGATAGAGGGGACTCTCCACTCCAGGCAAGAGACATCTCCCTCCTAGATGTCAGGGAAAGCTAGTAAACTACTGCAGCCAGAATAGAGGGGACTCGCCCCTCCAAGCAGTAGACCCCTCCCACTTGGGTCTCTGGGGAAACTGGTAAATTCCTGCACTCAGGGTAGGGAGAAGTCACCCCTCTAGGCCAGAGACCCCTCCACCCTGGGGGTCAGGGGAAGCTCCTTAACCTCTGCAGACAGGGTAGAGTGGATTCACCCCTCCAGGCGGAAGACTCCTCCCACCTGGGTGTCAGGTGGAACTCATATACTCCAGCAGCCAGGATAGAGCCAACTCCTACCTTCAGGTGAGAAACACTTCCTACCTGGGAATGGGAGTAACTACTATACCCCCTTAGCCCAGGTAGACTGGACTCGCCCCTCTAGGAGGAAGACCCCTCACACCTGGGTGTAAGGTGGAACTAATATACCCCAGCAACCCAGATAGAGGCAACACAAACCTCCAGGTGAGAGACACCTCCCACCTGCGAATGGGGGTAACTCCTATATGGCCTTAGCCAGGGTTGAGGGGACTTGCTCCTCCAGTGGGGAGATGCCTCCCAAATGGATGTCTGTCAAGGGGGGGGGTTCCTATGCAGCTGCAGCTTGGGTAGCAGCCACTCACTCCTTCAGGCGGGAGACTGCTTCTGACAAGGTTAAGAGGGGGGTCTTATACCCCCACAGCCAGGGTTGAGGGGACTCGCCCCTTCAGTCTGGAGATCCTCCCACCTGGGTGTCAGGGGTAACATTTACACCACCTTAGCCAGGGTAGAGGAGACTTGCCCATCCAGGCGGGATACCCCTCCAACCTGGCTGTCAATGGGAGCTCTTACACCATCATAGCAAGGGAAGAAAGTGCTTGCCCCTCCTGGTGGGAAACACCTCCAACCAAGGTGTCAGAGAGAGCTCATATACCACCTTGGCCAGGATAGACGGGACTTACCACTTCAAGCAGGAGACCCCTCCAACCTGGGTGTCATGGGGAGCTCTTATACCACTGCAGCCATGATAGATGGTACTTTCCCCTTCAGACAGGAGAACCCTCCCACATGGGTGTTGGGAGGAGTTCCTAAACTGCCAATGCCAGGGAAGTGAAAACTCTAACCTGCAGGTGGGAGACCCCTCAAACCTAGGTGTTGGGGGAGCTCCTATACCCTTCAGGCAGGGTAGAGGGAACTCTACCCTCCAGACTGGAGACCTCTTAAACCTTGGTGTCCTGGGGAGCTCCTATACCACTGCAGCAGAGTAGAGGGGACTCTAGCCTCCTGGCCGGAGACTCCTCCCAATTGGATGTCAGGGGAGCTTCTATATCGCAGCAGCCAGGGTAGAGGAGACTCCACCTCTAGGTGGGAGACCGCTCCCACCTGGGTGTCTGGTAAAGGTGGTGCACCCCTTCAACCAGGGTAGAGGGAAGTCACCCCTCTAGGTGGGAAACCGCTCCCACCTGGGTGTCAGGTGGAGCTCAATTACCCCAGCAGCCAGGGTAGAGGCAACTTGCACCGCCAGGCGAGAGACATCTCCCACGTGTGAATGGGGAAACTCCTATACTCCTTAGCCAGGGTAGAGGGGACTTGCCCCTCCAGAAGGAAGACCCCTCCCACATTAGTGTCTGGCGAGGGGGGGGGTTCGTATACAGCTGCAGCTGGGGTACCAGCCACTGGCCTCCAGGGGGGAGACCCCTCCCTATCGAGGGTGGAGGGGTCTCTTATATATCCGCAGCCAGGTTTGAGGGGAATCACGCTTCAGGTGGGAGACCTTCCACCTGGGTGTCATGGGGAATTTGTATACTGCCTTAGCCAGGGTAGAGGATACTTGCTCATCCAGGCGGGAGACCCCTCCAATCTGGCTTTCAGTGGGAGCTCGTATACCACCACACCAAATGAAGAAAGTGCTTGTCCCTCGTGGCAGAGACCCCTTCAACCTGGGTGTCAGTGTGAGATCATATACTGCCACAGCCAGGATAAAGGGGACTTGCCCCTCCAGGCAGGAGAACACTTCTACCTGGGTATCAGGTGGAGCACTTATACCACTGCAGCCATGGTAGAGGGTACTTTCCCCTTCAGGTAGGATACCCCTACCACCTGGGTGTCTGAGAGAGCTTGTATACAGCCACAGCAAGGGAGAGGGGACTCATTGCTCCAGGTGGGAGAGCCTTCCCATCTGGGTGTCTTGGGGAGCTCCTATACCCCCGCAACCAGTGTAGTGGATACTTGCTCGACCATTCAGGAGACCCCATATCCTGGGTGTTGGGGGAGCTCCTATACAGCCAGAGCCAAGGGAGTGGGGACTCGACCCTCCAGGTGGCAGTCCCTTCTACCTGGTTGTCAGCAGAGTTCATATACTGCCATAGCAGGTAGAGGGGACTTGCCACTGGAGGCAGGAGAATCCTCTCACCTGTGCGTAGGAGGGACCTCCTATATCACTGTAGCCAGGATACAGGGAACACATCTCTCTAGGATGGAGACCCTCCCACCTGCTTGTCAGGGGGATATCCTTTACTTCTGCAGGCAGGTTGGAGGGGACTACCCTTCAGGCGAGAGACCCACCAATCTGGTTGTCAGGGAAACTACTAAAGCACTGGAGCCAGAATAGAAGGGACTCTCCCCTTCAGGCAGGAGACACCTCTCATCTGAGTATGGAGGCGCGGGAGCTCACATAACACAGCAGACAGAATAGAAGCTACTCACCCATCCATGCAGGAGACCCCTCCCACCTGGGTGTCTGGGAGAGCTGGTACACCCCCTCAGCCAGGGTAGAGGAAAGTCACCCCTCTAGGCGTGAGGGCCCTCCCACCTGGGTATCCTGGAAGCTACTTAACCGCTGCAGCCAGGGTAGAGTGAACTCACCCTCCAGGCTGAAGACCCCTTCCACACAGGGGTCAGGTGGAGCTCAAATATCCCAGCAGCCAGGGTAGAGGCAACCTGCACATCCATGCGAGAAGCACCTCCCACCTGGGAATGGGAATAACTCCTATATCACCTTATCCAGGATAGAGGGGACTCGCCCATGCAGGCCAAATATCCCTTCAACATGGTTGTCAGGGGAGTTCATATACTGCCACAGGCAGGGTAGAAAGGACTCCCCACTCATGGCGGGAGACGCTCCCCACTGGGTGTCAGGGGGAGATCCTTTACAGCCTCAGTCATGGTAGAGGGAATTTGCCCCTCCAGGCGAGAGACCCATCCACCCTGGGTGTCAGGGAAAACTATTGTGCCACTACAGCCAGGGTAGAGGTGCTCACCCATTCAGGTGCGAGACCCCTCCAATCTGGGTAAGGGGGGATCTCCAATACAAAAGCTGACAGAATAGAGGGGACTTGCCCCTCCAAGTAGGAGACTCCTCCCTCATGGGTGTCAGGTGGAGCTAATATACCCAAGCAGACAGGGTTGAGGCCACCCGCACCTCCAGGCGAGAGACACCTCCCACCTTGGAATGGGGGTATCTCCTATACCACCTTAACCTGCGTACAGGGGACTCGCCTGTCCAGGCGGGAGACACCTCCCACGTGGGTGTCTGCCGAGGGGGGGTTCCTATGCAGATGCATTGGGGGTAGCAAAGACTGGCTCCTAAAGGCGGGAGACCCTCCTTCCTAGGGATAGGAGGGGGCTCTTATACCCCTCAGCCAGTGTTGAGGGAACTCTACAATTCAGGTGGGAGACCCTCCCACCTGGATGTGGGGCATTAGCTCACATATTGCTGAAGCCAGGGTAGTGGGGACTGGCCCCTCCTGGCAGGATACCCGTCCCACCATGTTGTCCAGAGGAACATGTATACCACCTTAGCCAGAGTAGAGGAGACTCACCCATCCAGGCGGCATACCCCTCCAACTTGGCTGTCAGCAACAGCTCATATGCCACCAAAGCCAGGGTAAAAAGTACTATCCCCTCCTGGCAGGAGATCCCTCACACCAGGGTGTATGGGTGAAAGGAAAATGGCCACAGCATTTGCAGTGACTACTGCTTTGTTGTAGCAGTGCCAAAGAGGAGAGAGAGAGAGAGAGAGAGAGAGAGAGAGAGAGAGAGAGAGAAACAAGGGGGCATGAAAGCAAGAGAGGGAGACGGTGAGAGCAAGAGAGAGGGGCCTGGCAGGAGGGAGGGAGTTTTATAGCCAAATTCTATTGGGGTCTCTGGGTCTGCAAGCTGCCTTGTTGGTGGACAATGATTAGAGCACACAGTAGTTGCTAAGGGTTTCATCTTCTGCCTTCAGACAGATGGGGCAGGGGTCATATGTGGGTTTCTGTTGCACCAGATAAGAGGGTGTCAAGTGTTCAGCTTTGAGTGGGGTTGAGTATTCAGACTTGATGCAAACAGGTCATAAAGGACCAGACAGAAGGGTGTTTGAGTGTGTCGGTTGTCCTGAAAACAACTTAGTTCAGCCTGTCCTGCACCTAATATCCTTCCCTTTTTGTTTTTCTAAGGTAATGGGGTTGGGGGGCAGTGCAAATCCTTTGGCTACTTCCTGCTGAGAGGGGGTTAAATGGGGCCTACCAGGGAGAGCTGGGGAATGTTCAGGGACAGGCTTGGGAATACTAGGGCAGCTAGAGATAACATCCAGTGGCTATAGACCTTTATATCAGAATGGCAAATTCCATAAAGTTTCCTTGAAGCCATAGGTTGTCAACTACATAAAACCATTTCTGAGTGGAGGAAATCCTTGGTATCAGCCTTTGATACTGTCATAGGGACTATAGGAAGTATCAAAGATGGTTTGGTTGAATTCAGTAATGTTAATGGTGACTGCCCAAATGCAGCCATTGGAAGAGCAATCACCTTGACTCATAAATTGAGAGTGGGTGGTTTCATCCTGGTGCCAAGTCACTTGGAGGTTAAAGTGCCATCTGTGGTTGGGATAGAAAATGAAGATTAGGGTTTGTGGGGGATGTGGAGCCTCTAGGTGATGTTGAGGCCTTTGGAGACTATTTGAAAAATCTGAAAAGTGAAGTCTGGTCCATTGCCTGACTGGATGGTGGCTGGAAGACCAAACCTAGGAATGATCTCCTCAATGAGGATTCAGGCAATGGTCTCAGCAATTTCCCTGGATGTAGGGAAGGCTTCTATCCAACCTGAAAAATATTAACAAAAGTAAGTAGGTAGTTAAGCTTTTAGTGCCTAGGCATGTGAGTGAATTTGATCTACCAGTCTTCGTCTGGCTGGTAGCTCATCATCTGATGAGTGGAGAGTTTAGATTTAATGCTTTTTTTGTGGAGATACTGTATAGCAGACAGAACAAGCAGAGTGTACCTGCTGGAGAGAAGTTCTCATTCTTAGGAAGTGAAAGAGGGGCTGTAAAAACTGGAAAGGAGGTTAGAGAAAATTTTAGGTTGGCACAGAGTCTCTGGAACCAGAGGAGTTGGTCATGAGTCATAGGTATCTGTCTTGGCTATCAGGTATGATAGTCTTATAGAAGTAGTTGATTGACTGGCTATTTGCTGAATTCGTGTATCTGATCTTGCAGGAACTTCTTAGGCAATTTAATGGTCATGGTCCAATTAGGAGAAACATACATTTGACTAAAAGGGGTCCTGGGAGGGTGAGGAGCCAAGGCCGTACTTGCCTGAATATTCCCCATGGAACCTGCTGGCCTAGTTCCTGTATCCTCTTTTCTAGCTGTTCTTGTCCTTCATTACTCCCAGCAATGACTGTATTTTTGCTTAACTCTTTTTCTTAGGTGTTTAAGATGAAGCTGGTCAAAATTGACTTTGTTTGTATCTATTGTTAAGAGTCAGCTGAGTTCCCATAGGGGTTGCTCGTAGGGGAACTAGAGAGCAGATTCTTAGTTCTGTTAGTGCCATTTGTGCTAGGATGAGTCCAGGTTTTGCTTGACTATGTGGCTTCCCTTGGACGCATCAGGAATATCTCCTGTCTCCAATGAAAATCCTATTCACTGCAAGTGCACTGATTGGCTTTTCATTCTCCAGTGGTCTCATCAATCTTCCTGATCAGGAGGTTATGTGGCCCAGAGTTTCAAAGCTCTTTAGAGAAGTTCTCTGTTCCCTAGATAAAGACTGACTCATAGGGTAAGAGCCAAATATTGATTTTCTTGGCCATTTTAATTTAAGACTTGATTTTAAACATCCAGCAAAGTCAGTTTCATCAGTCTTAAATTAACAGTACTGGGCTTTAGCTGAAGTCTGGCCTACTTTGGAGTCATTCTGTCATGCAGTAATATGGGAGATAGAGCCTTATCTCAGGTAAGGTGGGGCTCTTTATAAATCTTTGGTAAAGTGTGCTGGTATTGAAACTGGCCTTTGCTTTTAAATAACATTTTTAAAAGTTTACATATATTGTTTTCTGAGGTACATGAATATTAGACAACACAATATCACTACAGTTTTGAGAGGCAAGGAAGCCAAGGGGAGTGGGCAAGTGGCCCCAGAAACCCGCTCAATTCAATGCCAGTGAAGCATGGAGCAAGAAGGACCCCCAAAAGCTCAATAGAGGAGCCAATCCAGGGAATGGAGAGCCAAGGTCCAGCTCTGGGGCAAGTGGCTCAGAACAGTGGACAGTGCTAGGGAGGGAAGGCAGGGGATCCAGCAAGGGGGAGGGAGGCATGAGGCCCAGCACCACTACCAGGTGTAAGGGTTCCTGGTGCTGTCCCAAGAGCCTGGGGAAAGAAAGTAACCCAGTCGAGGTCAGGGTTCTGTTTCCCATAAGGAACCCTAGCCCAGATGAGGATCAAGGGCCAGGGACCCTGCCAAAGGGCCTGGCAAGAATCAGGGGCCAGGAGGAGTGTGATTAGAGGGCACGGGGGGGGGTCACAGTGAGTTCAGAGAGGGGCAAGAGTAAGGACCCAATCAAGGATCCCAGGTAAAGGACCGATCCCACCAAAAGGTATTAGGGACCCAATGATCAGGAGGACCCTTATCCAGGAACTAGCAGTTGGGTAAGGAGAGGTAGGATCTGCCCTAGGATGAGGAGATAGACAGCTGTGCAAAGGGCACAGAAGGGAGTGATGTAGGGGGCCAAATCAAGGGGCGCCCAGGTCAGACACGACAGAAAGAGACACCAGAGAAAGGAACACAACCGAGTAATGGATAAAGAGCTCAGGCTGGCATCCAGGCCAGGGGACTGTAGAGCAAAGTGTCAGGGTGAAGAAGGGGTGGGTTGGCTTAGGGGCATCTTGCAAGGCTAGAGGGCAGGAGAGGGAAGGCAGGGCATTGCCCAGGGTAACATCCTCACTATGCCAATTTATTACCATTTGTCAAGTTTGGGCAGAAATGCAGGCCCAGACTAGAGGCAGGGCTGTGTTGCCCATAGGGATCCTTCAGGGCCCAGAGGCCAGCCAATTCAACTTCTCTGCCCCAGGTGAGTACATCCTCAGAGAGAGACCAGGAACAAAGGATGGTAATGTGAGGGACACATTTGGTCCGGGATTGGGTGGGTTTCAGTGGAAGCCAGAAACCATTGGAGGAGAACAGGCTAGGAAGAAGCAGGAGAAGGAGAGGGTCCTGGCAATGGCAAAATACCACAGTACATGAGAAACAGAGGGGAGGCACCAAAGGGTGGTCCAGCGAATGACCTGAAATCAAGAGTCAGAGACAGGGTCTTGGAGAAGGATGACCAGGGGCTCTAGCAAGGAGCCAGGCCCAAGAATGGGGAGCCAAATACCAGGACCCAGTCCTGGGTCCCATGAGAATAGACAGGGCTGGGGAGAGGAGAAAGGGGAGAAACGGTAGTGGATGGCACAGGGAGAGGAGTGCTAAAATCCCAGGTTCACTGCTGGGTGTCAGGATGGAGGAGCAGGGCTTGGGGTGAGAGAGTACAAAGGGCTCAGGCAATGGGCTATATTTTCCCAAAGGGAGCCCACAGGGCCAAACACCCATTTCCAGTCCCCTGGATGTGGTGAGCATCCTGCGAAAGGAATCTTGATAAGGGGCCCAGCAGGGACAGGGACAACAGAAGGGATGAAGGAGGGTACAGCGTGAAAATCCAGAGGAAGGGTGTTGATGGGGTGCAGGTCAGGACTCCAAAAAGGAGTCCATGCTAGGGAGTACTTAGACCAGTAAAGGGCAGGAAAGGGCAGGCCAGGGAGGTGGGTGACAGTACTGTTCTGAAGTTTAGGGAAGCCAAAGGGAGTAGGGTACTGGCCCCATCAAGGCCCACAGTCCAAGCCCAGGTAAGCAAGGGGCAAGAAGTGCCCCCAGAGGCTCAAGAGAGGAGGAAGGCCAGGAAATGGAGATCCAAGGGCCAGGTCTTGGGCAGGGGGTTCAGGACAGTGGACAAGAATTTGGAGGGCTGGCAGGGGATCCAGCAGGTGCAGGCAGGCTCCTGGCCCAGGGCGACTGCCAGGTGTCCGTGTTCTGGTTGCAGGTCCAAGTCCCAGAGAGAGCAAGGGGCCCAGGCAAGGGGTAGGACTCCATTACCCATAAGGCACCCTGGCTCAGATGAGAATTCAGGGACAGGTACCTGGCAAAAGAGCACAGGCAATTGAAGGCAGCCAGGAGGAGGGCAATGGGAGGGCACAGTGGGGGGGTCTTGGTGGGTGTGGGGGGCAAGATCCAGGACCCAAGCCAGGAGCTCAGGCAAGGAACCCACCCAACCAAAAGTGATGAGTTACCCAAGGAGCAGGAGACCTGCAAGCGCCATGGGAAAGCAGAATGGGAAGTGGAAGAAGGGCTGCACAAGGACAAGGAGACAGAGAAAAGTGCAACAGGGACCTAAGGGAGCACGTTTGCAATCGTAAGCAAGGGGTCCCCAGGTCAGACCCAACAGGAAGAGACTCCATGCTACACCAAAGGACATGAGGAACTCTTTCAGGGGTTCATGTGAGCGCCAGTCCTGGGGACTGAAGTGCAAAGGGTCAGGGTTAGGGAGGGCTGGGTTTGGGGAGAAGCAGCATGCAAGGCCAGAGAGCAGGGGAGGGAAGGGAGTGGATCTCTCAGGGATGGGTTGAAGCAAGTCACATATTAACTGCCAGGCCTCAAGGTTAAGGCAGCAAAGGGGACTCAGTAAAGAGGCTGTATTTCCCATAGGGAGTATTAAAGGTACATAGGCCAGCCAATATGGCTCCACTGCCCATGTGAGTAGATCCTCAGAGAGGGACCTGGACCAAAGGAGGGTCAAAAGAGTGCACAGTTAGGGGAGGCTGTCAGAGTGGTTGGTTGGCACCCTGGACCCATTTGAGGAGCCCAGGCTGGGGAGAAGCAGGGAAAGCAAAGGGTCCCATCAGTGCCAGGATACCATAGAACCAGTGGAACAGAGAAGAGGCACAGGATGGGGTCTATAAACAGAGGCATGAAACCAAGGGAAGTGAAAGGGTCCTGAAGAAGGGCTGCCAGGGGCTCATGTAAGGAGCTGTGCCCAGTAATGGAGAGCCAAGTGCTAGCACCTGGGACAGGGTGCATGAAAATGGATATGGATTTGGATGGGAGGGAGGGGAGAAATCTGAGTAGGTGACACTTTGGGAAGAAGGCTTAAGGTCTAGGTCCACTACAGGGTGTCAGGTTTGGGTAGCAGGTCATGGGTTAAGGGAAGCCAAAGAGCCCACAGAAGGGGCAGGGGTACATTTTCCCAAAAGGAACCCACAGGGTCACAAGGTCAGATCAAGTACCTAGCCTGATGAGCATCCTCTAAAGGGGATCAGGAAAGTGGGCCTGGGAAAGATAGAAAAGCAAGAGGGCCAAAGTAGGGCACAGTCTCAAGGGCCGCAGGACGGGTGTGGGTGGATTGGGGTCCAAGACCCCAGGAAGGAGCTAAGAGAAGAGATATAGAGGAGGGCCCAGGCCAGGTCAGAGCAGGGAAGGACAGCAAGAGTAAGGTATGGCTGCACTAGGGTATTTCAGTACAAGGAAGCCCAAAGGAGGAGAGAAGTGGCTCCAGTACAGGGCCTCCAGACAAAGTCCAGAGAAGAATGGAACAAGAAGGGCCAACAGAGGATCCAGCACGAAGCCAGGCAAGGTAATGGCGTGCCAAGGGCCAGGGCTTGGGCCTAGGGCTTAGGACAGTGAAAAAGACTTGGGAGGGAAGGCAGGGGATCCAGCAGGGGCAGTCAGACTCCTGGTCCAGGGCCAGTACCAGGTGTCAGGGTTCCTGGTGGAGGACCAAGCACCCAGAGAGAGTAAGTGGCCCAGACAAGGGGCAGGGCTCTGTTTTTCATACTGCGCTCTGGCCCAGATGAGAATCCATGGACAGTGACCTAGCGATGGAGGCCTGGAAATGGAAAGAGGCCAGAAGGATGGCTATGGTAGGGAACAGCCTGAGGTCTTGTTAACTGTGTGGTGGGATGAGAGCCAGGATAGTAACCAGGTGCTGAGACCAGGTACTCAACCTACCAAACTAGGACGTGGGACCCAAGGAACAGAAGACTCATGAGCACCAGGGGAATTCACAAAGGGCTTGGAAGGATGAGTTGCATAAGGACCATGAGACACAGGGAAGCTCAAGGGGCACCTAGGGGAGCCCTCTGGTGGGCCCAAGAAAGGAGCTGCCAGTTCAGACCCAACATGAAGAGACTTCATGCTATGCAAAGGAACATGAGGAAAGTGTCAGGGACTCAAAGGAGCACACAAGACAGGAACAGGAGTGCCAAGAGCCTGCATTAAGGAAGGCTGGGTTGGGGTAGGGGCAGCATGCAAGCCCAGAGGGCAGGGGAGAGAAGCAATGGGGTCGCTCGGGGCTGTTAGAGGCAAGTCCCATGTTAACTGACAGGACACAAGTTTCAGGCAGTAAAGGGGACTTATGCAAGTGGCAGGGCTGTGTTTCCCATAGGAAGCACTCAGGGCGCAGAGGTGAGCCAATTCCGCTCCTCTGCCCAAGGTGAGTAGATCTTCAGAGATTTACCTGGACCAATGGAAGGTCCAGAAACAGTACTGTGAGGGGATACATGGTGTACAGTTGTGAGGGGGGGTTCGGCTGCCAGGACCCAGTTGAGCACCATAGGCTAGGGAGAAGCAGGGAGTTCAAAGGGTCTTGGAAGTGCCAGGACACCACAAAATGATGGTATCAGATGGGAGGCACAGGAGGGGACCAGCAACAGGGGCCTGAAACCAAGGGACAGGGAAGGGTCCTCAAGAAGGATAGCAAGGGTCTCAAGCAAAAAGCCAGGCCCAGTAATGTAGAGCCAAGTGCCAGCACCTGTGCCTTGCTGAATGAAAAGAAACACAGAGGGAGAGTAGTGGGAGGGGAGAAAGTGGAGTGGGTGGCACAGGGGGAAATAGCTCAAGGCCCAGATACACGTCAGGGTGTCAGGGGTCAGGAGCAGTTAGCTGAGAGAGGCCAAAGGTCCCAGACAGAGGGCAGTGCTACATTTTCCAAAGAGAGGTCCCAGGACAAAGAGGCGAAATCAAGTCACCTGGCCCAGGTGAGCCTCCTGGGAATGGGATCAGGAAAGCGGAAGTGGTAGAGACAGAAAGAACAGTAGGACTGAAGCAGGGCACAGCCTGAAGGGACACAGGATGGGTGTGGGTGGGATGGGGGCCAGGATTTCAGCAAGGAGCCCAGGCAAGGGATCTAGATGAGGGCCCAGGCCAGGGGAATGCAGGAAATCCCGGGTCAGAAAGGCAAAGCTGCATTAGGGTGCTGCAGCACATGAATGCCAAGGGGAACAGGGAAGTGGCCCCAGGGAGGGGCCCTCAGACAATGTCCAGAAAACAGTGAGTAATTAGGGCCATCAGAGGCTCAAACGAAAAGTCAGGCCAGGGAAAAGATAGCCAAGGGCCAGGGCTTTGGATGGGGGCTAAGGACTCTAGATTATATTTGAGAAGGAAGGCAGGGGATCCACCAGGGGACAGTCAGGCTCCAGGCCCAGGGCCACCTCCAGTTTTCAGGGATCCTGGTACCGGACCAAAAACCCAGGGCGAGTAAAGGACCCAGGCGAAGGCCTGGGCATTGTTTTCCATAAGGCACCCTGGATCAGATGAGAACCTACAGCCAGAATCCTGGCAGGAGGCTAGGAAATGGAAGGGGGCCAGATGGAGGGCAACAGAAGGGCACGCAAGGGGGTCACAGTGGGTGCACATAGGTGCAAGACCCCGGACCCAAGCTAGGCACCCAGGCAAAGTACCACCCGATCAATGGTGATGGGAGACAAAAGGAGCAGAAGACCTGTGAGTGCAAGAAAAATGCACAAGGGGAAGGGGAGGAAGGAGATGTGTGAGGACTATGAGAAGCCAAGTAGCATCAAGTGGAACCCGCTGGTGTTCCCAAGCAACGGACGCCCAGTAAGACACAAAACAAAGAGGCTCCTTGCTATGCCAAGGACCATGAGGAACATGGTCAGGGACTCAGGCGAATGACCAGGCCCAGGGTTCAGAGCCAAAAGTTAGTGAGGGCTGGTTGCAGTAGGGGCAGCATGGAAGGCCAGAGCGAAGGGAGGGTATCGCTCAGGGCTTGGGTTGTAGCAAGTCAAAATTAACTTCAACGTCTCAAGGTTCAGGCAGTGAGGGGAACTCAGGCGAGTGGCAGGACTGTGTTTCCCATAGGGAGCATTCAGTGTGCAGAGGCGAGCCAATTCCACTCCTCTGTCCCAGGTGAGTAGATTCTCAGAGAGGGACCTTGACCAAAGGAGCAGGGAGATGAAGAAGGTACTGTGAGGAGATAACTGGTGTGTGGAAGTGGGAGTGGACTGCAGGACACATTCCAGCAGCACAAGGTAGGGAGAAGCAGGGGGAGCGGAGGTTCTGGGCAGTGCCAGCATACAAAGCATGAGGGGATCAGTGGGGAGACACAGGAGGGGGCAGGCAACAGGTGCCTGAAACTAAGGGACAGGGAAAGGGTCCTCAAGAAGGAGAAGAAGGGCTTAGGGACTCAAGCAAAGAATCAGGTCCAGTAATGGAGAGCCACTTTTTAGCACCTGGGCCTGGGTGAATGAAAACAAAACTGGAGGAGGAGCAGCAGTAAGGCAGAAATTGGAGTTGGTGGCACAAGGGGAGAATATCTCAAGACTCAGATCCATTGCTGGTGTCAGGGTTCGGGAGCAGGGCCCAGGCTGAGGGAGGCCAATGGGCCCAGGGAAGAGGCAGGGCTACATTTTCCAAAGAGTTCCCCCAGGGCCTAGAGGCCAAATCAAGTCACCTGGTATGGGTAAGCCTCCTGGAAAGCGGATCAGGAAAGTGGGCTTTGTAGAGACAGAAAGGACAGGAGGATCAAAGAAGGTCACAGCCTGAATTACCACAAGACATGTGTTGGAGGGGTTGGGGCCAGGACCCCAGCAAGGAGCAGGCAAGGGACCTAGAAGTGTGCCCATGCCAGAGGAAGGCAGGGAACACCTGGCCAGGAAGGCAGGGCTGCATTAGGGTGCTGCAGTCCAGGAATGCCAAGGGAACAGGGAAGTAGCCCCAACTATGAGCTCTCAGAAAATGCCCAGAAAAGCAGAGAGCAAGAAGGGCCACCAGAGGCTCAAAAGAGAAGCCAGGCCAGGAACAGACAGCCAAGGTCCAGGGCTTGGGCAGGGGGTTCAGGACAGTAGATTATATTTGGGAATTAAGGCAGGGGATTCACCAGGGGGCAGTCAGGCTCCAGTCCAAGGGCCACCTCCAGATTTCAGGGATCCTGGTAGCGGACCAAAAACCCAGGGAGAGTAAAGGACCCAGGAGAAGGACCGGTCATTGTTTTCCATAAGGCACCCTGGATAAGATGAGATCCTAAGCCAGGGTCTTGGCATTGGAAGCTAGGTAAAGGAAGGGGGCCAGATGAAGGGCGATGGGAGGGCATGGAAGGGGGTTGTGGTTGGTGCACATAAGTGCGAGATCAAGGACCCAAGCCAGGCAAGATATCACCCAATAAATGGTGATGGGGCCCTAAGGAGCAGAGACCTGTGAGTACCAGAAAAATGTGCAAGGGGAAGTGGAGGAAGGAGCTGCATGAGGACTAGGAGAAACCAAGTGGCATCAAGTGGAGCCCTCTGGCAGGCCCAAGCAATGGGCCTCCAGGTAAGACCCAACACAAAGAGACTCCTTGCTATGGCAAGGACCATAAGGAATGTGGTCAGGGACTCAGGTGAATGACCAGGCAGGGTCCAGTGCCAAAAGGGTCAGGGTTATGGAGTGCTGGTTGTGATAGCGGCATCATGGAAGGCAGGAGGGAAAGGAGGGGATCACTCAGGGATGGTTGTAGCAAGTCAAAATTAATGCAAGGTCTCAAGGTCCAGGCAGTGAGTGGGATTCAGGCGAGTGGTAGGGCTGTGTTTTCCTTAGGAATTATTCAGGGTACAGAGTGGATCCAATTCTGCTCTTCTGCCCCAGTCAAGTAGATCCTCAGACAGGGACCTGGAACAAAGAAGGGAAGGCCAAAGAGGGCACTGTGAGGAAATAACTGGTGTGCAAAAGTGGGGGTGCACGGCAAGACCCATTCAAGCAGCATAGGTTATGGAGAAGCAGGGGGAGTGGTGGGTCTGGGCAGTGCCAGTACACCACAGCATGAGGGGATCAGTGGGGAGGCACAGAAGGGGGCAGGCAACAGGGGCCTGAAACCAAGGACAGAGAAAAGGTCCTCAAGAAGGGGTAGAAAGGCTCAGGGACTCAAGCAAAGATCCGGGCCCAGTAATGGAGAGCCATGTTGTAGTACCTGGCCCTGGATTAATGTAAAGAGACATGGAGCGGGACCAGCGGGATGGGAGAACGTGGAGTTGGTGGCACAGGGGGAAAAATAGCTCAAGGCCCATATCCACTGCAGGGTAGTTCCTGGGGCGGGAGCCAGGCTCCGCCTGAGGGAGGCCAAAGTGCCCAGGTCAAGGGGCAGAGTTATAGTTTACAAAGAGACCCCCCAGGGCCAAGAGGCCAAATCAAGTTGCCTGGCCCAGGTGGGGTGAGTCTCCTGGGAAGGGGATCAGGAAAGCAGGCCTGGTAGAGACATAAAGGACAGGAGGGCTGAAGCAGGAGACAGCCTGTATTACTCCAGGATGTTTATTGGAGGGTTTGGGGCAAGGACCCCAGCAAGGAGCCCAGGCAAGTTTCCTAGAAGGCCCAGGCCAGGGGAGAGAAGGGAACACCTGGCTAGGAAGGCATGGCTGCAGTAGGGTACTGCAGTCCAGGAATGCCAAGGGGAGCAGAGTAGTGGCTCCAGTGACAGGCCCTCAGACAATGCTCAGAAAAGCAGTGAGTAAGAAGGGCCACCAAAGGGTCAAGCAAGAATCCAGGCAAGGGAATGGAGAGCCAAGGGCCCGGGCTTGGGCAGGGCACTCAGGAAAGTGGATTACATTTGGGAAGGATGGGAGGGGATCCTGCTGGTGCAGACAGGCTCCAAGCCCAGGGACACCTCCAGGTTTCAGCATGCCTGCTGCCAGACCAAGCACCCAGCGAGAGCAAGCGGTGCAGGTGAGGGCTAGGGCATTGTCTCCCTTTAAGGCACACTGGATCAGATGAGAACCTATGGCCAGGGTTCTGGCAAAGGAGGCCAGGATAATGAAATGGGCCATGTGGAGTGGAACAGGAGGGTACTCAAGGGAGTCAGGGTGGGTGTGCATAAGACGAGACCCAGGACTGAAGCCAGGTGCCCAGGCAAGGGACCCATCCAATCAATGGTGATGCGGGAACCAAGGAGCAAGACCTGTGAGTGCTAAAAATTGCACAAGGGAAAGGGGAGGAAGAGGCTGCATGAGGACTAGGAGTAGCCAAGTGGCATCAAGGGGAACCCGCTGGCAGCCCCAAGCAACAGGCCCCCAAGTAAGACCCAACATGAAGAGACTCTTTCTATGCCAAGGACCATGAGGAACAAGGTCAGGGGCTCAGGTGAACGACCAGGGCCAGGGACTGGAGCTCAAATTGTGAGGGTTAGGGAGGGCTGGTTGTGGTAGGGGCAACATGGAAAGCCAGAGGGAAGGGAGGGCATAGCTCAGGGCTGGGATGAAGCAAGTCCATGTTAACTATCAGAACTCAGGCAATGAGCGCCACTTAGGCAAGTGGCAGGGCTTGTGTTTCCCATAGGGAGCATTCAGGGTGCAGAGGTGAGCCAATTCCATTCCTCAGCCCCAGGTGAGTACATCCTCAGAGAGTGATGTGGACCAAAGGAAGGGAGGCTGAAGAGGGTACTGTGAGGAGATACCTGGTGTGCAGAAGTAGAGGGCGGCTGCAGGACACATTTCATGAAAACAGGGTAGGGAGAAGCAGGGGGAGTGGAGGGTCCAGGTAGTCCTAGCATACCACAGCATGAGGGGATCAGAGGACAGGCACAGGAGTGGGCATGTAACAGGGGCCTAAATCCAATAGACAGGGAAAGGGATTTCAAGAAGGGAGAGAGTGGCTCAGGGTCTAAAGCAAAGAGCCCGGTCCAGTAATGAAGAGCCAAGTTCTAGCACCTGGGTGTGTGTGAATGCGAAGGAACATGGACGGGGAGCAGCGGGAGGGGAGAAACCGGATTCAGTGGCACAGGGGGAAAATAGTTCAAGGCCCAGATGCACTCCAGGGTGTCAGTGGTAGGAAGCAGGACCCCAGCTTAGGGAGGCCAAAGGGCTCAGGAAAGGGCAGTGCTATGTTTTCCAAAAAGAGCTCCGAAGGCCAAGAGGCCAAATCATGTTGACTGGTCCTAGTGAGCATCCTGAAATGGGGATCAGGAAAGCAGGCGTAGACGAGACAGAAAGGTCAGGAGGACCGAAGCAGGGCACAGCCTGAAGGGGTGCAGGAATGGTGTGGGTGGGGTGGGGCCCAGCACCATAGCAAGGAGCCCAGGCAAGGGACCTAGAAGAGGGCCCAGACCAGGGGAGATCAGGGAATGCTGGGCCGGGAAGGCAGGGCTGCATTAGGGTGCTGCAGCACAGGAAAGCCAAGGGGAACAGGGGAGTGGCCCCAGCGAAGGGCTCTCAGACAATGCCCAGAAAAGCAGTGAGCATGAAAGGCAAGCAGAGGTTCAAACGAGAAGCTAGGCCAGGGAATGGAGAGCCAAGGGCCAGGGCTTGGGTAGGGGGCTCAGGACAGTGGATTTCATTTGGGAAAAAATGCAGCGGATCCATCAGTGGACAGTTACGTTCCCGGCTTAGATCCACCTCCAGGCTTCAGAGTCTGGTGCCCGACCAAGCACACAGGGAAAGCAAAGGGCCCAGGCAAGGGCCAGGACATTGTTTCCCATATGGTGCCCTGGATCAGATGAGAACTTATGGCCAGGGTACTGGCAAAGTAGGCCAGAAAAAAGAAGGGGGCCATGTAGAGGAGGATGGAGGGCACACAAGTGGGTGAGAGTGGGTGCGCATAGGGGAGAGACCCAGGACCCAATCGAGGCACCCAGGCAAGGGACCCACCCAATCAATGGTGATGGGGGACCCAAGATGCAGGAGACCTGCCAGCGCCAGAAAAAGGCATAAAGGGAAGAAGAGGAAGGGGCTGTGTGAGGATCAACAGAAGCCAAGGGGCACTAATGGGAGCCCTATGGTGGGCCTAAGCCAGGGGCCCCCAGGTCAGACCCAACATGAAGAGACTCCATGCTGTGCCAAGGGCCTTGATGAACACAGTCATGGACTCAGGCGAACTCCCAGGCCAAGGAACACTATCACAAAGGGTCAGGGTTAGGGATAACTGGGTTTTGGTTGGGGCACCATGGAAGGCTGGAGGGAAGGGAGGGGATCACTCAGGGCTGGGTTGGTGCAAGTACATGTTAACTGGCAGGCCTCAAGGTTCAGGTATTTGAGGGGGACTCAGGTGAGTAACAGGGCTATTTTTCCCATAGGGAGCCTTCAGGACACAGAGGCAAGCCAATTCCTCTACTCTGCCCCAGATGAGTAGATCCTCAGAGAAGGACCTGGAACAAAGATGTTTGGGTAATAAAGGGTACTGTGAGGGGATACCTGATGTGCAAAAGTGTGGGGGGGGGGTTGCAAGACCCATTCCAGCAGCACAGGGTAGAGAGAAGCAAGGGAAGCAAGATTGGGGATCGGTGTTTTGTTGTTGTTGAGGTTTGCAAGAGGTGCAGAGAGCAGAATTGGATCAGAGTAAGAAGAAAGCTTGAACATACAGGCTCTTTACCCATTTATTTTGAATGCTCACAGCCTCTTGCTGGTTCACGTGCCTTCCCTCCCAAATCTTGTCCATTGTCCTGAGCCCTTGTCCAAGCCCTGGCCCTTGGCTCTCAGTTCTCTGGCCTAGTTCCTCACTTCAGCCTCTGGTGTCCGTTCTTCCTCCCTGATTTTCTGGGCTTTGAGGGCCCCTCACTGGTCCACTTCCCTGCTCCCCTTGGCTTCCCTGTACTGCAGTACATTAGTTAAGCCCCATTTTCCTGGCCCCGGCCTTTCTGCTGTTCCCTGGCCTGGGCCCTCCACTAGGTCCCTTAACTGGGCTCCCTGCTGGGGTCCTGGCCCACACCCCACTCATACCCAGTCTGTGGCCCTATATGCTGTGTCCTCATTTGGCCCTCCTGTAGTTTCTGTCTCTGCCACACCCACTTTACTGATCCCCTTCCCAGGATTCTCAAAAGGGCCAGGGGACTTGACTTGGCATCTTTCCCCTGCAGGCTTCCTTTGGGAAAACGTAGACCTGCCTGTTGCCTTGTTACATTGGCCTCCATTAGCCTGTGCCCTGCTCAAGAACCCTAACACCCTGCAGTGGATCTGAGACTTCATCCTTTCTCCTCCTGTTTCACTGGCTCCTTTTTCTCCCCTTTCTCACCACCCCATCCATGTCTCTTTTCATTTATCCAACCCCAGGTGCTAGCACTTGGCTCTCCATTACTGGGCCTAGTTCCTTGCTTGAGGCCCTGGCTGCCCTTCTCAAGGACCATTTCCCTTTCTTTGTTTTCAGGCCTCTTTTTACAGGCCCTATCCTGTGCCTCCCCTCTGTATCACTGGTGCTATGGTATCCAGGCACTGCCAGGACACTTCACTTTCCCTTCTTCTCCGTAGCCTGGGCTCCTATAATGGGTCTTGGCTGCCAACCGACCACCCCTACAACCTCCATATACCAGGTATTCCCTCAACATATCCTCTTTTGACCCTCATTTGGTCCAGGTCTCTCTCTGAGGATCTACTCACCTGGGCAGAGGAGCCAAATTGGCTGGCCTCTGTGTCCTTAAGGTTCCCTATAGGAAACACAGAAATGCCACTTGCCTGAGTCCCCTTTGCTGCCTGAACCTTGAGGCCTGTCAGTTAACATGTGAATTGCTCCAACCCAGCCCTGAGAGATCCCATCCTTCCCTCCACTGACCTATCACCTTGCATGCTGCCCCTACCACAACCCAGCCCTTCCTATCCTGACCCTCTGCACTTCAGTCCCCATGCCTGGGCAATCATGTGAGGCCTTGACTGTGTTCCTCATGTCACTTGGCATAGCATGGAGTCTCTTCCTGTTGGGTCTAACCTGGGAGCCCTTTGCATGGGAATGCCAGCATGCTCCCATAGGTGCCCGCTGCACTTTCCTCTGTCTCCTGGTCCTTGAGAAGTCCTTCCTCAACTTACTCTTGTGCTTTCCCCTGGCACTTGCAGGTCTCCTGCTCCTTGGGTCCTTCATCCATAGTTGGTAAGGTTGGTTCTTTGTCTAGGCACCGTTCTTGGGTCCTGGATCTTGCTCCCACATGTACTCACTGAGACCCTCCGCCATTCCCTCCCATTGCCCTCCTCCTGGCTTCCTTCAGTTGCCAGGCCTCCTTTGCCAGGTCCCTGTACCTGGATTCTCATCTGAGTCAGAGTGCCTTATGGGAAACTGAGTCCTGCCCCTTGCCTGTGCCTCTTGTTCTCTCTGGGCCTTTGGTACTGTTCCCAGAACCCTGACACCTGGCAGTTGCCCTAGGCCAGGAGCCTGCATGCCCCCTGCTGGATCCCCTGCCATCCCTCCAAAGTCTTGTCCACTATCTGAGTGTCCTGCCCAAGTCTGGCCCTTGGCTCTTCATTCCCTGACCTGCCTCCTCACTTGATCCTCTGGGGGCCCTTCTTGCTCTGTGCTTCCCTGGGCTTGGACTGTGTTCCTCGCTGGGGCCAATACCCTGCTCCCCTTGGCTTCCCTGAACCTCAGAAACCTACTGCTTCCCACCTGCCTGGCCCCGCCCTTCACTGGCCTTTCCTGGCCTGGGTCCTCCTGATGGTCCCTAGTGTGGGATCCTTTCGGAATCCTGGCTCACATCCCATCAAAACCCTTCCTCTGGCCTTTCATGCTGTACCCTTCTTCATCCCTCCTGTTGTCCCTGTCCCTGCTGGACCCCTTTTCATTATCCCTTTCCCAGGATGCTCACTAGGTCTAGGCAACTGGAACTGGGTGTTTGGCCCTGAGGGCTCCATTTGGGAAAACATAGTTATGCCCCTTGCCTGAGACTTAGTACTCTCTCAGCCCAGGCCCTGCTCCTCCATCCTGACAGGATCCCTATGGGCAACACAGCCATGCCTTTCCTCTGGGCCTCCTTTGCCACCCAATTTGACATCTGGCAGTGGACTTGAGCCTAATGACGATATTGCCCTGGGCGATCCCCTGCCATCCCTCTCCTGCTCTCTAGCTTTGCAAGCAGCCCCTAAGGCAATGCAGCCCTTCCTCCCTATAGGAAAACACAGAAATGCCCTGACCCTTTGCCCTACAGTCCCCTGGCCTGGATGCCAGCCTGAGCTCCTTACTGCATTACTCCAGTTGTATTGCTTTCTGTGGTATCTCTTGCTGTTGTGTCTGACCTGGGCAATCCTTGATTTGGTCCCCTAGCTCGCTCCCCTCTGTGTCCTTTGCACAGCACTGTCTCCTCATCCTAGTGCGGATCCTAACTCTCCTTCCCCTAGCACTTTTTCCTGGAGCAGGCAGGGGCCTACTGATTATTGGGTCCCTAATACCTTTCATTGAGGTTGGTCCCTTACCTGGGCTCCTTAACTAGGTCCTGGCCCTTGCCCCTCTATGCACCCACCGTGACCCCCCACTGTGCCCTCATCTTGCACTCCTCCAGACCCCTGTTCCTTGCCAGGCCCTTTGACATAGGAGTTCCATCCCCCATGCCCAGATGGGAGGGGTCTCCTGCCTTAAGGGGTGAGTCCCCTCTACCTTGGCTGCAGTTGTTTACTTGCTTTCCCTGACACCCAGGTTGGATGGGTCTATCACCTGGAGGGATGAGTCCCCTCTATCATGGCTATGGCAGTAAAGGATCTCCCACTGACACCCAGATGGTCTCCGGCCTGGAGAGTTGAGTCCCCTCTATCCTGGCTGCAGTGGTATAGGAGTTCCTCTGCACCCACGTGGGAGGAGTCGTCCACCTCGAGTGGAGAGTCCCCTCTATGCTGCCTGTGGCATTATTTGAACTCCCCTGACAACCAGGTGGAAGGGATCTCACACCTGGAGTGTCAAGTTCCCTCTCCCTTGGCTCTGGAGGTAAAGGAGCTCCCTCTGACAAACAGGTTATGGGGTCTTCCACCTGGAGGAATGAGTCCATTCTACCCTGGCTAAGGCATTATAGAAGTTACTCCCACTCCAAGGTGGGACATGTTTCTTGCCTGGAGGTGCGAGTTGCCTCTACCCTGCCTGCTGGTGTATATGAGCTCCATCTGATACCCATGGGTTTTCCGTCTGGATGGGCTAGTTCAATCTACCCTAGCTGCAGTGGTTAAGGAGCTTCCCCTGACAACCAGGTGGGAAGGGTCTGCTCTATTCTGGCTGCTGTGGTATAGGAGCTCTCCCCCATTCCAAGATGGGAGTTGCCTCCCTCCTGAAGGGGCAAGTCCCCTCTACCCTGGTTGCTGCATTAAAGGATCTCCCCTGACAGCCAGGTGGGTAGGCCTGCTGTACGCTGGCTGAAGCTGTGTAGGAACTCCCCCTGACATCCAGGTGGGATGGTGGGACTGGAGAGGCCAATCCTTTTTACCATGGCTGCAGTGGTATAGGAGCTCCCCCCTATACCCTGGTGGGAAGGGTCTGCTCCCTTGAGTGGTGAATCCCCTCTACCCTGGCTATGGCAGTATATGAGATCCTCCTGACACACAGGTAGGAATGGTCTCCTGACTGGAGCAGCGACTCCCCTCTACACTGGTTGTGGATGTATACAAGCTGCCCCAGACACCCAGGTATAAGGGGTCTCCTGCATGCAGGGGCGAGTCCCCTCTATCCTGTCAGTGGCAATATATGAGCTCCCACTTACACCCTGGTGGGCAGGGTCTCCAGCCAGGAGCGGCAAGTATTTTCTACCCTTGCTGTGGTGGTATATGAGCTTCTGCTGACAACAAGATTGGAGGGGTCTCCCACCTGGACTGGCCAGTCTCCTCTACCATGGCTAAGGTGTTATACAAGTTCCCCCGACACCCAGGTTGGAGGGGTCTCTTGCCTGGAGATGCAAGTCCCCACTAGCATGTCTGCAGCATATAGGACCTCCCCACACACACACACCCATATGGATGGGTCTCCCACCTGAAAGGGCAAGTCCCATCAGACCTGGCTGCAGAGTATAAGCTCTCTCCCACTCCAATGAGGTAGAGGTCTCCAGCCTAGAAAGGGGAGTTGCTGCTAACCCAGCTGCAGCTGTATAAGAACCCCCATCACTTGGCACCCATGTGGGAGGGGTCTTTCCCCTGCAGGGATGAGTTTCCTCTACCCTGGCTACTGCAATATAGGAGTTACCCCCATTCCCAGGTGGAGGTGTCTCTCGCCTGGAGGTTTGATTTGCCTCTACCCTGGCTGCTGGGGTATATGAGCTCCACCTGACAACCAGGTGGGAGGGATCTTCCTCCTGGAGGGGCGAGTCCACTCTATTCTGGCTGCAGTGGTTAAGGAGCTTCCCTGATATCCAGGTGGGAGGGGTGTTCTGCCTAGAGGGGTGACTTCTCTCTACCCTGGCAGAGGGGGTGTACCAGCTCTCTGACACCCAGGTGGGAAGGGTCTCCTGCTTGGAGGTGTGAGTCCCCTCTATTATGGCTGCTGTGGTATACAAGCACCCCGCCCTACTAAGATGGGAGGGGTCTCCTGCCTGAAGGGGTGAGTCCCCTCTATCCTGGATGACACCCAGGTGGGAGAGTCTCTGGCCTGGAGAGGCATCTTCCCTCTACCCTGGCTGCAGTGTTAGAGAAGATAACCCCTACACCCAGGAAGGAGGTTTCTCCCTCTACCCTGCCTGTGGCAGTATATGAAATCCCCTACAACCAAGTGGAAGTGATCTTCTGCCTGGAGGGTCGAGTCCCCTCTCTCCTCCCTGTGGTGGTTAGGAGCTACCCCTGACAACCAGGTTATGGGGTTTCCCGACTGGAGAGGTGAGTCCCTTCTACCCTGGCTGCAGCAGTATATGAGCTCCTCCTGAAACCCAGGTGGGTAGGGTCTCCTGCCTGGAGGGGTGAGTCCCCTCTACCCTGGCTCTGGCGGTATAGCATTTCTCCTCCACACACCCAGGTGGGAGGGGTCTCCCCAGTGGTGCTGTGAGTCTTCTCTACTGTGGCTGCAAAGGTATACAAGCTCCCCCATACAACCAGGTTGGAGGGATCTCCCAAATGTAAGGTGAGTCCTCTCTATCCTGGCTGTGGCTGTATATGAGACTCCCCTTACACCTTGGTGGGAGGGATCTCCTGTCAGGAGGGGTAAGTGCATTATACCCTGGCTGGGGTGGTATATGAGCTCCCACCAACTGCCAGATCGGCGGGGTCTTCAGCCTGGATGGGCAAGTATCTTCTATCCTGGCTAAGGTGGTATACAACTTCCTTGAGACACCCATTTGGGATGGGTCTCCTGCCTGGAGGGGCGAGTACCCACTACCCTGGCTGCAGTGGTATATGAACTCCCCCCTCAAACACCCAGGTGGGAGGGGACTCCCGCCTGGAGAGGCAAGTCCCCTCTACCCTGGCTGTGCCAGTATATGAGATCCCCGTGACACACAGTTGGGAAGGGTCTCTTGAGTGGAGCTGCAAGTCCCCACTACCCTGGCTGAGGTGGTATTTGAGCTTCCCAGACACCCAGGTGAGGAGGGTCTCCCACCTAAAGGGGAAGATACCCTATACCATGGCTGGGGTGGTACAAGAGCTCCCCCAGACACCCAGGTGCGAGTGGTCTCCTGCCAGGATGGGTGAGTCCCCATTACCCTGGCTGCAGAGGTATAGAGATCCACCACCCACGACCAGGTGGGAGAGGTATCCTACCTGGATGGGAGACTTCCCTCTACACTGAATGCAGGGGTATTGGAGTTCCCCAGACAAGAAGGTGTGCAGAATCTTCAGCCTGGAGAATGGAGTCCCCTCTATCCTTGCCTGTGGCTGTATAGGTGCTCCCTGGGACACCCAGGTGGAAGAGGTCTCATGCCTGGAGGGAGAGACCCCTCTCCCCTGGCTGTGGTGGTATACAAGCTCCCATGACATCCAGGTGGGAGGGGTATTGGGCCTGGAAGTGTGAGTCCCTTCTATTTTAGCTCTTGCCATATAAGTGTACCCAGTACATCCAGGTTGGAGGGGTCTTCCACCTGCAGGGAGAGTGTTCGCTCTACCCTGGCTGTGGCAGCAAGGAGCTCCCCATGACACCCAGGTGGGAGGATCTCCTGCCTGGAAAGGCAAGTCTCCTCTAACTTGGCTGCAGTGGTATAGGAGGTGCCTCCTACACCTAGGTGGGAGCATCTACCACCTCCAATAGCTAGTCCCCTCTACCCTGATATGTCTGTATCTGAATTCGCTGACAACCAGGTGGAAGGGATCTTCTGCCTGAAGGGTCGAGTCCCCACTCCCTTGGCTCTGACTGGAGCATTGAGTCCCCTCTTCCCTGGATTTGGAGGTATACAAGCTGCCCCAGAAACCTAGGTGGGAGGAGTCTTCTGCATGGAGGGGCGAGTCACCTCTATCCTGGCTTTGGCAGTATATGAGCTCCCACTGACACCCTGTTGGGAGGCGTCTCCTGCAAGGAGGAGCAAGTAATTTCTACCATCGCTGGGTTGGTATATGAGCTCCAGATGACAGCCAGGTTTTAGGGTCTCCCACCTGGAAGGGCAAGCCTCCTCTACCCTGTCAAAGTTGGTCTAAAATTTCCCCAAGACACCCTGGTGGGTGGAGTCCCCTGCCTGGACGGGCGAGTCCCCATTACTCTGGCTGCAGCTGTGTAGGCACTCCCCTCCCCAACCAAGGTGAGAGGGTCTCCCGCCTAAAAGGCCGAGTCACCTCAACCTTGGTTTAGGGGGTATAAGAGCCCCCTCCAACCCCCAGTAGGAGGGGTCTCCCGCCTAGAGGGGTGAGTCCTGCTACCCAAGGTGAAGCAGTAATTGAGTTTCCCCTGACACCCAGGTGGGAGGGGTCTTCCGCCTGGAGGTGCATGTCCCCTCTACCCTGGCTCTGGCGGTATAGGAGATAGCCCCGATACCCAGGTTATGGGGTGTCCCGACTACAGAGGTGAGTCCCCTCTACACTGGTTGCAGGGGTATAGCAGCTTCCCCGAAACCCAGGTGGGAGGGGTCTCCCTTCTGGAGCAATGAGTCCCCTCTACCCTGGATGTGGCGGTATACAAGCTCTCCCAGACACTCCCAGATGGGAAGGGTCTGCCGCCTGGAGGGGCAAGTCTTCTCTACCTTGGTTAAGATGGTATACAAGCGCCCCCCTACACACAGGTGGGAGTGGTCTTCTTCATGGACAGGAGAGTCCTCTCTACCCTGGCTTTCACAGTATTCTAGTGCCCCTGACTCCCAGATGGTAGGAGTATCCCACCTGGAAGGGCAAGTCCCCTCTACTTTAGCTCTTTCCATGTAAGAGCTCCTAGTACACCCAGGTGGGAGGGGTCTTCCACCTGCAGGGGCATGTTCCCTTGATCCTTGCTGTGGCAGTATTGGAGCTCCGCAGGACACCCAGATGGAAGGGGTCTTCCATCTGGAGGGTAGAGTTCCCTCTACCCTGCCTGCCTGCAGTGGAATAGGAGCTCCCCAGCCACCCAGGTGGGAGGGGTCTCCCACCTTAAGGGGAAAGTACCCTTTACCATGACTGTGGTGGTATAAGATCTACCCCTGACACCCAGGTGGGAGGGGTCTCCTGCCTGGAGGAGCAAGTCCCCTCTACTCTGGTTGCAGGGGTATAAAAGCTTCACCCCCACACCCAGGTGGCAGGGATCTCCCGCCTGGAGGGGTGAGTCATCTCTACCCTGTCTGCTGTGGTATAGGAGTTCCCCTGACAACCAGGTGTGAGGAGTCTCCAGCCTAGAGGGTAGAGTCTCCTCTACCCTGACCAAGGCTGTATAGGTGCTCCCCCAGACACCCAGGTGGAAGGAGTCTCACTTCTGGAAGGGCGAGTCCCCTCTACCCTGGCTGAGGCAGTATAAGAGCTCCCCCTGACACCCACGTGGGAAGGGTCCCCCGCCTGAAGGGGCGAGTCCACTCTACCCTGGCTGTGGTGGTATACAAGCTACCCTGACAAACAGGTAGGAGGCATCTCTCGCCTTGAGAGGAGAGTCCCCTGTATTCTTGCTGCCGTGGTATACATGCTCACCACCCACTTCCAGATGGAAGGGGTCTCCCGCCTGGAATGGTGAGAGTCCACTCTATTTTAGCTGGTGACATATAAGAGCTCTCAGAACACCCAGGAGGAAGAAGTCTTCCACCTGCAGGGGCGAGTCCCCTCTACCCTGGCTGCAGCCTTATAAGAGCTCCCTCTGAAACCGAGGTGGGAGGGGTCTCCCGCCTGGAGCGGGGAGTTTCCTCTACCCTGACTAAAGCAGAATACAAGCTCGCCCTGGCATCAACATGGGAGGGGTCTCTCGCCTGGAGGAGCATGTCCACTCTACCCTGGCTGCAGCAGTATAAGATTTTCCCCTGACACCTAGGTGGGAGGGGTCTTTCTCCTGGAGTGGTGAGTCCCTTCTACCCTGGATATGGCTGTACATGAGCTCTCTCCATCATACCCATGTGGGAGGGGTCTCCAATATAAAGGGGCGAGTCCCCTCTACCCTAGCTGCTGCAGTAAATGAGCTCCCCCTGACACCCTGGTGGAAGGGGTATCCCGCCTGGAGGGGCGAGTTCCCTCTACCCTAGCTAAGATGTTACAAAAGCTTCCAGCTATAGCCAGGTGGGAGGTGTCTTCTCCCTTGAGGGGCGAGTCCCCATTACCCTGGCTACAGTGGTATATGAGTTCCTAATCCCATACCCAGGTGGACAGGGTCTCCTGCAAGGAGGGGTGAGTACCCTTTACCCTGGATATGTGGTACACAAGACCCAAACGCCACCATACCCACGTGGATTGGGTCTCCAGTAGAGAAGGGCGAGTCCCCTCTACCCTGGCTGCAGCAGTGTATGAACTCCACCTGACACCTTGGTGGGAGGGGGTCTCCCCCTGGAGGGGCAAGAACCCTCTACCCTGGCTGCTGTGGTATATGAGCTCCCCTGACACCCAAGTGGGAGGAGTCTCCTGCCTGGAGGGTTGAGTCTCCTCTACCCTGGCTAAGGTGTTATACAAGCTCCCAGCTACACCCTGGTGGGAGGTGTCTCCTCCATTGAGGGGTGAGTCTTCACTACCCTGACTACAGTGGTATATGAGCTCCTCCACCCACACCCAGGTGGGCGGGGTCTCCTGTCTGGAGGTGCAACTTTCCTCTACCCTGGCTGGCAAAGTATACTAGCTTTACCTGACACTGAGGTGGGAGGGGTCTCCCGCCTGGAGTGGAGAGTTTCCCCTACCCTTCCTATGGCTGTATAGGAGCTCCCCTGGACACCCAGGTGAAAGGGGTCTCCCACCTGGAGGGGGCATTCCCTCTACCCTAGCTGTGCAGGTATACAAGCTTCCACAGACACCCAGTTAGGTGGAGTCTCCCCACTGGAGGGGCAAGTCCGCTGTAACCTGGTTGATGGTATATATCTAAACAAGACCCCAGCACCCAGCTGGGAGGGGTTTCCCACCTGGAGGGGCGAGTCCCTTCTACTTTGGCTGGTGCCATAGAAGAGCTCCCATGACACCCACGTGGGAGGCATCTTCCAACTGGAGGAGCGAGTCCCCTCTACCCTGGCTGGGTGGTAGAGGATCTCCCCAAATCATCCTGGTGGGAGGGGTTTCCCAACTGGAGGTTCCAGTCTATTCTAACCTCCTGCAGTGGTATATGAGCTCCCCTGCTACCCAGGTGGGAGGGGTCTCAGGCCTGGAGGGGCCATTTCCTGCTAACCTCACTTACCCATATAAAAGCCCCCTTCCAGACACCCAGGTGGGAGGGGTCTCCAGCCTGGTGGGGCACGTGCCCTCTACCCAGGCTGTGGTGGTATATGAGTGCCCCTCGACACCCAGGTTGGAGGGGTCTTTGCCTGGAGAGGTGAGTCCCCTCTAACCTGGCTGCAGCAGTATAAAAGATACCTGAAACACTCAGGTGGGAGGGTTCTCCCTCCTGGAGGTGCAAGTCCCCTCTACCCTGGTTGGGGCGGTAAACTTGTTCCCCAAGACCCTGTTGGGAGGCGTCTCCAGCCTGGAGGGGCGAGTTTCCTCTATCCTGCCTGGGGAGGTATATGAGTTCCTCCAGACACCCAGGTGAAAGGGGTCTCATGCCTGGAGGTGCGAGTCCATGTTATCCTGGTTGCAGTTCTATAGGAGCCCACCCCCCCCAGAACACAGGTGTGAGGGGTATCCCACCTGGAGGGGTGAGTCACTGCTATCCTGGCTGCAGCTGTACATGAGCCCCCCCCACTGGGCACCCAGATGGAAAGGATCTCAGAACTGTATGGGTGAGTCCCCTCTACATGGGCTGAGGCAGAATACAAGCTAACCTGGATACCAAGTCAGGAGGGGTCTTTTGCTGGGAGGCGCCAGTCCAATCTACTGAGGCTGAAGAGGTATAAGAGCTCCCACAGACAAGCATGTCCTTTTTTATTCACCCAGGCCTAGGTGCTAGCATTTGGCCCTCCATTTCTGGGCCTGGCTCCTTTCTTGAGCCCATGTCTGCCCTTCTTGAAGACCTAGTCCGTGTCCCTTGGTTTCAGGCCCCTTTTGGCGGCTCCCTCCTGTGACTCCCCTATGATTCCCTCATGCTGTGGTATCCTGGCACTGCCTGGACCCTCCAATCCAACTGCTTCTCCCTAGCCTGTGCTGCTCGAATGGGTCCTGGCAGCCCACCCCCCAAATTTCTGCACACCAGGTATCCCCTCACAGTACACTCTTTGGGCCTCCTTTGGTCCAGGTCCCACTCTGAGGATCTACTAACCTGAGGCAGGGGAGAGGAAATGACTCACCTCTGTGCCCTGAATGCTCCCTATGGAAAACACAGCCCTGTCAATCGCCTGAGTCTCCTTTAGTGCCTGAACCTTTAGGTCTGGCAGTTAACATGGACTTGCTCTAATGGAACCCTGATTGATCCCCTCCCTACCCTCCCCTGCCTTCTTGTCTTCCATGCTGCTCCTACCACAACCCAGCCTTCCCTAACTCTGACAATTGGCACTCCATTCCATGGGCCTGGGTGTTTGCCTGAGCCCCTGACCTCGTTCCACATGGCCCATGGCTTAGCAAGTAGTCGCTTCATTTTGGGTCTGACCTGGGGTCCCTTACTTGGGCCCCACAATGGGTTCCACAAAGTTCCCCTTTGCTTCTCCTGGTCCTCACGCAGCCCCTTCCTCCCCTTCCCCTGGTGCTTTTTATGGCACTCGCAGGTCTCCTGCTCCTTGGGTACCTCATCACCACTGATCAGGTGGGTCCCTTGCCTGGGCACCTGGCTTGAGTCCTGGGTCTTGCCCCTATGCTCACCCAACCCGACCCGCTGCCATGTCCTTCTGTCTCCCTCCTTCTGGTCCACTTCCATTTCCTGGCCTCCTTTGCCAGGACCCTGGCATTAGACTCTCATCTGATCCAGGGTGCCTTATAGGAAACAATGCCCTGGCCCTCGCCTGGGCCCCTTGCTTTCCCAGGGTGCTTGGTCAGGCACCAGGAACCCTGAAACCTGGAGATGGCCCTAGGCCAAGAGCCTGACTGACTGCTGCTGGATCCCTTACCTTCCTTACCAAATCTTGTCCACTGATCTGAGCCCCCTGCTTAAGCCCTTGCTCTTAGCTCTCAGTTCCCTGGCCTGTCTCTTCACTTGAGCCTCTGGTGGCCCTTCTTGCTCACTGCTTTTCTGGGCATTGTCTGAGGGCCCCTGGCTGGGGCTGCTTCCCTGCTCCCCTTGGCTTCCCAGTACTGCAGTACTCTAGTGCAGACCTGCCTTCCTGGCATGGCATTCCCTGCTATCCCTGGCCTAGGCCCTCCTCTAGGTCCTTTGCCTGATCTCCTTGCTCAGGTCCTGGCCTCTACGCCACCACACCCATCCTGTGGCCCTTCAGGCTGTGCCCTCCTTCTGGCCCCCTTCCTTTTTCTCACCTCCTTGCAGGACCTTGACTGTAGATTCTCACCTGATCCAGGGTGCCTTATGGGAAACAATGCCCTGCCCCTCGCCTGGACTCCTTGCTCTTCCTGGGTGCTTGATCCGGCACCAGGAACCCTGAAACCTGGAGGTGGCCCTGGACCTGGAGTCTGACTGCCCCTGCTCTTCCACTGGTTTCCTTCCTAAATCTTGTTCACTGTCCTGAGCACCCTGCCCAAGCCCTGGTCCTAAACTCTCTCCTAACTCTCTGGCCTGCCTCCTCGCTTGAGCCTCTTGTGGCCCTTCTTGCTCGCTGCTTTTCTGGGCATTGTCTGAGGGCTCCTCACTGGGGCCGCTTCCCTGCTCCCCTTGGCTTTCCTGTACCTTAGTACCCTAGTGCAGCCCTGCATTTCCAGCCAGGTATTCCCTGCTCTCCCCTGGCCTGGGCTCTCCTTTAGGTTCCTTGCCCGGGCTCTTTGCTGGGGTCCTGGCCCCCACCCCACCCACACCTGTCCTGCTGCCCTTCAGGCTGTGCCCTTCTTTGGCCCTCCTGTCTTTTCTCTCTCTGCCACACTTGCTCTTCTGATCCCTTTCCCAGGATTCTCACCGGGGTCTGGCGACTTGACCTGGCCTCTTGGTCCTGGGGGCTCCCTTTGGGAAAATGTAGCCCTGCCCTTTGCTTGGCCCTTTGGCCTCCCTCAGCCTGGGCTCTGCTCCTGACCCCTGACACTCTGCAGTGGACCGAGCCTTGAGTTCTTCTCCCCCTGTGCCACCCACTCTATTTTTTCCCCTCCTGCTGCTCCTTCTTCACCCAGGCCAAGGATGTAGCACTTGGCACTTTATTACTGGGCCAGCTCCTTGCTTGGGACACTGGCTACACTTCTTGAAGACCCTTTCCCTGTCCCATGGTTTCAGGCCCTTTGTGCCAGCTCCCTCCTGTCCCCTCATGCTAAGGTATCCTGGCACTGCCAGGACCCTCCGCTGCCCCTGCTTCTCCCTAGGCTATGCTGCTCAAATGGGTCCTGGCAGCCCGATCCCCCAACACACTTCCATACCCAGGTATCCCCTCATAGTACTCTCTTTGGCACCCCTTTTAGTCCAGGTCCCTCTCTGAGGATCTACTCAAATGGGGCAGAGGAGAGGAATTGGCTCGCCTCTGCCCTGAATGTTCCCTATGGGAAACACAGCCCTGCCACTTGCCTCAGTCTCCTGGCATTTAACATGGGACTTGCTCCAACCCAGCCCTGAGTGATCCCCTTCCTTCCCTCTCCTGCCCTCTGGCCTTGCATGCTTCCCCTAACCCAATCCAGCCTTCCATAACCCAGACCATTTGCACTCCTGTCCCCGTCTTGTATGCTCCCTTGAGCTCCTGATGCTTTCCTCTTGTCCCTTCACATAGCGTGGAGCGTCTTCATATGTGTCTGAACTGGGGGCCCCTGGCTTGGACCCACCAGAGGGCTCCCTTAGGTGCCCATGAGCATCCCTCTGTCTCATGGTCCTTATGCAGCTCATCCTCCCCATTCCCTCGAGAATTTCCCTGGTGCTCCTGTGTCTCCTGCTCCTTGGGTCCTTCGTCTAGGTTGGTTGGGTGAGTACCGTGTCTGAGCATCTGGCTACGGTCCTGGCTCTCTTACCACCATACACTCACCATAACCCCCAGACTTGCCTGCCCATAGCCCTCCTTCTGGCACCCTTCCATAGCCAGGCCTCCTTTGCCAGGTTTCTCTCCATGGATTCTAATCTGGGCCAGAGTGCCTTATGCAAAAATGAGCCCTGCCGCTCGCTTGGGCCACTTCCTCTTTCTTGGCGCTTTGTCCTGCACCAGGAACCCGGAAAACTGTTAGTGGCCCTGGGCCTGGAGCCTGACTGCCCCCTGCCTTCCCTCCCAAGTCTTGTCCACTGTCCTTAGCCCCCTGCCCAAGCTCTGGCCCTTGGCACTCCAATCCCTTGCCTGGCTCCTTGCTTGAGCCTCTGGTGGCTCTTCTTGTTCCTTTGTTTTCTAGACTTTGTCCAAGGGCCCCTCACTGTGGCTGCTTCTCTCCTCCCCTTGTCTTTGCTGTACTGCAGTACCCTAGTGCAGCCATGCCTTACTGGTCCTGGCCTTCCCTTCTCTCCCTTGGCCTGGGGCCTCCTCTAGGTCCCTTGTCTTAGCTCCTTCCTGGGGTCCTGGCTCCCACCCCACGCAGGCCCATCCTGCAGCCCTTGAGGCTGTGCCCTCTTTTGGCCCTCTTGTTTCTGTCTCTCTCAGGCCCACTTTTCTGATCCCCTTCCCAGGATGCTCACCATGCCAGGTACTTGACCTGGCCTCCTGTCCCTGTGGGTTCCCTTTGGGAAAATGTAGTCCTGCCCCTTGTATGGGCCCTTTGGCATTCCTCAGCCTGTGCCTGCTACCCAATCCTAACACCCTGCAGTGAACCTGGGCCTTCAGCCTTCCTCCCGCTGTGCCACCTGCTCAGATTTCGCCCCTCCCTCCCCTCCACATCCATATTGTTTTAATTCACCCTGCCCCAGATGCAGCACCTGTCTCTCCATTACTGGGCAAGGCTCCTTGTTTTACCCCCTGGGTTCCCTTCTTGATGTCCCTTTCCCTTCCCTTAGTTTCAGGCCTCTTTTTATAGACCCCATCCTCTGCTTCCCTCTGTTCCACTGATGCGGTGGTATCCTGGAACTGCCAGGAACATTTGCTTTCCCTGCTTCTCCCTAGCCTGGGCTCCTCGAATGGGTCCAGGCTGCTATCCAACCATCCCCACAACCCCCATACACCAGGTATCACTGCACATTGGCCTCTTTTGACCCTCCTTTGGTCCAGATCCCTCTCTGAGGATCTACTCACTTGAGGAGAGGAGCCAAATTGGCTGGCCTCTGCACCCTTAAAGCTCACTTTGCAAAATACAGCCCTGCATCTTGCCTGAATCCCCTTAGGTGCCTGAAACTTGAGGCTTGGAAGCTAACATGCAACTTGCTTCAACCTAGCCCTGAGAATCCACTCCCTTCCCTCCGCTGACCTCTGGCCTTGCACGTTGCCCCTACTCCAACTCAGCCCTCCCTATCCCTAACCTTTTGTGCTTCAGTCCCAAGGCCTGGCACTCACATGAGACCCTGACAATGTTCCTCATGTCACTTGGCATAACCTTGCCCTCCCACTGACCTCCTCCAGGTCGCCTTCACTTGCCAGGCCTCCTTTGCCAGGTCCTGTCCCTGGATTCTCATCTGGGCCAAAGCGCCTTATGGGAAACTGAGTCCTGCCCCTTGCCTGGGCCCATTGCTCTCTCTGGGCCTTTGGTCCTGCACCCTAAACCCTGACACTTGGCAGTTGCCCTGAGTCAGGAGCCTGCCTGACCCCTGCCACATCCTCTGTCATCCCTCCAATGTCTTGTCCACTGTCCTGAGCCCCTTGCCCAAGCCCTGGCCCTTAGCTCTCCATTCCCTGGCCTGCTTCCTCGCTTGAGCATCTGGGGCTCTTCTTGCCCCAAGCTTCTCTGGGCTTGGACTGCGGGCCTTGCTGGGGCAAATACCCTAAACTCCTTGGCTTCCCTGAACCTCAGAACACAACTGTCACCAGACTGCCCAGCCTCGCCATTATCTGCCCTTTCCTGGCCTAGGCCCTACATTGGTCCCTAGCCTGGGCTTCTTTCTGGAGTACTGACCTGCACCCCATCAACACCTTTCCTCTGGATTTCACGCTGTACCCTCCTTCATCCCTCCTGTTGTCCCTGTCCTTGCTGGGCCCCATTTAAAGGTCTCTTTCCCAGGATGCTCAACAGGTCCAGGGGACTGGAAATGGGCGTTTGGCCCTGTGGGCTCCCTTAGGGAAAATGTAGCTGTGTCTCTTGCCTGAGACTTTCGACTCTCTCTGCCCAGGCCCTGGTCCTTGATCCTGACATCCAGCAGTGAACCTGGGCCTTGATCCCTCCTCTCCATGTGCCACCCACTACCCTTACTCCCTGGCTTCCTCTAGCCAGCCCTATCTGTTTTCATAGGTCCCAGAAGTGAGTCCTGGCACTTGGCTCCCCATTCTTGGGCCTGGCTTCTTGCTGGAGCCCCCAGTTGCCCTTCTGCAGGACCCTGTCACTGTTCCTTGATTTCAAGCCCCTTGCTTGGCTCCGCTCCTGTTCCTCCCCTCTGTTCCCCTTGTACCGTGGTATTGTGTAATTGCCAGGACCCTGCCCTACCCCTGCTTCTCCCTAGCCTAGTCTTCTCCAATATTTGTTGGCTTCCCACTGACACCGCTCCAATACCAAACCAAAGTATCCCTCACATTCCCTTCCTTTTGTCCTGTTCTCTCTGAGGATCTACTCACCTGGGGCAGAGGAGTGGAATTGGCTGGCCTCGAGTCCCTGAAGTATCCCTATGAGCAACATAGCCCTGGCCCTCACCTGGGCTCCCTTTGCTGTCCAAACTTGACAACTGGCAGTAGACACGGGCCTAGTGATGACCTTGCTCTGCGCGATCCCCTGCCTTCCCTCTCCTGCCCTCTAGCATTGAAAGCAGCCCCTAAGCCAACCCAGGCCTGCCTCACCCTGACCCTTGACCCTACAGTCCCCGGGCCTGGCTGCCAGCCTGAGCTCCTTACTGCATTACTCCAGTTGCGTTGCTTTCTGTGGTGTCTCTTCCTGCTGTGTCTGACCTGGGCACCCCTTGATTTGGCCCCAAAGCTTGCTCAGCTCTGTGCCCTTTGTATCACACTCTGTCTCCTCATTGGAGTGCTGATCTTACCTCACTTTTCCTTAGCACTTTTTCCAGGAGCAGGGGCCTCCTGATCATTGGGTCCCTAATATTTTTCATTGGAGTTAGTCCCTTACCTGTGCTCCTTCATTGGGTCTTGGCTCTTGCCCCTCTCTGAACCCATCACAAACCCCACTGTGCCCTCATATCACACTCCTCCTGGACCCTATCTCTTGCCAGGCCCTTTGGCCTGGCCCCTGGCCCTTGATCCTCCTCTGGGCCAGGGCACCTTATGGAAAACAGAACCCTGACCCTTGACTGGGCTACTTGCTTTCCCTAGGCCCTTGGGGCAGCACCAGGAACCCTGACACCTGGCAGTGGTGCTGGACCTCGAACCTGCCTCACTCCTGCTGGATCCCTTGCATTTCCTCCCCAGCCCTATCCATGTCCTGAGCCCCCTTACCCAGCTCTGGTCCTTGGTTCTACATTCCCTGGACTGGCTCCTCTCTTGAGCCACTTGGAGTCCTGCTTGCTCCATGCTTGCCTCGGCTTGAACTGTGGGCCTTGCTGGGGCCACTTCCCTGCTCCACTGTCTTCTTTGCATCTCAAAACCCTAGTGCAGCCGCTGCCTGCCTGGCCCCACCCTTCCCTGCTCTCCCCTAGCCTGGGCCCTCCTCTAGGTCCCTAGCCTGGGATCCTTTCTGCTGTCCTGGCCCGCACCCCACAAACACCCTTATTCCAGTACTTCATGCTGTGCCCTTCTTTGGCCCTCCTGTTTTCCTTGTCCCTGCTGGGTTCCTTTTCCAGATTCCTTTCCCAGGATTCTCACCAGAGCCAGTGGATCGAACTGGGATGTTTGGCACTGTTGTCTTCCTTTGGGAAAAGGTAGCAGTGCCCCTTGCCTGCGGTTTTTGGCCTCTTTCATCCTTGGCCCTGCTTCTCAATCCTGACACCCTGCAGTGAATCAGGGCCATAATCCCTCCTCTACCCCTGCCCACCATTCCCCTTACTCCTCTTTCTCCCCATATATGGCTGCAGACAGGAGAGAGAGGACTCGCCCTTCCAGATATAAGACCAATCTTACTTGGGTTTCAGGGGAGTTCCAATAGCCCAGCAGCCAGGGTAGAAGAACTCCCTCCTCTATACGGGAGACCCCTCTCACCTGGGTTTTGGGGGGAGCTCCTACACTCTTGCAGCCAGTGTGGAGGGCACTCACCCCTATAGGCAGGAGACCCCTCACATCTGAGTGTTGGGGAGAAATTCAAACAGCCACAGCCAGGGTAGAGGTGACTAGCCCCTCCAAGAGGGAGACCCCACCCACCTGGGTTTCAGGGGAAGCTCATGTAACTCCACAGGCAATGTAGAAGGGATTCACACCTCCAGTCCCCTCTACCCTTGCTAACTTGCTATACATGCTTCCTGCAACTCCCAGGTAGGAGGAGTCTCCTTCCTGGAGGGGTTACTCACCTCTACCTTGGCTAGGGCTGTATAAGAACACCCCCCCCCACCAGACACCTAATTTGGAGGGATATTCTGGCAATTCCCCTCTACCCTGGCTGCTGTTGTATAAGGGCTTTCCCTGACACCCTGGAGGAAGGGGTCTCCTACCTGGATGGGTGAATCTTCTCTACCCTGGCTAAGGTAGTATACAAGCTCCCCATGACACCCAGGTGGGAGGGGTTTCCTGTCTGGAGGGGTGAGTCCCCACTACCCTGGCGGCAATGGAATAAGAGCTCCCTCACCCTGATATCCTGGTGGGAGGGTTTTCCAGCCTATAGGGGCAAGTTCCCTCTACCCTTGTTGCAGGGGTATACTAGCCCCCTCCAACACCCAGGTGGGAGGCATCTCCAACTTGGAGGAGTGAGTCCCTGTACCCTGGCTGCAGCTGTATAAGAGCACCCTTTAACACCCAGGTAGGAATGGATCTCCTGCCTGGAATGGCATATGCCCTATACCCTGGCTTAGAATGGTATAGGAGCTCCCCCCTGACACCTGGTGGGTGGGGTCTCCCGCATGGAGTGGCGAGTCTTCTCTACCCTTGTAGAGAAGACTCGCCACAAGCTCCCCACAACAGCCAAGTGGGAGAGATTTTCTTTCTGAAGGGGCGAGTCCCAACTCCCCTGGTTATAGTGGTATAAGAGCTCCCCACCACACACAAAGGTGGGAGGGTTCTCCCCCCTGGAATGGCAAGTCCCCTTTTACCTACCTCTGTGGTATATGAGCTCCCCTGACAGCCAGGGTTTAGGAGTCACCCACCTAGTGGGGTGAGTCCACTGTCTCCTGGCTGCAGGGGTATAGGAGCTCCCCACCCCCCCAAATAGCAAGATGGGAATGGTCTCCTGCCTGGAGGAGCTAGTACCCTCCACCAGGGCTAATGCAGTATACAAGCTCCAGGACACACAGGAGGGAGGGATCTCACACCTGGAAGTGTGAATTCACCTCTACCCTAGCTAAGGTGGTCTATAAGCTCCCTGTGATACACAGGTGGTAGGGGTCTCCTGATTGAAGGGACAGGTCCCCTTTTCCCTGGCTGAAATGGTATACTAGCTTTTGCTGACAGCGAGATGGGAGGGGTCTTCTGCCTGGAGGCATGAGTTACCTCTACACTGGCTGAAGCAGTAAAGGAGCTCCACCCCAAACCCAGGTGGGAGGGTCTCTGGCCTGAAGGGGCGAGTTCTCTCTACCCTGGCTGTGGAGGCATACCAGGTATATGAAAACCCCCAACAGACACCTAGATTGAAGGGGTCTCCCGTCTGGAGGGGCAAGTCCCCTGTACCCTGGCTGAGGTGGTATAGGAGCTCCTATGACACCAATTGGGAGGAATCTCCCACCAGGAGGCTAGAATCCCCTGACATCCATGTAGGAGTGGTCTCCCGCCTGGATGCATGAGATCCCTTGCTGCAGCAATATTGGAGCTCCCCAGGACACTTAGGTGGGACGGGTCTCCTGCCTTGAGGGGTGAGTCCCCTCTCCATTGGCTGGGGAAGTATATGAGCATCCTCCAACACCCAGGTGGGAGGGGTCTCCGCATGGAGGGGCAAGTCCACTCTACCCTGGCTGCTGTGGTATACAAGCACACTCAAACCCAGTTGGGAGGGGTCTCTTGCCTGGAGGGCAAGCACCTTGATCATGGTTTCAATGGTATAAGAGCTCCCCCCAGACACTCAGGTGGGAGGGATCTCCGGCCTGGAGGTGCGAATCCACTCTAACATGCCTGCGGTGTTATATGAGCTCCCCGCAAAACCCAGTTGGGAGGGGTGTCCCGACTAGAGGGCAAGTCCCCTCAACCCTGGATTTGAGGGTGTGCAAGCTACACCCAGACATCCATGTTAGAGGAGTCTCCCTCATGGAGGGGTGAGTACCCTCTACCCTGGCTTGGGTGAGATACGAGCTCCCCCACCCTACATCTAGGTAGGAGAGGTTTCCGGCTTGGAGGGGTGAATTGACACTACCCTGACTGTGGTGGTAAAGAAGCTCCCCTGATACTCTAGTGGGAGTTGTGTACCGGCTGAGGAGGTGAGTCCCTTCTACCCTGGCTGCTGCTGTATACATGCTCTCCCAGACACCCAGGTGTGTGGGGACTTTCGCTTGGAATGGCAATTCACCTCTACCCTGGATAAGGCGGTATGCAAGCCCCACACACACACTCAGGTGAGAGGGGTCTCTCACTGGAGTAGCGAGTCCCCTCTACCCTGGCTGGTGCTCTATAAGAGCACCAGGAACACCCAGGTTGGAGGGTTCCCCGCATAAAGAGGTGAACCCCTCTATACTGGCTGTGGCAGTATATGAGCTCCCTACACACACCCAGGTGGGAGGGGTCTCCCTCTTGTAGGGACGAGTCCTCTGTACCCTGACTGGGGAGTTATTCAAGCTCCCCACAACACCAAGGTGGGAGGAGTCTCCCTCTTGGAGGGGCGAGTCCCCTTTAGTTTGGCTGGTGCCTTATAAGAGTTCCCGGGACAACCAGGTGGTAGGGGTCTCCCACGTGTAGGGGTGAGTCCTCTCCACCCTGTCTGTGGTGGTATAGGAGCCTCCCCCCATATCCAGATGTGAGGGGTCTCATGCCTGAAGGGGCGAGTCCCCTCTATCCTGGCTGCTCCAGGATACAAGCTCCTCCTGACACCCAGGAGCAAGTGTTCTCCCGCCTGGAGGGGTAAGTCCCTGCTACCTGGCTGCAGTTGTATAGAACCTCCCCACACCCCCGCACACACACTCAGGTGGGAGTGATCCCCCGTCTGGAGGGGTGAGTCCCCTATACCCTGGCTGATGCGGAATACAAGCTCGCCCTAACACCAATATGAGAGGGGTCTCTCGCCTGGAGGAGCAAGTCCCCTTTACCCTGACTGCAGAGGTGTAAGAGCTCCCCATGACACCCTGGTGGGAGTGGTCTCCAGCCCGGAGGGGTGTCTCCTCTACCATGGCTGAGGCGGTAATTAAGCTCCCCTGACACCTAGGTGAGAGGGGTCTTTCGCCTGGTTCACGGAATCCATTCTACCCTGGCTGTAGTGGTATAGGAGCTCCTCCTGACACCCAGGTGAGAGGGGTCGCCCACCTGGAGTGTAGCTATGGGGGTGTAGAGGCTTCCTCAGACACCCAGGTGCGAGGGATCTCCCGAACAGATAGGTAAGTTCTCTGTACCCTAGCTGCTGACTATATGAGCTGGCCCTGACACCTGGTGGGTGGGGTCTCCCGCCTGGTGGGACAAGTACCCTCTGCCCTAGTTTTGGTGGTATTAGAGCTCCCCCTGACAACCAGGTGGGAGGTATTTGCCTGCTGGAGTGTCGATTTGTCTGAACCCTGACTAAGGTTTTATATAAGCTCCCCAGGACACCCAGGTGGGAAACTGTCCTGCCTGGATGGGCGAGTCTCCATTACCCTGGTTGCAGAGGTATTCGAGCTTCCCCAAACACCCAGATGGAAGTGGTCTCCTGCCTGGAGGGGCAAGTCCCCTCTCCCCTGGCTGCAGCGGTATATGAGTTCTATCAACAACCAAGTGGGCGGGCCTCTGGCCTGATGTTAGGAGTCCCCTCTACACTGACTGCAGCAGTATACAAGTTCCCCATACACCCAAGTAAGAGGGGTATCCCACAGGGAGTGGCAAGTCCCTTCTACTGTGGCTAATGCAGTATACAAGCTCCCCTGGAAACCCAGGTTGGAGGGGTCTCCTGCCTGTAAGAGCGAGTCCCTCTACTTTGGCTGGTGCCATAAGAAAGCTCCTTGGACACCCAGGTGAGAGGGGTCTCCCGCCTGCAGAGATGAAACCCTCTGCCCTGACTGTGGTGGTATAGGAGCTCCCCGCGACACCCTGGTGGGAGGGGTCTCCAAACTGGAGGGGTGAGTCCCATTAACTCTGGATGCGGAGGTATAGGAGCTCCCCTGACACATAGGTGGGAGGGGTATCTCCCCTGGAGGGTCCAGTCCCTGCTACCCTGGATGCTGAGGTATATGAGCCACCCCCCACCCCCCACTGACACCAAAGTGGAAGGGGTCTACCGCCTAGAGTGGTGAGTCCATTCTACATTGGATGTTGCACTGTAGGACTCCCCTGACACCTAAGTTAGTGTGGTCTCTTGACTGGAGGGGCGAGTCCCCTCCACACTGGCTGCGGCGGTAAAGGAGGTTCCCCTGAACACCCAGGCGGAAGGGTTTCCCGCCTGGAAGGGCGATTCCCCTCAACCCTAGCTGCAGAGGTATAGGAGCTTCCCCGCCCCACCTCGACATCCAGGTGGGAGGGGTCTCCTGCCTGGAACAGGGAGTCCCCTGTTCCATGGAAAAGGTGGTATACACGCTTACCCAGACAACCAGGTGGAAGAGATCTCCCGCCCGGTGGGGCGGTTCTCCTCTACTTTGGCTGGTGCTATATAAGAGCTTTCAGGCCACCCAGGTGGGAGGGTTCTCCTGCCTACAGGGGCAAATCCCCTTACTCTGGCTGTGGCAGTATGTGAATTCCCCCTGACACCCAGGTGGGAGGGGTCTCCTGCCTTGAGGGGCGAGTCTCCTCTACTTTGGGTGGTGGCATATAAGATCTTCCTGGATACCCTGATGGGAGGGGTCTTCCTGGAGGTGGTGGTATTCTAGCCTCTCCTGGATAACCAGGTGGGAGGGGTCTCCCACCTGGAGCAAGAAGTCCCCTGTACCCTGGCTTCTGCCCGGTATACAAGCTCCCCCAGAAACCTAGGTGGGAAGATTCTCAAGCATGGAGGGGCAATACCCTCTACCCTGGCTAAGAGGATATACAACTTCCCCCTGACACACAGGTGGTAGGGGTCTCCCACCTGGAGGTTTGTGTCCCCTCTACTTTGGCTGGATTCCTATAAGAGCTCCCTGGAAACCCAGGTGGGAGGGGTCTCCTGCCTGCAGGGATGAACTCCTTTACCCTAGATCTGGCAGTATAGAAGTTTCCCGACACCCTGGTGAAAGGGGTCTTCTGCCTCTATGGGTGAGTCCTCTCTACCCTGGCTGCAGCAGTATTCGAGCTCCCTCCACAACCAGTTGGGAAGGGTCTCTGACTGGAGGGGCGATTCCCCTGTACCCTGGCTGCAAATGTAATGAAGCTCCCCCAACACCAGGTAAGAGGGGTGTCTCCCTTGGAGTTGCGAGTCCATGCTATCCTAGGTGTGGCATTATATGAGTCCAGCCCCACAACACCCAGGTGGAAAGGGTCTCCCACCTGTAGGGGCTAGTCCCCTGTATCCGGGTTGTGGTGGTATACAAGTTCCCAGCAATTTCCAGGTGGGATGGATCTTCCACCAGGTCATGCGAGTCGCCTCTACCATGGCTGCTGGAGTATATGATACCAGGTGGGAGGGGTCCCCTCCCAGGGGCGAGTCCCCTCTACCATGGCTACAGAGGTATAAGAGTTCCACCGGACACCCACGTGAAAGGGGTCTTCTGCCTGGAGGGGCAAGTGCGCTCTTTTCTGGCTGCAGCAGTATAAAAGCTTGCCCTGACACCAAGGTGGCAGGGGTCTCCTGCCTTCAATGGTGAGTCCTCTCTACCCTGGCTGTGTCTGTGTAAGAGATACCCCAGACCCCCAGGAGGGAGGGTTCTCCCTCATGGAGGGGCGAGTCCTCTCTATTCTGGCTGAGGCCGTATAAGACCTCCCCCCTACACTCAGGTTATAGGGGTCTCTTGACTGGAGGGGCCAGTATCCTTTACCCTGGATATGGCAGTATTCAAGCTTGCCCTGACACCCAGGTGGGAGGGGTGTCCAACCTGGAGTGGCGAGTCCCCTCTCCCCTGGCTATGGCAGAATACAAGCTCCCCTGTTACCCAGGTGAGAGCAGTCTCTGGCCTGGAGCAACAAGCCCTCTCTACCCTGACTGCAGCCTTATACAAGCTCCCCAGACACCCAGGTGGGAGGTGTCTCCCGCATCAATGGGCAAGTCTCCTCTACCCAGGCTAAGGCTATATACAAGCTCGCTCTACCGGAAGGCACAGGTGACAGGGGTCTTTCGCCTGCATGGGCGAGTCTCCTCTACCCTGGCTGCATGGTATAGGAGCTTCCCCCATATCCAGGTTAGATTGTTCTCTTGACTGGAGGGGCAAGTCCCCTCTACTCTGGCTGCAGCAGTATTGGAGCTTCCCATGATTACCAGGTGGGAGGGATCTCCCACCTGGAAGGACTAGTCACCTCTACTTTGACTGGTGCCCTATAAGGGCTCCCTGGACACCCAGGTGGGAAGGGTCTTCCGCCTGCAGGGGCAAACCCCTCTATCCTGGCTGTCACAGTATAGGAGCTCCCCAGAACCCAGGTGTGAAGGGTCTCTCCCCTGGAGGGGCGAGTCCCTGCTACCCTGGCTGCAGCAATATAGGAGCCCCCCACACACACATTCAGGTGGGAGGTGTCTCCCGCTTGGAGAGTCGAGTTGCCTCTATCATGGCTGTGGGGTATATGAGCTCCCATGACTCCCAGGTAGGAGTGGTCTCCTGCCTGGAGGGGCAGGTTCCCTCTACCTTGGCATTGGAGGTATATGAGCTCCATATGACACCCATGTGAAAGGGGCCTTCCACCTGGAGGGGTGAGTATGCTCTACCCTGGATGCAGCAGTATACAAGCTTCCCCTGACACACAGGTGGGAGGAGTCTCCTGCCTTCCATGGTGAGTCCCCTATACCCTGAATGCTGCAGTGTATGAGCTCGCTCAGACACCCAGGAGGGGAAAGGTCCCTCCTCTGGAGGGGAGAGTCCCTGCTACCATGGCTTCCATGGTATACAAGCCCCCTCTGACACCTAGGTGGATGGGGTTTTACATCTAGACTGGTGTGTCCTCTTTACCCTGGCTGGGGTGCTATAGGAGCTCCCCCCCAACACCTATGCCCGGGTCCTGCTCCCAGACACTGACATCTTGAAGTGGACCTGAGCCTTGAGCCTCCCTATTTGCACCACCAGCTCCCTGCCTTGTCTCCCTCCCCTCACCATCCCTGTCCATTTTCATGTGCCTATGGCCCCAGCCCTTGCACTTGGCTCTCTGTTCCTGGGCCTGGCTCCTTGCTGGAGCCCCTGGCTGCCCTTCTTGAGGACCCTGCTCATGTACCTTGATTTCTGAACCCTTACTCGGGGCCCTGATATGCCTCCCCTCTGTTTTCCTTCTGCTGTGTTATCCTGGCACTGCCTGGACTCTTCCCTTCACTGCTTCTGCCTAGACTGGGTTCCTTGATTGGGTTCTTACTCACACTGATTTGCCCCAAATGCGGACAAAAGACATTTGCTCACAGTCTCCTCCTTTGGCCCTCCTTTGCTTCTGGTCCCTCTCTGAGGATCTACTCAGCCAAGGCAGACTACTGGCCTCTATATCCTGAAATATCCCTATGGAAACACAATCCTGCACCTCGCCTGATCCCCCTTGCTGCCAGAAACCTAACACCTGGCAGTGGAACTCTGCTTTGTGCCAGATATTCCCAGTGCCATTCCCTCCCTTTCCTCACCTGCCCTGTGGCATTCAATGCTTCTGCAACAAGAACCCAGCCCTCCCTGACCCTGAACCTTCAACTGACCGTGTGCCTGAGTCACGTGGCACCCCATGCCTTTGCCTGCTGTCATTCTGTATTGGGCCCCCTAGCATGTTTCTCTTGCTTTGCCCTGTGCTTCCAGCTGATTCCTCCTTCTCATGTCACTCCTTTCTTCCCATCCCCTTGTGTTTTAACTGGGTGCACCCAGGTCGGGGTGAGACTCTTGCCTGGATTCCTTGCTTGTGTCGTGGCTCTGGGCATTCTCCACACCCACCGCGACCCTGCGCCATGCCCTTCCTCTTCCTGGGCTCTGTCCCTTGCCAGGCTCCTTTTGCCGGTTCAATGGCCCTGGATTCTCATCTGGACCAGAGCACCTTTTGGAAACAGAGCCCTGCCAATTGCCTGTGCCCCTTGCCTGTGCCCCTTGCTCTCCTTTGGCCCTTGGTCTGGCCCTGTATACTATCCTTAGCTGCCTGCCCCAGCCTTGACCCTCAGCTCTCTCTTCCCTGGCCTGGATCCACCCTGGAGCCTCCAGTGCACCTTCTTGCTCCCAGCATCCCTGGGCTTTGACTTTGCGCCCCTCACTTGCACCGATCTAATGCTGCACACCTGCTCGGTCCTGCCCTTCCCTGCTCTTCCCTGACATGGCACCACATCTAGGTCCCTAGCCTGGTCTCCTTTTGGGGTCCTGGCCCCCAACCCAACAAGACACATTCTCTGGCCTGTTCTGCTGTGCCCTTCTTTGGACCTCCTGTTGTTCCTGTCCCTGCCGTGCCCCTTTTCCTGAACCCTTTACTAGGATGCACACCAGGGCCAAGGACTTGACCTGGCCTTTTGGCCCTTTGAGCTCCCTTTGGGAAAATGTAGCCCTGCCCCTTGCCTGGGCCCTTTAGCCTCCATCACCCAGGCACTACTCCCCATTCCTAACACCCAGCACTGGACCTGGTATTTGAGCCCTCTACTCCCTGCGCCACCTACTCCCATTTTTATTCTCCTTCCCCTCCACAGTCCTGTGTGTTTTCATGAGACAACAGCCTAGGTCCTGTCTCTTGGTTCTCCATTCTTTGGTCTCTTCCCTTGCTTGAACCCCTGGATGCCATTCTGGATGATTCTGTCCCTGTCCCGTGTTTTCAGGCCCATTTTTCAGCCCACTTCTGGGCCTCCCTTGTGTTGCCCTTGTACTCTAGTATCCTGTGACTGCCTGTACCCTTCCCTTCCTCTGTTTCTCCCTAGCCTGGGATCCTCTAAGAGATCCTGGTACCCCACTGACCCCAACCCCAATTCTGGATGCAAGGTACCCCTCAAAATGCCCTCCTTTGGCCCTTCTTTGGCCCTTGTCTCTTCTACTCACCTAGGGAAGAGGAGTGGAATTGGTTGGCCTCTGGGCCCTGAAGGCTTTCTATGAGAAATGCATCCCTGCCCTTTGCCTGGGCCCCTTTCAACTTCCAAACCTTGACACCTGGCAGTGGACTTGGGCCTTCCACTGACATTGCCCTGTGTGATCTTCTCCCTTCCCTCCCCTATCATCTAGCCTTGCATGATGCCCCTACGCCAACCCAGCCCTCCCTAACCCTGATGTTTCATGCTCCAGTTTCCGGACCTGGCTGCTTGCCTGAGACCTGATCCCTGTTCATCGGGTTTTGTGGCATTGCAAGTTGTCACTTTGCTTTGGGGAGTACCTGGTGTTCCTTGTTTGGGCCCCTTAGTGCACTCCACTTAGTGCCCTTTGCTCTGCCCTCTGTTTCCACATGCTAGCGCCAACCCTTCCTCTCCTTCCACTCGCACTTTCCCCTGGAGTGTTTGCCTCCTGCTGCTTGGGTTTCTAATGCTGTGTTGGTGGGATCGGTCCCTTGCCTAGGATCCTGGCTTGGGTCCTGGCTCTTGCCCATCTCTGCATCCATTGCGACCCCCCACTCTGCCCTCCCATCATTCTTCTCATGGCCCCAATCCCTTACCAGGCCCCCATCTGGGCTGGGCACCTCATGGGAAAGAGAGCCCTGTCACTAGCCTGGGCCTCTTGCTCTCCCTGGGCCCTTGGTCCTACACTTGGAAAACTGAGTCCTGGGAATGGCCCTGGGCCTGGAGCCAGCCTCCCCACTGCTGTAACCCCTGTCTTCCCTCCTCTACCATGTCTGCTGTCCTGATCCCCATGCCCCAAGCCTGGCCCTTGACTCTCGATTTCCTGGCCTGTCTCCTCACTTGAACCTCTGGTGACTCTTCTTGCCCTGTGCTTCCCTGGGCTTGCATTGGGGGCCCCTCGTTTGGGCTGCTTCCCTACTCCCTTGGCTTCCTTGCATGGCAGAAGTGCTGCCTTCCTGCCCAACCCCACCCTTCCCTGCTCTTTCAGGATGGGGCCCTCCTCTAGGTCCCTTGCCTGGTATCCCTGCTGGGATCCTGCCCCCACCCCATCAATAGGCATTCTCTGGCACTTCCTGTTTTGCCCTCCTTGGGACCTCCTGTTGTCACTCTCCCTGTAATGCCCATTTTCCTGATCCCTTTACCAGGATGCTCACTGGGCCAGGGGACTAGATCTGGCCTTTGGCCCTGCGGGATCTCTTAGAAAAAATTTAGCCCTTCCCATTTTTGTGGACGTTTGACCACCCTCAGCCCAGGCCCTGCTACCCAACCCTGAAAGCCATCAATGGACCTGGGCCTTGATACCTCCTCTTCCTTAACTACCCGCACCCCTTTCTCCCCTCCTTCCACTCTCTTGCCCTATCTGTTTGCATGGGACCCCTGCCAGGGCCAACACACTTGGATCTCCATTTCTTGGCCTGGCTCCTTGCTTGAGTCTTCCCTTCTCCAGGACCCTGTCCCTTTCCCTTGATTTCAAGCCCATTTATCTAGCTCCCTCCTGTTCCTCCCCTCTGTTCTCCTTGTATTGAAGTGTCACCCTCTTCCTCCACAGAAAAGTCTTAACTGAGCTTCTCTAGAATTCTTCACCATGGCTCTTTGTAGGACTGTCAGCAAATGAGTCTCAGCAATAGAATTCAATGTTGATTAACTACCTATTTTCCTATTCCCTGTTTTACTTTGTCACTGGATGAGAAGATACCAGAATTCCAGGTGCTGGGAAACACTAACTAGTTTTCACAAACATATCCGTTATAGTAATTTGTAGAAATGTGTAAACAAGGCCACTGGCCTTGAGCTGGGCTTTACAAAGATGTCTACATTTTTACCATAAGTTACCAACTGGGCTCCATTGTAACACCTGGCAGGGAGAGGATAAATGGGGAAAAGAAGATCTCCCTATCTCAGGAGTTGTCCTTGAAGAGTTAAGTTGCCCAAAACAGTGAAAGAAAAAGCTGCTTTTATGTGAACTTTTTCAAACTGTGAACTTCTGAACCTGTTCCATTACATACTGAGTATAAAATTCTGAAACTACCTAAACTCGGGATACATGAGATTTATTGATTACAGTAAAAGCTGTGCCCTCTGATCCTGGCTGTATCCAAATAAAACTGTTTCCTGCTATGTTCAGGGCCTTGCCTCCTTTGTCCCTAAAATACTTGTGGGGACCTAGATGGGACAGAGGACACAGGGAAGGCTATTGTGCCTCTCTTGTCTCCGGGGACCCACTTCCCTGGGGAAGTGGGGGACAGAATTCCCCTTGTTGCACCCAGGTCATTCTTGAACTGAAGGAGGATTGACTCACCCAGCACCTTGGGGCACCCATCCCATAGCACAAAGGGACCCACAGGCATCAGGAACCAGAATTAGGGTTTTGGAGTACTGCCCTACTGAACAGTTAGGACCTAGGTCCATTTGTTTTTGAAGTCCACCTGACTTCCCCTTTGAGGCCTAAGCAGTGGAAGAGAGGATTGATCAACCTCTGTTGGTTCCTGAGTGTTCTTCAACATGGTTGGAGCTGAAAAAGACCCGGGGAGTCACCTGAGTAGACTGTGTTTGGGATCAGCAAGAAGAGGGGAAACCATGATGTCCTTTTTCTTTGGTTTGGAATAGTTGGAATTTGGGCAGTATAGAAACTTATTTCTGACCATATCTGTGGGAAAAGTATGGGAATGAGACAGACAAAGGAAGTTTCCTACCCAACCCCAGGGCCCAAGTGTGTATGGAGTCCTGATCCGAGGTTCCATGGCACCTCATACAGTCTATGGTGGAATTTCACCAACCAACATCTAGGTGAAATCTCCAAGTCAGTGGTTGATACTGACCTGCAAGGCTAAGAGGGCCCTAAGTCCCTGCAAAGGCAAAAGCTGGAGATGGACAAAGCTTGTCCTAAATGTGCAATGCTGATACAGGCTGGAAAATGGGAGGCACACAAATAAAACTGTGCCTTTTGAAATGTTTGTTAGAAACATTTAGGAAGGTTTTCCTGGCAACTGTGGGTGGAAACTCAGGTCACAAAGGTGGCATACTCTCTGAATTATAATGGTCCACCCAAAATGTGGGATGGACACCAGAAGGATTTTCAAATGAGAGAGTTATTGCTGATTATGCTGGAGTCCCTGAACCATTTTTCTTACATTGATTGCTGTCAAGAGATAGTTCTGTAACAGTACCCTTGTTTGAGAGCCTGTCTTGATGGACAGTCCACGCTGATGTTAGCCAGGAGACCAGTGGTATCTAAGACCCAGCAGAAAGCAGCTAACCAGAATACCTGATGGATGAAAAACAGGAAGGGAAACAGTTTTACCCATGATCCAGAAGAGCACCCACCACATTATGTGCCACTCTATCCAACTTTGCTAAGACCAATGAGACAGCAAACTGTCCCCTCAGCCCTGTCATCCTCAGAAGCAACAAATGATGGCCCCCAATACTGGCTATTCCTTCCTCTGTGGTGTCCTCAGAGCCAAAGGCTTCCTATAACCAAAGACTATTTCACCTACCAAGATTAAAGTGGGAGATTTGTTGAAAGACAAGAGCCACAACCCAGATGAGAGAACTCCAGATGCCCCTGAAAGGGACAAAAGGACCTGCCTATTTTGACCAGAGGAAAACACCTGAGGGTGACAAGGAAGTTTTGTGTGCCAGTGTTTCACCACCATTGTACTCATAAGCTAGAAAAAAAATCATACTTCCTCCTGGACCATGACTGATCTGATGGAGCCCATTATCCAGACCTAGGATGGGGCCCAACAAAAAAGAAGTAAAAAAATAAAGAGATGTAAAGAAAACCTCAGAGGAAGTCTAAGAAAAAAAATAAGTAACAAACTGTGCCCAAGATTTAGAAGGAATCAGAGACAGCCGTAATTCATAGCCTAAGCCAGAGCACATCTGCAGACAAACAGAGCCAAGCAAAGTCTCCTGCTGCTCCAGCATCTGCCCTCTTGCACCTTTGATAGCCCTGAACATTTCTATGGACCCCACATCTGCCTAAGGACCCTCTTCCTTATGAAACTGGAAGTAATTATCAAAAGAGTTGTGCCCAACTGACTCAGAGCTGAGTGTCCAGCCCACTCCTGCTTCTGCCCCTCTCCCGGCCCAGAGGTGCCAGGAGAGGAGGGGCACCATGCAAGCATATCTACCATAATGCAAGTTTTTCAGGGAAGAGATGCAGAGGCTCAAGAAACAGGTGTCCAAAGCAACTTTTGTGGAACAGGCTCAGAGTATCATTTGCCAAAAATGATAAACTGGCTTCACTGAGAAATGTGCTGGAAAGTTGATGAAGATGGCAGTTTTCCTCAATGGAGACCCAGAGGCTCAAAGACAGGCATACCGAAAAGATAAAGAGTAGGACAGATCTCCTTACACCTGCCCTCATCACAGACCTCGAGATCACTCAAAGGGGGATCTCACTAGAAAAAAGCCAATGGTCCAAATGTTTGTAAGTAAAAAAAAAAAAAAAAAAAAATGAAAAGCATGGCCAGACAAAAGTGGAAGGTCCAGTGGCCCAGCAAGCAAGCACCCCCTGCCATGTTCAAATGCTAAGCCTTGAACAGAGAAGTAATGAATGTTTTTCCCCAGCCTTTGGCTCCAACCCCTCCTTTCAGTTTCTTTCCAGTTGCTTGGAAGTTGATGATTGACAAATATGGCAGGGGTCAGATAGACACACATGTTGAGAGCCACAGCCGAAGGGGCCCCAGCAAACTTCCAGCTGCCAGCAACCTTCCAGCTGCTGGCTGATGATTGGCTCACAGCAGCCCCAGCAACATCTAGCTGATTGGCTCCTCTGCGGTGATGCTCATTGGACTGCTTGCCTGCCCTTTCAGACCACGGAGCTGCTCATTGGGGGACTTTTTTGGCTCCGCCCATGTGACTCAGCCAATCGGCCTCAAGAGCAGGAGGATTGTGGGAGGTGGAGAGAGAAGTTTGTGTTGTTGGAGAGAGAGGATTGTGGAAAGCCGGTGGTGGCAGTTGGGGCTCTGAGGGTTTTTCCTGAGAGGCTGTTTTGTTTGGCGTGTGTGGTTCTAAAAATAAAGTTAGTTTCTTTTGACAAGTGGCTCCTGATTGTGTCCAGCCAGACTGCGGCACACACATAATTGCATCTGATGCACAGGACCCAGTGCCTCAGGAGGGATCATCTGCTGCAAGCCCCAGAAAAAAACTAGAAATATATTCATGTTAATACCTCATAGTGGACCATAGGGTGTACATTCCAGGAGGACATGCCATCCTGGTTCTACGCCACAACCTGTGAACCACCAACTGGAAGGGACACAGAGCCTCATGCACCAAGGCATAGCAAAGAAAAACACAAGTGGGTCAGCTAATATAAACAATTGGAGCAGGCTCCCACCTATCATGAGGAGAAAGCCACACAGACAAAGAGCAAAACCTAGGTTAGCACAATGTGGCTGCCACACCAGGACAATGCAGGGAACCTGCTCTCCATACTTGGCAGACATCCCACCATGAGATAGACATATGTGCCTTTTATACAAATGATGTCCCAAGTCATAAATCTCTGCTAAGATTTACATTAGATTTGAGAGTTGGAGCATCTCAGCCACCAAGATCCTACACCAGGACATAACAAAGAAATTCCTGCATCTTAAAGCACCAGAGGATCTATGTACGCACCCCTCCCCTAAATGACAGTTCCCCCAAGGACTTGAGGACACGATCCTTGGTATAGTACTAGACTCTGACTCAAAAGCCCATATCTATCAAGAAAAAGGTCAAATAATTTGGTTACCATCTGACTCAGCAACAGAACAGACAATAGCCACTTGGCCTCAAAAGAAACAGGAAATCTGCTCAATTCCATTCCTTTCAATGAGCCATCAGACTAGAGAATTCATGGGGGCTACCAGATTAAACCATACATGGATCTCAGTTATAGCAAATCCCTCTGTGAAACCACAAAGTGGGGAGAGTGGGATCCTGTAATATGGAGGCCAACTAAGCAAACAACTTCTGAGGACCTTAAACAAGCACTCTCAGTGCATCTGGAGTAGGGCTCCCTGATCTCAAAAAAAGGTTTACTCTCTGTATGTCCAGGAACAGTGTGGAATGGCTGTAGGAATCTTGCCATGGACATCTATCCAAAGAGTTGGGATCTGTAGCCCAACACTGGCCACCTTGTTTATGAGCCCTTTCAGCCACAGATCTTCTGGTCTTGGAAGCTGATAAACTGGATAGGGGACAAAAATGGCTGTCAGGTTTACTCATTCATGGTTGATATTGGTAGAGTAAAAGGACAATATTGGTTGAATAATGGTCAATACCAGGCATGTTATATGAAAACCCATATATCCATGTGGAAGTCATCCAGACTCTGAACTCAGCAATCTTGCTGCCCATTGGACCTGGATAACCTTATCAGAACTTTATTGAAGACATAGATGAAATGTTCTCCAGCAGAACACACCTGGAAGACCATTCTTCAGGGACCCTGATGTAGAGTACTTCACAGATGGAAGCAATTGTATAAAAGATGGGGTATGTTTTGCCAGATATTATGCAGTGGTCACTCTGGACTCCAGTGTGAAGGCAGAACCTTTGCCTCAGGGAACTTCAGCACAAAAAGCAAAACTTATTGTTTTGACTCAAGCACCTCAGTTGACAGGAGTGTGTGTGGATATTTACATAGACTCAAAATATGTGTTCACTACCCTTCATGTTCATAGGGCCTTATGTAAGGAAAAGGGGCTCATTAACTCAGGAGAAAAAAAAAATCATGGTGTATGGGCAAGAAATTCTTAAACATTTGGATGCACTGTGGGCTCCCAGGTAAATTGTTATTATATATTGTCAAGGTCATTGAAAGGGAAACACTGTGGTTTCTCAGGGCAACTGGAGAGCTGACAGAGAGGCCATATTAGTTGTCTGCAAGAAATGAGAAGAAAATCCAGTCCCAGATTTAAAGGCTGCCCTTCTGCCTGGACGACTATTTATCAGAATGGGGGTCAATATATTCCCAACATGAACATAAATGGTTTAAGACTGAAAAAAAATGTTCTCCCAGGAAGATGATGGAGATATTGTGATGGCCGGCATAGCCATCCTGGATATTCTCTCCCCAGCCTTTATGAAACAGTTCCACAGGACAACAAGTTGGACATACAGCACATGAGGCGGTTCTGATTGAACATTTCTATGTCTGCTGGCTCACAAACTTCACATTGATATAATGAAAAAAATGTGAGGTTTGTGCTCATAAAAATCCTTGACAGGGGCCAGAACTCCCACCAGGAATCGAAACTATAGGAGGAACAACTTTTGAAGACTTGGAAGTAGACTTCACTGAACTACCACACTCATGGGGCTATAATAACTGTTGGGTTTTGTGTGTTCCTACTCTGACTGGGTGGAAGCTTTTCCAACCCACCCTGAAAAGGCTAGGGAAATAACAAAGATGCTTCTCTGGCAAATGATTCCAGATTTTTTATCCCAATCACTATTGGCTGAGACAATGGCCAAACTTTTGGTCAGAGGTAATATGATTACTGACCAAGAGTTTAAACATCAGATGGAAGTTACATACTGCCTATTGGATGCAAAGTTCTGGTAAAGTTCAAAGAATGAACACGACTTTAAGTTTCAATTGGATAAGCTATGTGAGGAGATTCACATTGTGATGAACTTCTCCCTACTACACGGTTGAGGATTAGATCCACTCCCACTAGGAGGACTGGATTCTCTTCTTATAATATAATGCACGTAAGCCCCCCCCCCCCCTTATTAGGGAACCATTGAGAGACTGAAGAGAGATAGGTGAATTCACCCTGAGATGACAGTTTCAGGCCTTAAGGAAAACTTTACAGGTCCTAAAACAATGGTTTTGAGAAAGCCTGCCAATCAGTTTGACCACAGATGCACACTCCGTCAAGCCTGGAGATTGATTCTGGGTCAAAGAATGGAATATTCACACACTTAAATTTCTTTGGAAGAGTCCCTTCCCTGTTATTTTATTCACCCCAACTGCAGGGAAGTTTGTGGAAATAGGTCCCTTGATAGACTACCCCAGACTCAAGCCTGCAGTTGCGGACCTTGCGTTCACTCTAGATGTTGCTACGCACTTGAAGCTGACTGTCTAGAAAAAAAGGAGCACCAGAGAAGCTTGAGGGTCAGAAGGACAAAAGCCCTGCTCCAGTCACTACGCAAGTTGACTGGTGTATGCACAGCCAAAGCTTGTGGAGATTTCGCCCTGCTTCAGCCACACAGCGGGGACTTGCTGATCAATGCACCATGAATGATAAACTTCCCACCAAGAAAAATGAATGCTTTCAACCCCTAAGACAGTTCTTATAATATAATGCATTGGTACCCCTGTCTTCTAGATACATACATAATTCTCAGGTTTTTTCTACTGGTTTGGTAAAAGTAACTCCAATTGACTGGACAGTGGGTAAATGCTTATATAAATTTTCTAGAATTTGTTTACTGTTATTAGTTTTGCCTTGTTAATTTATTCTGTTTAACTTATACTAACCAAAACATTATTCTATTATTTAGTTTGATTTCCTTTGATAACATTAAGAGGTTCTGTTCTACTCCTATTCCAACCATGGATATGATATCATGTTATCTTTATGTCAGTACAATCCACTATAATAAAGAGGTATATGGCTCCCCCACTGACACCTAGCGTCTCCCACCTGAAGGGGCGAGTTTTCCCTACACTTCCTGTGGTGGAATAGGAGTTCCCCTGCAGGGGCGAGTGCCTCTACTCTGTCTGGGACAGTATACTAGTTCCCCCTGACCCCCAGGCGGGAGGTATCTCCTACCTGGAGTAGCTAGTTTCCCATACCATACCTTGCCGCAGTCTGGCTGGGCACAATCAGGAGCCCCTTGTCTAAAGAAACTAACTTTATTTTTAGAACCACACACGCCAAACAAAATAGCCTCTCAGGAAAAACCCTCAGAGCCCCAATTGCCACCACGGGCTTTCCACAAGCCTCTCTCTCCCACACAAGCCTCTCTCCACCTCCCCCAATCCTCCTGCTCTTGAGGCCGATTGGATGGGTCACGTGGGCGGAGCCAAAAAAGTCCCCCAATGAGCAGCTCCGTGGTCTGAAAGGGCAGGGAAACAGCCCAATGAGCATCACCGCAGAGGAGCCAATCAGCTAGATGTTGCTGGGGCCGCTGTGAGCCAATCATCAGCCGGGAGCCGGAAGGTTGCTGGCAGCTGGAAGTTTGCTGGGGCCCCTTTGGCTGTGGCTCTCAACACTATCTGTGGTGGTATAGGAGTTCCCCTGGACACCCACGTGGAAAGATTCTCATGTCTGAAGGGGTGCGTTCCCTTTATCCTGGCTGTGGCAGTATAAGAGCTCACTCTGACACTCGGGTGGGAGGAGTATTTCTCCTAGAGGGGCTAATCCCCTCTACCCTGGCTGTGGCAGTATAGGGTCCTACTACTGGAGCAGTGAATCCCCTCTACCCGAGCTGTGGAGGTATACAAGGTTCCCCAAACACCCAGGTGGGAGGGGTCTCCCACCTGGAGGGCCTTATGCCCTCTCCTTTGGCTGGTGCCATATAAGAGGTTCCAGGACACCCATGTTGATGGTGTCTCCCGACTGGAAGGGTAAGGCCCCTCTACCCTGGCTGTTGAGGTAAAGGAGCCTCCTCAGACACCCAGGTCGGAGGGGTCTCCCTAGTGGAAGGACAACTCCCCCTTAACCTGGCTGGAGCTCCACTGACACCCAGGTGGGAGGAGTCTCTCACTTGGAGGTGCGCATCCCTGCTACCCTGGATGTGGTGGTATATGAGCTCCCCTTGACACAGAGGTGGGAGAGGTCTTCACCAGGATAGGTGAGTTCCCTCTAACCTGTCTGTGGCAGTATACAAGATTCCCCCAGACACCCATTTGGGAGGGGTCTCTTGCCTGTTCAGACAAGCCCCCTCTATCCTGTCTGTGGCAGTATACAACCTCCCCATGACTACTTGGTGGAAGGTGTCTCTAGCCTGGTGAAGCAAGTACCCTCTACACTGGCTGCAGTGGTATATGATCACCCTCATACGCAGGTAGGAGGGGTCTCCCATCTGCAGTGGCAAGTCACCTCTACCCTGGTTAAGGTAGTATACAACCTCCCTGAGACACCAGGTGGAAGGGATCTCATGCCTGTAGGGGTGAGTCCCCTTACACAGGCTGAGGAATAATACAAGGTTGCCTGGACACCAAGGTGGGTGGAGTCTGTCACCTGGAGGAGCCAGTCTGCTCTACCCAGGCTGTAGAGGTATAAGATCTCCCACAGACTTACATGTCTTTTTCATCTACCCAGGCCCAGGTGCTAGCACATGGGTCTCCATTACTGGGCCCAGCTCCTTGCTTGAGCCCCTGGATGCCCTTCTCGAGGACCCTGTCCCTGTCCCTTGGTTTCAGTCCCCAGTTTTCAACCTCCTCTTGTGTTTACCTTCTGTTCCCCTCATGCTGTGTATTCTGGCACTGCCAGCAGCCTCCACTACCTCTGCTTCGCTCTAGCCTAGGCTCCTCAAATGTGTGCTGAAGCCCACTGCCCTCCCCAACCTCCACTGGCCAGGTATCCCCTCACATTAGTCTTTTTTGCCCATCATTGTTCAGGGTCCCTCTCTGAAAATCTACTCACCAGGGGCAGAGGAACAGATTTGGCTGGTATCTGCACACTGAATTCTCCCTATGGGAAACACAGCCCTGACAGGAACCTGAGTCCCTTTCACTTTCTGTACCTTGAGGCCTGCCATTTAACATGGGACTTGCTCCAATCCAGCCCTGAGAGATCTGATTTTCCTCCCCTGCCTGCTGGCCTTGAATACTACCCATATACCAACCTAGCCCTCCTTAACCCTGACCCTTTGTGGTCCAGTCTCTGGACCTGGGCGCTTGCCTAGGCCCCTGACTGTTATACTCATGTGTTCATCATGTCCCTTGACAAAGCATGGAGTTTCCTCCTGTTGGATCTGAAATGGGAGACCCAAACTTGGCCCCCCAGTTGCTTCTCCTAGGTGCTCCTTGCACTTCCCTCTGTCTCCTGGTCCTCACACAGTCCCTACATCCCTTCCCATTGCACTTTTTCCAGGAGCTTACAGTTCTCCTGCTCCTTGGGTACCTCATCACAATCGTTGACTTGATTCCTTGCCGGGGGCCTGTCTTGGATCATGACTCTCACCCTAAAGTGCACCACCATGACGCCCGGCTGAGCCATTTCATCCCCCTTCTCCTGGCCCCCTTTCCTTGTCTGGCCTCCCTTGCCAGGTCCCTGGCCCTGGATTCAAATATAAGCTAGGGCATCTTATGTAAAACAGAGTTCTGCCCCTCGCCTGAGCCCCTTGCTCTCCCTGGGTGCTTGGTCATCCACCAGAAACCCTGACACCTGGAGGTGGCCCTGGTACTGGATCTTGACTGCTCCCTGCTGGATCCCTTGTCTTCCCTCCCAAGTCTTGTCTAGCGTCCTGAGCCCCTGCCCAAGCCCTGGCCCTATGCTCTCTGTTCCCAGGCCTGGCTCCTGACTTGAGGCTCTGGTGGCCCTTCTTACTCACCGCTTTTTTGTGTATTGTCTGAGGGCCCCTCACTGGCGCTGCTTCCCTGTTCCATTGGCTTTCTTATACCTCAGTACCGTAGTGCATTCCTTCCTTTCTGGCCCGGTGTTCCCTGCTCTCCTCTGGCCTGGGCCTCCTCTATGTGCCTTCCTGGGCTCCTTGCTGGGGTCCTGACTTTCATCCCACCCACACCTGTCCTGCAGCACTTCAGGCTGGCCCCCCTTTGGCCCTCCAGTCTTTCTGTCTCTGCCATGCCCCCTTTACTGATCCCTTTCCCAGGATGCTCACCTGGGCCAGGCCACTTGGAATGTCCTCTTGCCCATGGGGGCTTCCTTTGGAAAAATGTAGCCCTGCCCCTTGCCTGGGTTCTTTGGCCTCTCTCATCCTGGGCCCTGCTCTGGGCCTCTGACCCCCTGCAGTGGACCAAGGCTTTGAGCACTTCTTCCCCTGTTCCAGCCGCTCCCCTTTCTCCCCTTCTGCATGTTTCTTTTCATTAACCCAGGCCCAGGTGCTAGAACTTGGCTCTCCATTACCAGGGCCTGGCTCCTTGCTGGAGTGGTGTCGGGCTCCAAATTCCTTAATAGGACACCCATAGCACAAGAGTTAAAATCAAGAATAAACAAATGGGACTTACTCAAACTAAAAAGTTTTTTTTTTTCTCAGCAATAGAAACAATAAGAGAGGTAAATAGGGAGCCTACATCCTGGAAACAAATTTTTACTCCTCACACTTCAGATAGAGTCCTAATATCCAGAGTATACAAAGAACTCAAAAAATTAAACAATAAGAAAACAAATAACCCAATAAACAAATATGCCAAGGACCTGAACACACACTTCTCAGAGGAGGACATACAATCAATCAAAAAGTACATGAAAAAATGCTCACCATGTCTAGCAGTCAGAGAACTGCAAATCAAAACCACCCTAATATTCCATCTCACAACAGTAAGATTGGCAGCCATTATGAAGTCAAACAACAATAAATGCTGGCGAGGATGTGGGGAAGACTGTACTCTTATACATTGCTGGTGGGAGTGCAAATTGGTGCGGCCAATTTGGAAAGCAGTATGGAGATTCCTGGGAAAGCTGGGGATGGAACCACCATTTGACCCAGCTATTGCCCTTCTCGGACTATTCCCTGAAGATCTTAAAAGAGCTTACTACAGGGATACTGCACCATCGATGTTCATAGCAGCACAATTCACAATAGCTAGACTGTGGAACCAACCCATATGCCCTTCAATAGATGAATGGATACAAAAAATGTGGCATGTATACACAATGGAGTATTACTCAGCACTAAAAAATGACAAAATCATGGCATATGCAGGGAAATGGATGGCATTAGAGCAGATTATGCTAAGTGAAGCTAGCCAATCCCTAAAAAAACAAATGCCAAATGTCTTCTTTGATATAATGAGAGCAACTAAGAACAGAGCAGGGAGGAATAGAAGGAGGAAAGATTAACATTAAACAGGGATGAGAGGTGAGAGGGAAAGGGAGAGAAAAGGGAAATTGCATGGAAATGGAAGGAGACACTCATTGTTATACAAAATTACATATAAGAGGTGGTGAGGGGAATGGGAAAAAAAAACTAGGAGAGAAATGTATTACAGTAGATGGGGTAGAGAGAGAAGATGGGAGGGGAGTGGAGGGGGGATAATACAGGATATGGAAGGTAGCAGAATACAACAGTCACTAATATGGTATCATGTAAATATATGGATGTGTAACTGATGTGATTCTGCAATCTGTATCTGGGTAAAAATGGGAGTTCAATACCCACTTGAATCTAATGTATGAAATAGGATATATCAAGAGCTTTGTAATGTTTTCAACAACCAATTAAAAAAAAAGGCTGAAGCTTAATTTTGCTGGATACAATATTCTTGGTTGGAATCCATTATTTTTCAGAGTTTGAAATATGTTCTTCCAGGATCTTCTCGCTTTCAACGTCTGTGATGAAAACTCAGCTGTTAACCTAATTGGTTTACCCCTAAATGTAATCTGCCTCCTTTCTCTTGTAGCTTTTAATATTCTCTCCTTGTTCTGTATTTTGCATATATTTATAATAATGTGTCTTGGAGTTGGTCTATTACGGTTTTGTATGTTTGGGGTCCTGTAGGCTTCCAGAATTTGGCATTCCATTCCATCTTTCATTTCTGGAAAGTTTTCTATGATTATTTCATTAAATAGGTTGCTCCTTCCTTTAGTTTGGACCTCTATACCTTCTTCTATCCCAATGACTCTTAAGTTTTGTTTTCTTATGACATCCCATATCTCTTGGATATTTTGCTCATGTTTTCTTATCAGCCTTTATGTGTTGACTATAGTCTTTTCGAGTTGATAATCTTTGTCTTCATTATCTGATGTTCTAACTTCTATTTGATCTAGTCTATTTGTAATATTCTCATTTGAGTTTTTGATTTGGTTTATGGTTTCCTGCATTTCTAGGATTACTGTTTGATTTTTTAAAATCTCTATCTTCTGGTAGAGTTCATTTTTGCTTCTTGTATTTGCTTATGTAATTAATTTTCAAAGTATTCTTTCATTGTTTGGACTTGCTGTCTAATGACTTCTTTAAGATTCCATTCCATCTGAGTCAGGTATGCCTTGAGTTCTTTCTCTGTCCATTTTTCTGATGCCTCTAGGTTCTCCTGTAAATTTAAGTTATTCTGTATTGTTTGTATTCCTTTTTTCCCTTGTTTTTTCATGGTGCTCACGTTACTTTCCAAATCTGTTTGACTGCTGTGTTTCTATTTTCTCCTATAAATTTGTTTTGGTTTTGTATAGTTCCAATATCTCTCCTTTGTGTTGGGAGACAATGTTTAGAGATGTTGGGTTTAATTGTGATTTAAGATAAATTCATTAGTTTCATTAAAGGCCTACAGATTTTGATGGCATATAGAGAATTGAGGTTTGAACTTAGGATTTTATGTTAAGGCTGGGCGATTTGAGTGTATGGACTTTAGTATATCTCAGCTTCTTTGGGGGGTTGCTCAAATGCAGGCAGATATTAACAAGAGAGTAGACAGGAGTACTTGAGGGAAGTTAAGGGCTTAGGTGGACTATAGACTGTCTCTTAATATTCATCTATTTGCATTTAGTAAATTACACGTAATCAGAGTGGTCATGCTTGGGAGGAAATATAGGGAAAAGAGACCCTCCCAACTGAATGTAGCTGGGAGCGTGTATTACACCTTACCCAGAGTAGAGGGGACCAGTCCCTCCAGGCGGGAGACTCCTCCCAACTGGGGGTCAGGAGAGCTTCTATACTACAGCAGCCAGGGTAGAGGGTTTTTGCCCCTCCAGGTGGGAGACCCCTTCCACTAGGGAGTCTGGGGGAGCTTATATACTGCGGCAGCCAGAGTAAAGGGGACTCAACCCTATATACTGGAGACCCCTCCCACATGTGTATGGTGGGGGGGCTCATATACCTCCATATCCAGGGCAGAGGGGACCCACAACTTCTTGGAGGAGACCTCTTCCTCTTGAGTGTCTGGGGAGCTTCTTCACCTCTTCAGCCAGAATAGAAGGGACTCGCCTCTCTAGGCAAGAGACCCCTTGCACCTGGATGTCTGGGGCAGTTCCTATACAGCGGCAGCCAGGGGAAAGCTGACTTGCCCCTCCAGGAGGAAGACCCCTCCCACCTGGGTGTCAGGGGAAATTCATATACTGCTGCAGCCAGGGTAGAGTGAACACGCTCTTCCAGGCGAGAGACCCCTCACATCTTGGTGCCAGGGCAAGCATGTATTCTGCCTTATCCAGGGTAGAGGTTACTCACCCCTCAAGGCAGGAGACCCCTCCCACCTGGGTTTCAGGTGGAGCATTTATACCGCTGCAGCCAGGGTAGAGGGGACTCATCTCTGCAGGCAGGAGACTTCTCCCACCTGGGTGTTCTGGGACCTCTTATATGGCACAAGCCAAGGTAGAGCGGACTCTCGCCATTCCAGGTGGGAGACCCCTTCCACCTGGGTGTGGAGGGTGAGCTTGTATACTGCTGCTTCCTGGATACAGGAGACCCCTGTCAAAGCGAGAGAACCCTCCTACCTGTGTGTCAAGGTAGTTTGTAAACCACCACAGCCAGGGTAGTGTAGACTCGCCCCTTCAGGTAGGAGACCGCTTCCACGTGGGTGTCAGGGGGAGCTCTTATACTTCCTCAGCCAGGGTAGAGGGGACTCGCCCTTCCAGGCGTGAGACTCCTTCCACCTGGAGAAGCACCTATACAGCTACAGGCAGGGAAGTCGGGACTCTACCCTCCACGCTGGATACTCCTTACACCTGGTTGTCAGGGGAACTCCTATACTGCAGCGGCCAGGGTAGAGGGGACTTGCCCCTACAGGTGGGAGACCCCTGCTACCTGGGTGTGAAGGATAAAGCTTTTTTTTAAAATTTTTTATTGTTGGCTGTTCAAAACATTACATAGTTCTTCATATATCATATTTCACACTTTGATTCAAGTGGGTTATGAGCTCCCATTTTTACCCCATATACAGATTGCAGAATCACATCAGTTACACATCCATTGATTTACATATTGCCATACTAGTGTCTGTTGTGTTCTGCTGCCTTTCCTATCCTCTACTATCCACCCTCCCCTCCCCTCCCCTCCCCTCTTCTCTCTCTGCCCCCTCTACTGACATTCATTTGTCCCCCTTGTATTATTTTCCCTTTCCCCTCACTTTCTCTTGTATGTACTTTTGTATAACTCTGAGGGTCTCCTTCCATTTCCATGCAATTTCCCTTCTCTCTCCCTTTCCCTCCCACCTCTCATTCCTGTTTAATGTTAATCTTCTTCTCATGCTCTTTGACCCTACTCTGTTCTTAGTTACTCTCCTTATATCAAAGAAGACATTTGGCATTTGTTTTTTAGGGATTGGCTAGCTTCACTTAGCATAATCTGCTCTAATGCCATCCATTTCCCTGTAAATTCTATGATTTTGTCATTTTTTAATGCATAGTAATACTCCATTGTGTATAAATGCCACATTTTTTTTTATCCATTCATCTATTGAAGGGCATCTAAGTTGGTTCCACAGTCTTGCTATTGTGAATTGTGCTGCTATGAACATCGATGTAGCAGTGTCCCTTTAGCATGCTCTTTTTAGGTATTTAGGGAATAGACCGAGAAGGGGAATAGCTGGGTCAAATGGTGGCTCCATTCCCAGCTTTCCAAGAAATCTCCATACTGCTTTCCAAATTGGCTGCACCAATTTGCAGTCCCACCAGCAATGTACAAGTGTACCCTTTTCCCCACATCCTCGCCAGCACTTGTTGTTGTTTGACTTCATAATGGCTGCCAATCTAACTGGAGTGAGATGGTATCTTAGGGTGGTTTTGATTTGCATTTCTCTGACTGCTAGAAATGGTGAGCAAGAAACTATTAGAGCTAATAAATGAATTCAGCAAAGTGGCAAGATATAAAATCAACACGCATAAATCAAAGGCATTCCTGTATATCAGCGACAAATCCTCTGAAATGGAAATGAGGACAACCACTCCATTCACAATATCCTCAAAAAAAAATAAAATACTTGGGAATCAACCTAACAAAAGAGGTGAAAGACTTATACAATGAAAACTACAGAACCCTAAAGAGAGAAATAGAAGAAGATCTTAGAAGATGGAAAAATATACCCTGTTCATGGATAGGCAGAACTAACATCATCAAAATGGCGATATTACCAAAAGTTCTCTATAGGTTTAATGCAATGCCAATCAAAATCCCAACGGCATTTCTTGTAGAAATAGAGAAAGCAATCATGAAATTCATATGGAAAAATAAACGACCCAGAATAGCAAAAACAATGCTAAGCAGGAAGTGTGAATCAGGCGGTATAGCGAAACCAGCCTTCAAACTATACTACAGAGCAATAGTAACAAAAACAGCATGGTACTGGTACCAAAACAGGCGGGTGGACCAATGGTACAGAATAGAGGACACAGAAACCAATCCACAAAACTACAACTACCTTATATTTGATAAAGGGGCTAAAAGCATGCAATGGAGGAAGGAGAGCATCTTCAAGAAATGGTGCTGGGAAAACTGGAAATCCATATGCAACAAAATGAAACTGAATCCCTTTCTCTTGCCATGCACAATATTTAACTCAAAATGGATCAAGGAGCTTGATATCAAATCAGAGACTCTGTGTCTGATAGTAGAAAAAGTTGGCTACGATCTACGTACTTTGGGGTCGGGCTCCAAATTCCTCAATAGGACACCCATAGCACAAAAGTTAATAACTAGAATCAACAAATGTGACTTACTCAAACTAAAAAGTTTTTTTCTCAGCAAAAGAAACAATAAGAGAGGTAAATAGGGAGCCTACATCCTGGAAACAAATTTTTACTCCTCACACTTCAGATAGAGTCCTAATATCCAGAGTATACAAAGAACTCAAAAAATTAAACAATAAGAAAACAAATAACCCAATAAACAAATATGCCAAGGACCTGAACACACACTTCTCAGAGGAGGACATACAATCAATCAAAAAGTACATGAAAAAATGCTCACCATGTCTAGCAGTCAGAGAACTGCAAATCAAAACCACCCTAATATTCCATCTCACAACAGTAAGATTGGCAGCCATTATGAAGTCAAACAACAATAAATGCTGGCGAGGATGTGGGGAAGACTGTACTCTTATACATTGCTGGTGGGAGTGCAAATTGGTGCGGCCAATTTGGAAAGCAGTATGGAGATTCCTGGGAAAGCTGGGGATGGAACCACCATTTGACCCAGCTATTGCCCTTCTCGGACTATTCCCTGAAGATCTTAAAAGAGCTTACTACAGGGATACTGCACCATCGATGTTCATAGCAGCACAATTCACAATAGCTAGACTGTGGAACCAACCCATATGCCCTTCAATAGATGAATGGATACAAAAAATGTGGCATGTATACACAATGGAGTATTACTCAGCACTAAAAAATGACAAAATCATGGCATATGCAGGGAAATGGATGGCATTAGAGCAGATTATGCTAAGTGAAGCTAGCCAATCCCTAAAAAAACAAATGCCAAATGTCTTCTTTGATATAATGAGAGCAACTAAGAACAGAGCAGGGAGGAATAGAAGGAGGAAAGATTAACATTAAACAGGGATGAGAGGTGAGAGGGAAAGGGAGAGAAAAGGGAAATTGCATGGAAATGGAAGGAGACACTCATTGTTATACAAAATTACATATAAGAGGTGGTGAGGGGAATGGGAAAAAAAACTAGGAGAGAAATGTATTACAGTAGATGGGGTAGAGAGAGAAGATGGGAGGGGAGTGGAGGGGGGATAATACAGGATATGGAAGGTAGCAGAATACAACAGTCACTAATATGGTATCATGTAAATATATGGATGTGTAACTGATGTGATTCTGCAATCTGTATCTGGGTAAAAATGGGAGTTCAATACCCACTTGAATCTAATGTATGAAATAGGATATATCAAGAGCTTTGTAATGTTTTCAACAACCAATTAAAAAAAAAGGCTGAAGCTTAATTTTGCTGGATACAATATTCTTGGTTGGAATCCATTATTTTTCAGAGTTTGAAATATGTTCTTCCAGGATCTTCTCGCTTTCAACGTCTGTGATGAAAACTCAGCTGTTAACCTAATTGGTTTACCCCTAAATGTAATCTGCCTCCTTTCTCTTGTAGCTTTTAATATTCTCTCCTTGTTCTGTATTTTGCATATATTTATAATAATGTGTCTTGGAGTTGGTCTATTATGGTTTTGTATGTTTGGGGTCCTGTAGGCTTCCAGAATTTGGCATTCCATTCCATCTTTCATTTCTGGAAAGTTTTCTATGATTATATCATTAAATAGGTTGCTCCTTCCTTTAGTTTGGACCTCTTTACCTTCTTCTATCCCAATGACTCTTAAGTTTTGTTTTCTTATGACATCCCATATCTCTTGGATATTTTGCTCATGTTTTCTTATCAGCCTTTATGTGTTGACTATAGTCTTTTCGAGTTGATAATCTTTGTCTTCATTATCTGATGTTCTAACTTCTATTTGATCTAGTCTATTTGTAATATTCTCATTTGAGTTTTTGATTTGGTTTATGGTTTCCTGCATTTCTAGGATTACTGTTTGATTTTTTAAAATCTCTATCTTCTGGTAGAGTTCATTTTTGCTTCTTGTATTTGCTTATGTAATTAATTTTCAAAGTATTCTTTCATTGTTTGGACTTGCTGTCTAATGACTTCTTTAAGATTCCATTCCATCTGAGTCAGGTATGCCTTGAGTTCTTTCTCTGTCCATTTTTCTGATGCCTCTAGGTTCTCCTGTAAATTTAAGTTATTCTGTATTGTTTGTATTCCTTTTTTCCCTTGTTTTTTCATGGTGCTCACGTTACTTTCCAAATCTGTTTGACTGCTGTGTTTCTATTTTCTCCTATAAATTTGTTTTGGTTTTGTATAGTTCCAATATCTCTCCTTTGTGTTGGGAGACAATGTTTAGAGATGTTGGGTTTAATTGTGATTTAAGATAAATTCATTAGTTTCATTAAAGGCCTACAGATTTTGATGGCATATAGAGAATTGAGGTTTGAACTTAGGATTTTATGTTAAGGCTGGGCGATTTGAGTGTATGGACTTTAGTATATCTCAGCTTCTTTGGGGGGTTGCTCAAATGCAGGCAGATATTAACAAGAGAGTAGACAGGAGTACTTGAGGGAAGTTAAGGGCTTAGGTGGACTATAGACTGTCTCTTAATATTCATCTATTTGCATTTAGTAAATTACACGTAATCAGAGTGGTCATGCTTGGGAGGAAATATAGGGAAAAGTTAAGGAAGCAAATCAAGAAAGAGAGAGGGAGAAGAGAAAAAAAATAGAAAAGAAAAAGAAGAAATGACAAAAAAAATAAAGTAAAATAAAAATTACTATTAAAAAAAAAGCACTGTTAGTCTTCTATTTTCTTTGCTTCCAGTATGTGGAGCTGTGCCTTCTGGACCAAGATTTTGTGCTCGGGCTGTAGGAAACAATCCGTTTGAGGCTGCTCCCTCCTCCCCCACTTGGTGTCTCTCCAATCCTGTTCACTTAGGTTTATTCCTGGCCTCTAGTCTCCTCGCTTCTCCAACCAGACAGGCCTTCCCCAGTGTGATACCTCTCCGAAGTTCAAGCTACACTCTGGGCCTGCAGCTTCCTGGATATGGAGCACATCAAGGAACTGGACCTCTTTTTTTTTGATTCCCTCCGAAAGCCACTCCTCCAAGAAATGACGAGACAGGTTTCCTTTTCGCCGCTGGTGGGAGGGGGGAGTTGGAGGTCAGGTGCCTTTACCTTTCCCCATGCCTCTATTCATGCTCACTCTGATAATCACGCTCCCGGAAAGCCGAGAGAGATTCTATGCGATATCTCTGCTGTATGGGAGAAGGGCTAAATGTCACACACCTGTTCTATTGCTGAACTTGCTGCGATGGGTTCGGATCTGTCAGAAACTGGCGATAGTGACATCAGCTCTCCAAGATGGGGGCAGCTGGCTTCCTCGGTGGGGTGTCCCGTGTGGAGGGCAGATCTTGACTGTTTCTCTCCCCCATCTCAAACCCAGAAGTCAGCCTGGAGCACTGTGAGGGCACAGTTGGCAGGACCCCACAGAATCTGTAGCACTGTTTCTCTGCGTTACTGGCACGTAATTTTGCAGGCTCCAGCTGCGGGTCAGGCCGCTGATCAATCAGCCTGAATCTCCGGGCACATGGTTCACTCTTGATTGAGCCACAGTAACTGATCCTCGGGTGTTGAAATCCTTCCTCTAGGTTTCAGTGCACCCCAATTTTGCTGGAAATTCCTAACAAGATAGCTTCTGGCCATTCCAATGTCACTAATCATCTGTGCAATGATGCAGTACATGGGGGTGACGCACTCTATTCGCCACCATCTTCCTCAGCGTGGAGTCTCTTCCTGTTGGGTTTGAACTGGGGGCCCCTTGCTTGTGCCCGCCAGAGTGCTCCCCTAGGTGTCCCTTAAGCTTCCCTTTGTATCATGATTCTCCTCGTGCAGCCCATCCTCCCCAACCACTTGTGAATTCCCCTGATACTTGTGAGTCTCAAGATCCTTGGATCCCTTGTCCTCGGTTGCTCAGGTGGATACCTTGTCTAAGCACCTGGCTATTGTTCTGGCTCACCTCCTACCACACACCCACTGTGATCACAGTCCTTGCACTCCCATAGCCCTCATTCTGGCCCCCTTCAATTGCCAGGTATCCTTTACAAGGTCCCTGTCCTTGGATTCACATCCGGGCCAGAGCGCCTTATGAAAAACAGAACCTGCCCCTCACATGGGCCACTTACTCTTCTTCGGTGCTTCGTTCTGCACCAGGAACCCTGATACCTGTTGTGACCCTTGGCCTGAAGCCTGTCTGCACCCTGATGGACCCCCTGCCTTCCCTCCCAAGTCTTTTCCACTGTCCTAAGCCCCCTGCCCAATCCCTGGCACTTGGCACTCCATTACCTTGCCTGGCTCCTCACTTGAGCCTCTGGTGGCCTTCCGTGTTCCTTTCTTTTCTGGGCTTTGTCTGAAGGCCCCTCATGGGGCCGCTTCTTTCCTCCCCTTGGCTTTCCTGTACTGCAGTACCCTAGTACAATCTTGCCTTACTGGTCCTGCCCTTCCCTTCTCTCCCCTGGTCTGGGCCAGCCTCTAGGTCCCTTTTCTTAGCTAATTGCTGGGGTCTTGGACCCCACCCAACCCAGACCTGTCCTGCAGCCTTTGAGCTTGTGCCCTCATCAGCCCTCTTTTTTTTTTTTTTTTCTATCTCTCCCAAGCCCACTTCCCTGATCCCCTTCCCAGGATGCTCACCAGGCCAGGTACTTAACCTGGCCTTGTGACCATGTGGGCTTTCTTTGGAAAAAATGTAGCCCTGCCCCTTGTCTGGGCCCTTTGGCCTCCCTGAGCCTGTGGCCTGCTACCCAGTATTGACCCCCTGCAGTGGACCTGGGATTTCATCCTTCCTCCCACTGCACCACCTGCTCAGATTTCTCCCCATCCTCCCCTCCCCATTCATTCCCATTTTCATTCACCCTGCCCTTGATGCTAGCACTTTGCTTTCCATTACTGGGCACAGCTCCTTGCTTGAGCCCCTGGCTGCTTTTCCGTGGGACCCTTTCCCTTTCCTTGGTTTTAGCCCTCTTTTTATAGTCCCCATCCTGTGGCACCCCTCTGTTCCACTGGTGCTATGATATACCGGCACTGAGGGGACCCTTCGCTTTCCCTGCTTCTCCCTAGCCTGCGCTCCTCAAATGGGTCCAGGCTGCCAACCGACCACCCCCACAACCTCCATACGCCAGGTATCCCCTCAGAGTGCCCTATTTTGACCTTCCTTAGGTCCAGGTCGCTCTCTGAGTGTGTACTCACCTGGGTAGAGGAGCCAAATTGGCTGGCCTCTGATCCCTTAAGGCTCCTTATGGAAAACACAGGCCTGTACCTTGCCTGAGTCCCCTTTGCTGCCTGAACCTTGAGTCCTGGCTGTTAACATGCAATTTGCTCCAACCCAGCCCTGAGAGATCCACTCCCTTCCCTCCCCTGCCCTCTACCCTTGCATGCTGCAACTACCCACTCTCCCTAACCCTATTTGTGCTTCAGTTCCCAAGCCTGGTGCTCACATGAGCCCTTGACATTGTTCCTCAGGTCACTTGGCATAGCGTGGGATTTCTTCCTTTTGGATCTGACATGGAGGCCCCTTACACGGGACTGCCAGCCTCCTCCCTTAGGTGCCCATTGTGCTTTACTTTGTCTCCATGTACTTCCGCAACCCTTTTTCCTGTTCCTCTGGGCTTTCTCCTGGCGCTTGCAGGTTTCCTGCTCCTTGGGTCCCTCATCCATTGTGAGTCAGGTGGGTCCTTTGCCTGGGCACCTGGCTTGGATGCTGGACCTTGCCCCCCTAAAACACCCACCGAGACCCCCCCTCCCGGCCATATGCTCCCATTACCCTCCTCCTTTTCCAGGTCCTTGTCCCTGGATTCTCATCTGGGCCAGAGCCACTTATGGGAAACTGAGTCTTGCCCCTTGCCTGGGCCCGTTTATCTTTCTGGGCCTTTGACCCTGAACCCACAACCCTGACACCTGGCAGTCGCCCTGGGCCAGGAGCCTGCCTGGCCCCTGTTGGATCCTCTGCCAACCTTCCATAGCCTTGTCCACTCTCCTGAGCCCCTTGCCTATGCCTTGGCTCTCTATTTCCTGGCTGCTTTCTTGCTTGAGACCCTGGGGGACCTTCTTGCTCGGTGTTTCCCTCGGCTTGGACTGCAAGCCTCACTGGGGCCAGTATCCTACTCCCCTTGGCTTCCCTGAACTTTAGATCCCTACTGTCACCCATCTGCCCAGGCCCACCTTTCCCTGCCCTTTCCTGGCCTGGGCCCTCCTGTTGGTCCTTAGCCTGGGCTCCAATCTGGAGTCCTGTCACACACCCCATTAACACCCTTCCTCTGGCTCTTCACTCTGTACCCTCCTTCATCCCTCCTGTTGTGCTTTTTCCTGGAGCAGGGTCCTCCTGCTCATTGGGTCCCTAATACCTTTTGGGGGATCAGTCCTTTGCCTGTGCTCCTTGTTTGGGTCCTAGCTCTTGCTCATCTCTGCCCCCACCGAGACCCCCCACTGTGCCCTCACATTGCACTCCTCCTGGACCCTGTTTCTTTACAGGCCCTTTGGCTTGGTCCCTGGCCCTTGATCCTCATCTGGGCCAGGGCGCCTTATGGGAAAAAGAACCCTGACCCTCGGCTAGCAACTTGCTCTCCCTAGACGCTTGGGGCAGCACTCAGAACCCTGACACCTGGTAGTGGCACTGGGCCTCTAAACGTCCTCCCCCCTGCTGGATCTCCTGCCTTCCCTCCCCAGAACTTTCCACTGTCCTGAGACACCTGCCCCAGTGCTTGATATTGTCTCTCCATTACCTGGATTAGCTACTCTCTTGAGCATCTGGGGGTCCGCCTTACTCCATGCTTCCCTGGGCTTTAACTGTGGGCCTCACTGGGGCCACTTCCCTGGTCCCCTTGCGTTCCCTGCATCTCAGAACCCTAGTGCAATCCATGCCTGCCCAGCCCCGCCCTTCTCTGCTATCCCCTAGCCTGGTCCCTCCTCTAGGTCCCTAGCCTGGGCTCCTTTCTGTGGTCATGTCCCACACCCCACAAACACCCTTCTCAAGCTGTGCCCTCCTTTGGCCCTCCTGATGTCCTTGTCCCTGTTGGCTTCTTTTCCAGATATCTTTCACAGGATGCTCACCAGAGCCAGGGGATGGAACTGGGATGTTTGGCCCTGCGGTATTCCTTTTGGAAAAGGTAGCAGTGCCCCTTGCCTGGGGGCTTTGGCCTCCTTCAGCCTAAGCTCTGCTACTCAATCCTGAAACCTCACAGTGAATCTGGGCCATGATCCCTCCTCACCCTGTGCCACCCATTCCCCTTAATCCCTTTTACCCCCATATTCCACTTCAGCCAGGATAGAGGGGACTCGCCCTTCCTGATAGAAGGCCACTTCCACCTGGGATTCAAGGCAGCTCCTATAGCCCCAAAGCCAGGGTAGAGGGACTCCCTCCTCCATGCAGGAGGCCCATCCAACCTGGGTGTTGAGGGAGCTCCTCTACTGCTGCAGCCAGGTTATAGGGCACTCACCCCTGTAGGTGGGTGTCCTCGCACACGTGGGTGTTGGGTTGAACTCAAAACAGCCACAGCCAGGGTAGAGGTGACTTGCCCCTCCAGGTGGGAGACCCCAGCCACCTGGGTTTTGGGGGAGCTCATATACCACCAAAGCCAGGGTAGAGGGGATTTGCAACTCCAGTCCCCTCTACCCTGGGTATCTTGGTATATAAGCTCCCTGCAACACCAAGGAAGGAGGGGTTTCCTTTCTGGAGGGGCGAGTCCCCTCTGCCCTGGCTACTGTGGTATATGAGCTCCCCTGACACAAAAGTTGGAGGGGTCTTCCAACTGGATGGGAGAATAACCTCTACCCTGCCTGCAATGGTATAAGTAATCCCCCTGGCACCCAGAATGTGTCTCCAGCCTGGAGGGTGGAGTCCCTTGTACTGTGGCTGCAGCCATAAAGGAGCTCCCCCCAACACCCAGGTGGAATGGTAATCAGTCTGGAGGGGCGAGTCCCTTCTACCCTGGCTGCAAAGGTGTATGTGTTTCCCTAGACACCCTGGTGGGAGGGGTCTTCAGTCTCTAGGGGAAATTACCCTCTACACTGTCTACAGCAGTAATGGAGCTCCCCTTATACTCATTTGGGAGGGGTCTCCTGCCTGGATGGGTGAGTCCACTCTACCCTGGGTGAGAAGCTCCCCCAGACACCCAGGTGGGAGGGGTCTCCCAAATGGAGGGACAAGTTTACTCCACCCTGGCTGCGGCGGTATAGGAGCTCTCCAGGGAAGAAACACCTCCCATCTATACTGCCTTAGCCAGGGTAGAGGGGACTTGCACCTCCAGGCAAGAGACACCTCACACCTGGGAATGGGGGTAAGTCCTATACTGCCTTAGCCAGGGTAGAGGGTACTCGCCTCTCCAGGCAGAAGACTCCTCCCACCTGGGTGTCAGGTGAGCTCATATACCCCAGCAGCCAGGGTAGAGGTAACTCACACCTTCGACCCTGCTGCATCGGTATAGGAGCTCCCTAGGACACCCAAGTGGAAGAGGTCTCCCATCTGGAGAAGTGTTCCCACTACTCTGCCTGCGGTGGTATAGGAGCTCCTCTGACACACAGTTGGGAGGGTTCTCCCACCTGGAGGAGCGAGTACCCTCTTCCCTGGATGCAGCAGTATATGAGTTACCCCCAACTCCCAGGTCAGAGGGGTTTCCCGCCTGAAGGGGAAATTAACCTCTACCATGGCTGCGGTGGTATAATAGCTCTCCCAGACACCCAGGTAGGAGAGGTCTTCTGCCTGGAGGGGCGAGTCCACTCTACCCTGGCTGTGGTGGTATACAAGCTACCCCCACACACAGGTAGGAAGGGTCTCTTGCATGGATGGGCAAGTCCACTCTACCCTGGCTACCATAGTATAGGAGCCTCTCCCATACCCATATGGGAGGTGTCTCCCGCCTGAAAAGGTGAGTACCTTTTTCCCTGGCTCCAGTGTTATACTAGCTTTCCCTGACACTCAGGTGGGAGGGATCTCCTACCTGGAGTGGTATGTACCCTCTCTCCTGGGTGGGATGGTATATGAGCTCCCCCCGACAATGTGGTGGGAGGGTACTCTTGTCTGGATGGGCCAGTCCCCTCTACCTTGGCTGCTGCAGGATAAGCAATCCCTAGGACACCAGGGTGAAAGTCCTCTTCCGCCTAGGGTTTCCAGTTCCTGCTACCTTGCCTGCAGCTGTGTAAGAAGCCCCCCTCCCCAAGACACAAAGGTGGGAGGAGTCTCTCACCTTTAGGGGCGAGTTTCCTCTACCTTGTCTAGGGTGGTATACAAGCTCCCCGGGAAACTCAGGTGAGAGTGGTCTCCTACTTGAAGGGGGGAGTCACCTCTACCCTGGTTACAGAGGTATAGGACCTCCCCCTGACACCCAGGTAGGAGGGGTCTCCCGGCTGTATTGACAAGTACACTCTAACCTGCCTGCAGTGGTACATGAGCTCCCTGTGACAACCAGTTGGGAGGGGTCTCCCCTATAGAGGGGTGAATCACCTCTACCTTGATTCAGAGGTGTATAAGCTATCCAAAGACACCCAAGTCGGAGGGGTCTCCCACATGGAGAGGTGAGTCCCTTCTACCTTGGCTTGAGTGGTACACAAAATCCCCCACCCTACACCCAGGTGGGAGAAGTCTCTGGCTTGGAGGGGAGAATCCACTCTACCCTGGCTGTGGCGGTAAAGGAGTTCCAATGAAACCTGGTAGGAGAGGTGTCCCGGTTGGAGGGGAGGGTCCCCTCTACGCTGGCTGCTGCTATACACATGCTTTCCCAGACACCCAGTTCGAAGGAGACTTTTGCCTTGAGGGGCAAGTCACATCTACCCTTGCTAAGGTTGTATAAATGCCCCCCCACACACACACACACTCAGATGAGAGGGGTCTCCCACTGGAGTCACGAGTGCCCTCTACCCTGGCTGGTGCCCTATAAGTACTGCAGAAACACCAAGTTGGAGGAGTCTCCCGCCTAAAGAGGCAAACCCCTCTACCCTGGCTCTGGCAGTATAGGAGCTCCCCATGACACCCAGGTGGGAGGGTCTCCCACCTGTAGGTGTGAGTCACCTGTATCCTGACTGCGGAGTTATTCGAGCTCCCCCAACACCCAGGTGGGAGGAGTCATCTGCCTTTTGGGGCAAGTCCCCACTCTCCTGGCTGTGGTGGTATATGAGCTCCACCAGACACCCAAGTGGGAGGGGTAACCCGCTTGGAGGGGTTACCCTCTTGGGTGGTATGTCCTTCCTGTAGTGGCGAGTCTTCTCTATCCTGCCTTATGTGGCATATGAACACCCCTGACAACCATGTGTGAGGGATCTCCCTTCTAGTGGTATGAGTCCCCGCTATCCTGGTTGCGGCAGTACACGAGCTTCCCCCTCAATACGCAGATGGGAGGGACTCATGCCTGGAGGGGCCATTCCCCTCCACCATGGCTAAGGCGGTATAGGTACACAAACTTCTCTAAAAACAGGTGGGAGGGGTCTTCCACCTGGAGGTGCAAGTCCCCTCTCCCTTGGCTTCAGAGGAATACAAGCTCTGCCTTCACCCAGTTAGGAGGGGTCTCCCACCTGGAGGGGCGAGTCCCCTCTACTTTGACTGGAGCCTTATAAGGGTTCGCGGGACACCCAGGTGTGAGGGGTCTCCCCCGTGCAGGGGTGAGTCCCATTTACCCGGGCTGTGGCGGGATACAAACTCCACTTGACACCCTGGTGAAAGTGTTCACCTGCCTTCATGGGCTAGTCCCTGCTACCCAGCTGCAGTTGTATAAGAACCCCCCACACACAAACACACCCAGGTGGGAGGGGTCTCCTGCCTGGGGAGGCGAGTCCCCTCTACACTGGCTAAGGCAGAATACAAGCTCGCCCTGACATCAGCGTGGGAGTGGTCACCCGCCTAGAAGGGAGAGTCCCCTCTAGTCTGGAAGCCGGTGTATAAGCTCCCCAGGACACCCAGGTGGGAGAGGTGTCCAGTATGGAGGGGTGATTCCCCTCTACCCAGTCAGCCTTGGTTTCCGAGCTCTCCCCCATGCCCAGATGAGAGGGGTCTCACACCTGAAAAGGGGGAGTCCCCTCTACCCTAGCTGCAATGGCATAGTAGCTTTCCCTGACACTATTTCAGGAGGGTTCTCCTGCCTGAAAACGTGAGTACCCTGTACACTGGCTGTGGGGGTAGAGAAGCTCTCTCTTACACACAGTTGGGAGGGGTCTTCAGCCTGGAGGGGCGAGTCCCCTGGACCCTTGCTGCAGTGAAATACATGCTCCCCCAGACACCAATATGTGACAGGAACTCAGGCTAAAGGGGCGAGTCCCGTCTACCATGGCTGAGGCTATATAAGACCTCCTCCAACACCAGTTGGGAGGGGTCTCCCCCCTTGAGAGGGCGGTATAGAAGCCCCCCTACACACCCAGGTGGGAGTGGTCTCATGCCTGAAGTGTCTAATCCCCTGTACCCTGGTTGCATCCATAAATAAGCTCTCCTAGACACTCAGGTGGAGAGGTGAGTCCTGGAGGGGTGAGTCCCCTCTATCCTGGCTGCTAAGATATATGATTTTCCCCCAATCACCCAGGTGGGAGGGGTCTGAGGTCAGAGGGGTGTGTCCCCTCAACCCTGGCTACAGTGGTGTATGAATTCCCTTAGACACCCAGTTTTGAGGGGTCTCTCACCTGTAGGGGAGATTCACCTATACCCTTGCTGCAGCAGTAATGGAGCTCCCTCTACACCCATTTGGGAAAGGAATTTTGCCTAGAGGGGTGAGTCCACTCTACCATGGCTGAGAAGGTGTATATGCTCCCCCAGACACCAGGTGGGAGGGGTCTCCCAAAAGGAGGGAAGAGTCTACTGTACCCTGGCTGCAGCAGTATAGGAGCTCTTGCCCATATCAAGAGGGGAGGGTCTTCCTCCTGATGGGATGAGTCCTCTCTACCCTGGCTGCTTTGGTACACTAGCTTTCCTTGACAACCATGTAGGAGGGGTCTCCAGCCTGTATCTGAGAGTCCACTCTACCCTGGCTGCAGTGGTATCACCTCCCCCTCGACACACAGATGGGAGGGGTCTTCCACCTACAGGGTCTTCCCTCTAGCCTGGTGTGGGAGGTGTAGGAGCTCACCCAAACAGGAAGGAGGGTTCTTCTGCTTGGAAGGGCGAGTCCCCTCTATTCTGGCTGCTATGGTATACGAGCTCCACCCCATACCCTGATGGGAGGGGACTCTCACCTAAAGAGTTGAGTCCCCTCTACCCTGGGTGCAGTGGTTTAATAGCTTTCTCTGACATCCAGGTTGGATGGACCTCTTGCCTGGAGGGGCATGTTCCCTCTAACCTGGCTGCTGCTGTAATCAAGCTCCCCAGGACATCGATGTGGGAGGGGCCTCCTGATTGGAGGGCCAAGTCCCCTCTACCCTGGCTGCAGCAGTATAGGAACTGCTCCTGACACCCATGTTTGAGGGGTCTCCAGCCTAGAGGTGCAAGTTTCCTTTACCCTGGGTTCAGTTGTATAGGAGCTCCCCTAGACAACCAAGTGGAAGGGATCTCCCATCTGGAGGGGCGAGTCTCCTCTACCCTGGCTGTAGCAGTATAAGAACTCCCTCTGAAACCCAGGTGGGAGGTGTCTCTCACCGAGATGGTTTACTTCTCTCTACCCTGGCTGAGGGGTGTACCAACTCTCCCAGACACCTAGGTGGAAGGGATCTCCTACTTGGAGGGGCAAGTACCCTCTATTCTGGTTGCTGTGGTATAGGAGCTCCCACCCCATATCCAGATGGGAAGGGTCTCACGCCTGAAGGGTCAAGTCCTCTCTCTCGGCTGCAGTGGTTTACTAGCTTTCCCTGACACCCAGGTTGGATGAGTCTCTCGCCTGGATGAGCGAATCCCCTCTACCCTGGCTGCAGAAGTAAAGGATCTCCCCATGACACCCAGGTGGGAGGGTCTCCATCCTGGAGAGGCAAGTCCCCTCTACACTGACAGCAGTGGTATAGAAGGTTCCCCCATACACCCAGGTGGGAGGGTTCTCCCGCCTTGAGTGACGTGGTATACTAGCTCCCCCTGACACCCATTGGAAAGGCTGTGGTGGTATATGAGCTCCCGCTGACAGCCAGGAAGAGGCGTCTCCCGCGTTAATGAGCGAGTCTCCTCTAACCTTCCAAAGGGGGGTATATAAGTTCCCTGTGACACCCAGGTGGGAGAGGTCTCCTGCCTGGAGGGGTGAGTCCCCACTACCTAGACTGAAGCGATATGTGAGGTCTCCCCACACACACCCAGGTGGGAGTTTCTCCCACCTGAAGAGGCAAGTCACCTCAACCCTGGATACAGTGGTTTACTAGCTTTCCCTGACACCCAGGTTGGATGGATCTCCCGCCTGGAGGGGCGAATCACCTCTATCCTGGCTGACGCGGTATACTAGCTCCCCCTGATATCCATGTTGAAGGGGTCTCCCGATTGGAGGCACAGGTCCCCTATACCATGGCTGCAGTTGTATAGGAGCTCACCCTACACCCAGGTGGGAGGGGTCTCCCGATTTGAGGGGCGTGTCCCCACTACCCTGGCTGTGAAAGTATAGGAGCTCACCCAGATACTCACATAGGAGGGATCTCCTGACTGGAAGGGTAAGTCCGCACTACCCTGGCCGCAGCGGTATAGAAACTACCACTGAAACCCAGGTGGGAGGGGTTTCCCGTCTAGTGGTGCGAGTCCCCTCTTCCCTGGCTTCAGCGGTACAGGAGTTCAACAGGACACCCAAGTGAAAAGGGGCTCCCTCCTGGAGGTGCCGCAGTCTGGCTGGGCACAAAATAACTGAGCCGCCAAGAGGCACTTGTAGGTTCAAACAGGAACTACTTTATTGCCCCAACTCACACCAGCACTACACGCTCACTCCCCGGAAACTCTCTCTGCCCTCCAACAGGCCCCATGGGAACTCAACTGGAACTCTCCGAGAACTCAAAAGTAGCGGGTGCCAGAGGCAGCAGGATCTTCCCTATTGCCCCACAGCAGGGGTCTATATACAACTGAATACACAGGCTGTTAAAATCCAATATCATCCAGTCACAGCAATTATATACAGCTTAACTTAATTATCATCATCTTAATGGCTCTCTGGCATCACCTCCCAACCACCCCTTCTGGCAAAATACCAGGCACCATACCGACTCGGCTGTGGCTCTCAACATCTCTCCCCTTCTGTTTAATTAAACAACAAGCATGTGGTTTAAGGACCGTGCCTGTCTTAGGTTGTCCAATACTACATATGGTCCTTACCCATCATCAGATGAGCTGAACTCAAGGCGTCAGCCTCCTGTCTTAGGTTGGTAACATTGCAATTGGATTTTGCCCATCATTGACTACCTGCCCAGCATACAGCCATACTTCTGAATACCGACCATCACAAGAAGAAGGGAAGAGGATACAAAATGCCATGACACCAAGCCAATTGATGGTTCCTTATGGAAAAATTTTACCACTGATAACACCATCAGCAATAATACCCCATCACTACCACAAGTCGCTGCACCAAAAGAGAGTTCACAATGCATACAAGTTATACATATTCCAGGCAAGTTCTACAAGCAGTTCAAAGCAGAGGAATCCATCAATATATCCATGTCCTCCAAAAAAAATCAACTTCTTGATTGAGCATCACTTATTGAGTTACATTATTCATTGATGCATCAGTTTATACAATTTGTTGTGACAGCTATTGCAGAAGCTATAGTTTGGTTTTATCTTTGTGTTCAGTGGCACTGGGATAAAGATAGGAATTCTGGCAATGATGGCTAAAACAAAATAAGTAACTTTCCAGCAGGCACTAAAAAAAGCAAATTTCTAAACAATTTAGTATCCTGAACAAAATTAGATATAATGAAAAGGATAGGTGAAAGTAAACAAACAGATCTGCTATCTTCCTTTCTTTGTTCACATTTTAAAACAATCCTAAACAGCTGTTTACCCAATTTAAATTAAACCATTTAAATCACATGAATAATATATATATATATATATATATATATATATATATATATATATATATATATATTTCCATTTTTTCATGAGCGCTCCTCATATATGATATATGGACATATGCACATACAGACATACAACACAAAACACAAGTGTGCACACATAATACAGTACTACAACACATAACCTAATAGTAAAGCCCTTGTAGCTTTCGCAGGTGAAATCCCCATTGCAATGCTCAAAAACTCCACAGTCAAAAAATAGAGCTGATCAGAAAAACATTAACTTAGGTCTGTATGAGCTCAAAAAATAAAAAAAAAGAACTTTATAATATTGGAAAGGGCAATAATAAAATAGATATTGAAAAAAAAAACATCCTGGTTACCACCTGGGTTTGACTCTTCTTTTGATATCCCATCCTTCTTCCTGTAACTTGCATATGGGTCTAAAGGTATTCCCACAAGCAAGCCCCAAGGTTTTTTTTGTTTTGTTTTGTTTTGTTTTTTTTTACATTTGAAATAGGTGTTCATTATTCATTAGCCTACAAGTGTGGGAGAACTACTGTGGCAGATGTAAGGATAGCCAAACTCGAGTTCTGGATATCAGCTGTTATGGATTTGAGCCAAATTATCTTCTTATTGGTCTGTAGAAATTGCTTTAGTTACTCTCTCTGGAGTCCAAATTGGCTGCAATTCTCCCTGTGGAAACACACAAACAGAACAACGACTCCAGACAATTGCTGGGTCAGGACCTTTCATTGTCCTGTTAGAATATCCTTCCAAAGTACCTTGGGATTATGTACATTTTTGTACACATGAGTCTTTCCACAGCAATAAGCCCCGATGAATCCAAATTTTAAAAGTTTAGAGTTAAAAGCATTATTTTAAGTTTATTTTGGGGGGATATATATACCCCTTCCCAATTCCCTCTTTTTACTTTAATAAGTACATTTTAATAGTTTGATGAGCTCTTTCAACTATTCCTTATCCCTGTGGATTGTATGGGATTCCTGTTATATGAGTAATGCCAAATGATGAGCAAAATTGTTTAAAAGAGGTAAAAGTATCGCCAGGGCCATTATCTGTTTTTAACTGTTTTGGAACACCCACAATGGCAAAATTTTGTAAGCAATGAGCTATAATATCTTTAGTTTTTTCTCCACATGAAGGGAGCCCATCAAAAATCTGGAAGAAGTATCAACTGTAACATGCAAATATTTTAATTTTCCAAATTCTGGCAAGTGTGTGATATCCATCTGCCAAATATGGTTAGGTATCAGTCCTCTAGGATTGACTCGAAGATTAACTTGTGGTAAAAAGGTCACACAATTTTGACATTGTTTTATTATTTGTCTAGCTTGTTCCTTAGTTATTTTAAAATGCTTTTGTAAAGTATTAGCATTCACATGGAACCTTTTATGAAAATTTATAGCTTCTTCTATTGTAGAGAAAATATGTATGTCATGTGTATTTTTATCTGCTAAATCATTGCCCAAACTAAGGGCTCCAGGCAATCCTGTATGTGCCCTGATATGTCCTATAAAGAATGGATCTTTCATGTCCCAGATTAGACTTTGTATAGTGGAAAGCAAAGAGAAAACAGTAGAGGAAGGGGAAATCTTACCTGCATCTTCAAGAGATACTATAGCATTAACTATAGCATTAACTATATACTGACTATCAGAAAATAAATTAAATACAGAATCTTTAAACATCATAAAAGCTTGTAATACTGCATTAAGCTCTACCTTTTGAGCTGATTGTTTGGGTACTAAAAATGTAAAAGCTTGATCAGGGGTAACTATTGTTGCTGTACCATTATTTGACCCATCAGTGGTTATATTTGGAGCATTCATGATAGGTGTTTTTATTTTTTTGTAATTTTTGAAAAAAAACTAAATGATGTGAAGACCAAAAAGACAACAAAGGATTAGATGGGAAGTGGTAATCAAATCAACAAATAGATTTTCACATCATTATTGCCCAAGTATTTAACTCATTAGCTAACTCATCAATTTGATCCATTGTATATAGAGAAATGATTTTATTGGGAGAAATTCCAAACACTCCCTTTGCTGCTTTTATTCCTTTGGGTATTAATTGTCCTAAAGCCTCAGGATAACCAGTGAGATTTACGTTAGGAGAATAAGATAAATGTATCCATAATAATGGACCTTCTTGCCAAAATACTCCTGTAGGAATATTTTTTGTTGGTAGTACCATAAATAATAAAGGCAAATGTATATCAATTCTATCCAAATGTATATTTTCCATATATGTTTCAATGATTTTTAATGTCTTTCTTGCTTCAGGTGTTAACTTGTGGGGTGAATTTGGATCTCATGGACCTTTCAGGATACCAAATAAATGTCCCAACTCTCCTGTTGGTATGCCTAGGTAAGGCCTTATCCAATTTTTGTCTCCTAATAACTTTTGAAAGTTGTTAAGTTATTTGAGTTGATCTACTCGTATTTGAATTTTTGGTTGATGGATCATGGCTAAGGATAATAGAACTACTAAATAATTAATTGGAAAATTTAATTGTACTTTATCTATTTCTATTTCTAGATTATAAATTTTAATACGTTTGTAAGTGTGGCATAACATTCCAGCAATGTGTTTTTATCTTTGTGTGCTACTAATACATCATCCATATAGTGAAATATTTGTAGTTCAAGATTTTTATTTCTAAGTGGCTGGATTGCTTTGTTAACATAAATTTGACACATAGTTGGGCTATTAGCCTTCCCTTGAGGGAGTATATTCCATTCACATCTTTGATCAGGACTTTCATGATTCTGTGCAGGGATAGTAAATTCAAAACGTGGGCTATCCTCAGGATGAATTGGAATTGAAAAAAGAATCTTTACTATCTATAAATAAAACATACCAGGTTTTTGGCAAACAGATAATTGGGGAATCCCTGCAGGTCCCATAATAAACATCTCATTATTAATGGCTCTTAAATATTGCAATAAGCTCCATTTACCAGATTTCTTTTTGATGACAAAAATGGGAGTATAATGGGGAGATACAGAAGGTTGCATATGTCCCTCTGAAAATTGTTGTTTGACCAGGTCATGGGCTGCTTGTATCTTTTCTTTAGTCAGGGGCCACTGAGGAACTCATACTGGCCTTTCTGATTTCCAAGTAATTTTTATTTCTCAGTCACCCCTCCTGAAAACCCAATCCATGTCTATCTTTTCCTTGATCTATTTGTATTGGTGCCACTATATTTTGTCCTTTTTCTCCTAATCCTTTAACTTTCCTAAAACCTTGTCTGGTCATAATAGTGGGCACATTTGAATTGATGTTATTTGTTAATGTTAGTCCTAATTGATTTAGGACATCTCATCCCCATAAATTTATAGGAAGATGATCCAATACATATGGCTGTATAGTTCCTTCACTTCCTTCATGATCCTTCCAATGTAATACCATTGCACATCTATGGGGATTAGTTGCCACTCCTGGTATCGGAGCATTTGAGTGGCTTGTTGTAATGGCCAATGTTTTGGACATTCTTGATGAGAGATGATGCTAACTTCTGCACCTGTATCCAGTTGCCCATTAAATTCATGTAATTGAATATTTAGTTTTAGCATGGGGCTAGAATCTAAATTTAAAGAAAGCATTGCCCAATCTACACCTGTGGAACCTAATGCCCTGGAAACTCTTTCTTTAGTATGGCTGGAAAATTTATCATGTAGGCTAGTTATTATTAATAACTGTGTTATTATATCACCTGGTGAAATTACTGATATACTGCTTGGAAAACTGGCTATCATTTTTATTTCACCTTCATAATCGGGATCAATTACCCCAGGAATTTTCATAAGTCCTTTTAGAGTAGAAGAACTTCGTCCTAATTATAAGCCTACTGTTGCTCGGGGAAGAGGTCCTTTTACCCTTGTGGGAATGATTTGAACTCCCATCTCTGGAGTTAATACTGCTCTGGTGGAGGCACAGATGTCCGATCCTGTGCTCCCTCTGGTTTGTCTAATGAGGGATCTAAAGGATAATGTGTCCTGGGAATTACCCTGATGGTGTTGCTGGGTTCTTCCAGTGCCCCGTATATTTGTGGTTGTGAGCCCTGGAGCATTGGGCCCCCCTGTCCATTTTTTGGCAATGGAGCCCGATGCTTTTCTCCATGATATCATGGGTAAACACCTGGTCCTTGTCTGTTTTTTGATAATGGAGTACCCTCTATGGTGGTTTGAGAATGGCATTCATTAGTCCAATGTATCCCTCTATGGCATCGTGGGCAAATACCTGGTATTCTACCCCTTTGATCATATCCAGTTTTGTTAAACCCTCCTCCTATGGAGCAACACCTTCTAAAATGTCCTGTTTGTCCACAATTGTAGCATGTTTTTGGCCTGGCACATACACCTAAAGCCTGTTGTACTGCAGCTGCCAAGACTTGCCCTTGTTCATTAATGTCTCTACATAATTTAACATATGTGTTTAAATCTACATGTTTTCATGGTTTTATGGCATCCTTGCACCATCTATTTGCTTGTTCATATGCTAGCTGTTTAATTAATGGCATTGCTTGTTCTGTATCCCCAAAAACTCTTGTAGCTGTTTGAATAAGCCTATCTACAAATTCAGTGTAAGGTTCATTAGCTCCTTGTATTACCTTAAATAATTGACCTTGTAAATCTCCATGTCCTTGTAAATTCTTCCATGCCCTAACCACATATGCAGCAATTTGTGAGTATATGGCAGGATCATATCCAATTTGTTGCTGTTGACCCTCATAAGGTCCCTTTCCCAACAACATATCTAGATTTCTCTGAGGATAACCGGCTGCTGCATTTTGCCCATCCATCTCCATGAAAAATTCCTGATTGGCAACATTCCATAACAGATATTGTCCTCCATTTAGCACAGCTTTACACATACTAGCCCAATCTGCTGGCATCATGTCCAAGATGGATTCGACCATACTTACAGTGAAAGGTGCTTGAGGACCATAGGTTGTTACAGCCTCTTTCTGCTGCTTCACTGTTTTGAAATCTAGAGCATGATGAATTCGCTGCCCTCCTGTCATCTCAAATACAGGGCATGCTTATCTTTCAGGTCCTGTCTCAGGATCCCATCTATCAACTACGGGGGTTGGGAGCCACCCAGCATATGTCGTCTCCATAGGTGGAGCTGTTGGATGGACACTTACGCCCTTTGGTGATAGAAAGTTGTTAGTAGCATCGTCCTGTTGTAATCTCTCCCCTGATAGCCTTTCTCCTTTAAACTTCCTTCCTCTGTCTGAGTAGCTCAAGAGACCGTCTCTTTTTCTTGATCTAACATGTCTTCTACCATAGTCTGAACTGAAGGCTTTGGACTAGGTAAATAAAATCATATCATCATCCACATCATCCACATCATCCAGTTGGCAATATGCCAACTGGCAGAGTTCCTGGGTTTTTCTTATCCCTCTCCCTTAAATCTTCACCATGATCATCCCATTGTGATATATTCAACAACACCTCCTTAAAAAGCCATGGGCTACATTTTTGTATTGTATCAACGTATGCCCTAACTGTTCTTGGTTTTACTGGGGAGCCTCCCTCCTCTAGCAATTTACTTAACACTCTTTTGGTTTGTTTTTTACCAATTTCTGATCCCATATTTCTACTATAAAGATAATGCAACCCAACAAGATAACACAAAACAAAACCGAAACTGAATGAAACAAAAACGGAACAAAAATGCATTGTATCAATTTTCCTATTTTCTTGAAATATATATTCGTGGTCTATCTTTATCTCTTCCTCAGGGCTGAACAACTTTTCTAGCATCCTATTTATTTCTAGGGGCAGGCAACTTGAAACAGAAATGTAACAAATCAAAACAAGAACACATTTTTTTTTGAAATGGTCACCAATTCTCTTGCCCTGCCCTCAGGGGTGAGCAATTTCACTTACCCCCAAGCTTCAGGCATCCCCCGCATGGGCCACAAAATGCCACAGTCTTGCTGGGCACAAAATAACTGAGCCACCACAAGGCACTTGTAGGTTCAACAGAAACTACTTTATTGCCCTGACTCTCACGGGCACTCCATGTGCACTCCCCGGAAACTCTCTCTGCCCTCCACCAGGCTCCGTGAGAAGTCAACAGGAATTCCAGGAACCCTGGGAGTAATCAAAGGGAACACAATGGGAACTCCAGTGAGAACTCAAAAGTAACAGGCGCCTAAGGCAGCAGAAGCTGCCCTATTGCCAGACAGCAGGGGTCTATATACAACTGAATACACAGCCTGTTACAATTCAGCATAATCCAGTCACAGCAATTATACACAGCTTAACTTAAATATCATCATCTTAATGGCTCGCTTGCATCACCTCTCAACCACTCCTTCTGGAAAAATGCCAGGCACCATCCCGACTCAGCTGTGGCTCTCAACATGGAGGGGCGAATCCCCTCTATCCTGGCTACAGGGGTATAAGAACTCTCCCTAAAATCCAGGTGGGAGGGGTCTCTTGCCTGGAGGGGCAAGTCCCCTCTACCTTGGCTTTGGAGATATACAAGCTCTCCCTCACACACAGGTGGGAAGGGGTCTCTCGACTGGAGCAGCTAGTCTCCTCTACTTTAGCTCTTGCCTTATCAAACCTCCCATTACAACCAGGTGGGAGTGGGCTTCGCCTGAAGGAGTGTGTTCCCTCAGTGCTGGCTGTGGCAATATAGGAGCTCTTCTGGACACCCAGGTGGGAGGGGTCTCCTGCCTGTAAGGGCGAGTTCCCTCTACCATGGCTGCTGCAGTAATCAAGCTCCCCTGGACACCCAAGTGGGAGTGGTCTCCCGACTGGAGGGACTAATCCCCTCTACCCTGGCTGTAGAGGTTTAGGAGCTCATGCAGAATACAGGTGTGAGGTGTCTCCTGAGTGCAAGGGCAAGTCCTCTCTACCCTGGCTGCAGCTGTATAGGAACTCTCCCTGTCACCTAGCTGGGAGGGGTCTCCCACCTAGTGGGGCGAGTCCCATCTACCCTGGCTATGGTGGTATAGGAGCTTCCCCCAACACCTAGGTGGGAGGGGTCTCCGGACTGGAACAGCAAGTCCCTCTACCCTGGCTGCAGAGGTATACAAACTCCCACAGACACCCAGGTGGAGGCGTCTCCTGCTTGGAGGGGTGAGTCCTCCGCTATATGAGCCCCCTGCGCTGGACACACTGGTGGGAGGGGTCTGCCACAATAAGGGGAAAGTACTTTTTACCCTGGCTGTGGAAGGTATATAAGTTCCTGCTGAAAGCCAGGCTGGAGGTGTCTCCCACATGAATTGGTGTGTCTCCTTTACCTTGGCTCAGGTGGTATACAAGTTCCCGGACACCCAAATGGGAATGTATCCCACCTAAAGGGGTGATTCTGCTCACCCTGTCTGCGGGAGTATAAGATCCCTCCTACCCTCAGTAGGGAGGGGCCACCCACGTGGAAGGGCTAGTACTCCCCAGCTGCAGCTGTATATGAATACCCCCCCACCAGACACCCATGTGGGAAGGGTCTTCTGCCTGGAGGGATTTGTCCCTTTACCCTGGCAAGTCAGCTCTAACCTGGATGTGTGGTATAGGAACACTCCTTGACACCCAGGTGGGAGGAGTCTCCCGCCTAGAGCTGTAAGTCCCCTCTACTATCACTGCTGCAGTATAGGAGCTCCCCTGACAAACAACTGGGAGTAGTCTTCAGCAAGGAGGCTAGAGTCCTCTCTACCCTGCTGACACCCAGTTGGGAGGGGTCTCCCGCCTAGATGGGTGACTTCCCTCTACCCTGGATGAGAGGGTGTACCAGGTCTTCCATACACCCAGTTTGGATGGGTTCTTGCCTGGTGGGGAGAGACCCCTCTCTATTAGGTAAAGGATGTCAGCCTGACACCCAAGTGGGAGGGTCTCTGGCCTGGAGAGGTGAGTCCCCTCTAACCTGGCTGCAGTGGTATAGGAAGTCCCCCTGTGCACCCAGGTAAGAGGGGTCTCACGCCTGGAGAGGTAAGTCTTTTCTACCCTGGTAAGGTGCTATTCATGCACCCCCTTACACCCAGGTGGAAGTGGTCCTCCCAATGGACAACCGATTCCCCTCTATTGGCAGTATATAAGCTCCCCTGACACACAGGTGGGAGGAGTATCTCACCTGGAAGGGCAAGTGCCCTGTACTTTAGCTCTTGCCATATTAGAGCTCCCAGTACACCCAGGTGGGAGGGGTCTTCAGCCTGCAAGGGCGTGTTCCCTCTATGCTGGCTGTGGCAGTATAGGACTTCCCCTCATACACACACCCAGGTGGAAAGGGTCTCCCAAGGGAGGAGTCCCCTGTACCCTGGCTGCTGAAGTAATCAAGCTTCCCCAGACACCCAGGTGGGAGGGGACTCCCTATTGGAGGGGTGAGTCCCCTCTACCCTGACTGTGGAAATATAGGAGCTCAGCCAGACACCCAGGTGGGAGGGGTCTCCCGACTGGAAGGGCAAGTTCGCTCTACCCTGACTGTAGCGGTATAAGAGCTTCTCTGACATGCAATTGGGAAAATCTCCCCCAAGGAGGCTAGAGTCCCATCTATCTTGCTGCAGAGGTATAGGAGTTCCCCAGGACACCCAGGTGGAAGCAGTCTCCCGCTTGAAGGGGAAAGTTCACTCTGCCATAGCTCTGGTGGTATAAGAGCTCTCCCTGACACAAAGGTAGCAGGGGTCTTTTGCCTGGAGGAGTGAGTTCCCACTACCCTGGCTGCAGGGTATATGAGTTCCACCCCCTATACCCAGGTGGGAGTGGACTTCCCTCTGGAGGGGCAAATCCACTCTACCCTAACTGCAGAGGTATAGGAGCTCCCACTCCCATAACCAGGTGGCAGGGTTATCCCTCATAGAGGGTCCAGTCCCCTCTACCCTGGCTGCTGCATTATAAAAGCTCCCCATGACACCCTGTTGAGAGGGGTCTCCTGCCTGAAGGGAAAAGAACCCTCTACCTTGGCTGCGGTGGTATATGAGCTCCCCTGGACACTCAGGTGGTAAGAGTCTACTGCCTTGATACAGGAGTCCCTCTACCCTGGTTAACGTGGTATACAATCTCATTGTGATACCCAGGTGGGAGGAGTCACCTGCCTGGAGGGGCAAGTCCCCAGTAACCTGGCTGCAGAGCTATAGGAACTCCACCTACAACACTCATATGGAATGTGTCTCCTGCCTGGAGTTGCTCATCCCCACAACTTTGGCTGCAGGTTTATAAGAGCCCCCTCTGTCACCCAAATGGGAGCGGTCTCTTGCCAAGAGGGGCGATTCCCCTCGACCCTGGCTACTGCACTTTAGGAGTTACCATGACACCAGGTTTGAGGAGTCTCCAGCCTGCTGGGTAGAGTCCACTCTACACTGCCTGCTGTTGTATAGGAATTCCCTCGGAAACGCAGGTGGAAGGGGTCTCACGCCTGGAGGGGCAAGTCACCTCTACCCTGGTTGCAGCGGCATAAGAGCTCCGCCTGAAACACAGGTGGGAGGGGTTTCCAGCCTGGAGGGGCAAGTCCTCTCTACCCTGGTTATGGAGGTTTAGTATCTCTCCCAACACTCACAGGTGGGAGGGGTCTCGCGCCTGGAGGAGCAAATTTCCTCTAACCTGTTTATGCCCATATAGGAGATCCCCCTGTCACAAAGGTGGGAAGGTCTCCTGACTGGAGCAGCGAGTCCCCTCTACAATGGCTGTAGAGCTATACAACTCCCTCAGACACGCAGGTGGGAGGTTTTTCACGCATGGAGGGATGAGTCCCCTCTATCCTATAACCCTGGTGGAAGGGGTCTTTCACCAAGAGGTGCAAGTACATTCTACTGTGGCTTTTGTGGTATATGAGCTCCCACAGACAGCCCGGTTGGAGGGGTCTCCAGTTGGACTGGGCGAGTCACCTCTACCATGGCTAAGGAGGTATACAAGTTCCCCTCGATACCCAAGTGGGAGGGGTCTCCTGCCTTGAGGGCGAGTCCCCACTACCATGGCTGCAGAAGTATAGGAGCTCCCCCACACCTAGGTGTGAGGTTCTCCTGCCTGAAGGGGTGGTCCTCTCAAACCTGGCTGCGGGTGTATGAATGTCCTCTCCTTCCCCCTGGAGGGAAGGATCTCCTGCCTGGAGAGGTGAGTTGCTGCTACCCCAGCTACAGATGTATATGAATCCCACTTGCCAGACACCTATGTGGGAGGGGTATTTTGCCTGGAGAGGCATGTCCCCTCTACCCTGGCTAAGGAGTATAGGAGTTACCCCCTTTCCCGAGTGGGAGGTGTCTCAGGCCTGGAGGTGCAAGTCGCCTCTACCCTGGCTCTTGAGTTATGTGAGCTTCACCTGACACCCAGGTAGGAGGGGTCTTTTGCCTAGAGGGGCGAGTCACCTCTAATCTGGCTGTGGTGGCATATAGTTCCCCCAGACACACAGGTGGGAGGGGTCTCCCGTGTAAAGGCTTGAGTCCCCTTTATCCTGGCTGCTGTGGTATAGGAGCTTCCCTGACACTGAGGTGGGAGGAGTCTCCCACTTGGAGGGGAGAATCCCTTATACCCTTCCTACAGTGGTATAGGAGCTCACAAGGACACCAAGGTGGAAGGGGTTTCCCGCCAAAAGGGGTGAGTCCCCTCTATCCTTGCTGTGGTGGAGTATAAACTTCCAAAGACATACAGGTGGGATGGGGCCCCCACCTGGAGGAGCAAGTTCCATCTATCCTGACTGTGGCAGCATATGAGCTCCCCTGATTCCAAGGTGGGAGCGGTCATCCAACTGGAAGGGCAAGTCCCCTCTACCATTTCTGCTGCAGAATATAAGCTCTCCCTGACATCCAAATGGGAGTGGTCACCAGCCTAGTGGGGCGAGTCCCTTCTATCCTGGCTATAGCGGTATAGGAGCTACCCTGAATCACAGATGGGAGGGGTCTCCCGCATAGAGGGGTGAGTTCCCACTACCCTGGCTGGAGCAGTATACTAGCTCCCCTTCCCAACCCAGATGAGAGGGGTCTCCAGCCTGAAGGGGCAGATACCCTCTACCCTGGCTGCGGTGATACACTAGCTTTACCTGACACCCAGGAGGGAGGGTTATTCTGCCTGGAAAGGCAAGTCCCCTCTACCCTGGCTGTGGCAGTATACAACCTCCTCCCAATACCCTGGTTGGAGGGGTCTCTCGCCTGGTTTGGCAAGTACCTCTACTCTGGCTGTAATGGTATGTGAGCTCCCCTGGATATCCAGGTGAGAGGGGTCTCCCCTCTGGAGGGGTGAGTCTCCTCTACCATAGCTAAGCTGGTATACAAGTTCCCTGAGACACCCAGGTGAAAGGGGTTTCCCACCTGGAGGGGCGAGTACCCTCAACCCCGGATGCTGCAGTATTAGAGCTCTGCTGACACCCAGGTGGCAGGAGTCTACTGCCTGGAAGGTAGAGTCCCATGGACAACACCTGTGATGGTTTAGGAGCTCCCATTGATACCCAGGCAGGAGGTGTCTCCTAACTGGAGGGGCAAGTCACCTCCACCCTGAATCTGGAGATATAGGAGCTCCCCCAACACCAAGGGGGGTGGGGTCTCTTGCCTTGAGGGCCGATTCCCCTCTCCAATGGTTGCGGTGGAATAAGAGGTCCCCCTGAAATCCATGTGAAAGATGTCTAGTGCCTGGAGGGGCATGTCCAGGTTACCCTGGTTAAGGCAGAATACAAGCTTGCCCTGACACCAGATGGTAGGGGTCTCTTGCCTGGATGAACCTGTCCATTCTACCTGGTGACTGCAGTATATGAGATTCCACTGACTCCCACCTGGAGGGGCAAGAACGCTCTACCCTGGCTGCTGTGCTATATGATCTCCCCTGACACCTTGCTGGTAGGAGTCTTTCACCTGGAATGGCGAGTCTCCTCTACCCTGGCTAAGGTGTTATAAAACTTTCTCCTGACACCCATTTGGGATGGGTCTCCTCCCTAGAGGGGCGAGTCCCCACTACCCTGACTACAGTGTTATATGAACTCCCCCACCCACAACCAGTGGGCGGGTACTCCTGACTGGAGCTTCAAGTCCCCTCTACCCTGGCTGGTTGTGGCAGTATAAGAACTCCCTCTGACACCCAGGTGGAAGGGATATCCCACCTGGAGGGACGAATCCCCTGTACCCTGGCTGTGGCAGTATAAGAGCTCCCCTTGACACCCAGGTAGAAAGGGTCCCCCTCCTAGAGCAGCAAATCCCCTCTAAAATAGCTGTGGAGGTATACAAGCTTCCCCAGACACCCAGGTGGGAGAGGTCTCCCACCCAGAGGTGCAAGTCCCCTCACTTTGGCTGGTGCCATATAAGAGCTCCCAGGACACTCATGTGGGAGGCATCTCCCAACTGGAAGGGTGAGTACCCTCTACCCTGGCTGCGGAGGTATAGGAGCTCCCCCAGACACCTAGGTGGGAGAGGTCACCTGACTGGAAGGGCTACTCCCCTCTAACCTGGCTGCAGCAGTATAGGAGCTCCCATGACACCCAAGTGGGAAGGTCTCTCACCTGGAAGGGCAACTCCCTGCTACACTGGCTGTGGTGGTCTATGAGCTCCCCTTGACACCCAGGTGGGAGGGGGTCTTCTCCTGGAGTGGCGAGTCTCCTCTACCATGGCTGTGGCACATACAACCTCCCCCTGACACCCTGGTGTGAGGTGTCTATTGCCTGTTGCAGCGAGTACCCTCTACACTGGCTGCAGTGGTATATGAGGTGGGAAGGTTCTCCCTTCTGGTGGGGCAAGTCACCTCTACCCTGGTTAAGGTGGTATACATGCTCCCTGAGACACCCTGGTGGAAGGAGTCTTCCTCTTGGAGGGGCGAGTCCTCTCTAACCTAGCTGCTTCAGTACAGGAGCTCTCCTGACACCCAGTTGGGAGGAGTGTCCTGCCTGGAGGGTAGAGTTCCCTTGACCCTGCCTTTGGGGGTATAGGAGCTCCCACTGACACCCAGGTTTTAGGTGTCTCCCGACTGGAGGGGTGAGTCCCCTCCACCCTGGCTTTGGAGATATAGGAGCTCCCCCCACACCCATAGGGGAGGGGTCTCCTGCTTGGTGGGGTGAGTCCCTTCTATTCTGGATGCTGTGTTATAGGATCTCCTCCCCATACCCAGATGGGAGGAGTTTCCCGCTTGAAGGGGTGAGTCCTCTATATCCTGGCTGAATTGGTTTACTAGATTTCCCAGGAGGGAGGTGTCACTTGCCTGGATGGTGAGTCCCCTCTACCCTGGCTGCACTGGTAAAGCCTCACCCCCTTACACCCAGGCGGGAGAGTCTCCAGCCTGGTGAGGCGAGTCCCCTGTAACTTGGCTGCAGTGGTTTAGGAGATCCCCCCTACACCCATGTGGGAGGGGTATCCTGCCTCCAGTTGCATGTACCCTCTACCTTTCTATGGCAATATATGAACTCTGCTGACAACCAAGTGGAAGAGATCTTCCACCTGGAGGGTCGATTTCCCCACGCCCTTGGCTCTGGCTGTATAGGAGCTTCCCAAACACCCAGGATATGGAGTCACCCGAATGGAGGGGCGAGTCTCCTCTACACTGGCTGCGGGCATATAAGAGCTCCCCCTGACACCCAGGTGGGAGAGGTCTACCTCCTCCAGTGTGAGTCCCCTCTACCCTGCCTATGGAAGTATATGCACAGCCCTGACAATCAGGTGGAAGGGATCTTATCTGGAGGTCGATTCCGCTCTCTCCTGGTTCTGGTATAGGAGGTCCCTGCAACACCCAGTTTATGTGGTGTCCCAACTGGAGAGGCGAGTTCCCTCTAAACTGGCTGTGGGGGAATAAGAGGTCCCCCTGACACCCAGGTGAGAGGGGTTTCCCGCATGGAGGAATGAGTCCCCCCTACCCTGGCTGTGGTGGTATACAAGCTCTCCAGGAAACCCAGGTGGGAAGGGTCTCCCACCTGGAGGAGCAAGTCTTCTCTGCCTTGGCTAATGCGGTATACAAGTGCCCCCCCTACACACTGGTGGGAGTGGTCTTCTGCATGGACAGGCGAATCTTTGCTATCCTGACTTTTGCTGCATACAAGCTTCCCTGACACCCAAGTAGGAGGGATATCCCGCCTGGAAGGGCAAGTCCTCTCTACTTTAGCTCTTGCCATATGGGAGCTCCCAGTACACCCAGGAGGGAGGGGTTTTATGCCTGCAGGGGCGTGTTCCCTCTACCCTGGCTGTGGCAGTATAGGAGCACCCGCCAACACCCTACTGGAGGCATCTCCCGCCTGTATGGGTGAATCCCCCCTACACAGACTGCTGCAGTAATCAAGCTCCCTCACACACCAGGTAGGAAGGGTCTCCTGATTGGATGGGTGAGCCCCCTCTATCTTTGCTGCAGATGTAGAGGAGCTCACCCAGATACCAAGGTAGGAGAGGTATCCCTATTGGAAGGGCAAGTCTTCTTTACCCTGGCTGCAGCAGTGTACTAACTCCCCCAGATACTCAGGTGGGAGAGGTCTTCTGTCTGGAGAGGCGAGTCTCCTCTATCCAGGCAGAGGGGGTATAGGAGTTACTCCCCTTCCCAGGTAGGAGGTGTTTCTGGCCTGGAGGTGCGAGTTGCCTCTACCCTGGCTGCTCGGCTATATGAGCTCCACCTGAATCCAGGTGGGAGGGGTCTTCCAACTGGAGGGTCGAGTCCACTCTACCCTGGCTGCAGTGGTTAAGGAGCTTCCCCCAGACACCAAGATGGGAGGGGTGTCCTGCCTAGAGTGGTGACTTCCCTCTACCCTGCCTGAGGGGGTGTACCAGCTCTCCCAGACACCAGGTTGGAGGAGTCTCCTGCTTGGAGGGTCAAGTCACCTCTACCCTAGATGCAGTGGTTTACTGGCTTTCTCTGACGCCCATGTTGGATGGGTCTATTGGCGAAGGGTGGAGTCCCCACCAGCCTGGCTGCTTTGGTAAAGAATCTCCCCCTGACACCCAGGTGGAAGGGTCTCCGGACTGGAGAGTTGAGTCCCCTCTACCTTGGCTGCAGTGGTATTGGAGGTCCCCCTTACATCCAGGTGGGAGGGGTCTCCACAACCAGTGGCGAATTCCCACTACCCTACTTATGGCATTATGTGAACTCCCCTGACCACCAGGTGGATGGGATGTTCCCTCTGGAGGGTCTAATCCCCTCTCCCCTGGCTCTGGCCGCATAGAAGCACTCCCCGACACCAAGGTTATGGTGTCTCCTGACTGAGTGGCAAGTCCCCTCTACACTGGGGCATGGGTATACTAGCTTCCCTAGAAACCCAGGTTTTAGGGGTCTCCTGCCAGGAGCAATGAGTCCCCTCTACCCTGACTGTGACTGTATACAAGCTCTCCAAGACACCTAGGTGGGAAGAGTATCCTGTCTGGAAGGGCAAGTCAACTCTAATTAACTCTTGCCATATAAGAGCTCCCGGGTGGGAGGGGTCTTCCACCTGCAGGGGCATCTTCCCTTTGGCAGTATAGGAGCTCCCACAGAGACCCAGGTGGGAGGGGTCTCTCGCCTATAGGGGCGAGTCCTCTCTACCCTGGGCTGACTCAGTAATCAAGCTCCCCAGAAAAACCAGGAAGGTGGGGTCTCCCTACTGGAGGTCCAAGTCCCCTCTACCGTGGTTGTGGATGAATAGTAGCTCACTCAGACACCCAGGTGGGAGGGGTCAACAGACTGGAAGGACAAGTTCGCTCTATCCTGGCTACAGTGGTTTCAGATTTCCCCCTGACATCTAGGTCAGAGGTGTCTCCCTGGCTGCTGTGGTACAGGAACTCCCCGACACCCAATTGGGAGGAGTCTCCAGCCACAAGGCTTGAGTCCCCTCTACCCTTTTGCAGCGGTACAGTAGCTCCCCAGGTAGAAGATGTCTCCTGTCTGGAGGATAGAGGTCCCTCTACCCATACTGCAGTGTTATAGGAGAGCCCCTGACACCCAGGTAGGAGGGGTCTCCTGCTTAAAAGCCTCTATTCTGGCTGCTGTGGTATAAGAGACCCTGGTTACATACCAAGATGGTAGGGGTCACCCGCATGAAAGGTGTGTCCCCTCTACCATGGTTAAAGCAGTATAGGAGTTACCCACATTCCCAGGTGGGAGGTGTCTCTCATCTGGAGGTGCCAGTTGACTCTACTCTGGTGGCTGGGGTATATGAGATTCACCTGACACCCAGGTGGGAGGGGTTTTCTGCTTGGAGGGGCGAGTCTCCTCTACCCTGGCTGCAGCAGTTAAGGAGTTTCACCTGACATACAGGTTGGGGGGGTTCTCCAGCCTAGAAGGGTGACTTACCTGTACCTTGGCTGCAGGGGTTTATCAGCTTCCCAGAGACCCAGGTGGGAGGGGTCTCCTGCTAGGAGGGCGAATACCCTCTACTCTGGCTGCTGTGGTATAGGAGCTCCCCACATACCAAGATGGAAAGTGCCTCCCACTGGAAGTGGTTAGTCCCCTCTACCCTGGCTCTTGAGATACAAGAGCTCCCACCCCCACACACCCAGTGAGGAGTGGTCTCGTTCTTTGTGGGGTCTCCCGCATGGAGGGTCCTCTACAATGGCTGCTGCAGGATAAGAGCTCCCACTGACAACCAGGTAAACGGGATCTCCCGCCTGGAGGGCGAGTCCCAGCTACCCTGGCTAAGGTGGAATACAAGCTCGCCCTGGCACCATGATGGGAGGGGTCTCTAGCCTGGAGGAATGTGTCCACTCTACCCTAGCTACAGCAGAATATGACTTTCCCTTACATCCAGGTGGGAGGGTCTTCCGCCTGGAGGAGCGAGTCCCCTCTACCCAGGCTCTGGCGGTATAGGAGCTCCTCCTGACACCCTGGTTTTGGGGATTCCCGACTGGAGAGGCAAGTCTCCTCTACACTGGGTGCAGTGTTATAGGAGCTCCCCTGACACCCAGATGGGAGGGGTCTCCCTCCTGGAGCAATGAGTCCGCTGTACCCTTGATGTGGTATACAATCTTTCTCAGACACCCAGATGGGAGAGTTCTGCGGCCTGAAGGGGGAAGTCTTCTCTACCTTGGCTAAGGTGGTGTACAAGTGCCCGTGTACACACAAATAGGAGTGTGGTCTTGAGCATGGACAGGCAAGTCTCCTGTACCCTGGCTGTGGTGGTATACAAGCTCCCCTGACACCCAGGTGGGAGGGGTTCTCCCACTGGAAGGGTTAGTCTCCTCTATTTCAGCTCTTTCTATAAAAGAGCTCCTAGTACAACCTGTTTTGAGAGGTCTTCTGCCTGCAGGGGGATGTTCCCTCTACCCTTGCTGTGGCAATATTGGAGCTCCCCAAAACATCCAGATGAAAGGGGTCTTCCATCCAGAGGGTAGAGTTCCCTCTACCCCACCTGCGGTGGTATAGGAGCTCCCCAGCCACCTAGGTGGGAGGGGTCTCCCACCTGGAGGGCCAAGAATCCTCTACCCCTGGTGCTGTAGTATATAAGCTCCGCTGACACACAGGTGGGATGTGTCACCCGACTAGAGGGGCGAGTCCCCTCTACCCTAGATAAGGTGTTATACAAACTCCCAGCTACACCCAGGTGGGAGGGGTCTCCTCCCTAGATGGGCAAGTCCCCATTACCCTGGTTACCATGGTATATGAGCTCCTCCACCCACACCCACGTGGGTGGGGTCTCCCACCTGGAGAGGCGAGTCCCCTCTACCCTGGCTGGCACAGTATGCTAGCTTAACCTGACATCCAGGTTGGAGGAGTCTCTTGCCTGGAGGGGCGTGTCACCTCTACTCTGGCTGTGGCAGTATATGAGCTCCCCCTGACACCGAGGTGAGAGGGGTAATTGCCTGGAAGGGCGATTCCCCTCTACCATGGCTGTGGCAGGATAAGAATTCCCCCTGACACCCTGGTAGGAAGGGTATCCTGCCTAGAGCAGGGAATCCCCTCTACACTAGCAGTGCAGGTACACAAGCTTCCCCAGATACACAGTTGGGTATCCTGACTGGAGGGGCAAGTCCCCTCTACCCTGGCTTTGGTGGTATACTAAGTATACAAGACCCCCACACCGAGGTCAGAGGGGTCTCCCACCTAGAGGGATGAGTCGCTTCTACTTTATTAGGTGCCATAAAAGAGCTCCCAGGACACCCAATTGGGAGGAGTCTCCCAAATGGAGGAGCAAGTCCCCCCTACCCTGGCTGGGAGTTATAGGAGTTCCCCCAGTCACCCAGGTGGGAGGGGTTTGTGGACTGTAGGTTTCAGACTCCTCTAACCTGGCTGCAGTGGTATAGTAGCTCCCATGACACCCAGGTGGGAGGGGTCTCTTGCCTGGAGGGGCAAGATTCTACTAACCTGAATTGGCAGTGTAAGAGCCTCCCCCAGACACCCAGGTGATAGGGGTCACCAGCGTGGCAGGGCAAGTGCCCGCTACCCTGGCTGCAGTGGTACATGAGCTCCCTTCCACACTCAGGTTGGAGGGGTCTTTGCCTGGAGAGGTGAGTCCCCCCTATCCTGGCTGCAGCAGTATACAAGATCCCCACAACACTCAGATGGGAGGGGTCTCCTGCCTGGAGGCACGAGTCCCCTCTACCCTGGTTGGGCCAGTGTACTTGCTCCCTAGACACCCAGGGGTCTCCTGCCTGGAGGGGGTGAGTCCATGCTACCCTGGCTACAGCTGTATAGGAGCCCCCAGTACAAACCCAATTGTGAGGTGTCTCTTGCTTAGAGGGGTGAATCCCTGCTACTCTGACTGGCGCCTCCATATGAGCTCTCCCTGAAACCCAGATGAAAGGGGTATTCTGCCTGGAGAGGCAAGTCCCTGATCCAAGTTGCAGTTGTACAGGACACCACCCTCCCACTGGGTACCGAGGTGGAAGGTATCTCATGACTGTAGTGGGCTGAGGTAGAATGCAAGCTAGCCTGGACACCAGGTGTGAGGGGTCTCTTGCCTGGAGAAGCCAGTGTACTCTACCCAGGCTGCAGAGGTATAAGAGCTCCCACAGATAACTACTTCATTTTTCATTCACCCAGACCCAGGTGCAAGCACTTGGCTCCCCATTATTGGGTTTGGCTCCATTCTTGAGCCCATGGCTGCACCTCTTGAGGACCTAGTCCCTGTCCCTTGATTTCAGGCCCCTTTTTCCAACCCTCTCCTTTGCCTCCCCTCTGATTCTCTCAGGCTGTGGTATACTGGCACTTCCCAGACCCTCTGCTCACTCCCCTTGATTCTCCCTAGCCTATGCTAATTGAAGGGGTCCTGGCAGCCAGACCCCCCACTTCTGCACACCAGGTTTCCTCTCACACTACACATTTGGCCCCTCCTTTTGTCCAGGTCCCTCTCTGAGAATCTCCTCACCAAGGGCAGAGGAGTGGAATTGACTCACCTCTACATGCTAAATGCTCCCTATGGGAAACATAGCCCTGACACTTGATCGAGTCTCATCACTGTATGAACCTGGAGGCATGGCAGTTAATATGGACTTGTTCCAACCCAGCCCTGAGCAATCCCCTACCTTTTCACCTCTGCCCTCTTGCCTTGAATGCTGCCCTTACCACAACCCAGCCCTCCCTAACCCTGACCTTTGCCCTCTAGTCCTTAGGCCTGGGCCTTCACCTGAGCCCCTGACAACATTCCTTATGGCCCTTGGCATAGCAAGGAATCTCTTCCTGTTGATTCTGACCTGGTAGCCCCTTGCTTGGTCCCACTAGTGGGCTCCCCTAGGTGCCACATGGCTTCTCCTGGTCCTCACACAACCCCTTCCTCTCCTACACCTGGTGCTTTTTACTGGTGCTCGCAGGTCTCCTGCTCCTTGGGTCCCCCATCACCATTGATTTGGTGGGTCTCTTGCCTGGGTGCCTGGCTTGGTCCTGGGTCTCACCTCTATGCGCACCCACCCTGACCCTCTGCCGTGTCCTCCCTTCCCCCTCCTTCTCGCCACCTTCCTGTTCATGGCCTCCTTTGCCAGGACCCTGGCCTTAGATTCTTATCTGATCCAGTACGCCTTACGGGAAACAATGCCCTGTCCCTCACCTGGGCTCCTTGCTCTCCCTGAGTTCTTGGTCCTGCACCAGGAACCCTGAAACTTAGAGGTGGCACTGTGCCTGGAGCCTGACTGCCCCTTCATGGATACCCTGCCTTCCCTCCCAAATCTTGTCCAGTGTCCTGATACCCCTGCCCAAGGCATGGCAATTGGTTCTCAGTTCCCTGGCCTGGCTCCTCACTGGAGCCTCTTATGGCCTGTCTTTCTCACTGCTTTTTTTGGCATTGTCTGTGGGCCCATTGCTGGGGCCGGTTCCTTACTCCCCTTGGCTTCCCTGGACTACAGAACCCTAGAGCAGGCCCAAATTCCTGTGCTGGCATTCCATACTCTCCCCTTGCCTGGGCCCTCCTATAGGTCCCCTGCCTGGGGTCCTTGCTGTGGTCATTCCCCCCACTCCACCCACACTCCTCCTGCAGCCCTTCAGGCTGTGCCCTAATTTGGCCCTCCTGTTCTTCCTGTCTCTGCCACACCCACTTTCCTGATCTCCTACCCAGGATGCTCACCTGAGCCAGGATACTTGACCTGGACTCTTGGCCCTGGGGTTCTCTTTGGAAAATGTAGCACTGCCCCTTGCCTGGGCCCTTTGGCTTCCCTCAGCCTTGGCACTGCTCCTGACCCCTGACACCCTACAGTGCACCTGGGCCTTGAGCCCTTTTCCTCCTGTGCTACCCACTCCACTTTTTCCCCTCCCATTGTTCCCCCTCCATTTTTCTTTTCATTCACCCAGGTGCTAGCAATTGGCTCTCCATTTAAGGGCCTGGCACCTTGCATGATACCCTGGCTACCCTTCTTGAGGACACTTTATCTCTCCTTTGGTTTCATGCCCCTCTTGCTGGCTCCTACTCACCTCCCATCTGATCCCTTCATGCTGTGGTATCCTAGCACTGCATGCACCCTCTTTTCCCCCTGCTTCTCCCTAGCCTATGCTGCTCCAATGGGTCCTGGCAGCCTGACCCGCCCACCACTTCCACACACCAGGTATCTCTTAATAGTACTCTCTTTGGCCCCTCCTTTCATTCAGGTCCCTCTCTGAGGATCTAATCACCAGGCACAGAGGAGCGGAATTGGCTCGCCACTGTGCCTTGAATACTCCCAATTGGAAACACAGCCCTGCTATTTGCCTGAGTCCTCCTTACTGCTTGAACCTTGAGGCCTGGCAGTTAAGATGGACTTGATCCAACCCAGCCTGGAACGATCCCCTTCCTTCTTTCCTCTGCCCTCTGGCCTTGTATGCTGCCACTATTGCATCCCATCTCTCCTTAACCCTGTCCATTTGTGCTTAGGTCTCTGGGTCTGGGCATTCACCTTACCCCTTGACCACTTTCCCCATGGCCCTTGGCATAGCAAAGAGTCTCTTCATGTTCAGTCTGACCTGTGGTCCCCTTGTTTGGGCTCACCTGCGGGTTCCCATAAGTGTGCCTTGGCTTCTCCTAGTCCTCACACAGCCCCTTCCTCCTTTTCGACTCACACTTTTTTCTGGTGCTCATAGGTCTCCTGCTCCTTGTGTCACACATCTCCAATGATCTGGTGGGTCCCTTTCCTAGGCGCCTGGCATGGGTTCTGGGTCTCACCCCTATGAGCACCCACTCTAACCCCCTGTATTTCCCTCCCATTGCCTTCCTTTTGCCCCCCTTCCTTTTCTGACCAACTTTTCCAGGACCCTGGCTGCAGATTCTCATCTGATCCAGGCTGCCTTATGGGAATTAATGCACTGCCTCTGGACTGGGCTCCTTGCTCTCCCTGGGTGTTTTGTCTGGCATCAGGAAACCTGAAACCTGGAGGTGGCCCTGGGACTGGAGCCTTACTGACCCCTGCTGGATCCCTGTCTTCCTTCACAAATCTTGTCCACTTCCCTGAGCCCACTAACCAAGGCCTGGCCCATGGCTCTCCGTTCCCTGGTCTGCTTCCTCGCTTGAGACTCTAGGGGCCCTTCTTGCTCCGTGCTTCCCTGGGCTTGGATTACTGGCTTCACTGGGGCCAGTACCCTACTCCTCTTGGCTTACTTGAACATCAGAACCATATTGTCACCAGCCTGCCCAGCCCTGCCCTTACCTGCCCTTTCCTTGCCTGAGTCCTCCTGTTGGTGCCTAGCCTGGGCTCCTTTCTGGAGTCCTGGCCTGCATGCCCATCAACACCCTTCCTCTGATCATTCACACTGTATCTTCCTACATCCCCCCTGTTTACCCTTTCCCTGCTGGGCCCGTTTTCAAGATCCCTTTTCCATGATGCTCACCTCGTCCATGGGATTGGAACTGGGTGTTTGGCCCTGTGGGCTCCCTTAGGGAAAATATAGCAATGGTCCTTGCCTGGGACTTTGGATTCTCTCTGCCCAGGACTTGCCCCTGGATCCTGACACCCAGCAGTGAATCTGCGGCTTGATCCCTCCTCTCCCTGTGCCACCCACTACCGTCCCTCCCCTTTATCCCCTCCCCAGCCCTGTCTGTTTTCATAGGACCCACGACAGGGTCCTGGCACTTGGCTACCCATTCTTCATCCTGGCTCCTTGCTGGAGTCCTTGGTCACCCTCTTTGAGGACCCAGTCCCTGTCCCTTGATTTCAGGCCCCTTGCTTGGTCACCCTCTTTTTCCTCCCCTCCTTTCCCCTTGTACTGTGGTATTTTGTCATTGCCAGTATGGTGCCCTCCCCTGCTTCTCCCTAACCTGTTATCCTCCAATGGTTGTTGGCTCCCCACCGACACCCCCTCCCCAATCCCTGATCAAATGTATCATTTCTTTGGTTCTGGTCTCCCTCTGAGGATCTACTCACCTGGGGCAGAGGAGAGAATTTGGCTGGCCTCTGGGCCCAGAAGGATCCCTAAGGGCAACACAGACCTGCTACTTCCTGGGCTCCTTTTGCTTCCCAAACTTGCAAACTGGCAGAGGACTTAGGCCTAGTGATGACCTTGTCCTGGGCAATCCCCTCTGATCCTTTTCCTGCCCTCTAGCCTTGAAAGCTGCCCCTAAGATAATCCAGCCCTTCCTCACCCTGATCCTTCACCCTACAGTCCCCTGGCCTGGCTGCCAGCCTGAGATCCTTACTGCATTACTCAGGTTGCATTGCTTTATGTGGTGTCTCTTCCTGTTGTGTCTGACCTGGGCACCCTAGTTTTAACCCCAAGGTTCGTTCCCCTCTGTGCCATTTGTGCAGCCCTCAGTCTCTTCATCCCAGCGCTGATCCTATCTATCCTTCCCCTAGTGTTTTTTCCCTGGAGCAGGGGCCTGCTGCTAATTGGTTCCCTCATACCTTTCGGAGGGGTTGGTCTCTTAATTGAGCTCTTTGATTGGGTCCTGAATCTTGCCCCTCTATGCATCCGCCATGACCCCCCACTCTGCTCTCACATCCCACTCTTCCTGGACCCCGTCTGTTGCAGGCCCTTTGGCCTGGTCCCAGGCCCTTGATCCTCATCTGGGCCAGGGCACCTTATCGGAAACAGAACCCTGAACCTCGACTGGACTACTTGCTCTCCCTAGGCCTTGGGGAAGCACCAGGAACCCTGACACCTTGCAGTAGTGCTGGGCCTCGAGTCTGCCTCTTGCCTGCTGGATCCCCTGGATTCCCTCCCCAGCCCTATCCACCGTCCAGAGCCCCCTGCCCCAGTGCTAGACCTTGGCTCTCCATTCCCTGAACTGGCTACTCTCTTGAACCTCTGAGGGTTCTTATTGCTCTGTGCTTCCCTGGGATTGAACTGCAGGCCTTGCTGGGGCCACTTCCCTGCTATCCTTGACTTCCCTGCATCTCACAACCCGAGTGGAGCCCCAGCCTACCTGAACCCATCCTTACCTGCATTCCCCTAGCCTGGGCCCTCCTCTAGGTCCCTAGCCTGGGCTCCTTTCTGAGGTCCTGACCCGCACCCCACAAACACATTTTTTCCAGCATGTCACACTTTGCCCTCCTTTGGCCTACATGTTGTTCTTCTCACTGCTGGGCTCATTTTCCAGATGCCCTTTCAAGGATGCACACAAGAGCCAGAGGATGGAACAGTGAAGTTTGGCCCTGCAGTCTTCCTTTGGGAAAATTTAGTAGTGCCCCTTGCCTAGGGGCTTTGGCCTCCTTCAGACTTTGCCCTGTTCCTCAATCCTGACACCCTGCAGTGAATCTTCCATTATCCCTCCTCTTCCTGCGCCTCTTGTTCCCCTTACTCCCATTTCTCTGCATGTACCACCATGGCCAGGAGAGAGTGGACTCATCTTTCCAGATGGAAGACCCCTCCCACCTGGGTTTTGGGGGGATCTCCTACACTGTTGCAGCCAGGATAGAGAGCACTTGCCCCTATAGGCAGGAGACCCCTCACAGCTGGGTGTTTGGTGAACTCAAAACAGGCACAGCCAGGGTAGAGGTGACTCTCCCCTCCAGGTGGGAGACCCCACCCACCTGGGTTTCAAGGGGAGCTTGTATACCATGACAGCCAGGGTAGGGGGAATTTGCACCCCCAGTCCCCTCTACCCTGGATAACTTTATATACAAGTTTCTTGAAACACCCAGGTGGGAGGGGTCTCCTTCCTGGAGGGGCAAGTGCTCTCTATCCTGGTTAGGGCTGTATAGGAGACCCCCCCAGCACTGGACACCTTGTTGGGAGTGGTCTTCCACCTGGAGGGGCGATTACTCTCTACCTTGGCTGCTTTGGTATAAGAGCTCTCCCTTACACCCTGGAGGGAGGTTTCTCTTGCCTGGAGGGGCAAATCTTCTGTACCCTCTTTAAGGTGGTATACAAGCTCCCTGCAAGTGGGAGGAGTTTCCTGTCTGGAGGGGCGAGTCCCCACTACCCTGGCTGCTGTGGTATAATGGCTCCCCAACCCTGTCACCCAGGTGAGAAGGGTCTCCAGCTTGAATGGCTGAGTCCCTGTACCCTGGCTGCAGCATTATAACAGCTCGCTTTTAACACCAAGGTGGGATGTGTCTCTTGCCTGGAGTGGTATATACACCCAGTGGTATATACACTTTACTCTGGCGTCTCCTGCCTGGAGGGGTGAATCCCCTGTTCTCTGCCTGTGGAGGTATATGAGTTCTCCCAGACTCCCAGGTGAAAGGGGTCTCCTCTGAAGGGGAGAGTCCCTGCTACACTGTCTTCCATGGTTTAAAAGCCCCCTCTGACACCCAGATGGGAGGGGTCTCCCGCCTAGACTGGTGAGTCCTCTACGCTGGCTGGGACGGTAAAGGAGCTCCCCCCCTACACACAGGTGGGTGTCTCAACTGGAAGGCCAAGTCCCCAGTACCTTGGCTTCAGCTGAAGAGGAGCTCCCCAGGACACTCAGGGTGCACAGGGTCTTCTGCCAGGATGGGAGAGTCACATCTTCCATGGCATTGTCAGTATAAGAGCTCCCTCTGTCACCCAGGTGGGAAGGGTCTCCTGCCTGGAGGGGTAAGTCCGCTCTGGCTGCAGGAGTGTACAAGCTCCCACAGGACACCCAGGTGGGAGGGGTTTCCTGACTGGAGGGGCAAGTCCTCTGTATCCTGGCTATGGCTGTGTATGAGCTCCTGAGGACACTCAGGTGGGAGGGGTCTCCCACCTAGAGGGCAAAGTCCCCTCTACCCTAGCTGCAGTGGTACAGGAGCTCCCTCTGACACCAAGGTGGGAGGGGTATCTTGACTGGAAGGGCGAGTCCCCAGTACCTTGGCTTCAGCCATAGAGGAGTTCCCCAGGACACACAGCTGGTAGGGCTCTCCAGCCTGGATAGGTGAGTTTCCTCTATGGTGGCTGCAGTGGTATAGGAGCTCGCCAGGAAACCTACTTGGGAGGAGTCTTCCACATGAAGGGGCAAGTCCCCTCTACCCTAGCTGTGGTGGTATACAAGCTCCCCTTGACACCCAGGTGGGAGGGTCTCCTGACTGGAAGGGGGAGTCCCTCTACTTTGGCTGGGGCCCTATAAGAGCTCCCTGGAAACCAGATGGGAGGTGTCTCCCACCTGCAATAAAAACCCCTCTACCCTGGCTCTGGTAGTATAGAAGCTTCCCCCAACACCCTGGTGGGAGAGATCTCCCCACTCTAGGGGCGATTCCCCTCTACCCCAGATGTAAAAGTATAGGAGCTCCCCCAAACCCAAGTGGTAGTTTTCTCTCCCATGGAGGGGCAAATTCCTGCTACCCTGGCTGGAGTGATATAGGCGCCCCCACCCCAGGACACCCAGGTGAGTGGAGTCTCCCGCCTGGAGGGGAGAGTCCACTGTATCCTGGCTGTGGTGGTACACCAGTACTCTCTGATTCACAGTTGGGAGGGGTCTGCTGCCTGGATGGGTGACTCCCCTCTAACATGGCTGTTGGGGTATATTAGCTCCCTTGACAAATAGGTGCAAGGTTTCCCTTGCCTGGAGGATCCTGTTCCCTATACCATGGCTCAAGCTGCACATAAGCTCCAAAAGAGACCCACATGGCAGGGGTCTTCCCACTGCAGGAGCGAGACCACTCTACCCTGGCAGTAGTAGTATAGGAGCTCCCCCTGACACCAAGGTGGGAGGGGTCTCCAAACTAGAGTGGTGAGTCCCCTCTACCCTGGCTTTGGCAGTGTATAAGTTCCCCCAGACACCCAGGTGGGAGGGTTCTCCAGCATGGAGGGGCGAGTACCGTCTATTGTGGCTGGGGTGGTATAGGAGCTCCTCCCGACACCCAGGTGAGAGGGCAAGTTCCGGATACCTGTCTGCTGCAGTACTAGAGGTCCTCTGGACACACAGGTGGTAGGGTCTCACAACTGGAGGGGCGATTCACCTCTCCCTAACTGCAGCGATATAGGAGCTCCCCCAACACCCAGGTGGGAAGGGTCCTCAGCCTGGAGAGATGACTCCACCCTACACTGGCTGAGAGGGTGTACCAGCTACCTGCAAAACCCAGGAGGGAGTGGTCTCCTGCCTGGAAGGGCGAGTCCCCTCTATTCTGGGTGCTGTGATATAAGAGATCACCCTACATACCCAGATGGGAAGGGTCTCCTGCCTGAAGTGGCAAGTCCCCTCTACCCTGGCTGCAGTAGCATACTAGCTTTCCCTGACACCCAGGTTGAATGGGGCTCTCACATGGAGGGCCAAGTCCCACATACCCTGGCTGCAACAGTAAAGGATCTCCCCCTGACACACAGGTGGGAGGGTCTCCAGCCGGGAGAGGGGAGTACCCTCTACCCTGATGCAGTGGTATAGGAGCTCCCCCCTCCAATCAGGTGAGAGGGGTCTTCCTGGAGGGGCGAGTCACCTCTACCCTGGCTAAGGCGATATAGGAGCAATGAGTCCCCTCTACCCTGGCTGTGGCTGTATACAAGTTCTCCCAGACACCCAGGTGGGATGGGTCTCCCTTATGGAGGGGCAAATCTCCACTATCCTGGCTGCAGCGGTATACAAGTTGCCCCCCACCACTCAGGTGGAAGGGTCTCTCGCCCTCAACCATGGTTGCTAGGGTATAAGAGCCCCCTCATACCACCAGGAGGGAGAGGTCCCCAGCCCTGAGGGGCGAGTTGCTGCTACCACATTTGAAGCTGTATAGGAAACCCACATCACCAGAAACCCATGTGGGATGGGTCTTCTTCCTGGAGGGGCGAGTCCCCTCTACCCTAGCTAAGGCGATATAGGAGTTACCCCCATTATCAGGTGGAAGGTGTCTGTCAACTGGAGGTTTGAGGCACCTCTACCCGGGCTGCTGGGGTATATGAGCTCCACCTGACACCCATGTGGGAGGGGTATTCCTCCTGGATGAGAGAGTCCTCTGTACTTTAGCTCTGGCCATATAAGAGCTCCTGGTACACCCAGGTGGGAGGTACTTCCGCCTGGAGGGGGGTGATCCCTCTACACTGCTGTGGATAGGAGTTCCCCCCCAACACCCAGGTGGGAGGGGTCTCCTACCTGTAGGGGCAATTCCCCTCTACCCTGGCTGCTGCAGTGATCAAGATCCCCTGGACACCCAAGTGGGAGTGGTCTCCCGACTGAAGGTGCAAGTCCCATCTACCCTGGCTGCTGAGGTATAAGAGTTTACCCAGACACCCATGTGGGAGGGGTCACCCCTTGGAAGGGCAAGTCTTCTCTACCCTTGCTTCAAAGGTAGAGGAAGTCCGCCTGATATGCAGATGGGAGGAGGTCTCTGGGCTAGACGTGGGAGTCCCCTGTAACCTGGCTACTTTGGTATAGGAACTCCCCTGAAGCCCCATTGGGAGGAGTCTCCTGCCAGGAGGCTAGAGTCCTCTCTACCTTGATGCAGCAGTATAGGAGCTCCCCAGGACACCCAGGTGGAAGGCGTCTCCCATCTAGAGGGTAGAGTTCCCTCTACACCTCCTGTGGCAGTGTCAGAGCTTCCTTGACACCCAAGTAGGAGGGGTCACCAGCCTGGAAGTTGGAGTCCAGTCTTCCCTGGCTGCTGCTATTTATGAGTTCCCCCGAAACCCAGGTGAAAGGGGTCTCCCCCTCCCTGAAGAGAAAAGTACCTTCTACTATGGCCGTTGTGGTATAAGAGCTCCCCCCTATATGCAGGTGGGAGGAGTCTCCTTCCTGGATGGGGGAATAAACAATACCCAGGCTGCAAGGGTATTAGAGATCCCCCAGCTACACCCAGGTAGGAGGGTTCTTCCCCCAGGAGGGGCAAGTCTGCTTTACCCTAACTGCAGAGATATAGGATCTCCCCCCCCCCATACACTGTGGGAGGGTCTCCCGCCTGTAGGGGTGAGTCCCCTTAACCCTGGCTGCAGGGGTATAAGAGCCCCTACCTACCCTCAGGAGGGAGGCATCACCCGCCTGGATGGGGGAGTCGCTGCTACCCCAGCTGCAACTGTATATGAACACCTCCTTGCCAGACATCCCTGTTGGAAGGGTTTTCAGCCTATACTGCCTTAGCCTCTACCCTGGCTGAGGCAGTATAGGAGTTACCTCCATTCCCAGTTGGGAGGTGTCTCTCACCTGGAGGTTCCAGTTGCCTCTACCCTACTGCTGAGGTATATATGCTGGGGTATATATCCACCCAGGTGAGAGGGAACTACCGCCTTGAGGGGCGAGTCCAATCTACCTGGCTGAGGGGATTGACCAGCTCTCCCAGGGACCCAGGTGGGAGGGGTCTCCTGCTTGGAGGGGTGAGTCCCCTATATTCTGACTGCTGTGTTATACCAGCTCCCCCCTCAACCAGATGGGAGGGTTCTCCCAACTGAAGGGGGGAGTCCCCTCTACCCTGGCTGATACAGTATATGAGCTACCTGTGACATGCTGGTGGGAGGGGTCTCCCGCCTGGAGGGCAAGCACTCTCTACCCTGGCTACTGTGGTATATGACCTCTCCTGACACCCAGGTGGGAGAAGTATTTCGCCTGGAGGGGCGAATCCCCTCTACCCTGGCTAAGGTGTTATAAAGTTCCCCTGAATACCCAGTTGGGAGGGGCCTCCTCCCTGGAGGGGCGTGTCCCCACTACCCTGGCTACAGTCATATATGAGCTCCCCCACCCACACACAGGTCTCCCGCCTGAAGCGGTGAGTCCCCTCTACCCTGGCTGTGACAGTATATTAGCTTCCCTGGACACCCAGGTGGAGGGGGTCTCTCCCCTAGAGGGGCATGTCCCCTCTAACCTGGCTATGTAGGTATAAGAGCTCCCCCTGATACCCAGATGGGTGGAGTATCCTTCCTGGAGGGGCGAATCACTTCTTCCCTAGCTGTGCAGGGATACAAGCTTCCTCAGACACTCAGATGGGAGGAGTCTCCAGCCTGGAGGGGCAAGTCCCCTCTACCCTGGCTTTGGTGGTATAGAAGCTCACCCCAGCAGCCAGGTGCGAGTGTTCTCCCAACTGGAGTGCCAGATCCGCTCTACTTTAGCTGGTGCCATATAAGAGCTCCCAGGACACTCACATGGGAGGTGTCTCCCGACTGGAGGGGCAAGTCCCCTCTACACTGGCAGGGAGGTATAGGAACCATAGCAGTGGAATTGGCTGGCCTCTGTGCCCTGAAGGCTCCTATGGGAAATAGAGCCCAGCCACTCACCTGGGCCACTTTGGGTGCCCAAACCCTGATACCTGGCAGTGGACGTGGGCCTTGTTCAAACTTTGATCTGCTAGATCCCCTCCTTTCCTTCCCCTGTCTTCTCCCCTTGCATGCTGCCGCTACCTCAGCCCTCCAGAACCCTGACTCTTTGCGCTCCATTCTTAGAGCCTGCATCCTTGCCTGGGCCCCTGACTGTGTTCATTCATTGTGTGGCATAGTGTCATGTGGCTTTGCTTAGCGTCTCTTCATGTTGGGTTGGACACGGGGGCCCCCTTACTTGTGCTCCCTGCTTTGCTACCCTCAGAGCTCCTTGTGCCACCTGCCTTACCACTGTCTCCTCATCTTTGCATCATCCCTTCTTCCCCTTCTCTGCTTTTCCCTTCTGCTGTCCCCTGATTCTTGGGTCTCTCATCATCTTGGGTAAGGTCAGTCCCTTGCCTGGACTCCTTGCTTGATTCCTGGCTCTTGCCCCTCTCCACACCCACTGTGACTTTGCATCGAGCCCTCCCGTCACCCTCCTCTTGGCCCCCTTCACTTGCCAGCCACCTTTGCCCAGTCCCTGGCCCTGGATTCTCATTCATGTCAGTGTGCCTTATAGGTAACAGAGTCCTGCCCCTGGTTTGTGCCCTTTGCTCTCCCTGGGTCCTTGGTCCTGCCCCTGGAACCCAGAAAGCTGTCAGTGCCCCTGGGCTTTGAGCCTGCATCCCCCCGTCTGGATCCCCAGTCTTCCCTAACCACCCTTGTCCACTTATCTGAGACCCCTGCCCCAGCCCTTTGCTCTTCATTCCCTGGCGTGGCTCCTTGCTTGAGACTCTGGTGGCCCTTCTTGTTCAGTGTTTCCCTGAGCTTGGTGTGCGGCCTCTCTCTAGGTCTGCTTCCCTGATCCCCTTGGAGTCCCTGTACTGTAGTACCCTAATGCAGGCCCACCCCCAATCCAGCCCTTTCCTGCTCTCCTCTAGCATGGGCCCACTTCTAGGTCCCTAACCTGGGATCCTTGCTTGTATTCTGGCTCATATCCCATCCACAGTGTTCCTCTGGCCCTTCAGGCTGTGTCTTCCTTTAACCATCCTGTAGTCCCTGTCACTGCCAGGCCCCTTTTCCTGATCCCTTCCCAGGATACTCACCCAGGCCAGGAGACTGGACCTGGCCTCTTGGCCCTGTGGGCTCCATTGGTTAAAATTAGCCCTTCCCCTTGAATAGGGCATTTGGCCTCCCTCAGCCCATGACCTGCTCCCAGACACTGACACCCTGCATTGGGCCTGGGCCTTGAAACTCCTTCCTTTGCACAACCAGCTCCTTCCCTTGCACCACCAGTTCCTTCCCTTGCCTCCTTCCCCTCTCACCAGCTCTGTCCATTTTCATGCTCCCTTGGCCCAGACTCTTGCATTGGGCTCCCTGTTCCTAGGCCTTGCTCCTTGCTTGAGACCCTGGACACCTGCTTGAGGACCTTGCTCATATGTCTTGATTTCAGGCCCCTTATTTGGGGCCCTGTTATGCCTCACTTTTGTTTTTTCTTGTGAAGTGGTATCTTGGCATTGCCTAGATCCTTTCTTCCACTGCTTTTGCCCAGACTGGGCCATTGATTGGATACTGCTGCCCAGCCACCCCCCGATGTCCAGACGAAAGGCATTTCCTCACAGTCCCCTCCTTTGGCCCTCCTTTACTTCTTTCGCTCTCTGATGATCCTCTCACCAAGGGCAGACTACTGGCCTCTGTGTCCTGAAATCTCCCTATGGAAACACAACCCTGCCCCTCACTTGATTCCCCTTGCAGCCAGAAACCTGATACCTGGCAGTGGAAGTGTGCTTTGTGCCAGATATGCCCTGCGCCATTTCCTCCATCCCTCATCTGACCTCTGGCCTTCAATGCTGCTACAACCTCAACACAGCATTTCCTGACCCTGAACCTACAACTGAGCCCCTGACTGTGTGCCTGAGCTGCATGGCATCCTGTGGATTCAACTGGTGTCATTGGGTTTTGGGCCCCCTAGTGTGCTTCTCTTAGTTTTCCCTGTGCTTCCAGCTGACTCCTCCTTCTCATCTCCCCTTTCTTCAATCCCCTTGTGTTTTACCTGGGTGCACCCGGGAGCATCCTGCTTTTTGGGTCCCACATTTTTGGTTGGTCGGGTGAGACCCTTGACTGGGCTCCTTGCTTGGGTCCTGGCACTGGGCCCTCTCCGCACCCACTGCAATCCCATGCCGTGCCCTCTTGTAGCCTTCTTCCTGGGCACCGTAACTTGCCAGGACCCCTTTGCCTGTTCAATGTCCCTGGATTCTCATCCAGGCCAGGGCACCTTATTGGAACCAAGCCCTTCCCTTCGACTGGTCCCCTTTCTCTCCATTGGCCCTTGGTCCTAAACATGGAACTTGGACACCTGGCAGTGGCCCTGGGCATCAAGCCTGTCTGTCGCCTCTTGGATCCTGTGCCTTCCCTCCCCTCCACAGCCCTGTTTACTGTCCAGAGCCCCTTTCTCCAGCTTTGGCCCTCAGCTCTCATTTCCCTGGCCTGGCTTCTCTCTGGAGCCTCCGGTGCCCCTTCTTGTTCCCAGAGTCCATGGGCATTGATTTTGTGCCCCTTCCTTGGGCCAATTTTCTGTTTCCCTTGGCATCCCTTCCTTGCAGAACGCTAGTGCTACCCACCTACCCGGTACTTCCCTTCCCTGCTCTGTCCTCGAATGGTACCACATCTAGGTCATAGCCTGGTCTCTTGCTGAGGTTCTGGCCCCTAACCAAACAACATAAATTCTCTGGTGTATTTTGCTGTGCCCTTCTTTGGAGCTCATATTGTCCTTCTCCCTGTCATTCAAGTTTTCCTGATTACTAGAATGCACACTAGGGCCAGGGTCTTGTCCTGGCCTTTTGGCCTTTCCAGCTCCATTTGGAAAAATGTAGCCCTGTTCCTTGCCTTGGCCCTTAGGCCTCCATCTGCATGGGCCCTACTCCCCAACCCTGACATCGAACTGTGGGCCCAGTCTTTGAGGCATCCTCTCCCTGCATCACCCACTCCCATTTCTATTCTCCCTCCCCTCCGCAGCCCTTTAGGTTTTCATGAGACACTGGCCTAGATCCTGCAATTTGGCTCTTCATTCCTTGGCCTTGTCCCTTGTTTGAACCCCTGGGTGCCCTTCTTGAGAATCCTGTCCCTGTCCTGTGATTTCAGGCCCATTTTTTCCAGCCTGCTCCTGGGCCTCCCATCTATTTCCCTTGTACTGAGGTATCCTGGCACTCTCTAGACCCGCTCCTCCCCTTTTTTCACTCTAGCCTGGGATCTGCAAAGGGGTCCCAGCTAGCTACTGACCCCACCCCCAATTCCAGACAAAAGGTATCCCCTCACATTGCCCTCTTTGGCCCTCTTTTGATCCTGGTCTCTCTGTGAGGTTATTCTCAACTGGGGCAGAGGATTAGAATTGGCTGTACTCTGGGCTCTGAAGGCTCCCTATAGGAAACCCAGCCATGCCCCTCACCTGGAAACCCTTCCCCTTCCAAACTTTGACACCTTGCAGTAGACTTGGGCCTTCCCGTTACCTTGCCCTGCTTGATTATCTCCCTTCCATCCCCTACTATCTAGCCTTGCATGATGCCCCTACCCCGACCCTGCCCTCCATAACCCTGACATTTTGCACTCCGTTATCCAGACCTGGCTGCTTACCTGAGCCCTGGACCATATTCCTCATGTTGTGTGGCATCATAAGGTGTCACTTCACAATGGGGATTACCTGGGGTCCCTTTCTTGTGCCATTTAGTGCACTCCACTAGGTGCCCTTTGCCCTCTCTTTCCATATCCTAGCACCAACCCTTCCTCTCCTTCCACTCATGCTTTCCCCTGGAGTGCTGGCCTCCTGCATCCTGGGTTTCTAATGCTCTCTAGGTGTGATTGGTCCCTTATCTGGGATCCTGGTTTGGGTTCTGGCTGTAGTCCCTCTCGACACCCACAGCCACCCAGTTTCCTGCCCTTCCGTCATCCTCCTCATGGCTCCCATCTGTTAGCAGGCCCCCATTTGGGCAGGCCATCTCATGGGAAAGAGAGACCTGTCTCTAGCCTGGTCCTCTTGGCCTCTCAGGGTCCCATGGTCCTACTCTTGGAAACCTGAGTCCTGGCAATGGCCTTGGGCCTGGAACATGCCTCACCACTGTCGTATCTCCTGCCTTCCATGCTCTGCCATGTTGACTGTCCTGATCCCTCGAACCTTTCCTGGCCCTTGTCTCTCAATTCCATGGCCTGTCTCCTCACTTGAGCCTCTAGTGGCTCTTCCTGTGATGTGCTTCCATGGGCTTGTACTCTGGGCGCCTGTTTTGGACTGCTTCCCTGCTCCCCTTGGCTTCCCTGCATGGCAGAACCTTAGAGCTGCCTGCATGCCCATCATCGCCCTTCCCTGCACTTTCAGGATTGACCCTCTTCTAAGACCCTAGCCTGGGTATTCCTGCTGGGACTCTGGCCCTCACCCCTCATCAGGCATCCTGTGGCACTTCCTGCTGTGCCCTCATTTTAACCCCCTGTTGTCATTGTCCCTGTACTGCCCCTTTTCCTTATCCCTTTTCCGGGATGCTCAATAGGGCCAAGGGAAGGGACCTGGCCTTTGGCCTTGGAGGCTCTCTTTGGGAAAATGTAGCCTTTTCCCCTTTTCTGGACCCTTTGGCCTCCCCTAGCCTGGGCCCTGCTCCACAAGCCTGATACCCATCAGTGGACCTGAGACTTGAGCCCACCTCTCCCTGAACCACTCATGCCTCTTTTTTTCCTCCTTCCCTTCTTTAGCCCTGAGTGTTCTCATAGGACCCCTGCCAGGTCCACGTACTTGTATCTTCATTCCTGGGCCTGGCTCCTTGTTTGAGGCCACCCTTGTCCAGGACCCTGTCCCTTTCCCTTGACTCCATGGCCCTTTATCAAGCCCCCTCCTATGCCCTCCCATTCTCCTTGTATTGAAGTGTCAACCACTTCCTGAACAGAAAAGTCTTAACTGGGCTTCTCCAAAATTCTTCACCATGACTGATTTTCGGACTGTCAGCAAAAGAGTCTCTGCAAAAGAGTTCAATGTAGAGACACTCCCTATTTTCCTATTTCCCTGTTTTACTTGGCCACTGGCTGAGAAGATTCCAACACTCCAGGTGATGGGCACCCCTTACTAGTTTTTCAAAAACATATCCAGTATAGTAGTTTGTAGAAATGAACAAACAAGGCCCTTTGCCTTGAGCTGGGCTTCACAGAGATGTCTATATTTTTAAGATATGTTACCAACTGGGCTCCATGGTAACAACTGGCAGGGAGAGGAAAAATGGGGAAAAGAAGCTCTCCCCTTTTCAGGAGTTGTTCTTGAAGAGTTAACTTAACCAAAACAGTGAAAGAAAAAGCTGCTTTTATGTGAACTTTTTCAGACTGTGAACTTCTGAACCCTCCCCTTACATGGTGGGTATAAAATTCTGAAACTACCTGAAATAGGGTTTCATGGGATTGATTGATTACAGCAAAAGATGTGCCCTCTGAGCCTGACTGCAACCAAATGAAACTGTTTCCTGCTATGTTTTATGGCTTGCCTCATTTTTCCCTAAAACATTTGTGGGGACCCAGATGGGACAGAGGAGGTAGGGAAGGCTATTGTGCCTTTCTTGTCTCCAGGGACCTATTTCCCTGGGGCAGTAGGAGACAGTGTTCCCCTTGGCACACCCAGGCCACACTTGGCCTGAAGGAGGATTGACTCACCTAGCACCGTGGGGCTGCCACCCCAGAGAACAATGCCACCCACAGGCAGCAGGAACCAGAATTGGGGTTTTGGAGCACTGCCCAACTGTACAGATAGGACCTGGGACCATTTGTCTTTGAAGACGACTTGACGTCCCCTTTGAGGCCTAAGCAGGTAGAAGAGAGGCTTGACCAACCTCTGTTGGGTATGAGTATTCTCCAAAGTGTTTGGAGCTGAAACAGACCCAGTGAGTTGCTCGAGTAGATTGTGTTCATGGTCATGGCACAGATGGGAAACCATGATGTCCTTTTTGTTTGCTTTGGAACTGTTGAAATTTCTACAGTATAGGAATTTTTTTCTAACCATGTCTGTGGGGAAAGTATGTGAATAAGATGTACAAAAGGAAGGTTTTATACCCAACCCCAGGGCCGAAGTGAGTGTGGAGTGCTGATCTGAGGTTCCATGGCACCCCATACAGTCTATGGTGGAATTTCACCAACCAACATCTAGGTGAAAATTCCAGGTCCAGGGTTGATGCCAACCTGCAAGGCTAAGAGGATCCTAAGTCCCATCAAGGGGAAAAGCCTGAGATGAACAAAGCGAGTCTAGTCCTACATGTGCAACACCAGTGTAGAGTGGAATATGGGAGGCGCACAAAGAAAACTGTACCTTCTGAAATGTTTGTTAGAAACCTTTAGAAAGGTTCTCCTGGTAAATGTGGGGTGAAACTTAGTCCACAAAGGTGGCATACTCTCTGAATTAAATTGACCACCCAAGACGTGGGCTGGTCACCAGAAGGTGCTTTAGATGAGAGAGTCATTGCTGAGGTCCTTTTGTTTATTGTTGGAGTTCCTGAACCATTTTTCTTACATTGATTGCTGTCAACAGATAGTACAGAAACAGCCCCCTTGGTTGAGAGCCTGTCTAGATTGACAGTCCAAGCTGATGTTATCCAGGAGACTAGTGGTCTCTAAGACCCAGCAGAAAGCAGCTAACCAGAATACTTGATGGAGGAAAACCAGGAAGGGAAACCGTTTTCCCTATGAGCCAGAAGAGAACCCACTACCTTGTATGCCACTCTACCAAATTTTGAAAGAACACTTGGACAGCAAACTCAGCCCTGTCATCATCAGAAGCAACAAATTATGGTCCCCAATACTGTCTATTCCTTTCTCTTTGGTGTCCTCAGAGCCAAAGACTTCCTACAATCAAAGGCTCTTTCACCTCCCAATATTAAGGTGGGGGATTTGTCCCAATACCAGAGCCACAAATAAGATGACAGCACTCCAGAAGCCCTTGCAATGGACTAAAGAACATGACCATATTGACCAGAGGGAAACACCTAAGGGAGACAAGGGAGTTTTGTGTGCCAGCCTTTTACCTCCATTGTTCTTATAAGCTGGAAAAATCATACTTCCTCCTACATGGAGAAACCCCAGACTATGAATGATCTGATGGAGTTCATTATCCAGACCTAGGATGGGGCCTCAACAAAAAAGAAGGGCTAAAAATAAAGATATATCAAGAAGCACTCATAGGAAGTCTAAGAGGAAAAAAAATAAGAAAGAAACTGTGCCCAAGAGTTAGAAGGAATTGGAGCCAGCCCTAAGCCCTAGCCTAAACTAGAGCCCATATGCATACAACACAGCCCAACAAAGCCTCCCGCTGGTCCAGCATCTCCCCTCTTGTAGCCGATAGCCCTGAACATTTCTCTGGACCCCACATATGCATAAGGGCCCCTCTGCCTTATGAAACTGGCAGTAATGATCAAAAGTGTTGTGCCCAACTGACTCAGAGCTTAGTGTCTGGGCCACTGCTTCTGCTGCCCTGTGCCTACCCACAGGTGCCTGGGAGAGGAGGTGCACCATACAAGCATAGCTGCCACAATGCAAGTTTGTTAGGGAAGAGATGCTGAGGCTCAAGCAACAGGTGACCAATACAGCCTTTGTGGAATTGGCTCAGAGTTACATTTGTCAAAAATTACAAACTGGCTTTACTGAGAAGTTTGCCAGAGAGCTGTTGAGGATGGCCACCAAATTTTTCCTCAATGGAGACAAAGAGGCTCAAAGACAGGCAGACCAAAAAGATAAAGGGAAGGATGGATCTCCTTACAGCTTCCCTCACCGCAAACCCCAATGTCACCAAAAGCGGGGGGTCTCACTAGACAAAGCCAATAGTCAAAATGTTTATATGGGAAAAAAGCATGGCCAGACTAAAGGGGAAGTCTATAGTGGCCCCAGCGGGCAAGCACCTATTGCCTTGTTCAAATGTAAGCCTTGACCTGAGAAGATATAAATGCTTTCCCCCAGCCTTTGGCCCAAAACCCTCCTTTCATTTTTTTCCCACTTCCTTGGAAATTTATGATTGACTAATATGGAAGAGGTCCGATAGACACAATCAATTGTATATGATGCACGGGATCCAGTGCCTCAGAAAGGCGCAGCTGCTGCCAGCCCCAAAATGAATCAGCGGTATATTCATGTTAATTCCTGTTAGTGGGCCATAGGGTGCACACTCCAAGAGAATATGCCACCCTGGCTTCAAGCCACACACTGTGACCACCAACAGGAAGGGACACAGAGCCCCATGCACCAAGGCATCGTGAACAAAAACACAAGTGTGGAAGCTACTATATACAATTAGAGCAGGCTCCCAACTGTCAAGAGGAGAAATGCACACAGAAAAAAAGAGCAACACCTAGGTGAGCACAATGTGGCTTCCACACCAGGACCTGCAGGGAACCTGCCGTCCAAACATGGAAGACAGCCCACGGTGAGAGTGACATAGGTGCCTTTTATACAAATGATGCACCAGGTCATCAATCTCTGCTAAGATTTACATTAGATTTGAAAGTTGGAGAATCTCAGCAGCCAATATTCTACACCAGGAGATAACAAAAAATTCTGCATCTTAAAGTGCCAGAGGATCTATGTTTGCTCCCCTTCCCTAAATGACAGATTCCCCTAGAGGATTGAGGATACCATCCTTGGGTCAGTACTGGATTCTGACATAAAAGCCAATATCTATCAAGAAAAAGGTGAGATAATTTGGTTACCTTCTGACTCAGCAACAGAACACACAATAGCCACTGGGCCTCAAAAGAAACAGTAAATCTGCTCAATTCCATTCCTTTCAACCTGCCATCAGACTACAGAATTATTGGGGGCTACCAGATTCAGCAATATATGGATCCCCAACTATCAGTTATAGCAAACCCCTCTTTGAAGCCACAAAGAGGGGAAAATAGGATCTATTAATATGAGGGCCACCTAAGCAAAAGACCTTTGAGGATATTAAACAAGCACTCCCAGTGCATCTGGACTAGGGCTCCCTGACCTCACAAAGTTTTACTTTCTGTACATCCAGGAACAGTACGGAATGGCTATAGGAGTCTTGACATGGACATCTGTCCAAAGAACTGGGCTCTGTATTCCAAGACTGGCCACCTTGTTTATGGGCCATTGCAGCCACAGATCTTCTAGGATTGGAAGCTGAAAAACTGTCTATGGGACAAAAATTAGTTTTCAGGATTCCTCATTCAGTGTTGACATTGGTAGATTACAAAGGACAACATTGGTTGACTAATGATCAATACCAGGGCATGTTATGTGAAAACCTGTGTATCCATGTGGAAGTCATCCAGACTCTGAACCCAGTAAACTTGCTGCCCATTGGACGTGGGCAAACTGATCCTAACTGTATTGAATTCATGGATGAAATGTTGTCAAGAAGACCACATCTGGCAGTGCAGCCCTCAGGGACCCTGATGTGGAGTACTTCATAGATGGAAGCAGTTTTATAAAAGATGGGGTATGTTTTGCTGAAAATGCGGTGGTCACTCTGGACTCCACTGTTAATGTAGAACGTCTGCCTCAGGGAACCTCAGCACAGAAAGCAAAACTTATTGCTTTGACTCAAGCACCTCAGTTGACAGAAGGAGTCTGTGTGGATATTTACATAGACTCAAAACATGCCTTCACTACCCTTCGTGTTCATAGGGCCTTATGTAAGAAAAAGGGGCTCATTAACTCAGAAGAAAAAAAAAAAAGGTATGGTGTATGGGCAAGAAATTCTTAAAATTTTGGATGCATTGTTGTCTCCCAGGACAGTTGTAATTATATATTTCCAAGGTCATTGAAAGGGAAACACTGTGGTTTCTCAGGGCAACCAGATGCTGACAGAGAGGCCAGGTTAGCTGTCTACAAGTAATGAGAAGAAAATCCAGTCCCAGGTTTAAAGTCTGTCCTTCTGACTGGACGACTATTTATCAGAATTGGAGCCAACATACTCCTAACATGAATTTAAATGTTTTACGATTGAAAAAGAAAATTTTCTCCTATGACGATGATGGAGATATCATGATGGCCGGCACAGCCATCCTGGAGATTCTAAACAGCATTTATAAAACAGTTCCACAGGAGAACATGTTGGACATACTGCACTTGAATCAGTTCTGAGTGAACGTTTCTATGTCCCATGGCTCACAAACTTCACCTGGATATTCTGATAACAATGTGAGGTTTGTGCTCACAACAATCCTTGTCAGGAGCCAGAGCTCCCACCAGGAATTCAAACTATAGGAGGAGCATCTTTTGAAGACTTGGAAGAAGAATTCACTGAACTACCACACTCACGGGGCTATAAGTAACTTTTCGTTTTTGTGTGTTCCTACTCTGACTGGGTGGACAGATTTTCCACCTGCCCTGAAAATGCTAGGGAGAAAATGAGGATGCTTCTCTGAGTAATGATTCCAGATTTTTTTTTATCCCAATCACCATTGGCTGAGACGATGGGCCAGCATTTCGGCAGAGGCGATATGATTACTGACCAACAGTTTAATCATCAGATAGAAGTTACATACTGCCTATAGGCTGTGGTGGTCTGGTAAAGTTTAAAGGATGAACAGGACTTTAAGTGTCAGTTGGGTAACCTGTGTCAGGAGACTCTCTTACATTCTGATGAACTTCTCCATACTACACTGTTGAGGATTAGATCCACTCCCACTAGGAGGACTGAATTTTCCCCTTATAAGATAGTGTATGTGAGGCCCCCCCACATATTAGGGGACCATTGGGTGACTTAACAGAGATAGAATTCCCCCTGAGACGAGAGTTTCAGGTTTTAAGAAAAACTTTACAGGTTCTCAACCAATGGGTAAGAGAAAGACTGCCACTAAGTTTGACCACACGTGCACACCATTTCAAGCCTGGAGATTGATTGTGGGTAAAAGAATGGAATATTCAAACACTGAAACTTCTTTGGAAGGGCCCTTTGCCTGTCATTTTATCCACCCCAACTGCAGTCAAATATGCAGAAAAAGGTCCCTTGATTGACTACACGAGACTCAAGGCTGCACCTTCAGGCTGAATGTGCATTCCAGATGCTGCTACAAACTTGAAGCTGACTGACTAGAAAAAAAAAGAAGCACCAGAGAAGCTTGAGGGTCAGAAGGAAAACAGCCCAGCTCCATTCACTTCGGGGTCTGACTGTTGTATGCACAGCTGAATCTTGAGGAGACTACAGCCCTGCTTCATCCACACTGGAGGGACAGGCTGATCAATCCACCATGAAAGATAAACTTCCCGGAAGGACTAATGAACACTTTCCACCCCTAAGATAGTTTTTGTACTATAATGCATTGACACCCCTTGCTTCTAGATATATACATGATTCTCTGGGTTTTGCTACTGGTTTGATGACAGTAAATCCTATTGACTGGACACTGGGTATAAAAATCATTTATATTTTTTATCTTGCTTATATTAATTTTCTAGGATTTGTTTGTTATTAGTTTCACTTTGTTAATTTATGTTATATATCTTACGCTAACCAAAATGTTAGTCTATTATTTAGTTTGGTTTCCTTTGCTGGCTTTAAGAGGTTCTATTCTACTCCTGTTCTAACCATGGGGATCATGTGAAGCATATGTCAAGACAATCCACTATAACCAAGAGATGGTAAAACATATATTTAGAAGCTGTCCTGCCAGAGGAATACAATTGTTGGGTGACTGTTTAGAAAAACAAAAGAGGTCCATTGGAAAGTAACTTAATTTAGGAGGTCACCAAACTTAGGGTGAAGATAACTGGCCACCCCAGAGGATCAATGGTCCCACTTATGGGCACTACCTGGTCCCACTACCTAGGCACAAAATTGCAGTTACTATTATAGAAATCCTATTTACCTGTTAAACAGAATTATTCACTTACTAGCTGTACTAGAAATTACTTATAATCAGACTGCCACAGCCTTAGACCTCCTAGCCACAAAACAGACCTGAAGTAAGTGTCTCACTACCAAAACGGCTTGGCATTAGATTGCGTACTGGCTAAGGAAAGAAAAATATGTGGAGAGTTCAACAGCTCAGATTGTTGCATCCAAATGGATGACAATAGACAAACAGTTAAGAATATACCAACAACACAAGAGAAATTGCACATATGCTATTGCATACCTAGAAGAGCATTCAACTTTGGGTACCAAACATGCTTTTGTGAGATGGTTGTCAATGCTTGGTAGATTTAAAAGCTTAACTGCGATAGTGGGCACTCTGCTGTTAAGCTCTTTATTGCTTCCATATTTGGCTCCACAGTGCATTAAAAGTAATGGGTCCGCTATGGAAGCTGCTTCTGAAAAGATGACAACAGTTAATATTTTGGCATTATACAAGGCCTTAATCCAATATAATGGTAATGATGCTCTTAACTTTAAAAGATGAATTTATGGGGAGTATCATTAAAGAAAAATGGGTAGTATCATTTTTCTCCTCAGAAATATCTTACATGGGATTCTAAAGAAATCTTCACCCTGGCTGATCTTAGGACTGTCAGCACAAGAGGCTCTACAAAAGAGTTCAATGTAGATAAACTACCTATTTTACTGTTCCTAGTTTTACTTGGCCACTGGCCAAGAAGATATCAGCACACCAGGTGCTGGGCACCCCCTTACTAGTTTTTCACAAACAAATCCTGTATAGTATTTTGTAGAAATGTGCAAACAAGGCCTCTTTCCTTGAGTTGGGTTTCACAAAGATGTCTACATTTTTAAAATATGTTGCCAACTGGGCTCCATGGTTACAACTGGCAGGGAGAGGAAACATATGTAATAGAAGCTCTCCGTTCTCAGGTGTTGTCCTTGAAGAGTTAACTTGCCCAAAACAATGAAAGAAAAAAGCTGCTTTTATGTGAAATTCTGCAGACTGTGAAATTCTGAGCCCCTCCCCTTACATGCTGGGTATAAAATTCTGAAACTGCCTGAAATTGGGGTTCAGAGAATTGATTACAGCAAAAGCTGTGCCCTCTGAGCCTGGCTGCAGCCAAAGAAAACTGTTTCCTGCTATGTTCTGCGCCTTGTCTCATTTGACCCTACAACAATACTGTGCTATCCCGGCGTTGTCCGGATTCTCCCCTCCCAATGCTTCTCCCAAGGCTGGGCTCCAAGAATGGTCCTGGCTCCCCACCAACCCCCCTAAATCTGGACACAATACATCCCCTCACAGTTTCCTCCTTTGGCAATCCTTTGATCCAGGTCCCTCTGTGAGGATCTACACATCTGGGGAAGAGGTGTGGAAGTGCCTGGCCTTTGCCCACTGAAGGCCTAGTGCCGACCTTGCCCTGCCTGATCCACACCCTTCAATCCCCTAATCTCTAGCAGTGTATGCTCCCCCTACCCCAACCAAGCCTGCCTGACCCTGATGTTTCACATTTCAATTACAGAACCAGGCTGCTCACTTGAGCCCCTGATTGTGTTTCCTATGTTGCATGGCTTCCTGTCTTTTTTTCTCGGGACAGACCTGGCTTGGGCCCTCTATTGATGCTCCCCTTCTTGCCCTTTGCTCTGCCCTCTGTCTCCTCATCCTATCAACGCCTCTTCCTCTCCATCCTCTAGTGCTTTACCCTGCAGAACGGGCCTCCTGCTCCTTGGTTTCCTAATACTCTTTTTGGTAGGTGGGTACCTTATCTGGAATCCTTGCTTGGGTCTTGGCTCTTGCCCCTCTCCACACCAATTGTGACCCTGTGCCATGGCTTGCAGTAGCTGTCCTCCTGGACTTGTCCCTTGCCAGGCCTGCTTGACTTGGTCCCTGGCCCTGGAATCTCATATGTGCTGGGCCATCGTTTGGGAAACAAAGCCCTGCCCATAACGTGGGCTCCTTGTTCTTGCTGGGCACTTGGTCCTGCACCCAGAACCATGACCAGAGGGAGGGGCAATGGCACTCAAACCTGGCTCCCACCGACTGGATTCTAGCCTTCCTTCCCCAGCCCTGTGCACTGTCCTCTACCCCCTAACCCAGCCTTTGTCCTTAGCTCTCCATTGCCAGGCCTGACTCCTCACTTGAGCCTTTGGTGGCCATTCTTGCTCAGGATTTTTCTGGACACTATGACAGACCTTCTCTGGGGCTGCTTCTGTGCTCCCCTTGGCTTCCCTGTACTACAGTACCCTAGTGCAGGCCCGATTTCCCAGGACAGTGTTGCCTGCTTTGCCCTGGCCTGGGCATTCATCTAGGTCCCTTGCCTGGGCTCCTTGCTGAGGTACTGGCCCCCAGCTCACCCACACCTATCATGCAGCTCGTCAACTGTGGTCTGTCCTTTCTGTCTCTGCCATGGCTGCTTTCAAGATCCCCTACCCAGGATGCTCACCTAGGCCAGGCAGCTTGATTTGGCCTCTTTGCCCTTGGAACTCCCTTTAGGAAAATGTAGCCATGCCTCTTTTTAAGGGCCTTTGGCCTCCCTAAGCCCAGGCACTGCTCCCGACCCCTGAAAACCTTCAGTTTAAGGGGCCTTGAGTCCTTCTCCCCCTGTGCCACCCACTCCACTTTCTCCCCTTCCACTACTCCCCCTCCATCTTTCTATTCATTCACCCAGGCCCAGGTGCTAGCACTTGGCTCTCCATTACTGGGCCCAGCTCCTTGCTTGAGACACTGGTTACACTTTTTGAGGACCATTTCTTTTTCCCTTGGTTTCAGGCACATTTACCAGCTTCCTCCTGTGCCTACTCTCTGATTACCTCATTCTGTGTTATCCTGGAACTGCAAGGAACCTCCTCCCCCCTGCTTCTCTCTAGCGGATGCTGCTCAAATGGATCCTGGCAGCCAGAACGTCCCCCCACACACACACACTTCCATAAACCAGGTATCCCCTCACAGTAGCTTCTTTCATCCAGGTCCCTCTCTGAGGATGTACTCACCTGGTGCAGTTGAGTGGAATTGGCTTGCCTCTGTGCCTTGAATTCTCCCTATGGGAAAAAGCCCTGCTACTCCCCGGAGTCCCATTCACTGCCTGATCCTGAGGCCTGGCAGTTAATATGTGTTTGCTGCAACACAACCCTGAGCTATCCCTCACTTCTACTCCCTGCCTTCTGGCCTTGCATGCTGCCCCTACCCTAACTCAGCCTTCCCTAACCCAGACCCTGCATTCTGTGCTCCCTTGATCCCCTGATACTTTCCTCATTTCCCTTTGCATAGCATAGAATCTCTTTATGTTGGGTCTGTACTGGGGTTGTACCCTAGGTTGGTCATTTGGGATCCTTGTCTGAGCACCTGGCTATGGTCCTGGCTCCCTTCCCACCATGTACCTACCACGACCCGCAGCCATGCACTACCATAACCCTCCTTCTGACCACCATCCATTGCCAGGTATACTTTGCAAGGTTTCTCATTTTTGCATAGTGTCCTACAAAAAACGGAGCCCTGCCCCTCATCTGGGACACTTACTCTTTGTGGGTGCTTGGTCCTAAACCAGGAACCCTGACATTGGTAGTAGCCCTGGGCCTGTAGCCTGACTGACCCCTGCTGGATTTGTTGCCTTCCCTCCCAAGTCTTGTCCACTGTACTAAGCCCCTGCCCAAGGCCTGACCTTGGCACTCCATTTCCTTGCCTGGCTCCTTGCTTGAGCCTCTGGTGGCCCTTCTTGTTCCTTTCTTTTCTGGGCTTTGTCTGAGGGCCCCCTCTATGGGGGCACTTCTCTCCTCCCTTTGACTTCCCTGTATTGCAGTACCCTAGTGCAGCCATGCCCTACTGGTCCCACCCTTCCCACTCTTACCTGTCCTGGGGCCTCCTCTAGGACACTGGTCTTAGCACCTTGCTGGGGTCCAGGCCCCCAATCCATGCAGACATTTCCTGCAGCCCTTGAGACTGTGCCCTCCTTTGGCACACATGCCATTTCTGTCTCTCCCAGGCCCACTTTCCTGATCCCCTTCCCAGGAAGCTCATCAGGCCAGGTACTTGATCTGGCCTTGTGGCCCTGTCGGTTGAGTTTGGGAAAATGTGCCCCTGCCCCTTGTATGGGCCCTTTGGATTCCCTCAGCCTGTGCCCTGCTACCCAATCCTGACACCCTGCAGTGGACCTGGGCCTCAAGCCTCCCTCCCACTGTGCCACCTGCTCAGATTTCTCCTCTCCCTCCCCTCCCCATCCATCTCAATTTCCATTCACCCTGCCCTAGGTGCTAACACTTGGCTGTCCATTACTGGGCACAGCTCCTTGCTTGAGCCCCTGGCAGCCCTTCTTGAGGACCCTTTCCCTTCCCTTGGTTTCATGCCTCTTTTTATAAACCCCATCCTGTGCCTCCCCTCTATTTTACTAGTGTTATGGTATCCTGGCACTGACAGGACCTTTTCCTTTCCCTGCTTCTCCCTAGCCTGGCCTCCTCAAATGGGTACAGGATGCCAACTGAGCACCCCCAAAACTTCCACTCACAGTGCACTCTTTTGACCTTTCTTTGGTACACGTCCCTCTCTAAGGATCTACTCACCTTGGCAGAGGAGCCAAATTGGCTGGCCTCTGCATGCTAAATGCTTCCTATGGGAAATACAGCCCTGCCTCTTGCCTGAGTCCCCTTTGCTGCTTGAACCTTGAGGCTTGGATTTTAATATGCTACTTGCTTCAACTCATCCCTGAGACATCCACTCCCTTCCCTCCCCTGCCCTCTGACCTTGCATGCTGCCCTGACTCCAACCCATCCCTCCCTAACTCTGACCTTTTGTGCTTCAATCCCAGGGCCTGGCACTCACATGAGCCCCTGACAGTGTTCCTCATGTCATTTGGTATAGCATGGAGTCTCTTCCTGTTGGGTTTTACCTGGGGACCCCTTGCTAGGGACTGCCAGCATGCACCCTTAGGTGCCTGTTGCAATTTTTCTCTGTCTCCTTGTCCTTGTGCAGCCCTTTTTCCAATTCCCCTTCCAGTTGCAGGTCTCCTGCTCCTTGGGTAACTCATCACAATTGGTTGGATAGGTCCCCTACCTGGGCAACTTGCTTGGGTCCTGGATCTTGTCTCCCCATGCACCCAATGAGACTCCGTGCTGTGCCCTCCCATTTCCTTCCTCCTGGCAGCCTTCACTTGCCTGTCCTCTTTTGCCAGATCCTTGTCCCTGGATTCTCATCTGGGTCACAGTGCCTTATAGGAAGTGGAGTCCTGCCCCTAGCCTGAGCCCATTCTTCTCTCTGGAAAGTTGGTTCTGCACCTGGAAAACTGACACCTGGCAGTCTCCCTGGGGAAGGTGCCTGCCTGGCCCCTGCTGGACCTCATGCCATCCATCCAAAGTCTTGTCCACTGTCCTGAGCCCCCTGCCCAAGACTGGCCTTTGGATTTCATTCTTTGGCCTGCCTCCTCTCTTGAGTCTCTGGGGGCTCCTTCATGAGCTGTGCTTCCCTGGCTTTGGACTGTTAGGCCTTGCTATGACCAGTAGCCTACTCCCCTTGGCTTCCCTGAATCTTAGAACAATACTGTCACCTGCCTGCCCAGCCACGCCCTTCCCTGCCCTATTTTAGGCTTGGTCCTCCTGTGGGTCTCATTCCTGGGCTCCTTTCTGGAGTCCTGACCCACACCCCTTCAACACCCTTCCTCTGGCTTTTCATGCTGTTCCCTCCTACATCTCTCCTGTTGTCCCTGTCACTGCTGGGACCCTTCTTAAGATCCCTTTCCCAGGATGTTCACCAGGTCCAGTGGAGTGGAACTTGGCATTTGGCCCTGTGGGCTCCCTTTGGGAAAACTTAGCTGTGCCCCTTACTTGGGACTTTGGGTTTTATGGCCAGGCTCTACTCCTCGATCCTGACACCCAGCAGTTAACCTGGGCCTTGAGCCCTCCTCTCCCTGTGCCATCCTCTACTCTTGCTCCCTTTTCTCCCCTCCCCAGTCCTGACTGTTTTCATAGGACCCAGGACCGGGTCCCAGCACTTGGCTCCCCATTCTTGGGCCTGGCTCCTTGCTGAAAGCCCTGATTACCTTTCTTGTGGACCTTGTCTCTCTTCCTTGATTTCAGGCCCCTTGCTTGGCCCCCCTCCTGTTCCTCCCCTCTGTTCCCCATGTACTGTGGTATTTTGTCATTGCCAGGACCCTGTCCTCCCTCTGCTTTTCCCTACCCTTGTCTCCTCCGATTATTGCTAGCTCCCAACTGACACCCCCTCATCCTGGACCAAAGGTGTCCCTCACATTGCCCTCCTTTGGTCCTGGCAGCGGAGTGAATGTGGCTATGCTGCTACAACCCCAACCCAGCCCTCCCTGACCCTGAACCTACAACTCAGCCCCTGACAGAGTGCCCAAGTTTCATGGCATCGTGTAGTTTCACCTGGTGTCATTCCGTTTTGGGCCCCCTAGTATGCTTCTCTTGGTTTTCCCTGTGCTTACACCTGACTCCTCCTTCTCATGTCGCCCCTTTCTTCAATCCCCTTCATTATACCTGGGTGCACCTGGGAGCCTCCTGCTTTTTGGGTCCCTAATTTTTGGTCATTTGTGTGAGAACCTTGCCTGGGCTCCTTGCTTGGGATCTGGCACTGGGCACTCTCTGCACCCACTGCAACCCGGTGCCATTCCCTCTTATAGCCCTATTCTTGGGCATCGTCCTTTGCCAGGAACCCTTTGCCCGTTCAATTACCCTGGATTCACATCTAGGCCAGGGCACCTTATGGGAATTGAGCCCTGCCCTTTGCTGGGCCCCTGGCTCTTCCTGGCCATTGCTCCTTAACATCAATTTGGACACCTGGCAGTGTCCCTGGGCTTTGAGCCTGTCTGTCACCTTTTGGATTCTGTGCCTTCCTGCACAACCCTCTATAATGTCCTGAGCCCCTTGCCCCAGCCTTGGCCCCGGCTCTCAATTCCCTGGCCTGGCTTTTCCCTGGAGCCTCCAGTGCTCCTTCTTGTTCCCAGCATTCCTGGGATTTGATTTTATGCCCCTTGCTTGGGCCAATTTTCTGCTTCCCTTGGCTTCCCGTCCTTGTAGAACCCTAGTGCTACCCACCTACCCAGTCCTGCCTTTCCCTGCTGTCCTGGCATGGTACCACATCTAGGTCATAGCCTGGTCTCCTTTCTGGGGTTCTGGCCACCAACCCAACAACACACATCCTCTGGCCTATTCTCCTGGGCCCTTCTTTGGAGCTCCTGTTGTCCCTCGAACTGCCGCTCAACTTTTCCTGATTCCTTTACTAGAATGCACACCATGGCCCGGGACATGACCTATGCTTTTGGTCTTTCCAGCTCCCTTTGGAAAAATGTAGCCCTGTTCCTTGCCTGGGCCCTTAGGCCTCCATCTGCCCAGACTCTACTCCCCAACCCTGACACCCAACTCTGGACCCAGTCTTTGAGCCCTCCTCTCCGTGTGCCACCCACTCCAATTTTTATTCTCCCTCCCCACCCCAGCCCTGTCTGTTTTCATGAGACAATGGCCTAGGTCCTGAGACTTGGCTCTACATTCTTTGGCCTTATCTCTTGTTAGAAACCCTGAGTGCCCTTCTTGAGGATGCTATCCCTGTCCTGTGATTTCAGGCCCATTTTTTCCAGCCCCCTTCCTGGGCCTCCCATCTCTTTCCATTACACTGAGGTATCATGGCACTCCCTGATCCCTCCCCTCTCCCTATGTGACTCTAACATGGGATCTGGAAAGGGGTCCTGGCTACACACTGACCCCAACCCCAATTCTAGACACAAGGTATCCCCTCACAGTGCCCTCTTTGGCCCTCTTTTCATCCAGGTCTCTCTGTGAGGTTCTTCTCAACTGGGGCAGAGGAGTGGAATTGGCTGGCCTCTGGGCCCTGAAGGTTCCCTATAGGAAACCCAGCCCTGCCCCTCACCTGGAAACCTTCCCCTTCCAAATTTGACACCTTGCAGTGGACTTGGGCCTTCCCCTTACATTGCCCTCCTTGACCATCTCGCTTCCATCCCCTACCATCTAGCCTTGCATGATACCCCTACCCCAACCCAGCCCTCCCTAACTCTGACATTTTGCACTCCATTATCCAGACCTGGCTACTTATCTGAGCCCTGGACCATATTCCACATGTTGCGTGGCATCGCAAGGTGTCACTTTGCAATGGGGATTACCTGGGGTCCTTTGCTTGTGCCCCTTAGTGTACTCCACTGCTTGCCCTTTGCTCTGTCTTTTGTTTCCACATCCTAGCACCAACCCTTCCTCACCTTCCACTCAGGCTTTCCCCTGGAGTTCTGGCCTCCTACATCCTGGGTTTCTAATGTTCTCTTTGTGTGACCGGTCCCTTGCCTTGGATCCTGGTTTGGGTTCTAGCTCTAGCCCCTCTTGGCACCCACCATGACCCTCTTCCCTGCACTCCCATCATCCTTCTCATGGCTCCCATCTCTTGGCAATCCCACATCTAAGCAGGCCACCTCATGGAAAAGACAGCCGTGCCCCTAGCCTGGGCCTCTTTTTCTCCCAGGGTCCCTTGGTCCTACTCTTGGAAACCTGAGTCCTGTCAATGGCCTTGGGACTGGAGCATGCCTCAGCACTGTCGTATCTCCTGCCTTCTGTCCTCTGCCATGTCCACTGTCCTGATACCCTGGCCCTTCCCTGACCCTTGTCTCTTAATTCTATGGCCTGTCTCCACACTTGAGCCTCTGGTTTCTCTTCTTGCTCTCTGCTTCACTTGGCTTGTACTCTGGGCCCCTCTTTTGGGCTACTTCCTTCCTCACCTTGGCTTCTCTGCATGGCAGAACTTAAGCTGCTTGCATGCCAATCCTTGCTATTCCCTACTCTTTCAGGATGGGACCTTCCTCTAGGTCCCTAACGTGGGTAACCCTTCTGGGACCCTGGCCCTCACCCCATTATCAGGCATCCTCTGGCACTTCCTGTTGTGCCCTCCTTGGAACCTCCTCTCGTCATTGTCCCTGTACTGCTTCTTTTCCTGTTCCCATTACCAGGATGCTTACCAGGGCCAAGGGACAGGACCTGGCCTTTGGCCCTGGAGGCTCTCTTTGGGAAAATGAAGCCCTTCACCTTTTTCTGCACCCTTTGGCCTCCCTCAGCCCTGGCCCTCCTCCCAAACCCTGATACCCGTCAGTGGACCTAAGCCTTGAGCCCTCCTCACCCTGCACCACCCATGAACCTTTTTCCTCTCCCTTCCTTCCCTATCCCTATCTGTTTTCATGGGATCCATTCCAGGTCCATGTACTTGTATTTTCATTCCTGAGCCTGGCTCCTTGCTTGAGGCCACATTGTCCAGGACCCTTGGTTTTGGTTGCAAGCCAAAATCTTCATTCTCTTGATTCCAAGCCCCTTTATCGAGCCCACTCCCTTCGGTTCTTCTTGTATTGAGGTGTCATCAACTTTCTCCACAAAAAAAAAAAAAAAAAAAATCTTAATTGGGCTTCTCCAGAATTCTTCACCATGGCTGATTTTTAGACTGTCAGCAAAAGAGTCTCTGCAAAAGAGTTCAGTGTAGAGACACTTCCTATTTTCCTATTGCCCTGTTTTACTTGGCCACTGGCCCAGAAGATACCAGAACTCCAGGTGCTGGGCACCCCTTACTAGTTTTTCAAAAACATATCCAGTATAGTAGTTTGAAGAAATGAGCAAACAAGGCTGCTTGCCTTGAACTGGGGTTCACAGAGATGTCTACATGTTTAAGATATGTTATCAACTGGGCTCCGTGGTAACAACTGGCAGGGAGAGGAAAAATTGGGAAAAGAATCTGTCCCCTTTTCAGGCGTTGTCCTTAAAGAGTTAACTTCCCCAAAACAGTGAAAGAAAAAGCTGCTTTTATGTGAACTTTTTCAGACTGTGAACTTCTGATCCCTCCCCTTACATGGTGGGTATAAAATTCTGAAACTACCTGAACTAGGGTTTCATGGGATTGATGCATTACAGCAAAAGCTGTGCCCTCTGAGCATGGCTGCAACCAAAAACAAATGTTTCTGCTGTGTTTGGTGCCTTGCCTCATTTGTCCCCACAATATTTGTGGGGACCTGGATGAGACAGAGGAGGTAGGGAAGGCTATTGTGCCTCTCTTGTCTCCAGGGACCTACTTCCCTGGGGCGGTAGGGGACAGCATTACCCTTGATGCACCCAGGCCACTCTTGGCCTGAAGGAGGATCAATTCATGCAGCACCCTGGGGCTGCCACCCCAGAGCACAATGGGACTCACAGGCAGCAGGAACCAGAATTTGGGTTTTGGAGAACTGCCCAAATGTACAGATAGGACCTGGGTCCATTTGTTTTTGAAGACCACCTATCTTCATCTTTGAGGCTTAAGCAGGTTGAAGAGAGGCTTGATCAACTCTGTTGGGTCTGAGTATCCTCTAAAGTGGTTGGAGCTGAGAAAAGCCCAGTGAATTGCTCGAGTAGACTGTGTTCGTGGTCAGGGTGCAGAGGGAAAACCATGATGTCCTTTTTGTTTGGTTTGGAAATTTCTGCAGTATAGGAATTTTTTTTCTGACCATGTCTGTGGGAAAAGTATGTGAATGAAATGGAGAAAGGGAAGGTTTCCCAACCCCAGGGCCAAAGTGAGTGTAGAGTAATGATCCGAGGTTCCACGGCACCTCATAAACTATATGGTGGAATTTCACCAACCAACGTCTAGATGAAAACTCCAAGTCCAGGGTTGATGCCGACCCGCAAGGCTAAGATGGCCCTAAGTCCCCCAAGGGAACAGCCTGAGATGGACAAAGTGAGTCTAGTCCTACATGTGCAAAACCAGTGTAGAGTGGAACGTGGGAAGCAAACAAAGAAAACTGAACCTTCTGAAAGGTTTGTTAGAAAACTTTTGGAAAGTTTTCCTGGTAACTGTATGGTGAAACTTAGTCCAAAATTGTGATATACTCTCTGAATTAGAATGGCCCACCCAAGATGTGGGCTGGCCACCAGAAGGATCTTTAGATGAGAGAGTCATTGCTGAGATCCTTTTGATTATTGTTGGAGAACCTGAATCATTTCTCTTACATTGATTGCTGTCAAGAGATAGTACAGAATAAGCCCCCTTGGTTGAAAGCCTGTCTAGATGGACAGTCCAAGCTGATGTTAGCCAGGAGACTAGTGGTCTCTAAGACCCAGCACAAAGCAGCTAACCAGAATACCAGATGGAGGAAAACCAGGAAGGGAAACAGTTTTCCCTATGAGCCAGAAGAGTACCCACTACTTTGTATGCCACTCTACCGAACTTTGAAAGGGCACTGGGACAGCAAACTGTCCCCTCAGTCCCGCCATCATCAAAAGCCACAAATGATGGTCCCCAATACTGGCTATTCCTTCCTCTTTGCTATCCTCTGAGCCAACGGCTTCCTACAATCAAAGACTCTTTCTCCTCCCAAGATTAAGGTGGGAGATTTGTCCCAAGACCAGATCCACAATACAGAATATCTGACCGGTTGAAATTATGTAATTCCTGGTAAAGCAGAGATGCTTTAAAAAAGACACATGCACACACACACACATATCCAGTAGAAATGAGCATCACCTTTACTTTTTTCTCTCCTTATATACAGCATTGTTAATTAAAACACAGGGAAAAAAAAAAAAACATTCTTTCGGCAGCTTAATCCTTACAAGCATGGATAAACATTCTTAGGAAAACTTGTTTATGGTCACAGTGCTCCCAATTTCTTATCAATTAACTGTGGTTAGTTATTCTCAGGCAAACACACACACACACACACACACACACACATATAAATATAAATATATATATATATATATATATATATATATATATATATTCACACACACATATATCTTCTTAAGACAGAAACAAGGACACATTTCAAAGAGTTCATACTTTCTCACAGAACTCCTTGTTTTTCTAAGCACAGAAAAACTTAACTGTTTGTGTGCGTGAGCTCAGAGTTCCCCCTTAAATAACAATGACTTACTGCAAAATTCTTATCCGTCATGCAGGACTTCTGCTGATAGAAGAAAAAAACAGCTGTCTTAGGTTGACATGTGCCATGATTCATCTTACCAGCCACTGGCAACAATCATCCAAAATGTCGGGAGGCACATGAAATCACCACAGGAGGATGAGTTAAGAGACAAGTGATCATAGAACAGTCAATGACACCAACAAGTATAGATATGTAAAGTATCAAAACACACATATCATTAATTCTTTTAACCAGGAAATATTAGGAAGCCAAGATGTTAACTATAAAAATAGTTCTTAATTTCCTTCATATTGTCTGATATTATCAATCATTTCTTTCAAATAATGAATGTCTGTATCAATCGGAACATTGTTATCTGTCACATTAAAGCAACACATATTTTTTCCTTGAATACATTTTTTATGGTGTAACAATAGTAAATAATCTATAGCGGCTCTATTATCTAAAACTCCTTGTCGTAAAACCTGCTGTTCTTCATTAAACAAGGGTAGAGCAGTAGATGTCCAATTAAAGTTTTTTGCCATTGCACATTTCAATTTAATATCTGTCTTATAAGCTCCTACTGACAATCCAGGGATCCCTACAAGGGAAAATGTCAGTGCATCAAACTCTGCTTTAGATAATAAGTTTATATCATCCTTACAGTCGGATGTTAGTGTAGCCATTCTTCATAAGCGACAAGAAAGATGTTCAGGAAGCAAATCATCAATGGAGGAAAGGAAAACTGTGAAACAACTAAGCCAGCAACGTGTTGCATGAGTCATATTTGCTGGTATGTAGTTGAATATATACGTTCCACAGGAGTGGGGGGGGAACTGGCCTCTTGGAAGTTGCACATGTCCATAACTTGAAGGAACCGCAAAAGAAGGTCCCATTGATCTATATTTAGTTGCACAATTGTGAAGCTCAGTGCAGGTGTCATTATCTGTTACAATAACAGTAGTGGTTATAACTTCAACTGCATTTTGGGGGTAGGCATTAAGAAGGGGTGCCCCAATTAGAATAATCAGCATAAGTAATAGTTTTATCAAAATTAGAGAAAAAGGTCATATTTTTTTATTTGTTCTGTTGGATGACAGACAGGTAGTAAACAGGAATACAATATTGCTCCCAGATGGACATCTTGTTTTAGGCAGATATTATCAGTCCCTGCCAATTGAGCCAATCACAGCCATACATTAGTATGATTGAAAGACACAACTTCCATAGCTCCGAAAAGGAGAAAAAAGGTTAGGGACAGCATCTATTAAAATATAAAAGAATCCAAAGAGGTAAGAGCATTCATGATGTTGTTTTAGAAGAGTCAAACCACATCAAATGAGAAGGAATCCATCGAGGTTCAGGATCATTTTGCAGTAAAACACAGGCAGCTCCTTTTCCCCACATTAATACAGAATCAGGACCCATATTGTCCTGTTGAAACATCTTTCCACCTTACAAGTTGATGGACTCTTTGTCCCTTAGCATGCCATAAGTGATCTGTAGCTATCAGTTTTATAGCTGGGTCTACAATTAAAAATTTTAAAATAAATAATAAATGTGCTATACGAGAGCAGGGACTGCGGCTACTCCAACCTTTTGTTTTTGACAGATATGCTTGAAGAGTTTGATGAGCTTGTTCTACTATACCTTGTCCTTGAGGGTTATAAGGAATGTGTTTTACATCGTATATGTGAAGAAATCTTGCAAATGATGTACTAGTATATGCTGGTCCATTATCTGTTTTAATATGTGTAGGGAGACTCATAATAGAAAAAGCTTCCATACACTAAGCAATTACATCTTTGGCACTTTCCTCTGAATGAGGAGAAGCATAAATGAAATGAGTGTAAGTATCTATAGACACATGAACATATGTTAATTTGCAAAAAGAAGAATAATGAGTAACATCTATTTGCCATAAATGACCTGGTAAAAGGCCTCTAGGATTAATGTCAAAATCAGGAGAGTTTATCTGTGCCGAGCAGAGGGAGCAATCATGAATAATTTGAGAAACCGCTTCACAAGGACTTTTACAATGATGAGCTAAAGAAGAAACATTAAGGTGGAATTGAGAATGTAAAGTTTGGGGATCCATAGATAGAAAGGCAGACATTTTGGAGGCTAAATCAGCAGCAGCATTTTTTTTTTTTTTTTTTTTTAACTAAGTGATCCTGGTAAAGTTGAATGACCTTTGTGTCTCATAGAGAAACCTTTAGTTCTGTTACCCAGGGATTGATAATCATAATAGCAAACACCAAGCCTTCCTGTGTAGGTTAGGAATATCTGTAGGCCTTAAACTAAAACTTTCTGTCTCTGGCATCTCCTCTTTATAGACTCTCTATTTATAATTATCAGACATTTCTGTCTGAGAATCCTTCTTTGTAGCCTCCAGTCTTACTTATTTTTCTTATCTCAGACTATAATAAGGTGCATACCTTAAATAATAATAATAATAATAATAATAATAATAATAATAATTATTATTATTATTATTATTATTATTATTATTTAAAATGCCCAGGAATGGCTGTGTTTTGGTTTTAACTGACTTTGCTGAGTGTTTATGAAGAAGCAGTTAAATTGACTTCTGTTTTTTATCTATTATTACTAGTCAGCTGAGTTTTTATGGGAGTCATTCCGAAGAAATTTTACAGCAGCTTCTCAGTTCTGCTAGTGCCATTTATGCTATGATGGGTCCAGGTCTTTCTTGACCATGTGGCATTCCTTGGAAGCATCAAGGATTTCTACCTTCTCTTATGACCCTCCTCATTTTAGCAAACGCACTGATTGGCTTTTTGTTCTCCAGTGGTTACAAAGTTTTTTAGAGAAGTTTCCTGTTTCCTGGATTCAGGCTGACTCAGAGGGCAAGAGACAAATATTTGTTTTATTGTCCCTTTTGATTTAACTTTAATTTTAAATTTTAATCTTAAACATCCAGTAAATAAATTTTAATAGCCTTATATTAAGAGTACTGGACTTTAATGTCTATAAATTTATAATTATTTATCTTTTCAATTAATTTGGGTCTGTATTATTCTATCTGTCTTGTAGGTGATGGCTTATTATCTTAAATTAACCCAAGTTGTGTGTTTTAAAAGCAGTACCTCTGTAAAATATTAATAGGCAAACTTTAGACCATTTATAAGAAAACTACAAAATAAAATTAACAAGAGTGAAAACATATTTAGTTCGTGTAAAAGCTACCTTGAATTTTGGCTGAGTTGTACATTATATCCCGTGTGTGAGATTTTAGTAATCTTGACAAAAAAAAAAAAAAAAAAAAAAAAAAAAAAAAAACACTTTTGGACATAACTTTAAATGAACTAAAATCTGGCCTAATGCTTTTGGAGTCATTTTCACATGTAGTAAGATGGGACACAGAGCCTTATCTCAGGTGAGTGAGGACTTTTTATAAATCTTAAGTACTGTAGCTCTGAAGTTGATATTTGTCTTTTAAATATCATTTTACAAAATTTGCATAAATTGCTTGAGGTCACATGAACATTAGATAACACTATGTGATATCACATTTAAAACAAGAACTAAAGAAAGGCTGAAAAATTTTAAACATTTGTGGAAAGGTAGCAAAACATTTTGTGTTTTTCAATATTAACCTTTACATAGATTAGGCTCTCATGAAATTAAAAATACATTTAAATTCTTTTTAACTGTAAAAAGTAACATAAAACTTTACATATCTTATTGATAACAGGTAAATAAATCTCCAATATGTTTTCTAAGCTTAAAATTACAATACAACTTTAGAACACTAGCTTGATATAATGCTCTTTTAATGCTTCTACCTTAAAAACTTGTAAACCTGGAAGATATGAGCGCATTAATAGCATCAAAATTGCATTGATGTTTTTATATTAACCAAGTTTAGCTTTTAAAGAAATGACAGTACAATGCTCTAAAATAACAGTTCTTATTTAACCAGTTGTTTAATTTTTATGGTTACGTGCTCTAGAAAAAATAAAACTTAATAAACACAAGGTTATGGGTAACCTTATGTTTTAAGAGATTTTTTTGTCTTTGTAACACATGACTGATTGTAAAAACAAACTTATACAGACCTTAGAAAATCAGATATCTAACAAAAGTACTCATGAATGAGTAATCCCATATTAAATTTACTTTACTTATTTTATCAAAATATTAGACAAGTATATTCAACAGTGTTGTTCTTTTTTGAAGGAAAAGTCCTAAAACCAAGGCATATTAGACATATTATAGATATTAATATTTTATTAGTTTTTTTTGAACACCTAGAAAAATTTGTAAACTTTAATTCAAAGACATTTATTTTTGTCTGTTTATTAAATTTAAATGAACCATTTTAATCATGTGAACTAAAGATCTTTGGATCCATTTTGTTAAATTTTTATGAGCGCTCCTTATATATGTTAATTTGTATATCATATATATGATATACAGACATATGCACATATAGACATACAATACATAACACGAGTGTGCACACATACACAATAGTAAAGGCCTTGTAGCTTTCTGCAGGTGAAATCTCCATTGCAATATTAAAAAAATAAAAACTCCACAGTTGATTGAAAATAGAACTGATCAGGAAAATATTAACCTAAGTCTGTAGGATCAAAATGATGAGCTCAAAAAAAAAATACAGAATCTAAGAAAAGGCAAGAATCCTAGAAAAAAATGACTGGCCAGTAATTAGTAAATACATACAGTTTACTTTTTTTTAGGCCTCAGATCAGTCTCCTACTGAACTTTCAGGCTTCTTTCATTTGCATTTTAACCTAAGTTCTGACTGAGGTCTAGAAGGAGCAGGGAAAACTGTTATTCTGAGCAGGCATGTCTTGTGTAAGGCATTTTAACCATAAGTCATAATTTTTAGGTTTGCATGTTGAAAATTATGATACAAGTTTAAGATACAATTCAAAAAATTTTATATCTTTACATCTTGTTTTGTCAACAGATATCATACTATAATATACTATTCTTGTCCATATTAATGCACTGGTACACACAGTGATATCTTCCCAGGTTACCCAATTCAAAAATTGGTGAAAAAACTGAATGATTATGAGTTGCTTGCCAACTTGGAAGTAGAGTTCTTTAGTGTCCATCCTAAGTATTTAAGTTCTCTGGCATGAATTATCTGAAATCATAAACTAAACAACTACCTAAACCCAACTGTTAACTGCAAGTTTGTGCAATGCTTCAAAAACCCATTCAGATAAGTAGACAGAGGTAGCATAATCCTTACAGTTCAAGGAAGGAAGGAGGGAGTTTCCCAAAGCAAAAAAGGGCTTCGACATCTTCTGGGAGTCCTTCTGTCCCTCCTTTTACTTACAGGATTAGCTCCTCTTTTGTAGGTGGTGGATCCTATGTTTTTAATTCAGAAGTGTCATAAATGGGGGCCTTATCATCTGAGGAATCACTTTCACTCACTGAAACTATTGATTACCTGTCCTGAACCTTCATCCAAGTTCCCTGGGTCTGCTGTAAAAATTCACGCACTTTTACACCTGGAGATAAAAGTGCATCTTTTACCAACTTCCACAAAGAAAAAGTAGCTACAGCTAAACTGTCTCGACCCTTTTCCCTTAAATATTTTTGCAAATCTTCTTTTACATGTTCCCAATCAGAAACCATTTAATTCCCTGTGTGCAAAAATCAAGGTGATACAGTTTCAGTAGCAAGCATAAAAGCAGAAGCTGTTTTTCTATTAATTACAATTCCTTGCTCCTTAAGCAAAGTTATAATTGCATGTTGCATTTGACTTCTTGAGATTTCTGATCCCATGGTACCTCTCCCCTTCAGTTACTTTTGCCAGTAAGGGGACTCTCTGCTGGACACCAAAGGACGCCACCTGGCAAAACATTCTTTTATCTTCTTAAGACAGCAACAAGGACACAGTTCAAAGAGATCATACTTTCTCACAGAACTCCTTGTTTTTCTAAGCACAGCAAAAATTAACTGTTTGTGTGCATGAGCTGTCACCAGATGAGAGCACTACAGATGCCCCTGCAGAGGACTAAAGGACCTGACTATATTGACCAGAGGGAAACACCTAACGGAGACAAGGCAGTTTTGTGTGCCAGCCTTTCACCATCATTGAGCTCATAAGCAGGAAAAGTCATACTTCCTCATACATGGAGAACCCGGGACCATGATTGATCTGATGGAGTTCAGTATCCAGACCTAGGATGGGGCCTCAACAAAGAAGAAGGGATAAAAATAAAGAGATATCAAGAAGCCCTCATAGGAATCCTAAGAAAAAAAATATAAGAAAGAAACTGTGCCCAAGACTTAGAAGGAATTGGAGCCAGCCCTAAACCCTAGCCTAAGCCAGAGCCCATATGCAGACAACACAGCCCAACAAAGCCTCCCAATGGTCCAGCATCTCCCCTCTTGCAGCTTGATAGCCCTAAACATTTCTCTGGACCCCACATCTGCCTAAAGGCACTCTGCCTTATGAAACTGGCAGTAATGATCAAAAGAGTTGTGCCCAACTGACTCAGAGCTTAGTGTCTGGGACACAGCTGCTGCTTCCCCTCTCCCTACCAAGAGGTACCTGGGAGAGGAGGAGCACCATACAAGCATAGCTGCCACAATGCAAGTTTTTTAGGGAAGAGATGCTGAGGCTCAAGCAACAGGGGACCAATGCAGCCTTTGTGAAACTGGCTCAGAGTGACATTTGCCAAAATTTACCAACTGGCTTTACGTAGAAGTTTTCCAGAGAGCTTTTGAATATGGCCACCATAATTTTCCTCAATGGAGCCCAAGAGCTCAAAGACAGGCAGACCAAAAAGATAAAGAGGAGGATGTATCTCTTTACAGCTTCCCTCACCACAAACCCAGATGTCACTCAAAGGGGGGTCTCACTAGACAATGCCAATGGTCAAAATGTTTATATGGGGAAAAAAGCATGGCCAGGCTAAAGAGGAATGATCCAGTGGCCCCAGGGGCAAGCATCTACTTCCATGCTCAAATGTAAGCCTTGACCAGGGAAGTAATGAATGCTTTCTCCCAGCCTTTGGCCTGAAACCCTCCTTTCATTTTCTTCCCACTTGCTTGGAAATTGATGATTGACAAATATGGAAGAGGTCTGATAGACACACTCAACTGTATATGATGCATGGGACCAAGCATCTCAGGAGGGCTCAGGTGCTGCAAGCCCCAAAATGAATCAGAAATATATTCATGTTAAATCCCGTTAGTAGGCCATTGGGTGCACACTCCAAAAGGACATGCCACCCTGGCTACACACTGTGACCACCAACAGGAAGGGACACAGAGCCCCATGCACCAAGGCATAGCAAACAAAAACACAAGTGGGGCAGCTACTATATACAATTAGAGCAGGCTCCCACCTGTCAAGAGGAGAAAGCCATGCAGACAAAGATCAACACTTAGGTGAGCAAAATATGGCTGCCACACCAGGACCTGCAGGCAGCCTGCAGTCCAAACTTGGCAGACAGTTGATTGTGAGATTGACATAGGTGCCTTTTATACAAATCATGTCACAAGTCATCAATTTTTGCTAAGATTTACATTAGATTTGAGAGTTGGAGAATCTCACCAGCCAAGATCCTACACTGGGTGATAACAACAACAACAACAAAAAATCCTGCATCTTAAAGCACCAGAGGATCTATGTACGCTTCCTTTTCCTAAATGACAGTTTCCCCCAGGGGCTTGAGGACACCATCATTGGGACAGTACTGGACTCTGACATAAAAGCCCATATCTATCAAGAGAAAGGTCAAATACTTTGATTATCATCTGGCTCAACAACATAACAGACAATAGCCCCTGAGACTGAAAAGAAACAGTAAATCTGCTCATTTCCATTCCTTTCAACCTTCCATTAGACTAGAGAATTCATGGGGGCTACAAGATACAGGCATATATGGATCCCTAACTTCCAGTTATAGCAAACCCCTCTGTGAAGCCACAAAGGGTGGGGAGAATGGGATCCATTAATATGAGGGCCACCTAAGCAAAAGTTCTTTGAGGACATTAAACAAGCACTCCTAGTGCATCTTGACTAGGGCTCCCTGACCTCACAAAGCTTTACTTTCTGTACACCCAGGAACAATGTGAAATGGCTGTAGGAGTTTTGACATGGACATCTGTCCAAAGAGCTGGGCTCTGTAGCCCAAGATTGGCCACCTTGTTTACAGGCTGCTGCAGTCACAGTTCTTATGGTGTTGGAAGCTGATAAAATGTCTATGGGAAAAAATGGGTTTCCAGGGTTCCTCATTCAGTGTTGACATATGTAGACAATATTGGTTAACTAATGGTAAATACCAGGGCATGTTATGTGAAAATCCATGTATGCATTTGGAAATCATCCAGACTCTGAACCCAGAAAACTTGCTGGCCATTGGACCTGGGCAACCTTATGACAACTGTATTGAATTCATGGATTAAATGTTGTCAAGCAGACCAAACCTGGAAGACCAGCCCTCAGGGCCCCTGATGTGGAGTGCTTCACAGATGGAAGCAGTTTTATAAAAGATGGGGTGTGTTTTGGTGTATATGCAGTTGTCACTCTGGATTCCACTCTCGAGGCAGAACCTCTGCCTCAGGGAACCTCAGCACAAAAAGCAAAACTTATTGCTTTGACTCAAGCACCTCAGATAACAGCAGGAGTCTGTGTGAATATTTACATAGACTCAAAATATGTGTTTGCTACCTTTCATGTTTATAGGGCCTCATGTAAGGAGAAGGGGCGCATTAACTCAGGAGAAAAAAAAGGAATGATGTATGGGCAAGAAATTCTTAAACATTTGGATGCACTGTGGGCTCCCAGGAATGTTGTGATTATATATTGACAAGGTCATCAAAAGGGAAAAACTGTGGTTTCTCAGGGCAATCAGAGAGCTGACAGAGAGACCAGGTTAGCTGTCTGCAAGAAAGGAGAAGAAAATCCAGTCCCAGGTTTAAAGGCTGCCCTTTTTCCAGGCTGACTATTTAACAGAATGGGAGCCAACATACTCCCAACATGAACGTAAATGGTTTAAGATTGAAAAAGAAAATTTTCTCCCAGGAGGATGATGGAGATATTGTGATGATTGGCATAGACATCCCAGAGATTCTAGCCCCAGCCTTTATCAAAGAGTTCCACAGGAGAACACGTTGGACATACTGCACTTGAATCAGTTCTGAGTGAACATTTCTATGTCCCATGGCTCACAAACTTCACCTGGATATTCTGAAAACAATGTGAGGTTTGTGCTCAAAACAATCCTTGTCAGGAGCCAGAGCTCCCACCAGGAATCCAAACTATAGGAGGAGCACTTTTGAAGACTTGGAAGAAGAATTCACTGAACTACCACACTCACAGGGCTATAAGTAACTTTTGGGTTTTGTGGGTTCCTACTCTGACTGGGTGGACCGCTTTTCCACCCGCCCTGAAAAGGCTAGGGAGAGAATGAGGATATTTTCTGGGAAATGATTCCAGATTTTTTCATCCCAACCACTATTGGCTGAGAAATTGGCCAGCTTTTTGGCAAAAGTAATAAAATTACTGACCAAGAGTTTAAACATAAGTTGGAAGTTACATACTGCCTAAAGGCTACAGAGTTCTGGTAAAGTACAAAGAATGAACAGGACTTTAAGTGTCAATTGTGTAAGCTGTGTCAGGATACTCACTTACATAATGATGAACTTCTCCCTACTACACTGTTGAGGATTAGATCCACTCCCACTAGGATGACTGAATTCTCTCCTTATAATTTAGTATACATGACCCCCCCCCCCCCTTCTTATTACGGGACCATAGTTCGGCTTAAGAGAGATAGGAGAAATCCTCCTGAAATGACAGCTTCAGGTCTTAGGGAAAACTTTACAGGTTTTCAACCAATGGTTTATAGAAAGATTGCCACTAAGTTTGACCACTTGTGCACACCCTTTCAAGCCTGGAGATTGATTCTGGGTCAAAGAATAGAATATTCAAACACTGAAACTTCTTTGGAAGGGCCCTTTGCCTCTTATTTTATCCACGCTAACTGCAGGCAAGTTTGTATAAATAGGTGCCTTGATTGACCACACCAGAATCAAGCCTGTAACTGTGGATTGGGGCGTGCATTTCAAATGCTGCTATGCCCTTGAAGCTGACTGTCTAGAAAAAAAGGAGCCCCAGAGAAACTTGAGGGTCAGAAGTACAACAGCCTCCTCCAGTCACTCCAGAAGCTGACTGGTGTAGGCACAGCAAAAGCTTGAGGAGAGTATAGCCCTGCTTCAGTCACATGGGAGACACTGGCTGATCAATGCACCATGGAAGATAAACTTCCCACCAGGACAATTGAATGTTTTCAATTCCTAAGATAGTTCTTATACTATAATGCACTTCCACCCCCTGTGTATTTGTGTGTGTGTGTGTGTGTGTGTGTGTGTGTGTATATATATATATATATATATATATATATATATATATATATATATATATATATATATGGTTTATGCTATTGGTTTAATAACAGTAACTCCTACTGAATGGACACTGGGTAAAAAATTCTTTTATACCTTTTCTATCTTGCTTATATAAATTTTTAGGATTTATTTCGTGTTACTAGTTTTGCTTTGTTAATTTATGCTGTTTTCCCTATGCTAACCAAAACGTTAGTTTATTATTTAGTTTGGTTTCCTTTGATAACCTTAAGAGTTTCTGTTCTACTCCTATTCCAACCATGGAGATCATGTGAACCATAGGTCAGGACAATCCACTGTAACCAAGATGTTGTAAAACATATATTTAGGTCCTGTCCTGCCAGAGGAATGCAATCGATGGATGACTCTTTGGAAAGACAAAAGAGGTCCATTGGGAAGTAACTTGATTTAGGAGGTCACCAATCTTGGGGTGAAGATAAGTGACCACCACAGAGGATCATTGCCACTTATGGTCCCGCTACCTGGGCACAAAATGGCAGTTGAAGGTATAGACCTCCTATTTACATGTTACCTAGAATTATTCACTTACAAGCTGTACTAGAAATTATCATTAATCAGACTGCCACAGCCTTACACCTCCTAGCCACAAAACAGTCCCAAAGCGAGAGTCTCAATATCAAAACTTCTTGGCATTAGATTACCTAATGACTGAGGAAAGATAAATATGTGGACAGTTCAACAGCTCAGATTGTTGCATCCAAATGGATGACAATAAACAAACAGTTAAGAATATAGCCAAAAGCACAAGAGAACTTGAACATGTGCTAGTGCATACCTAGAAGGGCATTTAACTTTGGGTTCCAAACACACTTTTGTGAGATGGTTTTCAACCCTTGGTATTTATAAAAGCTTAACTACTATAGTGGGCATTCTGCTGTTAGGCTCTTTATTGCTCCCATATTTAGCTCCACTGTGCATTAAAACTTATGGTTCCACTATGGAAGCTGCTTTTGAAAAGATGACAACAACTAAGGTTTTGACATTATATAAGGCCTTAAGCCAATATAATGGTAATAATGCTCTTAAATTTAAAGGATTAATTAATGGAGAGCATCATTAAAGGGGGGAATGTAAATTACACTCCCTTTCTCCACAGAAAAGTCTTACTTGGGATTCTAAAGAAAACTGCATAATGGCTGATTTTTGGACTGTTAGCAAAAGAGGTTCTGCAAAAGAGTTCAATGTAGATAAACTTCCTATTTTCCTTTAGCCCTGTTTTACTTTGCCACTGGCTGAGAAGATATCAGCACTCCACATGATGGGCACCCCTTTACTAGTTTTTCACAAACATATGCTTTATAGTAATTTGTAGAAATGTGCAAACAAGCTTCTGCCCTTGAGCTGGGGTTCAAAGAGATGTCTACATTTTTAAGATATGTTGCCAACTGGGCTCCATGGTAACAACTGGCAGGGAGAGGAAAAATGGGAAAAAGAAGCTCTCCCTACTCAGGTGTTGTACTTGAAGAGACTACTTGCCCAAAACACTGAAAGAAGTAGCTGCTTTTATGTGAACTTCTGCAGACTGTGAATTTCTCAGCCCCTCCACTTACTTGCTGGCTAAAAAATTCTGAAACTGCCTGAAATTGGGGTTCAGTGGATTGATTGATTATAGCCCTCTGAGCCTGGCTGCAGCCAAATAAAACTGTTTTCTATTGTTTGGTGCCTTGAATCATTTGACTCTACAACAGTACTGTGCTATCCTGGCATTGCCCAACTCTCCCCTCCCACTGCTTCTTCCTAGGCTGGGCTCCAAGAATGGGTCCTGGCTCCTCACTGACCCCCTTAATTGCAGACACAAGGTATCCTCTCACAGTGCCCTCTTTGGTAATCCCTTGATCCAGGACCCTTTCTGGGGCTGCTTCCCTGCTCCCCTTGGCTTCACTGTAATACAGTACCCTTGTGCAGGGCAGCCATCCCTGGCCAGCATTCCCTGCTCTCCCCTTGCCTGGGCCTTCACCTAGGTCCATTGCATGGGCTCCTTGCTGGAATCCTGGTCCCCAATCCACTCGCACCCAAGCTGTGTCCCTTCGGGTTGTGCCCTCTTTCAGCCCTCTGTTCCTCAAATGGGTCCTGGCAGCCTAACCGCCCCCACCTCTGCAAACCAGGTATCCTATAATAGTTCCCTCTTTGGCCCCTCCTTTGGTCCAGGCCCCTCTCTGAGGATCTACTCATCTGGGTCAGAGGAGTAGAATTGGCTGGCCTCTGTGCCCTGAATGCTCCCTATGGAAAACAGCCCTGCCACTCACCTCAGTCCCCTTTACTGCCTGAACCTTAAGACCTGACAGTTAACATGGGACTAGCTCCAACCCAGCCCTGAGTGATCCACTCTCATCTCTTCCTAGGCCTTCCTCTAGGTCTCTTTCCTGAGCTCTTTGCTAGGGTCCTGGATTCCACACAAACCACACCTATCCTGCAGCCCTTCAGGCTGTGTCCTCCTTCAGCCCTCCTGTCTTTCTGTCTCTGCATGCTCGCTTTGCTCATCCCTTTTCCAGTATGCTCACCTTGATCAGAGGATACAACCTTTGGAAAAACATAGCCCTTCCCATTGCCTGGGTGCTTTTGCCTCCCTCACTCTGTGCCTGCACCTGAACCCTGGTCCCTGCAGTGGACCTTGTCCTTGAGCCCTCCTCTTCCTATGCCGGGCACTCCAATTTTTCCCTTCCTGCCCTCCCTATCCATGTTTCCTTTCATTCACCCAGGCCCAGGTGCGAGCATTTTGCTCTTCATTACTGGCCCACCTCCTTTTTTGAGCCCTTGGCAGCCAGAGGATTTTACCTTTGGGAAAACATAGCCCTGACAATTTCCTGGCACTTTGGCCTCCATGAGCCTGGGCCTTACTCCTGAACCCTGACACCCTGCTGTGAACCTGGGCCTTGATTCCTCCTCCACCTGTGCCAGCCACTCTCATTCCTCCCCTCCTACCCTCCCTATCCATGTTTCTTATCATTCATCCAGGCCCAAGTGCTAGCACTTCGCTCTACATTACTGTGCCTGGCTTCTTGCTTGAGCCCCTGGACAGCCTTCTCCAGGACCCGGTTTCAATCCCTTGGTTTTAAGCCCCTTTTGCCAGTCACCTCCTGTGCCTCCCCTCTGTTACCCTCATGCTGTGGTATCCTGGAACTGTCCAGACCCACAGCTACCCTAATTCACTCTAGCCTAGGCTACTCAAATGGGTCCTAAAGCCCATCGACCACCCTCCCCAACCTGTGCATGGCAGGTATCCCCTGAGAGTACCCTCTTGCCCCTCATACGTCCAGGTTATTCTCTGAGGATCTACTCACCTGGGGCAGAGGAGCAGAACTGGCTGGTTTCTGCACCCTGTATGCTCCTTATTGGAAACACAGCCTGGCCAGTCACCTGAGTCCCCTTCACAGCCTATACCTTGAGGCCTATTAGTTAACGTGGGATTTGCTCCAACCAAGCACTGAGCAATCTCCTCCCTTCACTCTCCTGCCCTCTGGCCTTGCTTGCTATCCCTATTCGAACGCAGCCCTCCCTAACCCTTATACTTTTGGCTCCAGTCTCCAGGCTTGGGCACTGGCCTGAGCCCCTAACAGCATTCCTCATGTCCCTTGACATAGCATAGAGTCTCATCTTGTTGTGACTGACGTGGGAGGCCCTTAGTTGGGCCCCACCACAGGTTCCCCTAGGTGCCCCTTGTGCTTACCACTGTATCCTGTTCCTCACGCAGCCCCTACCTTCCTTCCCCTCACAATTTTTCCTGGTGCTTGCAAGTATCCTACTCCTTGGGTCCCTACTCACAATCGGCTCGGTGGGTCCCTTGCTTGTGGGCCTGTCTTGGGTCATGGCTCTTGCCTTACAGTGCACCCACCATGACCCCCTGCCATGCCGTTTCATCTCCCTCTTCCTGGCCCCCTTCCCTTGTCTAGCCTCCCTTTCCAGGTCCCTGGCCCTGCATTCAAATATAAGCCAGGGTGCCTTTTGGGAAATAGAGCTCTGCCCTTTGCCTGGGCCCCTTGCTCTCCCTGGGTGCTTGGTCCTCCACCAGTAACCCTGACACCAGGAGGTGTCCCTGGGACTGAAGCCTGACTGACCCATACTGGATCCCCTGCCTTCCCTCCAAAATCTTGTCCAGTGTCCTGAACCCCTGCCCAAGTCCTGGCCCTTGGCTCTCTGTTCAAAGGCCTAGCTCCTGGCTTGAACCTCTATGGCCCTTTTTGCTCACTTCTATTCTGGGCATTGTCTGAGGGCCACTCGCTGGGGCCCCTTCCCTGCTTCCCTTGTCGTCCCTGTACCTAGTGCAGCTCTGCCTTCCATGCCCAGCATTCCCTGCTCTCCCCTTGCCTGTGCCCAACTCTAGGTCCCTTCCTGGTCTCCTTGCTGGGGTCCTGAACCCCATGACACCCACACCTGCTAGGCGGTCCTTCAGGCTGTGTATTCCTTCGTCCCCCTGTCCTTTCTGTCTCTCCCATGCCTGTTTTTGATCCCCTCCCAGGATGCTCACAGCGCCAGGTGACATGGCATGGCCTCTTGGCCAGGGGTCTTCCTTTGGGAAAGCGTAGCCCTGCTTCTTGCCTGGGCACTTTCACCTCCCTCAACCTGGGCTCTACTCTTGAACGCTAACACCCTGGACTGGACCTGGGCATGAGTGCTCCTCCCCCTGTTCCAGCTGTTCCCCTTTATCCCTTACTGCCCCTCCCTATCCATGTTTCTTTTCATTCACTCAGGCCCAGGTGCTAGCACTGTCTCTCCATTAATGGGCCCGGATTATTGGTTGAAGCCTGCCACCTTTCTCGAGGACACTGTCACTGTCCCTTGGTTTCAGGCCCCTTTTTCCAGACCCCTACTGTTCCTCCCTTCTGTTCCCCTCATGTTGTGTTATCCTGGCACATCCCAGAGCCTCTGCTACCCTGCTTTGATCTAGCCTAGGCTCCTCAAATGGTTAATGCAGGGCACCAATGCCCACAAACTCCGCACTCCAGGTATCCCCTCACAGTACCCTCTTTTGCCCCTCATTGGTCCAGGTCTCTCTCTGAGTATCTACTCACTTGGGGCAGAGGAGTGGATTTGGCTAGTCTCTGCACCCTGAATGCTCACTATGGGAAACAGCCCTGCTAGTCACCAAATCATCTCCACTGCTTATACTTTGAGGCCTGCCAGTTAACATGGAACTTGTTCCAACTCAGCCCTGAGCGCTGTCCTCCCTTCCCTCCACTGCCCTCTGGCCTTGCATGCTGCCCCTACCCCAACCCAATGCTCCCTAACCCTGCACGATTGTGCTCCAGTCTCTGTGCCTTGGTGCTCACCTATGCCCCTGACCTTGTTCCTCATATCTCTTGACATAGCATGCAGTCTCCTCCTGTTGGGTCTGAACTGGAAGACGGTAAATTGGGATCCCCAGTGGGCTCACCTAGGTGCCCCTTGTGCTACCCTCTTCCTCCTGGTCCACAAGCATCCCCTTCCTTCATTCCCATTGTGCTTTGTCTGGCCCTTGCAGGTCTCTTGCTCTTTGGGTGCCTCATCACATTCTGTAGTGTGGGTCCCTTGCCTGAGGGCCTGTCTCGTGTCATGCCTCTCTCCCTACAGTGCACCCCAAACTGCTCCCCGCCATGACCTTTCATCCCTCTTCTCCAGGCACCCTTCCATTTTCTGGCCTCCTTTGGCAAGTCCCTGGCCCTAGATTCAAATATGAGCCAGGGAACATTATGCAAAACAAAACTCTGTCCCTTGCCTGTGTCCCTTACTCTCCCTGGGTGCTTGGCCCTCCACCAGGAACCCTGATACCTGGAGGTGGCACTGGGCCTGGAGCCTGACTGCCCCCTGCCGGATCCCCTGCCTTCCTTCCCAAATGTAATCCACTGTCCAGAGCCTCCTCCCAAAGCCCTGGTCCTTGTGTCTCTTTTCCTTGGCCTGGATATTCACTTGAGCCTCTCGTGGCCCTTCTTGCTCACTGCTTTTCTGGGCATTGTCTGAGGGGCCCTTGCTCGGGCCATTACTCTGCTCCCCTTAACATCCCTGGACTGCAGTACCCTAGTGCAGCACTGCCTTCCTGGCTTGGGGTTCTCTGCTCTCCCCCGGCCTGAGCCCTCCTCTAGGTCCCTACACTGGCTCCTAGCTGGGGTCCTGGGCCCACCCCACCCAAACCTGTCCTTCAGCACTTCAGGCTGTGCCCTCCTTTGGCCCTCCTGTCATTTCTGTCTCTGACATTCCCTCTTTCCAGATCCCATTCCCAGGACTCTCACCTGGGCCAGGCGACCTGACCTGGCCTCTTGGCCCTGGGGGCTCCGTTTGGGAAAATATACCCCTGCCCTTTGCTTGGGTACTTTGGCCTCCCTCAGCAGTGGCACATTTCCTTATTTCTTTCTCCCTGCTGTGGAACCATTTGAGCCCATCTCCCACTGTGCCACCTACTCCACTTTCTCCCCTTTCACTACTCCCCCTCCATGTTTCTTTTCATTCACACAGGCCTAGGTGCTAACACTTGGCTCTCCATTACTGGGCCTGGCTACTTGCTTGAGACCCTTGCTACCTTTCTTGCGGACCCTTTCCCTGTCCCTTGGTTTCAGGCCACTGTTCCTGGACACCTCCTGTGCCTCCCCTTGGATAGCATCATTTTGTGGTATCCTAACACTGCCCAGGCACTGTGTAACCCCTACTTCTCCCTAGCCTAGGCTGCTTGAATGGGTCCTAGAACCACAATTTCCCCCCCACACTATCATACTCCAAGTATCCTCTCAGAGTACTTTCTTTGGCCCCTCCTTTAGTCCAGGTCCCTCTTTGAAGATCTACTCACCTGGGGACAAGGAGTGGAATTGGCTCACCTCTGCGCTGTGAATGCTCCCTATGGGAAAAACAGCCCTACCACTAGCATGAGTGCCCTTAACTGCCTGAAAATTGTGGCCTGGCAGTTAACAAGGGACTTGCTCCAACCCAACCATGAGAGATCCCCTCTCTTCTCTCCCCTGCCCTCTGGCCTACCATGCTGCCCCTACCCCAACTCAGCCTTCCCTAACCCAGGACCTTAGCACTCCTGTCCCCATCTTGTGTGCTCCCTTGAGCCCCTGACACTTTCCTCATGTCCCTTCACATAGCGTGGAGTCTCTTCATGTTGGGTCTGACCTGGGGACCTCTTGCTTGGGCCCACCAGAGGGCTCCGCTAAGTGCCCCTTGAGCTTCCCTCTGTCTCATGGTCCTTGTGAAGCTTATCCTCACCAACCCCTTGTGAATTCCCCTCATGCTCGTGAGTCTTCTGCTCCTTGGGTCCCTCATCCTAGTTTGGTCAGGTGGGTACTTTGTCTCATCACCTGGCTATGGTCCTCACTCTCCTCCCACTATACACCTAACACGACCGCTTGCCGTGCCCTCACATAGACATCTTTCTGGCCCCTTTCCATTGCCAGGCCTCCTTTGCCAGGTCTCTCTCCATGGATTCTCATCTGGGCCAGGGTGCCTTATGAAAACAGAGCCCTTCCCGTCGCCTGGGCAACTTATTCTCTCTGGGTGCTTGGTCCTCCAACAGGTACCCTGACACCTGGTAGTGGCCATGGGCCTGGAGCTTGACTGCCCCCTGCTGGATCCCTTGTTTTCCATCCCAAATATTGTCCACTGTCCTAAGCCCCCTTCCCAAGCCCTGGCCCTTGGCACTCTATATCCTTGCCTGGCTTCTCGCATGGCCCTTCTTGTTCCTTTCACTTCTGGGCTTTGTCTGAGGGCCCCTCACTGGAGACGCTTCTCTCCTCCCCTTTGGTTCCCTGTCCTGCAGTACCCTAGTGCACCCAAGCCTTACTGGCCCCGCACTTCCCTACTCTCCAATGGCCTGGGACCTCCTTTGGGTCCCTTGTCTTAGCTCCTTCCTGGGCTTCTGGCCTCCTCCCCACCCAGACCCATCCTGCGGCCCTTGAGACTGTGACCTCCTTTGGCCCTCTTGTCGTTTCTGTCTCTCCCAGGCCCACTTTCTTGATCCCCTTCCCAGGATGCTCATCAGGCCAGGTACTTTACCTGGCCTCATGGCCTTGTGGGTTCCCTTTGGGAAAATGTAGCCCTGCCCCTTTTTTGGCTTCCCTCAACCCATGCCCTGCTACCCAATCCTGACACACTGCAGTGGACCTGGGCCTTCAGCCTTCCTCCCACTGTGCTACCTGCTCAGATTTCTCCTCTCCTTCCCTTCCCAATCCATATCCATTTTCATTCACCCTGCCCCAGGTGCTAGTACTTGGCTCACTATTAAAGGGCACAGCTCCTTGCTTGAGCCCCTTGCAGCACTTCATGTGGACCCTTACCCTTCCCTTGGTTTCAGGCCTGTTTTTATAGACCCCATCCTGTGTCTTCTCTCTGTTCCACTGGTGCTATCGTATCCTGGCACTGCTGGGACCCTTCGCTTTCTTAGCTTCACCCTAGCTTGGGCTCCTCAAATGGGTCCCTACTGCCAATTGACTACCCCCACAACATCCGTACGACAGGTATCCCCTCACAGTGGCATCATTTGACCCTCCTTTGGTCTAGGTCCCTCATTGAGGACACTCACCTGGGCAGTGGAGCCAAATTGGCTGGCCTCTGTGCCCTTAAGGCTCCCTTTGGGAAATACAGCCCTGCCTCTTGCCTGAGTCCCATTTGCTGCCTGAACCCTGAGAACTGGCAATTAACATGTGACTGCTTCAACCCAGCCCTGAGAGATCTATTCCCTTCTTTCCCCTATCAACTGGCCGTTCATGCCACCCCAACACCAACCCAGCCCTTCCTAATTCTGACCTTTTGAGCCTCAGTCACTGGGCCTGGTGCTCACAGGATCCCCTGATAGTGTTACTCATGTCACTTGGCGTAGCATGGAGTCTATTCCTTTTGGGTCTGAAACGGGAACCCCTTGCTTGGGACTGCCAAAGTGCTCCCTTAGGTGCCCATTGTGCTTTTCTCTGTCTCCTAGTCCTTCTGCAGCCCTTCCTCCCATTCCCCTTGTGCTTTCCCTTCATGCTTACAAGTCTCCTGCTCCTTGGATCACTCATCCATGGTCGGTCAGATGGGTCTTTTGCCTGGGCACCTGGCTTGGCTCCTGGATATTGCCTCCCCACACACCGAATGAGACCCCCCCAACTGTGACATCCCATTGCCCTCCTCCTGGCTGCTTTCACTTGCCAGTCCTTCTTTGCCAGGCCCCTGTCCCTGGATTCTCATCTGGGTAAGAACACCTTATGGGAAAAGGATCCTGTCCCTTGCCTGGGCCCCTTGCTGTCACTGGGCCTTTGCTACTGCACCCAAAACCATGACACCTGGGAGTTGCCATGGGCCAGGAGATTGCATGTCCCCTGGTGGGGTAGCTGCCATCCCTTCAAAGTCTTGTCCACTCTCCTGAACCCCCTGCCCAAGCCCTGAGACTTGGATATCCATTCCCTGTCCTGCCTCCTAACTTGAGCCTCTGGGGGCCCATCTTGCTCTATGCATACTTGGGCTTGGACTGTGGCTCTCACTGGGGCCAATACCCTACTCCCCTTGTCTTTCCTGAGCCTCAGAACCCTACTGTCACCCACCTGCCCAGTCTCACCTTCCCTGCCCTTTCCTGGCCTGGGCCCTCCTCTTGGTCCCTAGCCTGGGCTCCTTTCTGGAGTCCTGGCCCACACTCCATCAACACACTTTCTCTGGCCTTTCACACTGTACTCTCCTGAATTCCTCCTGTTGTCCCTGTCCCTCCCTAGCCCCTTTTCTAGATGCCTTTCCCGGGATGCTCACCAGGTCCAATGGAATGTAACTGGGCATTTGGCAATGTGGGCTCCCTTTGGGAAAATGTAGCTATGCCCCTTGCCTGGGAATTTGAACTCTTTTCCCATGCCCTGCTCTTCGATCCTGACACCCAGCAGTGAACCTGGGCCTTGAGCCCTCCTCTCCCTGAGCCACCCACTAGCCCTGCTCCCTTTTCTTCCCTACCAAGCCCTGTCCATTTTCATAGGATCCATGACCCGGACCCAGTACTTGGCTCCCCTTTCTTGGGCCTGGCTCCTTGCTGGAGGCCTGGTCGCCCTCCATGAGGACATTGTCTCGGTTCCATGATTTCAGGCACCTTGCTTTGCCCCCTCCTGTTCCTCCCCTCTGTTCTCCTTGTACTGAGGTATTTTGTCCTTGCCAGGAACCTGCCTTCCCCCTGCTTCTCCATAGCCTATTTCTCCTCCAATGATTGCAGGCTCCCCATTGACACCCCTCCAATCCTGGACCAAAGGTATCCCTCACATTGCCCTCCTTTGATCCTGGCAGAGGAGTGAAATTGGCTGGGCTCTGAGCCCTGAAAGAGCCCTATGGGCAACACAGCCCTGCCTGTCGCATGGGCCCCCTTTGCCATCCAAACTTGACAATTGGCAGTGGTCTTGGGCCTAGTGATGACCTTGCCCTGGACGAATCCCTCCCTTCCCTCTCCTGCCCTCTAGCCTTGCAAGCTGCCCCTAAGCCAACCAAGCCCTTCCTCACCCTGACCCTTCACCCCTGGCCTGGCTGACAGCTTGAGCTCCTTACTGCTTTAATTGGGATGCATTGCTTTCTGTGGTGTCTCTTCCTGTTGTATCTGACATGGGTGTCCCTTGACTTGGCCCGCAAGCTCGATACCCTCGGTGCCCTTTTCTCTCTCCTCGTCCTAGCGCCGATCCTACCTCGTTTTCCCCTAGTGATTTTTCCTTGAGTAAGACCGTCCTGCTCCTTGAGTCCCTAATACCTTTTGGTGGGGTCAGTCCCTTACCTGGGCTCCTTGATTAGGTTCAGGCTCTTGCCCTTCTCTGCACCCACAGGAACCCCCCACTGTACCCTCATATCACACTCCTCCTGGCCCTTCTCCCTTGCTAGGCTCTTTGGCCTGGTCCCTGGCCCTTGATCCTCATTGGGGCAAGTGCACTTTATAGGAAACAGAACCCTGGCCCTTGACTGGGCTACTTGCACTCCCTAGGCCCTTGGGGAAGCAACAGGAACCCTGACACCTGGCAGTGGCACAGGGCCTCCACCCTGATAGATACCCTGCCTTCCTTTCCCAGCACTATAAACTGTTCTGAGCCCTCTGCCCCAGTGCTGGCCCTTGGATCTCCATTCCCTGGACTGGCTCCACTCTTAACCCTCTGGAGGTCCTTCTTGTTCCGTGTTTCCTTGGGTTGAACTGTGGGCCTTGCTGGGGTTGGTTCCCCATTCTCCTTGTCTTCCATGGATCTCAGAAACCTAGAGCACACCCTGCCTTCTGGGCCCCTCCCTTCCCTGCTCTCCCCTAGCCTGGGCCCTCCTCTAGATCTCTAGCCTGGACTCCTTTCTGCGGTCCTTACCTGCATCCCATAAAAACCCCTTCTTCCAGCACTTCACACTGTGCCCTCCTTTGGCCCTCCTGTTGTCTTTGTTCCTGCTGGGCTTCTTTTCCAGATCCCTTTCCTAGGATGCTGACCAGAGCCAGGAAATGGAACTGGGATGTTTGGCCCTGTGGTCTTCCTTTGGGAAAAGGTAACAGTGCCCCTTGACTGGGGGCTTTGGCCTACTTAATCCTGGGCCATTCTCTTCAGTCCTGATAGCCTGCAGTGAATCTGGGGCATGAGCCCTCCTCTCCCTGAGACACCCATTCTCCTTACACTTGTTTCCCCACATATACTACCACAGCCAGGGTAGAGGGGATTCACACCTCCAATCACCTCTACCCTGGATAACTTGGTATACAAGCTCCCTGCAACACCTACGTGGGAGGGGTCTCTGTCCTGGAGGGGCAAGTCCCCTCTACCCTGGCTAGGGTTGAATATGAGCCCACCTGTCCAGACATCTAGATGGGAGGGGTGTTCCACCTGTAGGGGCAATTCCACACTACCCTGGCTGATGTGGTATAAGAGCTGTCCCTGAAACCCTGGAGGGAGAGGTCTCTGCCTGGAGGGGCAAGTCTTCTCTACCCTGCCTAAGGTGGTATACAAGCTCCCCCTGAGACCCAGGTGGGAGGGGTTTCCTGTCTGAAGGGGCGAGTCACCACTCCCCTGGCTGCAGTGGTATAAGAGCTCCCCCACCTTGACACCCAAGTGGGAGGTATCTCCAGCCTGGAGGGGCGAGTTCCCTCTACTCTGGCTACAGGGATATACTAGCCCCCTCCAACACCAGGTGGGAGGCATCTCCAGCTTGGAGGGCTGAGTTTCTGTACACTGGCTGAAGCTGTATAAGAGCTCCCTTTAACATCTAGGTGGGATGGATCTCCCCCCTCAGTGGTATATACCCAATACCCTGCCTTTTACAGTATAGGAGCTCTCCCCTGACCCCCTGGTGGGAAGAGTCTCCCTCCTGGAGTGGGGAGTCCAATCTACCCTGGCTAAGTTGGTATTCAAGCTCCCAGTGACACCCAGGTGGGAAGGGTTTTCTTTCTGAAATTGCGAGTCCCCACTTACCCTGGCTGAGCTCGCCTGATACCCAGTTCTGTGGGGTGTCCTGCCTGGAGTGGTGAGTACCCTTTTCCCTGCCTCTGCAGCATATGAGCTCCCTTGACACCCAGGCTCTAGGGCTCTCCCACCAAGTGGGGTGAATCCCCTCCCTCCTGGCTGAAGCAGAATAACAGCCCTCACCCAATGCAAAATGGGAGGGGTCTCCTGCCTCAAGGAGCTAGTACCCTCCACCCTGGCTAATGGAGTATACAAGCTCCCTGACACCCAGGAGGGAGGGATCTCCCATCTGGAGGTGAGAATTCACCTCTCCCCTGGCTAAGGTTGTACAAGCTTTCTGTGACACACAGGTGGGAGGGGTCTCCCGACTGAAGGGCGTATCCCCTTTTCCCTGACTGAAGTGGTATACTAGCTTTCCCGGACAGCCAGGTGGGAGGGGTTGTCGCGACCCCTTGCCCGCAAGGAAGACGCAACTCAGGAATCTTCTTTCAGCAGTTTATTCAGGCCCTTGATATTTCTTCTTCTCCCCCTCGGATGCCCCTCCCAGCCTTAATAAAGCATCTCAAGCCCCAATGCGAATCTGCCACGTGGAGCTTTCTCATAGGGTGGTGAAAAACCATGCGCCAACTCTCCCAAATAAGGAGTTGTTTGTCACAGACCACAGCGGAGCCAGCGCCATCTTGTAATGGCGACCATAGTCTGCAGAAACAGCAGAAGCGGCTCACCACAAGGGGTCTCCTGCCTGGAGGCATGAGTTCCCTCTAAACTGGCTGTGGCAGTAAAGGAGATACCCCCAACACCCAGGTGTGAGGGTCTCTGGCTTGGAGGCTCAAATGCCCTCTACCCTGGATGGATGCAGCATTATAAAAGCTCACCCTGGAAAACTGGTGTGATTTGTCTGCCGCCTGGAAGGATGAGTCCCTTATATCCTGTCTGTGGTGGTATAGGATTTCCCCTAATACCCAATTGGGAGGAGTCTCCCCCCAGGAGGCTAGTATCCCCTCAACACTGCTGAAGCAGTTTTGAAGCTTCCCATGACACCCAGGTGGCAGGGGTCTCTTTCCTTGAGGGGCGAGTCCCCTCTCCCCTGGCTGGGGCAGTATATGAGCTCCCTGATACACTCAGGTGGGAGGAGTCTCCTCCTGGAGGGGCAAGTCCCTGGTACCCTGTCTGCTGTGGTATAGGAGCTTTCCCTGAAACCCAGGTGGGAGAGATCTCCCATCTGGAGTGGCAAGTGGGCTCTACCCTGGCTAAGGTCATATACAAGCTCCCTGTGACACCCAGGTGGGAGGGGGTCTCCCGTCTGGAGGGGCGAGTCCACTCTATCTTGGCTTCAGCAGTGTAAGAGCTCCCCCCAGACACTCTGGTGGGAGGGGCCTCCCGCCTGAAAGGGCGAGTCTACTCTACCCTGGCTGCTGTGGTATAGGAGCACCCCCCCATACTCAGGTGGGAGGGGTCTCTTGCCTGGAGGGGCAAGCACCTTTACCATCATTGCTGAGGTATAGGAGTCCCCCAGACACTCAAGTGGGAGGCGTCTCCTGCCTGGAGGGGCAAGTCCACTTTAACCTGCCTGCAGTGGTATTTGGGCTCCCCCCCAAACCTACTTGGGAGTGGTGACCTGCCTAGAAGGGCGAGAACCCTCTACCCTGGATTCCGGGGTGTATGAGGTATCCCCAGACACCCAAGTCTGAGGGGTCTCCCTCATGGAGGGGCGAGTCTTCTACCCTGGCTTGGGCTGGATAGGAGCCATCCCACACTACACCTAGCTGGGAGAGGTCTCCTGCTTGGACAGTTGAATCCTCTCTACCCTGGCTGTGGCGGTAAATGAGCCCCCCTGACACTCCAGTGGGAGAGGTGTCCCGGCTGGAGGGGAGAGTCCCCTCTACCCTGGCTGCTGCTGTGTACATGCTCTCCCAGACACCCAGGTGGGAGGGAACTTTCACCTGAAGGGGCAAGTCACCTCTACTCTCGCTAAGGCAGTATGCAAGCACACCCCCCCCCACTTTCAGTTGAGAAGCGTCTCCCACTGGGGTTGTGAAACCCCTCTACCATGGCTGGTGCTCTATAAGATCTCTACTAACACCCAAGATGGAGGGTTCTCCTGCCTAAAGAGGCGAACCCCTCTACACTGGCTGTGGCAGTATAAAAGCTCCCCCTGACACCCAGGTGGGAGGGGTCTACCTCCTGTAGGGTGAATCCCCTGTACCCTGACTGTGGAGTTATTCGAGCTCCCCCAAACATCCAGGTGGGATGTGTCACCCGAGTGGAGGGGTGAGTCCACTCTACCACAGCTACGGAGGTATAGGAGCTTTGCCAGACACCCAGGTTGGAGGGGTCTCCCAATTGTAAGGGCGAGTCCTTACTCTCCTGATTGTTGTGGTGCGGACCTTGCCCTGCCTGATGTACTCCCTTCAATCCCCTGCCTTCTAGCCTTGTATGCTGCCCCTATCCAAACCCAGCCTGCCTAACCCTGATGTTTCATGCTTCAATTCCAGGACCAGGCTGCTCACATGAGCCCCTGATTGCGTTCATTTTTTTGCGAGGCTTCCTGTCTCTTGTGGGGACAGACCTGGCTTTGGCCCCCTATTAACCTCCCCTCCTTGCCCTTTGCAATGTCCTCTGTCTCCTCAACTTATCCCTGCCGCTTCTTCTCTATCCAATAGTGCTTTTCCCTGCAGAGTGGGCCTCCTGCTCCTCGGGTTCCTAATCCTCTATTGGGCTGGTGGGTCTCTTACCTGGTATCCTTGCTTGGGTTCTGGCTCTTGCCCCGCTCAGCACCAACTACGACCCTGTGCCATGACTTGCTGTCTCTGTCTTCCTGGACTTGTCCCATTCCAAGCCTGGTCATTGGCCCTTGATTCTCATCTGCGCCAGGGCATCTTGTCAGAAACAAAGCCCTGCCCCTCATGTGGGCCTCTTGCTCTCCCTAGGCCCTTGGCCCTGCACCCAGAACCATGACACCTGGCAGAGGTGCTGGCACTCAAAACTGGCTCCCACTGATTGGATCCCAACCTTCCCTCCCCAGCTTTGTACACTGTCCTGTATCCCCTACCCCAGCCTTGGCCCTTAGCTCTCCATTGCCAGGCCTGGCTCCTCACTTAAGCCTCTGATGGCCATTCTTGCTCAGTGCTTTTCTGGGCATTGTATGATGTACCCTTGCTGGGTCCGCTTCTCTTCTCTGCTTGACTTCCCTATACTACAGTACCCTAGTGAAGTCCTGGCTTCCTGGGCCGGCTTTCCCTGCTCTACCCTGGCCTGGGCCTTCATCTAGGTCCCTTGCCTGTGCTCCTTGCTTGGGTCCAAACCTACCCACACCCGTCCTGCAGTTCTTCAGGTTGTGCCCTCCTTCAGCCCTCATGTCTTTTCTATATCTGCCATGTCTGCTTTCCTGATCCCCTTTTCAGGATGCTCACCCATGCCAGGCGATTTGACCTGGCCTCTTGATATGTCATGTTTCCTTTGAAAAAACATAGGCCTGCCCCTTGCCTGGGCCCTTTGGGCTCCCTCAGCCCGGTCCATGATCCTGAACCCTGACACCCTGCAGTAGACCTGGTTCTTGAGCCCTCTTCCCCCTGTACCAGCTGCTTCCCTTTCTCCCCTCCCACTGTTCCCTACACATGTTTCTTTTCATTCACCCAAGCCCATGTGGTAGCACTTGGCTCTCCATTACTAGGCCCAGCTCCTTGCTTTAGTCCCTGGCCACCCTTCTTGAGGACACTAACCCTGTCAATTGGTTTCAGGCCCCTCTTGCAAGCCCCCATCTGTGTCTCCCCTCTGATCCCCTCATGCTGTTGTATCCTGGCACTTCACGGACACTTCGCTACCTCTGCTTTGCTCAAGCATCAGCTCCTCAAATGAGTCCTGCAGCCCACCAACACCACCCCCCAACCTCGACAAGTGAATATCAGTCACTGTACCATGTTTTACCCCTCATTGGTCCAGGTTCCTCTCTGAGGATCTACTCATGTAGGGAAGAGGAGTGAAATTGGCTGGTCTCTACACCCTAAATGCTCCCTATGGGAAACACTGCCCTGCTAGTCTCCTGAGTACCCTTCACCACCTGTAAACTGAGGCCTGGCAATTAACATGGGACTTGCTCCAACCCAGCCATGAGGGATATCCTCCCTTCCCTCTTCTGCCCACTGGCCTTGCATGCTGCCCCTACCCCAACCAAGCCCTCCCTAAACCTGACCCTTTGAGCTCCAGTCTCTGGGCCTGGGTGCTCCCCTTCACCCCAGACCTTGTTCCTCACATGTCTTGGCATAGTCTGGAGACTCTTAGTGTTGAGTCTGACTTGGGGGCCCCTTAATTGGGCCCCCCAGCGGGCTCACTTAGGTTCCCTTTGCACTTCCTGCTATTATCTGGTCTTTATGAACCCCCTATCACCCTTCCCCTCATGATATTTCCTGGAGCTTGAGGGTCTCCAACCTCTTAGGTACCTCATCACAATCAGATGTGTGGGTCCCTTCCTTGGAGGCTGATCTTAGGTGAAGGCTCTAGTCCTACTGTGCAACAAACAGGATCCCCCACCATGTCCTCCCTTCACCCTCCTCCTGGCCTTCTTCCCTTTTCTGGCCTCCTTTGCCAGGTCCCTGTACCTGGATTCAAATATGAGCCAGAGCACCTTATGGGAAACAGAACTCTCTCCTACCTGGGCCCCTTGCTCTCTCTGGGTGCTTTGTCCTCCACCAGGAACCCTGATACCTGGAGATGGTCCTGGTCCTAAAGCCTGACTGCCCCCTCCTATATCCCCCGCCTTCCCTTCCAAATCTTGTCCATTGTCTTGAGCCCCTTGCCCAAGCCCTGGCCATTGACTCACAGTTCCCTGGCCTGGATTCTCACTTGAGCCTCTGGTGGCCCTTCTTGCTCATTGCTTTACTGAGCATTGTCTGAGGGCCCCTCACTGGGGCCACTTCCCTACTCCCCTTGGCATTCCTGGATTGCAGTATCCTAGTTAAGCCCTGCCTTCCCGGCCTGTGGTTCACTGCTCTCCCCTGGCCTGGGCCCTCATCTAGGTCCCTTGCCTGGTCTCTTTGCTGGGGTTCTGGCCCCCACCCCATGCACACACATCCTGCAGCCCTGTAGACTGCACCCTGCTTCGGCCCTCCTGTCCTCTCTATCCCTGCCATGCCTGTTTTCCGGATACCCTTTCCAGGATGCTCAGCTGGGCCAGGCTACTTGACCAGGCCTCTTGGCCCTGGGGGTGCCCTTTGAAAAATGTAACCTTGCCGCTTGATGGGCCCTATGGCCTCCCTGAGCCTGGGCTCTGGTCCCAACCCCTGACACCCTGCAGTGGACCTGGTCTTTGAGCCCTTCTCCCCCTGTGACACCCACTCCACTTTCTCCCCTCCTGCTGCTCCCCCTCCATGTTTCTTTTCATTCATCCAGGCCCAGGTGCTAGCACGTGGCTCTCCATTACTGATCCCAGCTCCTTGCTTGAGGCCCTGTGCACCCTTCTCGTAGACAATTTCCCTGTCCCTTGGTTTCAGGTCCCTATGCAAACTCACTCCTCTACCTCCTTTCTGTTCTCCTCATGCTGTTGTATACAGGCACTGTCTGGACCTTCTGCTACCACTGCTTAATTCTAGCATATGCTCCTCAAATAGGGCCTGCAGCCCACAACTCCCCGCCCCCAATTTCTGCATGACAGGTATTCCCTCACAGTACCCTCTTTTGCCTCTTATTAGTCTAGGTTCCTCTCTGAGGATCTCATCACCTGGGGCAGAGGAGCAGAATTGGATTGTCTCTACACCCTAGGTGCTCCCTATGGGAAACAGCCCTGCCAGTAACCTGAGTCCCCTTCACCGCCTGAAACTTGAGGCCTGGCATTCAACATTGGATTTTTTCCAACCCAGTTGTGAGCAATCTCCACTCTTTCCTCCCCTGCCCTTTGGCCTTTCATGCTGCCCCTACCCTAACCCAGCCCTTTCTAACCCTGATCATTTGTACTCCAGTCTCTGGGCCTGGGCACTCTCCTGAGCCCCTGACTGTTTTCCTCATGTCTATTGGTATAGCATGGGGTCTCTTCCTGTTGGGTCTGACCTTGCTGGGGCTGACCAGTGGACTCCCCTAGATGTCCCTTGGCTTCTCCTGGTCCTCATGCAACCCCTTCTTCCCATTCACCTTGTGTCTTTTTCTGGCACTCTCAGGTCTCCTGATCCTTGGGTCCCCCATCAGCATTGATCAAGTGGGTCACTTGGCTGGGCCCCTGGCTTTGGTCCTGGGTCTAGGCCCTATGCACACCCACCCTGACCCCTTTATGTGTCCTCCCATCGCCCGCCTTCTGGCCCCCTTCCTTTTCCTGGCCTCCTTTTCCAGGACCCCGGCTGAAGGTTCTCATCTGATCCAGGGTGCCTTATGGGAAACAATGCCTTGCCCCTCCCCTGGGCCCTTTGCTCTCCCTGGGTGCTTGGTCCTCCTCCAGGAACCCTGACATCTGGAGGTGGCCCTGGGCATAGAGCCTGATTGCTCCCTGCTGAATCCCCTGCCTTTCCTCCCAAATCTTGTCCAGTGTACTGAGCCCCCTGCCAAACCCCTGGCCCTTGGCTCTCTGTTCCTTGGCCTGGTTTCTCGCTTGAGCCTCTGGTGGCCCTTCTTGCTCACTGCTTTTATGTGCATTGTTGGAGGACTCCTCGCTGGGGTAACTTCCCTGCTCTCCTTGGCTTTCTTGTATCTCAGAACGCTAGTGCAGCCCATGTTCCTGTCCCACCATTCTCTGCTCTCCCCTGGCCTCACCCTCCTCTAAGTCACTTGCCAGGGCTCTTTGCTTTGATCCTGGTTCCCAACCCACCCACACCCATCCTGGAGCCCTTCAGGCTATGCCCTCCTCAAGCCCTCCTGTCCTTTCTGTCTCTGCCATGTTCGCTTTCCTGATCCCCTTCCCAGGATGCTCACCCAGGCAAGGCGAATTGATTTGGCCTCCTTGCCCTGAGAACCTGGCTACCATTCTTGAGGACCCTTTCCCTGTCCCTTGGTTTCAGGCCTCATTTGCTAGCCCCCTCCTGTGCCTCCCTTCTGATCCACACATGCTCTGGTATGCTGGCAGTAACCAGACACTCCTCTCCCCCTGCTTCTCCCTAGCCTATGCTGTTTGAATGGGTCCTGGCAGCCGGAACCCCCTTACAATTCAGTATACCGGGTATCCCCTCACAGTTCCTTCTTTGGTCCCACCTTTGTTCCAGGTCCCTCTCTGAGGAAATACTTAACCTGGGGCTTAGGAGCGGAATGGGCTTGCCTCTGTGCCCTAAATGCTCCCTATGAGAAACATAGCCCTGCTACTCTCCTGAGTCCCATTCACTGCCTGAAATTTGAGGCCTCCCAGTTAACATAGAACTTGCTGCAACCCAGCCCTGAGCCATCCCCTCGCTTCTCTCCTTTGCCCTCTCACCTTGCATGCTGCCCACACCCCAACCCAGCCTTCCTTAACCCAGACCCATGGCCCTCTTTTCCCCATCTTGTGTGCTCCCTTGAGGCCCTGACGCTATCCTCATGTACCTTCGCATAGCGTGGAGTCTCTTTATGTTGGGTCAGTACTAGGGGCCCCTTGCTTGGGCCTGCCAGAGGGCACCATTAGGAGACCCTTGAGTTTCTGTCTGTTTCATGGTCCTTGTTCAGCTAATCTTCCCCATCTCCTCACGAATTCTCCTGGTGCTCATGAGTCTCCTGCTCCTTGGATCCTCATTCTAGCTTCATCAGGTGGAAATCTTGTCTGAGCACCTGGCTATAGTCCTGGCTCTCCTCCCAACATGCACCTACGAAAAAATCCCAGCCATGCCCTCCCATATCCCTCCTTCTGGCGCCCTTCTATTGCCAGGCCAACTTTACCAGGTCCCTCTCCATGTATTCTCACCTAGGCAGAGCATCTTATGAAAAACAGAACCATGTCCCTTGTTTGGGCCACTTACTCTTTCTGGGTGCTTGGTCCTGCACCAGGAACCCTGACCCCTGTTAATAGCCATGGGACTGGAGCCTGACTTCCCCTGCTGGATTGGCTGCATTCCCTCCTAAGTCTTGTCCACTGTCATAAGCCCCTTGCCAAAGCCCTGGCCCTTGGAACAGCATTCCCTTGCCTTGCTCCTTTCTTGAGCCTCAGGTGGCCCTTCTTCTTCCTTTGTTTTCTGGGCTTTGTTTGAGGAACCCTCACTGGGGCCCCTTCTCTCCTCCTCCTGGCTTCACTATGGTACTGTATTACCCTAGTACAGCCAAGCCTTACTGGCTGCGCCCTTCCTTCTCTCCCCTGGCCTGGGGCCTCCTCTAGGTCTCTTGTCTTACTAGTTTTCTGGGAACCTGGCCCCAATCCCACCCAGACCTGTCCTGTGGTCCTTGAGGCTGTGCCCTCCTTTAGCACTCTTGTCATTTCTGTCCCTCCCAGGCCGACTTTCCTGATCCCCTACCCAGGATGCTCACAAGGGCCAGGTGATATGACCTGGCCTCTTGCCCCTGTGGGCTCCCTTAGGGAAAATATATCCCTGTCTCTTGCCTGGGCCCTTTGGCTTCCCTGAGCCCAGGCCCAGCTCCTGACCCTGACACCCTGCAGTGGATCTGGGACTTCAGCCTTTCTCCTCCTGTGCCACCTGCTACTCTTTCTTCCCTCTCTCAACTTTTTATTCATGTCCCTTTTCATTCATCCAAACCCAGGTACTAGTACTTGGCTCTCCATTACTGCACTCAGTTCCTTGCTTGAGCTCCTGGCTGCCCTTTTCGAGTACCCCTTCCATTCCCTTGGTTTCAGGCCTCTTTTTACAGGTTCTATCCTGTATCTCCCCTCTCTTCCACTGGTGGTATAATATCCTGGAACTTCCATCACTTTCCCTTTTTCTCCCTAGCCTGGGCTCCTAGAGTGGGTCCTGGCTGCCAACCGACCACCAGCACAATCTCTGTATGCCAGGCATCCCCTCACAGTGCCCTCTTTCATCCCTCCTTTGGTCCACATCTCTCTCTGAGGATCTACTGACCTGGGTAGAGGAGCCAAATTGGCTGGTCTCTGCGCCCTTAAGGTTCACTGTGTGAAACATAGCCCTGGATCCTGGCTGATTCCCCTTTGTTGCCTGAAACTTAAAGACTGGCAGTTTACATGTGACTTGCTCAAACCCAGCCCTGAGAGATCCACTCCCTTACCTCTTCTACCCACTCGCCTTACATGCTGCCCCTACCCCAACCCAGCCCCTCCCCAACCCTGACACTTTACACTTCAGGCCCTGGGCCTGGGCACTCACATGAGACCCTAACATTGTTCCTTATGTCACTTGACATAGCATGGAGTCTTCCTGTTGGGTCTGACCTGGGGGCCTCTTGCTTGGGACTGACATCACGCTCCCCTATATGCCCATTGTGCTTTTCTCTGTCTCCTTGTCTTTGCACAGCCTTGTGCTTTCCCCTGGCACTTGCAGGTCTCCTGTTCTTGGGTCCTTTATCCTTGATAAGTCAGGTGGGTCACTTGCCTGGGCACCTGGCTTGGGTGCTGGATCTTGCCCCCACACACACCCACTGAGACCCCCTGTTGTGCCTTCCCATCACCCACTTCCTGGCCCTCTTCACTTGCCAGGCCTCCTTTGCCAGGTCCCTATCCCTAGATTCTCATATGGGCCAGGGCACCTAATGGGAAACTGAGTCCCTTGCTCTCTCTGAGCCTTTGGTCCTGTACCTGGAACCCTGACACCTGGGATTCTCCCTGGGCCAGGAACCTGCCTGCCCCCTGCAAAATACCCCATCTAAACTTCCAAAGTCTTGTCCACTCTCCTGAGCACCCTGCCTAAGCCTTGGCCCTTGGCTTTCCATTCACTGACCTGCCTCCTCACTCGAGCCTCTGGGGGAACTTCTTGCTTCATGCTTTTTTGGGCTTGCAGTGTGGGCCTCGCTTGGGTGAGTACCCTGCTCCCTTTGGCTTCCCTGAACCTCAGAGCCCTATGTCGCCCACCAGCCCAGCCCCAACCTTCACTGCCCTTTCTTCGCCTGGGCCCTCCATGGCCTGCACCCCATCAACACCCTTCCTCTGGCCTTTCACGCTGTATGCTCCTTCATCCCCACTGCTGTCCCTGTCCCTTCTGGACCCCTCTTCTAGATCCCTTTCCCATGATGCTCACCACGTCCAGGGGACTAGAAATGGGTATGTGGCCCTGTGGGTTCCCTTTGGGAAAATATAGCTGTGCCTTTTGCCTGGGCCCTTTGGACTCTCGCAGCTCAGGCCCTGTTTTTTGAACCTGAAACCCAACAGTGAAACTAGGCCTTGAGCCCTCCTCTCCTTGCACCACCAACTACCCTTGTTCCCCTTACTCCCCTCCCCAGCCCTGTCTGTTTTCATAAGACCCAAGACCAGGTCCTGGTACTTGGCTCCACAATTTTGGGCATGGCTACTTGCTGTAGTTCCAGGTCCCACTTCTTCAGGACCCTATTACTTTTCCTTGATTTCAGGCCCCTTGCTTGCACCCCCTTCCTGTGCCTCCCCTCCCTTCCACTTGTACTGTGGTATTTTGTCATTTCAAGGACCCTCCCCTTCCCCTGCTTCACCCTAGACTGGTCTCCAATGGTTACTGGCTCCCCACCAACACCCCACCAATCCTGGACCAAAGGTATCCCTCACATTGCCCTCCTTTGGTTCTTGTCTCCCTCTGAAGATCTACTTACCTGGGGCATAGGAGTGGAATTGGCTGACCACTGGGCCCTGAAAGATTCCAATGGGCAACACAGCCCTGCTTCTCACCTGGTCCCCCTTTGCCACACAAACTTGACAACTGGCAATGGTCTTGGGCCTAGTGATGACCTTGCCGTGGGTGATCCCCTACTTTACCTTTCCTGCCCTCTAGCCTTGCAAGCTACCCCATTCCAATCCAGCCCTTCCTCACCCTGACTCTTTGCCCTACAGTCCCCTGGCCTGGATGTCTGCCTAATCTGCCTAATCAACTACTCAGGTTGTGTTCCTTTCTGTGGTGTCTTTTCCTTTAGGTCTGACATTCGCACCCCTTGATTTGGCCCATACATCATTCGACTCTGTACCCTTTTGTTTCCTCATTCTAGCCACGATCCGACCTCTCTTTCACCTAGTTCTTTTTCCTGGAGGAGGGGCCTCCTGCTAATTGGATCCCTAATACCTTTAGGTGGGGTCGGTCACTTACCTTGGATCCCTGATTGGTCCTGACTCTTGCCCCTCTCTGCACCCACTACAAACCCTTACATCACACTTACATCACACTCCTCCTGGCCCCTGTCCCTTGCCAGGCCCTTTAGACTGGTCCCTGGCCCTTGATCCTCATCTGGGCCTTGGAACCTTATGGGAAACAGAAGCCTGACCCTCGACTGGACTACTTTCTCTCCCTAGGTTCTTGGGGCATCACCAGGAACCCTGACACCTGGCAGTGGTGCTGGGCCTCAAGCCTCCTTCCTCGCTGCTGGATCCCCTGACTTCCCTCCCCATCACTGTCCACTTTCCTTAGCCACCTGCCCCAACCCTGGACCTTGGCTCTCCATTCCCTGGACTGGCTCCTCTCTTGAGCTTCTGGGTGTCCTTGTTGCTCCGTGCTTCCCTGGGCTTGAACTTTGGGCCTCACTGGGGCCGCATTCTCACTCCCATGGGTTCCCTGCATCTCACAACCCTAGTGCAGACCCTGCCTGCTGGCGCCCCCCTTCCCTGCTCTCCTCTAGCCTGGGCCCTCCTCTAAGTCCCTAGACTGGGCCTGGAAGTTAACATAGGACTTCCTCCAACCCAGCCCTGAGTGATCCCCTCCCTTCTCTCCCCTGCCCTCTGGCATTGCATGCTGCCAACACCCCAACCCAGCCTTCCTTATCCCAGACCCATGGCACTTTTGTGCCCATCTTGTGTGCTCCCTTGAGCCCCTGATGCTTTCCTCATGTCCCTTCACATAGCGTGGAGTCTCTTTATGTTGGGTCTATACTACGGGCCCCTTGCTTAGGCCCTCCAGAAGGCTCCCTTAGGAGACCCTTGAGTTTCTGTCTGTTTCATGGTCCTTGTGCAGCTCATCTTCCCCATCCCCTCACGAATTCTCCTGGTGCTCATGATTCTCCTGCTCCTTGGGTCCCTCATCATAGGTTCATCAGGTGGGAACCTTGTCTGAGCACCTGACTATGGTCCTGGCTCTACTCTCACCATGAACCTACCACAATCCCCAGCCATGCCCTCCCATATCCCTCCTTCTGGCGGACCTTCTATTGCCAAGCCTACTTTGCCAGGTCACTATCAATGGATTTTTATGTAGGCAGAGCACCTTATGAAAAAACAGAACCCGGCTCCTTGTCTGGGCCACTTACTCTTTCTGGGTGCTTGGTCCTGCACCGGGAACCCTGACCCCTGGTAGTGGCCATGGGCCTGGTGCCTGACTTCCCCCTGCTGGATCTGCTGCCTTCCCTCCAAAGTCTTGTTCACTGTCATAAGTTACCTGCCAAAACCCTGGCCTTTGGCACTGCATTCCCTTGCCTCACTCCTCCCTTGAGCCTCAGGTGGCCCTTCTTGTTCCTTTCTTTTCTGGGCTTTGACTGAGGAACCCTCACTCGGGCCATTGCTCTCCTCCTCCTGGCTTCACTAGTGTGCTGTAGAACCCTAGTACAGCCATGCCTTACTGGCTGTGCCCTTCCTTCTCTCCCCTGGCCTGGGGCCTCCTCTTGGTCTCTTGTCTTACTACTTTGCTGGGAAGCTGGCCCCAATCCCACCCAGACCTGTCCTGTGATACTTGAGGCTGTGCCCTCCTTCAGCACTCTTGTCGTTTCTGTCTCTCCCAGGGCGACTTTCCTGATCCCCTTCCCAGGATGCTCACAAGGGCCAGGTGACAGGACCTGGCCTCGTGCCCCTGTGAGCTCCGTTGGGGAAATCATATCCCTGTCCCTTGCCTTGGCCGATTTGCCTCCCTTGTCCCTGGCCCTACTCCTGACCCCTGACACCCTGCAGTGCATCTGGGGCTTCAACCTTTCTCCTCCTGTGCCACCTGCCCCTTTCTCCCCTCTCTCAACTTTTTATTCATGTCCCTTTTCATTCATCCAAACCCAGGTTCTAGTACTTGGCTCTCCATTACTGGGCCCAGTTCCTTGCTTGAGCTACTGGCTGCCCTTTTCAAGAACCCTTTCCCTTCCCTTAGTTTCAGGCCTATTTTTACAGGACCTATCCTGTATCTTCCCTCTTTTCCACTGGTGGTATAGTATCCTGGCACTGCCTGGACCCTTCAATTTCCCATTTTCTCACTAGCATGGCCTCCTAGAGTGGGTTCTGGCTGCCAACCAACCACCCGCATAACCCCTGTATGCCAGGTATCCCCTCACAATGCCCTCTTTTGACCCTCCTTTTGTCCACATCCCTCTCTGAGGATTTACTCACCTGGGCATAGGAGCCAAATTGGCTGGTTTCTGTGCCCTTAAGGTTCCCTATGGGAAACACAGCCCTGGATCCTGCCTGAGTCCCCTTTGCTGCCTGAAACTTGAGGACTGGCAGTTTACATGTGACTTTTTCTGACCCAGCCCTGAGAGATCCACTCCCTTTCCTCTTCTACCATCTCACCTTACATGCTGCCCCTATGCCAACTCAGCACCCCCCAAAAAAACTTGACACATTGTGCTTCAGTCCCTGGGCCTGGGCGCTCACATGAGCCCCTGACAGTGTTCCTCATGTCACTTGGCATAGCATGGAGAATTCCTGTTGGCTCTGACCCGGGGGCCTTTTGCTTGGGACAGCCATCGTGCTCCACTATGTGCCCATTGCGCTTTTCTCTGTCTCCTGGTCCTGCACAGCTCTTCCTCCCCTTCCCCTAGTGCTTTCCCCTGGCACTTGTAGGTCTCCTGTTCCTTGTGTCCTATATCCTTGGTCGGTCAGTTTGGTCATTTGCCTGGGCACCTGGTTTGGGCCTGGATCTTGCCCCCCAAAGCATCCACCGAGACCTGCCGCCATGCCCTCCATCAACCACTTCATGGCCCTCTTCCCTTGCCAGGCCTCCTTTGCCCGGTCCCTGTCCCTAGATTCTCATATGGGCCAGGGGGCCTTATGGGAAACTGAGTCCGGCTGCTCCCATATGTCCCTTGCTCTCTCTGGGCCTTTGGTCCTACACCCAAAACCCGGACACCTGGCAGTCGCTCTGGGCCAGGAACTTGCCTGCACCCTATCAAATCCCCCTTCTATGCCTCCAAAGTCTTGTCCACTCTCCTGAGCCCCCATCCCAAGCCTTGGGGCTTGGCTTTGCATTCCCCGGCCTGCCTCCTCACTCGAGCCTCTGGGGAAACTTCTTGCTCAATGCTTTCCTGGGCTTGGACTGTGGGCCTTGCTGTCGCAAGTACCCTGCTCCCCTTGGCTTCCCCGAACCTCAGAGCCCTATTGTTTCCCACCAGCCCGGCCCCACCCTTCACTGCCCTTTCTTGGCCTGTGCCCTCCTGTTGGTCACTAGTGTGGGCTCCTTTTGAGAGTCCTGGCCTGCACCTCATCAACACCCTTCCTCTGGCCTTTCACCCTCCTTCATCCCCCATTGTTGTCCCTGTCTCTGCTGGGCCTCATTTCAAGATCCCTTTCCCTTGAGACTCACCATGTCCAGGGGACTAGAAATGGTTCTTTGGCCCTGTTGGTTCCGTTTGGAAAAACAAAATAGCTGTGCCTCTTGTCTGGGCCCTTTGGACTTTCTCATCTCAGTCCCTGTTCCTTGATCCTGACACCCAACAATGAACCTAGGCTTTGAGCCCTCCTCTCCTTGAGCCACCCACTACCTTGGCTCCCCCTTCTCCCCTCCCCAGACCTGTCTGTTTTCATGGGACACAAGATCAGGTCCTGGTACTTGGCTCCTCATTTTTGGGCATGGTTCCTTGCTGGAATCCCGGGTCCCACTTCTTCAGGACCCTATGACTTTCCTTTGATTTCAGACCCCTTGCTTGGCCCCCTACCTGTATCTCCCCTCTCTTCCTGTTGTACTGTGGTATTTTGTCATTTCCAGGACACTCTCCTTCCCCTGCTTCACTCTAGACTGCTCTCCAATGGTTGCTGGTGCCCTACTGACACCCCGAAAATCCTGGACCAAAGGTATCCCTCATATTACCCTCCTTTGGTTCTTGTCTCCCTCTGAGGATCTACTTACCTGGAGCAGAGGAGTGAAATTGGTTGACCTCTGGGCCTTGAAAGATTCCTTTGGGCAACAGAGCCCTGCTTCTCACCTGGTCCCCCTTTACCACACAAACTTGACAACTGGCAGTGGACTTGGGCCTAGTGATGACCTTGCCTTGGGTGATCCCCTACCTTCCCTTTCCTGCCCTTTAGCCTTGCAAGCTGCCCCTATGCTAACCCAGCCCTTCCTCACCCTGACCCTTTGCCCTACAGTCCCCTTGCCTGGCTGTCAGCCTGAGCTGCTTAATCCATTACTCATGTTGTGTTCCTTTCTGTGGTGTCTCTTCCTGTAGTGTCTGACCTGGGTACCGCATGATCTACATCGTTCCACTCTGTGCCCTTTTTCTCCTCATTCTAGCCCTGATCCTGCCTCTCCTTCCCTTAGTTCCTTTTCCTGGAGCAGGGGCCCCCTGCTCATTGGGTCCCTAATAACTTTTGGTGGGGTCGATCACTTACCTGGGATCCTTGATTGGTACTGAATCTTGCCCCTCTCTGCACGCACTACAACCCATACTGTGCCCTTACATCGCACTCCTCCTAGCCCCTGTCCCTTGCCAGGCCCTTTGGTCTGGTCCCTGGCCCTTGATCCTCATCTGGGCCATGGAACCTTATGGGAAACAGAAGCATGGCCCTCGACTGGGCTACTTTCCTGATGCCTGGCACTGGTAATGAGCCTCAAGCCTCCCTCCCCCCTACTGGATCCCCTGACATCCCTCCCCATCACTGTCCACTTTCCTTAGCCACCTGCCCCAGACCTGGACCTTGGCTCTCCATTCTCTGAACTGGCTCCTCTCTTGAACTTCTGGGGATCCTTCTTGCTCTGTGCTTCTCTGTGCTTGAACTGTGGGCCTCACTGGGGCCGCTTTTTCACTCCTGTGGGTTCCCTGCATCTCACAACCCTAGTGCAGCCCCTGCCTGCTTGGCCCCACCCTTCCCTGCTATCCTCTAGCCTGTGCTCTCCTCTAGGTCCCTAGACTGGGTTCCTTTCTTTTGTCCTGGCCTGCACCCCAAAAAAAAAAAAACACCCTTATTCCAGAACTTCATGCTGTGCCCTCTTTTGGCCCTCCTGTTGCCTTGTCCCTTCTGGGCTCCTTTTCCAAATCCCTTTCCCAGGATGCTTACAGGAGCCAGGGGCTGAAACTGGGATATTTGGTCTTGTGGGGTTCTTTTAGAATAAAGGTAGCAGTGCCCCTTGTCTGGGGGCTTTGGTCTCCTTCACCCTGGGGCCTGCTCCTCAATCCTGATACCCTTCAGAGAATCTAAGCCTTGAGCCCTCCTCTCCCTGTGCTACCCATCCCCTTACTCCCTTTTCTCCCCATATACCTCCACAGCCAGGAGAGAGGGGACTCCCCATTCCAGATGGGAGACCACCCTCACCTGGGTGTCCAGAAAGCACTTAAAACCCAGCATCCAGGGTAGAGGGGACTTCCTTATCCACGTGGGAGACCCCACCACCCTTGGTTTTGGGGGAAGCTCCTATGTGCTGCAGTGTGTGTACAGGGCAGTCATCACTATAGGAAGGTGACCCCTCAAACCTGGGTATTGCGGGGGCTCAAAACATCCACAGCCAGAATTGAGGTGACACGCAACTCCAGTCCCCTCTTCCCTGGCTAACTTTGTATACAAGCTCCCTGCACACCAAGGTGGAAGGGGCCTCCATCCTTGTGGGGCAAGTCCCCTCTACCCTGGCTTGGAGGTATAGGAGCACCCCCAGACACCGAGGTGAAAGGCATCTCTGGCTTAGAGGGGCGATTCCCCTCTAGCTTGGCTGTGGCCATATAGCACCTTTCTGGAAACCCAGGTGAGAAGGCACTTCCAACTAGAGGGGCGAGTCCCCTCTACCATGGGTAGAGCATTATACACGAACCCCCACCCGAGACTTAGGTGGGAGGTGTCTTCTGCCTAGAGGGGTGATTCCCTTCTATCCTGGCTGCTATAGTATAAAAGCTCCCCCTGACACCCAGGTGGGAGGGGTCTTCTGCCTGGAGGAGTGAGTCTTCTCTACCCTGGCTAAGGTGGTATACAAGCTCCTCACAGAGACCCAGGTGGGAGAGGTTTCCGGTCTGGATGGGTGAGTCCCCACTACCCTGGCTGCAGTGGTATAAGAGCTCCCTCAACCCTGACACCCAGGTGGGAGGGATCTCCAGCCTGGAGGGGTGAGTTTCCTCTATCCTGGCTTTGGAGGTATACTAGATCCCTCCAACACCCAGGTGGGAGGTGTCTCCAGCCTGGAGGGGCAAGTACCCTGTACCCTGGCTGCAGCTATTTAAGAGCTCCCTTTAACAACCAGGTGGGATGGATCTCCCAACTGGAGTGGCATATCCTCTATACCCTAGCTTCAATGGTATAGGAGCTCCCCCCTGACACCCTGGTGGGAGGGGTCTCTCACTTGGAGTGGCGAGTCCTGTCTACCCTGGCTAAGGTAGTATACAAGCTCCTGTGCCCTATACCCAGCTGGAAGGAGTTCCTGTCTGGAGGGGGGTGTCCCCACTACCCTGGCTGTAGTGGTATAAGAACTTCCCCTCACACACACAGGTGGGTGGGGTCTCTCAACTGGAATGTCGAGTCTCCTCTTCCCTGCCTCTGCTGGTATATGAGATCCCCTGAAAACCCAGTGTTTATTACTCTCCTGCCTAATGGGGCAAGTTCCCTCTCTCCAGGCTTCAGCAGTATACGAGTTTCCCCCATAGCTAGATGGGAGGGGGCTCCTGCCTGGAGGACAGAGTACCCTCCACCTTGGCTAATGCAGTATAGAAGCTCCCAGACACACAGGAGGGAGGGGTATTCCGCCTAGATGTGCCAGTCACCTCTACCCTGGCTAAGATGGTATACAAGCTCCCTGTGACACCCAGGTGGGAGAGGTCTCCCAACTGAAGAGGACTGATGAGTCCCCTTTCCCCTGGCTGAACTGGTAGATTAGCTTTCCCTGACACCCAAGTGGGAGGGGTCTCCTCCCATCTGGAGGCATGAGTTCCCTCTACACTGGCTGTGACAGTAAAGGAGCACCCAGTTGAGAGCGTCTCTGGCCTGGAGTGGTGAATCCCCTCTACGTTGGCTGCAGAGGTGTATGAACGTCCACGACATCAGGTGGGATGGGTCTCTTGCCTGGAGAGGTCAATCCCATCTACCATGGCTACAGTGGGATAGGAGTTCCCCAGACACCAAGGTGAAAATGGTCTTCCATGATGGAAAAGGAATCCCTGCTACCCTGCCTACAGCAGTATAAGGAGTCCCCCCTAACCGAGGACACCCAAGTAGGAGGGGTCTCCCGCCTTGAGGGGAGAGTCCTCTCTCCCTTGGCTGGGGTGATATATGAGCTCTCTCAGACACCAAGGTGGGAGGAGTCCCCTTCCTGGAAGAGTTAATCCCTGGTACCTTGGCTGCTGCTGTATAGGAGCTTTCCCTGACACCCATGTGGGAGAGATCTCCCATATGGAGGGGCAAGCCCGATCTACCCTGGCTAAGGTGGTATGCAAGCTGCCAGTGACAACCAGGTGGGAAGGGTCTCCCGCCTGGATGGACGAGTCCACTCTACTCTGGCCTTGGCAGTGTAAGAGCTTCCCCAGTAACCCAGGTGGGAAGGATCTCCAACAAGGAGGGGCGAGTCCCCTCTCTCCTGGCTGGGGCAGTATATGAGCTCCCCCTGACACCCAGGTGGTAGAGGTCTCCAGCTTAGAGGAGCAAATACCCTGTACCCTGTCTGCGGTGGTATATGAGCGCCCCTGACAACCAGGGTTGATGGGTCTACCACTAGTGGGACAAGTCCCCTCTATCCAGATTGCTGCGATATACAAGCTCCCCCCACCCACCCCGCATAGCCAGACGGGAGGGTCTCCCCTTGGAGGAGAGAGTACACTTCACTCTGCATAAGGCAGTATAGAAGCTCCCCCCAGACACCCAGGTAGGAGGGGTCTTCTGCGTGGATGCGCGAGTCCCCACTACCCTGGCTGCTGTCATATTCAAGCCACCCCCATTAGCAGATGGGAGGGGTCTCTTTCCTTTAAAGGGGGCTCCCCTTGTCCCTGGCTCCAGTGGTGTACTAGCTTTCCCTGACACCCAGGTGGAAGCGGTCTCCTGCCTGGAGGGGCGAGTCCCCTCTCTCTTACCTGGGGCAAAATATGAGTTCCCCCTGACCATCAGGTGGGAGGGAAGTCTTGCCTGGAGGGGAAAGTGCCCTCTACCATGGTTACTGCAGGATAGGCACTCCCCCTGACACCCAGATAAAAGTGATATCCTGCCTGGGGTTTTGAGTCCCTGCAATCCAGCCTGCAGCTGTATAGGAGCCTTCCTGCCAGGACACCCATGTGGGAGGGGTCTCCCACGTTTAGGGACAAGTCCCCTCTACCATGTCTGGGGCAGTATATGAGCTGCTCCCAACCAGTAGTATAGGAGCGACCCTTGACACACAGTTGGGAGGGGTCTACCGCCTGGAGGGGCGAGTCCCCTCTACCCTGGTTGTAGTGGTATAGCAGCTCACCCCCATACCCAGATGAGAGGGGTCTCCTGCCTGGAGGGAGGAGTCTGCACTACCCTAGCTGCAATGGTATAGGAGCCCCCCCTCACAACCAGGTGGGTGGGTCTCCCACCTAAAGGGGCGAGTCCCCTCTACCCTGCCTGCACTGGTTTACTAGTTTGCCTGACACCCAGGTTGGTTGGGTCTCTCGCCTGGAGGGGCAAGTCCCCTCAACCCTGGCTGAGATGCAAAGGATCTTCCTCTGATACCCAGGTGGGAGTGTCTCCAGCCTGGAGAGGAGAATCCCTTTGACCCTGGTTGTAGTGGTATAAGGGCTCCCCCATACACCCAGGTTGGAGGGGTCTCCCTCCTCAAGAGGTGAGTCCCCTCTACCCTGCTTGTGGCAGTATATGATCTTCCCTGACAACCAGGTGGAAGGGATCTTCCCCCTGGAGGGTTTAATCCCCTCTTCCCTGGTGTTGGAGGTATAGGAGCTCCCCCAACACCCAATTTATGTGGTCTCCTGACTGGAAGGGCGAGTCCCTTCTACACTGGCTGCAGGGTATATGAACATCCCCCCGACACCAAGGTGGGAGTGATCTCCTGCTTGCAAGTCTTTTCTACCTGGATAAGGTGGTATACAATCACCCCCATATGCAGAGGTGGGAGTGGTCTTCCATATGGACAGGTGAGTCCCCTCTACCCTGGCTTTGGCAATATATAAGGTCCCGCAACACCAGGTGGGAGGGGTATCCTACCTGGAAGTGTGAGTCCCCTCTACTTTATTTCTTGCTGTATAAGAGTTTCCAGTACCCCAATGTGGAAGAGGTCTTTCACCTGCAGGGGCTTGTTCCCTCTACCCTAGCTGTGGCAGTATAGGAGCTCCCCCTGGAACACCCAGGTCAGAGGGGTTTCCCGCCTATAGGGCTGAGTCCCCTCACCTTGGTTGCTGCAGTAAACAAGCTCCCTTGGACACCCAGATGAGAGGGGTGTCTCAATTGGAGGTGCGAGTCCTCTCTACCCTGGTTGTGGGTGTATAGGAGCTCACCCAGATACCAAGGTGGGAAGGGTAGTATCCTGATTGGAAGGGCAAGTCTGCTCTACACTGGTTGCAGTGGTATATGAACTCCCACAGACACCCAGGTGGGAGGGGTCTCCGACCTAGAAGTGCAAGTCCCCTCTACCTTGGTTGCTGTGGTATATGAACTCCCCTGACACCCAAATGAAAGGAGTCTCTGGCCATGGCCTAGAGTACCCTATACCCTGCTGCAGTGGGATAAGAGCTCCCCAGGACAACCAGGTGGAAAAGGTCTCCTGTCTGGAGGGTAGTTACCTCTACCCCACCTTCAGCAGTATAAAAGCTACCCAGAAAACGAAGTGGGAGGATTCTCCAACCCTGAAGGGTAAAGTACCCTCTACCATGTCTGTGGTAGTATAAGAACTCCACCTGACACCCAGGTGAGAGGGGTCTCCTGCCTGGAATGGCGAATCTCTTCTATTCTGGCTGAGGGGGTATATGAGCTCCCCTGACACCCTGGTTGAAGGGAGGGGCAAGTACTTTCTTCCCTGGCTATGGTGGTATAAGAGCTCCCACTTATAGCCAGGTTGGAGGGGTATCCCGCCTAGATGGGAGAGTCTCCTCTATCGTGGCTAAGGTAGTATACAAGTTCCCTGAGATACCCAGGAGGGAGGGTCTCCTGCCTGAAGGGGCAAGTCCCCACAACCCTGGCTGCAGTGGTTTACTAGCTTTCCCTGTCACCCAGGTTGAATGGGTCTCTCACCTGGAGAGATAAGACCCCTCTACCCAGGCTGTGGTGGTAAAGGATCTCCCCCTGACACCAAGGTGGGAGGGCCACTGGATTGGAGCTGCAAGTCCCCTCTATACTGGCTGCAGTGGTATAGGAGTTCCCCTACACCCAGGTGGGAGATGTCATCCCCTCTTGGGTGGAGAGTCCTCTCTATCTTGCCTATGGCAGTATATGAACTCCCCTGAAAACCAGGTGGAAGGGATCTTCCACCTGGAGGGTTGAGTCCCCTCTCCCCTGGGTCTGCTGGTATAGGTGCCCCCCCCCCCTGACAAGCAGGTTGTGGGGTCTTCTGCCTAGAGGGGTGAGTCCCCTCTACTCTGGCTAAGGCCATATAGAAGTTACTCCCATTCCTAGGTGGGCGGGGTTTCTCGCCTGGAGGTGCGAGAGTTTCCTTTAACCTGGTTGCTGTGGTATATGAACTCCACCTGACACCCAGGTGGCATAGGTCTTCTGTCTGGATGGGCGAGTCCTCTCTCCCCTGGCTCCAGTAGTTAAGGAGCTTCCCCTGACACCAAAGTGGGAGGGTTATCCTGCTTAGAATGGTGACTTCCCTGTACCATCTGTGTGGGGTTTTACTGGCTCTCCCAGACACCAGGTTGGACGGATCTTGGACTTGGAGGGTCGAGTCCCCTATACCATGGCTGCAGTGCTTTACTTGCTCTCCCTGACACCGGGGATGAATGGGTCTGAAGGGGTGATTCCCCTCTACTCTGGCTGCTGCAGTAAGTTATCTCTTCCTGATATCCAGGTGGGATGGACTCCAGCCTGGAGAGGTGAGGCCCCTCTAACCTGGCTGCAGTGATAAAGGAGGTCCCTCTACACTGAGGTGTGAGGGGTCTCCCGCCTCCATTGGTGAGTCCCCTCTACCCTGCTTATGGGAGTATATGAACTCCCCTGACAACCAGGTGGAACAGATATTTCACCTGGAGATTTGAGTCCTCTCTCCCCTGTCTCTTTCAGTATAGGAGCTCCCCCGACACCCAGGTTATGGGGTCAGAAGAATGGAGGGGTGAGTCCCCTCTACCCGGGCTAAGGAGTAAGAAGTTTCCCCCATTCCCAAGTGGTAGGTGCCTCTCGCTTGGAGGTGCAAGTTGCCTCTATCCTGGCTTCTGGGGTATATGAGCTCACCTGACACCGAGGGGGAAGGGGTCTTCCGCCTGGAGGGGCTAGTCCCCTCTGCCCTGGCTAAGGCAGTATAGGAGTTACTCCCATTCTCAGGTGGAAGGTATTTCTCACCTGGAGGTAAGAGTTGCCTCTATCCTGGTTTCTGGGGTATATGAACTCCACCTGACACCCAGAGGGAGGGGTCTTCTGCCTCAATGGGTGAGTCCTCTCTACCCTGGCTCCAGTAGTTAAGGAGATTCCACTGACACTCAGGTGGGAGGGTTATCCAGCCTAGAAGAGTGACTTCCCTCTACCCTATCTGTGGGGTTTTTCTAGCCCACCCAGACACCAGGTTGGATGGGTCTGCTGCTTGGAGGGGTGAGTCCCCTCTACCCTGGCTGCAGTGGTTTACTTGCTTTCCCTGACAGCTGGGATGGATGGATTAGAAGGGGCGAGTCCCCTCTATCCTTGCTGCTGCAGTAAATTATCATCCCCTGACATCCAGGTGGGGTGGATGTCAGCTTGGAGAGGCGAGGCCCCTCTACCCTGTCTATGGCAGTATATGAACTGCCCTGACAACCAGGTGGAAGGGATATTCCACCTGGAGGGTTGAGTGCCCTCTAACCTGGGTCTGGTGGTATAGGAACTCCCCCCTGACAACCAAGTTTTGGGGTCTTCTGCCTGAAGGAGTTAATTCCCTCTACCCTGGCAGTGGTATAGGTGGTCCCCCCTACACCGAGGTGTGAGTGGTATCCTGCCTCTAGTGGTGAGTCCCCTCTACCCTACTTGTGGGAGTATATGAACTTTCCTGACAACCAGGTGGAACAGATATTCTGCCTGGAGTTTTCAGTCCCCACTCCCCTGGCTCTGTCGGTATAGGAGCTCCCCCGACACCCAGGTTATGGGGTCAGAAGAATAGAGGGGTGCATCCTCTCTACCTGGGCTAAGGCAGTATAGGAGTTACCCCAATCCCCAAGTGGTAGGTGTCTCTCGCCTGGATGTGCGAGTTGCCTCTACCCTGGCTGCAAGGTTATGTGAGCTCCACCTGATACCTAGATGGGAGGGGTATCCCACCTGGAAGGGCGAGTCCCCTCTTTTTTAGCTCTTGCTATATAAGAGCTCTCAGTACACCCAGGAGGGAGGGGTCTTCCACCTGCAGGGGCATGTTCCCTCTACCCTGTCTGTGCCAGTATAGGAGCTCCCCCTCACATCCAGGTGAAAAGTGTCTCCCGCTTGTAGGGGTGAGTCCACTCTACCCTGGCTGCTGAAGCTCCCCTGGACTCCCAGGTGGGAGCGGTCTCCTGACTGGAAAGGCAAGTCATCTTTCCCCTGGCTGCAGCGGTATAAGAACCCTCCTGACATGCAGGTGGGAGGGTTCTTCCACCTAGAAGAGGAAGTCTCATCTACCCTGGTTTCAGCAGTACAGGAACTCTCCAGGACACCCAGGTAGAATGGATCTCCCTCCTGTTGGGGTGAGTCTCCTCTACCTTTGCTGTGGCTGAATAGGATCTCCCACACACACTCCAAGGTGGAAGGGGTCTCCCGCCTAGATGAGCAAGTCCCCTCTACCTTTGCTGTGGCAGTATAATGTATCCCCTTGACACAGTTCAGAAGTCTCTCCCCACTGGAGCAGTGAATCACCTCTACCCTTGTTGTGGAGGTATACAAGCTGCCCCAGACACCCAGGTAGGAGGCATCTCCTGCATGGAGGGGTGAGTCCACTCTATCCTGGCTGTGGCGGTATATGAGCTCCCACTGACACTCTGGTGGGAGGGCTCTCCTGCCAGGACGGACAAGTACTTTCTACCATGGCTGGGGTGGTATATGAGCTCCAGATGACAGCCAGGTTAGAGGGGTCTCCTGCCTGGATGGGCAAGACTCCTCTACCCTGTGAAAGGTGGTCTTCATGTTCCCTGAGACACCCTGGTAGGAGGGTTTCCTGCCTGAAAGGGCGAGTCCCTGACAGCTGGAGGTGACCCTGGGCCTGGAGCCTGAATGCCCACTGCTGTATCCCCTGCCTTGCTTCCCAAATGTAATCCACTCTCCTGAGCCCGCTGCCAAATCCCTGGCCCTTAGCTCTCCTTTTTTCTGGGCTGGCTTCTCTTTGAGCCTCTGGTGGCCCTTCTTGCTCACTGCTTTTCTGAGCATTCTCTGAGGGCCCCTACCTGGGATGCTTCCCTTTTCCCCTTGGCATTCCTGAACTGCAGCACCCTAATAAAGCTCTGCCTTCCTGGATTGGCGTTCCCTGCTCTCCCCTGGCCTGGGCCCTCTTTTAGGTCCTTAACCCGGGCTCCTTGCATGGTTCCTGGTCCCCACCCCACCCACACCCATCATGAAGCTCTTCAGGCTGTGCCCTGCTTCAGCCCTCCTGTCTTTTCTGTCTCTGCCATGCAGGCTTTCCTCATCCCCTCCTCAGGAGGCTCACCCTGGCCAGGTGACTTGATTTAGCCTCTTGACCCTGTGGATTCCCATTGGAAAACGTAGCCCTGCCCCTTGCCTGTGCCCTTTGGCCTCCTCCAGCCAGTGCCCTGATCCCAACCACTGACAACGTGCCACTGAATCTGGGCCTTGAGCCGTTCTCCACCTGTGCCACCAACTCCACTTTCTCTCCACCTGCTTCTCCCTCTCCATGTTTCTTTTAATTCACCCAGGCCCAGGTGCCAGCACTTGGCTCTCCATTACTGGGCCCTGCACTTTGCTTCATAACCTGATCCATTCTCCCCCTTTTGAGGACCATTTTCCTGTCCCTTGGTTTAAGGCCCCGGTGGTCTGCCATCTCCTGTGCTTCCCCTCAGATCCCCACATCTGTACTATGCTGGCACTGCCCAGACCCTTTTTCTCCTTCTTCTTTCTACCCTGTGCTGCTGGAATGGGTACTGGAGCCCAAATCCCTGAATTCCTCAAACCAGGTTTCCCCTTACAGTACCTTCTTCGGCACCCACTCTTTGGTCCTGGTCCCTCTCGGAGGATCTACTCACCTGGGGCACAGGAGTAGATTTGGCTCCTCTCTGTCCCCTCAATGCTCCATATGGGAAACACAGCCCTGCCACTCACCTGTGTCCCCCTCACTGCCTGAAACTTGATGCCTGGCAGTTAACATGGACTTGCTCCAACACAGCCCTGAGTGATCCCGTCCCTTCCCTCCAGCCTTCCATGCTGCCCCTACAGAAACCAACCCACCCTAACCCAGACCATTTGTGCTCTGGTTCCTGGGACTGGGTGTTCACCTGAGCCCCTGAACGTGTCCCTCATGACCCTTGGCATAGCAAGCTGTCTCATAATGTTGAGTCTGACCTGGCTTCCTCCCCTTTCCCTTGTGCATTTTTCTGGATTTGCAGAAAAAAATGCTCCTTGGGTCCCCCATTACCATTGATTGGGTGGGTCTCTTGCCTGGGTGCCTGGATTGGATCCTGGGTCTCACCCCTATGCACACCTACCCCGATGCCATTGCATGCCCTCCCATTGCCCTCCTTCTGGGCCCTTCCTTTCACTGGCCTCCTTTGTGAGGACCCTGGCTGTAACTTCTCACCTGATCCAGGGTGCCTTGTAGGAAACAATGCCCTGGCCCTCACCTGGGCCCACGACTCTCCCTGGGTGCTTGGTCCATCACCAGGAACCCTGAAACCTGGAAGTTGCCCTGGGCCTGGAGCCTGACTGCCCCCTGCTGGATCCCCTGCCTTCCTTTCCAAATGTAATCCACTGTCCTGAGGCCCAGGCTCAAACCCTGGCCCATGGCTCTCCGTTCCCTGGCCTGGCTTCTCGTTTGATCCTCTAGTGACCGTTATTGCTCACTACTTTTCTGGGCATGTTCTGAGGGCCACTTGCTGGGGCCGCTTCCCTGCTCCCTTTGGCATTCCTGTACTGCAGTACCCTAGTGTACCCTGCCTTCCTGGCCCGTCGTTCCCCACTCTCCCCTGGCCTGGGACCTCTTCTATGTTCCTTGCCTGGGCTCCTTGCTGGGTTCCTGGCCTGCACCCCCCACACACCCATCCTGGGGCACTTCAGGCTGTGGCATTCTTTGATCCTCCTGTTCTATTTGTCTCTACCACATTCGCTTTCCTGATCCCCTTCCCAGGAGGCTCACCCAGGCAAGGTGACTTTGTTTATCCTCTTGGCCCTGGGGGCTTTCTTGGGAAAATGTAGCCCTGCCCCTTGTCTGGGCCCTTTGGCCTCCCTCAGCCAGAGCCCTGCTCCTGACCCCTGACACCCTGCAGTGGACCTCGGCCTTGAGCCATTCTCCCCCTGTGCCACTGACTCCACTTTCTCCATTCCTGCTGCTCCCCATCCATGTTTTTTTTTTTTTAATTCACTCAGGCCCAGGTGTTAGCACTTGGATCTTCATTATGGGCCAGGGTCCTTGCTTGAGACCCTGACTGCCATTCTTGAGGCCCCTTTCCCTGTCCCTTGGTTTCAGGCCCCTGTTGTCTGCCCCCTCCTGTGCCTTCCCTCTGATCCCCTCATGCTGTGGTATTCTGGCACTGTCCAGAACCTTTGCTCCCCCTGCTTCTCCCTACCATATGCTGCTGGAATAGGTCCTGAAACCCCCCTCCCACATCTGCACACCAGGTATCCCCTCACAGTACCCACTTTGCACCCCCTCCTTTGGTCCAAGTTCCTCTCTGAGGATCTACTCACCTGGGCCTTGGAGTGGAATTGGCTAGAGTCTGCACCCTGATTGCTCCCTATAGGAAACACAGCCCTGCCACTTGCCTGAATCTCCCTGACTGCCTGAACATTGAGGCCTGGCAGTAAACATGAAATAGCTCCAACCAAGCCTTTAGCCATCACCTCCATTGCCTCCAGTCTTCTGTGCTGCCCCTACAGCAACCCAATCCTCCCAAACCCTGACCCTTTGTGCTGAGGTCGCTGGGTCTGGGAGTTTGCCTGAGCCCCTGACTGCATTCCTCATGTTCCTTGGCATAGCAAGGAGTATCTTCATGTTGGTTCTGACCAGGGGACCCCTTGCTTTGACCTACCAATGGGCTCTTCTAGGTGCCCCTTGGCTTCTCCTGGTCCACATGCAGCCCCTTCCTCCCTTTCCCTTTAAGCATTTTTCTGGTGCTCACACATCTCCTGCTCCTTGTGTACCCCATCACCATTGATCAGGCAGGTCACTTGCCTGGGTGCCAGGCATGGGTCCTGGTTCTCACCCCTTTGATAACCCAACCCAACCACCTTGCATGTCTTCTTGTCACCTTCCTTCTGGCCCCCTTCCTTTTCTTGGCCTCTTTTCCCAGGTCCTGGCCTTAGGTTCTCATCTGATCCAAGGTGCCTTATGGGAAACAATGCCCTGGCACTCACCTGGGCCCCTTGCTTTTCCTGGGACTTGGTCTGGCACCAGGAACCCTGAAACCTGGAGGTGGCCCTGGGCCTGGAGCCTGACTGCCCCCTCCTGGATCCCCTGCCTTCTTTCCCAAATGTAATTCACTGTCCTGAATCCCCTGCCCAAGCCCTGGCCCTTGGCTATACATTGGCCTGGCTTTTTGCTTGAGCCTCTGGTGGCCCTTCTTGCTCACTTCCTTTCTGGGCATTGTTTGAGGGCCTCACGCTAGGGCCACTTCCCTGCTCCCCTTGGCATTCCTGGACTGCAGCTATCGAGTGCAGTCCTGCCTTCCTGGCCTGGCGTTCCCTGCTCTCCCCTGTCCTGGGCCCTCTTCTAGGTCCTTTGCCTGGACTCCTTGCTGGGGTCCTGTCCCCCACACCACCCACACCCGTCCTGCAGCCCTTCAAGCTGTGCCATGCTTTGGCCCTCCTGTCCTTCCCATCTCTGCCACAGCTGCTTTCCTAATCCCCTTCCCAGCATGCTCACCTGGGCCAGTTGACTTGATTTTCCCTCGTGGCCCTGGGGGCTTCCTTTGGAAAACATAGCCCTGCTCCTTGCATGGGCCATTTAGCCTCCCTCAGCTGGGTACCTTCTCCAGACATCTGACACTCAGTAGTGGATCTGGGACTTGAACCATCATCCTCCTCTGCCACCAAATCCTTTCTTCTCTTTTGCTGCTCCCCCTCCATGTTTCTTTTTTTTTCGCCCAGGCCCAGATGCTAGCATTTAGCTCTCCATTAGTGGGACCGGCTCTTGCTTGAGACACTGAGCCGTTTTTTCCCTTCTTGAGGACACTTTCTCTGTCCCTTGGTTTCAGCCCTTCATTGCCTGCACCCTCCTTTTCCACCGCCTGATCCCTCAGGCTGTGGTATTCTGGCACTGCCCAGACCCTCCACTCCCCCTCCTTCTCCCTACACTGTGCTGCTGGAAAGGGTCCTGCAGCCCTCCCATACTTCCACACACAAGGTATCCCCTCACAGTACCCTCTTTGGCTGCCAGGTCCTTCGGTCCAAGTCCCTCTCTAAGGATCTACTCACCTGGGGCAGAGGAGCGGAATTGGCAAGCCTCTGCACACTGATTGCTCCCTATAGGAAACACAGCCCTTCCACTCGCATGAGTACCCCTCATTGCCTGAACCTTGAGGCCTGCAGTTAACATGGATGTGCTCCAACCCAACACTTAGTTATCCCATCCCTTGCCTCTGGTGTTCCTTGCTGACCCTACAGCAACTCAGTCCTCTCTAACCCTGACCATTTGTGCTGTTGTCCCTGGGCCTGTGCGTTCACCTGAACCCTGACCACTTTCTTCATAGTCCTTGGCATAGCAAGGAGTCTCTTCTTGTTGGTTCTGAGTAGGGGGCCCCTTGCTTTGACCTGCCAATGTGCTCCCCTATGTTCCCCTTGGATTCCCCTGGTCCTCACGCAGCCCCTTCCTCCCCTTTCCCTTGTGCCACTTTCTGGTGCCTGCAGGTCTCCTGCTCTTTGGGTCCCCCATCACCATTGATCAGGTGGGTCCCTTGCCTGGGTGCCTGGCTTGGGTCCTGTGTCTGGCTCCTATGTGCACCAACCCAACCCCCTTGCGTGCCCTCTTGTCAACCTCCTTCTGGCCCCCTTTCAGTTCTTGGGCTCCTTTCCCAGGCTCTGGAAAAATGTTCACATCTGATCCAAGGCGCCATATTGAAAACAATGCCCTGGCCCTCGCCTGGGCCCCTTGCTCTTCCTCGGACTTGGTCCAGCACCAGGAACCCTGAAACCTGGAGGTGGCCCTGGGCCTGGAGCCTGATTGCCCCCTGCTGGATACCCTGCCTTCCTTCCCAAATGTAATCCACTGTCCTGAGTCCCCTGCCCAAGCCCTGGCCCTCGGCTCTCCATTCCCTGGCCTGGCTTTTCGCTTGAGCCTCTGGTGGCCCTTCTTGCTCACTTCTTTCTGGGCATTGTCTGAGGGCCCCATGCTAGTGCAGCTTCCCTTCTCCCCTTGTCATTCCTGGACTGCAGAAACCATGTGCAGCCCTGCCTTCCTTGTCCAGTGTTCCCTGATCTCCCCTGTCCTGGGCCCTCTTCTGTGTCTCTTGTCTTGCCTCCTTTCTGAGGTCCTATCCCCCATCCCACCCACACCCATCCTGTAGCCCTTCAAGCTGGGCCCTGCTTTGGCCCTCCTGTCCTTTCTATCTCTGCCACACCTGCTTTCTTGATCCCCTTCCCAGGATGCTCACCCAAGCCAGGCAACTTGATTTGGCCTCTTGGCCCTGGGGGCTTGCTTTGGAAAACTTAGCCCTGTGCCTTGTATGGGCCCTCTGGCCTCCCTCAGCTCCCGACACCTGATACCCTACAGTGGATCTGGGCCTTGAGGTATTCTCCCCCTGTGCCACCAACTCCACTTTCTCCTCTCCTGCTGCTCCCCCTCCATGTTTCTGTTCATTCACCCGGGCCTAGTTGCTAGCATTTGGTTCTCCTTTACTCAGCCCAGCTCTTTGCTTGAGAACCTGAGCCATTCTGCCTCTTCCTGAGGACCCTTTCCCTTTCCCCTGGTTTCAGGCTCCTTTTGCCTGGACCCTGCTTTACCTCCCCTCTGATATCCTCATGTTGTGATATGCTGGCACTGCCCAGACCCTCCACTCTCCCTGCTTCTCCCTACTCGTGTTGCTGGAATGGATCCTGAAGCCACCACCAATTCTGCACATCAGGTATCCCCTCACAGTACCCTCTTCTGCACCCCCTCCTTTGGTCCAGGTGGCTCTCTGTGGATCTACTCACCTGGGGCAGAGTATCAGAATTGGCTAGCCTCTGCACCCTGAATATTTCCTATGGGAAACACAACTCTGCCCATCTCCTGAGTCCCCCTCACTGCCCGAACCTTGAGGCCTGGCAGTTAACATGGATGTGATCCAACCCAGCCCTGAACAATCCCCTCCCTTCCCTCCAGCCTTCTATTCTGCCTCTACCGCAACCCAGCCCTCCCTAACCCTGACCATTTGTTCTGCAGTTCCTGGGCCTGGGCATGCACCTGAGCCCCTGACCACGCTCCTCATGGTCCTTGGCATAGTAAGGAGTCTCTTTGTGTTGGATCTGACCTGGGGGCACCTTGCTTGGGCCCACCAGTGAGCCCGCCTAGGTGCCCCTCGGCTTCTACTGGTCCTCATGCTGCCTTTTCCTCCCCTTTTTCTTGCACCTTTTTCTGGGGCTCAGAGGTCTCCTACTCCTTCGATCCCCCATCACAATTGATTGGGTGGGTCCCTTGCCTGGGCGCCCATCTTGGGTCCTGTATACACACCCAACCCAAATCCCTTGCATGCCCTTCCCTTGCCCTCCTTCTCGCCCTCCTTTTCCTGGCCTCCTTAGCCAGGACCACGGCCAAAGGTTCTTATCTGATCCAGGGCACCTTATGGGAAACAATGCCCTGGCCCTCGTCTGGGACGCTTGCTCTCCCTGGGTGCTTGGTCCTTCACTAGGAACCCTGAAACCTGGAGGTGGCCCTGGGACTGGATCCTGACTGCCCCCTGCTGGATCACCTGTCTTCCTTCCAAAATGTAATCCACTCTCCTGAGCCCCCTTCCCAAGCCCTGGCCCATGGCTCTCCGTTCCCTTGCCTGGCTTCTCACTTGAGCCTCTGGTGGTCCTTCTTGCTCAGTGCTTTTCTGGGCATTGTCTGAGGGCCTCTCACTGGTGTCACTTCCCTGCTCCCCTTGGCTTTCCTGTGCTTCAGAAGCCTAGTGCAGTTTTGCCTTCCCTGCCCAGTGTTCCTTTCTCAACCCTGGCCTGCCTCTTCTAGGTCACTTGCTGGGGCTCCTTGCTGGGTTCCTGACCCAAAATCCACCCACACCCATCCTGCAGCTCTTCCTTCTGTGCCCTCCTTCAGCCCTCCTGTCCTTTCTGTCTCTGCCATGCCCACTTTTCTGATCCCCTTTCCAGGATGCTTACCTGGTCCAGAAGATATGACCTTTTTGAAAATGTAGCCCTGCCCCTTGCCTGGGGGCTTTGACTCTCTCAGCCAGTGCCCTGCTCCTGTTCCCTGACACCCTGCCTTGGACCTGGGCCTTAAGCCCTCCTCCCCCACACCTGTGCCAGCCACTCCCTTTTCTCCACTCCTATTCCATGTTTCTTTTCATTCACCCAGGCATAGGTGTTAGCACTTCACTCTCCATTACTGGGCCCTGATCCTTGCTTTATTCCCTGGCTGCCAGAGGATTTGACCTTTGGGAAAACGTAGACCACCTTCTTGCGTGGGCATTTTCACCTCCCTCAACCTGGACATACTCCTGATGCCTGACACCCTGCACTGGAATTGGGCCTTGAGTCCTCCCCCTGTGCCAGCTGCTCTCCTTTCTCCCCTCCTGCCCCTCCCTATCCATTTTTCTTTTCAATCAACCAGCCGCAGGTGCTAGTATTTGGCTCTTCATTACTGGGCTCCGCTTCTTGCTTTAGCCCCTGGCTGCCCTTCTCGAGGACCTGGTCCCTATGCCTTGGTTTTAGGACTCTTTTGCCAGCCCCCTCCTGTTACTCACCTCTGTTCTCCTCATGCTGAGGCATCCTGGCACTGCACAGACCCTCAGCTACCCCTATTCACTCAATCCTGGTATTATCAAATGGGTCCTGCAGCCCAATAACCCCCCCAACCACTGCACACCAGGTATCCCCTCACAGTGTCCTCTTGCCCCTCATTGGTCCAGGTCCATCTCTGAGGATCTACTCACCTCAGGCAGAGAAGCAGAATTGGCTCACCTCTGCGCCCTGAATGCTCCTTATAGGAAACACATTCCTGTCACTCACATGAGTCCCATTCACTGCCTGAAACTTGTGGCCTCACAGTTAACAGGGGACTTACTCCAACCAAGCCCTGAGAATCCCCTCCTTTTTCTCCCCTGCCCTCTGGACTTGCATGCTGCCCCTACTCCAACCCAGCCTTCCCTAACCCTGGCCCTTGGCTCTCCTGTCCCCATCTTGTGTGCTCTCTTGAGCCCATGGTGCATTCCACATGTCTCTTCACATAGCGTAGAGTCTCTTCATGTTGGGTATCACCTGGGGACACCTTGACTGGGCATGTTAGAGGGCTCCCCTAGGTGCCCCTTGAGCTTCCCTCTGTCTCATAGTCATTGTGAAGCTCATCCTTCCCAACCTCTTGTGAATTCCCCTGGTGCTTGTGAGTCTTTTGCTCCTTGGGTTCCTTGTCCTAGGTTTGTCGGGTGGGTACTTTGTCTAATAAACTGGCTACTATCCTGGCTCTCCCACAATGTACCTACCATGACCCCCGGTGGTGCCCTCACATAGCCATCCTTCTGCCCCCCTTCCATTGCCAGGACTCCTTTGCCAGGTCCCTCTCCATGGATTCTCATCTGGGCCAGTGCAACTTAAGAAAAAAAAGAGCCCTGCCCTCGCCTGGGCCACTTACTCTCTCTGCATGCTTAGTCCTCCACCAGGAACTCTGACACCTGGTAGTGACCTTGCTGGATTCCCTGCCTTCCCTTCCAATTCTTGTCCAATGTCCTAAGCCCCCTGCCCAAGCTCTGGCCCTTGGAACCCCATTTCCTTGCCTCACTCCTCGCTTGAGCCTCTGGTGGCCTTTCTTGTTCCTTTTTTTGGGGGGAGGGCCTTTTTCTGAGGGCCCCTTACTGGAGACGCTTTTCTCCTCCCCTTGGCCTCCCTGTACTACAGTACCCTAGTGCAGTCATGCCTTACTGGCCCTGCCCTTCAATGCTCTCCCCTGGCCTGGGCCCTCCTCTAGGTCCCTTACCTTAGCTCCTTCCTGGGGTCCTGGCCTCCACCCCACCCATACCCCTCCTGAGGCCTTTGAGACTGTGCCCTCTTTGGCCCTCTTGTCGTTTCTATATCTCCCAGGCCCACTTTCCTGATCCCCTTTCCAGGATGCTCATCAGGCCAGATACTTGACCTGGCCTCATGGCCCTTTTGGGTCCCTTTGAAAAAATGTAGCTCTACCCCTTTTATAGGCCCTTTGGCTTCCGGCAGCCCATGGCCTGGTAGCCAATGCTCACACCCTGCAGTGGACCTGAGCCTTCAGCCTTCCTCCCACTTTGCCACCTGCTCAGATTTCTCCCCTCCCTCCCCTCACCATCCATATCCATTTTCATTCACCCTGCCACAGGTGCTAGCACTTGGCTCTCTATTAATGGGCACAGCTCCTTGCTTGAGCCCCTGGCAGCACTTTTTGAGGACCCTTGCCCTTCCCTTGGTTTCAGGCCTCTTTTTATAGACCTCATCCTGTGCCTCCTGTCTGTTCCACTGGTGCTATGGTATCCTGGCACTGCCTGGACCCTTCGTTTCCCTTCTTCTCCCTAGCCTGGGCTCCTAGAATGGGTCTTGGCTGCCAACCGACCACCCCCACAATATCCATATGACAGGTATCCCCTCACAATGCCCTCTTTTGACCCTACTTTTGTCCAGGTCCCTCTTTAATGGTCTAGTCACCTGGGCAGGGGAGCCATATTGGCTGGTCTCTGTGCCCTTAAGGCTCCCTATGGGAAATACAGCCCTGCCTCTTGCCTGAATCTCTTTTGCTGCCTGAAACTTGAGGCCTGGCAGTTAACATGCAACTTGCTTCAACCTGTCCCTGAGAGACCCACTTCCTTCCCTCCCCTGCCCTCTGTCCTTGTATGCTGCCCCTACCCCAACGCAGCCCTCCCTAACCCTGACTTTTGTGCTTCAGTCCCCAGGCCTGGTGCTCACATGAGCCCCTGACAGTGTTCCTCATGTCACTTGGTGTACCATGGGGTCTCTTCCTGTTGGGTCTGACCTGGGGACCTATTTCTTAGGACTGCCAGCATGCTCCCTTAGGTGCCCCTTGTGCTTTTCTCTGTCTCCTTGTACTTGCACACCCCTTTCTCCCCTTCCCCTTGTGCTTTCCCCTAGCACTTGCATAACTCCTGCTCCTTGGGTCAATAATCTATGGTGGGTCAGGTGGGTCCATTGCCTGGGCACCTGGCTTGGGTCCTGGATCTTGCCCCCCCCATGCACCAACCAATCCCCCACTTTGCCCTCCCATTGCCCTCCTTCTGGCCACCATCAATTGCCAGTCCTCCTTTGCCAGGTACCTGTCCCTGGATTATTATTTGGGCCAGGGTGCCTTATTGGAAATTGAGCCTTGCCCCTTGACTGTGCCCATTGCTCTCTCTAGGTCTTTGGTCCTGCACCCAGAACCCTGACATCTGGCAGTTGCCCTGGGCCAGGAGCCTGCATGTCCCCTGCCAGATCCCCTGCCATCCCTCCAAAGTCTTGTCCACTGTCCTGAAACCCCTGCCCAAGCCCTGTGCTTGGCTCTATCTACATTCCCTGGCCTGCCTCCTTGCTTGAGCCTCTGAGGGCCCTTCTTGCTCCAGGGTTCCCTGGGCTTGAACTGCGGGCCTCACTGCGCCAGTACCCTACTCCCCTTGGCTTTCCTGAACCTCAGAACCCTACAGTCACCCACCTGCCCAGCCTTGCCCTTCCCTGACCTTTCCTGGCCTGGGCCCTCCTGTTGGTCCCTAGCCTGGGCTCTTTTCTGGAGTTCTGACCCACACCCCATCAACACCCTTCCTCTGGCCTTTCACATTGTTCCATCCTTCATCCCTCCTATTGTCGCTGGGCCCCTTTTCAAGATCCCTTTCTCAGGATGCTCACCAGGTCCAGGGGACTGGAACTGGGCATTTGGCCCTGTGGGCTCGCTTTGGGAAAATGCATATGTGCCCCTTTCCTAGTTCTTTGGACTCTGCACAGGCCTTGCTCCTAGATCCTAACACCCAGCAGTGAACCTAGGCCTTGAGCTCTCTTCTCCTTTCACTACCCACTACCCTTGTTCCCTTTTCTCTTTTCCACATCCCTGTCTGTTTTCACAAGACTCAGGATCGGGTCCCAGCAATTGGCTCCCCATTCTTGGGCCTGGCTCCTTTCTGAAGGCTCTGGTTGCCCTTCTTGAGGACCCTGTCACTCTCCCTTGATTTCAGGCCCCTTGCTTGGACCCTCCTGTTCTTCCCATCTGTTCCCCTTGTACTGTGGTATTTCATCATTGCCAGGACCCTGCCCTCCCCCTGCTTCTCCCTAGCCTTGGCTCCTCCAATGGATGTGGGTTCCCCACCAACACTCCCCTAATCCTGGACCAAATGTATCCCTCAAATTGCCCTCCTTTGGTCCTGGCAGAGGAGTGAAATTGGCTGACCTCTGGACCCTAAAGAATCAAATTGGGCAACAAAGCCCTACCTCTCACCTGAGCCCCCTTTGTTGTCTAAACCTACAGTGGACATGGGCATAGTGATGACCTTACTCTAGGTGATCCCCTCCATTCCCACTCCTGCCCTCTAGCCTTGCAAGCTGCCCCTAAGCCAACCCAACATTTCCTCATCCTAAAACTTTGCCTTAAAATCACCTGGCCTGGTTGCTCCTTACTGCATTACTCGGATTTTGTTGCTTTCTGTGGTTTTGACTGTCTTGTTTGTCCTGTCATGTCTGACCTGGGAGCTCCTTGATTTGGCCCCCAAGCTCACTCCCCTCTATGCCTTATTTGCAGCCCTCTCTCTCCTCATCCTAGAGCTAATCTTACCTCTCCTTCCCCTAGTGCTTTTTCCTGGAGCAGGGGCCTCCTGCTCATTGGGTCCCTAATACCTTTTGGTGGGGTGGGTACTTTACGTGGGCTCCTTGATTGAATCCTGGCTCTTGCCCCCTCTGCACCCACAGTGACTCGCCACTGTGCCCTCACATCACACTCCTCCTGGCCCCTTTCCCTTGCCAGGCTCTTTGGCCTGGTCTCAGGCCCTCGATTCTCATCTGTGCCAAGGTGCCTTATGGGAAACAGAACCCTGTCTTTAGACTGAGCTTCTTGCTTTCCCTAGGCACTTGGGACAGAACCAGGAAACCTGACAACTGCTAGTGGTGCTGGGCCTGGAGCCTACTTACACACTGCTGCATCCCCTGCCTTCCCTCTTTATCCCTGTCCACTGTCCTGAGCCCCCTGCCCCAGTGCTGGCCCTTGGCTCTCCATTCCCTGGACTGGCTACTCACTTGAACCTCTTGTTGTCCTTCTTGTTCCATGCTTCCCTAGGCTTGAACTGTGGGCCTCTCTGGAGCCGCTTCCCCAATCCACTTGTGTTCCCTGAATCTCAAAATCCTAGTGCAGCCCCTGCCTGCTTGTCACTGCCCTTTCCTGCTCTCCCCTAGCATGGGCCCTCCTCTAGATCTGTAGCCTCAGCTCCTTTCTGCAGTCCTGACCCGCACCTCAAAAAAACCCCTTCTTCCAGCACTTCATGCTGTGCCCTCCTTTGGGCCTCCTGTTTTCCTTGTCCCTGCTGGAATCCTTTTCCAAATTCCTTTCCCAGGATGCTCCTAAGTCACAGGGAATGGAACTCGGATGTTTGGACCTGCAATCGTCCTTTGGGAAGTGGTAGCAGTACTCCTTTCCTGAGGGCTTTGGCCTCCTTCATCCTGGGCCCTGCTCTTCAATCCTGACACCCTGCAGTGAATCTGGGCCATGAGTCCTCCTCTCCCTGAACCACTGATTCCTCTTACTCCTCTTTCTCCCCATATACCACTACAGACAGAGAAGAGGGGGTTCACACCTCCAATCCCTGCTATCTTAGCTAACTTGGTATACAAGCTCCCTGCAACACCCAGGTGGGAGGGGTCTCCTTCCGTGAGGGGTGAGTCCCCTCTACCTTGGCTAGGGCTGTTTACGAGCCCCCTACACCAGACGCCTAGGTTGGAGGGGTCTTTACCTGTAGCAGTGATTCCCCTCTACCATGGCTGAGGTGGTATAAGAGATCTCCCTGACACCCTGGAGAGAGGGGTCCCTCCTGAGGGGGCAAGTCTTCTCTACCCTGGCTAAGGAGGTATACAAGCTCCCAGGGAGACCCAGGTGGGAGGGGTTTCCTGTCTGGATGGTTGAATCCCCACTACCTTGGCTGCAGTGGTATAAGTTGGGTGGGGTGTCCCGCCTGGAGTGGAGAGTCCCATTTTTCCTGCCTCTGCGGTATATGTGCTCCCCTGACAATCAGGGTTTAGGAGTCTCCCACCTAGTGGGGCGAGTCCCCTCTCTCCTGGCTGCAGCAGTATACCAGGTCCCCCACCATACCAAGATGGGAGGGGGGTCAACTTCCTTGAGGAGCTAGTACCTCCACCCTGGCTAATGCAGTATAAAAGCTCCCCGACACCCAGGAGGCAGGGATCTCCCACCTGGAGGTGAGAATTTACCTCTACCCTGGCTAAGGTGGTCTACAAGCTCCCTGTGACAAGCAGGTGGGAGGGGACTCCTGACTGAAGGAGTGAGTCCTCTTTTCCCTGGCTGAAGTGGTATACTAGCTTTCCCTGACAGCCAGGGGGGAGGGGTCTCCCGCCTGGAGGCATGAATTCCCTCTACACTGGCTGTGGCAGTAAAGGAGCTCCCCCAAACACCCAGGTGGGAGGGTCTTTGTCCTGGAAGGGCAAGTACTCAGTACCCTGGCTGCGGAGATATATGAGAACCCCCAACCGACACCCAGATGGGAGGGGTCTCCCATCTGGAAGGACAAGTCCCCTCTTCCATGGCTTCAGTGGTATAAGAACGCCCCTTGGAAACTGGTGAGGTGTGTCTCCCACCTGGCGGGACGATTCCCCTATACCCTGGCTTCAGTGGTATAGGAGCTGCCGTGACACCCAATTGTGAGGTGTCTCCTGCCCGGAGGCTAGAATCCCCTCTATCATGCTGTAGCAGTATTGGAGCTACCCAGGTCACCCAGGTGGGGGTGGTCTCCTGCCTTGAGAGGCAAGTCCCCTCTCCCCTGGCTGGGGAAGTATATGAGCTCCCTTTGACATGCAGGTGGGTGGGGTCTCCGCCTGGAGTTGCGAGTCCCTGGTACCCTGGCTGCTGTGGTAGAGGAGATTTCCCTGAGCCTCAGGTGGGAGATATCTCGCTTCTGGAGTGGCAAGTCAGCTCCACCCTGGCTAAGGTGGTATACAAGCTCCCTGGACACCCAGGAGGGAGGGGTCTCCTGTCTGGATGGGCGAGTTCACTCTATCTTGGCTTCAAAAGTGTAAGAGCTTCCCCCAGACACCCAGGTGGCAAGTCCACTCTACCCTGGCTGCTGGGGTATAAGAGCCCTCCCCCCCCATACTCAGGTTGGAGGGGTCTCTTGCCTGGAGGGGCGAGTCCACTTTAACCTGCCTGCAGTGGTATATGAGCTCCCCCAACATCTAGTTGGGAGGGGTGACCCGCTTCAAGGGGACCCTGGATTTGGTTGTGTGTGAGCTACTCCCAGACACCCAAGTTGCAGGGGTCTCCCTCATGGAGGGCCAAGTCTCTTTTACCCTGGCTTGGGCGGGATACGAGCCCCCCCACCATACAGTAGGTGGGAGAGGTCTCCGGCTTGGAGGGGTGAATCCACTCTACCCTGGCTGTGGTGGTAAAGAAGCTCCCCTGACACTCCAGTGGGAAGGGTGCCATGGCTGGAGGGGAGAGTGGCTACTGCTTTGTACATACTCTCCCAGACACCCAGGTGGGAGGGGATTTTCACCTGGGAGGGGCAAGTCACCTGTACCCTACACTCAGGTGAGAAGGGTCTCCCGCTGGAGTTGCGAGTCCCCTCTACCCTGGCTGGTGCTCTATAAGATCTCCAGGAATACCCAGGTTGGGGGGCTCTCCGGCCAAAGAGGTGAACACACCGGCTGTGGCAGTATAGAATCTCCCTCCTGACACCCAGGTAGCAGGGGTTTCCATCCTGTAGGGGAAAGTCCCCTGTTCTCTGACTGCAGAGTTATTCGAGCTCCCCCAAACACCCAGGTGGGATGAGTCACGTGAATGGAGGGGCCAGTCTACTCTACCTTGACTGCAGAGGTATAGAAGCTCTGCTGGACACCCAGGTGTGTGGGGGGGTATCTCCTACTTGTAGGGGCAAGTACCCACTCTCCTGGCTGTAGAGGTATATGAGCTCCCCCTGACATCCAGGTGGGAGGGGTCGCCCGCATGGATGGGCAAGTTCCTGCTACCCTGGCTGCTGAGGTATATGAACCTCTCCCTGGCAGACACCCAGGTGAGAGGGGTCTCCCGCCTAGAGTTTTGAGTCCTTTCTACCCTGGATGTTTTAGTATAGGAGCTCCCCTGACACCCAGGTTAGAGTGGTCTCTTGACTGGAGGAGGGAGTCCTCTCCACACTGGCTGCGGTGGTAAAGGAGCTCCCCCTGAACACCAGGGGGGAGTGGTTTCCCACCTGGAATGAGGATTCCCCTCAACCCTAGCTGCAGTAATATAGGAGTTCCTGCCACCTCCCTGACATATAGGTGGGAGGGGTCTCCTGCTTGGAGCAGTGAGTCCCCTGTACCAAGGATTAGGAGGTATACAAGCTCATCTAGACACCCAGGTGGGAGGAGTCTACTGCCTGGTCAGGCGATTCTCCTCTACTTTTGCTAGTGCTGTATAAGAGCTCCCTGGACACCCTGGTGGAAGGTGTCTCCCTGGCTACAGCAGTATTCAAGCTCCCCAGGAGGACAACAGGTTGGGAGGGGTCTCCCGCAAGGAGGGGCAATTCCCCTCTACCCTGGCTAAGGAAATATACAACTTCCCTCTGACATACAGGTGAGAGGGGTCTCACGCCTGGAGGGGTGTGTACCCATTACTTTGGCTGGTGCCCTATAAGAGCTCCCTGGATATCCAAGTTGGAGGGGGTCTCTGCCTGCAGGGGCGAACTCCTCTACCCTTGTTGTGGCTGTATAGGAATTCCTGCCCGAAACCGGGTCTCCCACCTGTAGGGGCGAGTCCCCTCTACCCTGGCTGCAGTGGTGTAGGAGTTACCCCCTACACCCAGGTGAGAGGGGTCTCATGCCTGGAGGGGCAAGTCTTCTCTACCCTGGCTAAGGAGCTATACCAGCACCCCCCTACACACAGGTGTGAGTGGTATTTTGCATCGACAAGCGAGTCCCCTCTACCCTGGCTAAGGTGGTATACAAACTCCTCAGGAAACCCAGGTGGGAGGAGTCTCCTGCCTGGAGTGGCAAGTCCCCAGTAACCTGGCTGCAGTGTTATACGTGCTCCACCTCCCACACCCATATGGGAGGTGTCTCCTCTCTGGAGTTGCTAGTCCCCTCTATCTTGGCTGCAGGTGTATAAGATCCACCTCTGACACCCAGGTGGGAGGGGTCTCTTGCCAGGAGCAGCAAGTCACCTCTACCCTGGCTGCTGCAGTTTAGGAGTTCCCATGACAACCAGGTTTGAGGAGTCTCCTGCCTCTTGGGTAGAGTCCCCTCTACACTGCCTGCGGTTGTATAGGAGCTCCCTCAGAAATCCAGGTGGAAGGGGTCTCATGCCTGGAGGGGTGAGTCCCCTCTACCCTGGCTGCAGTGGCATAAGAGCTCTACCTGAACCCAGGTGGGAGGGGTCTCCCACCTGTAGGGGCGAGTCCCCTCTACCCTGGCTGCAGTGGTGTAGGAGTTACCCCCTACACCCAGGTGAGAGGGGTCTCCCTGCTGGAGGGGCAAGTTTTCTCTACCCTAACTGTGGCGGTATAGGAGATCCTGAAGACACACAGGTGGGAAGGTTTCCCAACTTGAGCAGCGAGTTCCCTCTACCCTGGCTGCAAAGGTATACAAGCTCCCTCAGACACCCAGGTGGGAGGGGTCTCCTGCATGAAGGGATGAGTCCCCTCTATCCTGTCTGTGGTGGTATATGAGCTCCCGCAGACAGGCAGGTTGGAGGAGTCTTCAGCTTGGATGGGCAATTCTCCTCTACCCTGGCTAAAGTGGTATACAAGTTCCCCCCGCGACACCCAGGTGGGAGGGGTCTCCTGCCTTAAGGGGTGAGTCCCGAATATCCTGGCTGCAGTGGTATATGAGCTCCTCCCTATCCAGGTGTGAGGGTCTCCTGCCTGGAGGGGCAAGTCCCCTCAACCCTGGCTGCGGGGGTATAAATGTCCCTTCCTTCCCCCAGGAGGGAGGGATCTCCTGCCTGGAGGGGGTGAATGGCTGCTACCCCAGCTGCAGATGTATATGAATACCCCCTCACCAGACACCCATATAGGAGGGGTCTTTGCCATAGAAGGGCGAGTCCCCTCTACCCTTTCTAAGGCGGTATAGGAGTTACACCCATTCCCACGTGGGAGGTGTCTCCGGCCTGGAGGAGCGCCTTGCCTCTACTCTGGCTGCTGGGTTATATGAGCTCCACCTGACACCCACGTGGGAGGGGTCTTTCACCCAGAGGGGAGAGTCACCTCTAACCTAGCTGTGGCATATAAATTTCCCCCAGACACCCAGGTGAGAGGAGTCTCCCAGGTAAAGGGGCAATTCCCCTCTATCCTGGCTGCTATGGTATAGGAGCTCCCCTGAAACTGAGGTAGAAGGAGTCTCCCGCCTGGAGCAGAGAGTCCCTTATACCCTTCCTGCAATGGTACAGGAGCTCACCAGGACATCCAGGTGGTAGGGGCCTTCTACCTGGAGGGGAGAGTCCACTCTACACTGGCTGTGGTGGTGTATGAGTCCCCGCAAACACCCAAGTGTGACGGTCCCCCACCTGGAAGGGCGAGTTCCCTCTATCCTGGCTGTGGCAGCATGTGAGCTACCCTGACACCTATGTGGGAGGTGTCTCCTGCCTACAGGAGGGAGTCTTCTCTACCCTGGCTGTGGAGGTATACAAGCTCCCTCAGACACCCAGATGGGAGGGGTCTCTCGCCTGAATGGGCAAGTACCGTCTACCCTGGCTGCAGTGGTATATGAGCTCCCCTTGATACCCAAGTGGGAGGGGTCTTCCGTCTGAAGAGGTAAGTCACCTCTACCCTGGCTAAAGTGGTATACCAGCTCCCTATGACACCCAGGTGGGAGGGGTTTCCCGCTTGGAGGGGCGAGTCCCCTCACCTCAGGCTGCTGCAGTATAGGAGCTCTGCTGACACCCAGGTGAGGGGAATCTCCCACCTAGAGGGTAGAGTCCCCTGGCCACAGCCTGTGGAGGTATAGGACATCCCACTGACACTCAGGTAGGAGGGGTCTCCTGTCTCGAGAGGCAAGTCCCTCCACCCTAGATCTGGAAATATAGGAGCTCCCCCCACACACCCAGGGTGGAAGGGTCTCTTGCCATGAGGGACAAGTCCCCTCTACAATGATTGCAGCAGGATAAGAGCTCCCCCTGATAACCAGGTGAAAGGGGTCTCCTTCCTGGAGGGATGAGTCCCTGCTCCACTGCCTAAGGTGGAATACAAGCTGCAGAGTTCTGGTAAAGTTCAAATGGTGAACAGGACTTTAGGTCTCAATTGTGTGAGCTGTGTCAGGAGACTCACATTGTGATGAATTTCTCACTATGACACTGTAGAGAATTAGATCCTTTCCCACTAGAAGGACTGGATTCTCTCCTTATAAGATAATGTATGTGAGGCCACCCTCTTATTAGGGGTACCATTGGGAGACTTAAAAGAGATAGGAGAATTCACCCTAAGAAGACAGCTTCAGGATTTAGGGAAAATTTAACAGTTTCTCAACCAACGGGTTAGAGAAAGTTTGCCACTAAGTTTGACCACAGGTGCACACTCCTTCAAGCCTGGAGATGGATTCTGCAACAAATAATGGAATATTAAAACACTTAAACTTCTTTGGAAGGGCCCTTTCTGTGTTATTTTATGCACTCCAACTGCAGTCAAGTTTGCAGAAATAGGTTCCTTGATTGACTACACCAGACTCAAACCTACAGCTGTGGAATGGGCATGCACTCCAGATGCTGTTACACCCTTATTGTCTAAAAACTAGGAGCACCAGAGAAGCCTGAGTGTCAGAATTAAAATAGCCCTGCTTCAGTTATTCTGGAAGCTGACTGTTGTATGCACAGCTGAAGCTTGAGGAGGCTACAGCCCTGCTTCAGCTGTATGAGAGGGACTGGCTGATCAATGCACCGTGAAAGATAAACTTCCCACCAGGGCTAATAAATGCTTTCAACCCCTAAGATAGTTCTTATACTATAAATCACTGTCACCCCATATATATATATATATATATATATATATATATATATATATATATATATATATATATATATATATATATATATATATATATATATATATGTTTTGCTTCTTGTTTGAAAACAGTAAATCCTACTAACTGGACACTGGGTAAAAAAAATATTTATACTTTTATCTTGCTTATATAAATTTTCTAGGATTTGTTTGGAGTTACTAATTTCACTTTGTTAATTTATGCTGTTTAACCTATGCTAACCAAAATGTTAGTCTATAATTTGGTTGGTTTCCTTTGATAACCTTAAGAGGTCCTCCTCTACTTCTATTCCCTTGGTTTCAGGCCCCTTGCTGGTCCACCCTCCTCTGCCTCCCCTCTCTTCCCCTTTCACTGTCTTAATTTGACAAGGACAGGAGCCTCCCATTTTCCTGCTTCTTCCTAGACTGGTCTCCTCCAATGGTTGCTGGCTCCCCACCAACACCATCCCAATCATGGACCAAAGATATTGCTCACATTGCCCTTCTTTGGTCCTGGTCTTTCTCTGAGGATCTACTCACCTCAGGCAGAGGAGTTGAATTGGCTGGCCTCTGCCCCATGAAGGATCCCTATGAGCCTCTAGTCTGGGCCCCCATTGCCACCCAAACTTGACAACTGGTAGTAGATTTGGGCCTAGTGATGACATTTCCCTGGGAAATCCCCTGCCTTCTCTCCCTTGCCTTCTAGCCTTGCAAGCTGCCTTTAAGCGAACCTAGCCCTTCTTCACCCTGAGCCTTTGCCCTACATTCCCCTGGCCTGGATGCTAGCCTGAGCTCCTTATCCATTACTCAGTTTGTGTTCCTTTCTCTGGTGTCTCTTCCTGTTGTGTCTGACCTGGGTGCCCCTTGGTTTAACGCCCTAGCTCACTCAGCTCTGTGCCATTTGTGCAGCCTTCTGTCTCCTCATCCTAGTGCAGATCCTACCTCTTCTGCCCCTACCACTTTTTTTGGATCAGGGTTCTCCTGATCATTAGGTCCCTAATACCTTTTAGAGGGGATGGTCCCTTACCTGGGATCCTTGATTGGGTCCTTATTCTTGCCCCTCTCTGCACCCACCATGACCCCACACTGTGCCCTCACATTGCACTCCTCCTGGCCCCTGTTTCTTGTCAGGCCCTTTGGCCTGGTCCCTGGCCCTTGATCCTCATCTGGACCAGGGTACCTTATGGGAAATAGAACCCTGACCCTAGATTGGGCTACTTGCTCTCCCTAGGCCCTTGTGGCAGCACCAGGAACCCTAACACCTGGCAGTGGAGGTGGGCCTCAAGCCTCTCTCCCCCTTTCTGGATCCCCTGCTTCCCGCCCCAGCAATGTCCACTGTCCTGAGCCATCTGCCCCAGTGCTGGCCCTTGGCTCTCCATTTCCTGGACTGGCTCCTCTCTTGAGTTTCTGGGGGTCCTTCTTGCTCCATGTTTCCCTGGACTTGAACTGTGCACATGGCTGGGGCCACTTCCCCACTCCCCTTGGCTTCCCTGCATCTCAAAACCCTAGTGCAGCCCCTGACTGTTTGGCCTCACCCTTCCCTGCTCTCCCCTAGCCTGGGCCCTCTTCTAGGTCACTAGTCTGAGCTCTTTTCTGTGGTCCTGGCTCTCACCCCACAACACCCTTCATCCAGCACTTCACACTGTGCCCTCCTTCAGCCCTCCTGTTGTCCTTGTCTGCTGGGCTCCTTTTCCAAATCCCTTTTCCAGGATGCTCACCACAGCCAGGGGCTGAAACTGGGATATTTGCCCCTGCGGTCTTCCTTTGAAAAAAGGAAGCAGTGCCCCTTGCCTGGGGGCTTTGGCCTCCTTCAGCTTGGGGCCTGCTCCTCAATCCTGACACCCTGCAGTGAATCTAGGCTTTGAGCCTTCCTCTCCTTGTGCCACCCATTCCCCATACTCCCCTTTCTCCCCATATACTGCTGAAGCCAGGGGAGAGGGGACTCGCTCTTCCAGATGGGAGACCACTCCCTCTTAGGTGTCGGTGCATCTCCTAAAGCCCAGCAGCTAGGGTAAAGGGGAATCCCTTTTCTACGTGGAGAACCATCCCACCTGGGTGTTGGGGGAAGTTCCTATACCTGTGTAGCCAGGGTACAGGGCACTCACCACTATAGGAGGGAGACCACTAACACCTGAGTGTTGGGGGGAACTCAAAACATCCACAACCATTGTTGAGGTGACTCACGCCTTCAGTAACCTCTACCCTGGCTAACATGTTATACAAGCTCCCTTCAACTCCCACGTGGAAGGGTGTCCTGCCTGGTGGGGCAAGTCCATACTACCCTGGCTGCAGTGGTATAGGAGCTACCCCGACATCCAGGAGGAAGGGCTCTTCCGACTAGAGGGGTGAGTCCCCTCTACCTTGGCTAGGCAGCATAGGAACCCCACCACCAGACACCCAGGTGGGAGGGGTCTACTGCCTAGAGGGGCACTTCCCCTCTACCCTGGCTGCTGTAGTATAAGAGCTCCCTCTGACACCCTGGTAAGAGGGGGTCTTCTGCCTTGAGGAGCAAGTCTTCTCTACCCTGGGTAAGGTGTTAAACAAGCTCCCTGCAACACCCAGGTGGGAGGGATTTCCTGTATGAAGGGGTGAGTCCCCACTACCCTGGCTGCAGTGGTATAAGAGCTCCCCCACCCTGACACCCAGTTGGGAGGGGTCTCCAGCCTAGAGGGTTGAGTTTCCTCCACCCTGGCTCTGGAGTTATACTAGATCCCTCCAACCCCCAGGTGGGAGGCATCTCCAGCCTGGAGGGTTGAGTGCCCTGTACCCTGGCTGCAGCTGTATAAAGGCTCCCATTAACAGCCATGTGGGATGGATCTCCCAACTGGAGTGGAATATCCTATACCCTCACTCCCCTCAGACACCCTAGTGGGAGGGGACTCTCGCCTGAAGCAGTGAGTCCTCTGTACCCTGGCAAATGTTGTATACAAGCTCAAGTGCAAAACCCAGGTGGGAGGGGTTTGCTCTCTTGTGGGGGGAGTCCACAGTACCCTGGCTATAGTGGTGTGAGAGCTCCCTCACACACATACACAAGTGGGAGGTGTCTCTCGCCTAGAATGGCATGTCCCCTGTTCCCTGCCTCTATGGTATATAAGATCACCTGACTACCAGGGTTTAGGGGTCTCATGCTTAGTGGGGTGAGTCCCCTCTCTCCTGGCTGCAGAGGTAAGCGAGTATGCACCCATAGCAAGATGAGAGGGTCTCATCCCTGGAGGAGAGAGTATCTTCCACCCTGGCTAATGCACTATGGAAGCTCTCACTTTGCACTTTTTGCAAACCTCTACAAATTTTTCTAGCTTGCAAACCAACCCCCACAAGCACCGATACCCATTCTTCTCCTCCTCCAGACTCATCCACAACTTTTGACCCTGCTGATGAATCTCCATCCTATCACATGGCTCGTATAGGTCCTCACACTTAACCTTCTGCCCCAGCCTCTCCACCATCTCCCCAACCTCAAAAACCTGCTTTCTGCCTTCCAATTACTAGATCAAAAACACAAACCACCACACTTCCTCAAACCTTTGCCCCCTTGCTGGAATAGCAGGTACTGAAGTTATCCCTCCACTCAGTCACTTCTCTTTTCTCCTGTCAGTGCCCACACCTGATCTCACCATGTCCTATTGCCAGTTAACCCAAAGCTCAAACTAGCTGAGGAGAGCCCTCAGACATCTATCCGAGATCTGGTGAAAATAGCATTTAGAGTTGCTTTGTCATCACTGAAAACAGGTTACTAAGAACTTAACATCCCTTCCAGGCTTTTTAGGATATTCACTCCCATCCTCCACTCTGCTCTATCTCTTCTACTGCTCAAGTTTTCATTGATAGGGAAAATCCCAAACCCCTTTCCCATTATTATTTTACATCTCCTTCTTCATTCTCAGATCCAGCCTGGCTGCTCTCAGACCCACCTTCTCATCTTCCCCCAGGGGGAGGAAAGAAAGGGAAAAACAATTTCTCCCCTTCTCAGGTGTCTTGGAAGGGTTAACTTGCCCAGAACAGAGAAAAAACTGCTTTTATGTGAACCTGTGCAGACTGTGAACTTCTGAGACCCACCCCTTATATGCTTGTTACAAAATCATGAAACTACTAAACTTGGGGTTCATGGGATTAATTGATTACAGCAGAAGCCATGCCCTCTGAATCTGGCTGCAACCAAATAAAACTGGTTCCCTATTTTTGGTACTATCTTAGGTGCCTTGCCTCTTGTCCTTCACTACAACAGTATAATTCTATATACTTAAACACTGTTTATGTTTTCATGAAATGGTAAACAGATGTGATTAATTCTGTACTGAAAATAACAAAATATCTCTTATTAATATGGAATATTTTGCCTAAATTCAGAAATTTACAAGTTCTTTTTCAAAATTTGAATAAAGAAGAGGTTAACTGATGGGAAAGAGTAATTAGAAGGTTCTAGGTATGGATTTAATAGAAGGGAAAAAAGATTTCTGGAATAGAAAGTCTATATGATTAAGTAAATAAGAGGGCTTAAGCAAGTGATAAAGAAGGTCTGTATACACTAGCTATATAGGTTTAAGTAAGTGATAAAGAAGGTCTGTGTAAGTAGGTTATATATGTAAGTTTTTTGAGCAAGTAATCTTGAAGGAATTAAGCATTATACAACTATGGTTAAACAACAATTGTTACTTTGCAATATTTTAATATGTTATTTTTTAGGAACTAAATTTGACTAATGTAAAAACATCAATAATAATTGTGGTTCTATTACTCTTCTTTGTATATTAAATGTGTTCATATTTTCCAGGTATATAAATCTTTAAGATAGAAGCATTTAAAAAAACCTTATATCAAGCTGGTGTTCTCCAAAAGGTTGCATGGAACTTTTAGGCTTATAAAAATAACATATTAGTGATTTATTTATATCACTTAATTTTCTATAACTGGGCCTGTTATCAATAAGATTAACATAAAGTTCTATACACTGGAGTTCAATTTAAATGTAATATCATATTGTGTTAGCTAATATTCATGTGACCTCAAACAACAATATATGTAAACTTTATAAAATGATATTTAAAAGCAAATATCAGCTTCAATACTAGAACACTTTACCTAAGATTAATAAAGAGCCCCACCTTACCTGAGATAAGGCTTTGTCTCCCATCTTACTACGTGACCGAATGGCTCCAAAGTAGGCGACACTTCAGCTAAAGCCCAGTACTCTTAATTTAAGACTGTGAAACTGACTTTGCTGGATGTTTAAGATCAAGACTTAAATTAAAATGGCCATGAAAACCAATATTTGGCTCTTACCTCTGAGTCAGTCTGAATCTAGGGAACAGAGAACTTCTCTAAAGAGCTTTGCAACTCTGGGCCACATAACCTCCTGATCAGGGAGAATAATGAGACGACTAAAGAATGAAAAGCCAATCAGATCACTTGTTTTGAATAGGAAGGTCACTGGAGACAGGAGACATCCCTGACGCTTCCAAGGGAAGCCACAGGGTCAAGCAACAACTGGACACATCCTAGTGCAATGGCACTAGCAGAACTAAGAATCTGCTCTCAAGTTTCCCCAAAAGCGACCCCTATCGGAACTCAGCTGACTCTTAACAATAGATAGAAACAAAGTCAATTTTGACCAGCTTGATTTAAACACCTATGAAAAAGAGTTAATCCAAAACACAATCATTCCTGGGAGTGATGAAGGACAAGAAGAGCTAGAAAAGAGGAGACAGGAACTAGGACAACAGGCTCTTTGGGGAATGTTCAGTCAAGTGTGGCATTGGTTCCTCCCCCTCACTGGACCCTATTAGTCAAATTTATATTTCTCCTAATAAACATGACCTTTAAGTTGCCTGCAGAAGTTTATGCAAGATCAGACATGAATTCACCAACGAGCTTTTAATCAACTACTTCTTTAAGACTACCAGCCCAGATGCCCAAGACAGAGACCTACAACTCATGACCAACTCCTCTGTATCCAGTGACTCTGCACCCATATAAAACCCTCTCTATTGCCTTTTCCAGTTTTTACCACCCTATTTCACTTCCTAGGAATGAGAACTACTCTCCAGGAGGTTCAATCTGCTTGTTCTTTCTGTTCTACAGTATCCCTCATGGAAGCATCAAACCTAAACTCTCCACACATCAGATGAGGAGCTACCGGCCAGACAAAGACTGGTAGATCAACTTCACTCACATTCCTAGGTACAAAAAGCTTCACTACCTACTTACTTTGGTTGATAATTTTTCAGGTTGGATACAATCCTTCTCTACAAATAGGGAAATTGCTGACACCATTGCCTCCATCCTCATTGAGGAGATCATTTCCAGGTTTGGACTTCCCGCCATGATCCAGTCAGTCAATGGTCCAGCCTTCACTTCTCAGGTTTTTCAACCAGTCTCCAAAGGCCTCAACATCACTTAGAGGCTCCACATCCCCCACCAACCCCTATCCTCATTTTCTATCCCAACTACAGATGGCGCTTTAACTTCCAAGAAACTTGGCACGAGATGACATCACCCACTCTCAATTTATGGGTCAAGGGGATTGCTTTTCACTGGCTACAATTGGGCAATCACTCTAAACATTACTGAATTCAATCAAGCCACCTCAGATACTTCCTAGAGTCCCTATGAAAGGACCAATTGCTGATACCAAGGATCTCCTCCACTCAGAAATGGTTTGATGTCATTGACAACCTATGGCTTCAAGGAAAGTTTATGGACTTTGCCCTTCTGAGATAACTGTCTATAGCCACTGGATGTTATCTCTAGCTGCCCTGGTATTCTGAAGCCTGTTCATGAACATTTCACAGCTCTCCCAGGTATGTCTCATTTCACCCCCTTTCAGCAGAAAGTAGCCAAACGATTTTGTGCCACCCCCACCCCCATAACTTAGAAAAACAAAAAGGGAGGAATTTTAGGTGCAGAACAGGTTGAACTATGTTCTCTGCAGGAAAACCCATGCACTCAAACACCTTTCTGTCTGGTCCTTTATCACCTATTTGCGTCAAGTCAGAATACTCAACCCCACTCAAGGCTGAACACTTGACCCCCACCTGTCTGGTGCAACAGAAACCCACATCTGCCCCCTGCCCCATCTTAAAAGGCAGAAGATGACACCCTTAGCAACTATTGTGTGGTCCAATCATTTTTCTACCTACAAGGCAGCTTACAGACCCAGAGACCCCATTAGAATTTGGCTATAAATATTCCCTCATGCCGGGTTCCCCTCTCTTGCTCTGTCTGCCTCCCTCTCTTGCTTTTCTCTCCCTTGCTCTCTCTTTCTCTTTTTTGTCACTGCTGCAATAAAGCAGTGGTCACTGTGAGTGTTGTGGTCACTTTCCTTTCACCCCTGACACCCTGGTGGGTTTCAGGGAAAGTATTTTCTACCCTGGCTGTGGTAGTATATGAGTTCCTGCTGCCAGACAGGTTGGTGGGATCTGCTGCCTGGATGGGCGAGCCTCCTCTACCCTGGCTAAGGTGGTATAAAGGTTCCCCTGTACAACAAGGTGGGAGGGGTAATCTGCCAAGAGGGGCGAGTCCCCACTACCATGGCTGCAGCAGTGGTATAAGAGCTAATGCTTCACACCCAGGTGGTAGGGTCTCCCACCTGAAGGGTTGAGTTCCCACAATACTGGGTGCAGGGGTATAAGAGTCCCCTGCTACCACAGGAGTGGGGAGTCTCCCACATTTAGAAGCCAGTCACTGCTACTCCAGCTGCAGCTGCATAAGGAACCACCTCGCCAGACACCCAGGTGGAAGGGCTCTCCTCCAGACACCCAGGTGGGCAGGGTCCCCTCTACCCAGGCTAAGGTGGTATAGGAGTTACCCCCATTCCTAGGTTGGAGGTGTCACTCACCTGGAGGTGCCAGTCTCATCTACTCTGGATGCTAGAGTATATGAGCTCCACCTGACTTCCAGGTGGGAGATTTCTACCGCCTGGAGGGGCAAGTCCCCTCTATCCTGGCTAAGGCAGTATAGGAGTTACTCCCATTCCCAGCTGTGAGGTGTTTCTCACCTGGAGGTGCAAGTTGCCTTTACCCTGGCTGCCGGGGTATTTTAGCTCCACGTGACACCCAGGTGAGAGTGGTCTCCTGTTTGGAGGGGCAAGTTCCCTCTATTCTGTCAGATTTTGTATACGAGATCCCTCCCTTATCCAGATGGGAGGGGTCTCCCACCTAAATGGGCAAGTCCCTCTACCCTGGCTGCAGTGGTATACTAGATTTCCCTGACACCCAGGTTGGATGTGTCTCTCCCTTGGAGGGGCAAGTCCCCTCTACCATGGCTGCAGCTGTAAAGGATCTCCCCATGACACCCAGGTGGGAGGTTCTACCACCTAGAATGGTGAGTCCCCTCTACCTGCCTTTGGTAGTATGTGAACTCCACTTACAACCTGGTGGAAGGGATATTTGGCCTGCAGGGGCAAGTCCCCTCTATCCTGGCTAAAGTGGAGTAAAATTTCCCAAAAAAATCCCAGGTGTGATGAGTCTTCCTCCTGGAGAGGGGAGTCCACTGTACCCTGGCTACAGTGGTATAGGAGCTCCCCCTACACCCAGGTGGGAGAGGCCTCCTGCCTCCAGCTGTGAGTCTCCTCTGCCCTACTTGTTGCAGTATATGAACTCCTCTGACAACCAGGTGGACGAGATATTCCACCTAGAGGGTTGAGTCCCCTCTCTGCTGTCTCTGTATAGGAGGGGTATAGGGGCTCTCCACTATACCCAGGTTATGGGGTCTCCTGACTGGACAGGCGAGTCCCCTCTACATTGGATGCGGGGGTATAGGAGCTCCCCCTGACACCCAGGTGGGAGGGATTTCCCGCTTGGAGCAATGAGTCCCCTCTACACTGGCTGTGGCAGTATGCAATGTCTCCCAGACATCCAGGTGGGAGGGGTCTCCTGCCTGGAGTGGTGAGTGTTCTCTATCATGGATAAGGCAGTATACAAGCACCCCACTACACACAGGCGGGAGTAGTCTTCTGCATGGACTGGCGAGTCCCCTCTACCCTGGCTTTGGCAGTATACACGCTCTCTGGACACACAGGTGGAGGGATATCACACCTGGAAGGGCGAGTCCCCTCTATTTTAGCTCTTGCCTTATGAGAGCTCCCAGTACACTCAGGTGGCAGGGGTCTTCTGCCAGCAGGGGCGTGTTCCCTCTACCCTGACTGTGGCACTATAGGAGCTCCCACTGACACCCAAGTGGGAGGGGTCTCTCAACTGAAAGGATAAGTCTGCTCTACCCTGGCTGCAGCAGTGTAGGAACTGCCCTGACACCGAGGAGAGAGGTGTATTCCGCCTGGAGGTGGGAGTCCTCTCTATGCTGGCTTTGGTGGTATAGGAGCTCCCTAGGACACCCAGGTGGAAGGGGTCTTCTTCCTGGAGGGTCACATCACATCTACCCTGGCTGCAGTGGAGTAAGAGCACCCCCTGAAACCCAGGTGGCAGGGTTCTCCCACCTGGAGGGGCGAGTCCCCTCTACCCTGCCTGTGGCGGTACAGGATCTCACCTCACACACCGAGTGGAGGGGTCTTCCGCCTGGAATAGCAAGTACCCTGTACCCTGGCACTACAGTAATTAAGTCTACCCTGGACAACCATGAGAAGGGTCTTCCGATTGGAGGGGCAAGTCCCCTCTACCCTTGCTGCAGAGGGATAGGAGCTCACCCAGACACTCATGTGGGAGGGGTCTACCAACTGAAAGGGCACGTCCACTCTAACCTGGCTACAACATTATAGGTAATCCCTTAGACACCACATTGTGAGGGGTGTCCCGCCTAGAAGGGTGACATCCCACTAACCTGGATGAGGGGGTGTAACAGCACTCCCAGATACCAATGTAGGGGGGTGTCCTGCTTGGAGGGGTGATTCCCCTCTATTCTGCCTGCTGTGGTATGCAGGATCTCCCTCATATCAAGATGGGAGGTATCTCCCTCCTGAAGGGGCAAGTCCCCTCTACCCTGGATGCTGTGGTAAAGGATCTCCCCCTGACACCCAGTTGGTAGGGTCTCTGGACTGAAGAGGCTAGTCCTCTCTACCCTGGCTGCAGTGGTATAGGAGCTCCACCCTACACCATGTTGGGAAGGGTCTTCTGCCTCGAGTGGTGAATCTCCTCTATCCTGCCTGTGGCAGTATATGAACTCCCCTGACAACCAGGTGGAAGGGATCTTCCACCTGGATGGTTGAGTACCATTTCCTCTGGCTCTGGCGGTATAGGAGCTCCCCTGACACCCAGGTTATGGGGTCTCTGTAAAGGAGGGCGAGTACCCTGTACACTGGCTGTGGGGTATAGACCTTCCACTGACACCCAGGTGAAAGGGTCTCCTGCCTTGAGCAATGAGTCCCCTCTTCCCCCGGCAATGACAGTATACAAGCTCCCCCAGACACCCAAATGGGAGGGTTCTCCCACCTGCAGGGGCAAGTCTTCTCTACCCTGGCTAAGTCGGTATACAAGAGCCTCCCTACACACAGGTGGGAGTAGTCTTCAGCATGTATGGACAAGTTTCCTCTACCCTGGCTTTGGCTGTATACAAGCTCCCCTGACACACAGGTGGAAGGGGTATCCTGCCTGGAAGGGTGAGTCCCCTCTACTTTATCTTTTGCCATATAAGAGGTCCCAGTGCACACAGGTGGGAGGGGTCTGCCACATGGAGCAATGAGTCACCTTTACCCTGGCTGTGGTGGTATACAAACTCTGCCAGACACCCAGGTGGGAGGGGGGTCTCACCACTGGAGGGGCAAGTCTTCTCTATCCTGGTTAAGGCAGTATACAAGTGCCCCACTACACACAGGTAGGAATGGTCTTCCACATAGATGGGCAATTCCCCTCTACCCTGGCTGTGGAGGTATAGGATCTCCCACACACACACCCAGGTGGGAGGGGTCTCCTGCCTGCAGGAGATAGTCTCCTCTACCTTGGCTGCAGTGGTATACCAGCTGTCCCTGACACCCAGGTTGGATGGGTCTCTTGCCTGAAGGGGCATGTCCCCTCTATTCTGGCTGCTGTGGTATACGTGCTGCCCACCCCATACCAAGATGGGAGGCGTCTCCAACCTTAAGAATCAAGTCCCTTCTACTGTGGCTGCAGTGGTATACTATCTCTCCCTGACACCCAGGTTGGATGGGTCTCTCACGTGGATGGGCGAGTCCCCTCTACCCTGGCTGCAGTGGTATAGGAGTTCCCCGCTACCCCCAGGTGGGAGGGGTCTCACGCCTGGAGGGGCAAGTCTTCTCTAGCCTGGCTCAGCAGGTATACAAGTGCCCCACTACACACAAGTGGGAGTGGTCTTCCCCATGGACAAGCGAGTCCCCTCTACCCTGGCTTTGGAGGTATAGGAAGTCACCCAGATACACATATGGGAGGGATCTCCCAACTGGAAGTGTAAGTCCACTATTTCCTGGATGCAGTGCTGTAGGAACTCCACCTGACACCCCGCCGGAAGGGGTCTCCCACCTAGGGGTGCGAATCCCTACTACTCTGGCTTCAGCAGTATAGGAGCTCCCCAGGACACCCAGGTGGAAGTGGTCTCCCTCCTGGAGAAGCGAGTTCACACTGCCCTGGCTGCAACGGTATGTTATCTCTCCCAGAAACCTAGGTGGGAGAGGTCTCCCACCTGGAGGGTTGAGTCCCGAATACCCTGGCTGCAGTGGTATACAAGCTCCACACACACACCTAGGTGGGAGTGTCTCCTGTCTTAAGGGGCGAGTCCCTTCAATCCTGGATGTGAGGGTATGAGAGACCCTCCTACACACAGGAGGGAGGGATCTCCAGCCTGAAGGGGTGATTCTCTGCTACTCCATATTCAGGTGTATAAGATACCCGCCTCACTAGACACCCACATGGGAGGTGTCTTCTGCCCTGAGGGGCAATTCCTCTCTACCCTTGCTAAGGCAGTATAGGATTTAACCCCATTCCCAGGTGGGAGGTGTCTCTGGCCTGGAAGTGTGAATCTCCTCTACTCTGGCTGCTGGTGTATATGAGCTCCACCTAATACCCAGGTGGGAGGGGTCTTCTGCTTGGAGTAGTGAGTCCACTTTACCCTGGATAAGGCGGTAAAGGAGTTACTTCCATTCCCAGGTAAGAGGTGTCTCACCTGGTTGTGCGAGTCACCTCTACCCTGGCTGCTGAGCTATATGAGCTCCACCTGCCACCCTGGTGGGAGGGGTCTTCCGCCTGAAGGGGTGAGTCCTCTCTACCGTGGCTGCAGTGGTTACGGAACTTCCCCTGACACCCAGGTGGGAGGTTTCTCCCACCTAGAGGGGTGACTTCCTTTTGTCCTGGCTGAGAGGGTGTACCAGATCTCCCAGACACCAAGGTGGGAGGGGTCTCCTGCTTTGAGGGGCTAGTCCCCTCTATATTGGCTGCAGTGGTATAGGAGCTCCCCTACCATACCAAGATGGGAGGGGTATCCCACCTGTAGGGGCGAGTCCCCTCTTCTCTGGCTGCAGAGGTATAAGAGGTCAAGCAGAGACCCAAGTGGGAAAGTTCTCACTACTGGAAGGGCAAGTGTACTGGCTGCAGTGGTATAGGAACTTCCCCTGACACCCAGGTGGGAGGGTTCTCCCGCCTAGGAGTGAGTCCGCTCTACACTGGCTTCAGCAGTATAGGAGCTCCCCAGGACAACCAGGTGGAAGGGGTCTCCCTCCTGGAGGGGCGAGTACCCCTTTACCCTGGCTGTGGCAGTATAGGATCTCCCACACACAAACATAGGTGGGAGGGATCTCCCACCTGGATGAGCAAGTCCCCTCTACCCTTGCTGTGGCAGTATATGATATCTCCCTGACACACAGGTGGGAAGGGTCTCCTGACTGGAGCAGCGAGTCCCCTCTATCCAGGTTGTGGAGGTATACAAGCTGCCCCAGACACCCAGGTGGGAGAGATATCCCGCCAGGAGGGGCAAGTACTTTCTACCATAGCTGGGGTGGTATATGAGCTCCCGAAGACAGCCAGGTTGGTGGTGTCTCCCACCTGGATGGGAAAGCCTCATCTACCCTGTCTAAGGTGGTCTACAAGTTACCCTTGACACCCTGGTGGGAGGGTACTCCTGCGTGGAGGAGCGAGTATCCACTACTCGTGCTGCAGTGGTATATGCGCTCCCCCCCACTCAGGTAGGAGGGTCTCCTGCCCAAAGGGGCAAGTCCCCTCAACCCTGGTTTCGAGGTATATGAGCCCCCTCCTACCCCAGTAGGAGGGGTCTCCAGCCTGGAGGGGTGAGTCACTACTTCCCAGGATGGAGGTGTATACAATCCGCCCTCACCAGACACCAATGTGGGAGGGGACTTCTGCTTGGAGGGGTGAGTCCCCTCTACCCTGGATAAGGCGGTATAGGATTTACTCCCATTCCCAGGTAGGAGGTGTTTCTCGCCTGGAGGTGCAAGTTGCATTTACCCTGGATGCTGGCCTATATGAGCTCCATATAGGTGGGCACGGTCTTCTGCCTGGAGGGGCGAGTCCACTCTACCTTGGTGGGGGGTGGTATACTAGCTCCCCCCACACCCAGTTGGGAGGCATCTCCTGCCTGGAGGGGTGAGTTTCCTCTACCCTGCCTGCGGAAGTATAGGAGTTCCCCCCTACACCAAGGTGAAAGGAGTCTCCCACCTGTTACCCTAGCTGCAGCTCTGTAGGAGCCCCTGGTACAAACCCAGGTGAGAGGGTTCTCTTGACTGGAGGGGCGAGTCCCTGTACTCTGGCTGCACTTAGATAGGAGCTCCCCCTGAAACCCAGGTGAAAGAGGTATCCCTCCTGGAAGGTCGAGTCCCTGTTACCCTGGCTACAACTGTAAAAAAGCCCCTCTCACACTCGGCACAGAGATGGAAGTGATCTTATGACTGTAGGGGTGGGTCCCCTCTACAAAGGCTGATGCAGAATACAAGGTAGCCTGGACACCAAGGTGGGAGGGGTCTCTCACCTGGAGGATCCAGTCTGCTCTACCCAGGCTGCAGACATATAAGAGCTTCAACAGACAACCATGTCTTTTTCATTCACTTAGGCCCAGGTGCTAGCACTTGGCTCTCAATTACTAGGAATGGCTCCTTACTTGAGCCCCTGGATGCCCTTCTCCAGGACCCAGTCCCTGTCCCTTGCTGGCCCTACCCCACACACACCCTTCCTGTGGCCCTTCAGTCTGTGCCCTGCATTGGCCCTCCTGTCTTTGTGTCTCTGCCAAGCCCATTTTCCTGATCCCTTTCCAGGATGGTCACCAGGGCCAGGCAACTTGATTTGGCCTCTTGGCCCTGGGGGATCTGTTTGGAAAATGTAGCCCTGTACCTTTCCTGGGCAGTTGGCCTCCCTCAGCCAGGGCCCTGATCCCGACCCCTGACACCAAGCAGTGGATCTGGGCCTTGAGCCTTTCTCCCCTGTGCCACCGACTCCACTTTCTCCCCTCCCACTGCTCCCCATCCATGTTTCTTTTCATTTCCCCAAGCCCAAGTGCTAGCACTTGGCTCTCCATTACTGGGCCCTGCGCCTTGCTTGAGACTCTGAGCTGTTCTCTTGCATCTTGAGGACCCTTTCCCTCTCCCTTGGTTTCAGGACCCTGTTGCCTTCCCCCTCCTGTGCCTTCCCTATGATCCCCTCATGCTGATGTATGCTGGCACTGCCCGGACCCTCCACTCCCCGTACATCTCCCTACCTGTGATACTGGAATATGTCCTCCAGCCAACCCCCACTTTCGCACACCAGGTATCCCTTCACAGTACCCTCTTCCGCCTCCACTCTTTTGGTCCAGATCCTTCTCAGGTGAGGCCTAAGAGCAGAATTGACTTGCCTCTGCACCCTGAATGATCCCTATGGGAAACACAGCCTTGCCACTCGTCTGAGTCCCTGTCACTGCCTGGCAGGTAACATGGACTTCCTCCACCCAGCCCTGATCTATGCCCCTCTTCCCTCCCCTGCCCTCTGGTCTTGCATGCTGCCCCTACTGCAACCGAGCACTCCCTAACCCTGACCTTTTGTGCTGCAGCCTCCAGGCCTGGGTTCGCCTGAGCCCCTGACTGCATTCCTCATGTACCTTGGCATACCATGGAATTTCGGGCTGAACTCGGGGCCCCTTACTTGGCCCTGACAGTGGGCTCCCCTACGTGCCCCTTGGCTTCTCCTGGGCCTCAAACAGCCCCTTCCTCCCCTTCCCCTCGTGCTTGTCTCTGGAGTTCGCATGTCTCCTGCTCCTTGGGTCCTCCATCACCATTGATCGGGTGGGTCCCTTGCCTGGGCATGTAGCTTGGGCCCTGGGTCTTGCCCCTATGTGTATCCAAAACAACCCCCTGCAGTGCCCTCCCATTGCACTCCATCTGGCCCACTTAATTTTACTGGCCTCCATTGCCAGGACCATGGCCCTGGATTCTAATCTGATCCAGGTCTCCTTATGGGAAACAGTGCCCTGCACCTTGCCTGGACCCCTTGCTCTTCCTGGGTCCTTGGTCCAGCATCAGGAACACTGAAACCTGGAGGTAGCCCAGGGTCTGGAGCCTGAGTGACCACTGTTGGATCCCCTGCCTTCCTTCCCAAATCTTATCCATTGTCCTGAGTCACCTGCCAAAGCCATGGGCCTTGGCTCTCAGTTCCCTGGCCTGGCTCCTCGCTTGAGCCTCTGGTGTCCCTTCTTGCTCACTGTTTCTCTGGGTATTGTCTGAGGGCTCCTCGCTGGGGTGGTTTTCCTGCTCCCCTTGGCTTTCCTGTACTGCAGTACCCCGTGCACACCTGCTTTCACAGCCCAGCGTTCCCTGCTCTCCCCTGGCCTGGGCCCTCTTCTAGGTCCCTTGCCTGGACTCCTTCCTGGGGTTCTGGCCCCCACCCCACCCACACCCATCCTGCATCCCTTCAGTTTGTGCCCTGCTTAGGCCTTCCTGTCCTTTCTGTCTCTGCCCCACCCACTTCCTGATCCCCTATCCAGGATGCTCACCTGGGACAGGCAAATTGATTTGCCCTTTGGCCCTGGGGGCTCCCTTTGGAAAATGTAGCCCTGCCCCTAGCCTGGGCCCTTTGGCCTTCCTCAGTGGGGGCCCTGCTAAATGACCCCCTGCAGTGGATCTGGGCCTTGAGCTATTCTCCACCTGTGCCACCAACTTCACTTTCTTCCCTCCTGCTGCTCCCCCTCCATGTTTCTTTTCATTCACCTAGGCCCAGGTGCTAGCACTTGGCTCTCCATTACTGGCCCAGGCTCCTTGCTTTAGACCCTGGCTACCCTTTTTGAGGACCCTTTCCCTGTCCCTTGGTTTCAGGCACCTGTTGCCTTCCCACTCCTGTGCCTCCCCTCTGTTCCCCTAATGCTGTAGTATGCTGGCACTGCCCGGACCTTCTGCTCCTGCTGCTTCTCCCTACCCTGTGCTGCTGGAATTGGTCCTGCATCCAAACCCCCTAATTCCACACTCCAGGTATCTCCTAACAGTAACCTCTTTGTCCCCCCCACACACACTCCTTTGTTCCACGTCTCTCTCTGAGGATCTACTCACCTGGGGCAGAATGAGGAATTGGCTCGCTTTTGTGCCCTGAAGGATCCCTATGGGAAACACAGTCCTGCAACTCACCTGAGCCTCCTCACTGCCTGAACCTTGAGGCCTGGCAGCTAACATGGACTTGCACCAATCCACCCCTGAGCAATCCCCTCCCATTCTTCTGGCCTTCCATTCAGCCCCTACCGCAACCCAGCTCTCCCTAACCCTGACCCTTTATGCTCCGTTCCCTAGGCCTGGGCATTTGCCTGATTCCCTGACCTGCATTCCTCATGGCACTTGGCAGAGCAAGGAATCTCTTCATGTTGGGTCTGATCTGGGGGCCTCTTGCTTGGGCCTGCCAACAGGATCCCCTAGGTGCCCCTTGGCTTCTCCTGTTTGTAATGCATCCTCTTCCTCCGCTTACACTTGAGCCTTTTTCTGGTGCTTGCAGGTCTTCTGCTCCTTGGTTCCCCCATTACCATTGATCGGGTGGGTCACTTGCCTGGGTGCCTGGCTTGGGTCCTGGGTCTTGCCCCGATGCGTACCCAACCCAACCCCCTTGCATGCCTTTTAGTCACCCTCATTAAGGCCCCCTTCCTTTTCCTGGCCTCTTTTGCCAAGACCCTGGGCATAGGTTCTCATCTTATCAAGGATGCTTTATGGAAAACAATGTTCTGGTGTCGCATGGGACCCTTGTTATCCCTGGATGCTTGGTCCAGCACCAGGAAACCTGAAAACTGAAGGTGGCCCTGGGCCTGGAGCCTGACTTCCCCTGGTGGATCCCCTGCCTTCTTTCCCAAATGTAATCCACTGTCTTGAGCCCACTGCTCAAGCCCTGGCCCTTGGCTCTTCATTCCCTGGCCTGGCTTCTCACTTGAGCCTCTGGTGGCTCTTCTTGCTCACTGCTTTTCTGGGCATTGCCTGAGGTCCCCTCGCTGGGGCCTCTTCCCTATTCTCCTTGGTTTTCCTGGACTGCAGTACCCTCATGAAGCCCTGCCTTCCAGGTCCAGCATTCCCTGCTCTCCCCTGGCCTGGGCCCTCTTCTCTGTCCCTTGCTTGGGCTCCTTGCTGGGGTCCTGGCCCCCAGCCCACCCACACCTGTCATGCAGCCCTTCAGGCAGTGCCCTCCTTTGGTTCTCTTCTTTTCTTTCTCTGACAAGCCCACTTTCCTGATCCTCTCCCCAGGATGTTCACCTGAGTCAGAGTATATGACCTTTGGAAAAACATAGCCCTTCCCCTTGCCTGGGCAATTTTGCATCCCTCAGTGCAAGCCCTGCTCTTGAACCCTGACACCCTTCAGTGGATCTGGTCCTTGGGCCCTCCTTCCACTGTGCCAGCAGCTCTCCTTTCAACCCTCCACTCCTCCCTATCCATGTTTCTTTTCTTTCACCCAGGTGCTAGCACTTGGCTCTCTATTACTGGTCCTGGCCCCATGCTTGAGCCCCTGGCTGCCCTTCTCCAGGACCCAGTCCCTGTAACTTGGTTTCAGGCCCCTTTTGCCAGCCCCCTCCTGTGCCTCCCTTCTTTCCCCCTCATGCTGTGGTATGCTGGTACTGCCCAGAGCCTCCACTATACCTGCTTCGCTCTAACCTAGGCTCCTCAAGTGGGTACTACAGCCCAAAGACCCCCCAAACTCCGCCATGCCACATATACCTTCACAGTACCTTCTTTTGCCACTCATTGGTCCAGAACCCTCTCTGAGTAACTACTCAACTGGGGTAGATGAGCGGATTTGACGGGTCTCTGCACCCTGAATGCTCCCTATGGGAAACACAGCCCTCACAGTAACCTGAGTCCCCTTTACCACCTGTACCTTTAGACCTGGCAGTTAACATGGGACTTGCCCCAAACCAGCCCTGAGAAATTTCCTCCCTTCACTCTCCTGTTCTCTGGCCTTCCATGCTGCTCCTACCCCAACCCAGCCCTCCCTAATCCTGACCCTTTGTGCTCTAGTCTCTGGGCCTGGACGGTCACCTAGGCCCCTGACTGTGTTCCTCATGTCCCTTGAAATAGCATGGAGTCACCTCATGTTGGGTCTGATCTGGGGGCCCCTAACTTGGGAGGGCTCAACTAGGTGCTCCTTGCACTTCCCTCTGTATTCTGGTCTTCATGTAGCCCCTACCTCCCTTCCCATTGAGCTTTTTCCTGGTGCTTGAAAGTCTCCTGCTAATTGGGTCAATCATCATATTAGGCCGGGTGGGTCCCTTACCTGGGGGCCTGTTTTGGGTCATGGCTCTTGCACTACAGTGCACCCACCAAGACCCCCCACCATGCTCTTTCATACCCCTCCTCCTGGCCACCTTCCCTTGTCCTGGTCCCTGGCCCTGGATTCAAATATGAGCCAGGGAACCTTATGCAAAACAGAGCACTGCCCCTCACCTGGGCCCCTTGCTCTCCCTGGGTGCTTGGTCCTCCAACAAGAACCCTAACACCCACAGGTGGCCCTGGGCCTGGAGCCTGACTGCCCATTGCTGGATCCCCTGCCTTCCCTCCCAAATCTTTTCCAGTGTCCTGAACCCCTGCCCAAGTCCTGGCCCTTAGCTCTCTATTCCCAGGCCTGGCTCCTAGCTTGAGCCTTTGGTGGCCCTTCATGCTCACTGCTTTTCAGGGCATTGTCTGAGGGCCCCTCACTCGGGCCACTTACCTGTACCCCATGACTTTCTTGTACCTAAGTCCCCTAGTGCAGCCCTGTCTTCCCATCCCAGAGTTCCCTGTTCTCCCCTGGCCTGGGCCCTGTTCTAGGTCCTGTTCTGGGCTCCTTGCTGGGGTCCTGACCCACAGCCCACACACACCTGTCTGGCGGCCCTTCAGACTGTGTCCTCCTTTGGCCCTCCATTCTTTTCTATCTCTGTCACGCCTGCTTTCCTCATGCCTTTCCCAGGATGCTCACCCAAGTCAGGTGATTTGGCTTGACCTCTTGGCCCTGGGTGCTCCCTTTGGGAAAACATAGCCATGCCCTTTGCCTGGGCCCTTTTGCCTCCTTCAGCCCAGGCCTTGCTCCAGACCCCTGACACCATGCAATGGACCAAGCCTTGAGCCCTTCTCCCCCTGTGCCAGCCTCTCCCCTTTCTCCCTTCCCGCCCCTCCCTACCCATGTTTCTTTTCATTCACCCAGGCCCAGGTTCTAGCACTTGGACCTCCATTTCTGGGCCCAGCTCCTTACTTGAACCCCTGGCCACCCTTCTCTAGGACCCTGTATCTGTCCCTTGGTTTCAGGCCAATTTTGCCATCCCCCTTCTGTGCCTCACCTCAGTTTCACTCATGGTGTGGTATCCTGACACTGCCAGGAGCCTCAACTAACCCTGCTTTGCTCTAGCCTAGGCTCCTCAAAAGAGTCCTACAGCACACCCCCACAACCTCCGCCAGCCCAGTATCCCCTAACAGTACCCTCTTTTGCCCCTCATTGCTCCAGGTCCCTCTTGGAGGATCTACTCACCTGGGGTGGAGGATGGAATTTGTCGCGTCTCTTCATCTTGAATGCTCCCTATGGGAACCACAAACCTGCCAGTCACCTGACTCCCCTTCACTGACTGTACCCTGAGGTCTGCCAGTTAACATGGGACTTGCTACAATCCAGCCCTGAGAGATCTCCTCCCTTTCTTCCCCTGCCCTCTGGCTTTGCATGCTGCTCCTACCCCAACCCAGCCATCCCTAACCCTGGCCCTTTTTTTTTTTTTTTTCTTTAGTCTCCAGGCCTGCGTGCTCGCCTGAGCCCCTGACAGCATTCCTCATGTCCCTTTGCATAGCATTGGATCTCTTCCTGTTGGGTCTGATCCTACTTGGGCTCCCCAGAGGACTCCCCTAGGTGCCCACTGTGCTTCCCTCTGTCTCCTGGTCCTCAAAAACCCGCTATCTCCCTTTCCCTCATGCTTCTTTCTGGCGCTTTCAGTTCTCCTGCTCCTTGAGTCCCTCAACACAGTTGGTTTGGTGGGTCCCTTGCCTGGGGGCCTGTCATGGGTCATGGCTCTCGCCCTACTGTGCAACAACCATGACCCCCCGCTGTGCCCTCCCTTTGCCCCACTCCTGGTCCCCTTCCCTTGTTTGGCCTCCTTTGCCTGGTCCCTGGCCCTGGATTCAAATATGAGCCATAGCGCCTTATGGGAAACAGAGCTCTGCCCCTCATCTGGGCCCTTTGCTCTCACTGGGTATTTGGTCCTGCACCAGGAACCCTGACACCTGGAAGTGGCATTGAGCCTAGAGCCTCATTGCCGCCTGCTGGATCCCCTGCCTTTCCTCCCCAATATTTTCCAGTGTCCTGAGCTCCCACCAAATCCCTGGCCCTTGGCACTTTGTTCCCTGGCCTGGCTTCTCACTTGAGCATCTGGCGGCCTTTCTTGCTCACTGCTTTTCTTGGCATTGTCTAAGGACCCCTCGCTGGGAATGCTTCCTTGCTCCACTTGGCTTTCCTGTACTGCAGTACCATAGTGCAGCCCTGCCTTCCAGGCCAAGCATTTCCTCCTCTCCCCTTGCCTGGGCCCTCCTTAATTCCATTTCCTTGGCTCCTTGCTAGGGTCCTGGTCCCCATCCCACCCATATACTTCCTGAAGTCCTTCAGGCTGTGCCCTCCATCAGCCCTCCTGTCCTTACTCTTTCTGCCAAGCCTGCTTTCCTGATTCCCTTCCCAGGATGCTCACCTAGGCCAGGCGATTGGCCTGGCCTCTTGTCACTGGGGGCTCCCTTTGGGAAAACGTAGCACTGCTCCTTTCCTGGGCCCTTTGGCCTCCCTAAGCCTGGACCCTGATCTGGACCTGTAACATATTGCAGCGGACCGGAGCTTTGAGCCCTTCTTCCCATGTGCACACACTCCACTATCTCCCCTCCCGCTGCTCCCCCTCCACGTTTCTTTTTATTCACCCATGCCCAGGTTCTAGGACTTGGCTCTTCATTACTGGTCTTGGCTCCATGCTTGAGACCCTGAGCCGATCTCCCCCTTCTTAAAAACCCTTTCCCTGTTTCTTGCTTTCAGGCCTTGCTTGAGACCCTGGATAGCCTTTTTGAGGACACTTTCCCTGTCCCTTGTATCCAGGCCCCTTTGGCCGGCCCCCTCCTGTGCCTCCCATCTGATCCCCTCATGCTATGGTATTCTGGCATCCAGACCCTCTGCTCCCCCTGCTTCTCCCTAGTCTATGCTGTTGAATGGGTCCTGGCAGCCCACCCACACACCTTCTGCACACCAGGTATCCCTTCACAATGTCCTCTTTGGCCCCTCCATTGATCTAGGTCCCTCTCTGAGGATCTACTCACCTGAGGCAGAGGAGCAAATTGGCTCGCCTCTGTGCCATGAATTCTCCCTGTGGAAAAAACAGCCCTGCCACTCGCCTAAGTCCCCTTCACTGCCTCAACCTTGAGGCCTGGCAGTTAACATAGACTTGTTCCAAGCCAGCCCTGAGCAATCCCCTCCCTTCCCTCTGGCCTTCCATGCTGCCCCTACTGCAACCTAGTCCTCCCTAACCCTGACCCATTGTGCTTTAATCCTAGGTCCTGGGCAGTTTCCTGAGCCCCTGACCACGTTCCTCATGGCCCTTGGCACAGCAAGGAGTCTCTTCATGTTGGGTCTGACCTAGGCGCCCCTGGCTTGGTGTGCCAGCATGCTCCCCTAGGTGCCACTTGGCTTCACCTGGTCTTCATGCAGCCCTTTCCTCCCCTTCCTCTCTGGCTTTTTTTCTGTCACTTGCAGGTCTCCTGCTCCTTAGGTCCCCCATCACCCCTGAAAGGGTGGGTTCCTTGCCTGGGTGCCTGGCTTGGGTCCTGGGTCTTGCCCCTGTGGGCACACACCTGCAGTGCTGTCCCAGTACCCTCCTTCTGGCCCCCTTCCTTTCCTGGCCTCCTTTGCCAGGACCCTGGCCATAGATTATCATATGATCCAGGGATCCTAATGAGAATAAATTCCCTTCCCCTCGCCTGGGCCCCTTGCTCTCCCTGGGTGCTTGGTCCTTCACCAGGAACCCTGAAACCTGCATGTGGCCCTAGGCCAGGAGCCTGACCTCTGCTGGATCCCCTTCCCCAATATTGTCCACTGTCTTGAGCCCCCTGCCCAACCCCTGGCCCTTGGCTCTCCATTCTCTGGCCTGGCTCCTCACTTGAGCCTCTGGTGGCCCTTCTTATTCACTGCTTCTCTGGGCATTGTCTGTGGGTCCCTCGCTGGTTTAGCTTCCCTGCTCCCCTTGACTTTCCTGTACTGCAGTATCCTAGTGCAGGCCTGCCTTCCTGGTGTTATAGTTAAAGCTTCATCCCGCGGTTTCATAAACTGACTTCCAGTCCACTCACATTTAATCAAATCAAGCCTTTATTGAAGTACACTGGTGGTGGCTGACCAGAACATAAAGCTGTTCCCCTGATCAGCCCCAAACAATTTCAATGGTGCTACTTTAAGCCTGAAAACTGCAAAAAGGATGTTGGGGGGTTTAGTCAATGCAAGCAAGCCAGGTTATAGAAGCAGGAGAGTGCAGTCAAGTGGTGGGAAGCCTAAACAATCACAGTTAGACCAGTCACCCTAGTTACAGAAACAGAGCCCCCTTACCCTAGTTACATAAACAATGCCCCACTAGGTATTTCCATGTTCTTAAAGGTTTCTATAGTAAAAGAAAAAGAACATCTTTCCCAAATAATGACCCTTCTACTTGGCATGGTTGTTATACTGGATGAAGTCATTAAAAAAATGGAGTTGCATTTGCTTCTATTATCACACTACCCTGTCTGCAACTGTATAGGAACTCCCCCTGACATCCAGGTGGGAGGAGTCTCCCACCTAGAGGAGCTAGGTCCTACAACCCTGGCTTCAGCAGTATCAGAGCTCCCCAGGACACCCAGGTGGAAGGGGTCTCATGCCTGGAAGGTTCACTCTCCTCTACCCTGGCTGAGGCAGTATAAAAGCGTCCCCTGACACCCACGTGGGAGGAGTCTCACGCCTGAACGGGTGAGTCCACTCTACCCTGTCTGGGGTGGTATACAAGCTACCCTGATACAGAATTAGGAGGGGTCTCTCACCTTGATAGGCAAGTCCCCTGTATCCTGGTTGCGGTGGTATAAAATCTCACTCCCCACACCCAGGTGGAAGGGGTCTCCCACCTGGAAGCGCAAGAGTCCACTCTACTTTGGCTGGTGCCATTTAAGAGTTCCCAGGACACCCAGATGGGAAAAGTCTCCTGCCTGCAGGATGAGTCCCCTTTACTCTGGCTGAAGCAGTATAGTAACTCCCCTTGAAACTGAGATTGGAGGGGTCTCCCACTTGGAAAGGCAAATCCCCTCTACCCTGGCTAAGGTGGAATACAAGCTAGCTCTGGCACCAAAATGGGAGGGGTCTCTCTCCTGGAGGATCTTGTCCACTCTACTCTGGTTGCAGCAGTATATGAGTTTCCTCTGACACTAAGGTGGGAGGGGTCTCCACTTTCTGCCGCTGTATAGGAGCGCCCCCAGACATCCAGGTGCCAGAGTCTCCTGCCTAGAGGGGCGAGTCCCTTCTACCCTGGCTACAGTGGTGTAGGAGCTCCCCTAGACACCAGGTGGGAGGGGTCTCTGGCAAGGAGGGGTGAGTCCCCTCTATGCAAGGTATGGCGGTATAAGAGCGCCCCCCACCATACCCACGTGAAATGGGTCTCCAATATAGAAGTGTGAGTCCCCTCTACCCTGGCTGCTACAGAATGTGAGTTTCTCCTGATAATCTGGTGCGAGGGGACTGCCGCTTGGTAAAACAAGAACCCTCTACCCTGGGTGCTGTAGTATATGAGCTCCCCTGACACCCACGTGGGAGGAGTCTCCCTTCTGAATGGGCAAGTCACTTCTTGCATGGCTAAGGTGTTATAGAAGCTCCTAGCTACACCCAGGTGGGAGGGGTCTGCTCCCTGGAGGGGTGAGTCCCCACTACCCTGGCTACAGTGCTATAAGAGCTCCTCCAACCATAACAAGGTGGGCGGGGTCTCCCGCCTGGAAGGGTGAGTCCCCTCTACCCTGGCTGACTCAGTATACTAGCTCCCCCTAAAACCCAGGTGAGAGGGGTCTCAGCCTGGACTGGTGAGTTTCCCCTACCCTTCCAGGGGCGGTATAGGACCTCCCTTGGACAACCAGGTGGAAGGTGTCTCCTGTCTGGAGGGGCGTGTCCCCTCTACTCTGGCTGTGGTGGTATAAGAGCTATCCCTGACACCCAGGGGGGAGGGGTATCCTGCCTGGAAGGGCAAATTCCCTCTACCTGGGCTGTGGCAGGATTAGAGTTACCCTTGAAACCCTGGTAGGAAGGGTCTCCTGCCTAGAGCAGAGAATCACCTCTACCCTAGCTGTGCAGGTATACAATCTTCCCCAGACTCCCAGTTGGGTGGGGTCTCCCGCCTGGAGGGGTGAGTCCCCTCTACCCTGACTTTGGTGTTATACAAGCTACACAAGATCCCAGCACCCAGGTGGGAGGGGTCTCCCACCTGGAGGGGCAAGTCCCCTCTACTTTGGCTAGTGGCATATTAGAGCTCCCAGGACACCCACATGGGAGGCATCTCCCAACTGGAGGAGAAGGTCCCCTCTACTCTGGCTGGAAGGTATAGGTGCTCCCCCAGTCACAAAGGTGGGAGGAGTTTTCCCACTGGAGGTTTGAGTTCCCTATAAGCTGGCTGCAGTGGTATAGGAGCTCCCCTGAGACCCAGGTGGGAGGAGTCTCCTGCCTGGAGGGGTGAGTCCCCTCTACCCTGCCTGAGGAGTTATATGAGTTCCCCTAGACAAGCAGGTGAAATGGGTCTCCCGCCTGGAGGGATGAGTCCCTGTTACCCTGGCTGCAGCTCTATAGGATCCCCCCATACAAAACCAGGTGTGAGGGGTCCCTTTCCTGGAGGGGCGAGCCCCTTCTAATCTGGCTGTGCCTAGATATGAGCTCCCCCTGAGACCCAGGTGAAAGGGATATCCCCAACTGGAAGGGTGAGTTTCTGCTACCCTGGCTGCACCTGTACACATGCCCCCCACCCACTGGTCATCAAGGTGGAAAGGATCTCATGAATGTAGGGTTGAGTCTCCTCTACATGGGCTAAAGCATAGCACAAGCTATCCTGGAGCAAGGTGGAAGGGGTCTCTCACCTGCATGAGCCAGTCTGCTATACCTAGGTTGCAGAGGTATAAGAGGTCCCACAGACAACCATATTCTTTTACATTCATCTAGGCCCAGTTGCTAGCACTTGCCTCTCGATTACTGGGCCTGGCTCCTTTCTTGAGCCACTGGCTGCCTTTCTCGAGGACCCAGTCTTTGTCTAGTCCCTGTCTCTAGGTTTCAGGCCCCTTTTAGTGGTCCCCTCCTGTCCTCCTTTCTGATTCTCTCATGCTGTGGTATCCTGACACTGACTGGATCCTCCACTCCCCGTGCTTCTCCCTAGCCTATCCTGCTTGAATGGGTCCTGGCAGCCCAAACCCCCACACTTCAGCACATCAGGTTTATCCTCACACTTCCCTCTTTGGCCCCTTCTTTGGTCCAGTCCCTCTCTGAGGATCTATTCACCAGGGGCAGAGGAGCGAAATTGGCTCGCCTCTGCATCTTGAATGCTTCCTATGGAAAACACAGCCCTGAAACTCGCCTGAGTCCCCTTCACTGCCTGAACCTGAGGGTTACAGTTAACATGGACTGGCTCCAACCCAGCCCAGAGTGATCCCCCTTTTCTCTCCTCTGCCCTCTGTCCTTGCATGCTGCACCTACTACAACCCAGCCTTCCCTAACCCTGAACATTTGTGCTCCAGTCCCTGGGCCTGAGCATTCTCCATAGTGCCTAACTGCATTAGCATAGCAATGAATCCTTGGCATAGCAAGGAATCTCTTCAAGTTGGATCTGACCTGGAGTCCCCTTGCTTGGACCCGCCAGTGGGCTACCCTAGGTGCCCCTGGGCTTCTCGTCATTCTCAGCAGCCCCTTCCTCCCTTCACGGGCACCTTTTTCTGGCTCTCAAAGGTCTCCTGCTCCTTGGGTCCCCCATCACCATGGATAGGGTGAGTCACTTGCCTGGGCTCCTGGCTTGGGACCTGGGTCTTGCCCCTATCGGCAAGCATCTTTACCTCCAGTCATGCCCTCCCATCACCTCATTATGGTCCCCTTCCTTTTCCTGGCCTCCTTTGCCAGGACCCTGGCCCTAGATACACCTCAGATCCAAGGTGGCTTATGGGAAACAATGCCCTGCCCCTAACCTGGGCCCCTTGCTCTCCCTGGGTGCTTAGTCTGGTAACAGAAACACTGAAACCTGGAGGTGGCCCTAAGCCTGGAGCCTGACTGAACCCTGATGGATCCCCTGCCTTCCCTCCCACTTCTTCTTCACTGTCCTGAGCCCCTTGCCCAAGCCCTGTCCCTTGGCTCTCAGTTCCCTGGCCTTGCTCCTTGCTTGAGCCTCTGGTGGCCCGTCTTGCCCACTTATTTCTGAGGGCCCCTTGCTGGGGTCACTTCCCTGCTCCCCTTGGCTTCCCTGTACTACAGAACCCTAGTGAAGGCCTGCCTTCCCGGCCCGGCATTCCCTGCTCTCCCCTGGCTTGGGCCTTCCTTTAAGTCCCTTGCCTGGGCTCCTTACTGGGGTCCTGGCTCCTACCTCACCCACCTCCTTCCTGTAGCCCTTCAGGCTGTGCCCTTCTTCGGCCCTCCTCTCCTTTCTGTCTTTGCCATGCCCGCTTTCCTAACACTTTTCCCAGGAGGTTGACCCCGACCAGACAACTTGAACCAGCCTCTTGGGCGTAGGGGTTCCCTTTGGAAAATGTAGCCCTGGCCCTGGCCTAGGCCCTTTGGCATCCCTCAGCCCGGGCCCTGTTCTCAACCCCTGACACCCTGCAGTGGAGCTGGGCCTTGAGCCCTTCTCCCTCTTTGCCACCCCCTCCTCTTTCTCCCATCCTGCTGCTCCCCCTCCATGTTTCTTTTCATTTACCCAGGCCAAGGTGCTAGTACTTGGCTCTCCATTACTGGGCCCAGCTCCTTGCTTGAGCCCCTGGCTACCAGAGGATTTGACCTTTAGGAAAACATAGCCTTCCCCTTGCCTGGGCACTTTCGCCACCCTCAGCCCATCCTGTACTCCTGAACCTTGACACCCTGCAGTGGACATTGGCCTTGAGCCCTTCTCCCCCTGTGCCAGCAGCTCCCCTTTCTCCAATCTTGTCCCTCTGTATCCATGTTTCTTTTCATTCACCCAGGCACAGGTGCTAGCACTTTTCTCTCTATTACTGGGCCTGGCTTCTTGCCTGAGCCCCTGGCTGCATATCTCAAGGACCCTGTCCCTGTCCCTTGTTTTCAGGCTCCTTTTGCCAGCCCCCTCCTGTGCCTCCGCCTTTTCCCCCTCATGCTGTAGTATCCTGGCACTGTTTGGACCCTCAGCTACCCCTGCTTCACTCTAGTCTAGGCTCCTCAAATGGGTACTGCAGCCCAACGAACCCACCCCCCCAATTTGTGCACACCAGGTATCCCCTCACTGTACCCTCTTTTGCCCCTCATTGGTCCAGGGCCCTGTCTGAGGATCTACTCACCTGGGGAAGAGGGGGGATTCGGATGGTCTCTGCACTCTGAATGCTCCCTATGGAAAATACAGCCCTGTCAGTCACCTGAGTCCCCTTTACCACCTGTAACTTGAGGTCTGGCCATTAACATGGGACTTTCTCTAACCCAAACCTGAGTGATCTCCTCCCTTCCCTACCCTGCTCTCTGGCTTTGCATGCTGCCCCTACTCCAAACCAGCCCTCCCTAACCCTGATCATTTATGCTCCAGTCTCTGGGCCTGAGCACTCACCTGAGCTCCTGACTGTGTTCCTCATGTTCCTTGGCATAGCATGGAGTCTCTTTGTGTTGGGACTGACCTGGGGGCCCCTTCCTTGGGCCCGCCAGCGGGCCTACCTAGGTGCCACTTGTGCTTCCCTCGGTCATCTGGTTCTCATGCAGCCCTTACCTCTCTTCCCATTGTGCTTTTTCCTGGAGCTTGCAGGTCTCCTCCTCCTTGAGTCCCTCATCACAATCAGTTGGGTGGATCCTTTGCCTGGGGGCCTGTCTAGGGTCGTGGCTCTCTCCCTACAGTTCACCCACCATGAACCCCCGCAATGCCTTCCTTTTGCCCTCCTCCTGGCCACCTTACCTTGTCTGGCCTCCTTTTCCTGGTACCTGGCCCTGGATTCAAATCTGAGCCAAGGTGCCTTATGGGAAACAGAGCTCTGCCCCTTGCCTGAGCCCCTTGCTCTCCCTGGGCACTTGGTCCTCCACAAGGAACCCTGAAACCTGAAGGTAACCCTGGGCCTGGAACCTGATTTCCCCCTGCTGGATCCCCTGCATTCCCTCCGAAATCTTTTCCAGTGTCCTATGCCCTTTCCCAAACCCTGGCCCTTGACACTCTGTTCTCTGGCCTGGATCCTTGCTTGAGCCTCTGGTGGCCCTTCTTGGTAACTGCTTTTATGGGCATTTTCTGAGGGCCCCTTGTTGGGGCCACTTCCCTGCTCCCCTTGGCTTCCCTGTACTGCAGTACCCTAGTGCGGCCCTGTCTACCCGGCTTCAGCCTTTCCTGCTCTCCCCTGGCCATGGCCATCCTTTAGGTCCCTTTCCTGGGATCCTTGCTGGGATTCTGACCTCCACCCAACTCACACCTGTCCTGCAGCTCTTCAGGCCTTGCCCTCCTTCGGTTCTTCTGTCTTTCTGTCTCTGCCTCACTTTCCTTAACCCCTTCCCAGGATGCTCACCTGGGCCAGGCAACTTGACCTGGCCTGTTGGCCGTGGCAGCTCCCTTTGGTGAAAAAGTACTCCTGCCCCTTTCCTGGGCCCTTTGGCCTTCCTCAGCCTGGGACCTGCTCCTGACCCCTGATGCGCTGCAGTGGACCTGGGACTTCAGCCCTTCTCCCCCTGTGCCTCCCACTCCAATTTTTCCTCTCCTACTTCTCCCCCTTCATGTTTCTTATAATTCCTCCATGCCCAGGTGCTAGCATTTGGCTCTCCATTACTGGGCCTATCTCCTTCCTTGAGACCCAGGCTACCATTCTCGAGGACCCTTTCCCTGTTCCTTGCTTTCAGGCCCTTTTGCCGGCCCCCTTCTGTGCCTCCCCTCTGCTCGCCTCATGCTGTGTTATCCTGGCACTGCCCAGACCCTCCATTACCCCTGCTTCGCCCTAGCCTATGCTGCTCGAATGGGTCCTGACAGCCCAACTCCCCCCACCCGTTTATACACCAGGTATCCCCTCACAGTACTCTCTTTGGCCCATCCTTTGATCCAGGTCCCTCTCTGAGGATCTACTCACCTGGGACAGAGGAAGAGAAGTGGCTCTCCCCTGCATCATGAATGCTCCCTATGGAAAACACAGCCCTGCCAGTCTCCTGAGGCTCCTGCACTGCCTGAACCTTGAGGCCTGGTAGTTAACATGGGAATTGCTCCAATCTGGCCCTGAGCAATCCCCTTCCTTCTCTCCCCTTCCCTCTGGCCTTGCATGCTGCCCCTACCCAAAGCCAGCACTCCCTATTTCTGACCCTTTGTACTATATTCTCCAGGCCTGGGTGCTCACCAGAGCCCCTGACCGTGTCTTCGTGTCCCTTGGTATAGCATGGGGTCTCTTCGTTTTGAGCCCCCTAGCTTAGACCCTCAAGCGGGCTCCCCTAGGTGTTCCTTGTAATTCCCTCTGTGTCCTGGTCCTCAAGGAGGCCCTACTTCCCTTCCCTCATGCTTTTTCCTGGCTCTCACGGGTCTCTGGCTACTTGGATCCCTCATCAACATAGGTAAGGTGGGTCACTTGCCTGAGAGCCAAGCTTGGTTCCTGGCTCTGCACTAATCACAGCCACCTTGAGCCCTGCTGTGCACTCCCATCACCAAATCCTGGCCCCCTTCACTTGTCTGGCCTCCTTTGCCAGGTTCCTGGCCCTGGATTCAAATCTGAGCCAGGTTGCCTTATGGGAAACAGAGCCCTGCCCCTTGCCTGTTCCCCTTGCTCTCCCTGGGTGCTTGGTCCTGCAATATGAACTCTGAAACCTGGAGGTGGGCCAGGGCCCAGAGTCTGACTGGCCTCCTGCTTGAGCCTGTTTCTTCCCTCCCAAATCTTTTCCACTGTCCTGAGCCCCCTGCCCTAGCCCTTGCCCTTGGCTCTCCCTTCCCTTGCCTATCTCCTCACTTGAGCCTCTGGTGGCCGTTCGTCCTCTGTGATTTTCTGGGCTTTGTCTGAGGTCCCCTCACTGGCACCACTTCCCTGCTCCCCTAGGCTTTCCTGTACTGCAGTACCCTAGTGCAGCCCCACCTTCCTGGCCCTGCTTTCCATGCCCTTTCCTGGGCTGGGCCCTCCTCTAGTTCCCTTGCCTGGGCTCTGTGCTGGAATGCTGGCCCCCACCCCATTTACACCAGTCCTGCTGCCCTTCAGGCTGTGCCCTCCTTCGGCCCTCTTGTCCTTTCTGACTCTGCCACACCCGCTTTCCTTATCCTTTCCCAGGATGCTCACCCAGGCCAGGAGACTTGACCTGGCTTCTTGGGCCTATTGGCTCCCTTTGGCAAAATGTAGTCCTGCCCCTTGCCTGGGCACTTTGGCCTCCCTCAGCCCGGGGCCTGCTCCCAAACTCTGACACCCTGCAGTGGACCTGGGCTTTTAGCCCTCTTCCTCCTGTGCCACCCACTCACTTTCTCCCCTCTCCCTGCTCCCAATCCATGTTTTTTTCTCATTCGCCCAGGTCCAGGTGCTAGCACTTTGCTCTCCATTACTGTGCCCGGCTCCTTACTTGAGCCCCTGCCCACCCTTCTCAAGGACCCTGTCCCTATACCTTGGTTTCAGCCCCTTTTTGCAGGACCCCTCCTGTGCCTCCCCTCTGATCCCCTCATATTGTGGTTCCTGTCACTCTACGGACCCTCCGCCACCCCTGCTTCTTTATGGCCTGGGCTTCTCAAATGAGTCCTGCATGCCCATGACCCCAACTCCAACCTCCACATGCCTGGTATTCCCTCACAGTGCCCTCTTTTGTCCCTCGTTTTGTTCAGTTTCCTGTCTGAGGATCTACTAACCTGCGGTAGAGGAGTGGAATTGGCTGGCCTCTGCTCCCTGAATGTTCCCTATGGGAAACACTGCCCTGACCTTTGCTGCATCCCCTTCACTGCCTGAAACTTGTGGCCTGACAGTTAATATGCGACTTCCTCTAACCCAGCCCTGAGAGATACCCTCCCTTCTCTCCCTTGCCCTCTGGCCTTGAATGCTGCCCCTATCCCAACCCAGCCTTCCCTAACCCAGACCCATGCACTCCTTTCCCTTGGCTTGTGCACTCCCTTGAGCCCCTGACAGCTTTTCACATGTTCGTTCGCATTTCGTGGAGTCTCTTCCTGTTTTGTCTGTACTGGGGGCTCCTTGCTTGGGCCTGCCAGAGGGCTCCCCTAGGTGCCCATTGAGCTTCCCTCTGTCTCATGGTCGTGCAGCTCATCCTCCCCATTCACTCGCAAATTCCTCTGGTGATCCTGAGTCTTCTGCTCCTTACGTCCCTTGTCCTAGGTTGGTTGGGTGGGTTCTCTGCCTGGCCACCTAGACCTTTCCCCACCACACAAACCACTGAGACCCCCTGCCGTGCCCTCCCATTGCCCTCCTCCTGGCCGCCTTCACTTGCCAGGCCTCCTTTGCCAGTCCCTGTCCCTGGATTCTCATCTGTGTCAAGGCACCTTATGGGTAACTGAGTTCTGCCCCTTGCCTGGGCCCTTTGCTCTCTCCGGGCCTTTGGATCTGCACCCAGGACCCTGATACCTGGCAGTCGCCCTGGGCCAGGAGCCTGCCTGCCCCCTCCTGGATCCCTTGCCATCCCTCCAAAGTCTTGTCCACTGTCCTGAGGCCCCTGCCTAAGCCCTGACCCTTGGATCTCCATTCCCTAGGCTGCCTCCTTGCTTGAGCCTCTGGGGGCCCTTCTTGTCCTGTGCTTCCCTGAGCTTGGACTGCGGGCCTCACTGGGGCCAGTACACTACTCTACTTCGCTTCTCTGGACCTCAGAACTCTACTGACACCCGTGTGCCCAGCCTCGCCCTTCACTGCCCTTTCCTGGCCTGGGCCCTCCTGTTGGTCCCTAGCCTGGGCTCCTTTCTGTAATCCTGGCATGCACCCCAACACACCATTCCTCTGGCCTTTCACGCTATACCCTCGTTCATCTCTCCTGTTTTCCCTAGGCCAATTTTCAATATACCTTTCCCAAGGATGCTCACGAGGTCCAGGGGACTGGAACTGGGTGTTTGGACCTGCGGCTTCCCTTTGGGAAAAAGTAGCTTGTGCCTACTTTGGACTCTCTCTGTGCGGCACTGCTCCTTGATCCTGACACAGCAGTGAACCCAGGCCTTGAGCCGTCCTCTCCATGCTCCACCCACTACCCTTGCTTCCCTTTCTCCCCTCCCCAGACCAGTCTGTTTTCATAGGACCCAGGACTGGGTCCTGGTGCTTGGCTCTCAATTCTTTGGCCTGGCTACATGCTGGAGCCCCTGATTGTCCTTCTTGAGGACCCTGTCCCTGTTCCTTGATTTCAGGCCCCTTGCTTGCTCCCCCTCCTGTGCCTCACTTCTGTTCCCCTTTTACTGTGGTATTTTGTCATTGCCAGGACCCTCCCCTTCTCCTGCTTCTCCATAACCATGTCTCCTACAATGGTTGCTGTCTCCCCACTGACACTTCCCTGAATCCTGCACCAAAGGTATCCCTCACATTGCCCCCCTTTGGTCCTGGTCTCTCTGTGAGGTCTACTCACCTGGGGCAGAGGAGTAAAATTAGCTGGCCTCTGGGCCCTGAAGGATCCGTATGGGCAACACAGCACTCCCCCTCGCCTAGGCCCCCTTTGCTGTCCAAATGAGACAACTGGCAGTGGAATTGAGCCTAGTTATGACCTTGCCCTGGGCGATCCCCTCCCTTCCCTCTCATGCCCTCTGGCCTTGCAAATTCCCCAAAACCAACCCAGCCTTTCCTAACCCTGACCCTTCACCCTATAGTCCCCTGGCCTGGCTGCCAGCCTGAGCTCCTTAATCCATTACTCAGGTTGTGTTCCTTTCTGTTTTCTCTTCCTGTAGTGTCTGATCTGGGTGCCCCTTGATTTGGCCCCCAAGCTCACTCCCATCGGTGCACTTTGCACAGCCCTCTGTCTCCTCGTCCTAGCACCAATCCTACCAGTCCTTCCTCTACCACTTTTTCCTGGAGCAGGGGCCTCCTAGTCATTTTGTCCCTAATACCTTTTATTGGGGTCAGTCCCTTACCTGGGCTCCTTGTTTGGGTCCTGGCTTTTGCCCCTCTCTGCTTCACCATGACCCCCCACTGTGCCCTCACATCATACTCCTCCTGATCCCTGTCCCTTGCCAGGCCCTTTGGACTGGTCCCTGACCCTGGATCCTCATCTGAGCCAGGGTGCCTTATGGGAAACAGAACCCTGACCCTCAATGGGGTTACTTGCTCTCCCTAGGTCCTTGGGGCAGTACCAAGAATCCTGACACCTGGCAGTGGCACTGGGCCCTGATCCTTCCTCCCCCCTGCTGTATCCCCTGCTTTCCCTCCCCAGACCTGTCCACTGTCCTGATCCCCATGCTCCAGTGCTGGCCCTTGGCTCTTCATTCCCTGTACTGGCTTCTCTCTTTAGCCTCTGGGTGTCCTTCTTGCTTTGTGTTTCCCTGGGCTTAAACTGTGGGCCTCTCTGAAGCCTCGTCTCAGCTCCCCTTGTATTCCATGCATCTCAGAACCCTATTGCCCAGCCCCACCCTTACCTGCTTTACCCTAGCCTGGGCTATGCTCTATGTTTCTAGCCTGGGCTCCTTTCTGTGGTACTAACCCACACCCCACAAACACCCTTCTTCCAGCACTTCACACTGTGCCTTCCTTTGGCCCTTCTGTTATTCTTGTCCCTGCTGGGCTCCTTTTCCAGATGCCCTTACCAGGATGCTCACCAGAGTCAGGGGATGGAACTAGGATGTTTGGCCATACAGTCTTCCTTTGGGAAAAGTTAGCAATGCCCCTTGCCTGGGGGCTTTGTCCTCCTTCAGCTGTGGGCCCTGCTCATTAATCCTGACACTCTGCAGTGAATCTGGGCCATGAGCACTCCTCTCCTTGCACCACCCATTCCTTATACTCCTCTTTCTCCCCAAATGATGCCACAGCCAGGATAGAGGTGACTCAGCCCTCCAAGCAGGAGACCCCACCCACCTGGGTTTCAAGGGGAGCTCATATACCACCACAGCCAGGGTAGTGGGGATTCGCACCTCCAGTCCCTTATACACTGGCTAACGTGAAATACAAGCTCCCTGCAACACCCAGGTGGGAGAAGTCTCCTCCCTCGAGGGGATAGTCCCCTTTACCATGGCTAGGGATGTATAGGAGCCTCCCCCCCCCCCGCCACCGGACACCTAGGTGAGAGGGGCGATTCCCCTCTACCCTGGCTGATTTTGAATAAGAGTTCTCCCTGACACCCTGGAGGGAGGGGTCTCCTGCCTAGAGGAGCATGTCTTCTCTACCCTGGGTAAGGTGGTATACAAGCTACCCATGACACCCAGGAGGTAGGGGTTTCCTGTCTGGAGTGGAGAGTACCCACTACCCTGGCTGCAGTGGTATAAGAGCTCCCCCACCCTGACACCCTAGTGGGAAGGGTCTCCAGCCTGGAGGGGCAAGTTCCCTCTACCCTGTCTGCAGGGGTATATTAGCTCTCTCCAACAACCAGGTTGGAAGTTTCACCAGCTTGGAGGGGTGAGTCCATGTACCCTGGCTGCAGCATTATAAGAGCTCCCCTTAACACACAGGTGGAATGGATCTCCCACCTCTGTGGCATATACCCTATACCCTGGCTTTGAGGGTATAGGAGTTCCCACTGACACCCTGGTGGGAGGAGTCTCCTGCCTGGAGTGGCAAGTCCTCTCTACCCTGGCTAAGGTGGTATACAAGCTCCCCAAAACACCCAGGTGGTAGGGGTTTCCTTTCTTTAGGGGTGAGTCCCCTCTACCCTGGCTGTAGTGGTATAAGAGCACCCCCTCACACATACATGTTGGAAAGTTCTCCTGGATGGGCAAGTCCCCTCTTCCCTGCCTCTGTGGTATATGAGATACCCTGTCAACCAGGGTTTAGGGGTCTCCTGCCTAGTGTGGCAAGTACCCTCTCTCCTGGCTGCAGTGGTATTTGAGTCCCCACCCAATAGCAAGATGGGAGGTGTCTCCTGCCTGGACAAGCTAGTACCCTCCACCCTGGGTAATGCAGTATACAAGCTGCTGGACACCCATGAGGGAGGGATCTCCCTCTAAGAGGTGAGAATTCACCTATACACTGGCTAAGGTGGTCTACAAGGTCCCTGTGACACGCAAGTGGGAGAGGTCTTCAGACTAAGGGATGACTCCCCTTTTCCCTGGATGAAGTGGTATACCAGCTTTCCCTGACAGCCAGGTGGGAGGGGTCTCCCACCTGGAGGCATGAGTTCCCTCTACACTGGCTATGGTAGTTAAGGAGCTCCCCAGGACACCGAGGTGGGAGGGTCTCTGGCCTGGACAGGCGAGTCTCCTCTACCCTGCCTGTGGATGTATAGGAGAACCCCCAACCAATATCTAGATGGGAGGGGTCTCCCATATGGAGGGGCAAGTCCCCTACTCTGGCTGCAGTGGTATTAGAGCTCCCCCTGAAAAACTGGTGAGATATGTCTCCCACCTGGAGGGGCAATTCCCCTATACCCTGGCTGCTGTGGTATAGAAGTTTCCCTGCACCCAATTGGGAGGTGTCTCCTGCCAGGAGGCTAAAATCCTCTCTACCCTGCTGCAGCAGTATTGGAGCTTCCCAGGACACATAGGTGGGAGGGGTCTCTTGCCTTGAGGGCGAGTACCCTCTCTCCTGGCTGGGGCAGTATATGAGCTCCCTGCATCACCCAGGTGGGAGGGGTCCCTGACTGGAGGGGCAAGTCCCTGGTACCCTGGTTGCTGTGGTATATGAGCCCCCTCCATACCCAGGTGGAGGGGCAAGTCTCCTCTACCCTGGCTGCTGCATTAATTAAGCTCCTCCCGGACACCCAGGAGGGAGGGGTCTTCTGATTGGAGAGGCTTGTCCCCACTACCCTGGCTCTGGAGTTATAGGAGCCCACCCAGACACCCAGGTGAGAGCGGTCTTGCATCTGGAAGTGCCAGTCCCCTCTACCCGGTCTAAGGGGGTATAGGAGTTACTCCTGTTCTCAAGTGGAAGGTGTTTCTCACCTGGAGATATGAGTTGCCTCTACCCTGGATGCTGGGGTATACAAGCTCCACCTTACACCCAGGTGGGAGGGGTCTCCAGTCTGGAGTTGTGAGTCCCTACTACCCTGGCTGCAGCATTATAGGAGCTCCTCCCTGCCACACCCAGGTGGGAGGGTATTTTGCCTGAAAGGTCTAGTTGCCTCAACCCTGGTTGCGGGGGTATAAGAGCCCCCTCCTACCTCCAGAAGGTAGGGGTCTCCTGCCTGGAGAGGCAAGTCGCTGCTACCCCAGCTGCAGCTGTATACGAATCCCCCTTCTGCAGACACCCTTGTGGGGAGGTCATCCTCCTGGATGGGTGAGTCCCCTCTACCCTGGCTCAGGCGTTATAGAAGTTACCCCCATTCCAAGGTGGGAGGTGTCTCTTGCCTGGAGGTGCAAGTCACCTCTAACCTGGCTGCTGAGGTTTATCTCTCCTGGTGAAATCCAGTTTGAAGTGTTCTCCAAGCTAGAGAGGAGACTCCCCTCTACCCTAGTGAGGCGGGGTACCAACTCTCCCAGACATCTAGGTGGGAGGGGACTTCTGCTTGGAAGGGCGAGTCCCCTCTATTCTGGCTGCTGCGGTATACTAGTTCCCCTCCATACCAAGATGAGAGCCATCTCTCCCCTGGAGGGTCGAGTCCCATCTGCCTTGGCTGCAGTGGTATACTAGATTTCCCTGATATCCAGGTTGGATGGGTCTCTCACCTGGAGGTATGAGTTCCTTCTAACCTGGCTGGGGAAGAAAAGGATCTCCCCAGGACACCCATGGGGGAGGTTATTAGGTCTGGAGATGCAAGTCCCCTCTACCTAGGCTGCAGTGGTATAGGAGCTCCCCACTACATCCAGGTGAAAGGGGTCTGCAGCCTAGAGTGGCAAGTCCCCTCTACTCTGTCTCTGGAAATATATGAACACCCCTGAAAACTGGGTGGATGGGATATTCCACTTGGAGGGTTGAGTCTCCTCCCCTGGCTTTGGCGGCATAGGATCTTCCCCGACACCCAGGTTATGGAGTCTACCCTTGAATGGGCGAGTCCCCTCTACACTGGCTGCTGAGGTATATGAGCTCTCCTTGACACCCAGGTGGGAGTGGTCTCCTTCCTGGAAGGGAGAGTCCCCACTACCCTGGCTTCAGGGGTATAGGAGCTCCACCCCCCACACCCAAGTGAGAGGGGTCTCACGCCTGGAAGGGCCAGTCCAATTTACCTGTCTGTGGTAGTATATGAGATCCCCCTTAAACACACGTGGGAAGGGTCCATTGACTGGAGCAAGGAGTCCCCACTACACCGGTTGCAGAGGTATACAAGCTCCGCCAGACACCCAGGTGGGAGGAGTCTCCCACAGGAGGGGCAAATCCCCTCTGTGCTAACTGTGGCAGTATATGACCTCCCACTGACATCCTGGTGGGAGGGATCTCCAGCAAAGAGGAACAAGTATTTTCTACCCTGGCTGTGGTGGTATATGTGCTTCTGATGACACCCAGTTTGGAGGGGTCTCCCGCCTGAATGGGCAAGTCTATTCTACCCTAGCTAAGGTGGTATAAAAGTTCCCTGCAACACGCAGGTGGGAGGACTCTCCTGCCTGGAGGAGTGAGTCCCGTCTTTTCTGGATGCTGTGGTATAGGAGCTCCCACACACACACCCAGGTGGGATGGTCTCAAGCCTGAAGGCGCGAGTCCCCTCAACTCTAGCTGAGGGGGTATAAGAGCCCCCTTCTACCCCCAGGAGGGAGTGGACTCCCGCCTGGAGAGGTGAGTCACTATTAAACCAACTGCAGCTGTATAAGAACCACCCCTCAACTGACACCCATGTGGGAGGGTTTTCAGCCTGGAGGGGTTAACCCCCTCTACCCAGACTTAGGCAGTATAGGAGATTCTCCCATTCCCAGGAGGGAGGTGTATCTCACCTGAAGGTGCCAGTCACCTGTACCCTGGCTGCTTGCGTATATGAGCTCCACCTAGCACCCAGTTGGAGAGGGTCTTCCGCAAAGAGGGGGAAGTCCACACTACTCTGGCTGTAGTGGAGGTTGGGTGATTGGTGGGCTGCAGGACCCATTTGAGGATCCTAGGCTAAAGCAAAGCAGAGGTAGCAGAAGCTCCGGGCAGTGCCAGGATACCACAGGCTGAGGGGAGAAGAGGGGAGGCACAGGAGAGGACTGGCAAAAGGGGCCTGACACCAAGGGACAGGGACAGGGTACTCAAGAAGTGTGGCCAGGGGTTCAAGCAAGGAGCCAAGCCAAGTAATGGAGAGCCAAGTGCTAGCACCTGAGCCTGGGGGAATTAAAAGTAACATGGATAGAGAGGGACAGGAGGGGAGAAAAGTAGAGGTTGGAATAGCGGGAGAAGGGCTCAAGGCCCTGGTCCACTGCAGGGTGTCAGGGGTCTGAAAGCAGGGTGCAGGCTGAGGGAGGTGAAAGTGTCCAGGCAAGGGGCAGGGCTACCTTTTCCCAAAGGGAACCCCCAGGGCCAAAAGGCCAGGCCAAATCGACACACCCAGGTGAGCATCCTGGGAAGGGGATCAGGTAAGTGGGTGTGGCAGAGACAGAAAGACCTGGAGGGCCAAAGGAAGGCATAGCCTGAAGGGATGCAGGACAGGTGTGGGTGGGCTGGTGGTCAGGACCCCAGCAAGGAGCCCAGGAAGGCACCTCTAGGAGGGCCCATTCCATAGGAGAAAAGGGAACACCAGGCCGGCGAGGTAGGGCTGCACTAGGGTACTGAGGTACAGGAAAGCCAAGGAGAACAGGGAAGAGGCCCCAGCGAGGGGCCCAGGAAAGCAGTGAGCCATAAAGGCCACCAGAGGCTCAAGCAAGGATCCAGGACTGGGAACAGAGAGGCAAGGGCCAGGGCTTGGGCAGGGGCTCAGGACACTGGACAAGATGTGGGAGGGAAGGCATGGAATCCAGCAGGGGGCAGTCATGCTCCATCTTAAGGGCCACCTACAGGTGTCAGGGTTCCTGGTGGAGGACGAAGTACCAAGGGAGAGGAAGGGGCAAAGGTGAGGGGCAGAGCTCTGTTTTGCATAAGGTGCCCTGGCACATATTTGAATCGAGTGCTAGGGACCTGGCAAGGGAGGCCAGACAAGGGAAAGGGGTAAGGAGGAGGGGGATAAAAGGGCATGGTGGTGGGTCATGGTGGATGCACTGTAGGGCCAGGTAGCCATGACCCAAGACAGGCTAAATGCAAGGGACCCACCCAATAGATTGTGATGAGGGGCCCAAGGAGTAGGAGAACTGCAAGTGCCAGGAAAAAGCGCAATGGGAAGGGAGTTGGGGGCTGCATGTGGACCAGGAGTAAGAGGGAAGTGCAAGGGGCACCTATGTGAGCCTGCTGGGGGGCCCAAGTAAGGGGCATCCAGGTCAGACCCAACAGAATGAGACTCCATGCTATGTCAAGGGACATGAAGAACCCTGTCAGGGGCCTAGGCAAGAGCCTAGGCCCAGAGACTGGAGAACAAAGTGTCAGGGTTAGGGAGGGCTGGGTTGGGGTAGGGGCAGCAAGTAAGGCCAGATGGAAGGGGAAGGAATGGAGGAGATTGCTCGGTGCTGGGTTGGAGCAAGTCCCATGTTAACTGCCAGGCCATAAGGTACAGGTGGTGAAGGGGACTCCGGTGAGTCTCAGGGTTGTGCTTCCCATAGGGAAAATTCAGGGTGCAGAGTACAGCCAAATCCACTCTTCTGCCCCAGGTGAGTAGATCCTCAGAGAGTGTCCTGGAACAATGAGTGGCAAAAGAGTATACTGTGAGGGGATACCTGGTGTGCTTAGGTTCGGGGGGGGGGTCGGTGGGCTACAGGACCAATTTGAGGAGTGTAGGCTAGAGCAAAGCAGGGTATTAGAGGCTCTTGGCAGTGCAAGGATACCATAGCCTGAGGGGAACAGAGGGGAGCCACAGGAGGGGGGCAGCAAAAGGGGCATGAAACCAAGGGACAGAGTCCTCAAGAAGGGCAGCTGGGGCCTCAATCAAGTAGCCAGGCCCAATATTGCAAAGCCAAGTGCTAGCACCTGGGCCTGGGTGAATGAAAAGAAACATGGATAGGGAGGGACAGGAAGGGAGAAAGGGGAGCAGTTGGCAAAGGAGGACAAGGGTCAAGGCCCGGATCCATTGCAGGGTGTCAGGGGTCCAGAGCAGTATCCGGGCTGAGGGGGCCAAAGGGCCCGGACAAGGGTCATGGCTTCATTTTCCCAAAGGGAGCTCCCATGGACAACAGAACAGAACAAGTCACCTGGCCAGGGTGAGAATCCTGTTAAGGGGTTGAGGAAAGAGGTTGAGGCAGAGACAGTAAAGACTGGAGGGCAGAAGAAGTGCACATCCCGAAGGGATGCAGGATGGGTGTGGGTGAGCTGGGGGTCAGAACCCCAGAAAGGAGCCCAGAAAGGGACCCAGAGGAGGGCCCAGGCCAGGGAGACCAGGGAACACCTGGCCGTGAAGGCAGGGCTGCACTAGGGTACTGAGGTATTGCCGCAGTCTGGCTGCAGCAAAATAACCGGGGGGTGACGAACAACTTGTGTACGTTGATACAGCAGGAGTGGAAGCCATTTATTGCAGGACAGGAGCAGTATTCATACATTCCACACAGCTTATCTAATTAGCATAAACTAGATACATCAGTCAACCAATAAGGAATCTCCACACTTAATAGCTCACTGGTGTTACTTCACAAACCACTCCCTCTGGCATTTTGCCAGGCACCATCCAGACTTGTTTACAGACTCTAACATTTCTCTGGCAAAATGCCAGGAGCCATCCTGACTTGTTTACAGACTCTAACATTTCCCCCTTTTGTTTGATTTAAATAATGACCATAGTGGTTTTTACAGAAACACCATAAATAACCTGCTACAAACAGAAAGGGAGGATACAAAATGCCACAATACCAAGCCACTTGATGCCTCCATGCAAGAAGCCCTTGGAAAAATTATACCAGCAATGACACCATTTGCAAAGATACTGAGTTACAATTTGTTGTAGATTACAGTTTGTTGTCTCAGTCTAGGTAAAGCAGCATCTCAATAGATTAACTCACAGTCCAGGTAAATCACAGTCCAGGTAAATTCTGCAGGCAGCTAGCTTAAATCACAGTCCAGGTAAGTTCTGCAGGCAGCTAGCCTAAGCTGTAGCAGCAGAAACAGCAACAGCTCCAAAGTCTCGTCCGTTTCTCAGCCGAAGTTTTGTCCGGTTCTCAGCAACACTGGAAATTCTTCCATCTTTGTCTTCATTGGCACTGGGACGAAGGCAGGAACTCGGGATGGCTAAAGAAAATCCTGTAGTATTTCACTAAGAAAACAACCTTGTGAACAATTTAGTACATTATATCAAGGTCTTTTTTTTTTTTTACATTTGAAATAAGCCTTAATATAGTGTTCATTACTCATTAGCTTCCAGGTGTGGGAGAACCATTGTAGCTTAGCTATTGGCATTGAAAATGACCAAACATCAGGGACGCCAGTAGCGTCTTCTGCCGGCTGTAGCGTCCTGGGCAGCCCCAGATGGCCCTGGGGAGTGTCCTGGACTCAAAGAGCCTGCAAGACTGTGCCTCCAGGTCAGGTCTGGATTTGGGCTCTCGCAGTGGTGTCCTGCTCCCAGGGCGGGGGGCGGGGAAGAGCCGGCTGCCGCTGCTTGGAAACTCCTTGCTGTGCCATGATTGGCTCGTGCATGTGGCAGCCACCAAGCGGCTTTACACACCCTCAGGTAATGAAAAGTATTCAGTAACAGACTTTTGCTGCAACTTTTTCCTGATAATCCTTCCTCCTCTGAACTTTTTTCTTCTTTCTGACTAGAGTTCTTGGGCTTTTATCAACACATGCCCTAACTATTCTTGGTTCCACTGGGGTGCCTCCTTCCCTTAGTAATTTATTTCTCACCCCTTCCATATTTTAATCATAAAGACAATACAATACACTGAGACAAAACAAGACACAAACATACTGTATCAATCTTCTCCATTTTCTCAAAATGGCCATTTTTCCTCTCGCCCTATCTGCCTAGGGATGAGAAAATTTGTTCCCGTCCTATCTATGGACGGGCAGCTTTTTTTTTTTTTTTTCATCACTTACCCCCGAGTGTCCCGGGGCTCCCCATAACGGGCCACCATCTGCCGCAGCCCCGCTGGCTGGGCAAAATATCCGGGGGATGACGAACAACTTGTGTATGTTGATACAGCAGGAGTGGAAGCCGTTTATTGCAGGACAGGAACAGTATTCATACATTCCACACAGCTTATCTAATTAGCATAATCTAGATACATCAGTCAACCAATAAGGAATCTCCACACTTAATGGCTCGCTGGTGTTACTTCACAAACCACTCCCTCTGGCATTTTGCCAGGCACCATCCAGACTTGTTTACAGACTCTAACATTTCTCTGGCAAAATGCCAGGAGCCATCCTGACTTGTTTACAGACTCTAACAAGGTATTGCAAAGCCAAGGAGAACAAGGAAGAAGCCCCAGCAGGGGCCCTCAGAAAATGCCCAGAAAAGCAGTGAGAAAGAAGGGCCACCAGTGGCTCAAGCAAATAGCCAGGCCTGGGAACAGAGAGCCAAGGGCCAGGGCTTGGGCAGAAGCTCAGGACACTAGACAAGATTTTGGAGGGAAGGCAGGGGATCCAGCAGGGGGAAGTCAGGCTCCAGGCCCAGGGCCACCTCCAGGTTTCAGTGTTCCTGGTGGAGGACCAAGCACCAGGGAGAGCAAGGGGCCTAGGCGAGGAGCACAGCTCTGTTTTGCATAAGGTGCCCTGGCTCATATTTGAATTGAGGGCCAGAAACCTAGCAAGGGAGCCCAGACAAGGGAAGGGGGCCAGGAGGTGGGGAATGAAAGGGCATAGCGGGGTTTGTGATGGATGCACTGTAAGGCTATATCCATAACCCTAGACAGGCCCCAGGAAAGGGACCCACACAACTGATTGTGATGTGGGACCCAAGGAACAGGAGACCTGTAAGCTCCAGGAAAAAGTGCAATGGGAAGTGAGGTAGAGGCTGCCTGTGGACCAAGAGACAGAGGGAAGCACAAGGGGCACTTAAGTGAGCCCTTTGGGGGGCCCAAGTTTGGGGCCCCCAGGTCAGACACAACATGAGGAGATTCCATGCTATGTCAAGGGATATGAGGAAAAAGGTCAGGGGCCTAGGTGAGCGCCAAGCCCCAGAGAATGTATCACAAATGGTCAGGGTTAGGGAGGGATGGGTTGGGGTAGGGGCAGCATGCAAGGCCAGAAGGCTGGGGAAGGAACGGAAGAGATCACTCACAGCTGGATGGAGGAAGTCCCATGTTAACTGCCAGGCCTCAAGGTACAGGCAGTGAAGGGGACTCAAGTGACTGGTAGGGCTGTGTTTCTTATAGGGAGGATTCAGGGTGCAGAGACCAGTGAAATCTGCTCCTCTGCCCCAGGTGAGTAGATCTTCAGAGAGGGATCTGGACCAATGAAGGGCAAAAGAGGGTAATGTGAGGGGATACCTGGGTGTGAGGAGTATGGTGGGGCAGTGGGCTGCAGAACCCATTTGAAGAGCATAGTCTAGAGGATATCAGGCATAGCAGAGGCTCCAGGAAGTGCCTGGATATTAAAGCCTGATGGGAACAGAGGGGAGGTACAGAGGGGGCTGGCAAAAGAGGCCTGAAACCAAGGGACAAGGACAGGGTCCTGTAGAAAGGCGGTTAGGAGCTCAAGCAAGGAGCCAAGCCCAGTAATTGAGAGCCAAGTGCAAGGACCTGGGCCTGGGTGAATGAAAAGAAACATGGATAGGGAGGGGCAGGAGGGGAGAAATGAAAGCAGCTGGCAAAGCTGATGAGGGGCTCAAGGCACGCGTCCACTGCAGGTGTGAGGAGTCCGAAGCAGGGCCCGGGCTGAGGGAGGCCAAAGGGTCCAGACAAGGGTCAGGGCTAAGTTTTCCCAAAGAGAGCTCTCAGAGCCAAGTGGCCAGGCCAATTTGCCTGTCCCAGGTGAGCATCCTGGTAAGGAGATCAGGAAAGTGGGCGTGGCAGAGACAGAAAGACTGGAGGGCCAAAGGAGGTCACAGCCTGAAGAACCGCCAGATGAGTGTGGGTGTTCTGGGGGTCAAGACCCCAGCCAGTAGCCCAGGAAGGGAACTAAAGGAGGGTCCAGGCCAGGGGATAGCAGGGAACACAGGGCCAAAAAGGCAGGGCTGCACTAGGGTACTTAGGTACAGGAAAGCCAAGGGGAGCAGGGAAGCAGCCCCAAGGAGGGGCCCTCAGACAATGCCCAGAAAAGCAATGAGCAAGAAGGACCACCAGAGACTCAAGTCAGGAGACAGGCCTGGGAACAGAGAGCCAAGGGCCAAAGTTTGGGCAGGGGTTCAGGACACTGGACAAGATTTGGGAGGGAAGGCAGGGGATCCAGCAGGGGGCAGTCAAGCTCCAGGACCAGGGCGAACTCCAGGAATCAGGGTTCCTGGTGATGGACAAATTACCCAGGAAGAGAAAGGGGACCATGCAAGGGTCAGAGCTCTGTTTTGCATGATGTGCCCTGGCTCATATTTGAATCCAGGGCCATGGACCTGGCAAGGGATGCCAGACAAAGGAAGGAGGCCAGGAGGAGGGGGATGAAATGGCATGGTGATGGGTCATGGTGGATGCACTGTAGGACAAGAGCCATAACCCCAGGCAGGCCCCAGGCAAGGGAAACACCCAACAGATTGTGATGAGGGACCTAAGATGTAGGAGACCTGCAAGTGCCAGGAAAAAGCACAATGGGAAGGGAGGTATGAGCTGTGTGAGGACCACAAGGGGTACCTAGGTGACTCTGCTGGGGGGCTCAGGAAGGGGCCTCCAAGTCAGACCCAACAGAATGAGAACCCATGCTATGTCAAGGGACATGAGGAACACTGTCAGGGGCCTAGGCAAGCGCCCAGGCCTGGACATTGGAGCATAAAGGGTCAGGGTTAGGGAAGGCTGGGTTTGGGTAGGGGCAGCATGCAAGTCCAGAGGGCATTAGAAAGAAGAGAGGAAATCCCTCAGTGCTGGGTTGGAGCAAGTCCCATGTTAACTGCCAGGCCATAAGGTACAGGCTGTGAAGGGGACTCAGGTGACTGGCAGAGCTGTGCTTCCCATAGGGAGCATTCAGGGTGCAGGGTGCAGACAAATCTGCTCCTCTGCCCCAGGTGAGTAGATCCTCAGGGAGGGTCCTGGAACAATGAGTGGCAAATGAGAGTACTGTGAGGGGACACCTGGTGTGCTTAGATTGGGGGGGGGTCGGTGAGCTACAGGACCCATTTGAGGAGCCTAGTCTGTAGCAAAGCAGGGGTAGCAGAGGCTCCGGACAGTTCCAGGATACCACAACTTGAGGAGAGCAGAGGGGAGACACAGAAGGGGCCTGGCAAAAGGGGCCTGAAATCAAGGAACAGTTACAGGATCTTCTAAAAGCCCCTTGGCCAGTGGTTCAATCAAGGAGTCGGGCCTAGTAATGGAGAGCCAAGTGATACCACCTGGGCTGGGGTGAAAGAAAAGAAACATGGATATTGCAGGGCGAGATGGGAGAGGAGGGAGTGGCTAGCATAGGGGGAGAAGGGCTCAAGGCCAAGGTTGACTGGGGGGTATCAGGGGTCTGGAGCAGTGCCCGGGATTGAGGGAGGTCAAAAGGCCCAGACTAGGGGCAGAGCCATGTTTTCCCAAAGGGATCCCCCAGGGCCAAGAGGCCAGGCCAAGTCGCCTGTCCCAGGTGAGCATCCTGGGAAGGGGATCAGGAAAACAAGCGTGGCAGAGACAGACAGTACTGGAGAGCCTAAGAAGGTCACAGCCTGTGGGCTTCAGGACTGGGGTGTGGGTGGATTGGGTTAAGGAACCCATCAAGGAGTCCAGGAAGGGAACTAGAGGAAGGCCCAGGCCAGGGGAAAGTAGGTAACACTGGGCCGGGAAGGCAGGGCTACACTTGTGTACTGAGGTACAGGAAAGCAAAGGGGAGAAGGGAAGTGGCCCCAGTGAGGGGCCTTCAGATAATGCCAGAAAAGCAGTGAGCAAGGAGGGCCACCAGAGACTCAAGTGAGGAGCCAGGCCTGGGAACAGAGAGCCAAGGGCCAGGGCTTGGGCAGGGATTCTGGATACTGGACAAGATTTGGGAAGGAAGGCAGGGGATCCAGCAGGGGGTAGTCAGGCTCCAGGACCAGAGCCACCTGCAAGTGTCACGGTTCCTGGTGGAGTACCAAGCACCCAGGGAGAGCAAGAGTCCCTGGTGAGTGTCAGAGCTCAGTTTCTCATAGGGTACCCTGGCTCATATTTGAATCCAGGTCCAGGTACCTGGCAACGGAGGCCAGACAAGGGAAGGGAGCCAGGATGAGGGGGATGAAAAGGCACGTTGGGGGTCATTGTGTGTGCACTATAGGGTGAGAGCCATGACCCTCGACAGGCCCCCAGGCAAGGGACCCAACCAACCAATTGTAATGAGGGAACCAAGGAGCAGGAGACCTGCAAGAGCCAGAAAAAAGCACAATGGGAAGGGAGCTATGGGCTGCGTTAGGACCAGGAGTCAGAGGGAAGCTCAAGGGGCACCTTGGTGAGCCTGCAGAGGGGCACACGAAATGGGCCTCAAGGTAAGACCCAACAGGAGGAGACTCCATGCTATGTCAAGGGACATGAGGAACATTGTCAGGTGCTTAGGTGAGAACCCAGGCCTGGAGACTGGAGCACAAAGGGTCAGGGTTAGGGAGGGCTGGGTTGTGGTAGGGGCAGCATGCAAGGCCAGAGGGCAGGGGAACAAAGGGAGGAGATCGCTCAGGGATGGGTTGGAACAAGTCCCATTTTAACTACCAGGCCACAAGGTACAGGTCATTAAGGAGACTCAGGTGACTGGCAGGGCTGTGCTTCCAATAAAGATCATTCAGGGTGCAGAGTGCAACAAAATTCACTCCTCTGTTTCAGGTGAGTAGATCCTCATAGAGGAAACTGGATCAATGAGGGGCAAAAGAGTGTACTGTAAGGGGATACCTGGTGTGAGGAAGTTGTTGGGGGGGTCAGTGGGCTGCAGGACCCATTTAAGGAGCCTAGGCTAGAGTGAAGCAGGGGTAACAGAGGCTCAGGGCAGTGCCAGGATAATACATCCTAAAGGGAACAGAGGGAGGCACAGGAGGGGGCTGGCAATCTGTGCCTGAAACCAAGGAACAGGGAAAGGGTCCTCAAGAATGGTGGCAAGGGGCTCAATCAGGGAGCCAGGCCTAGTAATTGAGAGCCAAGTGCTAGCACCTGGGCTTGGGCAAATGGAAAGAAACATGGGTAATGCAGGACAGGAAGGGAAAAACGGGAGTGGCAGGCACAGAGGGAGAAGGGCTCAAGGTCTGGGTTCACTTCAGGGTATCAGGGGACCGGAGCAAGGTCCAGGTTGAGGGAGGCCAAAGGGCCCAGGAAAGTGACAGGGCTATGTTTTCGCAAATGGAGCCCCCAGGGCCAGGCCAAGTCGCCTGGCCCATGGGAGCATCCTGGGAAGGGATTCGGGAAAGTGAGCATGGCAGAAACAGAAAGGACTGGAGGGCCCAAGGAAGGCACAGCCTTAAGAGCCTCAGGACAGGTGTGAGTGGACTGGGGGTCAGGACCCCAGCAAGGAGACCAGGAAGGGAACTAAAGGAGGGCCCAGGCCAGTGGTGATCAGGAAATGGAAGGCTGGGAATGCAGGGCTGCATTAGGGTACTGAGGTACAGGAAAGCCAAGGGGAACTGGGAAGCAGCCCCAGCAAGGGGCCTTCAGAAAATGCCCAGAAAAGCAGTGAGCAAGAAGTGCCACCAGAGGCTCAAGCAAAGAGCCAGGCCAGGGAACAGAGAGCCAAGGGTCAAATTTTGGGCAGGGGCTCAGGACACTGGACAAGATTTGGGAGGGAAGGCAGGTGATCCAGAAGGGGGCAGTCAAGCTCCAGGACCAGGGCCAACTCCAGATGTCAGGGTTCCTGGTGATGGATCAATTACCCAGGGTGAGAAAGGGGACCATGAGAGGGTCAGAGCTCTGTTTTGCATGATGTGCCCTGGCTCATATTTGAATCCAGGTCCAGGGACCTGGCAAGGGAGGAGAGAAAAGGGAAGGGGGCCAGGAGGAGGAAGGTCATGGTGGGTGCACTCTACAGTGAGAGCCATGACCCAAGGCTGGCCCCAAAGCAAGGGACCCACCCAACAGATTGTGATGAGGGAGTCAAAGAGCAGGAGACCTGCAAGAGCCAGGAAATAGCCCAATGGGGAGAGAGGTAAGTGCTGAGTGAGGACGAGCATACAGAGGGAAGCACAAGGGGCACCTATATGAACCTGCTGCGGGGCCCAAGTGAGGGGCCTCCAGGTAAGACCCAACAGGAGGAATTTCCATGACATGTCAAGGGACATGAGGAACATGGTCAGGGTTCTAGGTGAGAGCCCAGTCCTGGATACTGTAGCACAAAGTGTCAGGGTTAGGGAGGGCTGGTTTAGGGTAGGGGCAGCATGCAAGGACAGAGAGCAGGGGAGGGAAGGGAGGACATCCCTCAAGGCTGGGTTAGAGCAAGTTCTATGTTAACTGTAGGGCCTTAAGAAACAGGTGATGAAGAGGACTCAGGTTACTTGCAGGGCTGTGCTTCTCATAGGGAGCATTTAGGGTTCAGAGACCAGCCAAATCTACTCCTCTACCCCAGGTGAGTAGATCCTCAGAGAGGGACCTGAACCAATGAAGGGCAAAAGAGGGTACTGTGAGAGGATACCTAGCATGCAGATGTTGGGGGGATTCGGTGGACTGCAGGACTCATTTGAGGAGCCTAGACTATAGCAAAGCAGGGTTAGAGGAGTGTCCAGGCAGTGCCTGGTTACCACAGCATGAGGGGATCAGAGGGCAGGCACAGGAGTGTGCTGATAAAAGGGACAGGGACAAGGTCCTTGAGAAGTGTGGCCCAGGGCTCCATCAAGGAGTCAGGTCCAGTAATGGAGAGTCAATGAAAAGAAACATGGATAGGAAGGGGCAGGAGGGGAGAAAGTGGAGCGGCTGGCTCAGGGGGAGAAGTACTCAAAGCCCCAGTCCACTGCAGGGTGTCAGAGTTCAGGAGTAAGGCGCAGGGCGAGGGAAACGAAGATGCCCAGGCAAGGGACAGAGCTACGTTTTCCCAAAGTTCATATCCTCTGGCCCAGGTGAGCATCCTGGGAAGGGGATGAGGAAATCGTGGGTAGCAGACAGAAAGCACAGGAGGGCCAAAGTAGGCAACAACCTGAAGGGCTGCAGGATTGGTGTGGGTGGGCTGGGATCCAGGACCTCAGTAAGGAGCCCAGGCAAAGGACCTAGAGGAGGCCCCAAGCCAGGGGAGAGCAGGGAAACCTAAGATGGGAAGTTGGGCCTTCACTAGGGTACTGTAGTACAAGGAAGCCAAGGGGAGCTGGGAAGTGGCCCCAGAGAGGGGCCCTAAGACAATGCCCAGAAATTCAGTGATCAAGAAGGGCCACCAGAGACTCACACAAGGAGCCAGACCAAGGAACCGAGAGCAAAGGCCAGGGCTTGGGCAGAAGGCTGAGGACAGTTGACAAGATGTGGGAAGGATGGCAGGGGATCCAGCAGAGGGCTAGCAGGCTCTAGGCCCAGGGCCACCTCCATGTTTCAGGGTTCCTGGTGCTGTACAAAGCACCCAGGGAGAGCAAGTGTTATGCTTAAATATGAGAATCCCAAAAGACCACCAGAGACCAAGATCAATGTAAGCAGCAAAGAACTGTTTATTGCAAGCTAGCTCAGTCCTCCCTGCAGAAACAGCAACTGTTGACACTGAGAAGTCTGAGCCCAGGGTTTGCAGCAGTTCCATACACTCTTTGGGGAAGGCAGGGACTTCACATACATCATAGCATTTCTTAGCAAATCATCACACACAGTGGGAAAATCATAAAACAACACTAAAACATGATTAGCACATTCAGTGGCGGGAACAAGTTGGGTATGGGTGATTGGTAACTACAAGAGGGGAATTCATTTGAAATGATTGGTTTAAGCCAAGAGGGGGTGTTCATGCTGAACTACATGGTTTCCCAACAGGTTATCAATGACCATAAACTATTGGGAGGGTCATCTGGCATCCCAGGTATTTCCCTGTCTCATGCTGATTGTTGGCTGCTAGGGGGTTGCTATGGGTCCCCACCTAGCCTGACTGACTCAGGCACCTGGCACAGCAGATCCCTCCTGTTATTTGTAGATAAACTACAGGTTGGGAATATGCTTAGGATTGCTCTGTGGGTCTTTCCAAGGACAAATGTCACAAGGGGACCAGGCGAGGGGCAGAGCATTTTTCCCATAAGATGCCCTGGATAAGAGGAGAATTTAGGGCCAGTGCCCTTGCAAAGAAGGTGAGGAAATGGAAGGGGGCCACAAGTAGGACCATGGGAGGACACAGCAGTGGGTCAGGTTGGGTGAGCATAGCTCTGAAACCCAGGACCCAAGCCTGGCGCCCAGGCAAGGGACCCACCCAATCAATGCTGATAGGGGACCAAAGGAGCAGAAGACCTATGTGCACCAGAAAAATCACGTGGGGAAGGGGAGGAATGCTCTATTAGAGGAACAGGAAAATCCAAGGGACACGTAGGGGAGCAGCTGGCGGGCCCAAGCAAGGCCTCCCAGGTCAGACACAACACGAAGAGACTCCTCGCTATGGCAAGGTCCATGAGGAATGTAATCAGGGGCTCAGACAAACACCCAGACTGGAACGCAAAGGGTCAGGTTTAGAGAGGCCTTGGGTGGGGTAGGGGCAGCATGAAAGGCCAGAGGGCAGGGGAAAGAAGGGAGGAAATCCCTCAGGGCTGCGTTGGAGCACGTTCATGTTAACTGCCAGGCCTTAAGGTTCAGGCAGTGAAGGGGATCCAGGTGAGCTGCAGGGCTGTTTCCCATATGGAGCATTCAGGGCACAGAGGCAAGCCAATTCCACTTCTCTGTCTCAGGTGTGTAGATCCTCAGAGAGTTACCTGGACCAAAGTAGGGGCCAAAGAGGGTAGTGTGAGGGGGTGCCTGGTGTGCAGAATTGGGGATGGGGGAGGCATCGGCCTGCCATGACACATTCAAGCAGCATAGGCTAGGGAGAAGAAATGAAAGCGGAGGGTCCGGACAGTGCGAGGATACCACAGCATGAGGGGATCAGAGGAAAGGCACAAGACAGGGCCAGCAAAAGGGGCCTGAAACCAAGGGACAGGGAAATCTTCCCCAAGAAGTGTGGCCAGGGTCTCAAGTAAGGAGCCAGCCCAGTAATGGAGAGCCAAGTGCTGGCATCTTGTCCTGGGTGAATGAAAAGAAATATGGAGGGGGAGCAGCGTGAGGGGAGAAAGTGGAATGGGTGGCACAGGGAGAAGGGCTCAATGCCCAGCTCCACTGCAGGATGTCAGGTGTTGGGATCTGGGCCCCGGCTGAGGGAGGCCAAAGGGCCAAGGCAAAATGCAGGGCTACATTTTCCAAAAAAGAGCCCCAAGGGCCAAGAGGCCATTTCAAGTTGCCTGGCATAGGTAAGCATCCTGGAAAGAGGTTCAGGAATGTTGGTAAAGATGGTTCCTGGATTGCTTCTTTTTCAGGAGCTCAGGTCCATGACACACTGAATGGCACTCAAACTGTCACCTCCAATCCCTGTGAATGGTGCAAACTTTGAATGGTGCACCTCCAATCCCTGAAGTGGTGCAAACTCTCAGCAAATGAAGAAGTAACAGCCCACTCACCTTGCTCCTCCTTATCCTGTGTTAATCCCATAAATATCAACAGCCTGTTTGTGCTCTCTCTTACTCTTATTCTCTCTCCCTCTCCCTCTCCATCTCCCTCTTCCTCTTCTTCTCCCCCTCTTTTCTCTCTCTCTCTCTCTCTCTCTCTCTCTCTCTCTCTCTCTTCCTCCCTCCCCACTTCTCTTGTGTGACTGGCCACTACAGTTCTGCTAATAAAATCTCGGACAGGTAAATGGTTGTTTTGGCTTGTTGAGTTTATGGAGCTTTTTTACTGTTCTTTACCTTGGTGCCAAAACACAGAACAGGGATCCCCGACACTCAAGGCAGAACCCCGTTCCCAAACTCTGAGCCCAACCATTCCTGTCACAGTCCACTTCTCTGATTGCCTGCCTGATATCCACCACCAGCCTGCAGATTGGTAAATTCCCCATCCCATGAGAGCCTGAACCCTAACTCACCAGAATGAGGGAATTGGCAAATGAGTGTCTGAGAATCCCTCTGGGTGTTTTAGGGGGGGAATGCACTCCACCCAGACCCATCAGGGTTGTGGTGGACCCCGGGTGCTCTGCTAGGACACCGCTGGGAATCAACTGCCTGGGACATAGGATTAATTCTCTCTTTCTAACTCCTCTGTCTCCCTTCACTCTTATCTCCTGTGGACGGGTTAGCAGTAATTGCTACAGCCTGACTCACCTGAGTCAGGAACTCGGTTCCTCCTGGAACTCCGTTCTTCCCATTCCTGACTATTTCATTCCAGTCAAAAAACTTTCCTAATGTCAGGTTGACCGCATCCCCGGCCCTGTTTGGGTCTCACAGATCACACTTCACTGGGGACAACTGGGTAGTGCCCTCTGTATTTCCTTGCAGCGGTCAGTCATTTTGGGGATGCCCAATTGATCCTCCATTTGCCCTGAGCTTCCAGGAGGTTCTTTCTGGCCCAGGTTTTCTCTCTCTCTCTCTCTCTCTCTCTCTCTCTCTCTCTCTCTCTCTCTCTCTCTCTCTCTCTCTCCCCTTGTGGTGCTCTTGGATAATTTGAAAACCCTGAGCCTGGCCCAAATATTAAACTGAAAAGGCTCATAAAACTCTGTACCCAGGAATGGCCTACATACCCCTTAGAAAACCAAAACGTTTGGCCCACATGTGGGTCTCTGGATCCCAATGTACTCCAGGATCTTTTAATTACTGTGACCAATCAAAGAAGTAGTACTAGATTACCTATGTGGAGGCTTTTTCCTTGCTTCGATCTCATCCAAATCTCTGCACCTAATAAAACCTCAACATCTACTCCTTGCTCTCAAACCTCCTTTCTCCTCTTCTCCACCCTCTGCCTCCTCACCTTCTCCTCCTCCTTCCTCTTCTCTTCTCTCCACCTCCACTTTTGATCTGGCTGATAAACCACCTCTATACCACTCTCCCTCACACTAAGCCTCGCTTTCCCCATTTTCACCCCCTCACACTTCCCTGTCTTCTACATCTGTGGTTTCTTCTTCAGACACTTCTCCTCCCCTTCCTCCTGACACTTCCACAGAAACTCCTCCCACTTCCAATCCTTCTGCTCCGGTCACTCCACGTTAGTTTAGTCCACCCACCACCCATTCAGCCACCCATTCATGCACTAATACAGCACCAAACCCACAAGTCACCACATCTCCTCACCTGACTCAAACTTCACATGTTGTGGTCCCCCTTTGGGATGTCGCTGGGATGGATGGGATTTTAAGGGTTTATGTTCCATTTTCTATGCTTGATCTTTCTCAAGTAGAAAAAAAAATGAAATTCTGATCGTACACTGCAACTCTGTCTCTTATATTAAAGGGTTTCAATACTTAACTCAAGCCTATAGCCTCACTTTTCATGCTCTATATATGATTCTGTCCAATATTCTCCTCCCTGAGAAACAGAGAAGGGTCTGGGACCAGGCTAGGGCCTATGCAGACCAGGTCCATCAGACTAATGCACACTATTCCTTAGGGGCCCAGGTGGTTCCAGACCAAGGCCCCCATTGTGATTATAATGACCCCTAAGACCTGGGAGGTAGGGACCACCTTATTACCTGTCTGATAGCTGGCCTAAAGGCAGCAGCACAAAAGGCTACTAACTTTGATAAATTCCAGGAAGTCATCTAGGAGAAAAATGAAAACAGCTCAGCCTTCCTAGATTGACTAACAAAGGCTATCCTTCAGTACACTAATTTGGACCCTGAATCCCCAGATGGGAGGCAACTTCTTATGACCTATTTTTTTCTCACAAATCTACCCCGACATCCAGGCAAAGCTAAAAAAATTAGAGAGTGGACCCTTGACTCCTCAAAAGGAGGTGTTGGCCATGGCCTTCAAGGTCTACCACAACAGAGATGAAAGAGCAAAACGCCAAAAATGCCAGAAGTTGGCTCAGGAGTTACCAACCTATGGAAAGGGGGAGACAACAACCCCCAAAACAAGGACACCCTGGGCCCTGCTTCAAACCTATGGAAACGGGGAGACAACAACCCCCCCCCCCAATGAGAACCCCTGGGCCCTGCTTTACATGTGGTGATGAAGGACATTGGGCTAAGGCTTGCCCTAACTCCAGGGCACCATCCAGACCATGCGCCAGATGCAGACGTCCTGGCCACTGGGGATCGGACGGCCCCAATTCCTGGAGGGGAGCTGATGTCAGTCACTCCGCTAGTGACTTTCTGAGCCTAGCAGCCAAGGATTGGTGGGGCCCTGGGTCTTCTGTCCCAACCAATTGAATCACCAAGCAGGAACCCAGGGTGGTTATCTGAGTGGATGGGCGTCCCATAAACATTTTGGTAGACACCGGGGCCACATTCTTGATTCTGAGAGAGTTTGGGGGAACTACCTATCCCTCTGAATCTCCTATTGTTGGGGTAGGAGGTCAAATCATCATCCCTTGCAGAACTTCTCCCCTCACTTGCTCCTTATCTGAGTTCTCATTTTAACACCCTTTTTTGTTTATACCTCAGTGTTCGGTGCCCTTGCTGGGAAGGGATATATTATCCATCTTGAAGGCCTCCATAAATTTACCCTTATTTTCCTCCCCTACTTTTATCTTCGTCATGGCTTACTACCTGATGAAGAAGAGACTTTAACCCTTTGTGTCTGGTGTGGAGACCTCAACGACCAGCAGAACACACATTTTCCCATCCCCTGTAAAATGGTAGAACCAATTGTATGGGACACTGAAACCATGTTCTCTGCAAACTGCTCTCCCATGGAATTGCATCTTAAAGACCCTAACCACTTCCCAAACCAGGCTCAACACCCACTGCCAACTGCCAGTATTAAGGTCCTAAAGCCAATCATTCAGAGTTTACTAAGAAAGGAGTTCCTTCATCCCATACACTCTCCATTCTATACCCCAATTTTAGCAGTAAAAAAGCCTAATGGAACATATCACTTGGTGAAGAACTTAAGGTTATTAAATTCTTCAACCAGGCTCATACATCCCCTGGTTACATACCCTTAGTCTATCCTTTTGTCCATTTCTGCAAACTCCACCTGTTTTTCGGTTATTTGCAGGGAGCCATTAGCCAAGTAGTTATGACAATTTCCTTGCCAGCATAACCCATGTTGCAGTGACATTGAATGTAGGTGACCTTGCTCAAGGACCAAGGCAGATTAGGGTGTTCCCGGTTTAAGATAATCAGGTTTAGGGCATTCCCGGTTTAGGTTCCAGGTTTAAGGTTTAAGATTATTCCTGCTGGGAATAGGGCATATCCTGCTGCCTGAGTTCCCCTTGAGTTCTCACGGGATTAAGACAGTATTTTTTGGGAGACAGAAGCCCAGTGGAGGTGGATTTGGGCAGAGAACGTGGATTTGGGCAGAGAACGTGGATTTCCCCAGAACGTGTTTGTAGACGGCTGGTGTGAGTTCGGGAATAAAGAGTTTCTGTTTGAATCTACAAGCTGTGTGGTGGCTCGTGATTGTGTGCCCAGAGAGACTGTGGCATTTGGCGGCTCTTACGGGGAACGTCTAAAGCTTGGAGGTAAGTGAAATTGCTCGCCCCTGAGGAAGAGCGAAAGAATGGGTGACCAATTCAAAAAACAATGTGTTATTGTTTTGATTTATCTTGTTTTAGTTTCAAGCTGCCTATCCCTAGAAATTTCTCAGGCAAACTGGAATAAAATGGTTGACTAAAGGTTTGAAGTTTGTCGGCCCTGAGGAAGAGAAAATTGATACAACGATTTTTTATTCTGTTTTTGTTTCATTCAGGTTCGGTTTTGTTTTGTGTTATCTTATTGGGTTGCATTATCTTTATAGTAGATTAGAAATTAGTAAAAAACAAACCAAAAAGATGTTAAGTAAATTGTTAGAGGTTCAGACCATGGAGAAAGACATTTTAGATCAAGCAAAGGAGAAGGTCTCTCGAGCTAGTCAGACAGAGGAAGAAAATTTAAAGGAAAATGGGTTGTTAGGAAAAAGGCCAAAACAGGAGGCTGTTAATAACTCCGTTTTATCACAAGAGGGCGTAATTCAACCAACAGCCCCACCGATGGAGACAGCTGAGTGGCCCTCAAACCCCGTAGTTGATAAATGGGATCCTGAGACAGTACCTCAAAGATTAGCATGCCCTGTACTTGAATAGGCAGGAGGGCAGCGAATTCACCATGCTTTAGATTTTAAAACAGTGAAGCAGTTAAAGGAGGCTGTAACAACCTATGGTCCCCAAGCTCCCTTCACGGTAAGCATGGTCGAGTCTATTACTAACTTGAACATGATGCCAGCAGATTGGGCTAGCATGTGTAAATCTGTACTAAATGGAGGACAATATTTGTTTTGGAAGGTTGCCAATGAGGAATTTTGCGCGGAGACAGCTAGGCGAAATGCAGCAGCCGGTTACCCTCAAAGAAATCTAGATATGTTGTTAGGAAAAGGACCTTATGAGGGTCAGTGGCAACAAATTGAATATGATCCTGCTATATATGCACAAATTGCTGCAGACGCAGTTAGGGCATGGAAGACTTTACAAGGACATGGAGATTTACAAGGTCAGCTATCTAAGGTAATACAGAGAGCTAATGAACCTTATGCTGACTTTGTAGATAGGCTAATTCAAATGGCTGCCAAAATTTTTGGGGATACAGAACAAGCAATGCCATTAATAAAACAACTGGCTTATGACCAAGCAAATCATTGCTGCAAAGAGGTTATTAGACCATGGAGACATGAAGATTTAAACACATATATTAAATTATGTAGAGATATTAATGAACAAGGGCAAGTCTTGGCAGATTCAGTACAACAGGCTTTAGATGCCAGGCCAAAAACATGCTATTATTGTGAACAAACAGGACATTTTAAAAGGAATTGCCCCATAGGAGGAGGGTTTAACAAAAGTAGGTATCAAAGGAATAGAATACCGGGTATTTGCCCATGATGCCATAGAGGGAGACATTGGGCTAATGAATGCCGTTCTCAAACCACCATAGAGGGTACTCCCTTATCAAAAAATGGACAAAGACCAGGTGTTTATCCATGATATCATGGAGAAAGGCATCAGGCTCCATTGCCAAAAAACGGACAGGGGGGCCCAATGCTCCAGGGCCCACAACCACAAATATACGGGGCCGTGGAGGACCCCAGCAACCCCAACAGGGTAGTGCCCAGGACACATTGTCCATTAAATCCCTCATCAGACAAACCTGAGGGAGCGCAAGGTTGGACATCTGCGCCTCTGCCAGAGCAGTATTAACTCCAGAGATGGGAGTTCAAATCATTCCCACAGGAGTAAAAGGACCTCTTCCCCAAGGAACAGTAGGCTTATTATTGGGACGTAGTTCATCTACATTAAAAGGACTTATGATAAGTCCTGGGGTAATTGATCCTGATTATGTAGGTGAAATAAAAATTATAGCTAGTTCTCCAAGAGGTATATCAGTAATTTCAACTGGAGATAGAATAGCACAGTTGTTAATAATACCCAGCCTACATAATAAATTTCCTAGTCATAGTGTAGAAAGAGGTTCCAGGGGATTAGGCTCCACAGGTGTAGATTGGGCTATGTTGTCTTAGATTCTCGCCCAATGCTAAAACTAAATATTCAAGGTCATGAGTTTAATGGGCTACTGGACACAGGACCTGACCTTAGCATCATATCTTGTCAAGAATGGCCAAAACATTGGCCATTACAACAAGCCACTCAAACACTTCGAGGCCTAGGAGTGGCGACTAATCCCCATAGAAGTTCTATGATATTAGATTGGAAGGATCCTGAAGGATGTGAAGGAACTATACAGCCATATGTATTGGATCATCTTCCTATAAATTTATGGGGACGAGATTTCCTAGATCAATTAGGTTTGATGTTAACAAATAACATTAATCCTAATGCTCCCACTACTAGGGCTAGACAAGGCTTTAGGAAAAAAAAAGATTAGGAAAACAAGGGCAAGGTATAGCAGCACCAATAAAAATAGATCAAGAAAAGACAGACATGGGTTGGATTTTCAGAAAGGGCCACTGAGACAATCAAAATTACTTGGAAATCAGAAAGACCAGTGTGGGTTCCTCAGTGGCCCCTGACTAAAGAAAAGATACAAATAGCCCATGATCTGGTCAAACAACAATTAGCAGAAGGACATATACAACCTTCCATATCTCCCCATAATACTCCCATTTTTGTCATCAAAAAGAAATCTGGTAAATGGAGATTATTGCAAGATTTAAGAGCCATTAATAATGAGATGGTTATTATGGTACCTGCTCAATCAGGGATTCCTCAATTGTCTGCTTTGCCAAAAACCTGGCATGTTTTAGCTATAGATATTAAATATTTTTTCTTTTCAATTCCAATTCATCCTGAGGATAGTCCACGTTTTGCATTTACTATCCCTGCATTAAATCATGAAGGTCCTGATCAGAGATATGAATAGAAAGTACTCCCTCAAGGGATGGCTAATAGTCCAACTATGTGTCAAATATATGTTAACAAAGCAATCCAGCCACTTAGAAATCAAAATACTGAACTACAAATATTTCACTATATGGATGATGTATTATTGGCACATAAAGATAAAAACATATTGCTGAAATGTTATGCCACACTTACAAACTTATTAAAAAATTATAATCTAGAGATAGCAATAGATAAAGTACAATTAAATTTTCCAATTAATTATTTAGGAGTTCTATTATCCTCAACCATGGTCCATCCACCAAAAATTCAAATACGAGTAGATCAACTCAAATCACTTAACGACTTTCAAAAGTTATTGGGAGACATAAATTGGATAAGGCCTTCTCTAGGTATACCAACAGGAGAGTTGGGACCTTTATTTGATATTCTAAAAGGTCCATCAGATCCAAATTCACCCCGCATGTTAACTCCTAAAGCAAGAAAGACATTAAAAATTATTGAAACATATATGGAAAATATACATTTGGATAGGATTGATATAAGTTTGCCTTTATTATTTATTGTACTACCAACAAAAAATATTCCTACAGGAGTATTTTGGCAAGAAGGTCCATTATTGTGGATACATTTATCTTATTCTCCTAACACTATTCTTACTAGGTATGCTGAGGCTGTAGGACAATTAATACTCAAAGGAATAAAAGCAGCGAAGGGAGTGTTTGGAATTTATCCTAATAAAATTATTACTCCATATACTATGGATCAAATTGATGAGTTAGCTAATGAGTTAAACACTTGGGCAATAATCATGTGTAAATCTAATGTTACATTTGATAATCATTTACCATCTAATCCTTTGTTGTCTTTTTGGTCTAAGCATCCTGTAGTTTTTTCCTAAAATGACAAGAAAAACACCTATCATGAATGCTCCAAATATATTCACTGATGGGTCTAATAATGGTATAGCAGCAGTAGTTACCCCAGATCGAACTTTTACATTTTTAGTACCCAAACAATCAGCTCAAAAGGTAGAGCTTAATGCAGTTTTACAAGCTTTTGTGATGTTTAAAGATTCTGTATTTAATTTATTTTCTGATAGTCAGTATGTACTTAATGCTATAGTATCTCTTGAAGATGCTGGTAGGATTTCCCCTTCTTCTACTGTTTTCTCTTTGTTTTCCAATATACAAAGTTTAATTGGGACAGAAAAGATCCATTCTGTATAGGACATATTAGGGCACATACAGGATTGCCTGGAGCCCTTAGTTTAGGCAATGATTTAGCAGATAAAACTACACATGACATACATATTTTCTCTACATTTGAAGAAGCTACAAATTTTCATAAAAGGTTTCATGTTAATGCTAATACTTTACAAAAGCATTTTAAAATAACTAAGGAACAAGCCAGACATATAATAAAACAATGTCAAAATCGTGTGACATTTTTACCACAAGTTAATCTTGGAGTCAATTCTAGAGGACTGATACCTAACCATATTTGGCAGATGGATGTCACACACTTGCCAGAATTTGGAAAATTAAAATATTTACATGTTACAGTCGATACTTCTTCCAGAATTTTGATGGGCTCCCTTCATGCCGGAGAAAAATCTAAAGATGTTATATCTCATTGCTTACAAAATTTTGCCACTGTGGGCCTTCCTAAATAGTTAAAAACCGATAATGGTCCTGGCTATACCTCTACCTCTTTTAAACAATTTTGCTCATCATTTGGTATTACTCATATAACAGGAATCCCATACAATCCACAGGGACAAGGCATAGTTGAAAGAGCTCATCAAACTATTAAAACATACTTATTAAAGCAAAAAGAGGGAATTGGAAGGGGGTATATATCCCCCAAAGATAAACTTAAAATAACGCTTTTTACTCTAAACTTTTTAAATTTGGATTCATCAGGACTTAGTGCTGCGGAAAGGCATATGTATCCAAAAAATGTACATAAGCCTAAAGTACTTTGGAAAGCTATTCTAACAGGACAATGGAAAGGTCCTGACCCAGTGATTGTCTGGAGTCGGGGGTCTGTTTGTGTTTTTCCACAGGGAGAACAGCAGCCGATTTGGATTCCAGAGAGATTAACTAAAACAATTTCTACAGATCGAAAAGAAGATGATTTGACTCAAATCCATAACAGCTGATATCCAGAACTCCAGCTTGGCCATTCTTACATCTGTGACAGTGATTAACCAGGATGCTTTTTTCAATAGATATTTTATTATTGCATTTTTTCCACATCATAAGTTTCTATTTTTATTTTTTGAGCTCATACAAACCTAGGTTAATGTTTTTCTGATCAGTTTTATTTTTTGACTGTGGAGTTTTTAAACATTGCAATGGAGATTTCACCTAGGTAAAGCTACAAGGCCTTTACTATTTTCTTATGTGTTGTACATTTGTGTGTGCATTTGTGTTTTATGTTGTATGTCTATATGTGCGTATGTCCATATTTCTTATATGAGGAGCACTCATGAAAAAATGGATCCGAATTATTATAATTATTATTTTTATTCACGTCATTTAAATGGTTTAATTTAAATTAGGTAAACAGCTCTTAAGGATTGTTTTTAAAGGTGGTTAACAGATCTGTTTGTTTACTTTCACCTTTCCTTTTCATTATATTTAATAATTCTTTTCAGGATAATGTCTCTTTAGCATCATTGCCAGAATTCCTATCTTCATCCCAGTGCCGGTGAAGACAAAGATACAACCAGACTACAGCTTCTATGATAGCTATCACAGTAAACTGTATAAACTGATGCATCAATGAATATAACTCAACAAGTAATGCTCAATCAAAGAGTCAACTTACTTTGGGAGGAAACGGATTTTGGGAGGAAATGGAAATATTGATAGATTCCTCCGCTTTGAACTGTTTGCAGAACTTGCCTGGACTATGTAACTATCGTTTGGTGCAGCAAATTGTGGTAATGCTGGCATATCTTTCCTGATGGTGTCACTAGTGATGCAATTTTTATTTCCTTGTCAGCGCACCCCATGTTAATTGTGGTAGTGCTGACATATCTTTGCTGATGGTGTCACCAGTGATGCAATTTTTCCCAAGGAGCCGTCAATTGGCTTGGTGTCGTGGCATTTCTGTATCCTCCTCCCTTCTGCTAGTGATAGTCTAAAATTTGGGGGCCAATGGCTATATGCTGGACCGGTAGTCAGTGACGGGTATGATCCAATTGCAGTGGTATCAACCTAAGACAGGAGGCTGATGCCTAAAGGTCAGTTTTCCGATGACGGGTAAGAACCATATGTTGAATTGGACAACCTACCAGGCACGGTCCTTAAGCCACATTAACCTCACTCCCCCACTAGCACCAAGGACAAATTTGGGGGCCAACAGAGGTGAGGTAAAGAACCTCACCCCCCCACTGGTGCATAGACCTATCCACAAGTATGGCTGTATGCTGGACCGGTAGTCAGTGACGGGTATGATTCAATTGCAGTGGTATTAACCTAAGACAGGAGGCTGACGCCTAAAGGTCAGTTTTCCGATGACGGGTAAGAACCATATGTTGAATTGGACAACCTACCAGGCACGGTCCTTAAGCCACATTGCTTGTTGTTTAATTAATCAGAGGGGGGAGATGCTGGGAGCCATTAGCCAAGTAGGTATGACAATTTCCTTGCCAGCGTACCCCATGTTGCAGTGACATTGAATGTAGGTGACCTTGCTCAAGGACCAAGGCAGATTAGGGTGTTCCCGGTTTAAGATAATTGGGTTTAGGGCGTTCCCGGTTTAGGTTCCAGGTTTAAGGTTTAAGATTATTCCTGCTGGGAATAGGGCGTATCCTGCTGCCTGAGTTCCCCTTGAGTTCTCACAGGATTTAGACAGTATTTTTTGGGAGACAGAAGCCCAGTGGAGGTGGATTTGGGCAGAGAACGTGGATTTGGGCAGAGAACGTGGATTTCCCCAGAACGTGTTTGTAGACGGCTGGTGTGAGTTTAATAAAGAGTTTCTGTTTGAATCTACAAGCTGTGTGGTGGCTCGTGATTGTGTGCCTAGCCAGACTGCGGCATTTGTGCCCAGCCAGACTGCGGCAGTTATTGTTCTTAAAGATGTCTTTTTTAGAATCCACTATCTATCTCTTAACAAGACATATTTGCCTTCACCTGGACTGATCCAGAAACTAGACATTCCTGACAGTTAACCTGGACTGTCCTGCCCCAGGGGTTTCCAGAGAGCCCACATAGTTTTGAAAAAGTCCTTGCTGGAGATCTTGAGGATTTTTTCCTCTGTGCCCTGACTCAACCCTCCTACAATATGTTGATGACCTCCTGCTCTGTAGTCTCTCATTAGAAACCTCAAAGTCTGACACAGCCACCCTTCTGAATTTTCTTGCTCACCAAGGATATAGGGTTTCTCTGCAAAAGGTGCAGCTCTCTCTCTCTCTCTCTCTCTCTCTCTCTCTCTCTCTCTCTCTCTCTCTCTCTCTCTCTCATTGTTTACTTATGGTTCCACATTTCCCCAGGGAAGAAAGCGATCACAACCAATAGAAAAGGCCTTATTGAAAGCCTTCCAATACCAAAAACTAAACAGGAGATTCTCTCATTTCTGGATCTGGCTGGCTATTTTAGGGCATGGGTACCAAATTACTTGCCAGACCATTATATGATCTAGAAAAGGGGAACAAGCATGAGCCCTTGTTACTTTCAGCTGCACCACATTTCAGAACCCTCCAGAAAACACTCTTACAAGCACCGGCTCTACACCTGCAGATGTTAATAGGCCTTTTACTCTCTATGTTCATGAAAACAAAGGGCATGGCTCAGGGGTGCTGGAACAAATAAATGAGCCCACCTTTGCTCTGGTGGCATAGCTTTCGAAACAGTTAGATCCAACTGTCCAGGGATGGGCTCCTTGTCTCAATGCCCTAGTGGCCTCCTATGTTTTATTAAAAGAATCACAAAAGCTTATCTTTGAAGCCCAAATCACTGTCACCTCTCCTCATCACCTCAAGGACTTGCTAAAATACGAAGGATTGCAAACCCTCCCACCCTGTTAAATTCTCTCTTTCTTGGTCTCTTTCCTCTTTGACTCCTAAGTTTTCTTCCAAACCTTCGCCCCTCTAAACATGGCAACTCTGTTACCCATTCAGGCTCAAGGTCAAACACATTCCCCAATACATAAATGCAGGGAAATTCTAGAAAACTTCCTCCCATGCACAACTAATATGACTGAGGGACCTCTAGACCAACCTAGTTCACTGGTTCACTGATGGCAGCTCCTTGATGCATGAGGGTATCAGAAAAGCTGGATATGCAATAGTATCCCTATCATGAGTAATAGAAGCAAATCCCCTGCCTGCAAATGCCACCAACCATCAGGCTGAGCTGCAATGTGAGCCTGTGAATTGGCAGCAGGGAAAAATCTTACACTTTATACTGATTCCAAATAGGTTTTCCACATTCGTTTATTTCATGCAGCAATTTGGAAGGAGAGAGTTCTCCTGAACTCAAAGGGCACATTTATAACCAATTCCACATACATCACCCAGTTACTACAAGCCTCCCAGCTTCCTTAAAAGCTTGGATTTGTCCATTGCAGATCACACCAGAATGACTCCTCCCCAGTCACACAGGGGTATTCAAAAGCAGATCAGGCAGCCAGGTCAGCTGCCCTTTCAGACTCCAAAGGATCTCTCATTGCCACATGCTCTCCATCATTACCCAATAATGAAGACCCACCTAAACATGCCCTCTTTACTTACCACCACTCTTTTTCCACACCAGTCCACATACTCTCAAAGCCTTTCTCCACTCTTTCTTTACTCTGACTCCCCACGATAAAGTGAGATTCCCAGGGGGAGCTGTGATTTGCTGTGATTTGTGATACAGCAAGTCACAGCCTCATGCCAGATATGTAAAAGAGTGAATTCCAATACATATTTAAAACCTGGAACCTTCCCTTCACATCAGGCTAGGGGCCATATTCCCAGGGCAGATTGGTAAATCGAATTTACCAACATGCCCAGAGTAAAAAACTTCAAATACATACTAGTTTTAATAGACACATTCTCAGGTTGGATATAGGCCTTCCCCACCTCAAATAAGTGGGCTACCACAGTTGCTAACATCCTCCTAACTGAAGTAATCCCTCAGTTTTGGATGCCCGCTTCAATCCAATCTGACAGTGGACCTGAGTCTTTCTGCCAAGTAACCCAGAATGTGGCAAAGACATTGTCCATCCTATGGCACTTTCATTGTCCCTATCGCCCCTAAGCCTCAGGTAAGGTTGAGTGAGCCAACCACACAATGAAAGACATTATAATGAAACTATCTTTAGAGACTCTTTTAGGTTAGGTTAAATTCCTCCCTCTTGCCCTACTAAGCCAGACGGCTTTACCAAAAAAGCCATCCCTTGCCTCCACCTTTCAGATAATCTATGGTCGTCCCCTTATCCCCCTGGGAATCTCACAAGAGGCTTGGACCCTCCCCAACAAATATGCTCTTCCTCTTCTCTTCCTTATATGCTTTGAGCTATGGAAGCAACAAGATTTGTTGCTTCTGGAACCAGAGAACTCAGCTTCCTCCTTTCTGCTCAAACCAGGAGAATAGGTCTACTTTTCTTCCCCAAGTAAAGATCCCCCCTAACCCCAATATGGGAAGGACCATTGCAGGTAGTCCTGTGTCCACCCAATGCTGCAAAACTCCAACCAGAAGAAAAGAAACTCACACTCTTGATTCAAATTTCTAGATTAAAACCAGTGGTATGCCCTTCAGTGGACAATCCCACCACAGCTCCCAACCTTGCAGGACCCTCACAATTGCCCAGATTTACCTGTGAGATATCCCCAGATAACCCTCTCAAGGCCCGTTTTTCACAATCAAGTCACACACCAGCCTCCCTTCCATTCTAGAGGAGAAGAACACACATAAGAATGAGCCTCCCGATAGGATCTAGGAACCCACAGCAACACAGTACACCACACCATTATTAGAAAAAAAAGAAAGAAAAGAGCAATTGGCACAACATCCTATTGGGACCTCTTCACAAACCCCGTCAGCTGCTGGATTCTTTCGATATTCTTACCTCTAGTTGGTCTTTTTATTCTGTGCATTCCTTCCTTGAATTTTAAAAATTCCTTCAAGCACAAATTAAAAATATCTCTAACCAAACTTTCAATCAGTTGCTCCTTAGGGATTACCAGCTACTTGCCAATGAGCCAGATGACATGCACACCCAGTCATCCCAAGAAACCTTCACCAAGTGCTGAAAGATGAAGATACCAAATGACAACTCCACCAAAGGGCCATCTCTACCCCACCATGCCAAATAAAATATGCCCTTGGTTTTCAGCTTTTGTTCTAATCTGCTTTATCCTGGGCATAGGCTTTTTTCTACCATCCCTACAGACTGGGCGACATGCCAGAAATTAATGCTGTTTCTTTTCATAGTTGCACGGAACGTTCATGGACTTCTACCGGAGGAAATTCATGCCTTCAGTGCATGGATATGGGGCCTCCTGGCTCTCCTTTTCCAAACAACTGACTTCCCTCCACCCCTCTAAACAACACCTCTACTAAGCAGGAAGTAGCCAGATAGAGTACGGCGCCCACAAACCAAAAAAAAAAAAAAAGGGAGGAATGTGGGTAAAGATGGCGCCTGGAGTGCTTCTCTTCCAAGAGCTCAGGTCCATGATGCACTGAATGCCATGCAGTCACCTCCAATCCCTGTGAATGGTGCAAACTTTGAATGGCGCACCTCCAATCCCTGAAGTGGTGTGAACAGTCAGCCAATGAAGAAGTAACAGCCCACTCACCTTGCTCTTCCTAATCCTGTGTTAAGCCCATAAATATAAACACTCTGTTCGTGCTCTCTCTTACTCTTACTCTTTCTTACTCTCCCTCTCCCTCTTACTCTCCTTCTCTTTTCTCTCTCTCTCTCTCTCTCTCTCTCTCTCTCTCTCCCTCCCTCCCTCCCTCCCTCCCTCCCTCCCTCCTTCTCTTCTTTGACTGGCCACTACAGTCCTGCTAATAAAATCTTGAACAGGTAAACGGTTGTTTTGGCTTGTTGAGTTTCCGGAGCTTTTTCCACTGTTCTTCACAAGGAAAGCATGCATGGCATAAAAAGAAGGACAAGAGGGCAGAAAGGGAGCACAGCCTGAAGGGCCATAAGATGAGTTTGGGTGGGGCTGGGTCCAGTACCCCAACAAGGATCCCATGTAAGGGACCTAGAGGAGGGTCCAGGCAAGGGGAGAGCAGGGAATGCTGGGCTGGGAAGGCACGGCTGCACTAAGGTACTGAGGTACAGGAATGACAAAGGGAGCAGGGAAATGACCCCAGGGAGGGGCCCCCAGATCAAGCCCAGAAAAGCAGTGAGAAAGAAGGGCCACCAGAGGCTCAAGTGTGGAGCCAGGCCAGGGAAATGAGAGACAAGGGGCAGGGCATGGGCAGGGAGCTCAGGACACTGAACAAGATTTGTAGGGAAGGAATGGGATCCAGCAGGGGACAGTCAGGTGCCAGGCCCAGGGTCACCTCCAGGTAGCAGGGTTCCTGGTGGAGGACCAAGCACCCAGGGAGAGCAAGAAGCCCAGGCGATGGGCAGAGCTCTGTTTTCCATTGGGCACCCTGGCTCAGATTTGAATTGAGGGCCAGGTACCTGGCAAAGGAGGCCAGACTAGGGAAGGAGGCAAGGAGGAGGGTGAAGGAGGGCATGATGGAGGGTCATCTTGGTTGCACTGTAGGATGAGAGCCATGACCCATGAAAGGCCCCAGGCAAGGGACCCACCCAACCAATTGTAATGAGGGACCCAAGAAGCAAAACACCTGCAAGTGCCAGGAATAAGCATGATGAGAAGTGAGGTAGGGGCTGCGTGAGGACCAGGAGACAGAGGGTAGCACAAGGGGCAACTAGGTGAGGCTGCTGGGAGGCCCAAGCAAGTGGCTTCCATGTCAGACCCAACACAAAGAGACTCCTTGCTATGCTAAGGGCCATGTGGAATATGGTCAGGGGCTCAGGCAAATGTCCAGTCCAAGGGACTGGAGCACAAATGGTCAGGGTTAGGGAGGGCTGGGTTAATGTTGGGGCACCATGCAAGGGCAGAGGACAGGGTGGGAAGGGAGGGGATTGCTCAGGACTGGGTTGGAGCAAGACCATGTTAACTGCCACGAATCAAGGTTCAGTTGTGAAGGGGACTCAGGCGAATAGCAGGGCTGTGTTTCCCATAGGAAGCATTCAGGGTGCAGAGGCAAGCCAATTCCTCTCCTCCGACCCAGGTGAGTAGATCCTCAGAGAGGGATGTGGAGAAAAAGAGTGTCCAAAGAGGGTACAGTGAGGGGATGCCAGGTATGAGGAAGTGGGGAAGGGTCAGGCTGCCATGACCCATTCGAGCAGCATAGGCTAGGGAGAAGCAATGGAAGCGGAGAATCCAAGCAGTGCTAGAATAACACAGCATGAAGGGAAAAGAGGAAAAACACAAGAGCCGGCCAGCAAAAGGGGCCTGAAACCATTGGACAGGTACAGGACCTCGACAAGGATGGCCAGGGGTTCATGTAAGGAGCCATGCCCAGTAATGGAGAGCCAAGTGCTAGCATGTGTGCCTGGATTAATGAAAAGAAACATGGATAATGAGGGGCGGGATGGGATAAAGGGGAATGGCTGGAACAGTGGAGGAGGGCTCAAGTCCCAGTTCCACTGCAGTGAGCCAGGGTCCAGGAGCAGCGTCTGGGCTGCGAGAGACAAAAGAGCCCAGGCAAGGTGCATGGCTACATTTTCCCAAATTTCATATCCTCTATCCCAGGTGAGCATACTGGGAAGAGGCAGAGACAGAAAGGACAGGAGGGCCAAAGGAGGGCACAGACTGAAAACCTGCAGGATGTGTGTGGGTGGTGTGGGGGCCAGGACCCCACCAAGGAGCCCAGGCAAGGGACCTGGAAGAGGGCCCGGGCCAGGGGAGAGCAGGGAATTCTGGAAAGTTTGTTGGTGGGCCTGCACTAGGGTACTGTATTACAGAGAAGCCAAAGGGAGTTGCGAAGTGGCCCCAAGGAGGGGCCCTTAGACAATGACCAGAAAAGCAATGAGCACAAATGGCCACCAGATGCTCAAGTGAGGAGCCAGGCCAGGGAACTGAGAGCCAAGGGCCAGAGCTTGGGCAGGGGGCTAGGTACAGTGGAATTCATGTGGGAAGGAAGGCGGGGGATCCAGCAGGGGGCAGGGAAAGTGTCCTCAGGCTCTAGGCCTAAGGCTACCTCCAGGTTTCAGGGTTCCTGGTTGAGGGCCAAGCACCCAGGGAAAGTAAGGGGCACAGGCAAAGGGCAGGGGATTTTTTTTTCATAAGGAGCTCTGTATCAGAGGAGAATCTAGGGACAGTGCCCTGGCAAAGGAGATGAGGAAAAGGAAGGGAGTCAGAAGGAGGTCAATGGGAGGGCACTCTAGGGGGTCGGGGTGGATGCATATAGGGGCGAGACCCAGGACCCAAACCAGGGGCCCAGGCAAGGGACCCACCTGATCAATGGTGATGGGGAACCCAAGGAGCAGGAGACCTGCAAAGTCCAGATAAAAGCTTAAGGGGAAGGGGAGGAAGGGGCTGCATGAGGACCAGGAGAAGCCAAGAGGCACCTAGGGGAGCCCACTTGCAGGCCTAAGCAAGGGGCCCCCAGGTAAGACCCAACAGGAAGAGACTCCTTGCTGTGTCAAGGGCCATGAGGAGCATGGTCAGGTGCTCAAGTGAACATTCAGGCCAAGGGACTGGAGCGCAAAGGGTCAGGGTAAGGGAGGGCTGAGTTGCAGTAGGGGTAGCATGCAAGGCCATAGGAGAGGGTAGGGTAGGGAGGGGATCGCTCAGGGCTGGGTTTGAACAAGTCCATGTTAACTGCCAGACCTCAAGTTTTAGGCAGTGAAGGGAACTCAGGCAAGTGGCAGGGCTGTTTCCCACAGGAAATATTCAGGGCACAGAGGTGAGCCAATTCTGCTCCTCTGACCCAGGTGAGTAGATCTTCAGAGAGGGTCATGGACCAAAGGAGAGGCCAAAGAGGGTACTATGAGGGGATACCTGGTGTGTGGAAGTTGAGGCTGGTCAGGCTGCTAGAATCCATTTGAGCAGCATAGGCTATGGAGAATCAGGGGGAGCAGAGTGTCTGGAGAGTGCCAGGATACCACAGCATGAGGGGATCAGAGGGAAGGCACAGGAGGGGGCCAGCAGAAGGGGCCTGAAACTAAGGGACAGGGAAAGAGACATCAAGAAGTATAGCCAGGGTCTCAAGCAAAGAGCTGGGCTGAGTATTGGAAATTCAAGTGCTAGCACCTGGGATGGGTGAATGAAAAGGAACATGGAGGGGGAGCAACAAGAGGGAAGAAAGTGGAGTGCGTGGCATAGGGGGAGGAGGGCTCAAGGCCCAGGTCCACTGCAGGGTGTCAGCGCTCATGATCAGGGGTCCAGCTGAGGGAGGCCAAAGGGCCAAGGTAAGGTGTAGGATTACTTTTTCCCAAAGGGAATCCCCAGGGCCAAGAGGCCAGTCAAGTCCCAGGTGAGCATCTTGAGAAGGGGATCAGTAAAGCGGGTCTGGCAGAGACAGAAATGACAGGAAGCCTGAAGGAGGGCACAGTCTGAAGGCTTGTAGGACAGGTTTGGGTGGGGTGGGGGCCAGGACCCCAGCAACTAGCCAAGGTAATGGACCTAGAGGAGGTCCAAGGCCAAGGCAGAGCAGGGAATGCCGGGCTGGAAAGGCAGGGCTGCACTAGAGTACTGAGGTACAGGAAAGCCAAGGGGAGGAGGGAAGCAGCCCCAGCTAGGGGCCCTCAGAGAATGCCCAGAAATCAGTGAGCATGAATGCCCACTAGAGGCTCAAGCGAGGAGCCACATCATGGAACTGAGAGAAAAGGGCCAGGGTTTGGGCAGGGGGCTCAGGATCCTCGACAAGATTAGGGAAGGAAGGCAGGGGATCCAGAATGGGTCAGTAGGCTCCAGGTCCAGGGCCACCTGCAGGTCTCAGGATTCCTGGTGGAGGACCAAACACCCAGAGCTCTCTTTCCCATAGGTGCCCTGGTTCAGATTTGAATCTGGGGCCAGGGACCTGGCAAGGGAGGCCAGTAAAATAAGGGGTCAAGGAGTAGGGTGAAGGGAGGGCACTACTGGGGATCATGGTGGTTGCACTATAGGGTGGGAGCCATGACCAAAGACAGGCCCCAGGCAAGGGACCCACCCAACCAATTGTGATGAGAGACCCAAGGAACAGAAGACCTCCATTTAAAAAGAAAAAGGAAAAAGCATGAGGGGAAAGAAGGTAGGGCTGCCTGAGGACCAGGAGAGAGAGGGAAGTGCATGGGGCTTCTGGGTGAGCCCGCTGGTGCGCCAAAATAAGAGGCCCCAAGGACAGACCCAACACTAAATGACTCCATGCTATGCCAAGGAACATGAGGAACGTGGTCAGGGGCTCAGGTGAAAGCCCAGGCCCAGAGACTGGAGCACAAACTGTCAGAGTTAGGGAGGGCTGGGTTGGGGTAGGGGCAGCATGCAAGGCCAGAGGGCAGGTGAGGGAAGGGAGGAGATCACTCAGGGCTATATTGGAGAAACTCCCATGTTAACTGCTAGGCCTCAAGGTTAGGTGGTGAAGGGGACTCAGGTGACTGGTAGGTCTGTTTCCTTTAAGAATAATTCAGGGTGCAGATATCAGCCAAATCTGCCCCTCTGCCCCAGGTGAGTACATCCTTAAGAGAGGAACCTAGAAAAATTAGGGGCAAAAAAGGATACTGTGAGGAGATACCTGGCATGCAAACGTTGGGTGGGGTGAGTGGGCTCAGGACCCATTTGAGGAGCCTAGGCTTGAGCAAAGCAGGAGTAGCAGAGAGTCTGGAGAATCACAGCATGAGGTTATCAGAGGGGAGGCACAGGAGGAGGCTGGTAAAAGGATCCTGAAACCAAGGGACAGGGACTTTGTCCTCAAGAAGGGCAGCCAGGAGATCAAGAAAGGAGTCAGGCCCAGGAATGGAGAGTCGTGCTAGCTTCTTGGACTGGGTGAATGAAAAAGGGCATGGTTGTCTGTGGGAGCTCTTATACCTCTGCAGTCTGGGTAGAGTTGACTGGCTCCTGCAGGCAAGAGACCTCTCCCACCTTGGGGTCCAGGCTACCTTGTATTCTGCCTCAGCCCATATAGAGGGGACTCACCCCTAAAGTCATAAAATCACTTCCATCTGGTTGCTCAGTGTGTGTGTGGAGCTTGTGTACAGCTGCAGCCAGGGTATCAGGCACTCGCCCCTCCAGGAAGCATACCCCTTTAACCTGGGTGTCAGACTAGCAGGGACTCACCCCTCCTGGCAAGAGAACCCTCACACATGGGTTCTACAGAGCTGCAGCCAGGGTAACAAGGGTAACAAGGACTGGCTTCTTCAGGTGGGAAACCCCTTTCACCTGGGTGTCTGGGGGTACTCTTATACCTCCGCAGGCAGGGTAGATGGTCTCATGCCACCAGGCAGGAGACACCTCCCAACTGGATGTCGGGGAGCTAATACACAGCCCCAACCAGGGTAGAGGGGACTTGGGCCTCCACTTTGGACACCCCTCCCACCTGAGTGTTGTGGGGCTTTGTATACTGCTTCAGCCAGGATTAGAGGAGACTCACCTCCCCAGGCAAAGACACCTCCAACCTGGGTGAAAAGGGGAGCTCCTATACTACTGCAGCCAGGTTACAGGTGACTGGAACCTCCAGTCAGGAAACCACTCCCACCTGGGTGGCTGAGGGAGATCTTATACCTCCCAGCCAGGATAGTGGGGACTCGCTCCTCTAGGTGGGAGATGCCTCCCACATGGGTGTCCTGGGAGCTCTTATATAGCACCAGCCAAAGTAGAGGGGACTCATCCCTTCAGGTGGAAGACCCCTCCCACCTGGGTGCTGGGGTCTTATATAGCTTGAATACCTCCAAAGCCAGGGTAGAGGGGACTTGCCCCGCTAGCCATGAGACCCCACCCAACTAGGTGTCTGGGGAAGCTTGTATACCTGCACAGCTAGGGTAGAGGGGATTCCCAGGTTTAGGCGGGAGACCCTTCTTACCAGGGTGTCAGGGGGAACTCTTATCCTTCCATAGCCTGGGTAGAGGGGATTCGCCATTCCAGGCAGGATACCTGTCCCACCTGGGGGAGATTTTGTACTGACATAGCTAGAGTAGAGGGGATGTGCCCCTCCAGACGAGAGACCCCTTCCACTTGGGTGTCTAGGGGAGCTCCTATACCTCAATAGGATGGGTAGGGGAAACTTGCCACTTTAGGCTGGAGACCCCTCCCACCTGGGTGCCAGGTGGAGTTAGTCTACTGCGCCAGCCAGAGTAGAGGGAACTCACCCCTCCAAGCAGGAGATCCCGTCCACCTGGGTATAGGTGGAGGATCTCATATACTTCTGTATCCAGGGTAATGGGGACTCGCCCCTCCAGGGAGGAGACCCCTCACCCAGGTGTAGCTGGGAGCTTGTATAACACCTTAGCCAGGGTAAAGGGTATTCGCCCCTCGAAGCAGGAGACTCCTCCCACCTGGGTGTCAGGGCAGCTCATATACTGCAGCATTCAGGGTAGAGGGGACTCACCCCTCTATATTGGAGACCCTTCCCACGTGGGTATGGGCGGGGGCTCATATACAACTATATCAAGAGTAGAGGGGACTTGCCCCTTCTTGCCAGAGACCTGGGGGTCTGGGGGAACTCCTACACCACTACAGCCAGGGTAGAATGGACTTGCCTCTCTAGGTAGGAGAACCCTCGCACCTGGATATCTGGGGGAGGTCCTATAAGGCTGCAGCCTTGGGAGGGGGAACTCAAAGGTCCAGGAAGAACACCCCTTCCACCTGGGCATCCAGGAGAGTTTTTATACCACTGCAGCCAGGGTAGAGCAGACTTGTACTTCCAGTCGGGAGATCCCTCACACCTGGGTGTCAGGTGTAGCTCCAGTATTGCCACAGCCAGGGTAGAGGGAACACACACCTGCAGGCAGAAGACCACTCCCACCTGGATGTACTCCTATACTGCTGAAGCCAGCGTAGGAGGGATTCGCATCTCTAGGTGGGAGACCTCTCCCAACTGGGTGTCCCGGGGAGTCCTTTACCATTGCAGCCGGGGTACAGTGGACTTGCACTTCCAGTAGGGAGACCCCTCCCACATGAGTGTCTGGATGAGCTCCTATAACTCCACAGCCAGAGTAGAGGGGGCTGGTCCCTCCATATGGGAGACCCCTCCCACCTGAGTGTAGGGGGTAACACCTATACCACTGCAGCCAGGGTAGAGGGGACTAGCCTCTCCAGGCCAGAGACCCTACCATCTGGGTGTAAGATGAAGATCCTTTACCACATAATCCAGGGTAGAGGGGACTCACCCCTCCAGGTGAGAGACCCATCCAACGTGGTGTCAGGGAGAGCTAGTATACCACTGCAGTCATGGTAGAGGGGACTCTCCTCTTAAGGCGGGAGACCACTCCCATCTTGGTATGAGGTGGGGAGCTCGTAAACCACAGTATCCCAGAATAGAGGAGACTTGCTCCATCTAAGTCCATACCACCCTAAAAGCCTGATATCATCTGATCTCGGAGGAGACTTGCTCCTCCAAGCAGGAGAGCCCTCCTACCTGTGTGTCTGGGAGAGCTGTTAAACCCCCTCAGCCAGGGTAGAGGGAAGTCACCCTTCTAGGCATGAGACTCCTCCCACCTGGGTGTCAGGGGAAGCTCCTTAACTGCTGCAGCCAGGGTAGAGAGGACTCCCCTCTTCAGGCAGAAGACCCCGCCCACCTGGTTGTCAGGTGGAGCTCATGTACCCCAGCAGCGAGGGTAGAGGCAACTCGCACCTTCAGGAGAGAAACACCTCCCACTTGGGAATGAGAATAACTCCTATACTGCCTTAGCCAGGGTAGAAAGGACTCGCCCCTATAGGAAGAAGAACTCTCCCACCTGGGTGTCAGGTGGAGCTCATATACCACAGCAGCCAGGGTAGAGGAGACTTGCACTTCCAGGTCAGAGACTCCTCCCACCTCGGAATGGGGGTAACTCCTACACCGCCTCAGACAGGGTAGAGGGGACATGCTCCTCTAGGCAGAAGACCCCACCCACATGGGTGTCTGGTGAGAAGGGGATCTTATACACCTGCATCTGCGGTAGCAGCAACTCGCCCATCCAGGCGGGAGACCCCTCCCTTCTGGGTGTAAGAGGGGGCCCTTTTCCCCCCTCAGCCAGAGTTGAGGGGATTCACCCCTTCAGGCGGAAGATGCTCCCACCTGTGTGGGGGTTGGAGTTTGTATACCGCTGCAGCCAAGGTTGTGGGGACTCGCCCCTCCAGGTAGGAGATGCTTCCTACCAGGGTGTCCTGGGGAACTTGTATACCACCTTAGCCAGAGTAGAGGAGACTCGCCCATTCAGGTGGGAGACCCCTCCAACCTGGCTTTCAGCAGGAGCTCTTATACCACTACACCCAGGGTAGAAAGTACTTGAGTCTGCTGGTGGGAGACCCCTCCAACCAGCGTGTCAGGGGGAGCTCATATACCACCACAGCCAGGATAGAGGGGACTTGCCCCTCCATGCAGGAGATTCCTACCACCTGGGTGTCTGTGGGGGCTTGTATACCTCAACAACCAGTGTAGAGGGGACTCACTGCTCCAGTCAGGAGATCCTTCCCACCTGTGTATCAGGGGGATCTTGTAAACTGCCACAGCCAGTATAGAGGGGATTCATTACTCCAGAAGGGAGACTCCTCCCACCTGTGTGTACTGGGACTTCTTATATGGCAAGAGGTAAAGTAGAGGGGACTTGCCCTTCCAGGCAGGATACCCCTCCCACCTGGGTGTTGGGGGAGCTTGTATACTGCCACTGCCAGGGTAGAGGGGATTCATTGCTCCAGGTGGGAGACCCTTCAACCTGGGTGTTAGAAGGAGGTCATATACTCCACAGCAAGTGTGTGGTACTCTCCCTCCAGTTTGGAGACACCATAACCTGGGTGTTAGGGGGAGCTCCTATACTGCCAGAGCCAGGGGAGGGGGTACTCAACGCTCCAGTTGGAAGATCCATTCCACCTGGTTGTCAGGGGTGTTCATATACTTCCATAGGCAGGGTAGAAGGGATTCGCCAATCAAGGCAGGAGTCCCTTCCCACCTGGGTGTAAGGGGAAGCTCCTATACCACTGCAGCCAGGGTAGAGAGGACTCGCCTTTACAGTACAGAGACCCTCCCACCTGGATGTCAGGGAGAGATCCTTTACCACAGCAACCAATGTAGAGGGGACTCACCCCTTCAGGTGAAAGACCCATCCAACTTGGGTTTCAGGGAAAGCTAGAATACCACTGCAGCCAGGGTAGAGGGGACTCCCCCCTTCAGGTGGGAGACACCTCCAATCTTGGTATGGTGGAGAGCTCATATTCCACAGCAGGCAGAACAGAGGGGACTGGTCCCTGAAAGCAGGAGACCCCTCTCATCTGGGTGTTTATGAGAGCTGGTAAACCCCAGCAGTCAGGGTAGAGGGAAGTCATTCTTCTAGGCAGGAGACCCCTCCAACCTGTGTGTCAGGGGGAGCTCCATAAAGGCTAGAGACAGGGTAGAGGAAACTCGCCAATCCAGGCGCAAGACCCCGAACACCTGGGTGTAAGGAGGAGCTCATATACCCAAGCAGCAAGGGTAAAGATGATTTGCACTTCCAGGCGAGAGAGACCTCCCACCTAGGAATGTGGGTAACTCCTATACCGCCTTAACCAGGGTAGAGGGTACATGCCACTTCAGACGGGAGACCCCTCCCATCTTGGAATGTAGCGGGCAGCGGGTGTACTACAGCAGCCAGAATAGAGGGGATTCGCCCCTCCAAGCAGGAGACCCTTCCAACCTGGTGTCTGGAAGAGCTGTTACACCCCCTCAGCCAGGGTAGAGGGAAGTCAAATCTCTAGGTGGGAGACCCCTCCCACCTGGGTGTCAGGGGAAGCTCCTTAACCACTGCAGCCAAGGTAGAGTGTACTTGCCCCTCTAGGCAGATAAACACTCCCACCTGGGTGTCAGATGGAGCTCATATACCCCAGCAGCCAGGGTAGAGGCAATGGCACCTCCACAAGAGAAACACCTCCCACCTGGGAATAGGGGTAAATTCTATACGGCCTTAGCCAGAGTAGAGGGGATCCGCCCCTCCAGGTGGAAGACCCCATAGCCTTGTTGTTGGGCAGAGCTCCTATACTGCCAGACCCAGGGGAGAAGGGACTCGACACTCCAGGAGGATGATCCCTTCCACCTTGTTGTCAGGGGAGTTCATATACTGCCACAGACAGGGTAGAGGGGACTCTCTACTCAAGGGGGATGACCCCTCCCTCCTGGGTGTATGGGAACTCCTCTACCACTACAGCCAGTATATAGGGGAATCACCTCTCCAATCCAGAGACCCTCCCACCTGGGTAACAGGCAGAGTTCCTTTACTGCCACAGCCCTGGTAGAGGGGACTCATCCCTCCAGGCAAGAGAACCATCCAACATGGGTGTCAGGGAAACTAATAAACCACTGCAGCCAGGGTAGAGCTCTCTTTTAAGGCAGGATGCCCTCCCACCTGGGCGTGGGGGAAGAGGTCCTATAAAGCTGCAGCCAAGGTAGAAGGGACTTGCCTCTCCAGTGGAGGCACCCACCTGGGTGTGGGGGAGAGCTCCTATACTGTCCCAGCCAGCATAGGGAGGACTCACCAGTCTAGGCGGGAGATCCATCCCACCTGGGTGTCAGAGGAGGCTTGTATACCACAGCCGCCAGGGTAGCAGGGACTCTCCCCTCGAGAGGAGAGACCCTTCCCGTCCTGGGTTTCTGGGGGAGCTCATACACCACCACATCCAGGGTAAAGGGAACTCACCACAGAAGGCAGGAGACTCCTCCCACATGCGTGTCAGGGAAAGCTTGTATACTGCTGCAGCCAGGGTACAGCATACTTGACCCTCCAGGTGCAAGACCCTTTTCACATGGGTGTCATGTGGAGCTCATATACTGCCAAAGCCAAGTACAAGGAACTTGCCCCTTCAGGCGGGGGACCCATCCCATCTGGAAATCATGGTAGCTCATATACCCCAGCAGCCATGATAGAGGCAACTCGTCTCTCCAAGCAGGAGACTGCTCCTACCTGTTTCCTAGATTGCTGCAGCCAGAGTAGCAGGGACTCCCCTCTCCAGGGGAGATACCCCTCCCTCCTTGGTGTTGGGGAGCTCCTGTACTTCCGCAGCCCGGGTAGAGGGGACTTGCTCCTCCAGTCAGGAGACCCATCCCACCTGATTGACAAGGAGAGCTCCAATTCTGCAGCAGCCAGGGTAGAGAAAAATTGCCCCAATAGGTGGGAGACCCTCCTACCAGGGTGTGTGGGGGAGTTGCTATACTGTGACAGCCAGAGTAGAGGGGTTTGCCCCTGCAGGCAGAATACCCCTCCCACCTGAAAGTCCAGGGAGCCCTTATAGGGCACTAGCCAAAATAGAGGGGACTCATCCTTCCAGGTATGAGTCCCCTCCCACATGGGTATCAGGGTAAGCTCCAATACTCCTGCAGCCAGGGTAGAGGGGACTCACCCATGCAGGTGAAAGACCCCTCTCACCTGTGCTTTGGGGTGGGGCGAGCTTGTATACAGCCTTAGCCAGGGTAGAGGGGACTTGCCCCTCCATGCGGGAGATCCCTCCCACCTGGGTGTTAGGAGGAGATCTTATACTGCCACAGACAGGGTAGAGGGGTTTGCCTCTTTAGGCAGGAGACTCCTCCAACCTTGGTGTTCTTGGTGTTCTTATAGAGTACCAGCCAGGGTAGAGGGGACTCGCAAGTTACAGTGGGAGAACCCTCAAACCTGATTGTAGGGGCAGGGCTTCCATACCACCTTAGCCAGGGTAGAGGTGACTTGCCCCTCCGGGCAAAAGTCCCCTCCCACTTGGCTGTCTGGGAGAGCATGTACACAGCAGCAGCCAGGGTAGAGGGGACTCTTCCTTCCACCCAGGACACCCCTCCCACTGCAGCCTCAGGGTAGCTCCTTTACCATCATAGCTAGGTAGAGTGGATTCACCCCTCCAAGCAGGAGACCTCTAGATGGGAGGACCTAGGTGTAGGGGGGGCCTTATTCCGCCCAAGCCAGGGTAGAAGGGACTCATCCCTCCAGGAGGGAGACCCCTCCAACTTGGGTGTCTGTGGGTAGTTTGTCCACCCAAAAATCCAGGGTAGAGTGAACTCGCCCCTCAAGGCAGGACACTGCTCCCAACTGGGTGTCAGGGGGAGCTCATATACCACTGCAGGCAGGTTAGAGTGGACTCGCCCCTTCAAACAGGAGAATACTCCCACCTGAGTGTTTGGGGAAGGTCCTATACTGCAGCAACCGTGGTAAAGGTGCTGCCCCTCCAGGCAAGAGACACCTCCCACCTTGGCATGGGAGGGGGCTCATATACCACAGCAGCCAAGATAGAGTGGACTCACCCCTCCACACGGGAGACCCCTCCCACATGGGTGTCTGGGGAGAGCTCTTACACTGCTAAAGACAAGATAGAGTGGACTTGCCCCTCCAGGAGGGAGACACCCACCTGGGTGTCACTGGGAGCTTTTATACCACCTTAGCCAGGGTAGAGCTGGATTGCCCCTCCAGAAGGGAGATCTTTCCCACCTGGGTGTTAGGGAGCCTTCCTGTACCACAGCAGCCAGGGTAACAGAGTCTCGCCCATCCAGGGAGAGACCCCTCCCACCTGGGTGTTGCAGGGAGCTCCTATACAGCCCCAGCCAGGGAAGGGGGGACTCGCCCCTTAAGCTAGGATAACCGCGACTCAAGGCAAGAGACCCCTCCCACATGGGTGACCTGGGGAGCTCCAATAATGTTGCATCAGGGTAGAGGGGATTCTAGCCACCTGGCGGGAGACTCCTCCCAATGGGGGTCAGGGGAGCTCCAATACCACCACAGCCAGGGTATAGGGGACTCACCCCTCCAGGCGGGAGACACATCTCACCAGTTTTCCAGTGGCAGCTCTTCTACTGCTAAGCCAGGTAGAGGGGACATACCCCTCCAAACGGGAGACCCCTCCCATCCAGGTGTCAGTTGGGGATATCTCGTATACCTCCACAGCCAGGGTAAAGGGGACTCGCCCATCCAGGCCAGACACCATCTCACCTGGGTGTTTGGGGGAGCTCCTTTACTGCCACAGCCAGTGTAGAGGGAACTCATGCCTCCAGGTGGGAGAACCCTCCCACCTGGATGTTACGGAAAGCTAGTATACCACTTCAGCCAGGAAAAAGGAGACTCGCCCCTTCAGTCAGGAGACCACTCCCACCTGCATGTCCCAGGGAGTTTGTAGACCACCTTAGCCAGGGTAGAGTTGAATTCACACCTCTAGGTGGGAGATCCCTCCATGATGGGTTTCCAGGAGCTTGTATACTGCATTAGCCATGGTGGAGGGTACTAGTTCCTCAAGGCAGGAGACCCCTACCATCTTCCTATGGGGGAAAGCTCGTATACCAGTCCAGCCAGAAGAGAGTGGACTCGCCCTACTAGGCGGGAGATCACTAGACTCTGGTTGTCAGGGGAGCTCATATACTGCTGAGGCAGGGAAACAGGGACTGGCCATTCCAGGCAGGAGAACCCTCCCACCTGTGTGTGTTATGGGGAGCTCTTATGGCCCTACAGCCAGGGTAGTGAGAACTCGCTCCTCCAGAAAGGAAACCCCTCTCACCTGGGTTTCCTTGGAAGCTTGTATATTACCTTAGCCAGGATACAGAGGACTCACTACTCCAGGCAGGATACCCCTCCCACCAGGGTGTCAGTGGGGAGCTCCTATACCATGGAAGCAAGGGTATAGAGTATATGCCACTCCAGGCAGGAGACCCATCTTACATTGGTGTTAAAGGGAGCTCTTATAAAGCTGCAGCCAGGGTACAGGGACTCAACCCTCCAAGCTGGAGATGCCTCTCACTTGGGGGTTGGTTGGGGCTAGTATACCCCCACAGCCAGGGTAGAGAGAACTCGCCCCTCCAGGTTGGAGACCCCTCTCACCAGGGTGTTAGGGTGGGGGAGCTCTTATACTACTGAAGCCAGGGTAGTGGGGACTCACCCCTCCAGAGAGGAAACCCCTGCCACCTGAAGGGAGCTTTTATACCACCTTAGCCCGGGTACAGAAGACTCATCCCTCCAGGCAAGAAACCCCTCCCTCCAGGTGTCAGGGAGAACTCTTATACCACAGCAGCAAGTGTAGAGAGGAATCACTCCTCCAGTTGGAAGACCACTCCAAACTAGGTGTATGGTGTGGGGGGCTCCTATAACAGCCCTAGCCAGGGTAAAAGGGACTTGCCCCTTCAGGAAGGAGACCCTTCCCACCTGGGTGTTTCAGGGAGCTTGTATACCAAGTTCACCAGGGTATAGGGGACTGGAGATGCTAATCACCTCTACCCTGGCTATGGTGGTATATGTATTCCCCCCGAAATCCAGGTGGGTGAGGTCTCCCTCCTGGAGGGGTGAGTCACCTCTACCATGGCTGTGGCTGTTTTGAGTTCCCCCTAACACCCAGGTGTGAGGGGTCTCCTGCCTATAGGGGCAAGTGCTCTCTATCCTGGCTGCAACAGTGTAGGAGCTCCCCCCAAAACCCAGGTGGGAGGAGTCTCCTGCATAGAGGAGGGAGTCCCTATACCCTGGCTACTGGGCTAGGGAGTTCCCCTGAAACCCAGGTGGGAGTGGTCTTTCCTCTTTCCTGGCTGCGGTGGTATATGGGGAGAAAGGTGAGTATGGGAAATGGGCCTTGCAGGAAGAGGAGTGAACATGGCCCAGATTCAGTGCAGGTTGTCAGGATTAATGAACAAGGTCCAGGCTGAAGGAAGCCAAAGCCATCAAGCAAGGGGCACTGCTAACTTTTTCCTAAGACTGCAGGGCCAAACATCCTAGTTCTATCCCCTGACTCTGGTGAGCATGCTGGGGAATGCATCTGGAAAAGGAGCCCAGCAGGGACAAGGACAACAGGAGGGCCAAAGGAGGGCACAGTGTGAAGTGCTGGAAGAAGGGTGTTTGTGGGGTGCGGGTCAGGACCGCAGAAAGGAGCCCAGGGTAGGAACGTAGATCAGGGTCCAGGCTAGGGTAAAGCAGGTAAGGGTGGGGTCAGGCAGGCAGGAACTGCACTAGGGTTGTGAGATGCAGGGAAGACAAGGCTAGCAGAGAAGTGGCCCCAGCGAGGCCCACAGTTCCAGCACAGGAAAGCACAGAGCAAGAAGTACCCCCAGAGGCTGAAGAGGGGAGCCAGTCTAGGTAATGGAGTGCCAAGGGCCAGCGCTGGGGCAGGGGGCTCAGGACAGTGGACAGGGATGGGGAGGGAATGCAGGGGATGCACCAGGTTGGGAGGCAGGTTCGAGGCCCAGCACCAATGCCAGGTATCAACTTTCCTGGTGCTGCCCCAAGGGCCTAGGGAGAGCAAGTAGCCCAGTCGAGGGTCAGGGTTCTGTTTCCCATAAGGCGCCCTGGCCCAAAGGAGGATCAAATGCCTGTGAAGAAGCCAATGGGCCTGAAACAGACAGGGTCCAGGAGGAGTGGGATGTGAGGGCACCGGGTGGGGGGGTCGTGGTGGGTGCAGAGAGGGGCAAGAGGCAAGACCCAATAAAGGATCCAAGTTAAGGGACCAACCCCACCAAAATGCATTAGGGATCCATTGAGCAGGAAGCCCCTGCTCCATTAAAAAGCACTAGGGGAAGGAGAGGTAGGATCAGCACTAGGATGAGGAGACTGATGACTGAACAAAGGGCACAAAGGGGACACCCAGGTAGGACACGACAGGAAGAGACAGCACAGAAAGCTTTCAACCTGAGTAATGCAGTTAGGAGCTCAGGCTGGCAGCCAGGCCAGGGGACTGTAGGGTGAAGAGTCAGGGTGAGGAAGGGCTGGGTTGGCTTAGGGTAGAGGGCAGGAGATGGATGGAAGGGGATAGCCCAGGACAAGGTCATCACTAGGCTTAAGTTCACTGCCAGATGTCAAGTTTGGGAGGCAAAGGGAGCCCAGGGAGGAGCAGGACTCTGTTGCCCATAGGGATCCTCTGGGCCCAGAGGCCAGCCAAATTCACTCCTCTGCCCCAGGTGAATAGATTCTCAGAGAAAGACCAAAACCAAAGGAGGGCAATGTGAATGATACCTTTGGTCTGGGATTGGAGGGGTGTCGGTGGGGAGCCAATAACCATTGGAGGAGTCCAGGCTAGGGAGAATAAGGGAGAGGAAATGATCCTGGCAATGACAAAATATCACAGTATAAGGGGAACAGAGGGGAGAAATGGGGGTACGGGGAAGCAAGGGCCCTGAAATCAAGGGACAGGGACAGGGTCCTCAAGAAGGGTGACCAGGGGCTCCATCAAGATGCCAGGCCCAAGAATGGGGAACCAAGTGCCAGTATCCAGTCCTGGGTCCTATGAAAAGAGACAGGACTGTGGAGGAGAGAAAGGGGAGCAAGGGTAGTGGGTGGCACAACGAGAGGAGGGCTCAAGGCCCAGGTTTACTCCTAGGTGTCAGGATCAAGGAGCAAGGCCTTGACATAGAGAGTCCAAAGTCCCAGGCAAGGGACACAGCTACGTTTTCCCTAGGGGATCCCACAGGGCCAAACACCCAGTTCCAGTCCCCTGAACATGGTGAGCATCCTGAGAAAGGGATCTTGAAAAGGGGCCAGCAGGGACAGGAACAACAGGAGGGATGAAGGAGAGCACAGTGTGAAAGGCCAGAGGAAGGGTGTTGATGGGGTGCAGGCCAGGACTCTAGAAAGGAGCCCATGCTAGGCACCAACAGGAGGGCTAAGGCCAAGAAAGGGTAGGTAAGGATGAGGCTGGGCAGGCCGGTGACAGTAGGATTCTGAGCTTCAGGGAAGCCAAGGGGAGTAGGGTACTGGACCCAGCATTGCCCATAGTCCAAGCTCAGGGAAGCACGGAGCAAGAACTTCCCCCTGAGTCTCAAGCAAGGAAGCAAGCCAGGGAATGGAGAGCCAAGGTCCAGACCTTGGGCAGTGGGCTCAGGACAGTGGACAAGATTTGGGAAGGAAGACAGGGATCCATCAGGGGGTAGTCAGGCTCCAGGCCCAGGGCCATTTCCAGGTTTCAGGGTTCCTGGTGCCCGACGAAGCACCCAGGGAGAGCAAGGGGCCCAGTCCAGGGGCAGTGCATTGTTTCCCATAAGGCACCCTGGATCAGATGATAATATACAGCCAGGGTCCTGGCAAAGCAAGCCAGGCAAAGATAGGTTGCCAGAAGGAGGGGGATGGGAGGGAACAACAAGGGGTCATGGTGGGTGCTCATAGGGGTGAGACCCAGGACCCAAGCCAGGCACCCAGGCAAGTGACTCATCCAATCAATGATGATGGGTGACTCAAGGAGAAGGAGGCCTACCTACGAGTGCCAGAAATAATTGTGAAGCGAAAGGGAGGAAGGGGCTTTGTGAGGAACAGGAGAAGCCAAAGGGCACCTAGGGGAGCCCGCAGGCAAGCCCAAGCAAGGGGCCCCAAGGTCAGACCCAACATGAAGAGACTCCATCCTATGACAAGGTCCATGAGGAAAGTGGTCAGGGGCTCAGGTGAAAGCCAAGGCCCAGAGACCCAAGCGCAAAGGGTCAGGGTTAGGGAGGGCTGGGATGCAGTAGTGGCAGCATACAAGGCCAGAGCGCTGGGGAAAGAAGGGAGGGGATCGCTCAGGCCTGGGTTTGAGAAAGTCCATGTTAACTGTCAGACCTCAAAGTTCAAGCAGTGAATGGGACTCAGAGGAGTGGCAGGGCTATGTTTCCCATAGGGAGGATTCAGGGCACAGAGGAGAGCCAATTCCACTCCTCTGCCCCACGTGAGTAGATCCTCAGAGAGGGATCTGGACCAAAGGAAGAGCCAAAAAAGGTACTGTGAGGGGATAAATGGTGTCTGAAAGTGGTGGGTGGGTCAGACTGCCAGGTCCCATTGGAGCAGCATAGGCTAGGGAGAAGCAGGGGGAGAGGAGGGTATAGGCAGTGCCAGGATACCACAGCATTAGGGGAACAGAGGGGAGGTGCTGGAAGGGGCAAGCAACAGGACCCAGAAACCATGTGACAGGGAAATGGTCCTCAAGAAGGGGAAGAACAGCTCAGGTTCTCAAGCAAAGAAGTGGGGTCTAGTAATGGAGAACCAATGCTAGCACCTGAGTGAATGAAAAGAAACATGGAGGGGGAACAGCATAAGGTGAGAAAGTGGAGTCTGTAGCACAGGGGGAGAAGGGCTTAAGACCCAGGTCCACTGCAGGGTGTCAGTGGTCCCAAGTAGGTCCTGGAATTAGGGAGGCCAAGATCCCAGACATGGGGCAGGGCTGTGTTTTCCAAAGGGAGCCCCCAGGGCCCAGAGGATAAATAAAGTTGCCTTGCCCAGGTGAGCCTCCTGGTAAGGGGATCAGAAAAGCGGGTGTGGAAGAGACAAAAAGGACAGGAGGGCCAAAGCATGCCATAGCCTGAAGTACCACAGGATGGGTGTGTGTGGGGTGCGGGCCAGGAACCCAGCAAGGAGCCCAGGAAAGGAACCTAGAAGAGGGCCCAGGACAGGGGAGTGTGGGGAATGATGGGCCGAGAAGGCAGGGCTGCACTAGGGTACTGCAGTCCAGGAATGCCAAGGAGATCAGGGAAATGGGCCCAGCAAGGGGCCCTCAGAATATGCCCAGAAAAGTAGTGAGCAAAAAGGGTCACCAGAGGCTCAAATGAGAAGCCAGGCCAGGGAATGGAGAGCCATGGGCCAGGGCTTTGGCAGGGGCCACAAGACAGTGGATTACACTTGGGAAAGAAGGCATGTGATCCAGCCAAGAGTATTCAGGCTCCAGGCCCAGGGCCACCTCCAGGTTTCAAGGTTCCTGGTGACCTACCAAGTACGCAGGGAGAGCCATGGGCCCAGGTGAAAGCCAGGGCATTGTTTCCCATAAGGCGCCCTGGATCAGGTGATAAGCTATAGCCAGGGTCCTGGCAAAGGAGGCCAGGAAAAGGAAGGGCCCAGAAGGAGGGTGATGGGACGGCATGCAAGGAGTTCAGGGTAGGTGCTAATACAGGGGAGACCCAGGATCCAAGCCAGATACCCAGGCAAGGGACCCACACAAGCAATGGTGGTGGGGGAACCAAGGAGCATTTTTCTGCTAGTGCCACAAAAATGTGCAAGGGGAAGGGGAGGAAGGGGTTGCTTGAGGACCAGGAGAAGGCAAGTGGCACCTAGGGGAGCCCACTGGGAGGCCAAAGCAAGAGGCCCCCTTGCTTGAGACCTCTTGCTATGCCAAGGGCCATGAGGAAAGTGTTCTGAGGCTCAGGCTGTGTGCTCACACACACACAGTTAAGTTTTGCTGTGCTTAGCAAAACAAAGGGGTTCTTTGAGAAACCATGAACTCTTTGAACTGTGTTCTTGTTGCTGTCTTACTAAGATAAGAGAAAAGAATATTTTGCCAAGTTTTATATATATATATATATATATATATATATATATATATATATATATATATATATATATATATATATGCCAGGAAATTAACTACAACTCAGATAATAAGAAGTATGGAGCACTGTGACCATGAATAAAGTTATTCTGAGAAAGTTTATCCATGCTTGATAAGTTTAAGCTGCTGAGAGAATGTGTTTCTTTTTTGCTATGTAAAAGAAGTAGGGAAAAAATAAACGTGTGCTCATTTCTATTGAATATGTGTGTGTGCGTGTGTCTTTATGCATCTCTGCTGTACCAGGAATTACAGATTGTCAGCAGGTTCTGACATCAGGCGAATGCCCAGTTTCAGGGACCAGAGCACAAATGGTCAGGGTTAGGTGGATTGGTTGTGGTAGAAGCAGCATGGAAGGCTGGAGGGAAGGGAGTGGATCACTCAGGGCTGCGTTGGAGCAAGTCCATGTTAACTGCCATGCCTCAAGGTTCAGGTAGTGAGGGAGACTCAGGTGAGTGGCTGTGCTGTGTTTCCCATAGGGAGCATTCAGGGGGCAGAGAGGATCCAATTCCACTCCTCTGCCCCAGATGAGTAGATCCTCAGAGAGGGACCTGGAACAAAGGATGGAGTACCGAAGAGTGTACTGTAAGGGTATAGTTGGTGTGTTGAAGTGGGGGGTTTGGGCTGCAGGACCATTCCAGCAGCACAGGGTAGGGAGAAGAAGGGGAAACAGATGGTCCTGGCAGTGCCAGCACACTACAGAATGAAGGGATAAGAGAGGAAGCACAGGAGAGGGCAGACCACAGGGGCCTTAAACTAAGGGACAGGGAAATGGTCCTCAAGAAGGGGGAGAATGGCTCAGGGTCTCAAGCAAAGAGCAGGGCCCAGTAATGGACAGCCAAGTGCTAGCACCTGGACCTGGGTGAATGGAAAGAAACATGGAGGGGGAGCAGCAGGTGGGGAGAAAGTGGAGTTGGTGGCACAGGGGGAGAACAGCTCAAGGCCCAGATCCACTGCATGGTGTCAGGGATAGGGAGCAGGGCCCCAGCTTAGGGAGGCCAAAAGGCCCAAGCAAGGGGCAGGGCTACATTTTCCAATGATTGCCCACAGGGCCAAGAGCCCAAATCAAGTTGTCTGACTGGGTAAGGAGATCAGGAAAGCCAGCATGACAGAAACAAAAAGGACAGGAGAGCTGAAGCAGGGCACAGCCTGAAGGACTGCAGGATTGGTGTGGGTGGGGTGGGGGCCAGGACCCACCCAAGGATCCCAGAAAAGGGACCTAGAAGAGGGTCCAGGCCAGGGGAGAGCAGGGAAGGCATAGCTGCATTAGGGTGCTGCAGTTCAGGAATGCCAAAGGGAACAGGGAAGCATCCCAGGGAGGGGCCCTCAGTGAATGCCCAGAAAAGCAGTGAGCAAGAAGGGCCACCAGAGGCTCAAAACAGAAGCCAGGCCAGGGAAAGGATAGCCAAGGGCCAGGGTTTTGGCAGGGGGCTCAGGAGAGTGGATTACATTTGGGAAGGAAGGTAGGGCAAAGTTAGGGTCCAGGCCCAGGGCCACCTTCAGGTATCAGGGTTCCTGGTGATGGACCAAGCACCCAGAAAGAGCAAGGGGCCAAAATGAGGGCCAGGGCATTGTTTCCCAAAAGGCACCCTGGATCAGATGAGAACCTATGGCCAGGGTCTTGGTAAAAGAGTACAGGAAAGGAAAGGGAGCCAATAGGAGGGCGATGGAGGGCATGCAAGGGGGTCGTGGTGAGTGTACATAGGGGCGAGACCCAGGACCCAAGCCAGGCGCCCAGGCATGGGACCCAGCTGATCAATGGTAATGGGGGATCCAAGGAGCTGGAAACCTGTGAGCTCCAGAAAAAGGCGCAAAGGGAGGAGGAGGAAGGGGCTGCGTCAGGACAAGGAGAAGCCATAGGGCACCTAGGGGAGCCGGCTGGCGGACCCAAGCAAGGGGCCCCGAGGTCCAACCCAACAAGAAGAGACTCCTTGTTATGCCAAGGGCCATGCAGAACATGGTCAGGGTCTCAGGTGACCGTCCAGGCCCTGGAACTGGAGCACAAAGGGTCAGGGTTAGGGAGAGCTGGGTTGTGGTAGGGGCAGCATGACAGGCCAGAGGGCAGGGGAGAGAAGTGTGGGGATCGCTCACTATTGGGTTGGAGCAAGTCTATTTTAAATGCTAAGCCTCAAGCTTCAGGCTGTGGAGAGGACACTGGTGAGTGGCAGGGCTGTTTCCCATAGGGAGCATTCAGGTTGCAGAGGTGAGACAATTCTGCTCCTCTGCCCCAGGTGAGTAGATCCTAAGGGAGGAACAAGGACCAAAGGTGGGGCCAAAGAGTGTACTGTGATGGGATACCTGGTGTGCCCAAGTGGTGGGAGGTCGGCCTGCTAGGACCCATGTGAGCAGCATAGGCTAGGGAGCATTAGGGGGGAAGAGGGTCTAAGCATTTCCAGTATATAACATCATGAGGGAATTAGAGGGGAAGCATAGGAGGGGGCCAGTAAAAGGTGCCTGAAACCAATGGACAGGTCCTCGAGAAGGACAGCCAAGGGTTCAAGAAAGGAGCTGGGCCCAGTAATGGAGAGCCAAGTGCTAGCACCTGAGCCTAGGTGAATGAAAAAGACGTGGTTGTCTGTCGGAGTTCTTATACCTCTGCAGCTGGGGTAGATTGGACTGGGTTCTCTGGGCCAAAGATCCCTCCCAACTTGGTGTCCAGTCTACCTTGTATACTGCCTCAGCCCATGTAGAGGGGACTCACTCCTACAGTCATGAGGTCCCTTCCACCTTGTTGCCCAGTGTTGGGGTCGCTCATGTACAGCTGCAGGAAGGGTAGCAGGCACTTGCCCCTCCAGGCAGCATACCCCTTTCACCTGGATGTCAGGGGGAGCTCATATATAGGCACAGCCAGAGTAGCAGGTACTCGCCCCTCTAGGCAAGAGACTCCTCAGACCTGGGTTTGTATGGGGTTCTCCTATACAGCTGCAGCCAGGGTAACAGGGACTCACCCCTCCAGGAAGGAGACCCCTTTCACCTGGGTGTCTGGGGGAACTATTATACCTCTGCATGCAGGATAGAGGGGACTCGCCTCTCCAGGCAGGAGATGCCTCCCAAATGGGTGTCAGGGAGTTAGTACACTGCCCCAACCAGGGTAGAGGGGACTCCTGCCTCCAGGTGGCAGACCCCTGACCTGAGTGTTGCGAGGATCTTGTATACTGCTGCAGCCAGTTTAGACAGGGCTCACCTCTCCAGGCAAAGACCCATCCAACCTGGGTGTTGAGGGGAGCTCATATACCCCCACAACCAGGGTAGAGGGCACTCGCCTTGCCAGGGTGGAGACCCCTCCCACTTAGGTGTCTGGGGAGCTCCTATATCACTACAGCCAGGTTAGAGGAGACTCAAACCTCTAGTCTGGAAACCCCTCCCACCTGGGTGACTGGGGGAGCTCCTATACCTCCCAGCCAGGTTAGAGGAGACTCCCTCCTCCAGTTGGGAGACGACTACCATGTGGGTGTTCTGGGAGATCTTATATTGCACAAACCAAAGTAGAGAGGACTCGACCCTCCAGGTGGGATACCCCTCTGACCTAGCTGTCTGAGGAAGCTTGTATACATGCACAGCTAGGGTAGAGGGGATTCCTTGCTCTAGGCGGGAGACCCTTTCTACCAGGGTGTCAAGGGGAACACTTGTCCTGCCAAAGCCCAAGTACAGGGGATTCGCACTTCCAGGCAGGATACCCCTCCCACCTCAAAGTCAGGGGAAGCTTTTATAGGGCCACAGCCAAAGTAGAGGGGCGTGACCCTCCAGGTGGAAGACTTCTTCCTTCTGGGTGTTCACAGGAGCTCCTATACCGCCACAGGAAAGGTAGGGGAAACTCTATACTTCAGACAGGAGACCCCTCCCACCTGGGTGTCAGGTGAAGCTAGTATAATGCGCAAGCCAGGGTAGAGGGGACTCGCCCCTCCAGGTGGAAGACCCCGCCCACCTGGGTGTGGGTGGAGTAGCTCATATACCACTGTAGCCAGGGAAATGGGGACTCACCCTCCAGGGAGGAGACTCCTCCCACCTGAGTGTAGCTGGGAGTTTGAATAACACCATAGCCAGGGTAGAGGGGACATGCCCCTCAAAGTGGGAGACGCCTTTCACCTGGTAGTCAGGGGGAACTCTTATCCGGACGCAGCCATTGTAGAGGAGACTCATCCCTCAAGGCAATAGACCCCTTCCCCCTGGATTTGGGGGGATCTCGTGTATCTCTAGAGCCACGGTTGAGGGGACTTGCCCCTTTCAGCAAGAGACACCTCCCATCTTGGTATGGCAGGAGGAGCTCCTATACCACAGCAGCCAGAATAGAGGGGACTCGCTCCTCCAAGCAGGATACCCCTCCCACCTCGGTCTCTGGGAAAGCTGGTAAACCCCCGCAGCCAGGGTAGGGGGAAGTTAAAATTCTAGGCTGAAGACCCCTCCAACATGTGTGTCAGTTGGACCTCCTTGACTGCTGCAGCCAAGTTAGAGGAGACCCCTCCAAACTGGGTGTCAGGTGGAGCTCATATACCCTAGAAGCCAAGATAGAAGTGACTCCCACACCAGGCAAGAGACCTTTCACCTGGGAAAAGGGGTAACTACTATACCGCCTTAGCCAGGGTAGAGGGTTCACGCCCCTTCAGAAGGGAGATTCCTCCCATTTTGGTAGGTAGAGGAAATATCATATACCACAGCAGCCAGAATAGAGGCTTTTCAGCAGGAGATCCCTCCCACATGGGTGTCTGGGAGAGCTGGTAAACCCCCTCAGGCCGGGTAGAAGGAAGTCACATTTCTAGTAGGGAAACCACTCCCATTTGCGTGTCAGGGGAAGCTCCTTAATCACTGCAGCCAGGTTAGAGTGGACTCGCCCCTCCAAGCACAATACCCCGCCCACCTAAGTGTCAGGTGTAGCTCATATAGCCCAGCAGCGAGGGTAGAGGCAACTTGCATTTCCAGGCAAGAAACACCTCCCACTCAAGAATGGGAATAAATCCTATATAGCCTTAGCCAGGCTAGAGGGGACTTACCCTTTTATGCGGAATTCTCATCTCACCTGGGTATCAGATGGAGCTCATATACACCAGCAGCTAGGGTACAGGCGACTCGCACCTCCAGGCCAGAGATACCTTCCACATGGAAATGGGGTTAACTCATATACCGCCTTAGCAAGGGTAGAGGGGACTCGCCCATCCAGGCGGAAGACCCCTCCCACATGGGTGTCTGGCAAGGGGGAAATCCTATACAACTGCACTCTGAGTAGCAGTGACTCACCCTTCTAGGCTGGACACCCCCCCTTCCGGGGGTAGGAAGGGGGCTCTAATATCCCCGAAGACAGGGTTGAGGGGATTCCCCCCTTCAGGCAGGAGACCCTCCCATCTGGGTGGGGGTGGAGTGCCTATACAGCTGCAGTCAGAGTAGTGGGGACTTTCCCTCCCACCAGGTAGTCCTGGGGAACATGTAGACCACCTTTGAGAGGGTAGAGGAGGCTTGCCCATTCAGGCAGGAGACCCCTCTAACTTGGCTGTCATCTGGAGGTCATATACCACCCCAGCCATGGTAGAGAGTACTTGCCTCTACTGGTGAGAGACCTCTCCCACCAGGGTGTCAATGGGAACTCATATACAACCACAGCCAGGATAGAGAAGACTCGCCCCTCCATGCAGGAGATGCCTCCCACCTGGGTGTCTGGGGCAGCTTGTATACCTCCACAACCAGGGAAGAGGTGACTCACTGCTCCAGTAGGGAGAGACTTCCCACATGTGTGTCAGGGGGATTTTTGTATACCACCACAGCAAGGGTAGAGGAGACTTGCACATCCTGGCGGGAGACCCCTCACACCTGTGTGTGTGTGTGTGTGTGTGGGGGGGAAATCCTATACAGCCACAGCCAGGGTAGAGGAGACTCATATCTACAGGAAGGAGATCCATGCCACCTGCGTGTCCTGGGGAGTTCCTATACTGCTGAAGCCAGGATAGAGGGGACTCCCTCCACTAGGCAGAAGAATCCCCCCACGTGGATATCAGGGAAAGTTCTTATACTACTGCTACCAGGGTAGCAATGACTTGCCCTTCCAGTCAGGAGACCCCTCCCAACTGGGTGTCAGGGAAAGCTAGTATACCACTGGAACCAGGGAAAATGGGACTCCTCTTTTCAGGCAGCAGACTCATCCCATCTTCTAATGGGGGTGGCTTGAATATGAAAGCAGCCAGGGTAGAGGGGACTCGCCCATCCACACGGAGAACCTCCCACCTGGGTGTCTGGGGGGAGCTTTTATACTGCCTTAGGCAGAGAGAAGGGTACTCTGTTCTCCAGGTGGGAGACCCCTCCCATCAGGCTATGAGGGGTGGGGGAGGAGCTCTTATATCGCTGCAGTCTGGATAGAGGGGACTTGTCCCACTAGCAGTAGACCCCTCAACCCTGGTTGTCATGGGCACTCATATACTGCCACAGACAGGGTAGAGGGGACTCGCCACAAAGGGCGGGACACATCTCACACCTTGGTGTTGAGGGGAGCTCCTGTACCAACACTGCCAGGGTAAAGTGTTCTCGCCCCTCCAAGCTGGAGACCTCTACCACCTTGGTGTCAGGGGGAGCTCATATACTGCCCCAGCCAGGAGATAGGGGACTCGCCCCTCCTTGCGGGAGACCCCTTCCACCTGTCTTACTGGGGGAAGCTCTTACACCACTGAAGCCAGCGTAGAGTGGACTCTCCCCTCCAGGTGGGAGACCCTTCCCAAAAGGGTGTCGCTGGCAGCTTCCATACCACCTTAGCCAGGGTAGATCTGGCTTGCCCCTACAGATGGGAGATCTCTCATTTATGGATGTCAGGGAAAGCTCCTATAAAACAGCAGCCAAGGTAACAGGGATTAGCTCTTCCAGGCTGGGGACTCCTCCCACCTTGGTGTCTGAGAGAGCTCATATATCACCCCAGCCAGGTTAGAGAGGACTCTCCCATGAAGGCGGGAGACCCCTCCAATCTTGGTTATCCTGGGTGCAAGAGGGCTCCTTATACTGCTGCAGGCAGGGTAGCAGGGACTCGTTTTCTTTCTTTTTTTTTTAAGAGAGAGAGAGATAGAGATAGATAGATAGATAGATAGATAGATAGAGAGAGAGAGAGAGAAAGAGAGAGAGAGAGAGAGAGTTTTAATATTTATTTTTTAATTATTGGTAGACACAACATCTTTGTACGTGGTGCTGAGGATCAAACCCGGGCCGCACGCATGCCAGGCAAGTGCTCTACCGCTTGAGCCACATCCCCAGCCCCTGGGGACTCGTTTTCCATCAAGGAAGACCACTTTCACCTGGGTGTCGGGGAGCTCCTATCCTGCTGTAGATGGGACTGGCCTCTCCAGGCAAGAGACCCATCCCACCTGAATGTCATGGGAGTTCATAGTCCTCTGCAGCCAAGGTAGAGGGGATTCACACCTCCAGGCCACAGACCCTCCCACCTGGGTGCTCCTTTACTGCCATAGCCAGTGTAGAGGGAACTCATGCCTACAAGTGGGAGACCCCTCCCATTTGGGTGTCAGGGATAGCTAATATACCACTTCAGCCAGGGAAAAGGGGACTCATCACTTCAGTTGGGAGACCTCTCCCACCTGGGTGTCACAGGGAGCTTTTATACCACCTTAGCCAGGGTAGAGGTGACTCGCATCTCAAGGTGGAAGACCCCTCCCTCCTGGGTGTCTGGGAGCTTCTATACTGCATTAGCCAGGGTGGAGGGTACTCTTTCCTCCAGGCAGGAGACCCCTCCCATGTGGCTATAGGGGGGAACTCTATACTGCTGAAGCCTGGACAGTTGGGACTCACCCCATTAGGCAGGAGACCTGTAAACACTGGGTTGTCAGGGGATCTCATATACCAGCAGAGGCAGGGAAAAGGAGACTCATCATTCCAGGCAACAGACGACTCCCACCTGTGTGTGTGAGGGGAAGCTCTTATACCACTACAGCCAGGGTAGTGGGGACACCCCTCTATAGAAAGGAACCCCTTCCAGCTGGGTCCAGGGCACGGGAGCTTGTATACCACCTTAGCCATAGTAGACAGGAATCACCACTCCAGGTGAGAGACCCCTCCCACCAGGGTGTCAATGGGGAGCTCCTATACCACCAAAGCTATGGTATAGAGGATATGCCACTACAGTTGGAGATCCATCCCACCTGGTTGTTAAATGGAGCTCTTATACAGCTGCAGCCAGGGTAGAGGGTACTCATTCTTCCAGGCTGGAGACCCCTCCCACCTGCGTGTAAGGGAAGGGGAGCTTTTATACCACTGCAGCCAGGGTAGTGGGCACTCGCTTTTCCAGACAGGAAACCCCTCCCTCCCACGTGGGTCTTGTATAACACCTTAGCCAGGGTAGAGAAGAGTCACTCCTCCAGGCAGGATACCCCTCCCACCAGGGTGTTAGGGGGAGCTCATATACTACAGCAGCCAGGGTAAAGGGGAATCACCCCTCTAGGCAGAAGACACCTCCCACATAGATGTCCAGTGGGGGGTCGTGTATAATGCTCTACCCAGGGTAGAGGGGACTCGCCCCTCTAGTTGGAAGTGCCTTCCCTCCTGGGTGTCTGGGAAGGTGCTATACAGCCATAGCTAGGCTAGAGGGGACTCGCCCCTCTAGTCCAGAGATTCCTTTCACCTGAGTGTCAGGGGGTGCTCCTATACCTCCACAGCCAGGGTAGAGGGTACTTTTCCTGCCAGGAGGGAGGCCCCTTCCACCTGGGTGTTGCAGGGAGCTTGTATACAAAGTTAGCCAGGGTAGAGGGGACTGGAGGTGCAAGTCATCTCTACCCTGGCTGTGGATGTTTTGAGCCCCCACAACACCCTTTTGTGGAGGGGTCTCCCTCCTATAGTGGTGAATGCCCTATACACACACTTCAGCAGAACAGGAGCTTCTCCAAAACCAAGGGTGGAGGAGTCTCCCATGTGGTACAGGGAGTCCCCACGACTTTGGCTGCTGGGTTTTAAGTGCTTTCCAGATACCCAGGTGGGAGTGGTATCTCATATGAAAGTGGAAGTCCCCCCTCTCCTGGCTGTGGAGGTATATGGGGTGAAAGGGGAGTAAGGGAATGGATGGCACAGGAAAAGGAGGGCCCAAGGCCTAGATGCTCTGTGGGGTGTCAGGAGTGAGGAGCAGGCCCCAGGCTGAAGGAGACCAAAAACCCCAGACAAGGGGCACTGCTACCTTTTTCTAAAAGAAGCATGCAGTACTAAATATGCCAGTTTTAGCCCCTGGCTCTGGTGAGCATCCTGGGAAAGAGATTTTGAAAAGGAGCCCAAAAGGGACAAACACAACATGAGGGCCAAAGGAGGGCATAGCATGAAGTTCTGGAAGAAAGGTGTCTTTTGGGTGCAAGCCAGGACCACAGAAAACAGCCAAGTATAGGGACCTAGAGGAGGGCCCAGGCTAGAGGAGAGCAGGTAAGAGTTGGGCCAAGCAGGCAGGGGCTGCACTAGGGTTGTGAGATGCAGGGAACCCACTAGAGTGGGAATGCGGCCCCAGCGAGGCCCACAGTTCAAGCCCAGGGAAGCACAGAGCAAGAAGGACCCCCAGAAGCTCAAGAGAGGAGCCAGTCCATTGAATGAAGAGCCAAGGTCCAGGGCTGGGGCAGGGGTCTAAGGAAAGTGGACAGTGATGGGGAGGGAAGTCTGGGGATCCAGCACGGGGGAGGGAGGCTTGAGGCCCAGCACCACTGCCAGATGTCAGGGTTCCTGGTGATGCCCCAAGGACCTAGGGAGAGAAAGTAGTCCAGTTGAGGGTCAGGATTCTGTTTCCCATAAGGTTCCAAGGCCCAGATGAGGATCAAGGGCCAGGGACCAGGCCAAAGGGCCTGGCAAGGGACAGGGGCCAGGAGGAGTGTGATGTAAGGGCACAATATGGTTTGTAGTGGGTGCAGAGAGGTGCAAGAGTCAGGACCAATCAAGGATCCCAGGTAAGTGACCAACCCCACCAAAAGGTATTAGGGACCCAATGAGCAGAAGGCCCCTCCTCCAGGAAAAAGAACTGGTGAAGGAGAGGTCAGATCAGGGCTAGAATGAGGAAACAAAAGGGCACAGAGTCGAATGATGTATGGGGCCAAATCAAGGGGTGCCAATGTCAGACAATAAAGGAAAAGACACCACAGAAAGGAACACAAAGCGAGTAGATGATTAGGTAGATTAGGCTGACAGCCATGCCAGGGGACTGTAGGTCAAAGGGTCATGGTGAGGAAGGGCTGGATTGGAATGGGGCAGCTTGCAAGGCTAGAGGGCAGGAAAGGTAAAGTAGGGGATTGCCCACGGCAAGGTCATCACTAGGTCCAAGTCCACTGCCAGTTGTCAAGTTTGTGTGGCAAAGGGGGACCAGGTGAGAAGCAGGGCTGTGTTGCCCATTGGAATCTTTCAGGGCCCAGTGGTCAGCGAATTCCACTCTTCTGCCCCAGGTAAGTAGATCCTAAGAGGGAGACAAGAACCAAAGGAGGGCAATGTGAGGGATACCTTTGGTCCAGGATTGGTAGGGTGTTGGTGGGGAGCCAGTAACCACTGGAGACCAGTCTAGGGTGAAGCATGGGAAGGGGGGTTGTCCTGGAAATGACAAAATACCACAAAACAAGGGGAAGAGAGGGGAGGCACAGGAAGGGGGTGCAAGCAAGGGGCCTGAATTCAAGGAAAAGTAATAGGGTCCTGAAGAAGTGGGACCTGGAACTACAGCAAGTAGCCATGCCCAAAATTGTGGAGCCAAGTACCAGGACCTGGTCTTGGGTCTTATGAAAACAGACAGGGCTGGGGAGGGGAGTAAGGGGAACAAGGGTAGTTGGTGGTGCAAGGAGAGGAGGGCTCAAGGCCTAGTTTCACTGTTGGGTTTCAGGTTCAAAAAACAGGGCCTGAGCTGCGAGAGTCCAAAGGGCCCAGGCAAAAGGCACAGCTATATTTTCCCAAAGGGAACCCACAGGGCCACATACCCATTTCTAGTCCCCTGGACGTGGTGAGCATCATGGGAAAGGGATCTAGAAGAGGGGTCCAGAAGGGACAGGGACAGCAGTGGGGATGAAGGAGCATACAGCGTGAAAGGCCAGAGGAAGGGTGTTGATGGGGTGCAGGCCATGGAGGGCCCAGGCGAAGAAAGGGCAGTGAAGGTTGGGGCTGGGCTGGTGGGCGACATAGGGCTCTGAGGTTCAGGGAAGCCAAAGGGAGCAGGGTACTCACCCAAGCGAGGCCCACACTGCAAGCCCAAAAAAGCATGAAGCAAGAAGTTCCCCCAGAGGCTCGAGTGAGGAGGCAGGTCAGTGAATGGAAAGCCAAGGGCCAAGGCTTAGGCAGGGTGCTCAGGAGAGTGGACAAGACTTTGGAAGTTTAGATGGGGTATTTTGCAGGGGGCAGGCAGGTTCCTGGCCCAGGGAGAATCCCAGGTGTCAGGGTTCCAGGTACAGGACCAAAGGCTCAGAGAGAGCAAGGGACTCAGTTTCCCATTAGGTGCCCTGGCCCATATGAGAATCTAGGGATAGGGACCTGGCAAAGGAGGCCTGGCAAGTGAAGAGGGCCAGGAAGTGGGTGATGGGAAGGCACAACAGGGGGTCTCAGTGGGTGTGTGTGGGGGCAAGATCCAGCACCCAAGCCAGGTGCCCAGGCAAGTGACCCACCTGACTTATCAAGGATAAAGGACCCAAGAACAGGAGACCTGCAAGTGCCAGGGGAAAGCACAAGGCTGTGCAAAGACAAGGAGACAGAGAAAAGCACAATGGGCATATAGGGGAGCGTGATGTCAGTCCCAAGCAAGAGGCCCCCAGGTCAGACCCAACAGGAAGACTCCATGCTATGTCAAGTGACATAAGGAACAATGTTAGGGTCTCATGTGAGTGCCCAGGCCCAGGGCCTGAAGTGTAAAGTGTCAGGGTTGGGGAGGGGCTGGGTTGGGGTAGGGGCAGCATGTAAGGCGAGTGGGTAGAAGAGGTAAGGGAGTGGATCTCTCAGGGCTGGGTTTGAGCAAGTCACATGTAAACTGCCAGTCTTTAAGTTTCAGGCAACAAAGGGGAATCAGCCAGGATCCAGGGCTATGTTTCACACAGTGAACCTTAAGGGCGCAGAGACCAGCCAATTTGGCTCCTCTACCCAGGTCAGTAGATCCTCAGAGAGAGATGTGGACCAAAGGAGGGATGAAAGAGGGCACTGTGAGGGGATGCCTGGCATACAGAGATTGTGCTGGTGGTCGGTTGGCAGCCAGGACCCACTCTAGGAGCCCAGGCTAGGGAGAAAAAGGGAAAGTGATGGAAGTTCCAGGATATTATACCACCAGTGGAAGAGAGGGGAGATACAGGATAGAACCTGTAAAAAGAGGCCTGAAACCAAGGGAATGGAAAGGGTACTCGAAAAGGGCAGCCAGGAGCTCAAGCAAGGAACTGAGTGCAGTAATGGAGAGCCAAGTACTAGTACCTGGGTTTGGATGAATGAAAAGGGACATGAATAAAAAGTTGAGAGAGGGAAGAAAGAGTAGCAGGTGGCACAGGAGGAGAAAGGCTGAAGTCCCAGATCCACTGCAGGGTGTCAGGGTCAGGAGTTGGGCCTGGGCTCAGGGAAGCCAAAGGGCCCAGGCAAGAGACAGGGATATATTTTCCCTAAGGGAGCCCACAGGGGCAAGAGGCCAGGTCATATCACCTGGCCCTTGTGAGCATCCTGGGTAGGGGATCAGGAAAGTCGGCCTGGGAGGGACAGAAATGACAAGAGTGCTAAAGGAGGGCACAGCCTCAAGGACCACAGGACAGGTCTGGGTGGGATTGGGGCCAGGTTCCCAGAAAACTAGTAAGACAAGAGACCTAGAGGAGGCCCCAGGCCAGGGGAGAGAAGGAAGGGTGCAGCCAGTAAGGCTTGGCTGTACTAGGGTAATACAGTACCATAGTGAAGCCAGGAGGAGGAGAGAAGGGGCCCCAGTGAGGGTTCCTCAAACAAAGCCCAGAAAACAAAGGAAGAAGAAGGGCCACCTGAGGCTCAAGAAAGGAGCAAGGCAAGGGAATGCTGTTCCAAGGGCCAGGGCTTTGGCAAGGGGCTTATGACAGTGGACAAGACTTAGGAGGGAATGCAGCCAATCCAGCAGGGGAAGTCAGGCTCCAGTCCCATGGCTACTAACAGGGGTCAGGGTTCCTGGTGCAGGACCAAGCACCCAGAAAGAGTAAGTGGCCCAAACAAGGGACATGGTTCTGTTTTTCATAAGATGCTCTGCCTAGGTGAGAATACATGGAGAGGGACCTGGTAAAGTTGGCCTGGCAATAGAAGGGCGCCAGAAGGAGGGATATGGGAGGGCATGGCTGGGATTTTTTCGTAGGTGCATGTTGGGAGGAGAGCCAGGACTATAGCCAGGTGCTCAGACAAGATTTCCACCTGATGAAGCTAGAATGAGGATCCAAGGAGCAGGAGACTCATGAGCACCAGGAGAATTCGTGAGGAGATGGGGAAGATTAGCTGAACAAGGACCATGAAACAGACAGAAACTCAAGGGTCTCCTAATGGTGCCCTCTGGCAGGCCCAAGCAAGGGGCCCCTAGTACTGACCCAACATAAAGAGACTCCACGCTATGCGAAGGTACATGAGGATAGCGTCAGGGCCTCAAGGGAGCACACAAGATGGGGAAAAGAGGGCCATGGGTCTGGGTTAAGGAAGGCTGGGTTGGGGTGTGGGCAGCATGCAAGGTGAGAGGGCAAAGGAGAGAAGCGAGGGGATGGCTCAGGGCTGGGTTGCAGCAAGTTCTATGTTAACTGGGAGGCCTCAAATTTCAGGCAGTGAATGGGACTCAGGAGAGTAGCAGGGCTATGTTTCTCATAGGGAGCATTTAGGGCACAGAGGCAAGCCCATTCCGCTCCTAAGCCCCAGGTTAAGTATTTCCTCAGAGAGGGACCTGGAACAAAGGTGGGACCAAAGAAGGAACTGTGAGGGGATACCCGGTATACTGAATTGTAAGGGGGTTCCGGCTGCCAGGACCCATTCAAACAGCATAGGCTAGGGAGAAGCAGGGGGAGAGGAGTGTCTGGTTACTGCCAGCATACCAGAGCATGTGTGGATCAGAAGGGAGGCACAGGAGGGGGCTAGCAAATGAGGCCTGAAACCAAGGGACAGGGAAAGGGTCCTCAAGAATGGTAGCCAGGTTCTCAGGGCAAGGAGGCCAAATCAATTCGCCTTGCCTGGGTGAGCATCCTGGGAAGGGGATCAGGAAAGCGAACATGGCAGAGACAGAAAGGACAGGAGGGCTTGAGGAGGGCATAGCCTGAAGGGCTCCAGGATGGGTGTGGGTGGGTTGGGAACCAGGATCAAAGCAAAGAGCCCTGGCAAGTGACTTAGAGGAGGGTGAGGCCAGGGGAGAGCAGAGAATGGTGGGACAGGAACATGGGCTGCACTAGCGTTCTGAGATACAAGAAAGCCAAGGAGAGCAGGGAAGTTACCCCAGCGAGGAGTCCTCCAACAATGCACATAAAAGCAGTGAGCAAGAAGGGCCACCAGAGGCTCAAGCGAGAAACCAGGCCAAGGAACAGAGAGCCAAGGGCCAGGGGTTTGGCAGGGGGCTCAGTACACTGGACAAGATTTGGGAGGAAAGGCAGGGGATTCAGCAGGGAGCAATCAGGCTCTATGCCCAGGGCCACCTCCAGATGTCAGGGTTCCTGGAGGAGGACCAAGCACCCAGGGAGAGCAAAGGGCCCAGGGGAGGGGCAAGGCATTGTTTCCCATAAGGCACCCTGGATCAGATGAGAACCTTCAGCCGGGGTCCTGGAAAAGGAGGCCAGGAAAAGGAAGGGGGCCAGAAGGCGGGCGATGGGAGGACACATAAAGGGGTCAGGGTGGGTGTGCATAGGGCCTAGACCCAGGACCAAAGCCAGGGGCCCAGCCAAGTGACCCACTTGATCAATGCTGATGGGGGACCCAAGGATCAGGAGACCTGAGAGTGCCAGAAAAAGACACAAGGTGAATGGGAAGAAGGGGTTGCATGAGGACCAGGAGAAGCCAAGGGACATCTAGGGGAGTCCACTGGTCAGCCCCAGCAAGGTCAGACCCAACAGGAAGAGACCCCATGCTATACCAATAGACATGAGGAAAACAGTCAGGGGCTCAGGAGAGTGCCCAGGCCCAGAGACTGGAGTACAAATGATCAGGGTTAGAAAGGGCTGGGTTAGGGTAGGGGCAGCATGAAAGGCCAAAGGGCAGGGGAGGAAAGAGTGGAGATTGCTCACAACTGGGTTGGAAAAAATCCAATGTTGAATGCCAGGCCTCAAGTTTCAGGCGGTGAAGGGGACTCAGGTTACTGGCAGGGCTGTTTCCCATAGGGAGCACCTAGGGTGTAGAGACAATCCAATTCTGCTCCTCTGCCCCAGGTGATGAGATCCTCAGAGAGGAACCTAGACTAATAAGAGGCAAAAGAGGGTACTGTGAGGGAATACCTGTCATGCAGAAATTGGGGGCGGGGAGTTGTGGGCTGCAGGCCCTATTTGAGGAGCATATGCTAGAATTAAGCAGTGGTAGCAGAAGGTCCAGACAGTGCCTGTATACAACAGCATGAGGAGAACAGAAAGGAGGTAGAGGAGTGAGTTTGCATAGGGACCTGAAACCAAGGGACAGGGAAATTGTCTACGAGAAGGGTGCACAGGGCCTCAAGCAAGGAGCTGGGATCAGTAATGGAGAGCCACGTGCTAGCACCTGGGCCTGGATGAATGAAAAGAAACATGGAGGGGGAGCAGCAGGAGGGGAGAAAGTGGAGTGGGTGTCACAGGGGGAGAAGGGCTCAAAGACCAGGTCCACTGCAGGGTGTCAGGGGTTGGGACCAGAGCCCAGGCTCAGGGAGGCCATAGGGCCCATCAAGCGGCAAGGTTACATTTTTCAAAGGGCACCCCCAGGGCCAAGAGGCCTGGTCAAGTAGCCTGGCCCAGCTGAGCATCCTGGAAAGGGTATCCGGAAAACAGGCATGGCAGGGATAGAGAGGACAGGAGGGCCGAAGCAGGGTGCAGTCTACAGGGCTGCAGGATGTGTGTGCATGGGGTGGGGGCCAGAACCCCAGCAAAGAGACCAGGCAAGGGACCTAGATGAGGGCCCAGGCCAGGGGAGAGCAGTGAACCACAGGCCGGGAAGGCAGGGCTTAACTAGGATACTGCAATCCAGGAATGCCAAGGGGAGTAGGGAAGTGGCCCCAGTGAGGGGCCCTCAGACAATGCTCAGTAAAGCAATGAGCAAGAAGGGCCACCAGAGGCTCAAGTGAGAATCCAGGCCAGGGAACTGTGAGTCAATGGCCAGGGCTTGGGCAAGGGGCTCAAGACAATGGACAAGATTTGGAAGGGAAGGCGGGGGATATAGGAGGGGGCAGTCAGGCTTTAGGACCAGGACCATCTCCAGGTATCAGGGTTCCTGGTGGAGGACAAAGCACCCAGAGAGAGCAAGGGGCCCAGGTAGGAGAGAGTTCTGTTTCCCATAAGGCGCTCTGGCTCATATTTGAATCCAGGTACAGGGACCTGGCAAAGGAGGCCAGAAAAGGGAAGAAGGCCAGGAGGAGGGTGAAGGGAGGACATGGTGGGGGATCCTGTTTGTTGCACAGTAGGACTAGAGCCTTCACCTAAGATCAGCCTCCAAGGAAGGGACCCACACATCTGATTGTGATGAGGTACCTAAGAGGTTGGAGACCCTCAAGCTCCAGGAAATATCATGAGGGGAAGGGTGATAGGGGGTTCATAAAGACCAGATAATAGCAGGAAGTGCAAAGGGAACCTAAGTGAGCCCGCTGGGGGGCCCAATTAAGGGGCCCCCAAGTCAGACTCAACACTAAGAGTCTCCAGACTATGCCAAGACACGTGAGGAACAAGGTCTGGGGTGAAGGGGAGCACCCAGGCCCAGAGACTGGAGCTCAAAGGGTCAGGTTTAGGGAGGGCTTGGTTGGGGTAGGGGCAGCATGCAAGGCCAGTGGGCAGAAGAGGGAAGGGAGGATATCCCTCATGGCTGGGTTGGAGCAAGTCCCATGTTAATTGCCAGGCCTCAGTTTACAGGTGGTGAAGGGTACTCAGGAGACTAGCAGGGCAGTGTTTCCCATAGGGAGCATTTAGGGTGTAGAGACCAGCCAATTTCACTCCTCTTCCCTACATGAGTAGATCCTCAGAGAGGAACCTGGACCAATGAGGGGTAAAACATGGTACAGTGACTGATATTCACTTGTCGAGGTTGGGGGGTGGTGTTGGTGGGCTGCAGGACTCATTTGAGGAGCCGATGCTTGAGCAAAGCAGAGGTAGCGAAGTGTCCGTGAAGTGCCAGGATACAACAGCATGAGGGGATCAGAGGGGAGACACAGATGGGGGCTTGCAAGAGGGGCCTGAAACCAATTGACAGGGTTAGTGTCCTCAAGAAGGGTGGCCAGGGACTAAAGCAAGGAGCTGGGCCTAGTAATGGAGAGCCAAGTGCTACCACATGGGCTTGGGTGAATGAAAAGAAACATGTGGAGGGAACAGTGGGAGGGGAGAAAGGGAAGCAGCTGGTACAGGGGGAAGAGGGCTCAAGAACCAGGTCTACTGCAGGGTGTCAGGGTTCAGGATCATGGACCGGGCTGAGGGAGCCCAAAGGGCCCAGGCAAGGGGCAGGCCTATGTTTTTTCAAAGGAAACATGACATATCAAGAGGCCAGGTCAAATCGCCTGGCATGGGTGAGCATCCTGAAAAGGGGATCAGGAAAGCAGACATGGCAGATATAGAAAAGACATGAGGGCTGAAGGAGGGCACAACCTGAAGAACTGCAGGACGGGTGTGGGTAGGTTTGGACCCAAGCAAGGAGCACAGGCAAGGGACCTAGATGAAGGCCCAGGCCAGGGTAGAGCAGGGAAAGCCGGCCCAGGAAGCCAGGACTTCACTAGGGTACTGTAGTATAGGGAAGTCAAGCAGAGAAGAGAAGCGGACCCAGCAAGGGTACATCATACAATGCCCAGAAAAGCACTGAGCAAGAATGGCCATCAGAGGCTTAAGTGAGGAGCCAGGCCTGGCAATGGAGAGCTAAGGGCCAAGGCTGGGGTAGGGGATACAGGACAGTGTACAAAGCTGGGGAGGGAAGGTTGGGATCCAATCAGTGGGAGCCAGTTTTGAGTGCCAGCACCTCTGCCAGGTGTCATGGTTCTGGGTGCAGGGCCAAGGGCCTAGGGAGAGCAAGAGGCCCACATGAGGGGCAGGGCTTTGTTTCTGACAAGATGCCCTGGCGCAGATGAGAATCAAGGGCCAATGACCAGGCTTGGAATGGGACAAGTCCAGGAAGACAGAGACAGCAAGTCATGGCACAGGGTCGTAGTTGGTGCTGAGCGGGGCAAGAGCCAGAACCCAAGCAAGGATACCAGGTAAGAGACCCACCAGCCCAATAGAGGATTAGGAACCCGAGGAGCAGGAGGCCCACTCTGCAGGGAAAAGCACTATTGGATAGAGAAGAAGCGGCAGGGATAAGTTGAGGAGACAGAGGACATTGCAAAGGGCAAGGAGGGGAGGTTAATAGGGGGCCAAAGCCAGGTCTGTCCCCACAAGAGACAGGAAGCCTCGCAAAAAAATGAACGCAATCAGGGGCTCATGTGAGCAGCCTGGTCCTGGAATTGAAGCATGAAACATCAGGGTTAGGCAGGCTGGGTTTGGATAGGGGCAGCATACAAGGCTAGAAGGCAGGGGATTGAAGGGAGTACATCAGGCAGGGCAAGGTCCGCACCACAACAATCAGGAGAGTAAGGACTCGCCCTTACAATTGGGAGACCCCTCCAACCTGGGTGTCTGGCAAAGCTCCTATACCTCCGTAGCTGTGGTAGAGTGGACTCACCCCTCCACTCGGGTGACACATCCCACCTGGATGTTTGGGGGAGCTCGAATAACTCCACAGTCAGGGTACAGGGGATTCACCCTACAGGAGGTAGACCCCTCCCACCTGGGTGTCAGGGGGAGCTTTTATACTGCCACAGCCAGTGTAGAGGGGTTCGCCTCTTTAGGCAGGAGAACCCTCCATCTTGGGTGTTAGTAGAGATCTTATAGAGCACCAGCCATGGTAGAGGGGTTTCACAACCCCAGTGGGAGACGCTTCTCAACTGAAAGTGGGGGGGGGTGTGCTTGCATACTGCCTTAGCGAGAGTAGAGGTGACTTGCCCCTTCAGGTGAAAGTTCCCTCCCACCTGGGTGTCTGGGAGAGCATGTACACAGCAGCAGCCAGGGTAGAGGGGACTCTCCCCTCCAGCCGGGACACCTCTCCCACTGGAGTGTCAGGGGGGCTCATTTACCGCCACAGCCAGGGTAGAGAGGATTCAACTGTCCAAGCAGGAGACCTCTCCCAGCTAGGTGTAGTGTGGGATGGCTCCTATCCAGCCCAAGCCAGGGTAGAAGACTCGCCCCTCCATGAGGGAGACCCCTCAGACTTGGGTGTCTGGGGATACCTCATACACCCCGGAATCCAGGGTAGAGGGTTCTCGCCCTTCTAGGCAGGTCACCACTCCCAAGTAGGTTTGGGGGGGAGCCCAAATACCACTGCAGGCAGGTTAAAGTGGACTTGCCCCTCCAGGCAGGAGACGCCTCCCACTTGAGTGTCTGGGGGACTCCTATACCTCAGCAATGATGGTAAAGGTGCTTGCCCCTCCAGGCAAGAGACCCCTCCCACCTGAGTATGGGGGGGTGCTCCTATACCACAGCAGCCAGGGTAGAGTAGACTCGCCCTTTCAGGCGGGAGGCCCCTCCCACCAGAGTGTCTGGGGGGAGCTCTTACACTGCTGAAGCCAAGATAGAGTGGACTCGCCCCTCCAGACGGGAGACCCCCTCCCACCTGGGTGTCACAGGGAGCTTGTATATGACCTTAGCCAGGGTAGAGCCCACTTGCCACTCCAGATGGGAGATCTCTCCCACCTGGGTTTCAGGGAAAGCTCCTATACCACAGCAGACAGGGTACCAGGGACTTGCCCCTCCAGGAGGAGACTCCTCCCACCTGAGTGTATCAGGGAGCTCATATACTGCCCCAGCCAGGGGAGAGGGGACTCGCCCCTCAAGGAAAGAGACCCCTGCCACCTGGGTGTCATGGGAAGCTTCAAAACTGCTTCAGCAGTGTTGAGGGGATACTAGCCTCCTGGGGGGAGACTCCTCCCAATTGGGTATTAGGGGAAATCCTATACCACCACAGACAGGATATAAGGGACTCATCCTTCCAGGCGGCAGACAAATCACACCAGTTTTCCAGGGTGAGCTTTTATAATGCTGCATCCATCCAGGGTAGAGGGCATTTGAGCCTCCAAGCCAGAGACCCTCACACCTGGGTGTTGGGGGTATCTCCTTTACTGCCACAGCCAGTTTAGAGGGAACTCATGCCTCCAGGCAGGAGACCCCTTGTGGTGAGCCGCTTCTGCTGTTTCTGCAGACTATGGTCGCCATTACAAGATGGCGCTGGCTCCGCTGTGGTCTGTGACAAACAACTCCTTATTTGGGAGAGTTGGCGCATGGTTTTTCACCACCCTATGAGAAAGCTCCACGTGGCAGATTCGCATTGGGGCTTGAGATGCTTTATTAAGGCTGGGAGGGGCATCCGAGGGGGAGAAGAAGAAATATCAAGGGCCTGAATAAACTGCTGAAAGAAGATTCCTGAGTTGCGTCTTCCTTGCGGGCAAGGGGTCGCGACAACCCCTCCCACCTGGCTGTCCGGGAAAGCTAGTATACCACTTCAGTCAGGGAAAAGGGGATACGCCCTTCAGTCGGGAGACCCCTCCCACCTGTGTGTCACAGAAAGCTTGTACAACCTTAGCCAGGGGAGAGGTGAATTCTCACCTCCAGATGGGAGATCCCTCCCTCCTGGGTGTCAGGGAGCTTGTATACTCCATTAGCCAGGGTGGAGGGTACTAGCTCCTTGAGGCAGGAGACCCCTCCCATTTTGCATTGGGTGAGGGCTGTTATTCTGCTTCAGCCAGGAGGGAGGGGATTCACCCCACTTGGTGGGAGAGCCCTAGAGCCTGGGTGTCAAGGGAGCTCATATGCTGCAGAGGCAGGGAAAAGGGTACTCACCACTCCAGGCAGGACACCCCACAGAACTGGGTATCAGGCGAGCTCAGCCAGGGTAAGTGGGGACTCGCAATTTCAGAAAGAAAACCCTTCCCACCTGGGTGTCACTGGGAGCTTGAATACCAACTTAGCCAGGGTAGATTGGACTCCCCACTCCAGGAGGGAGACTCTTCCCACCAGGGGGTCAGGGGAGAGCTCCTATACTGTAAAAGGCAGGGTATTGGGTATATACCACTGAGGGGGGAGATCCATCCCACCTAGATGTTAAAGGGAGCTCTTATACAGCTTCAGCCAGTGTACAGAAACTCAGCCCTCCAAGCTGGAGATGCCTCCCACCTGGTGTTGGAGGGGGCTAGTATATCCCTGTAGCCAGAGTAGAGGGAACTCGCCCCTCCAGGCTGGAGATACCTCCCACTTGGGTGTCAAGGTGGGGGAGCTCTTATACCACTGCAGCCAGGGGAGTGGTGACTCGCCCCTTCAGACAGGAAACCCCTCCCACCTGGGTCTCAGGGGGAGCTTGTATACCACCTTAGGCAGGGTAGAGAAGACTTGCCCCTCCAGGCAGAGACCTCTCCCTCCAGGGTTTCAGGGACAGCTCTTATACCACATCAGCCAGGGTAGTGTGGAATTGCCCCTACAGGTGGAACACCCCTCCCATCTAGATGTCTGGACAGGTGGGCTCATATTCAACCCTAGCCAGGGTAGAGGGGACTTGCCCCTCCAGGACAGAGACCCCTCCCACGTAGGTGTTGCAGGGAGCTTGTATACCAAGTTATCCAGGGTAGAGGTGATTGGAGGTGTGAATCCCCTCTACCCTGGCTGTGGTAGTATATGTGGGGAAACAAGTGTAAGGAGAATGGGTGTCTCAGGGAGAGGAGGGCTCATGCCCCAGATTCACTGCAGGCTATCAGGACTGAAGAGAATGGCCCAGGATTAAGTAGGCCAAAGCCCCCAGTCAAGGGGCACTGTTACCTTTTCCCAAAGGAAGACCACAGGGCCAAACATCCCAGTTCCATTTCCTGGCTCTGGTCAGCATCCTAGGAAAGGGATCTGGAAAAGAAGCCCAGCAGGAACAAAGACAACAGGAGGGCCAAAGGAGGGCACAGTGTGAAGTGCTGGAAGAAGGGGTTTTTATGGGATGCAGGTAAGGACCGCAGAAAGGAGTCCAGGCTAGAGATCTAGAGGAGGGCCCAGGCTAGGGGAGAGCAGGGAAGGGAGGGGCCCAGAAGGCAGGGTGTGCTCTAGGTTTCTGAGATCCATGGAAGACAAGGAGAATGGGGAACCAACCCCAGCAAGGCCCACAGTTCAACCCAAGGAAACACGGAACAAGAAGGACCTCCAGAGGGTTAAGAGTGGAGCCAGTCCAGGGAATGGAGATCCAAGGGCCAGCACTGGGGCAGAGGGCTCAGAACAGTTTATAGTGCTGGGAAAGGAAGGCAGGGTATCTATCAGGGTGGAGGCCCTGTGCCACTGCCAGGTGTCAGGGTTCCTGTTGCTTCCCCAAGGGCCTAGGGAGTGCAAGTAGCCCAGTCAAGGGCCAGGGTTCTGTTTCCTATAAAGTGCACTTGCCCCAATGAGGATCAAGGGCCAGGGACCAGGCCAAAGAGCCTAGCAAGGGAGAAGGGCCAGGAGGAGTGTGATATGAGGGTACAGTGGGGGGTTCCTGTGGGTGCAGAGAAGGGCAAGAGCCTGAACCTAATCAAGGAGCCCAGGTAAGGGACTGACCCCACCAAAAGGTATTAGGGACTCAAGGAGCAGGACGGTCTTACTCAAGGAAAAATCACTAGGGGAAAACGAGGTAGGATCGGCGCTAGGACGAGGAGAGAGAAAAGGGCACCGAGGGTATCGAGCTTGCGGGCCAAGTCAAGGGACACCCATGTCAGATACAACAGGAAGAGACACCACAGAAAGCAATGCATCCCAATTAAAGCAGTAAGGAGCTCAAGCTGTCAGCCAGGCCAGGGGTGAAGGGTCAGGGTGAGGAAGGGCTTGGTTGGCTTAGGGGCAGCTTGCAAGGCTAGAGGGCAGGAGAGGGAAGGGAGGGATTCGTCCAGGGCAAGGTCATCACTAGGCCCAAGACCACTGCCAATTGTCAAGTTTGGATGGCAAAGGGGGCCCATGCGACAGGCAGGGCTGTGTTGCCCATAGGGCTCTTTCAGGGCTCAGAGCCCAGCCAATTTCACTCCTCTGCCAGGATCAAAGGAGGGCAATGTGAGGGATACCTTTGGTCCAGGATTGGAGGGGTGTCAATGGGGAGCCTGCAATCATTGGAGGAGAAAAGGCTATGGAGAAGCAGGGGGAAGGCAGGTTCCTGGCAAGGACAAAATACCTCAGTACAAGGAGAACAGAGGGGAGGAACAGGAGGGGGCAAAGCAAGGTGCCTGAAATCATGGAACCGAGACAATGTCCTCATGGAGGGCGACCAGGCCTCCAGCAAGGAGCCAGGCCCAAGAAAGGGGAGCCAAGTACTGGGTCCGGGTCATGGATCCTATGAAAATGGACAGGGCTTGGTAGGGAAGAAAAGGGAGCAGGGCTAGTGGGTGGCTCAGGGAGAGGAGGGCTCAAGGCCCAGGTTCACTGCTGGGTGTCAGGATCGAAGAGCAGGGCATGGGAAAAGAGTTCAAATTCCCAGGCAAGGGGCATAGCTACATTTTCCCAAAGGGAGCCCACATTGCCAAATGCCCAGTTACATTCCATTGGACCTGGTGAGCATCCCGGGAAAGGCATCTAGAAAAGGGGCTAGGGAGGGACAGGGACAACAGGAGGAATTCAGGAGAGTACAGTGTGAAAGGCCAGAGAAAGTGCGTTGATGGAGTGTGGGCCAGGACTCCAGAAAGGAGCCCAGGCTAGGGACCAAGAGGAGGGCCCAGGCCAGGAAAGGGCAGGGAAGGTGAGACTGGGCAGGTGGGTGACAGTAGGGTTCTGAGGCTCAGGAAAGACAAGGGGAGTAGGGTATTGGCCCCAGTGAGAGCCACAGTCCAAGCCCAAGTATGCATAGAGCAAGATGGGCCCCCAGAGGCTCAAGTTAGGAGGCAGGACAGGGAATGGATATCCAAGTCTCAGGGCTTGGGCAGGGGGTTCAGGAGAGTGGACAAGACTTTGAAGGGATGGCAGCTACCCCACCAGGGGACATGCAATCTCCTGGCCCATGGCAACTCCCAGGTGTCATGGTTTTGGGTGCAGTAGCAAAGGCCCAGTGACAGCAAGGGGCCCAGGCAAGGGACAGGATCCTTTTCCCATAAGGTGTTCTTACCCAGATGAGAATCCAGGGACAGGGGCCTGGCAAAGAAGGACTGGCAAGTGAAAGCAGCCAGGAGGAGGGCAATGGGATGTCACAGTTGGGGGGGTCTCATTCGGTGTGTGGGGAGGCAATATCCAGGAGCCAAGCCAGGTGCCCAGGCAAAAGACCCATCTGACCGACCATGGATGAGTGATCCAAGGAGCAGGAGACTTGTAAGCATGAAGGGAAAGCACAAGAGGAATGGGAGGAAGGGCTGCAGAAGGACTAGGAGACAGAGAAAAGCACAATGGGCACCTAAGGGAGCACTTTGGCAGTCCCAAGCAAGGGGTTCCCGTTTCAGACCCAAAAGGAATAGACTCCATGCTACGCCAAGTGACATGAGTAACACTATCAGGGGATCCTGTGAGCACCAGGCCCAGTGACTGAGGCTCAAAAGGTCAGAATTAGGAAGGGCTGGGTTGGTGTTGGGGTGGCATGAACGGCCAGTTGATAGGGGAAAGAAGGGAATAGATCTCTCAGGGCTGGGTTGAAGCAGTCACATGTTAATTGCCAGTTCTCAGGGTTCAGGCAGCAAATGGGACTCAGGCAAGAGGCAGGGCTGTATTTCCCAAAGGGAGCCTTAAGGGCACAGAGGCCAGCCAATTTGGCTCCACTGCCCAGGTGAGTGTCCTCAATGAGGGACCTAGACCAAAGGAGGGTCAAATGATGCCACTGTGAGGGGATACCTGTCGTACGGATGTTGTGGGGGTAGTCAATTGGCAGTAGGGACCCATTTGAGGAGCCCAAGCTAGGGTGAAGCTAAGAAAGCGAAGGGTCCCAGCAGTGCCAGGATATGATAGCACCAGTGGAACAGAGAGAAGACACAGGATGGGGTCTATAAAAACAGGCCTGAAACCAAGGGAAGGGTAAGGGTCCACATGAAGTGCTGCAAGGGGCTCAAGCAAGGAGCTGTGCCCTTTAATAGTGAGCCAAGTACTAGCACCTGGGGCAGGGTGAATGAAAATGGATATGGATTGGGAAGGGAAGGAGAGGAGAAATCTGAGCAGGTAGCACAGTGGGAGGAAGGCTGAAGGCCCAGGTCCACTGCAGTGTGTCAGGATTGGGTAGCAGGGCATGGGTTGAGGGAAGCCAAAAAAGGGGCAGGGCTACATTTTCCCAAAGGGAACCCACAAGGCCATGAGGCCAGGTAAAGTACCTGGCCTGATGAGCATCCTGGGAAGGGGATCAAGAAAGTGGGCCTGGGAGAGACAGAAACGACAAGAGGGCCAAAGGAGGTCACAGTCTCAAGGGCCGCAGGATGGGTCTGGGTGGGGAGGAGGCCAGAAGCCCAGGAAGGAGCTAAGACAAGGGACCCAAAGGAGGTCCCAGGCCATTGGAGAGTAGGGAAGTGCGGGGCCAGTAAGGCTTGGGTGCACTAGGGTACTGCAGGACAGGGAACCAAAGGGGAGGAGAGAAGCGTCTCCATTGAGGGGCCCTCAGACAAAGCCCAGAAGTGAAAGGAACAAGAAGGGCCATGCGAGAAGCCAGGCAAGGAAATAGAGTGCCAAGGGCCAGGGCTTGGGAAGGGGGCTTAGGACAGTGGAAAATACTTGGGATGGAAAGCAAGGGATCCAGCAGGGGGCAGTCAGGCTCCAGGCCCATGGCCACTACCAGGTGTCAGGGTACCTGGTGGAGGACCAAGCACCCAGAGAGAATAAGTTGCCCAGGCGATGGGAAGGGCTCTGTTTTCATAAGGCACCCTGGCCCAGATGAGAATCCATGGAGAGAGACCTGGCAAAGGAGGCCTGGCAATGGAAAGGGGCCAGAAAGATGTCTATGTGAGGGCATGGCAAGCGGTCGTGTTAGGTGTATAGTGGGAGGAGAGTGAGGACCATAGCCAGGTGATGAGACAAAGTACCCACCTGACCAAACTAGGATGAGGGACCCAAGGAGCAGAAGACTCACGAGCATGAGGGGAATTCACAAGGGGTTGGTGAGGATAAGCTTCACAAGGACCATGAGACAGAGGGAAGCTCAAGGGGCACTTAGCGGAGCCCTCTGGTGGGCCCAAGCAAGAGGTCCCCAGGTCAGACCCAACATGAAGAGACTCCACGCTATGTGAAGGGACATGAGGAAAGTGTCAGGGGCTCAAGGGAGCACACAAGATGGGGACAGGAGTGCTAAGGTCCTGGGTTAGGGAAGGCTGAGTTGGGGTAGGGGCAGCATGGTAGGCCAGAGGGCAGGGGAGAGAAGAGAGGGGATCTCTCATGGTTGGGTTGGAGCAAGTCCCTTGTTAACTGCCAGGCCACAATTTTCAGGCAGTTAAGGGCACTCATGCGAGTGGTAGGGCTGTTTTTCCCATAGGGAGCATTCACAGCGCAGAGGTGAGCCAATTCCACTCCTTGTCCCCAGGTGAGTAGATCTTCAAAGAGGGACCTGGACTAAAGGAGGGGCCAAAGAAAGTACTCTGAGAGGATACTTGGAGTATGATAGTGTGGGGGGGAAATTGTGGTTCTAGGACCCATTCAAGCAGCCTAGGCTAGGGAGAAGTAGGGGTTACACAGTGCCTGGGCAGTGTTAGGATACCACAAAATGATGCTATCCAAGGGGAGGCACAGGAGGTGTCCAGGAACAGTGGCCTGAAACCAAGGGACAGGGAAAGGGTCCGCAAGAAAGGTAGCAAGGGTCTCAAGCAAGTAGCCAGGCCCAGTAATGGAGAGCCAAGTGTTAGCACCTAGGCCTGTGTGAATGAAAAGAAACATGGAGGGGGAGTAGTGAAAGGGGAGAAAGTGGAGTAGGTGGCACAGTGGGAGATGGGCTCAAATGGTTCCACAGCAGGGAGAAAGAAATAAGGAAATGTGCCACTGCTGAGGGAGGCCAAAGTACCCAAGCAAAGGGCAGGGGTATATTTTCCCAAACGGAGCCCCCAGGGCCAAGAGGCCAGGTCAGGTCGCCTGGCCCAGGTGAGAGTCCTGGGAATGGGATCTGGAAAGAGGGAATGTCAGAGACAGAAATGACAGGAGGGCCAAAGGAGGGCACAGCCTGAAGTGCTGAAGGACAGGTTTGGGTGGGGTGGGCCCAGGACCCCAGCTAGGAGCCAGTGTAGGGACCTAGAGGAGGGCTCAGGCTGGGGGAGAGCAGAGAACCCCAAGCCAGGAAGGCAGTGCTGCACTAGGGTACTGCAGTCCAGGGATGTTAAGGGGAGCAGAGTAATGGCCCGAGCAAGGGCCCCTCAGACAATGCCCAGAAAAGCAGTGAGCAAGAAGGGCCACGAGAGGCTCAAGTGAATATCCAGGCCAAGGAAAAGAGACACAAGGACCAGGGCTTTGGGAGGAGGCTCTGGACAGTGGATTACATTTGGGAAGGAAAGCAGGGGATCCGGCAGGGGGCAGTCAGGCTCCAGGCCCAGTGCCACCTCCAGGTATCAGGGTTCCTGGTGGAGGGCCAAGCACCCAGGGAGAGTAAGGGACACAGGCAAGGGACAGAGTTTTGTTTTGCATAATGTTCCCTGGCTCATATTTGAATCTAGGGCCAGGGACCTGCCAAAGGAGGCCAGAAAATGGAAGGGTGCCTGGAGAAGAGGGATGAAAGGTCATGGCGGGGAGCAGTTGGGGGTGCACTGTAGGGAGAGAGGCATGACACGAGACAGGCCCTCAGGCAAGGGACCCACACTACAGAATGTGATGAGGCACCCAAAGAGCAAGAGACCTGCAAGGGCCAGACAAAGCACAATGGGAATGAAGGAAGGGGATGCTTGTGGACCAGGAGGAAGAGGGTAGCACAAGGGGCACCTAGGTGAGCCCACTGGGGATCCCAAGTTACGGTCTTTCAGTTCAGACCCAACAGGAGGAGACTGCATGCTATGTCAAGAGATATGAGGAACAAGGTCAGGGGCATAGGTGAGCACCAAGGCACAGAGACTGGAGCACAATCGTGCAGGGTTAGGGAGCATTGGGTTGGGGTAGGGGCAGCATGCAAGGCCAGAGGGCAGTGGAGGGAAGGGAGGACAGCGCTCAGGGCTGAGTTGGAACAAGTTCCATGTTAACTGGCAGGCCTCAAAGTATAAGCAGTGGAGGTGATTTGGTGACTAGCAGGGCTGTTTCCCATAGTGAGCATTCAGGGTGCAGAGACTAGCCAAATCCACTCCTCTGCCCCAAGTGAGTAGATACTCAGAGAGAGACCTGGACCAATGAGGGGCAAAAGAGGGTACTGTGAGGGGATACCTGGAGTGCGGAGTTTGTGGGCATTGGTGCCCTGCATTAACCATTTGAGGAGCCTAGGCTAGATCAAAGCAGGGTAGCAGAGGCTCTGGGATGTGCCAGGATAACACAACATGAGGGGAACAGAAGGGAGGAACAGTAGGGGTCTGGAAAAAGGGGCCTGAAACCAAGGGACAGTGACAGTGTCCTCGAGAAAGGTGGCAGGCTTCAACCAATAATCCGGGCCCATTAATGGAGAGACAGTGCTAGCACCTGGGCCTGAGTGAATGAAAAGAAACATGGATAGGGAGGGGCAGTAAGGGATAAAGGGGAACAGCTGGAACAGGGGGAGGAGCACTCATGCCCAGGTCCAGTCCAGGGTGTTAGGGTTCAAGAGTAGAGCCCAGATGAGGGAGGTGAAAGTGCCCAGGCAAGAAGCAGGGCTACGCTTTCCCAAAGGAAGACCCCTAGCCAAGAGTCCATGCCATGTCACCTGGCCCTGTGAGCATCCTGGGAGGGGATCAAAAACAGGCATGGGAGAGACAGAAAGGACAGGGGGACGAAGGAATACACAGCCTGATGGACCACCTAGCAGGTGTGGGTGTCATGGGGTTCAGGACCCCAGCAAGGAGACCAGGAAGGGACCTAGAGTTGGGCCCAGGCAAGGGGAGAGCAGGGAATGCTGGGCCTGGAAGGCAGAGCTGCACTAGGTACAGGGACGACAAGGGAAGCAGGGAAGGGGCCCCAGCGAGTGGCCCTCAGACAATGCCCAGAATAGAAGTGAGCAAAAAGGGCCATAGAGGTTCAAGCCAGGAGCTAGGCCTTTGAACAGAGAGCCAAGGGCCAGTACTTGGGCAGGGGCTCAGGACACTGGACAAGATTTTGGAGGGAAGGCAGGGGATCCATTATGGGTCAGTCAGGCTTCAGTCCCAGGGACACCTCCTGGTGTCAGGGTTACTGGTGGAGGACCAAGCACCCAGGGAGAGCAAGGGGCCCAGGCAAAGGGCAGAGCTCTATTTCCCAAAAGGCACCCTGGCTTATATTTGAATGCAGGGCCAGGGACCCTGAAAGGGAGGCCAGACAAGGGAAGGGCGCCAGGAGGAGGGAGATGAAACGGCATGGCAGGGGGTCATGGTGGGTGCACTGTAAGGCAAGAGCCATGACCCAAGACAGGCCCACAAGCAAGGGACCCACCGAGCCGATTGTGAGTAGGGACCCAAGGAGTAGGATACTTGCAAGCACCAGGAAAAATTGTGAGGGGAAGGAAGGTAGGGGCTGCGTGAGGAACAGGATACAGTGGTAAGCACAAGGGGCACCTAGGGGAACCTGTGGTGGGGCCCAACTAAGGGCCTCCCACGTCAGTCACAACAAGATGAGACTCTATGCTATGTCAAGGGACATGAGGAATGCTGTTAGGGGCTCAGGCCAGTGCCCAAGCCTGGAGACTGGAGCCAAAAGTATAAGGGTTAGGGAGGGCTGCGTTCGAATAGGGATAGCAAGCAAGGCCAGAGGGCAGGAGAGTGAAGGGAGGAGATTGCTCAGTGCTTGGTTGGAGCAAATCCCACGTTAACTAATAGGCCTCAAGGTATAGGCTGTGAAGGGGACTCAGGTGACTGGCCAGGCTGTGTTTCCAATAAGGAGCATACAGGGTGCAGAAACCAGCCAGTTCTGCTCCTCTGCCCCAGGTGAGTAGATCCTCAGAGAATAACCTGGACGTATGAGGGGCAAGAGGGTACTCTCAGGGGATACCTGCCATGCACAGGTTGGGGAGGGTGGTCGATGGGCTTTAGGACCCATTTGAGTAGCCTAGGCTAGAGTGAATTAGGGTAGCTGTGGGTCTGGACAGTTCCAGGATACCACAGCATGAGGGTAACAGAGGGGAGGCACAGGAGGTGACTGGCAAAAGGGGCTTAAAACCAAGGGATTGAAACCGGGTCCTGGAGAAGGCTGTCCAGGGGCTCAAGCAAGAAGCCAGGCACAGTAATGTAGAGCGAAGTGCTAGCACTTGGGCCTGGATGAATGATAAGAAACATGGATAGGGAGGGTAGGAGGGGAGGAATGAGAGTGGCTGGCACAGGTGGAGGAGGAATCAAGGCCCAGGTTCACAGCAGGGTGTCAGGGTTCAGGAGTAAGGCCCAGGCTCATGGAGGCCAAAGTGCCAGGAAATTGTCAGGGCTATGTTTTCCCAAAGGTAAAATCCTCTGGCTGCCAAGGGCTCAAAAAAGGAGGTGGGCCAGTAATGAAGAGCAAAATGCTCGCACCTGGGCCTGGGTGAATGAAAGGAAACATGGATAGGGAGGGCAGGAAGGGAAAAATTGGAGTGCCCGGCATAGGAAGAGGAGGGCTCAAGGACAAGGTCCACTGCAGGGACCAGGGTTCAGGTGCAGGCACAGAGTGAGGGAGGCAAAAGCACCCAGGCAATGGGAAGGGCTATGTTTTTCCAAAGGTCGTATCCTCTGATCAAGGTGAGCATACTGGAAAAGGGATGAGCAAAGCGAGCATGCAGAGACAGAAAGACAGGAGGGCTGAAGGAGGACACAGCCTGAAGGACTGCAGGATAGGTGTGGTTTGTGTGGAATCCAGGACCCTAGCAAAGAGCTCAGGAAAGAGACCTAGAGGAAGGCCTAGGAAGAGATGAGAGTGGATCACTCAGGGCTGGGTTGGAGCTAGTCCCATGTTAACTGTCAGGTCTTAAGGTTCAGGCAGTAAAGGGGACTGAGGTGAGTGGCAGGGCTGTTTTCCATAGGGAGCATTCAGGGCACAGAGGCCAGCCAATTCTACTCCTCTGACCCAGATGAGTAGATCCTCAGAGAGGGGCCTGGACCAAAGGAGGGGCCAAAGAGGGAACTATTATAGGATACCTGGTTTGCAGAGGTGGGGGCAGTTAGGCTGCCAGGACCCATTTGAGGAACAGAGGGCTGAAAGAGGGCACAACCCGAAGGGACACAGCTTGGGTGCGAGTGGATTGGGGACCAGGATTCCAGCAAGGAGCCCATGCAATGGACCTAGGTGAAGGCCCAGGCAAGGGGAGAGCAGGGAATGCTGGCCAGGGATGGCTGCCCTGCACAAGGGTACTGTATTACAGTGAAGCCAAGGGGAGCAGGGAAGCAGCCCCAGAAAGGGTCCTGGATCAAGGGATTACCAAAGAGGGCACTGTGAGAGGATACCTTGTGTCTGCAATTAAGGGGGTCAGTGAGGAGCCAGGACCCATTCTTGGAGCCCAGCCTAGGAAGAAGCAGTGGGAGGGGAGAGTTGGGCAATGCCAGGATAGCACAGTACTGTTGTAGAGTCAAATGATTCAAGGCACCAAACAATAGAAAACAGTTTTATTTGGCTGCAGCCAGGCTCAGAGGGCTATAATCAATCAATCCACTGAACCCCAATTTCAGGCAGTTTCAGAATTTTTTAGCCAGCAAGTAAGTGGAGGGGCTGAGAAATTCACAGTCTGCAGAAGTTCACATAAAAGCAGCTACTTCTTTCAGTGTTTTGGGCAAGTAGTCTCTTCAAGTACAACACCTGAGTAGGGAGAGCTTCTTTTTCCCATTTTTCCTCTCCCTGCCAGTTGTTACCATGGAGCCCAGTTGGCAACATATCTTAAAAATGTAGACATCTCTTTGAACCCCAGCTCAAGGGCAGAAGCTTGTTTGCACATTTCTACAAATTACTATAAAGCATATGTTTGTGAAAAACTAGTAAAGGGGTGCCCATCATGTGGAGTGCTGATATCTTCTCAGCCAGTGGCAAAGTAAAACAGGGCTAAAGGAAAATAGGAAGTTTATCTACATTGAACTCTTTTGCAGAACCTCTTTTGCTAACAGTCCAAAAATCAGCCATTATGCAGTTTTCTTTAGAATCCCAAGTAAGACTTTTCTGTGGAGAAAGGGAGTGTAATTTACATTCCCCCCTTTAATGATGCTCTCCATTAATTAATCCTTTAAATTTAAGAGCATTATTACCATTATATTGGCTTAAGGCCTTATATAATGTCAAAACCTTAGTTGTTGTCATCTTTTCAAAAGCAGCTTCCATAGTGGAACCATAAGTTTTAATGCACAGTGGAGCTAAATATGGGAGCAATAAAGAGCCTAACAGCAGAATGCCCACTATAGTAGTTAAGCTTTTATAAATACCAAGGGTTGAAAACCATCTCACAAAAGTGTGTTTGGAACCCAAAGTTAAATGCCCTTCTAGGTATGCACTAGCACATGTTCAAGTTCTCTTGTGCTTTTGGCTATATTCTTAACTGTTTGTTTATTGTCATCCATTTGGATGCAACAATCTGAGCTGTTGAACTGTCCACATATTTATCTTTCCTCAGTCATTAGGTAATCTAATGCCAAGAAGTTTTGATATTGAGACTCTCGCTTTGGGACTGTTTTGTGGCTAGGAGGTGTAAGGCTGTGGCAGTCTGATTAATGATAATTTCTAGTACAGCTTGTAAGTGAATAATTCTAGGTAACATGTAAATAGGAGGTCTATACCTTCAACTGCCATTTTGTGCCCAGGTAGCGGGACCATAAGTGGCAATGATCCTCTGTGGTGGTCACTTATCTTCACCCCAAGATTGGTGACCTCCTAAATCAAGTTACTTCCCAATGGACCTCTTTTGTCTTTCCAAAGAGTCATCCATCGATTGCATTCCTCTGGCAGGACAGGACCTAAATATATGTTTTACAACATCTTGGTTACAGTGGATTGTCCTGACCTATGGTTCACATGATCTCCATGGTTGGAATAGGAGTAGAACAGAAACTCTTAAGGTTATCAAAGGAAACCAAACTAAATAATAAACTAACGTTTTGGTTAGCATAGGGAAAACAGCATAAATTAACAAAGCAAAACTAGTAACACGAAATAAATCCTAAAAATTTATATAAGCAAGATAGAAAAGGTATAAAAGAATTTTTTACCCAGTGTCCATTCAGTAGGAGTTACTGTTATTAAACCAATAGCATAAACCAGACATATATATATATATATATATATATATATATATATATATATATATATATACACACACACACACACACACACACACACACACAAATACACAGGGGGTGGAAGTGCATTATAGTATAAGAACTATCTTAGGAATTGAAAACATTCAATTGTCCTGGTGGGAAGTTTATCTTCCATGGTGCATTGATCAGCCAGTGTCTCCCATGTGACTGAAGCAGGGCTATACTCTCCTCAAGCTTTTGCTGTGCCTACACCAGTCAGCTTCTGGAGTGACTGGAGGAGGCTGTTGTACTTCTGACCCTCAAGTTTCTCTGGGGCTCCTTTTTTTCTAGACAGTCAGCTTCAAGGGCATAGCAGCATTTGAAATGCACGCCCCAATCCACAGTTACAGGCTTGATTCTGGTGTAGTCAATCAAGGCACCTATTTATACAAACTTGCCTGCAGTTAGCGTGGATAAAATAAGAGGCAAAGGGCCCTTCCAAAGAAGTTTCAGTGTTTGAATATTCTATTCTTTGACCCAGAATCAATCTCCAGGCTTGAAAGGGTGTGCACAAGTGGTCAAACTTAGTGGCAATCTTTCTATAAACCATTGGTTGAAAACCTGTAAAGTTTTCCCTAAGACCTGAAGCTGTCATTTCAGGAGGATTTCTCCTATCTCTCTTAAGCCGAACTATGGTCCCGTAATAAGAAGGGGGGGGGGTCATGTATACTAAATTATAAGGAGAGAATTCAGTCATCCTAGTGGGAGTGGATCTAATCCTCAACAGTGTAGTAGGGAGAAGTTCATCATTATGTAAGTGAGTATCCTGACACAGCTTACACAATTGACACTTAAAGTCCTGTTCATTCTTTGTACTTTACCAGAACTCTGTAGCCTTTAGGCAGTATGTAACTTCCAACTTATGTTTAAACTCTTGGTCAGTAATTTTATTACTTTTGCCAAAAAGCTGGCCAATTTCTCAGCCAATAGTGGTTGGGATGAAAAAATCTGGAATCATTTCCCAGAAAATATCCTCATTCTCTCCCTAGCCTTTTCAGGGCGGGTGGAAAAGCGGTCCACCCAGTCAGAGTAGGAACCCACAAAACCCAAAAGTTACTTATAGCCCTGTGAGTGTGGTAGTTCAGTGAATTCTTCTTCCAAGTCTTCAAAAGTGCTCCTCCTATAGTTTGGATTCCTGGTGGGAGCTCTGGCTCCTGACAAGGATTGTTTTGAGCACAAACCTCACATTGTTTTCAGAATATCCAGGTGAAGTTTGTGAGCCATGGGACATAGAAATGTTCACTCAGAACTGATTCAAGTGCAGTATGTCCAACGTGTTCTCCTGTGGAACTCTTTGATAAAGGCTGGGGCTAGAATCTCTGGGATGTCTATGCCAATCATCACAATATCTCCATCATCCTCCTGGGAGAAAATTTTCTTTTTCAATCTTAAACCATTTACGTTCATGTTGGGAGTATGTTGGCTCCCATTCTGTTAAATAGTCAGCCTGGAAAAAGGGCAGCCTTTAAACCTGGGACTGGATTTTCTTCTCCTTTCTTGCAGACAGCTAACCTGGTCTCTCTGTCAGCTCTCTGATTGCCCTGAGAAACCACAGTTTTTCCCTTTTGATGACCTTGTCAATATATAATCACAACATTCCTGGGAGCCCACAGTGCATCCAAATGTTTAAGAATTTCTTGCCCATACATCATTCCTTTTTTTTCTCCTGAGTTAATGCGCCCCTTCTCCTTACATGAGGCCCTATAAACATGAAAGGTAGCAAACACATATTTTGAGTCTATGTAAATATTCACACAGACTCCTGCTGTTATCTGAGGTGCTTGAGTCAAAGCAATAAGTTTTGCTTTTTGTGCTGAGGTTCCCTGAGGCAGAGGTTCTGCCTCGAGAGTGGAATCCAGAGTGACAACTGCATATACACCAAAACACACCCCATCTTTTATAAAACTGCTTCCATCTGTGAAGCACTCCACATCAGGGGCCCTGAGGGCTGGTCTTCCAGGTTTGGTCTGCTTGACAACATTTAATCCATGAATTCAATACAGTTGTCATAAGGTTGCCCAGGTCCAATGGCCAGCAAGTTTTCTGGGTTCAGAGTCTGGATGATTTCCAAATGCATACATGGATTTTCACATAACATGCCCTGGTATTTACCATTAGTTAACCAATATTGTCTACATATGTCAACACTGAATGAGGAACCCTGGAAACCCATTTTTTCCCATAGACATTTTATCAGCTTCCAACACCATAAGAACTGTGACTGCAGCAGCCTGTAAACAAGGTGGCCAATCTTGGGCTACAGAGCCCAGCTCTTTGGACAGATGTCCATGTCAAAACTCCTACAGCCATTTCACATTGTTCCTGGGTGTACAGAAAGTAAAGCTTTGTGAGGTCAGGGAGCCCTAGTCAAGATGCACTAGGAGTGCTTGTTTAATGTCCTCAAAGAACTTTTGCTTAGGTGGCCCTCATATTAATGGATCCCATTCTCCCCACCCTTTGTGGCTTCACAGAGGGGTTTGCTATAACTGAAAGTTAGGGATCCATATATGCCTGTATCTGGTAGCCCCCATGAATTCTCTAGTCTAATGGAAGGTTGAAAGGAATGGAAATGAGCAGATTTACTGTTTCTTTTCAGTCTCAGGGGCTATTGTCTGTTATGTTGTTGAGCCAGATGATAATCAAAGTATTTGACCTTTCTCTTGATAGATATGGGCTTTTATGTCAGAGTCCAGTACTGTCCCAATGATGGTGTCCTCAAGCCCCTGGGGGAAACTGTCATTTAGGAAAAGGAAGCGTACATAGATCCTCTGGTGCTTTAAGATGCAGGATTTTTTGTTGTTGTTGTTGTTATCACCCAGTGTAGGATCTTGGCTGGTGAGATTCTCCAACTCTCAAATCTAATGTAAATCTTAGCAAAAATTGATGACTTGTGACATGATTTGTATAAAAGGCACCTATGTCAATCTCACAATCAACTGTCTGCCAAGTTTGGACTGCAGGCTGCCTGCAGGTCCTGGTGTGGCAGCCATATTTTGCTCACCTAAGTGTTGATCTTTGTCTGCATGGCTTTCTCCTCTTGACAGGTGGGAGCCTGCTCTAATTGTATATAGTAGCTGCCCCACTTGTGTTTTTGTTTGCTATGCCTTGGTGCATGGGGCTCTGTGTCCCTTCCTGTTGGTGGTCACAGCGTGTAGCCAGGGTGGCATGTCCTTTTGGAGTGTGCACCCAATGGCCTACTAACGGGATTTAACATGAATATATTTCTGATTCATTTTGGGGCTTGCAGCACCTGAGCCCTCCTGAGATGCTTGGTCCCATGCATCATATACAGTTGAGTGTGTCTATCAGACCTCTTCCATATTTGTCAATCATCAATTTCCAAGCAAGTGGGAAGAAAATGAAAGGAGGGTTTCAGGCCAAAGGCTGGGAGAAAGCATTCATTACTTCCCTGGTCAAGGCTTACATTTGAGCATGGAAGTAGATGCTTGCCCCTGGGGCCACTGGATCATTCCTCTTTAGCCTGGCCATGCTTTTTTCCCCATATAAACATTTTGACCATTGGCATTGTCTAGTGAGACCCCCCTTTGAGTGACATCTGGGTTTGTGGTGAGGGAAGCTGTAAAGAGATACATCCTCCTCTTTATCTTTTTGGTCTGCCTGTCTTTGAGCTCTTGGGCTCCATTGAGGAAAATTATGGTGGCCATATTCAAAAGCTCTCTGGAAAACTTCTACGTAAAGCCAGTTGGTAAATTTTGGCAAATGTCACTCTGAGCCAGTTTCACAAAGGCTGCATTGGTCCCCTGTTGCTTGAGCCTCAGCATCTCTTCCCTAAAAAACTTGCATTGTGGCAGCTATGCTTGTATGGTGCTCCTCCTCTCCCAGGTACCTCTTGGTAGGGAGAGGGGAAGCAGCAGCTGTGTCCCAGACACTAAGCTCTGAGTCAGTTGGGCACAACTCTTTTGATCATTACTGCCAGTTTCATAAGGCAGAGTGCCTTTAGGCAGATGTGGGGTCCAGAGAAATGTTTAGGGCTATCAAGCTGCAAGAGGGGAGATGCTGGACCATTGGGAGGCTTTGTTGGGCTGTGTTGTCTGCATATGGGCTCTGGCTTAGGCTAGGGTTTAGGGCTGGCTCCAATTCCTTCTAAGTCTTGGGCACAGTTTCTTTCTTATATTTTTTTCTTAGGATTCCTATGAGGGCTTCTTGATATCTCTTTATTTTTATCCCTTCTTCTTTGTTGAGGCCCCATCCTAGGTCTGGATACTGAACTCCATCAGATCAATCATGGTCCCGGGTTCTCCATGTATGAGGAAGTATGACTTTTCCTGCTTATGAGCTCAATGATGGTGAAAGGCTGGCACACAAAACTGCCTTGTCTCCGTTAGGTGTTTCCCTCTGGTCAATATAGTCAGGTCCTTTAGTCCTCTGCAGGGGCATCTGTAGTGCTCTCATCTGGTGACAGCTCATGCACACAAACAGTTAATTTTTGCTGTGCTTAGAAAAACAAGGAGTTCTGTGAGAAAGTATGATCTCTTTGAACTGTGTCCTTGTTGCTGTCTTAAGAAGATAAAAGAATGTTTTGCCAGGTGGCGTCCTTTGGTGTCCAGCAGAGAGTCCCCTTACTGGCAAAAGTAACTGAAGGGGAGAGGTACCATGGGATCAGAAATCTCAAGAAGTCAAATGCAACATGCAATTATAACTTTGCTTAAGGAGCAAGGAATTGTAATTAATAGAAAAACAGCTTCTGCTTTTATGCTTGCTACTGAAACTGTATCACCTTGATTTTTGCACACAGGGAATTAAATGGTTTCTGATTGGGAACATGTAAAAGAAGATTTGCAAAAATATTTAAGGGAAAAGGGTCGAGACAGTTTAGCTGTAGCTACTTTTTCTTTGTGGAAGTTGGTAAAAGATGCACTTTTATCTCCAGGTGTAAAAGTGCGTGAATTTTTACAGCAGACCCAGGGAACTTGGATGAAGGTTCAGGACAGGTAATCAATAGTTTCAGTGAGTGAAAGTGATTCCTCAGATGATAAGGCCCCCATTTATGACACTTCTGAATTAAAAACATAGGATCCACCACCTACAAAAGAGGAGCTAATCCTGTAAGTAAAAGGAGGGACAGAAGGACTCCCAGAAGATGTCGAAGCCCTTTTTTGCTTTGGGAAACTCCCTCCTTCCTTCCTTGAACTGTAAGGATTATGCTACCTCTGTCTACTTATCTGAATGGGTTTTTGAAGCATTGCACAAACTTGCAGTTAACAGTTGGGTTTAGGTAGTTGTTTAGTTTATGATTTCAGATAATTCATGCCAGAGAACTTAAATACTTAGGATGGACACTAAAGAACTCTACTTCCAAGTTGGCAAGCAACTCATAATCATTCAGTTTTTTCACCAATTTTTGAATTGGGTAACCTGGGAAGATATCACTGTGTGTACCAGTGCATTAATATGGACAAGAATAGTATATTATAGTATGATATCTGTTGACAAAACAAGATGTAAAGATATAAAATTTTTTGAATTGTATCTTAAACTTGTATCATAATTTTCAACATGCAAACCTAAAAATTATGACTTATGGTTAAAATGCCTTACACAAGACGTGTCTGCTCAGAATAACAGTTTTCCCTGCTCCTTCTAGACCTCAGTCAGAACTTAGGTTAAAATGCAAATGAAAGAAGCCTGAAAGTTCAGTAGGAGACTGATCTGAGGCCTAAAAAAAAGTAAACTGTATGTATTTACTAATTACTGGCCAGTCATTTTTTTCTAGGATTCTTGCCTTTTCTTAGAGTCTGTATTTTTTTTTTTTTGAGCTCATCATTTTGATCCTACAGACTTAGGTTAATATTTTCCTGATCAGTTCTATTTTCAATCAACTGTGGAGTTTTTATTTTTTTAATATTGCAATGGAGATTTCACCTGCAGAAAGCTACAAGGCCTTTACTATTGTGTATGTGTGCACACTCGTGTTATGTATTGTATGTCTATATGTGCATATGTCTGTATATCATATATATGATATACAAATTAACATATATAAGGAGCGCTCATAAAAATTTAACAAAATGGATCCAAAGATCTTTAGTTCACATGATTAAAATGGTTCATTTAAATTTAATAAACAGACAAAAATAAATGTCTTTGAATTAAAGTTTACAAATTTTTCTAGGTGTTCAAAAAAACTAATAAAATATTAATATCTATAAAATGTCTAATATGCCTCGGTTTTAGGACTTTTCCTTCAAAAAAGAACAACACTGTTGAATATACTTGTCTAATATTTTGATAAAATAAGTAAAGTAAATTTAATATGGGATTACTCATTCATGAGTACTTTTGTTAGATATCTGATTTTCTAAGGTCTGTATAAGTTTGTTTTTACAATCAGTCATGTGTTACAAAGACAAAAAAAAATCTCTTAAAACATAAGGTTACCCATAACATTGTGTTTATTAAGTTTTATTTTTTCTAGAGCACATAACCATAAAAATTAAACAACTGGTTAAATAAGAACTGTTATTTTAGAGCATTGTACTGTCATTTCTTTAAAAGCTAAACTTGGTTAATATAAAAACATCAATGCAATTTTGATGCTATTAATGCACTCATATCTTCCAGGTTTACAAGTTTTTAAGGTAGAAGCATTAAAAGAGCATTATATCAAGCTAGTGTTCTAAAGTTGTATTGTAATTTTAAGCTTAGAAAATATATTGGAGATTTATTTACCTGTTATCAATAAGATATTTAAAGTTTTATGTTACTTTTTACAGTTAAAAAGAATTTAAATGTATTTTTAATTTGATGAGAGCCTAATCTATGTAAAGGTTAATATTGAAAAACACAAAATGTTTTGCTACCTTTCCACAAATGTTTAAAATTTTTCAGCCTTTCTTTAGTTCTTGTTTTAAATGTGATATCACATAGTGTTATCTAATGTTCATGTGACCTCAAGCAATTTATGCAAATTTTGTAAAATGATATTTAAAAGACAAATATCAACTTCAGAGCTACAGTACTTAAGATTTATAAAAAGTCCTCACTCACCTGAGATAAGGCTCTGTGTCCCATCTTACTACATGTGAAAATGACTCCAAAAGCATTGGGCCAGATTTTAGTTCATTTAAAGTTATGTCCAAAAGTGTTTTTTTTTTTTTTTTTTTTTTTTTTCGGTCAAGATTACTAAAATCTCAGACATGGGATATAATGTATAACTCAGCCAAAAATCAAGGTAGCTTTTATACAAACTAAATATGTTTTCACTCTTGTTAATTTTATTTTGTAGTTTTCTTATAAATGGTCTAAAGTTTGCCTATTAATATTTTACAGAGGTACTGCTTTTAAAACACACAACTTGGGTTAATTTAAGATAATAAGCCATCACCTACAAGACAGATAGAATAATACAGACCCAAATTAATTGAAAAGATAAATAATTATAAAGTTATAGACATTAAAGTCCAGTACTCTTAATATAAGGCTATTAAAATTTATTTACTGGATGTTTAAGATTAAAATTTAAAATTAAAGTTAAATCAAAAGGGACAATAAAACAAATATTTGTCTCTTGCTCTCTGAGTCAGTCTGAATCCAGGAAACAGGAAACTTCTCTAAAAAACTTTGTAACCACTGGAGAACAAAAAGCCAATCAGTGCGTTTGCTAAAATGAGGAGGGTCATAAGAGAAGGTAGAAATCCTTGATGCTTCCAAGGAATGCCACATGGTCAAGAAAGACCTGGACCCATCATAGCATAAATGGCACTAGCAGAACTGAGAAGCTGCTGTAAAATTTCTTCGGAATGACTCCCATAAAAACTCAGCTGACTATTAATAATAGATAAAAAACAGAAGTCAATTTAACTGCTTCTTCATAAACACTCAGCAAAGTCAGTTAAAACCAAAACACAGCCATTCCTGGGCATTTTAAATAATAATAATAATAATAATAATAATAATAATAATAATAATAATTATTATTATTATTATTATTTAAAGTATACACCTTATGATAGTCTGAGATAAGAAAAATAAGTAAGACTGGAGGCTACAAAGAAGGATTCTCAGACAGAAATGTCTGATAATTATAAATAGAGAGTCTATAATGAGGAGATGCCAGAGACAGAAAGTTTTAGTTTAAGGCCTACAGATATTCCTAACCTACACAGGAAGGCTTGGTGTTTGCTAGTATGATTATCCATCCCTGGGTAACAGAACTAAAGGTTTCTCTATGAGACACAAAGGTCATTCAACTTTACCAGGACCACTTAGTTAAAAAAAAAAAAATGCTGCTGCTGATTTAGCCTCCAAAATGTCTGCCTTTCTATCTATGGATCCCCAAACTTTACATTCTCAATTCCACCTTAATGCTTATTCTTTAGCTCATCATTGTAAAATTCCTTGTGAAGCGGTTTCTCAAATTATTCATGATTGCTCCCTCTGCTCGGCACGGATAAACTCTCCTGATTTTGACATTAATCCTAGAGGCCTTTTACCAGGTCATTTATGGCAAATAGATGTTACTCATTATTCTTCGTTTGGCAAATTAGCATATGTTCATGTGTCTATAGATACTGATACTCATTTCATTTATGCTTCTCCTCATTCAGGGGAAAGGGCCAAAGATGTAATTGCTTAGTGTATGGAAGCTTTTTCTATTATGAGTCTCCCTACATATATTAAAAAAGAGAATGGACCAGCATATACTAGTACACCATTTGCAAGATTTCTTCACACATAGGATGTAAAACACATTCCTTATAACCCTCAAGGACAAGGTATAGTAGAACAAGCTCATCAAACTCTTAAAGCATATCTGTCAAAAACAAAAGGTGGGAGTAGCGGCAGTCCCCGCTCTCGTTTAGCACATTTATTATTTATTCTAAAATTTTTAATTGTAGACCCAGCTATAAAACTGATAGCTACAGATCACTTATGGCATGCTAAGGGACAAAGAGCCCATCAACTTGTAAGGTGGAAAGATGTTTCAACAGGACAATATGGGTCCTGATTCTGTATTAATGTGGGGAAAAGGAGCTGCCTGTGTTTTTCCACAAAATGATCCTGAATCTCAATGGATTCCTTCTGGTTTGATATGGTTTGACTCTTCTAAAACAACATCATGAATGCTCTTACCTCTTTGGTTTCTTTTATATTTTAATAGATGCTGTCCCTAAACTTTTTTCTCCATACTAATGTATGGTTGTGATTGGCTCAATTGGCAGGGGCTGATAATTTCTGCCTAAAACAAGATGTCCATCTGGGAGCAATATTGCATTCCTGTTTACTACCTGTCTGTCATCCAACAGAACAAATAAAAAATATGACCCTTTTCTCTAATTTTGATAAAACTATTACTTATGCTGATTATTCTAATTGGGGCACCCCTTCTTAACGCCTACCCCCAAAATGCAGTTGAAGTTATAACCACTACTGTTATTGTAACAGATAATGACACCTGCACTTAGCTTCACAATTGTGCAACTAAATGTAGATCAATGGGACCTTCTTTTGTGGTTCCTTCAAGTTATGGACATGTGCAACTTCCAAGAGGCCAGTTTTTTTTTTTTTTTTTTTTTTAATTTCCCCCTGTGGAACTTATATATTCAACTACATACCAGCAAATATGACTCATGCAACACGTTGCTGGCTTAGTTGTTTCACAGTTTTCCTTTCCTCCATTGATGATTTGCTTCCTGAACATCTTTCTTGTCGCTTATGAAGAATGGCTACGCTAACATCAGACTGTAAAGATGATATAAACTTATTATCTAAAGCAGAGTTTGATGCACTGACATTTTCCCTTGTAGGGATCCCTGGATTGGCAGTAGGAGCTTATAAGACAGCTATTAAATTGGAATGTGCAATGACAAAAAACTTTAATTGGACATCTACTGCTCTACCCTTGTTTAATGAAGAACAGCAGGTTTTACGACAAGGAGTTTTAGATAATAGAGCCACTATAGATTATTTACTATTTTTACACCATAAAAAATATATTCAAGGAAAAAATATGTGTGGCTTTAATGTGACAGATAACAATGTTCCTATTGATACAGAAATTCATTATTTGAAAGAAATGATTGATCATATCAGAAAATATGAAAGAAATGAAGAACTATTTTTATGGTTAACATCTTGGCTTCCTAATATTTCCTGGTTAAAAAAATTAATGATATGTGTGTTTTGATACTTGACATATCTATACTTGTTGGTGTCATTGGCTGTTGTATGATCACTTGTCTCTTAACTCATCCTCCTGTGGTGATTTCATATGCCTCCCAACATTTTGGATGATTGTTGCCAGTGACTGGTAAGATGAATCATGGCACATGTCAACATAAGACAGCGGTTTTTTTTCTTCTATCAGCAGAAGTCCTGCATGACGGATAAGAAATTTGCAGTAAGTCATTGTTATTTAGGGGGGAACTCTGAGCTCACGCACACAAACAGTTAAGTTTTTCTGTGCTTAGAAAAACAAGGAGTTCTGTGAGAATGTATGAACACTATGAACTGTGTCCTTGTTTCTGTCTTAAGAAGATATATGTGTGTGTGTGTATGTATATATATATGTGTGTGTGTGTGTGTGTGTGTGTGTGTGTGTGTGTGTGTGTTTGCCTGGGAATAACTAACCACAGTTAATTGATAAGAAATTGGGAGCACTGTGACCATAAACAAGTTTTCCTGCTTGTAAGGATTAAGCTGCCGAAAGAATGTTTTTTTTTCTTTTCCCTGTGTTTTAACTAACAATGCTGTATATAAGAAGGAGAGAAAAAAGTAAAGGTGATGCTCATTTCTACTGGATGTGTGTGTGTGTGTGTGCATGTGTCTTTTTTTAAGCATCTCTGTTTTACCAGGAATTACATATTTTCAACTGGTCAGATATTCTGTATTGTGGCTGGGGTCTTGGGACAAATCTCCCACCTTAATCTTGGGAGGAGACAGAGTCTTTGACTGTAGGAAGCTGTTGGCTCAGAGGATAGCAAAGAGGAAGGAATAGCCAGTACTGGGGACCATCATTTGTGGCTTTTGATGATGGCGGGACTGAGGGGACAGTTTGCTGTCCCAATGGCCTTTCAAAATTCGGTAGAGTGGCATATAAAATATTAGGTCGTCTTCTGGCTCATAGGGAAAACTGTTTCCCTTCCTGGTTTTCCTCCATCTGGTATTCTGGTTAGCTGCTTTGTGCTGGGTCTTAGAGACCACTAGTCTCCTGGCTAACATCAGCTTGGACTGTCCATCTAGACAGGCTCTCAACCAAGGGGGCTTATTCTGTACTATCTCTTGACAGCAATCAATGTAAGAGAAATGATTCAGGTACTCCAACAATAATCAAAAGGATCTCAGCAATGACTCTCTCATCTAAAGATCCTTCTGGTGGCCAGCCCACATCTTGGGTGGGCCATTCTAATTCAGAGAGTATATCACAATTTTGGACTAAGTTTCACCATACAGTTACCAGGAAAACTTTCCAAAAGTTTTCTAACAAAACTTTCAGAAGGTTCAGTTTTCTTTGTTTGCTTCCCACGTTCCACTCTACACTGGTTTTGCACATGTAGGACTAGACTCACTTTGTCCATCTCAGGCTGTTCCCTTGGGGGACTTAGGGCCATCTTAGCCTTGCGGGTCGGCATCAACCCTGGACTTGGAGTTTTCACCTAGACGTTGGTTGGTGAAATTCCACCATAGACTTTATGAGGTGCCATGGAACCTCGGATCATTACTCTACATTCACTTCAGCCCTGGGGTTGTGTAGGAAACCTTCCCTTTCTCCATTTCATTCACATACTTTTCCAACAGACATGGTCAGAAATAATTCCTATACTGCAGAAATTTCCAAACCAAACAAAAAGGACATCATGGTTTTCCCTCTGCACCCTGACCAGGAACACAGTCTACTCAAGCAATTCACTGGGTCTTTTTCAGCTCCAACCACTTTAGAGGATATGCAGACCCAACAGAGTTGATCAAGCCTCTCTTCAACCTGCTTAAGCCTCAAAGATGAAGATAGGTGGTCTTCAAAAACAAATGGACCCAGGTCCTATCTGTACATTTGGGCAGTGCTCCAAAACACAAATTCTGGTTCCTGCTGCCTGTGAGTCCCATTGTGTTCTGGGGTGGCAGCCCCAGGGTGCTGCGTGAATTGATCCTCCTCCAGGCCAAGAGTGGCCTGGGTGCATCAAGGGTAATGCTGTCCCCTAACGCCCCAGGGAAGTAGGTCCCTGGAGACAAGAGAGGCACAATAGCCTTCCCTACCTCCTCTGTCTCATCCGGGTCCCCACAAATATTGTGGGGACAAATGAGGCAAGGCACCAAACACAGCAGAAACATTTGTTTTTGGTTGCAGCCATGCTCAGAGGGCACAGCTTTTGCTGTAATGCATCAATCCCATGAAACCCTAGTTCAGGTAGTTTCAGAATTTTATACCCACCATGTAAGGGGAGGGTTCAGAAGTTCACAGTCTGAAAAAGTTCACATAAAAGCAGCTTTTTCTTTCACTGTTTTGGGGAAGTTAACTCTTTAAGGACAACTCCTGAAAAGGGGAGAGATTCTTTACCCAATTTTTCCTCTCCCCACCAGTTGGTACCATGGAGCCCAGTTGATAACATATCTTAAACATGTAGACATCTCTGTGAAGCCCAGTTCAAGGCAAGCAGCCTTGTTTGCTCATTTCTTCAAACTACTATACTGGATATGTTTTTGAAAAACTAGTAATGGTGCCCAGCACCTGGAGTGCTGGTATCTTCTCGGCCAGTGGCCAGGTAAAACAGGGCAATAGGAAAATAGGAAGTGTCTCTACACTGAACTCTTTTGCAGAGACTCTTTTGCTGACAGTCTAAAAATCAGCCATGGTGAAGAATTCTGGAGAAGCCCAATTAAGATTTTTTTTTTTTTTTTTTTTTGTGGAGAAAGTTGATGACACCTCAATACAAGAAGAACCGAAGGGAGCGGGCTCGATAAAGGGGCTTGAAATCAAGAGAATGAAGATTTTGGCTTGCAACCAAAATCAAGGGTCCTGGACAATGTGGCCTCAAGCAAGGAGCCAGGCTCAGGAATGAAAATACAAGTACATGGACCTGGAAGGGGTCCCATGAAAACAGATAGGGATAGGTAAGGAAGGGAGAGGAAAAAGGTGCACGGGTGGTGTAGGATGATGAGGGCTCAAGACTTAGGTCCACTGATGGGTATCAGGGTTTGGGAGGAGGGCCAGGGCTGAGGGAGGCCAAAGGGTGCAGAAAACGGGGAAGTGCTTCATTTTCCCAAAGAGAGCCTCCAGGGCCAAAGGCCAGGTCCTGTCCCTTGGCCCTGGTAAGCATCCTGGTAAAGGGAACAGGAAAAGAAGCAGTACAGCGACAATGACGACAGGAGGTTCCAAGGAGGTCACAACAGGAAGTGCCTGATAATGGGGTGAGGGCCAGGGTCCCAGAAGTGTTACCCAGGCTAGGGACCAAGAGGAGTGTCCCATCCTGAAAGAGTAGGGAATGGCAAGGTTGGGCATGCAAGCAGCTTAAGTTCTGCCATGCAGAGAAGCCAAGGTGAGCAAGGAAGTAGCCCAAAAGAGGGGCCCATAGGACAAGCCAAGTGAAGCACAGAGCAAGAAAAGCAACCAGAGGCTCAAGTGAGGAGACAGGCTATAGAATTAAAAGCCAAGGGCCAGGGAAGGGCCGGGGTATCAGGACAGTGGACATGGCAGAGTACAGAAGGCAGGAGATATGACAGTGCTGAGTCATGCTCCAGGCCCAAGGCCATTGCCAGGACTCAGGTTTCCAAGAGTAAGACCAAGGGACCCTGGGAGAACAAGAGGCCCAGTCTAGGGACATGGCTGTCTTTTCCATTAGGTGGCCTGCCTAGATGGGGACTTGCCAAGGGATGGGAGCCATAAGAAGGATGATGGGAGTGCAGGGAAGAGGGTCACGGTGGGTGCAGATTGGGGCTAGAGCCATAACCCAAACCAGGATCCCAGGCAAGGGACCAGTTACACAAACAGAGCATTAGAAACCCAGGATATAGAAGGCCAGCACACCAGGGGAAACCCCGAGTGGAAGGTGAGGAAGGGTTGGTGCTAGGATGTGGAAACAAAAGACAGAGCAAAGGGCACCCAGTGGAGTACACTAAGGGGCACAAGCAAGGGACCCCAGGTAATCCCCATTGCAAAGTGACACCTTGCGATGCCACGCAACATAAAGAATATGGTCCAGTGCTAAGATAAGCAGCCAGGTCTGGAAAATGGAGTGCAAAATGTCAGGGTTAGGGAGGGCTGGGTTGGGGTATGGGTATCATGCAAGGCTAGATGGTAGGGGATGGAAGGGAGATGATCAAGGAGGGCAATGTAAGGGGAATGCCCAAGTCCACTGCAAGGTGTCAAAGTTTGGAAGGGGAAGGGTTCCCAGGTGAGGGGCAGGGCTGGGTTTCCTATAGGGAACCTTCAGTGCCAAGAGGCCAGCCAATTCCACTCCTCTGCTCCAGTTGAGAAGAACCTCACAGAGAGACCAGGATCAAAAGATGGCCAAAGAGGGCACTGTGAGGGGATACCTTGTGTCTGGAATTGGGGGTGGGGTCTGTGGGTAGCTAGGACCCCTTTGCGGATCCCAGGCTAGAGTCAAACAGGGAGAGGGGAGGGATCAGGGAGTGCCATGAAACCTCAGTGTAAGGGAAAGAGATGGGAGGCCCAGGATGGGGCCAGAAAAAATGGGCCTGAAATCACAGGACAGGGATAGGATCCTCAAGAAGGGCACTCAGGGGTTCTAACAAGGAACAAAGCCAAAGAATGGAGATCCAAGTCTCAGGACCTAGGCCAGTGTCTCAAAAAAAGACAGGGCTGTTGAGGGGAAGGAGAATAAAAATTGGAGTGGGTGGCACACAGAGAGGAGGGATCAAAGACTGGGTCCAGAGTTGGGTGTCAGGGTTGGGGAGTAGAGCCAGGGCAGATGGAGGCCTAAGGGCCCAGGCAAGGAACAGGGCTACATTTTACCAAAGGGAGCTGGAAAGGCCAAAGACTAGGTCAAGTCCCGGGCCATGGTGTGCATTCTAGTAAAGGAATCAGGAAATGTTGCACGGCAGGGAGAGGGACAACAGGAGCTCCAAAGAAGGGCCCGAGAGAATAGGCCAGAGGATGTGTGTTGTTGGGTTGGTGGCCAGAACCCCAGAAAGGAGACTAGGCTATGACGTAGATGTGGTACCATACCAGGACATCAGGGAAAGGCAGGACTGGGTAGGTGGGTAGCACTAGGGTTCTACAGAAACGGGAAGCCAAGGGAAGCAGAAAATTGGCCCAAGCAAGGGGCACAAAATCAAAGCCTAGGAATGCTGGGAACAAGAAGGAGCACTGGAGGCTCCAGGGAAAGCCACACCAGGGAAGTGAGAGCCGGGGGCCAAGGCTGGGGCAAGGGGCTCAGGACATTATAGAGGGCTGGGGAGAGAAGGCACAGGATCCAAAAGTGACAGAAAGGCTCGAAGCCCAGGGACACTGCCAGGTGTCCAAGTTTGATGTTCAGGATCAAGGGCCAGTGAAGATCTAGGGGCCCAGAGAAGGGCAGGGCTCTATTCCCATAAGGTGCCCTGGACTAGATGTGAATCCAGGGAAATTGAATGGGCAAAGGGTTCCTGGCAAGGGACGATGCACAGGAATAGGGCTACAAGAGGGAATGGCATGGGGTTGCAGTGGGTGTGGAGAGCACACAGTGCCAGGTCCCAAGCAAGGAGCCCAGGCAATGTTCTCAACCAATGGACAAAATTTAGGGACCCAAAAAGCAGGAGGCTCGTGGATGCACCCAGGTATAATGAAGGGGATTTAAGAAAGGGGCAACGTGAGAAGGAGGAGTCAGCTGTAAGCACAGGGAAAACCAAGAGAAGCACACTAGGGGGCCCAAAACAAAATGACACCAGGTGAAACTCCATGATGCCATGCAACTCGGGCACGCTGTCAGGGGCTGAGTTGTAGGTTCAGGGTCAGGGAGGGCTGGTTTGGGGTTTTAGCAGCATAGCCAATTTCACTCCGCTGCCAGGAACAAAGGAGGACAATGTGAGGGACACCTTTGGTCCAGGATGAGGTGGAGTCAGTAGGGAGCTGGCAACCATTGGATGAGACAAGGCTAGGGAAAAGCAGAGGGAGGGTAGGGTCCTGGCAATGACAAAATACCACAGTACATGGGGAACAGAGGGGAGGAACAGGAGGGGGGGCAAGCAAGGGGCCTGAAATCAAGGAACAGAGACAAGGTCCACAAGAAGGGTGATCAGGGCTTTCAGCAATGAGCCAGGCCCAAGAATGGGGAGCCAAGTGCTGGGACCCACTCCTGTGTCCTATGAAAACAGTCAGGGCTGGGGAGGGGAGAAAAGGGAGCAAGAGTAGTGGATGGCACAGGGAGAGGAGGGCTCAAGGCCCAGGTTAACTGCTGGGTGTTAGGATCGAGGAGTAGAGCCTGGGCATAAAATCCAAAGTCCTAAGTAAGGGGCACAGCTTTGTTTTCCCAAAGGGAACCCATAGGGCCAAATGCCCATTTCCAGTTCCCTGGACCTGGTGAGCATCCTGGGAAAGAGATCTTAAAAAGGGTCCCAGCAGGGACAGGGACAACAGGAGAGATGTAGGAGGGTACAGCATGAAGAGCCAGAGGAAGGGTGTTGAAGGGGTGACGGCCAGGACTCCAGAAAGGAGCCCAGGAATGAGACCAACAGGAGAGCCAAGCCTAAAAAAAGCAGGGAAGGGTGTGGCTGGGCAGGCAGGTGTCAGTATTGTTCTAAGGTTCAGGGAAGCCAAGGGGAGTAGGCTCCTGGCCCCAGCAAGTCCCACAGTCCAAAGCCAGGGAAGCACAGTGCACGAAGGGGCCCCCAGAGACTCAAGACTGGAGGAAGGCGAGAGAATGTAAATCCAAGGGCCAGGTCTTGGGCAGGGGGCTCAGGACAGTGGAATAGACTTTGGAGGTAGGCAGGGGATCTGGCAGGGGGCAGGCAGGCACCTAACCCAGCAAGACTGACAGGTGTCAGTTTTCCAGGTGGAGAACCAACTTTCCAGAGAGAGCAATGGGCTCAGGCAAGGGGAAGGACTCCATTTCCCATAAGGCACTCTGACCCAGATGAGAATCCAGGGACAGGGACCTGGCAAAAGAGGAAAGGCAAGTGAAGGCAGCCAGGAGGAAGGCAATGGGAGGGCAGAGCAGGGAGTCTCATTGGGTGCATGGGGAGACAAGATCCAGTACCCAAGCCGGTTGCCCAGGTAGGGTACCTACCCAACCAATTGTGATGAGTTACCCAAGATCAGGAGACCTGCAACTGGAAGGGGAAGTGGAAGAAGGGCTGCACAAGGACAAGGAGACAGAAGAAAAATTGAAACACGCACTTAAGGGAGCATGCTGGCAGTCCCTAGCAAGGGGTCCGCAGGTAAGACCCAACAGGAAGAGACTCCATGCTATACCAAATGACATGATGAACACTGTCAGGGGCTCATGTGAGTGCCAGGCCCTGGGATTGAAGGACAAAAGGTCAGAGTTTGGGAGGGATGGGTTGGAGTCAGGGCAGCATGCAAGGTCAGAGGGCAGGGGAGGGAAGGGAGTGGATATATCAGGAATGAGTTGAAGCAAGTCACATGTTAAAATCCAAGTCTCAAGGTTCAAGCAGCAAAGGGACTCAGGCAAGAGGCAGGGCTGTATTTCCCATAGGGAGCATTAAGGATGCAGAGCCAGCCAAATTGGCTCCTCTGCCTAGGTGAGTAGATCCTTAGAGAGGGAAGTGGACCAAAGAAGGGTCAAAAGAGTGCACTGTGAGGGGAAGTTTTGGGGGTGTTCTGTTGGCAGCCTAGAGCCATTTGAGGAGCCCAGGCTAGGGAGACTCAGGGAAAGCAAAGGGTCCCATCAGTGCCAGTATACCATAACACCAGTAAAATAGAGGGGAGACACAGGATGGGGTTTATAAAAAGAGGCCTGAAACCAAGGGAAGGGAAAGGGTCCTCAAGAAGGGCTGCCAGGGGCTCATGCAAGGAGCTGTGCCCAGTAATGGAGAGCCAAGTGCTGGCAACTAGGGCAGGGTGAATGGAAATTGAGATGGATGGGGAGGGGAGGGAGAGGAGAAATCTGAGCAGGTGGCACAGTGGGAGGGATTCTTGAGGCCCAGGTCCACTGCAGGGTGTCAGGATTGAGTAGCAGGGCACAGGCTGAGGGAAGCCAAAGGGCCCATACAAGGGGAAGGGGCACATTTTCAACCAACAGGGCCATGAGGCCAGATCAAGTACCTGACCTGATGAGCATCCTGGAAAAGGGATCAGGAAAGTGATCCTGGGAGAGAGAGAAACGACAAGTGTGCCAAAGGAGTTCACAGTCTCAAGGGCTGCAGGAACTGTCTGGGTGGGTTGGGGGCCAGGGCCCCAGCAAGGTGCTAAGACATGTGTCCTAGAGGAGGCCCAAGGCCAGGGAAGAGTGGGAAGGGCAGGACCAGTAAGGCATGGCTGCACTAGGGTACTGTAGTAGGGTACTAGGGAAGTCAAAGGGAGGAGAGAAGCGCCCCCAGAGAGGGGGCCCTCAGACAAAGCCCACAAAAGAAAGGAACAAGAAGGGCCACCAGAGGCTCAAGCAAGGAGCCAGGCAAGGAAACGGAGTGCAAAGGCCAGGCCTTGGGCAGGGGGTTATGACAGTGGACAAGAATTGGGAGGGAAGGCAACAGATCCAGCAGGGGTCAGTCAGGCTCCAGGCCCAGGGCTACTACCAGTTGCCAGAGTTCCTGGTTCAGGACCAAGCACCCACAAAGATTAAGTGTCCAAGATGAGGGGCAGGGCTCCGTTTTTTGTAGGACACTATGCAAAAATGAGAAACCTTGCAAAGTAAACTTGGCAATGGAAGGTGGTCAGAAGGAAGGTTATGGTAGTGCATGGCTGTGGGTCTTGGTAGGTGCGTGGTGGGAAGAGAGCCAGGACCATAGCCATGTGCTCAGAAAAGAATCCCAAATAACCAACCTAGGGTACAACCACAGAACAGACCCAACATAAAGAGATTCTATGCTATGCAAAGGGAAATGAGAAAAGCATCAGAGAATCAAGGGAGCACAGAATATGGGGATTGGGTTAGGGAAGGCTGAGTTAGGGTAGGGCAGCATGCAAGGCCAGAAGGCAGGGAGTAGAAGTGAGAGGATAGCTCAGGGTTGGTTGCAGCAAATCCCATGTTAACTGCCAGGCCTCAAGATTAGGCAGTAAAGGGGACTCAGGCGAGTGGCAGGGCTGTTTCCCATAGGGAGCATTCAAGGCACAGAGGCAAGCCAATTCCACTCAATTGCCCCAGGTGAGTCGATCCTCAGAGAGGGACCTGAATGAAAGAAGGTACTGTGAGGGGATACCTGGTGTATGGAAGTGTGTGTGTGTGGGGGGTTCTGGCTGCCAAGATTCATTTGAGCAACATAGGCTAGAGAGAAGCAAGGGGGAGGAGGGTCCGTGCAGTTCCAGGATACCACAGAATGAGGGGATCAGAGAGGAGGCACAGGAGGAAGCTGGTAAATGGGGCCTGAAACCAATGAAAAAGAAATGGTACTCAAAAAGTGTAACCAGTGTCTCAAGCAAGGAGCTGGGCCCAGTAATGGAGAGCCAAGTGCTAGCACCTGGGCCTGGGTGAATGAATAGAAAGATAGAGGGGGAGTAGTGGAAGGGCAAAAAGTGGAGTGGGTTGCACAAGGGGAGAAGGGCTCAAGGCCCCCTTAAAATGAAGGTTGTCAGGGGTCGGGAGCAGCACCTGGGCTGAGGGAGGCCAAAGGCTCTGAACAAGTGGCATGGCTACATTTTCCTAAAGGGTGCTCCAAGGGCAAAGAAGCCAAATCAAGCAGCCTGGCCCAGTTGAGTATCCTTGGTAGGGGATTTTGAAAGCAGGCATGGCAGAGACAGAAAGGACAGAGCACAGCTGACGAGCTGCAGGATAGGTGTGGGTGAACTGGGGGCCAGAACCTCAGCAAGGAGCCCAGGCAAGGGACCTAGATGAAGGCCCAGGTCAGGGCAAAGCAGGCAACACTGGCCTGGGAAATCGGGCCTGCACTAGGGTACTGTAGTACAGGGAAGCCAAGGGGAGCACAGAAGTGGCCCCAGAGAGGGTCTGTCATACAAAGTCCAGAAAAACACTGAGCAAGAATGGCCATCAGAGGCTAAAGTGAGGAGTCAGGCCTGGCAATGGAGAGCTAAGGACAAAGGCTGGGTTAGGGGGTAGAAGACAGTGCACAGGCCTGGGGAAGGAAGGCTGGAATCCAGTCGGTGGGAGCCAGGTTCGAGTGCCAGCGGCCCTCCCTGTTGTCATGGTTCTGGGTTCAGGACCAAATGCCCAGGGAGAACACGGAGCCCACGTTATGTGTAGGGCTTTGTTTCCCAAAAGATGGCCCAGCACATATGAGAATCCAGGGCCAGGGACCAAGTCAAGCAAGCCTGGCAAGGGACAAGTCCAATAGGACAGCTACTGCAAGCCATGGCAGAGGGTCACAGTTGGTGTGGGGATGGGCAAGAGCCAGGACCCAAGCAAGGATTCCAGATAAGGTACCCACCCGCCTAAAAGAGTATTAGGAACACAAGGAGCAGGAGGCCCGCTCTGCAGGGTAAAGCACTAGAGAATGGAGAGGAACAGGCGTTGATAGGATGAGCAGACAGAGGGTAGCACAAAGGGCTAGAAGGGGAGCATCAATATAGGGCCCAAGCCAGGTTTGTCCCCACAACAAGAGAGAGGAAGCCATGCGACATAGGAAACACAATCAGGGGCTCAAGTGAGCAGCCTGGTTCTGTAATTGAAATGCGAAACATCAGTGTCAGGCAGGCTTTGGTTGGGGTAGGGGGAGCATACACTGCTAGAGGTTAGGGGATTGAAGGGCGTGGATCAGGCAGGGCAAGGTCGGCACTAGGCCTTCAGTGGGCAAAGGCCAGCCACTTCCACACCTCTGCCCCAGATGTGTAGATCCTCACAGAGGGACCTGGATCAAAGGAGTGCCAAAGGAGGGAACTGTGAGGGGATATATTGAGTCCAGATTTACGGGGGTTGGTGGGGAGCCAGGACCCATTCTTGGAGCCCAGCCTTGGGAGAAGCATTGGGAGGGGAGAATCAGGGCAACGCTGGGATAGCACAGTATTGTCGTAGGGTCAAATGAGACAAGGCACAGAACATAGGAGGAAACAGTTTTCTTTGGCTGCAGCCAGGCTCAGAGGGCATATCTTTTGCTGTAATCAATTCTCTGAAACCCAATTTCAGGCAGTTTCAGATTTTTATACCCAGCATGTAAGGGTAGGGGCTCAGAATTTCACAGTCTGCAGAATTTCACATAAAAGCAGCTTTTTCTTTCATTGTTTTGGGCAAGTTAACTCTTCAAGGACAACACCTGAGTAGGGAGAGCTTCTATTCCTCATTTATCCTCTCCCTGCCAGTTGTAACCATGGAGCCCAGTTGGCAACATATTTTAAAAATGTAGACAGCTCTGTGAATCCCAGCTCAAGGCCAGAGGCCTTGTTTGCACATTTCTACAAACTACTATACAGTATTTGTTTGTGAAAAACTAGTAGGGGGTATGAATTCAGGTAAGGAATTGATGGAGTACACATCATTCAAGAGCACCTGTCTGAGACCTCCCAAGCACTCCCACACACAGTGAGTAGTATGCTCCCTAGCTCTTCAAACAAAAAAAAAAAAAAAAAAAAAAAAAAAAAAAAAAAAACTAGTAGGGGGGTGCCCAGCATCTGGTGTGCTGATATTTTCTTGGCCAGTGGCCAAATAAAACTGGGAACAGAAAAATAGGAAGTTTATCTACATTGAACTCTTTTGCAGAGCCAGCCTCTTGTGCTGACAGTCCTAAGATCAGCCAGGGTGAAGATTTCTTTAGAATCCCATGTAAGACATTTCTAAGGAGAAAAATGATACTACCCGTTTTTCTTTAATGATACTCCCCATAAATTAATCTTTTAAATTTAAGAGCATCATTACCATTATATTGGATTAAGGCCTTGTATAGTGCCAAAGCATTAACTCTTGCCATCTTTTCAGAAGCAGCTTCCATAGCGGACCCATTACTTTTAATGCAGAGTGGAGCCAAACATGGGAGCAATAAAGAGATAAACAGCAGAGTACCCACTATAGCAGTTAAGCTTTTAAATCAACCAAGCATTGACAACCATCTCCCAAAATCATGTTCGGTATCCAATGTTGAATTCTCTTCTAGGTATGCAATAGCATATGTGCAAGTTCTATTGTGTTGTTGGCTATATTCTTAACTCTTTGTCTATTGTCCTCCATTTGGATGCAACAATCTGAGCTGTTGAACTCTCCACATATTTATCTTTCCTTAGCCAGTAGGCAATCTAATGCCAAGCCATTTTGGTAGTGAGACACTCACTTCAGGTCTGTTTTGTGGTTAGGAGGTCTAAGGCTGTGGCAGTCTGATTATTAGTAATTTCTAGCACAGCTTGTAATTGAATAATTCTGTTTAACAGGTAAATAGGTGTTCTATAACACTAACTGCAATTTTGTGCCCAGGTAGTGGGACCATAAGTGGCATTGATCCTCTGGGGTGGCCAGTTATCTTCACCCTAAGTTTGGTGACCTCCTAAATTAAGTTACTTTCCAATGGACCTCTTTTGTTTTTCTAAACAGTCACCCAACAATTGTATTCCTCTGGCAGGACAGCTTCTAAATATATGTTTTACCATCTTTTGGTTATAGTGGATTGTCTTGACATATGCTTCACATGATCCCCATGGTTACAATAGGAGTACAATAGAACCTCTTAAAGTCGACAAAGGAAACCAAACTAAATAATAGACTAACATTTTGGTTAGCATAGGATATATAGCATAAATTAACAAAGTGAAACTAATAACAACAAACAAATCCTAGAAAATTTATATAAGCAAGATAAAAAATATGAATGATTTTTTACCCAGTGTCCAGTCAATAGGATTTACTGTCATCAAACCAGTAGCAAAACCCAGAGAATTTTGTATATATCTAGAAGAAAGGGGTGCCAATGCATTATAGTACAAAAACTATCTTAGGGGTGGAAAGTGTTCATTAGTCCTGCTGGGAAGTTTATATTTCATGGTTGATTGATAAGCCAGTCCCTCCAGTGTGGATGAAGCAGGGCTGTAGCTGAAGCAAGCTTCAGCTGTGCATACACCAGTCAGCTCCAGAAGTGAATGGAGCTGGGCTGTTTTCCTTCTGTCCCTCAAGCTTCTCTGGTACTTCTATTTTTTCTAGTCAGTCAGCTTCAAGGTTGTAGCAACATCTGGAATGCATATCCAGAATGCAGGTGCAGCCTTGAGTCTCCTGTAGTCAATCAAGGGACCTTTTTCTGCAAACTTGACTGCATTTGGGGTCTATAAAATAACAGGGAAAGGTCCCTTCCAAAGAGTTTAGGTGTTTGAATATTCCATTCTTTTACCCACAATCAATCTTCAGGCTTGAAGGACTGTGCACCTGTGGTAAAACTTAGTGGCAATCTTTTTCTAACCCATTGGTTGAGAACCTGAAAAGTTTTCCCTAAGGCCTGAAGCTGTCGTCTTAGGGTGAATTTTCCTATCTCTCTTAAGTTTCCCAATGGTCCCCTAATAAGAGAGGGGCCTCACGTACATTATCTTATAAGGAGAGAAACCAGTCCTCCTAGTGGGAGTGGATATAATCCCCAAAATTGTAGTAGGGAGAAGTTCATGATGATGTAAGTGAGTCTCCAGACACAGCTAACTGAATTGAGACTTAAAGTCCGTTTTATCCTTTGAACTTTACCAGAACTCCGCAGCCTATAAGCAGTATGTAACTTCCATCTGATGTTTAAACTCTTGGTCAGTAATCAAATCACCTCTGCCCAAAAACTGGCCCATTGTCTGAGCCAATTGGGATAAAATATCTGTAATCGTTACCCAGAGAAGAATCCTGGTTAGCTTCCTCGCCTTTTCAGGGTGAGTGGAAATGCCTTCCAACGAGTCAGAGTAGGAACAAACTAAAACCAAAAAATTCTTATAGTCCAGTGAGCATGGCAGTTCAGTGAAGTATACTTCCAAGTATTCAAAAAGTGCTCCTCCTATAGTTTGGATTCCTGGTGGGAGCTCTGGCCCCTGACAAGGATTGTTGTGAGCACAAACTTCATTGTTTTTATAATATCCAGGTGAATTTTGTGAGTCAGGGGACATACAAATGTTGACTAAGAACTGTCACAAGTGCTGAATGTCCAACGTATCCTCTTGTGGAACTGTTTGATAAAGGCTGGGGCTAGAATCTGGGATGGCTATGCTGGCCATTACAATATATCCATCATCTTCCTGGGAGAAACATTTTTTTTTCAGTCTTAAACCATTTACATTCGTTTTGGGAGTATGTTGACTCCCATTCTGTTAATTATTTGACCAGGCAGAAGGGCAGCCTTTAAAACTGGGACTGGATTTTCTTCTCATTTCTTACAGAGAGCTCACCTGGCCTCTCCATCAGCTCTCCTGTCTTCCTGAAAAACCACAGTGTTTCTTTTTCGATAACCTTAGCAATATATAATCACAACTTTCCTGGGAGACCAGAGTGCATTCAAAAGATTAAGAATTTCTTGCCCATATATCATGCCTTTTATTCTCCTAAGTTAATGAGCTCCTTTTCCTTATATAAGGTGCTATGAACATGAAGGGTAGTGAATTCATATTTTTAGTCTATGTATATATCCACACAGACTCTTGCTGTCAACTGAGGTGCTTGAGACAAAGCAGTTAGTTTTGCTTTTTGTGCTGAGGTTCCCTGAGGCAGAGGTTCTGCCTTGACAGTGAAGTCCAGAGTGACCACTGCATATCCAGCAAAGTATACCCCATCTTTAATAAAACTGCTTCCAACTGTGAAGTACTCCACATCAGAGTCCTTGAGGGCTGGTCTGCCAGGTGTGGTCTGCTGGAGAACATTTAATCCATGCCTTCAATATAGTTGTGATCAGGTTGTCCAGGTTGAATGGGCAGCAAGTTTTCTGGGTTCAGAGTTTGGATGACTTCCACATTGATAGATGGGTTTTCACATAACATGCCCTGATATTGACCATTAGTCAACCAATATTGTCTTTTGTAGTCAACACATTCACCACTGAATGAGGAAACCTGAAAACCAATTTTTGCCCCATAGCCAGTTTATGAGCTTCTAACACCAGATTATCTGTGGCTGCAAGGGCCTGTAAACAAAGTGGCCAGACTTGAGATACAGACACCAGTTCTTTGGACTGATGTCCATGCCAAGTTTCCTATAGACATTCCACACTGTTCCTGGACATACAGAAAATAAAGCTTTGTGAGGTCAGGCAGCCCTAGTCCAGATGCATTGGGAGTGCTTGTGTAATGTCCTCAAAGGTCTTTTTTGCTTAGGTGGCCCCCTATATTAGAGCATGTCATTCTCCCCCCTTTGGGGCTTCACAGAGGGGTTTGCTTTAACTGAATGTTGGGGATCCATACATGGCTAAATCTGGTAGCCTCCATGAATTCTCTAGTCTGATGGCAGTTTGAAAGGAATGGAATTGAGCAGATTTACTGTTTCTTTTGAGGCCCAGTGGCTATTGTCTGTTCTGTTGCTGAGTCAGATGGTAATCAAAGTATTTGAACTTTTTCTTGGTAAATATGGGCTTTTAAGTAAGAGTTCAGTACTGTCCCAAAGATGGTGTCCTCATGCCCCTGGTAGGAACTGTCCTTTAGGGAAGCACAACATACATAAATCTTCTAGTGCTTTAAGGTGCAGGAATATTTTTGTTATCTCCTGGTGTATTATCTTGCCTGCTGGGATTCTCCAACTCTCAAATCTAATTGTAAATCTTAGCAACGATTGATGATCTGGGACATCATTTATATAAAAGGCACCTATGTCAATCTTGGTGTTGGCCATCTGCCAAGGTTGGAGGGCAGGTACCCTTCAGGTCCTGGTGTGGCAGCCACATTGTACTCACCTAGGTTTTGCTCTTTGTCTGCATGGTTTTCTCCTCTTGACAGGTGGGAGCCTGCTCTATTTGTATATATTACCTGCCCCACTTTTTTTTTGTTTGCTATGCCTTGGTGCATGTGGTTCTGTGTCCCTTCCTATTGGTGGCTCATGGCATGTGGCTTGGAGCCAGGATGGCATGACCTTTAGAGTGTGCACCCTATGGCCCACTATTGGGTATTAACATGAATATTTTTCTGGTTCATTTTGGGGTTTGCAACAGCTGAGCCCTCCTGGGGCACTGGGTCCTGTGCATTAGATGCATTTGTATGTGTCTGTTGGACCCCTGCCATACTCATCAATCATCAACTTCGAAGCAAGTGGGAAGAAATTGAAAGGAGGGGTTGGGGCCAAAGGCTGGGTGAAAACATCCATTCCTTCTCTGTTCAAGGCTTAGCATTTCATCATAGCAGTGAGTTCTTGCCCTCCAGGGCTACTGGAGCCTTAACCTTTTGTTTGGCTATATATTTTTTTTTCCTTATAAACATTTGGAACATTGGCTTTGTTCTAGTGAGACTACCCATTTGAGGGACCTCTGGGTTTGTGGTGAGGGCAGTTGTAAAGAGATCCATCCTCCTCTTTATCTTTTTGGTCTGCCTGTCTTTGAGCCTCTGAGTCTTTATAGAGGAAAACTGTGGTGGCCATCTTTGTCAGCTCTCTAGCACATTTCTCAGGAAAACCAGTATGCACTTTTTTGCAAATATCCCTTGGAGCCTGTTCCAAAAAGCTGCATTGGTCACCTGTTGCTTGAGCCTCTACATCTCTTCCCTGACAAAATTGCATTGTGACAGAAATGCTTCTATGGTGCCGCTCCTCTCTCTGGCACCTCTGGGCAGGGAGAGGTGCAGAAGCAGCAGTGGCATGGACCCTCAGCTCTGAGTCAGTTGATCAGAAAAATATTCAGGGGTATCAAAGGTGCAAGAGAAAAGATGTTGGAGCAGCAGGAGGCATTGCTCAGCTCTGTTTGTCTGCAGATGCTCTCTGGGTTAAGCTAGGTTTTAGAGCTGGCTGCAATTCCTTCTAATTCTTGGGCAAAGTTTCTTTCTTATTTTTTCCCCTTAGACTTCCTATGAGGGCTTCTTTACATCTCTTTATTTTTAGCCCTTCTTTGTTGGGGCCCCATCCTAGGTCTGGATAATGGGCTGCATCAGAACAGTCATGGTCCAGGGTTTCTCCATGTAGGAGGAAGTATGATATTTAGAGCTTATGAATGCAATGGTGGTGAAAGGCTGGCACACACACACAAAAAAAAACTGCCTTGTCCCCCACAGGTGTTTCCCTTTGCTCAATATGGGAAGGTCCTTTAGTCCTTTACAGGGGCATCTGGAGTGCTCTCATCTGGGTGGTGGCTCTGGTCTTGGGACAAATCTACCACATTAATCTTGGGAGGTGAAAGAGTCTCTGGTTCTAGGAAGCCTTTGGCTCTGAGGACACAAAAGAAGAAAGAATAGCCATTATTGGGGTTCATCATTTGTAGCTTCTGAGTATGATGGGACTGAGGGGAAGGTTTGCTGTCCCAGTGGTCTTGGCTAAGTTGGGTAGAGTGACACATAATGTGGTGGGTCCTCTTCTGGCTCATGGGAACACTGTTTCCCTTCCTGTTTTTCCTCTATCAGGTATTCTGGTTAGCTGCTTTCTGCTAGATCTTAGAGACTACTGGGATCCTGGCTAATATCAACTTGCACTATCCATCTAGACAGGCTCTCAACCAAGGGGACTGCTCTGGACTATCTCTTTACAGAAATAAATGTAAGAAAAATGGTTCAGGAACTCCAACAATAATCAAAAGGGCCTCAGAAATTACTCTCTCAGCTAAGGATGTTTCTGGTGGCTAGCTGACATCTTGGTTGGGTGGGCCATTCTAATTCAGAGAGTATGCCACCTTTGTGGAGTGATTTTCACCCCACAGTTATCAGGAAAACATTCCTAAAGGTTTCTAACAAACATTTCAGAAGGCACAGTTTTTTTTTTTTTTTTTTTTTTTTTTTGTGTGTGTGTGTGTGTGCCTCCCATGTTCCAGCCTGCATCAGTGTTGCACATTTAGGACAAGAATCGCTTTGTCCATCTCTGGCTGTTCCCCTTGCAGGGACTTAGGGCCCTCTTAGACTCATGGGTCAGCATCAGCCCCTGACCTGGAGCTTTCACATAGATGTTGGTTGGTGGAATTCCACAATAGAATGTATGAGGTGCCATAGAATCTCAAATCAGGACTCCACACTGGCTTCAACCCTGGGGTTGGGTAGGAAACCTCAACCTCTCCCTTGTCCGTGTTTTTTTTTTTTTTTTTTTTCGCCTTGGTGGCCTGGGTGCACCAAGGGGAATGCTGTCCCCTACTGCCCCAGGAAGTAGTCCCTGGAGACAATAGATGCACAATAGCCTTCCCTACCTCCTCTTTCCCATCTGGGTCCCCACAAATGTTGTAGGGACAAAGGAAACAAGGCCCTGAAAATAGCAGTAAACAGTTTTATTTGGCTGCAGCCATGCTCAGATGGCACAGCTTTTGTTGTAATCAATGAATATCATGAAACCGGAGTTTAGGTAGTTTCAGAATTTTATACCGAGCATGTAAGGGAGGGGTTCAGAATTTCACAGTCTGAAAAACTTCACATAAAAGCAGCTTTTCTTTCACTGTTTTGGCCAAGTTAACTCTTCAAGGACAACTCCTGAGATGGGGAGAGCTTTTTTCCTCATTTTCCTCTCCCTTCTTGTTGTTACCATGGAGCGCAGTTGGTAACATATCTTAAAATGTAAACATCTCTGTGAAGCACAGCTCAAGGCCACCAGCCTTGTTTGCACATTTCTACAAACTACTATACTGCATATGTTTGTGAAAAACTAGTAAGGGGTGCTCAGCAACTGGAGTGCTGGTATCTTCTCGGCCAGTGACCAAGTAACATTGAGCAATAGGAAAATAGAAAGTTAATCAACATTGAACTCTTTTGCAGAGACTCTTTTGCTGACAGTCCTAAAAGCAGCCATGGTGAAGAATTCTCGAGAAGCCCAGTTACGTCTTTTCTGTGGAGGAAGGGGGTGACACTTTAATACAAGGAGAACAGAGGGGAGGGACATGAGGGGGCTTGATAAAGTGGCTTGAAAACAAGGGAAAGGGACAGGGTCCTGGAGAAGGGAGACCTCAAGCAAGGAGCCAGGCCCAGGAATGGAGATCCAAGTGTGTTGGCCTGGACAGGGCGTCCCATAAAAACAGACAGGGCTAGAGAGAAGAGGAAGGTGAGAAAGGTGAGTGGGTGGTGCAGAAAGAGGAGAGCTAATGGCCCAGGTCCAATGATGGGTGTCAGGGTTGGGAAGCAGGGCCTGGGATGAGGAAGGCCAAAGGGTGCAGAAAAAGTGGAAAGGCTACATTTTCCCAAAGAGATCCTGCAGGGCAAAAGGCCAGGTCCAGTCACCAGGCCTTGGTGAGCATTCTGGTAAAAGGATCAGGAAAAGGGGCACCACCGGGACACTGACAACAGGAGGTCCCAAGGAGGGCATAACAGTAAGTGCTGGAGGATGCCTGTTGATGGGGTGAGAATCAGGATCCCAGCAGGAATACCAGGCTAGGGACCTAGAGGAGGGCCCCATCCTAAAAAATCAGGGAAGGGCAGAGATGGGCAGGCAGGCAGCACTAGCTTTCTGTCATGCTGGGAATCCAAAGGGATCAGGGAAGAAGCCCAAATGAGGGGCCCCCAGTACAAACCCAGGGAAGCACAGAGCAAGGAAAGCCAACAGAGGCTTAAGTGAGGAGACAGGCCAGTGAATCAGGGAATCAGGAGGCAAGGGCCAGGGCTGGAGCCAGGGAATCAGGGCAGTGCACATAGCAGAGGAGGAAAAGCAGGGTATATGGCAGTGGGGAGGAAGGCTCCAGGACCAGGGCAATTGCCAGGACTCAGGTTTCCAAGAGTAGGACCATGGTCCCAGGGAGAGCAAGAAGCCCAGGCTCGGGACAGGGCTCTCTTTCCCATGAGGTGCTCTGCCCATACAGGTGCCTAGCAAGGGATGGGAACATGAGGAGGATGACAGGAGGGCAGGACAGGGGGGTCACAGTGGGTACAGAAAGGGGAAAGAGACAGGACTCAAGCCTGGATCCCAGGCAAGAGAAGGAGCCCACCAACAGAGCATAGAAACCCAAGCAGCAAGAGGCCAGAACTTCAGGGGAAAGCATGTGTGGAAGGAGAGGAAGGGTTGGTGCTAAGCTGTGGAAACAGAGGGCAGAGCAAATGGAAACCAGTTGAGTGCACTAAGGGGCCCAAACAAGGGTCCCCAGGTAAACCCCAAAGTGAAGTGATAGCTTGTGATGCCTCACAACACTAGGAACATGGTCTGGGGCTCAGGCAAGCAGCCAGGTCTGGAAAGTGGAGCATGAAATGTCAGGGTTAGGGATGGCTGGGTTGGGGTAGGGGCATCATGCAAGGATAGATGATAGGGGAGGGAAGAGAGATGATTGTGCAGGGCAATGTCAGTGGAAGTCCCAAGTCCACTGCCAGGTGTCAAGGTTTGGAAGGCAAAGGGGGCCCAGGCAAAAGGCAGGGCTGCATTTCTCACAGAGAGCCTTCAGGACCCAAAGTCCAGTCAATTCCACTCCTCTGCCCCAGGTGAGTAGAACCTCACAGAGAAACCAGGACCAAAGGAGGGCAAAAGGGGGGCACTTTGAGGGGATACTTTGCATCCGGAATTGGGGGTGGGGTTGGTGGGGAGCCAGGATCCCTTCAAGGATGCCAGGCTAGTGAGAAACAGGGGGAGGGGAGAGTCCAGACAGTGCAAGGATAACAGAATACAAGGAGAACATAGGTGAGGCCCAGGAGGAGGCCAGAAAAATGGGCCTAAAATCATGGGACAGGGACAGGATCGTCCAGAAGGGCAGCCAGGGTTTCAAGCAAAGGAACAGTTTAAAGACTGGAGAGCAAAGTTTCTGGACCTAGGCCTGTGTCTCATGAAAACAGAGAGGGCTGGGGAGGGGAGGGAGAATAGAAATGGGATCAGGAGGCACAGGGAGAGGATGGCTCAAAGACCAGGTCCACTGCTGGGTGTTAGGGTTGGGGAGTAGTGCCTGGACTGATGGAGGCCAAAGGGCCTAAGCAAGGGGCAGGGCTACATTTTCCCAAAGGGAGCTCCAAGGTCCACAATGCCAGTTCATGTCCCTGGCCCTGGTGTGCATCCTAGTAAAGGGATCAGGAAAAGGTGTGTGGCAGGGACAGTGACAACAGGAGATACAAAGAAGGGCACAGCAGAATAGGCCAGAGGATGTGTGTTGTTGAGGTGGAGGACAAGACCCCAGCAAGGAGACCAGGCAACGGACCTAGATGTGGTCCAATGCCAGGGCAGAGCAAGGAAGAGCATAAATTGGCAGGCAGGCAGCACTAGGGTTCTGCAACAAGGGAAGGCAAGGGAAGCAGAAAATTGGCCAAAGCAAGGGGCAAAAAGCACATCCCAGTGATGCTAGGAGCAAGAAGGGGTACTGGAGGCTCCAGGAAGGAGCCAGGCCAGGGAATTCAGAGCAGAGGGCCAAGGCTGGGGTGGGGGGATGAGGACAGTACAAAGGGCAGGGGAATGAAGGCAAGGGATTCAAGAGGTGACAGGCAGACTCAAGGCCCAGGGCCACTGCCAGGTGTTCAAGTTCCATGTCCAGGACCAAGGGCCAAAGGAGAACAAGGGGCCCAGGTAAGGGACAGGGCTCTGTTCACATAAGGTGCCCTGGCTCAGATGAGAATCCAGCACCATTGAATTGGCAAAGGGGGCCTGGAAAGGTATAGGGCCCAGGAAGATGGCAATGGGAGGACACAGTGCATGGTCACAGTGGATAAGGAGATGGCCCAGACTCAGGACCCAAGCAAGGATCTCAGGCAAGGGTCTCACCTGACTAACCAACAATGAGGGACCCAAAGAGCAGAAGGCTCCCGGTTGCACCCAGTTAAAACAAGAAACGGATGGGAAGAAAGGGGTGACAGGAGATGGTGAGACAGCTGGAATCAGGGCAAACCGAAAGAAATATGCTAGGGGGCCCAAATTGGAATGACACCAGGCAAAGCCACATGATGCCATGTGACTTGGGCACACATTCAGGGCCTCAATTGAAGTTTCAGGGTCAAGGAGTGTTGGTTGGGGTTGTAGAAGCATTGAATGCAAGAGGGCAGGTAAGGGAAGGGAGGGAATGGCACAGGGCATATCTGATGCAAAGCACACTTCCACTGCCAGATGTCAGTGTTCTGGCAGTGAGGGGGGTCAGGTGAGGGGCAGGGCTGTGTTTCCATAGGGAGATTTCAAGATGTAAAGGCCAGTAGTCTGCCCTGGGTGAGTAGATCCTCAGAGGGACCAGAAGCAAAGGAGGGCCAAAGGAGGAGATTGTGGGGGAAATCGGTGGAGAGCAAGGACACAATCAAGGAGCCCAGTCTAGGCAGAAACAGAGGAAGGAAGGGTCCATGCAGTGCCAGGATGAACAGCAGAAGGAAAACAGAAGGGAGGCATATCAAGGCCCCAAGTAAGGGACATGAAATCAAGGTACATGAGCTGGGTCCTCTAAAGGGAAGACAGGGGTTCAAGCAAGGAGCCAGGCCCAGGAACATAGAGCTAAGTGCAAGGGCTGGGGCCAGAGGCACATGAAAATGGACAAGGCTGGTGAGCATAGGGAGGCAAGGCAGGGAGCTGGTGGTATAAAAAAGGGAGGCTCAAGGCCCAGGCTCACTGCAAGTTGTCAGCATCTGGGAGCAGGGACTGCACTGAGGGAGGCCAAATGCCCTATGCAAGTGGAAGGGCTATGTTTAACAAAATGGAACCTGCAGGCCCAAGAGGACTGGTCAAGTATCCTGCCCGGGGTGAGTATCCTAGGAAAGAGATCAGGAAAAGGGGCCTGGAAGCTACAGGGAGGAAAGGAAGGCCAAAGGAGGACACTGCCTAAAGGGCCAGAGGACTGGTGTGATTGGACTTTGAGCCAGATACAAGCACAGAGCCCAGGTTAGGGACCTAGAGGAGGGACCAGGTCAGGGGAGAGCATGGACGGGTGGAGCCAGTAAGGTGGGGTGCACTAGGGTACTTCAGTACAGGGAATCCAAGGTGAACAGGGAAGCAGCCCTAGAAAGGGGTCCACACACCAAGCCGAGGGAAACACTGAACAAGAAGTGCCACCAGAGTCTCAAGCAAGGAGCCAGGCCAGGTAATGGAGAGGCAAGGGCTGGTGAAGGGGTCTCAGGAAACTGGACAAGGGTAGGGAGGGAAGGCACAGGATCCAGGATGGAGGAGGAAGGCTCCAAGCCCAGGGCCACTGCCAGCTTTCAGGATACCGGGGGCAGGACCAAGGGCCCAGGGAGAGCAAAGATCCCAGGCCATGGGCAGGGATCTATTTCCTATAAGACACACTGGCACAGATGAGAATCCAGGACCAGGGACTGGGCAAAGTTTGCTGGCAAAGGGAAGGGGGCCAAGCGGAGGGTTATGGGAGGTCTCAATGTGAGGTCACAGTGGGTGTGGAGAGGGGCGAGATCCAGGAATCAAACAAGAAGTCCAGGCAAGGGACTGACCCAACCCAAGATGATAAGAGACCCAAGAAGCAGGGGACAACACAAGGGGAAAGGAGGGAAGGGGAGAAAGGGGCGAAGCAAGGATGAGGAGACAGCCAGAGTTTGGGAGGCACAAGGGGCACTGAGGGGAAGAAAGTAGGGGGCACAAGAAAGGGGCCCCCATGTCTGACCCAACAAAAAGTGACTCCACCTAAAACCACACATCACTATGCCACATGAAAAATGAACAAAGGCAGGGGCCCAGGCAAGGAGCCAGACCCAAAGACTGGAGTAAAAAGTGTCAGGGTTCTGGAGGGCTGGGTTGGCATAGGGGAAACATACAAGGGGAGAGGATTTGGGAGGGGAGGGAGGGGATAGACCAGAGCAAGGTCCACACAAGGCCCTCATCCATGACCAGGTTTCAGGTTTTGGGAAACTAAAGGGACCCAGACAAAGGGCTGGGCTCAGTTTCCCATAAGAGCCTTCAGGGTGCAGAGGCCAGCCAATTCCACTCCTCTGCCCCGGGTAAGTACATCCTCAGTGAGGCTCATGGACCACAGCAGGGCTGGGGAGGGTAGGGGAAGAAGAGAGGGGAGCTGGTAGCACACAGGACGGAAGGCTCAAGGCTCAGGTCCATGGATAGGTGTCAGGGTTGGGGAGCAGGACCTGGGCTGAAGGAGGCCAAAGACCCAGGCAAGGGGAAGGTATACTTTTTCTCTTAGGGATCCAGGATGGCCAATAGGCCAGGTCCACATCCCTGGTGTGGGTGTGATTCCTGGGAAAGGGATAAATAAATCGGGATTGACAAGGACAGGAATTAAAGGAGGGCAAAAGAAAGGCACAGCAAGAAGGGCTGGAGGACGGGTGCTGGTGGGGTAGGTCCTGGACCCCAACAGGGAGCCCAGATTAGGGAACTAGAGGAGGGCCCATACCAAGGGAAAACAGGGAAGTCCAGAGCTCGGCAGGCAGGTGGCACTAGAGGACTGCAGTGAAGGAACACCAAAGGGAACAGGGAAGCAGCCCAAGCAAGGGACCGACAGTCAATACCCAGGCATGCTCTGGGCAACAAGGGCCATCAGAAGCTCAAGAAAGGAACCAGGACAGGGAATGGAGAGCCAAGGATTCGGGCTGGGGCAGGGGGCTCAGGACAGTAGACAAGACTTGGGTGCGAAGGCAGGGGATCCAACAGGGGCAGGCAGGTACAGGCCAAGGGCCACTGCCAGGTATCAGGGTTCCAGGTGCAGGACCAAGCACCCAGAAAGAGCAAGGGGCCCAGGTGAGGGGCAGAACTTTTCCCATTCCAAGGAGCAAAGAAGGCACCCTGGTATAGATTAGAATCCAGGGACAGGGACTTGGCAAAGTAGGCCTGTCAAGGTAAGGGGGACAGGAGGAGTGGGAGGGAGTGCATGGTTGTGGTCCTAGTGGGTTCTCAGAAGGTCCAGACCCAGAACCCAATCCAGGACCTCAGGAAAGGGACCCACCCGACTGATCATGGATGAGAGAACCAAAGAAAAGGAGACCCACAAGCGCCAGAAGTATTTGCGAGGGGAAGATGAGGAAGGGGTTGCACAAGGACCAGAAGACATAGAAAAGCACAAGGGGCACCTAGGGGAGCCCACTGGCAGGCACAACCAAGAGGTCCCCAGGTCACATCCAACACAAATTGACTCCATGGTATGATAAAAAACATGAGGAAAGCAGTTAAGGGGCTCAGGTGAGCAGCTAGGCCATGGGACTGGAGCGCAATGGACCAAGGTTAGGGAAGGCTGGGTTGGGGTAGGGGCAGCATACAAGGTGAGAGGGCACTGGAGAGAAGGGAGAGGAGCTCTCAGGGCTAGGTTGGAGCAAGTCACATGTTAACTGACACGCATCAAGATTCAGGTGGCAAAGGGGACACAGGTGAGTTGCAGGGCTGCGTTTCCTACTGGGAGCATTCAGGGTGCAGAGGCAAGCCGAATCTGATCATCTGCCCCAGGTGAGTAGATCCTCAGAGAGGGACCTGCACCAAAGAAGGGGCAAAAGCAGACCCTGTGAGGTAATACCCATCGTGCAGAGTTTGGGGTGAGGTTGTGGGCAGCCAGTACCCATTTGAGCACCCTCAGCTAGAAAGAAGTGGGGGAACAGAGGATCTGGGCAGTGCCAGGATACCTCAGCATAAAGGGAACAGAGGGGAATCACAGGCAGGGGCTGGTAAAAGGGGCCTGAAACCAAGGGGAAGGGAAAGGGTCCTGGAGAAGGGCAGCCAGAGGCTCAAGTAAGGAGCTGGGCCCTGTAATTGAGAACCAAGTGCTAGCACCTGGGCCTGGGTGAATGAAAAAGGACATGGTTGTCTGTGGGAACGCTTATACCTCTGCAGCCTGGGTAGAGCAGACTGGCTCCTTCAGGCGAGAGACCCCTCCCACCTTGCTGTCCAGGTTAGCTTGTATTCTGCCTCAGCAGTTGTACAGTGGACTTGCCCTTCCAGGCATGAGAACTCTCCCTCCTTGGTTTGTAGGTGGGACTCCTGTACATCTGCAGCCAGGGAAACAGTTATTCGCCCCTAAATGTCGGAGAACCCTCCCTCCTGGGTGTTTGGGGAACTCCTATACCTCGGCAGTCAGGGTAGAGTGGAGTCGCCCCTGCAGTCAGGAGATACTTCCCAACTGGGTGTTGGAGAAGCTAGTACACTGCCCCAACCAGGGTAGAGGGTACTCGTGCCACAAGGCAGGAAACCCCTTTCACCTGGATGTCTGCACAATCTTGTATACTGCTGCAGCCAGGTTAGAGGGGACTCACCTCTGCAGGCAAAGACCACTCCCACCTGGATGTAGAGGGGGACTCATATACCACTGTAGCCAGGGAAGAGAGGACTCGCCCAGGAAGGCTGGAGACCTCTCCCACCTATGTGTTATGGGAGCTCCTATACCTCCACAGCCAGGGTTGCAGGGACTTGCCTCTCCAGGCGAGAGACTCCTCCCAACTGGGTGTTAGGCAAGCTCCTATACTGCTTCAGCCAGGTTAGAGGGGACTCGCCTCTCCAGTTGGGAAACCCCTCCACCTCGATGTCTGGGGGAGCTCTCTCACCTCCAAGCCAAGATAGAGGGGACTCGCCCCTCCAGATGGGAGAACCCTCTCACCTGGCTGCGGAGGTGAACTTCTATACCTCCAAAGCCAGGGCAGAGGTACTCACCCCTCCAGGCGGGAGACACCTCCCACCTAGGTGTCTGAGGAAGCTTGTATACCTGCACAGCTTGGGTAGAGGGGATTCGCTGCTCTAGGCAGGAGACCATTCCTACCTGGGTGTCAGGGGTAGCTCTTATACTGCTGCAGCCAGGGTAGAAGGGATGTGCCCCTCCTGGCAGGGTAAGCCTTCCATCTGAGTGTCAGGGGGAGCTATTATACTGCGCAAGCCAGGGTAGAGGGGACCCAGCCATCCAGGAGGGAGACCCCCAATACCTGGGTGTGGGTGGGGGAGATCATATAACACTGTAGAAAGTGTAGTGGGGACTCGCCCCTCCAGGGAGGAGACCCCTCCCAACTGAATGTCAAGGGGAGCTTGTATATCACTTTAGCCAGAGTAGAATGGACTTGCCCCTCCAGGCCACAGACTCTTCCCACCTTGGTGTCAGGGGAAGTCATATACCACAGCAGCCAGGGTAGATGGTTCTTCCCCCTCTAAGGGGGAGACCTCTCTTACCAGGGTGTCATGGAGAGCTCCTATACTGCTGCTGCCAGCGTAGAATGGACTCGCTCCTCCAGTGAGAAGAACCCTCCGACGTGGGTGTCTTTTGGAGCTTATGTACACCTTGAGCCATGGTAGAGGGGACACTAACCTCCAGGCAAAGGACACCTCCCACCTGAGTGTCACGGAAGCTCATATACCCCAGCAGCCATGGTAGAGGCAAGTCACCCATCCAGGCGGCAGACCCCTCCCACCAGGGAATCAGAAGGAACTGGTGTATCACAGGAGCCAGGGTAGAGGAAACTCAAACCTCCAGGCGGGAGACCCCTCCCACCTGGGTTCAACAGATCTCCTAAACCTTTGCAGCCAGGGAAGAGGGGAATCACCCCTAAATTCAGGAGAACCCCTCTCATCAGGGTGTTGGGGGAAGCTCCTATATGTCCAGAGCCAGGGTAGAGGGGTTTGCCACTTCAGGCGGGATACACCTCCCACCTGGGTTTCCAGGGAGCTCTTATAGGGCACCACCAAAGTAAAGGGAACCCCCCCTCAAGGCGGGAGACCCTTCCAAACTGGGTGTCAGGGGGAACTTGTATACCACAATAGCCAGGGTAGAGGGGACTTGCCACTCCATGTGGGAGACTCCTCCCAGCTGATTGTCCTAGGGAGTTCCTATACTGCTACAGCCACCACAGAGGGGACTGTCCGGGCGGGAGACCCCTTGCACCTGGGTGTCAGAGGGAGCTCATATCCCACTGCAGCCAGTGTAGAGGAGACTCGCCCCTCCAGTCGAGGAACCCCTCCTACCTGGGTGCCAGTGGGAGCTTCTACACCACTGCAGCCAAAGTAGTTTTTCAGGGGGAGCTCTTATACCGATGTAGCCAGGGTAGAGGGGACTCACCCTCTACGCCAGAGACTCTACCACCTGGGTGTTTTGGGGAGCTCCTTTACTGCCACAGCCAGTGTAGAGGGAACTTATGCCTCCAGGCAAGAGACCCCCTACCACCTGGCTGTCAGGGAAAGCTAGTATACCACTTCAGCCAGGGAAAAGGGGACTCACCCCTACTGTCAGGAAACCCCTCCCACCTGTGAGTCACAGGGAGCTTGTAGACCACCTTACCCAAAATAAAGATGAATTTGTATCTCCAGGCAGGAGATCCCTCCCTTCTGGGTGTCTGGGAGCTTGTATACTGCAATAGCCAGGGTAAAGGGTACTAGCTCTTCCAGACAGGAGACCCCTCCCATCTTGTTATGGGGGGGAGCTCATATACTGCTGCAGCCAGAATAGAGAGGACTCACCCCACTGGGCAGGAGACCCCTAAACCCTGGTTTCCATGGGAACTTATATACCACAGAGGTAGAGAAAAAGGGACTTACCTGTGTATGTGTGTGGGAGCTCTTATACCACTACAGCCTGGGTAGTGGGGACTACCGCCTCCATAAAGGAAATCCTTCCCACCTGGGTGTCCTGGGGAGCTTTGAAACCACATTATCCAGCATAGAGAGGACTTGCCACTCCAGGGGGAGACCCCCTCTCACAAGGTTGTCAGGGGGGAGCTCCTACACTGTCGAAGCCAGGGTATAGGATATATGCCACTCCAGGTGGGAGATCCATCCCACCTGCGTGTTAACTGGAGCTCATATGCAGCTGCAGCCAGGGTAAAGGGACTCGCCCCTCCAAGTTGGAGACATCTCCCACCTGGGTGTTGGAGGGTGCCAGTATACTGCCACAGCAAGGGTAGAGGGAACTCCCCCCTCAAGGCTGGAGACCTATGCCACCAGGGTGTCAGTGTGGGGGAGCTCTTATACCACTATAGTCAGGGTAGTGGGGACTCAACCCTCCAGACAGGAAACTCCTCCCACCTAGGTGTCTTGGGGAGCTTGTATAACACCTTAGCCAGGATAGAGAAGGCTCGCCCCTCCAGGAAGGAGACCCGTCCCTCCAGAGTTTTAGGGAGAGCTCTTATATCACAGCAGCCATGGTGGTATAATTGCCCCTCCAGGCAGAAGACACCTTCCACCTAGGTTTCTAGTGGGGGGACTCATATGCATTCCTACCCAGGGTAGAGGGTCTCGCCCCTCCAGGAAGGAGATCTGTCCCACTTTGGTGTTGCAGGGAACTTATATACCAAGTTAGCCAGGGTAGAGGGGACTGGAGGTGCGAATCCCCTCTACCCTGGCTGTGGTGGTATATGAGCTCCCCTCAAAAACCCCAGGTGGATGGAGTCTCCCGCCTACAGGAGCGAGTCACCTCTACCCAGGATACAGCTGTTTTGAGTTCCCCCCAACACCCAGGTGTGAGGGGTCTCCCACCTATAGGGCCTAGGGCCCTCTAACCTGGCTGCAGCAGTATAACAGCTCCCCCAAGACCAGGTGTGGAAGGGGTCTCCCACGTGGAGGAGGGAGTCCTTCCACCCTGGCTGCTGAGCTATAGGAGCTCCCTCGAAACACAGGTGGGAGTGGCCTTCCATCTGGAAAGCGAAGTCCCCTCTCTGCTGTGGTATATGTGGAAAAAAGGGGATTAAGGGGAATGGGTGGTGCAGAGAGAGGTTGGCTTATGGCCCAGATTCACTGCAGGGTTTCAGGATTGAGGAGCAGGCCCCAGGCTGAAGGAGGCGAAAGCCCCCAGGCAAGGGGCACTTCTACCTTTTCCCAAAGGAAGACCACAGGGCCAAACATCCCAGTTCCATCCCCGGGCTCTGATGAGCATCCTGGGAAAATATCTGGAAAAGGAACGCAGGAGGGAAAGGACAACAGGAGGGTTAAAGGAGAGCACAGCGTGAAGAAGGGTGTTTTTTGGCTGTGGGTTATGACTGCAGAAAGGAGCCCAGGCTAGGGACCTAGAGGGCAGACCAGGCTAGAGGAGTGCAGGGAAGGGTGGGGTCCAGGGATGCAGGGGCTGCACTATGGTTGTGAGATGCAGGGAAGCAAAGGGGATCAGGGTAGTGCCCACAGTGAAGCCTACAGTTCAAGCCCAGGGAAGCACAGAGCAAGAAGGACCCCAGAGGCTCAAAAGAGGAGCCAGTCAAGGGAATGAAGAGCCAAGGGTCAGCGCTGGGGCAGGGAGCTCAGGACAGCAGACAGGGCTGGGGAGGGAAGGCAAGGGATCCAGCTGGGGAGGCAGGCTGGAGGCCCAGCACCACTCCCAGGTGTCAGGGTTCTGGTTGCTGCCCCAAGGGCATATGGAGAGCAAGTAGCCGAGTCAAAGGTCAGGGTTCTCTTTCTCATAAGGTGCCCTGGCCCAGAGGAGGATCAAGATCCAGGGACCAGGCCAAAGGGCCTGGCAAATGTCAGGGGCCAGGAGGAGTGCAATGTGAGAGCAAGTGGGGGGGACACAGTAGGTACAGAGAAGGGCAAGAGCCAGGACCCAATCAAAGAGTCCAGTTAAGGGACCAACCGCACCAAAAGGTATTAGGGACCCAATGATCAACAGACCCCTGCTCTAGTAAAAAGAGGTAGAGGAAAGAGAGGTAGGAACAGCGCTAGGATGAGGAGACAGAGGGCTGCGCAAAGGGCACAGAGGGGAGCAAGTATGGTGGCCAAATCAAGGGATGCCCAGGTCAGACACAACAGGAAGAGACACCACAAAAACAATGCAAACCAAGTAATGCAGGTTGGAGCTCAGGCTGGCAGCCAGGCCAGGGCACTGTAGCTTGAAGGGTCAGGGTTAGGAAGTGCTGGCTTGGCCTAGGGGCAGATTGCAAGGATAGAGGGCAGGAGAAGGAAGGGAGGGGATTGCTCAGGGCAAAGTCATTACTAGGCCCAAGTCCAATGCCAGTTGTCAAGTTTGGACAGCAAATGAGGCCCAAGTGAGGGGCCAGGCTGTGTTGCCCATACAGATCCTACAGGGCCCAGAAGCCAGCCAATTTCACTCCAAGCCCAGGAAAGCAAGCACCAGTGGGGCTCCAGGCCCAGGGCCACCTCCAGGAGTCAGGGTGCCTTGTGGAGGACCAAGCACCCAGGGAGAGCAAGAGTCCCAGGCAAAGAGTCTGAATTCCCAGGTAAGGACACAGCTATGTTTTCCCAAAGGGATCCAACAAAGCTAAATGCCCAGTTCTAGTCCCCTGGACATGGTGAGCATCCTGGGAAAGGGATCTTGAAAAGGGGCCCAGCAGGGACAAAAAACACAGGAGGGATGAAGAAGGGTACAGGATGAAAAGCCAGAGGAAGGGTGTTGATGGGCTGCAGGGCAGGATTCCAGAAAGAAGTTCAGGCTAGGGACCAACAGGAGGGCCATGCCAGGAAAGGACAGGGAAGGTCTGGGCTGGGGAGAAGGGTGACAGTAATGTTCTGTGGTTCAGGGAATCCCAAGGGGAGTAGGGTACTGGCCCCAGTGAGGCCTGCAGTTCAAGCCCAGGGAAGCATGGAGCAAGAAGGGCCCCCAAAGTCTCAAGCCAAGTGGCAGGGTATTGAATGGAGAACCAAGGACGAGGGCTTGGGCAGGGGGCTCAGGACAGTGGACAAGACTTTGGAGGGATGGCAGGGTATCCGGGAGGGGGCAGGCAGGCTCCTGGCCCAGGCCGACTTCCAGGGGTCATGGTTCCGGGGGCAGGACTGGTGAAGGAGATCCCCCACTCACTGTCTTGACAGGGTCACAGTGAGAATAACTGCTGGCAAAGGCGTGCTGTTTGGTGGGAAACCAAAAGCATGAGACCCATTTTTATGTAATTGGGACTTTTCATTTTCATGCTTATGTTTCTGACACGAGGCATGAGTATGTTAAATGCCAAACAAACTGAATTTCAGATGGCTAGAACATAACAGGTATTTCATGCCTTGAAGGCTGTTCTAGTACCCCTCAGCATATCAAGGACAAAGTAGAATGCTGTTCTTCTACCTCAGTACATTGAGGACAAATCTGATAATGGACAACAATCATTTTCTGAAAGGTCATGAGAATTTTAGGCACCACATTGATTATATCAACTAGAACCCAAGCTCATATTTCCGGCCTCTGAGAAAACCTAATTATTGGGCTGGGGATGTGGCTCAAGTGGTAGTGCGCTCGCCTGGCATGCGTACAGCCCGGGTTCGATCCTCATCACCACATACAATCAATGTCTGCCAAAAACTAAAAAATAAATATTAAAAAAATAAAAAAAAATTTTAAAAAACTAATTATTATTCTTATTTTACAAAGCCCACCATATATAGCCTCATTCTTGATTGAGGAAAGTTATATTATACACTTAGGAAAGTTAAAACATATAAAGATATATTCTTCTCTTTTTATAAACCCTTTTTTACTTTACATAATATTTTATGATGAGCATAGTTAATATTGATGTAAAGTGGACTGATGTTTAGAACTTACTTTCTATTGAGAAATAGACTAAAGATATGAGAACTAGTGCACCTTGACTGAGAAACAAACTCTTTGAGAAAGCAGCTCAACCATTTTTATGAGAATAAATTTAGGAATTTATTAAAGTAGCTTTATAAGATATATTTTTAGAATAATGTTAGAAATATTATCCCATTTAGAATTTTGGTTTAGAAATTCTTAAGTTCTTAGTTGTATGGGTTTCTGATATGTTTTAAGAATGATTTATAAACTTTAGGATATTTTAAGTATAAAAAATCTGAAAAAATGTAAATTAGTGACACATTTTATTAATGATTCTGTAATTTTAATAATTAAATAGCTAAAGGTCATATCCTAGAAAAATGTAAATTAATGTTACATTATTTTGTAACCCTAATCATGGTTAAAGAAATGTCATGTCTTGGCAAAAGTTTTAAATTGTATAAACAATGATGCATTCTGAATATATAAAAACGACAAAAATTGTAATAAAAGATGATCCAGAGAAAGCTGCATTAGAGCTCTCTCTCTGGAGATTGCTCCAACGGAACGACTCCTGTCTCATTTTTTCGCTGACGCCACTCATCCTTCAGGACTCCCTGGACCCCACTAGGGCAGGACCCCAGCACAGGACCAAAGGGCCAGAGAGAGCAAGGGGCTTAATCAAGGGGAAGGACACAGTTTCCCAGAAGGCACCATGGCACAGATGAGAATCCAGGGACAGGGACCTGGCAAATGAGGCCTGGCAAGTAAAGGGTGCCAGTAGGAGGGCAATGGGAGGACATGGCGGGGGATCTCTTTGGGTGCGTGTGGAGACAAGATCCAGGACACAAGCCAGGTGCCCAGAAAAAGGATCCACCTGACCTACCATGGATGATTGAGCAAAGGAGCAGGAGATCTGCTAGCACCAGGGGAAAGCCCAAGCGGAAGGGGAGGAAAGACTGTGCTAGTTCGAGGAGACAGATAATAGCAAAACAGGCACCTAAAGGAGCATGCTGGCAATCCCAAACAAGGAGTCTCCAGGTCAGACCCAACAGGAAGAGATTACATGCTACACCAAGTGACATGAGGAACAATGTCAAGCGCTAATGTGAGCTCCAGGCCCGGGTTATTGAAGTGCAAAAGGTCAGGGTTAGGGAGGGCTGGGTTGGGGTAGGGGCACTATGCAAGGCCAGAGGTCAGGGGAGGGAAAGGAGTGGATTTCTCAGGGCTAGGCTGAAGCAAGTCACATGTTAACTTCCAGGCCTCAAGTTTCAGGCAGTGAAAGAGACTCAGGTGACTAGCCAGGCTGTGTTTCCCATAGGGAGCATTTAGGGTGCAGAGACCTGCCAATTTTGATCCTCTGCCCCAGGTGAGTAGATCCTCAGAGAGAAACCTGGACCAATGAGGGGAAAAGGAGGCAACTGTGATAGGATACCTGGCATGCGGAGGTTGGGGCAGTTGGTGGGCAGCAGGACTCATTTTAGGAGCTTAGGCTAGAGGGAAGCAAGAGTAGCAGAGTGTCGGGGCAGTGGCAGGATACCACAGAATGAGGGGATTAGAGGGGAGGCACAGGAGGGGGCTGGCAAAAGGGGCCTGAAATCAAAGGACAGGGACAGGGTACTTGAGAAGGGTGGCAGGGTCTCAAGCAAGCAGTCGGGCCCAGTAATGGAGAGCCAAGTGCTAGCACCTAGGCCTGGGTGAATGAACAAAAACATGGATAGGGAGGGATGGAAGGGGAGAAAGGGAGCAGCTGGCACAGTGCGAGGAGGGCTCAAGGCCCAGGTCCACTGCAGTGTGTCAGGGTTCAGGAGTAGGGCCTTGGCTGAGGGAAACAAAATTGCCCCAGGAAGGGTCAGGGCTACTTTTTCTCAAATGTCATATCATATGACCCAGGTGAGCATCCTGGGAAGGCAATCAGTAAAGTGGGGGTGGCAGACACAGAAATGACAGGAGGGCCTAAGTAGGGTACAGCCTGAAGGGATGCAAGATGGGTGTATGAGGGGTGAGGGCCAGGACCCCAGCAAGAAGCCCAGGCAAGGGACCTACAAAAGGGCCCAGGTCAGGGGAGAGCAGGGAACACTGGGCCAGGAAGGCGGGCCTGCACAAGATACTGTAGTAGATGGAAGTCAAGGGAAGCAGGGAAGCGGCCCCAGTGAAGGGCCCAGAAAAGCAGTGAGCAAGAAGGACCATCAGAAGCTCAAGCAAAGAGCCTTGGCAGGGAATGAAAGGCAAGGGCCAGGGCTTGGGCAGGGGACTAAAGACAGTTGACAAGATTTGGGAAGGTAGACAGGAGACCCATCAGGGGGAAGTCAGGCTCCAGGCCCAGGGCCACCTCCAGGTTTCAGGGTTCCTAGTTCCTCACCAAGCATCCAGGGAGAGCAAGGGGCCCAGGTGAGGGGCAGGGCATTGTTTCCCATAAGGCACACTGGATCAGATGAGAATCTTTGACGAAGGTCCTGGCAAAGGAGGCCAGGGAAAAAAGGGGGCCAGAAGGAGGGTGAAGGGATCATACAGCAGGGTGCTAGTGTGGGTGCACATAGAGGCAAGACCAGAAAAAAGCACCAGGGGATGGTGATGAAGGGGCTGCATAAGGACCAGGAGAAGCCAAGGGGCACTTAGGGGAGCCTGCTGGCAGACCCAAGCAAGGGGCCCCCAGATCAGACCAAACACGAAGACTCTTTGCTATGCCAAGGACCATGAGGAATGAGGAATGTGGTCATGGGCTAAGGCGAATGCCCAGGCCCAGGGACCAGATTACATAGGGTCAGGGCTAAGGAAGGCTGGGTTGCTGTAGGGGCACCATGCAAGGCCAGATGACAGGGGAGGGAAGGGAGAAGATTGCTCAGGGCTGAGTTGAAGCAAGTCCATATTAACTGCCAGGTCTCAAGGTTCAGGTAGTGAAGGGGACTCAGGTGAGTGACAGGGCTGTGTTTCCCATAGAGAGTATTCAGGGCACTGAGGGGAGCCAATTCCGCTCCACTCCCCCAGGTGAGTACATCCTCAGAGAGGGACCTGGACAAAAGGAGTAGCCAAAAAGTGTACTGTGAGGGGATACCTGGTGTGTGGAAGTTGGGGCATAGTCAGGATGCCAGGACCCATTGGAGCAGCATAGGCTATGGAGAAGCAGAGGGAGAGGAGGGTCTGGGCAGTGCCAAGATTCGACACCATTAGGTGATCAGAGGGAAGACAGAGGAATGGGGCCAGCAACAGGGGGCCTGAAACCAAAAGACAGGGAAAGGGTCCTCAAGAATGGTAGCTAGGATTTCAAGCAAGGAGCCAGGCCCAGTAATGGAAAGCCAAGTGCTACCACCTGTGCCTGTTAAATGAAATGTAACATGGAGGAAGAGCAGCGGGAGGGGAGAAAGTGAAGTGGGTGAGACAGGGGGAGAAGGGCTCAAGGCCCTGGTCCACTGCAGGGTGTCAGGGGTTGAGAGCAGGGCCCAGGCTGAGGGAGGCCAAAGGGCCCAGGCAAGAGGCAGGGCTATATTTCCCAAAGGGAGACCCCAGGGCTAAGAGGCCAGGTCAAGTCGCCTGGCCCAGGTGAGCATCCTGGGAAATCAATCAGGAAAGCAGATGTGGCAGTGACAGAAGGGAGAGGAGGGCCAAAGGAGGGCACAGCCAGAAGGGCTGCAAGATGGGTGTGAGTAGGGTGGGTGCCAGTACCCCAGCAAGGGGACCAGGCAAGGGACCTAGAGCAGTGCCCAGGCCAGGGGTGAGCAGAGAACACAGGCCCAGGAACACAGGGCTGCACTAGGGCACTGCAGTATTAGAAAGCCAAGGGGGCAGGAAAGCAGAACCAGTGAGGGGCCCTCAGACAATTTCCTTGGCCAGAAAAGCAGTGGGCAAGAAAGGCCACCAGAGGCTCAAGCAAGGAGCTAGGCTAGGGAACAGAGAGCCAAGGGCCAGGACCCAATTGAGCAGCACAGGCAAGGGAGAAGCAGGGGGAGAGAAAGGTCTTGGCAGTGCCAGGTAGGGGGCTCAGGACAGTGGACAAGATTTGGTAAGGAAGGTGGGGATCCAGCAGGGGGCAGTCAGGCTCCAGGCCCAGGGCTACCTCCAGGTTTCAGGGTTCTTGGTGCAGGAGCAAGCACCCAGGGAGAGCAAAGGACCCATGTGAGGGGTTCAGCATTGTTTTCCATAAGGTGCCATGGAGCAGACGAGAATCCAGGGCCAGGGTCCTGCCAAAGGAGGCCAGGAAAAGGAAGGGCCCAGAAGGAGGGTGACAAGAGGGTAGGGCAGGTTGTTGGGGTGGGTGCGATTAGGGGCAAAAGCCAGGACCCAAGCCAGATGCCCAGGCAAGGGACCCACTCGATTCATGTTGATGCGGGACCCAAGGAGCAGGAGACCCGCGAGCCTGAAAAAAGCATGGGGAGGAAGATGAAGGGGCTGCTTGAGGAACAGGAAAAGCCAAGGGGCTCTTTGGGAAGCCCAATGGTGGGCCCAAGCAAGGGGCCCCCAGGTCAGACGCAACATGAAGAGATTCCTTGCTATGCCAAGGGCCACGAGAAATGTGGTCAGGGGCCCAGACGAGTGCTCAGGCCCAGGGACTGGAGCACAAATTATCAGAGCACAAAGGGTCAGGGTTAGGGAGGGCTGGGTTGCTGTAGAGGCAGCATGCAAGGCCAGAGGGCAAGGGAGGGAAGGGATGGTATCACTCAGGGCTGGGTTGGAGCAAGTCCCATGTTAACTTCCAGGCCTCAAGTTTCAGGCAGTGAAGGGGACTCAGGCAAGTTGCAAGACTGTTTCCCATAGGGAGCATTAAGGGTACAGAGAGAAGCCAAATCTACTCATCTACCCCAGGTGAGTAGATCTTCAGAGAGAGACCTGGAACAATGAGGGGCAAAAGAGTGTACTGTGAGGGGATACCTTGCATGTGAGGTTGGCTGGATCGATGTGCTTCAGGACCCAGTTGAAGAGTCTTTGCTAGAGCAAAGCAGGGGTAGCAGAGTGTCTGAGCAGTGCCAGGATACCACAATTTGAGGGGATTCGAGGAGAGGCACAGGAAAGTGCTTGCCAAAGGGGCCTCAAACCAAGGGACAGGGACTGGGTCCTTTCGAATGGCAGCCAGGGGCTCAAGAAAGGAGCCAGTCCCAGTAATGAAGAGCCAAGTCTAGGATCTGGACCTGGGTGAATGAAAAACGACATGGTTTTCTGTGGGATCTCTTATACATCTACAGCCGAGGTAGAGCAAACTGGCTTCTCCAGGAGAGAGACCCCTCCAACTTTGGTGTCCAGGCTAGCTTGTGTTGTGCCTCAGCCCATGTAGAGGGGAGTGACCTCTACAGTCATGAGTTCCCATCCACCTGGTGCCCAGTGGCGGGTGGGGCTCCTGTATAGCTGCAGCCAGTGTATCAGCAACTTGCCCCTCCAGGCGGGATACCACTTTCACCTGGGTGTTCAGGGGGAGCTCATATCTACGCATGTGCAGAGTATCAGGGAATTGCCCCTCCAGGAAAGAAACCACTCATACATGTTTTTTTTTTTTTTTTTTATGGGGGGCTCCTATACAGCTGAAGCCAGGGTAACAGGGACTCGCCCCTCCAGGTTGGAGACCATTTTCACCTGTGTGTGTGAGGGAAATCATATACCTGTGCAGAGAGGATAGAGGGGACTCGCCCCGCCAGGCAGGAGATGCCTCCCAAATGGGTGTCAGGGGAGCCAGTACTCCACTGCAACCAGGGTAGAGAAGACTAGTGCCTCCAGGCAGGAGACCCTTCTGCCCTAAGTGTTGTGGGGATCTTGTATACTGCTGCAGCCAGGTTAGAGGAGACTCGACTCTCCAGGCAAAGACCCAACCGGTGTTTAAAGGGGAGCTCATATACTACCGCAGCAAGGGTAGAGGGCACTCGCCCTGCCAGGCTGGAGACACCTCCCACCTGGGTGTCTTGGGGTGCTCTTATACCACAAACTCAGGGTAGCAGGGTCTCGCCCTTCCAGGTGAGAGACCACTTCCACCTGGAAGTCAGGGGAGCTCCTATACCACTGCAGCCAGGTTAGAGGGGACTCGACCCTCCAGTCAGGAAAACCCTCCCACTGGGTGACTGGGGGAACTCCTATACCTCCCAGCCAGTGTAGAGGGGACTTGCTCTTCCAGTTTGGAGACGCCTCCCACTTGGGTGTCCTGGGAGCTCTTATATGGTACCAGCCAATGTATAGGGGACTCGCCCCTCCAAGTGGGAGACCCCTCCCACCTGTGAACTAGGGTCTTCTATAGCTTGTATACCACTAAAGCTAGGGTAGAGGGGACTCTACCATCCAGGCGGAAGACCCCACCCAACTGGGAGTCTGGGGAAGCTTGTATACCAGCACAACTAGGGTAGAGGGGATTCCCTGCTCTAGGTGGGAGACCCTTCCATCCAGGGTGTCAGGGGGAACTTTTACCCTGCCCCAGCCCAGGTAGAGGGAATTAGCCCTTCCAGGCAGGATACTCCTCTCACCTAGGTGTCATGGGGAGCTCTTATACTGCCACAGCCAGAGTAGAGGTTACGCGCCCCTCCAGGGAGAAAATGCCTTCCACCTGGGTGTCCAGGGGAGTTCCTATACAGCCAAAGGTAGGGTAGGGGAAACTTGCCACACTTGGTGGGAGACTTGTCCCACCTGGGATCAAGTGGAGCTAGTGTACTGTGCCAGCCATGGTAGAAGGGACACGCCTCTCCAGGTGGGAGACACCACCCACCTCGGTGTGGGTGGAGGAGCTCATAATCCACTATAGCAAGGGTAGTGGGGACTTTCCCCTCCAGGGAGGAGACCCCTCCCACCTGGGTTTATCTGGGAGCTTTTATAACACTTTAGCCAGGGTAGTGGTGACTCACCCCTCCAGGCGGGAGACTCTTCCCACCAGGGTGTCAGGGGAGCTCACATACTGCAACTGCCAGGTAAGAGGGGACTCACCCCTCTACATTGCAGACCCTTCCCATGTGGGTATGGTGGAGGAGCTCCTATACCACCATACCAGGGTAGAAGGGACTTGTGCCACCTCTCCGGAAACCTGTCCCCCCTGGGTGTCTGGGGGAGCTCCTACATCACTGCAGCTAGGCTAGAAGGGACTCATCCCTCTAGGCAGGAGACCCCTCGCACCTGGATGTCTGTAGGAACTCCTATACAGTGGCAGCCAGGGGAGAACCAACTTGCCCCTCCAGAGGGAAGACCCCTCCCACCTGCGTGTCAGGAGAAACTCATATACTGCTGCATCCAGGGTAGAGTGCACACGTTCCTCCAGGTGAGACACCTCTCCCATCTTGGTGCCAGGGCAAGCTTGGTATTCCGCCTTAGCCAGGGTAGAGTGGACATGCCCCTCCAGGGGAGAGACCCTTCCCACATGAGTTTCACGGGGAGCTCTTATACTGCTGCAGCCAGGGTAGAGGGGACTCACCCCTGCAGGTGGGAGACTTCTCCCACCTAGGTGTCCTGGGAGCTCTTATGTAGCATCAGCCAAAGTAGAGAGGACTCTCGTGCTTCCAGGTGGGAGACCCCTTCCACCTGGATGTGGGGGGTGAGCTTATATACCACCGCAGCCAGGATATAGGTGACTCATCTGTCAAGGGGAGAGACCCCTCCTACCTCTGTGTCAGGGTAGCTTGCATACCATCACTGCCATGGTAGAGTGGACTTGCCCCTTTGGGCAGAAGACCCCTCCTATGTGAGTGTCTTGGGTGATCTCTTATACTGCCTCAGCCATAGTAGAGGGGACTCGCCCCTCTAGGAATGAGACTCCTTCCAACTGGGTGTCTGGGGGGAACACCTATACAGCCACAGGCAGGGTATAGGGGCTCTACCCTCCAGGCTGGAGACTCCTCACACCTGGTTGTCAGGGGAAATCCTATATCACAGCAGCCAGGGTAGAGGGGACTCACCCCTCCAATTGGGAGACCCCTCCCACCTGGATGTCCAGGGGAGCTTGATTACTTCAGCAGCCAGGGTAGAGGGGATTTGCCTCCAGACAGAGACTCATGCCACCTGGGTGTGGGGGGTGAAGTTTTTATAGCCCTGCAGCCAGAATACAGAGGACTTGCTCCTCCAGACAGGAGACCCCTCCCACCTGGGCGTCAGGGGGAGATCTTATACCACCGTGGCCATGGTAGAGGGTACTTTCCTCTTCATGTGGGAGACCCCTCCCACCTTGGTGGCTGGGGAGCTCCTGTACCACCACAGGCTGGGTAGAGGAAACTCTACCCTCCAGATTGGAGATCCCCTCCATCTTGGTGTCCTGGGGAGCTCCTATAAATTTTCAGACAGGGTAGGGCGTACTTGTCCTTCTGGTCGGGAGACACCTCCCACCTGGGTGTCTGGGTTAGCTTTCAGAGGTCCGTAGCCAGTGTAGAGGAGACTCACCTCTCCATTCGGGAAACCCCATAACCTGGGTGTCAGGAGGAGCTCCTATACCGCCAGAGCCAGGGTAGAGGGGACACGCACCTCCAGGCAGAAGACCCCTCCCACCTGGGTTTCAGGGGAAACTAATATACTGCTGCAGCCAGGGTAGAGTGGACACGATCCTCCAGGCGAGAGACCACTATCCATCTTGGTACCAGGGTGAGCTTGTATTCCACCTTAGCCAGAGTAGAGGGGACTGACCCCCCCAAGCCAGAGACCCCTCCCACCTGGGTTTTTTGGGGGAAGTTATACAACCCGCAGCCAGGTAGCTGGGAATTGCCCCTCCAGGCAGGAGACCCCTTTCACCTGTTTGTCATGGGGAGCTCTTATCCTGCCACAGCCATCGTAGAGGGGACTCGCCCCTCAAGGTAAGAGACCCGCCCTCCTCGGTGTGGGGGGAGCTCATGTATCTCCAGAGCCACATGGAAGGGACTTGCCCCTTCCAGTGGGAGACATCTCCTATCTTGGTATGTAGGGGGAATCTAATATAGGAGGGCAGTCAGAATAGAGGCGTTTAAGCAGGAGACACCTCCCACCTGGTTGTCTGGGAGAACTGGTAAATCCCCACAGGCCAGGTAGAGGGAAGTCACCCTTCTAGGTGGGAGACCACTCCCACCTTGGTATGAGGGGAAGCTCCTTAACCACTGCAGCCAGGGTAGAGTGGACTCGCCCCTCCAGGCAGAAGACCCCACCCACATGTGTGTCAGGTGGAGCTCATACAGCCCAGCATCCATGGTAAGGCAACTCCCACTTTCAGGTGAGAAACACCTCCCACCTTTGAATGGGAGTAAATCCTATACTACCTTAGCAGGGTAGAGGGCCAAAGCAGTGCACAGTGGGAAGGGCTGGAGGATGGGTGCACTGGTAGGGACCTGGACCAAAGGAGGCGCAAAAGCAGGCACTGTGAGGTGATACCTGTGGTGCAGAGTTTAGGATGGGGTTGGTGGGCAGCCATGACCCATTTGAGGAGCCCATACTAGAAAGAAGCAGGGGGAGCAGAGGGTCTGGGCAGTTCCAGGAAAATCAGCATAAGGGGAACAGAGGGGAGTAACAGGAGGGGGATGGTAAAAGGGGCCTGAAACAAAGGTACAGGGACAGGATTCTCCAGAAGGGTGGCCAGGGGCTCACGCAAGGGGCTGGGCCCAGTAATAGAGAGCCAAGCTCTAGCACCTGGACCTGGGTGAATCAAAGAGACATGGTTGTTTGTGGGAGCTCTTATACCTCTGTAGCCTGGGTAGAGCAGACTGGCTCCTTCAGGCGAGAGACCTCTCCCAACTTGGTGTCCAGGCTAGCTTGTATTCTGCCTCAGCCTATTTAGAGGGAACATTCCCCACCAGGAAAGAGACCCCTTCTACCTGGGTTTGTAGGGGGGGAGGGCTCCTATACAGCTGCAGCCAGGGTAACAGGGACTCGCCTCTTCAGGCGGGAGACCTCTGTCCCCTGGATATCTGTTAGAATTCATATACCTCCACATGCAGGGTGGAGGGGACTCGTCCCTCCAGATTGGAGACACCTCCTGTATGTCTGGGGGAACTCCTATTCCTCCACAGGCAGGGTAGAAGGGACTCACCCCTCCAGGCAGGAGATGTCAGAGGTGCTAGTACACAGCCCCAACCATGGTAGAGGGTACTCGAGCCACCAGATGGGAGACCCCTTCCACCTGGGTGTTTGGGGGATCTTGTACACTGCCACAGAGAGGTTAGAGGGGAGTTGCCTCTCCAGGCAAAGACCCCTCCCACCTGGGTGTCAAGGGGAGCTTGTATACCACCGCAGCCAGGGTGGAAGGAACTTGCTCCAACAGGCTGGAGACTCCTCTCACCTGGGTGTCTTATGGGGGCTCAAATACCTCTGCAGCCAACGTTGCAGGGACTCATGCCTCCAGGCGAGAGACCCCTCCCACCTGGGTGTTAGGGGAGCTCCTATACTGCTGCAGCCAGGTTAGAGGGGACTCCACCTTCCAGTTGGGAAACCCCTCCTACCTGCGTGTCTGGTGGAGCTCCTATACCTCCCAGCCATGGTAGAGGGGACTTGCCCCTCCAGTCAGGAGTCCCTCCCACGTAGGTGTCCTGGGAGTTCTTATATGACACAAACTAAAGTAGAGGGGACTAGCTCCTTCAGGTGGGAGAACCCTCCCAGCTGGTTTTTGGGGTGAGTTTGTATACCGAAAAAGCCAGGGTAGAGAGGACTCGCCCATCCATTAGGAAGACCCTCCCACCTGAGTGTCTGAGGAAGCTTGTGTACCTGCACAGCTAGGGAAGAAGAGATTTGCTGCTCTAGGCGAGAGACCCTTCCTACATGGGTGTCAGGTGAAGATCTTATACTGCTATAGCCAAGGTAGAGGGGCCGTGCCTCTCCAGGGGAGAGACTCTTTCCACCTGGGTGTCCAGGGGAGGTCCTATACCACCACAGGTAGGATAGGGGAAACTTGTCATTCCTTGCTGGAGGCCCCTCCCGCCTGGGTGTCAGAGGGAGCTAGTATACTGCCCCATCCAGGGTAGAGAGGACTTGCCCCTCTACCTGGGAGACCCTGCCTACTGGGTGTGGGTGGGGGAGCTCATATACCAATGTAGCCAGGGTAGTGGGGACTCGCCCCTACAGGGAGTAGAACCCTCCCAACTGGATGTCATGGGGAGCTTGTATAACACCTTAGCCAGGGTAGAGGGGACTGGCCTCTCCAGGCCAAAGACCCCCTCCACCTGGCGGTCAAGAGAGCTCAAATACCACAGCAGCCAGAGTAGAGGGTTGTTGCCCCTCCAGGTTGGAGACCCCTCCCACAAGGGTGTCAGAGGGAGCTCATATACTGTAGCAGCCATGGTACAGGGGACACACCCCTCCATATTGGAGATCCCTCCCACGTGTGTATGGTGGTGGGGGGGACAACTGGTATACTACCGTATTTAGGAAAGTGGAGACTTGCCCCACCTTGCTGCAGAAACCCTCCCACCTGGGTATCCGGGGAGCTCTTACACCACTGCAGCCAGAGTAGAATGGACTCGCACCTCTGGGGACAAGACCCTTACCACATGAGGGTCTTGGGGAGCTCCTATATAGCAGCAGCCAGGTGAGAGACGACTCACCCCTCCAGGCAAGAGACCCCTACCATCTTGAGGCAAGGGTGAGCTTGAATTTCCCCTTAGCCAGGTTAGAGCACACTTCCCTGATCCCCTTCCCAGTATATTCACCCAGGCCAGGCAACTTGATTTGGCTTCTTGGCCCTGTGGGCTCCCTTTGGAAAACTTAGCCTTGCCCCTTCCCTGGGCCCTTTGGCCTCTCTCAGCTGGGGCCCTGCTCCCAACCTCTGACACCCTTCAGTGGACCTCGGCCTTGAGCTGTTCTACCCTGTGCCAACGACTCCACTTTCTCCCCTCCTGCTGCTCTCCCTCCATGTTTCTTTTCATTCACCCAGGCCCAGGAGCTAGCACTTGGCTCTGTATTACTGGACCCATCTCCTTGCTTGAGACCCTGAGCTTTTCTGCAACTTCTTGAGAACCTGTTCCCTGTCCCTTGTTTTCAGGCTCCTGTTGCCTGACCCTCCTGTGCTTCCCCTCTGATCCCCTCATACTGTGATATGCTGGCACAGCCCAGACCCTCCACTTCCCCTGCTTCTCCCTACCCTGTGATGCTGGAATGTTTCCTGATACCCACCTTCCCACTTCTGCACACCATGTGTCCCCTCACAGTACACTCTTTGCCCCCCTCTCCTTTGTTCCAGGTCCCTCTCCTGTATCTGCTCACCTGGGATAGAGGAGCAGAATTGGCTCGCCTCTGTGCCCTGAAGGCTCCCTATGGGAAACCCAGCCCTGTCATGCACCTGAATCCCCCTCACTGCATGAACCTTGAGGCCTGGACATTAACATGGACTTGCTCCAACCCAGCCCTGAGCGATCTTCCCCCTCACCAGCCTTCCATGCTCCCCCTACCACAACCTAGCTCTCCCTAACCATGTCCCTTTGTGCTGCAGTCCCTGGGCCTGGGCTTTTGCCTGAGACCCTGACCAGGTTTATCATGGGCCTTGGCACATCAAGGAGTCTCTTTGTGTTGGGGCTGACCCAGGGGCCCCTTGCATGGGGCAGCCAGTGGGCTACCCTAGGTGCCCCATGGCTTCTCCTGGTCCTCACACAGCCCCTTCAACCCTTCACCTTCTGCCTTTTTCTGGTGCTCACAGTTCTCCTGCTCCTTGGGTTCCCCATCACCATTGATCAGTTGGGTCCCTTGCCTGAGCCCCTGGCTTGGGTCCTCGGACTCGCCCCTATGTACACACACACCGACCCCCTTGCATACCCTCCCTCCTTCTGGCCTCTTTCCTTTTCCTGGCCTCCTTTTCCAGGAACCTGGCCATAGGTTCTCATTTGATCCAGGGCGCCTTATGGGAAACAATACCCTGGCCCTCGCCTGGGCCCCTTGCTCTCCATTGGGGCTTGGTCTGGCACCAGGAAGCCTGAACTCTGGAGGTGGCCCTGGGCCTGGAGCCTGACTGTACCCTGGTGGATCCCCTTCCTTCCTTCCCAATTGTATTCCACTGTACTGAGCCCCCTGCCAAAGCCCGGGCTCTTGGCTCTCCGTTCCCTGGCCTGGCTTTTCCCTTGAACCTCTGGTGGCCCTTCTTGCTCACTGCTTTTCTGGGCATTGTCTGAGGGCCCCTCTCTGGGGCTGCTTCCCTGCTCCACTTAGCATTCCTGGACTGCTGTACCCTAGTGCAGCCCTACATTCCCAGCCCACCATTCCCTGCTCTCCTCTGGGCTGGACCCTCTCCTAGGTCCCTTGCCTGAGGTCCTTGCTGGGGTCCTAGCCCCCGCCACACCCACACCCATCCTGCGCCCCTTCAGGCTGTGCCCTGCTTCTGCCTAACAGTCCTTTCTGTCTCTACCAAGCCCGCTTTCCTGATACCCTTCCCAGGAGGCTCACCTGGGCCAGGCAACTTGATTTGGCCTCTTGGCTCTGGGGGCTCCCTTTGGGAAAACGTAGCCCTGCCCCTTGCCTGGGCCCTTTGGCCTCCCTCAGCCATGGCCCTCTTCCCAATCCCTGACACCTTGCTGTGGATCTGGGACTTGAGCTGTTCTCCCACTTTGCCACTGACTCCACTTTCTCCCCTCAAGCTGCTCCCCCTCCATGTTACTTTTCATTTACCCAGGCCTTGGTGCTAGAATTGGCTCTCAATTATTGGGCCTGGATATTTGCTTGAGACCCTGAACCCTCTTCCATTCTTGAGGACCCTTTCCCTGTCCCTTGGTTTAAGGCCTCTGTTGCCTGCCCCCTCCTGTACCTCCCCAATTATCCCCCCATGCTGTGGAATGCTGGCATTGACCAGACCCTCCGCTCCCCCTGCTTCTCCCAAACCTGTGCTGCTGGAATGGGTCCTGCAGCCCACCCCTACTTCCACACACCAGTTATCTTTTCACAGTACCCTCTTTGCCCCCCCCCTCCTTTGGTCCAGGTTTCTCTCTGAGGATCTACTTACCTGGGGCAGAGGAGCAGAATTGGCTCACCTCTGCACCCTGAATTCTCCGTATTGGAAACACAGCTCTGCCACTCACCTGAGTACCCCTCACTGCCTGAACCTTTAGGCCTGGAAGTTAACACGGATTTGCTACAACCCAGCCCTGAGTGATCGCCTCCCTTCCTTCTGTCCTTCTCCACTGCATCTAGAGCAACCCAGCCCTCCCTAACCCTGACCCTTAGAGCTTTGATCCCTGGGCCTGATTGTTTGCCTGAGTCCCGGACCATATTCATCATGGCCCTTGGCATAGCAAGGAGTCTCTTCATGCTGGGTATTACCAAGATGCTCCTTGCTTGGGCCAGCCAGTGGCTCCCCTAGGTGTCCCTTGGCAGTCCTGATCCTCATGCAGCCCCTTCCTCCTCTTCCCCTTGTGCCTTTCTCTGGCACTTACAGGTCTCCTGCTCCTTGTATCCCCCATCACCATTGATTGGGTGGGTCCCTTGCCTGGCTTGCTTGAGGCTCTGGTTAACCTTCTTGCTCGCTGCTTTTCTGGGCATTGTGTGAGGACCTCTCACTGGGGATACTTCTCTGTTTCCCTTTGCATTCCTGTACATCAATACCTTAGTGCAGCCCTATCTTCCTGGTCCAGCATTCCCTGCTCTCCCCTGGCCTGTGCCGTCCACTAGGTCCCTTACCTGGGCTCCTTGCCCCCACTCCACCCACACCTGTCCTGTGGTCCTTGAGTCTGTGCCCTCCTTCGGCCTTCCTGTGATTTATGTCTCTGCCATTCCTGCTTCCCTGATGCCCTTCCCAGGATGCTCACCCAGGCCAGGCAACTTGGCCTGGCTTCTTGGCCCTGGGGGCTCCCTTCGGGAAAACATAGCCCTGCCGGTTGCCTGGGCTCTTTGACCTCCCACAGCCAGGGCCCTGCACCTGATCCCTTACACCCTGCAGTGAACCCGGGCCTTAAGCCCTTCTCACCCTGTGCCACACACTCAACTTTCTCCCCTCACACTACTCCCCCTCCGTGTTCCTTTCCATACACACAGGCCCAGGTGCTAGCATTTGGCTCTGCATTACTGGGCCTGGCTCCTTGCTTGAGACCCTTTCTATCCTTCTTGAGGACCCTTTCCCTGTCACTTGGTTTCAGGCCCCTGTTGCTGGCCCCCTCCTGTGCTTCCCCTCTGATACCCTCATTTTTTGGTATCCTGGCACTGCCCAGACCCTCCACACCCCCTGCTTCTCCCTAGCCTATGCTACTCAAATGGGTCCTGGCATCCCATCTCCACCACAAACCCCTGTACTCCATGTATCCCCATCAGTACCCACTTTGGACCCTCCTTTGGTCTGGGTCCTTCTCTGAGGATCTACTCACCTGGGGCACAGGAGCAGAATTGGCTCACCTCTGCGCCCTGAATGCTCCCTATGGGAAACATAGCCCTGCCACTGGCAGGAGTGTCCTTCACTGCCTGAAACGTATGGCCTGGCAGTTAACATGGGACTTGCTCCTACCCATTCTATCCCCTCCCCTCGGCATTGCATGCTGCTCCTACCCCAACCCAGCCTTCCCTAATGCAGGCCCTTGGCGCCCCTGTCCCTGTCTAGTGTGCTCCTTTTTTTTTTTTATGCTTTCCTCATGTCCCTTTGCATAGCGTGGAGTCTCTTCATGTTGGGTCTGAACTGAAGACCTCTTTGATGGGCAGACCAGAGGGTTCCCCTAAGTGCCCCTTGAGCTTCCCTCTGTCTCATTGTCCTTGTGTAGCTCATCTTCCCCATCCCTTCATGAACTCCCCTGGTGCTCATAAGTCTTCTGCTCCTTTGGTCCCTTGTCCTAGGTTGGTCGGGTGGGTGTTGGAGGCCCAGACCAAGTCAACATGGCGCCTGCCAGTTTGCCAGGAGGAGTGGCTTGTGAGGCAACGCTGCCGACTCATCAAGATGGTGGGGACTCCTTATTGGCTGATTGCTGTATCTGTAGGGGAGCAATGATATGATTGGATGATGCTGATTGAGACATGCTTTATGAAAATCATATATATATATATATATATATATATATATATATATATATATATATATATATATATATATATATATATATATCTGCTGTTCCACAATAAAGCAGTTCCCGCTCCAACCTTCAAGTTGCTTGTCACCTCCAGGTTATTTTGTCCAGCTGGACTGCAGCAGGTGGGTACCTGTTCTCAGCACCTGGTTACTGCCCTGGCTCTTCTCCCACTACACACCTACCAATGACCCCTGCAGTGAACTCCCATAGCCATCCTTCTGGCTCCTTTCCATTGTTAGGTCTCCTTTGCCAGGTCCCTCTCCATGGATTCTCATCTGAACCAGAGTGCCTTATGAAAAACAGAGCCCTGCCATTCACTTGGGCCACTTACTCTCTCTGGGTACTTGGTCCTCCACCAGGAATCCTGACACCTGTGAGTGGCCCTGGGCCTGGAGCCTGACTGCCCCCTGCTAGATCCCCTGCCTTCCCTTCCAAGTCTTTTCCACTGTCCTAAGCCCCCTTCCCAAGTCCTGGCCCTTGGCACTACATTTCCTTGCCTGGCTCCATGCTTGAGCCTCTTGTTTCTTTCTTTTCTGGGCTTTGCCTGAAGGGCCCGGACTGGAGATGCTTCTCTCCTTCCCTTGGCTTTCCTGTACTGCAGTACCCTAGTGTAGCCATGCTTTACTGGCCCCATCCTTCCCTGCTCGCCCCTGGCTTCGGCCCTCCTCTAGGTCCCTTATCTTAGATCTTTCCTGGAGTCCTGGCTCCCACCCCACCCAGACCTGTCCTGCGGCCCTTGAGACTGTGCCCTCCTTTGGTACGCTTGTCGTTTCTGTCTCTCCCAGACCCAATTTCCGGATCCCCTTTTCAGGATGCTCATCAGGCCAGGTACTTGATCTGGCCTCATGGCCCTGTCGGTTCACTTTGGGAAAATGTACCCCTGCCCCTTGTATGGGTCCTTTGGCTTCCATCAGCCTATGCCCTGCTACCCAATCCTGACACCCTGCAGTGGACCTGGGCCTCAAGCCTCCCTCCCGCTGTGCCACCTGTTCAGATTTCTCCTCACCCTCCCCTCCAGGTCCATCTCCATTTTCATTCACACTGCCCTAGGTGCTAGCACTTGGCTCTCCATTATTGGGCACAGCAAACTTGCATGATCCCCTGGCAGCCCTCCTTGAGGACCCTTTCCCTTCCCTTGGTTTCAGGCCTCTTTTCATAGACCCGATCCTGTGCCTCCCCTCTATTTCACTGGTGCTATGTAATCTGTGAACTGACGGGACCAATTTTTCCCCTGCTTCTTCCTAGCCTGGGCTTCTCAAATGGGTCCAGGCAGCCAACCAAACACCCCCACAACCTCCCCTCACATTGAACTCTTTTGACCATTCTTTGGTCCATGTACATCTCTAAGCATCTACTCACCTAAGGCAGAGGAGCCAAATTAGCTGGCCTCTGCAACCTTAATGCTCCCTGTGTGAAATACAGCCCTGCCTCTTGCCTGAGTCCCCTTTGCTGCCTGAACCTTGAGGCTTGGAATTTAACATGCAACTTGCTTCAACCCATCCCTGAGATATCTACTCCCTTCCCTCCCCTGCCCTCTGACCTTGCATGCTGCCCCGACCCCAACCCAGTCCTCCCTAACTCTGACGTTTTGTGCTTCAATCCCAGGGCCTGGCACTCACATGAGCTCCTGACAGTGTTCATCATGTCATTTGGTATAGCATGGAGTCTCTTCCTGTTGGGTCTGACCTGGAGACCCCTTGCTAGGGACTGCCAGCATGCAACCTTAGGTGCCTGTTGCAATTTTTCTCTGTCTCCTTGTCCTTGTGCAGCCCTTCTTCCACTTCCCCTTCCAGTTGCAGGTCTCCTGCTCCTTGGGTAACTCATCACAATTGGTTGGATAGGTCCCCTACCTGGGCAACTGGCTTGGGTCCTGGATCTTGTCTCCCCACACACCCAATGAGACCCCCCCTCCCCGTGCCCTCCCATTGCCTTCCTCCTGGCTGCCTTCACGTGCCTGTCTTCTTTTGCCAGGTCCCTGTCCCTGGATTCTCATTTGAGCCAGAGTGCCTTATGGGAAATGGAGTCCTGTCACTTGCCTGAGCCCCTTGCTCTCTCTGGAAAGTTGGTACTGCACCCAGAAAACTGACACCTGGCAGTCGCCCTGGGCCAAGTGCCTGCCTGCCCCATGCCAGATCCCCTGCCATCCCTCCAAAGTCTTGTCCACTGTCCTGAGCCCCCTGCCCAAGACCTGGCCCTTGGATTTCTATTCCCTGGCCTGCCTCCTCTCTTGAGCCTCTGGGGGCCATTCTTGTTCTGTGCTTCCCTGGGGTTGGACTGTGGGCCTTGCTGGGGCCAGTAGCCTACTCCCCTTGGCTTACTTGAACCTTAGAAAAATACTGTCACCTGCCTGCCCAGCCACACCCTTCCCTACCCTTTGTTAGACTTGGCCCTCCTGTTGGTCCCTTTCCTGGGCTCCTTTCTAGAGTCCTGGACCACACCCCTTCAACACTCTTCCTCTGGCTTTTCATGCTGTACCCTCCTACATCTCTCCTGTTGTCCCTGTCCCTGCTGGGACCCTTTTCAAGATCCCTTTCCCAGGATGCTCCCCAGGTCCAGGGGACTGGAACTGGGCATTTGGCCCTGTGGGTGCCCTTTGGGAAAACATAGCTGTGCCCTTGCTTGGGACGTTGGGCTCTCTGCCCAGGTTCTGCTCCTCAATCCTGAAACCCAGAAGTTAACCTAGGCCTTGAGCCCTCCTCTCCCTGCACCATCCACTACTCTTGCTCCCTTTTCTCCCCTCACCAGCAATGACTGTTTTCATAAGACACAGGACCGTGTCCCAGCACTTGGCTCCCCATTATTGAGCCTGGCTCCTTGCTGAAAGCCCTGATCACGCTTCTTGTGGAGCCTGTCCCTGCTCCTTGATTTCAGGTCCCTTGCTTTGACCTCTCCTGTTCTTCCCCTCTGTTCCCCATTTACTGTGGTATTTTGTCATTGCCAGGACCCTGCTCTCCCTCTGCTTCTCCCTTCCCTTGTCTCCTCCAATTATTGCTAGCTGCCAACTGACACCCCCTCATCCTGGACCAAATGTGTCCCTCACATTGCCCTCCTTTTGTCCTGGCATTGGAGTGAAATTGGCTGAGCTCTGAGCCCTAAAGGATTCCTATGGGCAATGCAGCCCTGCCTCTAACTTGAGCCTCCTTTGCCTTCCAAACTTGACAAATGGCACTGGACTTGGGCCTAGTGATGACCTTACCCTGAGTTATCCCCTCCTTTTCATCTCTGAATCTCTCAGCCTTGCAAGATGCCCCTAAGCAACCCAGCCCTTCCTCACCCTTACCCTTCACCCTAGTTTCCCCTGGTTTGGCTGCCAGCCTGAGCTCCTTACTGCATTACTCAGCTTGCTATGATTTTTGTGGTGTCTATTCCTTTCATGTCTTACCTGGGCGCCCTTGATTTGGCCCGCAGCTTACTCTCCTATGTGCCCTTTTCCCAGCTCTCTCTCTCCTCATCCTAGTGACTGATCCTACCTCTCCTTCCCCTAGCGCTTTTTCCTGGAGCAGGGGCCTCCTGCTCATGGGGTCCTTAATAACTTTAGTCAGGTTAGTCCCTTACCTGGGCTCCTTGGTTGTGTACTGGCTCTTGCCCCTATCTGCACCCACTGAGATCCTACACTCTGCCCTTACATTACACTCCTCCTGGCCCCTGGCCCTTGCCAGGTCCTTTGGTCAAGCCCTGGCCCTTGATGCTCATCTGGTCCAGGGCACCTTATGGGAAATATAACCCTGACCCTAGACTGGGCTACTTGCTCTCCCTAGACCCTTGGGGGAGCACCAGGAAACATGAAACCTGGCAGTGGCGCTGAGCCTTGAGCCTGCCTCCACCCTGCTGGATCCCATGCCTTCCTTCCCCAGCCCTGTCAACTTTTCTGAGCCCCTGCCCCAGGACTGGCACTTGGCTCTCCATTTTCTATACTAGCTCCTCTATTGAGCCTCTGGGGGTCCTTCTTGCTTGAACTGTGTTTCCTTGGCTTGAACTGTGGGCATTGCTGTGGCTGCTTCCCTGCTACCCTTGTGTTCCCTGCATCTTAGAATCCTAGTGCAGACCCTGGCTGCTGGGCCCCACCCTTCCCTACTCTCCCCTAGCCTAGGCCCTCCTATAGATCTCTAGCCTGGGATCATTTCTTCGGTCCTGACAGGCACTCCACAAACACCCCTTCTTCCAGCACTTCATGCTCTGCTCTTCTTTGACACTCCTGATGTTATTGTCCCTGCTGGGCTCCTTTTCCAGATTTCTTTCCCAGGATGCTCATTAGAGCCAGGTAATGGATCTGGGATGTTTGGCCCTGTTGTCTTCCTTTGGGAAGAGGTAGCAGTGCCCCTTGCCTGGGAGTTTTGCCTTTTTCATCCTGGGCCCTGCTCCTCAATCCTGACACCCTGTAGTGAATTTGGGAAATGAGCCCTCATCTCCCTGCACCACTCATTTTACTTTCTCCCCTTTCTCCCCATATACCACCATAGCCAGGGTAGAGGGGATTCACACCTCCAATCCTCTCTACCCTGGCTAACTTGGTATACAAGCTCCCTGCAACACCCAGGTGGGAGAGGTCGCCTTCCTCAATGGGCGAGCCCACTCTAGCCTGGCTAGGGCTGTATACATCCCCCCTACCAGACACCTAGGTGGGAGGGGGCTTCCGCCTAAAATGGTGATTCCCCTCTATCATGGCTACTGTGGTATAAAAGCTCAACCTGACACCCTGGAGGGAGTGGTCTCCTGCCTGGAGGGGCAAGTCTTCTTTACCGTAGCTAAGGTGGTATAAAAGCTTCATGTGACACCAAGGAAGGAGGGGGTCCTGTCTGGAGGGCCAAGTCCCCATGACCTAAGCTGCAGTGGCATAAGAGCTCCCTGGCCCTGACACCCAGATGGGAGGGGTCTCCAGCCTGGGGGTGCGAGTTCCCTCTACCCTGGCTGTGGGGTATACTAGCCCCTTCTAACACCAAGGTAGGAGGATCTCCAGCTTGGAGGAGCAAGTGCCTGTATTCTGGCTGCAGCTGTATAAGAGCTCCCTTTATCACCCAGGTGGGTGGGATGGATCTCCTGCCTCAGTGGCATATACCCTTTACCCTGGCTTCGATGGTATAGGAGCTCCCCACTGACACCCTTGTGGGAGGGGTCTCCCTTCTGAAATGGGGAGTCCACTGTATCTGGTTAAAGTGGTATACAAGTTCCTCATGACTCCCAAGTGGGAGGGGTTTCCTTTCTGGAGGGGCGAGTCCCCACTACTCTGGCTGTAGTGGTATAAGAGCTCCCCCAACACCCAGTTGGGTGGGGTGTCCCGCCTGGAGTGATGAATTACCTCTTCCCTGTCTCTGCAGTATATGATATCCCCTGGCAACAAGAGTTTAGGGGTCTCCTGCCTAGTGGGTGAGTCCCCTCTCTCCTGGCTGCAGCAGTATACCAGGTCCCCCCCCACACCCCACAGAAAGATGGGAAGTGTCTCCTGCCTGCAGGAGCTCCTACTGTCTGCACTGGCTAATGCAGTATACAAGCTCCCAGACACCCAGGAGGCAGGAATCTCCCACCTGAGGTGAGAATTCACCTTTACCCTGGGTAAGGTGGTCTACAAACTCCTTGTGACATGCAGGTGGGAGGGGTCTCCCGACTGAAATGCAAGTCCCCTTTTCCCTGGCTAAAGTGGTATACTAGCTTTCCCTGACAGCCAGGTGGGAGGAGTCTCCCACCTGGATGCATGAGTTCCCTCTACACTGGCTGTGGCAGTAAAGGAGTTCCCCCCAAAACCCAGGTGGGAGGGTCTCTGGACTGGAGGGGTGAGTCCCCTCTACCCTGGCTGCAGAAGTATAAGAAATATATGAGAACCCCCAACTGACACGTAGATGGGAGGGGTCTCCCGTCTGGAGGGGCAAGTCCACTCTACCCTGGCTGCAGCGGTATAAGGGCTCTCCCTGGAAAACTGGTGAGATATGTCTCTAGCCTGGAGGGGCGAGTCCCCTTTACCCTGGCTGTGGTGGTATAGGAGCTCCCCTGACACCCAATTTGGATGAGTCTCCCAGCAGGAGGCTAGAATCCTCTGTACTCTGCTGCAGCAGTTTTGGAGCTCCCCAGGACACCCATGTGGGAGGGTTCTCTTTACTTGAGGGGCGAGTCCCCTCTCCCCTGGCTGTGGCCGTATGTGAGCTCCCTTTGACACCCAGGTGGGAGCGGTCTCCGTCTGGAGGGGCGAGTCCCTGGTACCCTGGCTGCTGTGGTGTAGGAGCTTTCTCTGATATCCAGGTGGGAGACATCTCCCATCTGGAGTGGCACGTCGACACTACCCTGGCTGCTGTGGTATACAAGCCCCCCCCCACAATCAGGTGGGATGGATCTCTTTCCTGGAGGGGCAAGCACCTTTACCTTGGTTGCTACAGTATAGGACCTCCCCACCCCTGAAACTCAGGTGGTAGGTTTGGCCCACCTGGAGGTGTGAGTCCACTTTAACCTGCCTGCAGTGGTATGTGAGCTCCGCCATCACTCAGTTGGGAGGGGTGTCCTGCTTAGTGGTTCGAATCCCCTCTATCCTGGATTTGGGGATGTATGAGCTACCCCCAGACACCCAAGTTGGAGGGGGTCTCCCTCATGGAGGGGTGAGTCCCTTCTTCCCTGGCATGGGTAGGATAAAAGCCCCCCCCACACACTACACCTAGGTGGGAGAGATCTCCATCTTGGAGGGGTGAATCCACACTACACTGGCTGTGATGGTAAAAGAGATCCCTTGACACTCAGGTGGGAGGGGTGTCCTGGATGGAGGAGAGATTCCCCTTTATCCTGGCTGCTGCTGTGTAATGCTCTCCCAGACACCGGGAGGGGACTTTCACCTGGAGGGGCAAGTCACCTCTACCCTGGCCAAGGTTGTATGCAAGCCTCCTCCTACATTCAGGTGAGAAGGGTGTCCAGCTGGGGTCACAACTCCCTTCTACTCTGGCTTGTGCTCTACAAGATCTCCAGGAACACCCAGGTTGGAGGGCTTTCCTGCCTAAAGAGGTGAACCCCTCTACACTGTCTGGGGCAGTATACAGCTCCCCCCAACACCCAGGTGGAAGGAGGTCTCCCACCTGTAGGGGTGAGTCCCCTGTTCCCTGATTGCAGAGTTATTCGATCTCCTCCCATCACCCAGGTAGGATGGGTCACCCTAGTGGAGAGGTGAGTCTTGGCTGCAGAGGTGTAGGAGCTCTGCCAGACACCCAGATGGGTGGGGTCGCCCACATGGAGAGGGTGAGTCCCCTCTACCCTGGCTCTGGAGGTATACGAGCTGCACCCCCATAACCAGATGAGAGGGGTCTCCCGCCTGTAGGAGTGAGAACCCTCTATCCTGGCTATGGCAGGATAGAACTCACCCCAACACCCAGGTGAAAGTTTTCTCCCCCCATGAGGGGCCAGTTGCTGCTACAAGGCTGCAGTTGTATACTATCCCCCCACACACACACCCAGGTAGGAGAGGTCTCCTGCCTAGAGGGGTGAGTCTCCTATACCCTGGCTAAGGCATAATATGAGCTCACTCTTACATCAATGGGGGAGGGGTCTCTCGCCTGGAGGATCAAGTCTCCTCTAACCTGGCTGCAGAGGTATAAGAGCTCCCCCTGAAAACCTGGTGGGAAGGGTCTTCTGCCTGGAGGGGCAAGTCTCCTCTACCATGGCTGCAGTGGTAGTAGAGTTCTTCCAACATCCAGGTGAGAGGGGTTTTCACCTGGTGCGGGGAGTCTACTCTACCCTGCCTGCAGTGGTATAGGAGCTCCCCATGACACCCAGGTGGAACGCATCTCTGGCCTGGAGGGGCGGGTCTCCTCTACCCTGGCTGCAGTAGTAATTGAGCTCCCCGACACCCAGGTGAGAGGGGTCTCCAGCCTGGAAGGGTGAATCCCCTCTAAGCTTGCTGCAACAGAATACATGTTCCACAGACACCAATAAGAGAGGGGTCCCCAGCCTAGTCCCTTCTAACCTGGCTAAGGTGGCATACATGCTCCCGATGACACCCAGGTGGAAGGGGTCTCCAGAATGGAGTGGCGAGTCCCCAGTACACTGGCTGCAGCAGTATACAAGCACCCCCACACACCCATGTGCAAGGGGTCTCCACCTGAAGGGGGAAGTACTTTCTACCCTAGCTATGGGGGTGTAGGAGCCACCTTGGACACCCAGGTGGAAGGGGTCTGCTGCCCAAAGAGGCGAGAGTCCCCTCTATCCTACCTGCTGTGCTACATGAGCTCTGCCTGACACCAGGTGGGAGGGGTCTCCTGCCTGATGGGGCAAGTATCCTCTACCCTAGTTTTTTGTGGTATTAGAACTCGCCACTACAACCAGGTGGGAGGCATAATCCGCCTGGATGGGTGATTCCCCTCTACCCCGGCTAAGGTTCAATATAAGCTCCCCACAACACACAGGAGGTAAGGGGTCCTGCCTAGATTGGCGAGTCTCCACTACCCTGGCTGTGGAGGTATAGGTGCTCCCACACACCCAGGTTAGAGGGGTCTCTTCACTGGAGGGGGTAGTCCTCTCTACCCTGTCTGCAGCAGTATTGGAGCTGTCCCTGACACTCAGGTGGGAGCGGTCTACCGCCTGGTAGGGTGATTCTCCTCTACTTTGGCTGGTGCCATATAAGAGCCCCCAGGACACCCACGTGGGAGGGGTCTCCCTCCTGCAGGGGCAAGCCCTCACCCTGGCTGTGGCAGTATATGAGCTCCCTGTGACACCCAGGTGGGAGGTGTCTCCTGCCTTGAGGGTCGAGTCTCCTCTACTTTGGGTGGTGGCACATAAGAGCTCCCTGAACACCCAGGTGAGAGGGGTCTCCCTGGCTGCAGCGTTATTCCAGCTCATCCTAGACAACCAGGTGGGAGGGGTCTCATGCCTGGAGCAACAAGTTCCCTGTACCCTGGCTTCCGCCTTATACAAGCTCTCCCAGACATCCAGTTGGGAAGTGTCTCCCGCATGGAGGGGCAATTCCCCTCTACCCTGGCTTAGGCGATAGGCGATACAAAAATTCCCCCTGACACACAGGTAGGAGGGGTCTCCGCCTGCAGTGGCGAGTCCCCTCTACCTTGGCTGGTGCCCTATAAGAGCTCCATGGATACCTAAGTGGGAGGGGTCTGCCGCCTGCAGGGTTGAACTCTTCTACCCTAGCTCTGGGAGTATAGGAGGTGCCCCCTAAACCCTGGCGAAAGAGGTCTCCATCCTGTATGGGAGAGTCCCCTCTACCCTGGCTGCAGAGGTATACAAGTTCCCCAAAACTCAGGTAAGAGGGGTGTACTCCCTGGAGTGGAGAGTCCCTGCTACCCTTGTTGTAACAGTATGAGTCCCACCCCTAACATCCAGGTGGGAGGGAACTCCCACCTGCAGGGGCAAGTCCTCTCTACCCTGGCCGTGGAAGTACAGAAGTCCCCCCAACACCCAGGTGGGAAGGGTATCTCCACTGAAGGGGCAAGTCCCTGCTACCCTGGCTGCAGCTGTATAGGAGCTCCCCGCCCCCATATCCAGATGGGAGCTTATGCCACCTGGAGGGGCTAGTCCCCTCTAACCTAGCTTTGGTGATATAAGAACTCCCCCTGACACTCAGATGGGAGGGGTCTCCTGCCTGGAAAGGCAAGTCCCCAGTACCCTGGCTTCAACGATAAAGGAGCTCCCTAGGACACCCAGGTGGAAGGGGTCTCTCACCTGGATGGGAGACTCCCCTCTACCATGGCTTTGTGAGTAAAAGAGCTCCCACTGACACCTAAGTGGAAAGGGTCTCCCGCCTGGAGGGGCAAGTCCTCTCTACTTTGCCTGCAGTGGTGTACATGCTCCCACTAACACCCAGGAAGAAAGGGTCTCTCACCTGGAGGGGGGAGTCCCCTCTACATTGGCTGGTGCCTATAAGTGTTCCCTGGACACCCAAGTGGGACATGTCTTCTACCTGCACTGATGAACACCTTTACTCTGGCTCTGGTAGTGTAGGTGCTTCCCCCAACACCCTGGTGGGAGGGGTCTCCCAACTGTAGGGGTTATTCCCCTTTACCCTGGCTCCAAAGTTTTAGGAGCTCCCCAGAACCCAGGTGAAAGGGGTCTCTCCCCTGGCAGGGCAAATCCCTGCTACCCAGGCAGGAGCAGTCTATGAGCCCCCACCCCAGGATACCCTGGTGGAGGTGGGGTCTCGTGCCTGGAGGGGCAAGTCCCCTCTACCCTGGTTGAGGTGGTACACCAGTTCCCTCAGATTCCCAGGTGGGAGGGGTCTGCTGCCTGCATGGGTGACTCACCTCTATCATGGATACTGGGATATATGAGCTCCCTTGACACCCAGGTGGGAGGTGTCCCTTTCCTGGAGGGTCATGTCCCCTCTACCATGGCTCAAGCTGTATATAAGCTACAAGACACTCACGTGGGAAGAGTCTTCTCACATTAGGAGTGAGTCTACCCTGGCAGCAGCATTATAGGAGCTCACCCTGTCACTCAGCTGGGAGGCGTCTCCCACATAGAGTGGTGTGTCCCCTCTAACCTCGCTTTGGAGGTGTATAAGCTTTCCCAGACAACCATATGGGAGGGTTCTCCAGCATGGAGGCATGAGTACCCTCTATTCTGGCTAAGGTGGTCTAGGAGCTCCTCTTGACACCCAGGTTAGAGGGGTCTCTTGACTGGAAGTGTGAATCCCCTATTCTCTGTCTCCTACAGTATTAGAGTTCCTCTGGACACACAGGTAGGAGGAGTCTCCCCCTTGGAGGGGCGAGTAACCTCTCCCTGAAATCAGCAATATAGGAGCTCCCCCAACACCAGGTGGGAAGGGCCCTCGACCTGGAGTGATGAGTCCCCTCTACACTGGCTGAGGGTGTATACCACCTACCAGTGTAACCCAGATGGGAGGTGTCTCCTGCCTGGAGGGGAGAGTCCCCTGTATTCTGGCTGCTGTGATATACAAAATTTACCCCCCCCATACCCAGATGGGAAGGGTCTCCCGCCTGAAGGAGTGAGTCCGCTCTACCCTGGCTAAGGTGATATAGGAGTTACCCCCATTATCAGGTGGAAGGTGTCTGTCACCTTGAGGTGTGAGTCAACTCTACCCTGGCAGCTGGGGTATATGAGCACCACCTGATATGCAGGTGGGAGGGGTGTACAGCCTGGAGGGGCAAGTCCCCTCTACTCTGGCTAAGGTGATATAGGAGTTTCCCCCATTCCCAGGTGGGAGGTGTTTCCCACCTGCTGTGCAAGTTGCTTCTAACCTGGCAACTGGGGCATATGAGCTCCATCTGACACCCAGGTAGGTGGGGTATCCCGCCTGGATGGGCGAGTCCCCTCTACTTTAGCTCTTGCCATATAAGAGCTCTCAGTACACCAAGGTGGGAGGGGCTTCTGCCTGGAGAGATTTGTTCCCTCTCCCCTGCTCTGGCAGTATTTGTGCTCCCCCATACCCAGGTGTCGCGACCCCCTCGCCAGCAAGGAAGACATGACACAGGATTCTAATCTCAGCGGTTTATTCAGGCCTTAACTCTAGTTTTCTCTCAAGCGCTCTCTCTCTCTCACGCACCCACACACAGCCTAATAAAGCTTATTCTAGTCCAATCCAAAGCTGCCACGCGGGGTTTTCTCATAGGGTTTTGAAGGACAGCGCGCCAACTCTTCCTAATAAGGAGTTGTTTACCAAGATCCACAACGGAGACTGGCGCCATCTTCTAATGGCGGCAACGGTCTACAAACACGGCTCACCACAGTTCCCCCTTATTTCTTAAAAAGCAATGCAGGCGAAAGTAGAGGTCCTATCCCAATGTATGCAATGTATGGCTCAGTCCCAAGGAGGCGCCTTCCCTAGATCTGACACCATATCAGCCGACGCCTTTTTTCGTGGGATGGGGCGTGGACGCCAAACCCGTATGCAATAGGATATGCTTTCCTTGAGGTCCGGAGACCGGATCACTCAAGTGCAGTGCCTTGCCTCGTATCCTGCATCGTGATAACAGCGAAAAGGAAGGGGGAATTTATAAGTAGCCGGTCCGTGACTATGAGGTTGGAAGTGGCAACACCATCTCTCAGCCCCTGAGAAAACGAAGGATCCAAAGCATAAAGGGCAGCACCAGCATGGAAGCCCACCTGCGTGCAATGGCAACAAGGCCTGCAGAGTGTATGGGCCTTCCATAACTGGGAAGGCAGGAAGAGGAGGGCATGCCAATCCCAGTGCAATGTCAAAGATAACTTGGGGTGCAATGGCCAAAACCCAGGAAATTATTGCTTAAGTTGCGCAAGCCAAACTTGTGGACAGATACCATTCTCTAGGGCTGCAAAAGCCTGGACGATCATAGCCTTTTCTTGGCTATGACAAGCTCTTAGGCGACAGAAAAGCCACAGACAAAGGACAACCCCAAAACAACACATCGCTCCAAAAATGCCTACTCCCACCCATTCCTTAAAGAAAGAAAAAGCAGAAGACAACCAATTCGTAAATTGGCCCAATGTCACAGGGTCCACACGAGTGTTGTTCAACATGGCAATTTGTGTCAGTTGGGTCTGGATCAACTTCTCTGCTTCCATGGACCAGTTTCTGGCCAGGTACTGTCCAATGATTTGAGAGGTATTTCTGGAATCATTAAATATGAGAGATGTTATACATAGATGTGCACGATGATCAACACAACCCAAATGTACTAGGTCTGACAATTCCTCAATCTGAGCTTGGAGGAGATCCACCCTTTGATTAACGGCCAAAATTCCTGATAAAATATGTTGATTGATTTTACTTTGAGACTCTAAAATGCTGGAAGTTTGTTGGATGACCTGATTAACCGTGGCCGCAGTCTGCACTTGATTAGCCATGGCCACTCCAGCAGTGACCGCTGCAGCAGCAGACACTGCAACAGCTGTCACAATAGCTGCCATGATTCCAAAATCCCTACGGCTCCTGAGCACCTCAATAATAGGGAAGGAGTCCGGATCCGCAGTAACTGGAATCGGGACGAAGGTCGGGACCTTCATAACAACTGCCGTGCTCCAAGATCCATTCCAACACTCAGATAAGACACATGTACAATTAGACGTCAATCATTTCTGATCCTGTAGTATTGGTATCATTGGTCAAAAGGAACAGAAACGGAGAATGAAGGCAGACTGCTGCAGAGGGCAGTGTAGCATTGGACACCTGAGAATTGTATGAAATGTTTGTAAACCTCCTACCATTAACAGTGTCCTGTACAGAGCCAGACACATTAAACAGCCAGCTCTGGACTCCTCTCAATTGAGCCAGAGCAGAGAAGTCGGCTGTGGCCCCCTTTTCATTGGAAATCAACCATTGAAACCAAGACCAGCCTGTACCTGTAGTGGAATTAGCCTTGGAAGAATTATACAAATACCTTTTAAGAGAAGGGGAAAGAGAGAAACACACAGCAACTTGGCGCTTCTCCCAAGAACGATCTTGACAAGGCGTGAATGTCGGGGGGAAAGAATAGTATGGGGTACAATAAGGAGAGGCCTTAAAATAAGTGGCATTACTAGCATTAGAAAAAGCCACCAGGAGTGACACCTAGGAGGTTATAGCCAAAGTGGTGATATTCATTTCAGTCGAATTTGTAGTCTCTCCTGAGCCCTCCGTCTCCCCACCACTCACTTGGCTAAGCGCCGCAGAAAAGGTTCCTATTGAGAGCCTACTGTTCTGTAAGGGGTCCTTCCAATTGGTCAAATTGTTGTGCTGTAAGCGAATACAACGGGTTCTCAAAAAACTGAAGCAGAAAGTTCCCGTGAGATTAACACGAGAAAGGTTGAAAACCTGTTCCTCGTCTCCTCTAGGGGAGACACAAAGGGGCAGACATCTCACATGAAGTAGAAAAAAGAGTGGGGAGGACACTAGAATTTTTATGGACCGGCATCGGCATTGGCCATGTCCGAGCTACCGCCCACCACTGCATTGGTAACATCTGGACCATCATCGTCTGTGATAGGGCCAGGATACTCAGCAGAATGAAGGGTCTCATCGTTGGACTATTGTAGGGTCCCCCGTTGTTGGTCAGTTGTCTTCGAGACTTTTCTCATTAGTCATTCAGGGATCCACACCGGCTCCGCTCGGTCCTGTGGGAAAACACAGACAGAACCTCGTGCCCATGCCAGCACGGGATCAGGCCCATACCATTGTCCGGAAAAGACATCTTTCCACTTAACATACCCAAAATTCGGGGCAGAGGGCAAACAATGCCTATCTGCAGCAGAGTGCCCTTGGATGTCCAGATTTAAAAAATTGATAGTAAATAGAGCCAGGGAGAGGCGCTCTTTTGGGGAGTGGCCTAAGCCAATTCCCCCTTTTTGTTTTAATAACATCTCTTTTAGAGTCTTATGATTGCGTTCTACAATACCCTGGCCTTGTGGATTGTTAGGTAGACCATGGACAAGTCGGATACCCATCTGGCTGCAAAAGGAAGAAAATTGTCGCCCAGTATATGCTGGACCATTGTCCATCTTAATGGACTGTGGTAATCCCCAGGCTGCCCAAGCTTCCAAACAATGTGTGATAACATTTCCAGCTTTTTCCCCAGACAAAGCAGTAGCAAAGATAATGCCAGAACAAGTTTCTACAGATACATGGACATATTTAAGTTTACCAAAGTCAGGAACATGAGTAACATCCATTTGCCATATAGTTAAAGGCCATAAACCACGAGGATTTACGCCTATAGAAGGAGGATGATGTAAAATCACACAATTAGGACAATCCAACACAATCTGTCGAGCATCAGCACGGGAGATGGTAAAGCGTTTCTCAAGTGCTCATGCATTAATATGAAACTTACTATGAAAGTTTTTAGCTTGATCTAAGGAGGAAATAGGGAACACCCAAGAAGGACGAGTAGCGAGATCTGCCTGGGCATTACCCACAGAAAGAGCACCCGGTAAACCTGTGTGAGCTCGAATATGCAAGGGGTAAAAACAGGCAGAATGATTCCTAATCAATGTTTGAAGATGGAGAAAAAGGGAAGACCTCACTCCTGATGTGTGTATGGGACCCACTGCTTCCAACACCTTTAAGGCTTGAACTACATAAACAGAATCTGAGATTAAATTAAAAGAAAATGGACATTGTTCAAAAACTTTTATGACAATTTGAAGCTCCACCCATTGTGGATTACCAGGAGCAAACTGATGTTGGATAGGAGGTTGATCATTTATCACATAGGCTCCAATACCAGTCTTAGATCCATCTGTAAAGATATTTGCAGCTCCTGGAATAGGCGTAGAAGAAGTGATCTTAGGGAAGATGACAGGATGTTCCTTAACAAATGTAATAAGAGGATGTGATGGATAGTGATTATCTATCTCTCCTGGAAAAGAGCATCGTAATATAGCCCAATTATCCAAGTTAGCACATAAGACCAGAATTTGTTGACATGTATAAGGAACAATTACAGACGTTGGAGAGAAACCAAAAAATTGTACACTTTGTTGTATCCCTAACATAGCTAAGGAAGCAACTGCATCAGGATAATACTCAAGGGATTTTCCAGGGGACATACATGGATGTATCCACAGTAAAGGACAATCTTGCCACAAAACTCCAGTAGGTTGTCGCACAGTGGCGAGCACACATAGTTGGAGAGGTTTATCCTCTTGAAACCTACAAGGCTAGCATGTTGTATAGCCTCTTCCACCTTAAGCAACGCTGGCCTGGCTTCCTCAGTAAGATGTCGAGGGGAAGTAAGATCTGAATCACCTTTAATAATTTCATACAAAGGTTTTAATTCAACATTGGGAATATGTAGGTAACTTCTAATCCAATTTATATCACCCAATAATTTTTGGAAATCATTTAGCGTCTGTAATTTATCAGTCCTCAGAGTTATCTTTTGGGGTGTGATAGCTTTACAAGAGATAGTAGCACCAAGATAATTAATGGAGTCCCCTATCTGTACCTTATCAGGTGAAATAAGCAAGCCTTTTAACTGTAGCAAATGTACTAAGTCAGTATAAGCGGCCTCCAACATACCTTGGGTCTTTGCTGCTAACAAAATATCATCCATATAATGTACACACCTTAATGTTGGATATTTTTGTCTGATTGGAGCAATAGTCGCACCGACAAACATTTGACACATGGTAGGACTATTTGCCATGCCCTGTGGCAGAACCACCCACTCAAACCTCTGATCGGGCTCCTCGTGATTGCATGAAGGCAAGGTGAAAGCAAAATGTTCTGAATCTCGAGGATGCAATGGAATGGAAAAGAAACAATCTTTAATGTCTATACATATCACTGGCCAATTTTTAGGGATAGTAGAAAGCAAAGGCAACCCTCTCTGAATAGATCCCATGAGTTGCATTTGAGCATTAATAGCCCGTAGATCGTGCAGCAACCGCCATTTTCCAGTCTTTTTTTTTTTTTTTAACAAATATGGGTGTATTCCAAGGAGAAGTGGATGGCCTTATATGTCCTAAGTTTAACTGTTCTTGAATTAAAACATGTGCTGCAGTCAGTTTCTCAGAGGAGAGTGGCCACTGAGGCACCCATACTAGCTCCCCTGATTTCCAGGTAATGGGCACCTGATCCTCAGCGGCCCCTAAGAAAAACCCAACCCATGTCTGTTAAGTTTTGGTATTGATTGTATGGGACGCCTACGTCCCTGTAAATTTTTACCTAATCCAAGACCTTGTCTATATCCCATGTCTTGCATTATCTTTTGGGCAACTGCTGAATATTCATTACTAAGTTGAAACCACATGTCCTTCATAAGATCACATCCCCATAGGGAGATTGGAAGATCAAGTACATATGGTTGAAAAATGCCAGAATGTCCTTCAGAATCTTTCCATGATAGATGTCTACAGCTGACTTGTGGAGCTTGAGCATATCCTAAACCCCTCAGCGATTGATCCAAGAGTTGCACCGGCCACCCCTTTGACCAGTCCTTCATTGCTATTATGCTACGATCTGCTCAAGTATCCAATAATCCTAAAATTAATTTGCCTTCTATAGTTAATTTTAATGTGGGACGGTCATCCATTTCTAAGGACAAAAATACACAATTTCCCCCCGTTGTTCCAATCTTATCGTTTAATCTCAAATGGGAGCCAGCAGGAAAACGGGTATGTAGACTGGGTAAAATTAACAATTGAGAAATCAGGTCTCATGGGGAGATGGACACAATACCTTTTGGAGCTTCTACCATTACCTTTACTGTTCCTATTGTATCTGGATTAATAATTCCAGGGAAGATGTAAAGGCCTTGTAAAGCGGAAGAAGCACGCCCCACTAACAACCCTACAGTACCAGGTGGCAAACGTCCTTTAAAGTCAGTTTCCACTAATTGGACTCCCATTTTAGGTGTTAATACGAGTCTGGAGGCAGAACAGAGGTCCAGTCCCGCGGCACCTGTAGTGGTTCTCCACGATCCTTGGGATGTTGTAGAGATGGCCATGTTTCGCTCTCCATGGTCCCATTCTCCATTGCCCCATATATTTGCGGGCCCTGAGGTAGAGGGCCCTTCCGGCCGTTTTTTGGCACCTGTCTATCTGATATTGGCTGTCCATGGATGTCCTTGACTGATCTGCATTCATTAGCCCAATGTTTACCCTTTTTGCAACGAGGACATAGTCCCGGCTGTCGAACAATTGAGGATGACCCTTTTTTGTCCTGTAACTGACATGTTCGGGGACAATCACGCTTAAAATGTCCCTCCTGGCCACATCTAAAGCACTTTCCTGTATGAGGGGGTGGTTTTCAGGTTAGCTGGAGAACGGCAGCAGCCAACCCTGCATTAGTAAGTGGCCCACCTATTTCCCTACAAACTTTCATCCATGCCTCTATTCCTTTATTTTTATATGGGGTTATAGCTGCTCTGCATTCCTTAGTACATTGTTCAAAAACAAGTTTTTTGATCAAAGGCATAGCTCTATCAGGGTCCCCGAATATTTTCCCCGCTGCATCTACCATCCGAGCCACAAAGTCAGAAAAAGGCTCTGTGGGGCCTTGGATGATCTTAGTTAGATTACCAGATACTTCCCCTCTGTTAGGCAAGGACTTCCAGGCTCGGATGCAGATTTTGTTGATTTGCTCATATACTTCCGGTGGGTACCCTGTTTGTTGATTGGCAAATCTGCCCTGTCCCAAAAGCATGTCCTTATCCCAGGCAGGGCGTCCCGCTGCATGGTTTTGGGCCGCCTGCTCTACTGCCCCCTCTAACATAAATGCTCTCCAATCCAGATACTTTCCTGGAGAAACACAGGCGCGCACCAGGCTCGCCCAATCAGACGGAGTCATACAAAAGCGAGAAAGGCCCTCCACCTGGGTAAGTGTAAATGCAGCATCCACACCATAGGTTCGGACTGATTCAGCCAATGTCTTGACAATTTTAAAGTCAAGGGGTTCATGATATCGCCCCCGATTGGCATCTTGAAACACAGGGAATGCTAGACCCATGTCTGAATGAACCTTTCTCCAAGTTTGCGCATGAAACGTCCTATTGAGTCCTGCATTAGGATAGGGTGGAGGATCAGGAGGAATCTCCAAAGCATCCACCCCCTCTTCCTCATATCCCACATCTGAATTTGGGTTCTTATGTTCTGTGTAGACAGCCTTAGGAGGATCACCTCGCCCTTTAGTTTCACCTTTTCCCCGTTTCTCTTTAGCTTGCCGTGATAGAAATTCCAATAATTCCTCATTGTCTGAACTACTGTCTTCCTCAAAGGCTTTCAATTCAGTCAAATCTGGATAAAGTCTAGTTTTTGGCTGACTTGAATGTTTATCATCTCTACCACTTCCCCCACTCTTAATACTTTCAGCTCCCTCGGACCTCTCCTCATGTAATTGTTCAAGAACCTCCTGTCCTTTGGTTAGGGCATCCTGACATCTACTGTCAGATAAACAACCCTTTACTAACTTCCATAAGGGGATCACCCCACCTTTGAGGGTCCCTTGTTCGTGTGCAAAATCTAAATCCTTGCCTAGTTTTTCCCAGCTGGGGGTCGTGAGACTGCCCGAGCAAGCAAACCACGGGGCCGCTAGATCTACTTGTTTTAAGAACATCTGCAAAGTACTCTGTTTAATTTTTAAACCTTTAGATCGTAGCAGTCCATCCAGGGCTAACAGAATAGGGCTAGAAGCAGAGGCGCCCATGGCATTAATGCAGAAAGCGAAAGCAAAGAAATAAAGCGAAAGTCCAAAAAATCCCCGCTCTCTCTTTTTACAGAGGAGCGACCCGCTAATTTTTCCGCTGATTCCCACTTACCTGGGAACTTACCGGTGCACCACCCTGACCGCTGAAAGTTCTGGATCCTGGGATTGAGAGGTATTCGATTCCCCATGCGGGCCACCAACTGTCGCGACCCCCTCGCCAGCAAGGAAGACATGACACAGGATTCTTCTCTCAGCAGTTTTTTCAGGCCTTAACTCTAGTTTTCTCTCAAGCGCTCTCTCTCTCTCACGCACCCACACACAGCCTAATAAAGCTTATTCTAGTCCAATCAAAAGCTGCCACGCGGGGTTTTCTCATAGGGTATTGAAGGACAGCGCGCCAACTCTCCAACTCTTCCTAATAAGGAGTTGTTTACCAAGATCCACAACGGAGACCGGCGCCATCTTCTAATGGCGGCAACGGTCTACAAACACGGCTCACCACACCCAGGTAGGAGGGGTATTCTGCCTGGATGGGCAAGTCCCCTCTACTTTAGCTCTTGCCATATAAGAGCTCTCAGTACACCAAGGTGGGAGGGGCTTCCGCCTGGAGGGACTTGTTCCCTCTACCCTGCTGTGGCAGTATAGGTGCTCCCCTGACCCAGGTGGGAGGGGTCTCCCGCCTCTAGGTGCGAGTCCCTTCTACACTATCTGCTGCAGTAATCAAGCTCCCCTGGAACCCAGATGGGAGAGGTCTCCCAATTGAAGGGGTGAGTCCCCTCTACCCTGGCTGAGGAGGTATAGGAGCTCACCCAGACACCCAGGTGGGAGGGGTCTCCCCTTGAAGGGCAAGTCCACTCTACCCTTGCTGCAGTGGTAGAGGAACTCCCCCTGACACCCAGATAGGAAGGGTCTCCTGCCTAGATGTGGGAGTTCCCTCTACCCTGGCTGCTTCAGTATAGTAACTCCCCTGACACCCCATTGGGAGAAGTCTCTTGCTAGGACCCTAGAGTGCTCTCTACCTTGCTTCACTGATGTAGGAGCTCCCCAGGACACCCAAGTGGAAGGGGTTTCCCATCTGGAGAATAGAGTTCCCTCTACATTGACTGCGGTGGCATAGGAGCTCCCCTGACACACAGGTAGGAGGGGTCACCAGCCTGGATGGGGGTGTCCACTATTCCCTAGCTTCTGCCATATAGGAGCTCCCCCCAACACCCAGATGAGAGGGGTCTCCCGCCTGAAGGGGAAAGTACCCTCTATCATGTCTCTGTGGTATACGAGATTCCCCCTTATACCCAGGTGGAAGGGGTATCCTACCTGGAGGGGCGAGTACCCAGGACCCTGGATGCAGGGGTATACGAGCTCTATCCCCCACACCTAGGTAGGAAGGGTCTTCCCCCTGGAAGGAGGAGTCTGCTTTACCCTAACTGCAGAGATATAGGAGCTGCCCCCTCACACAAAGTGATGGAAGGGTCTCCCACTTGTAGGGGTGAGTCCCCTCAATCCAGGCTGCAGGGGTATAAGAGCCCCTTCAACCCTCAGGAGGGAGAGGTCTCCCGCATGGATGGAGGATTCACTGCTACCCCAGCTGCAGCTGTGTATGAATCCTCCCCACCCACAAGACATCCCTGTGTAAAGGATCTTCAGCCTGGAGAGGTGAGTCCCCTCTACCCTGGTTAAGGTAGTATAGGAGTTACTCCCATTACCAGGTGGGAGGTGTCTCTCGCCTTGAGCTTTGAGTTGCCTCTACCCTGGCTGCTGGGGTATATATGCTCCACCTGACACACAGGTGGGAGGGGATTTCCACCAGGGGGGGCGAATCCACTCTACCCATGCTGCAGTGGTATACTAGCTCCACCTAACACCCAGGCGGGAGGGGTCTACCTCCTAGTGGCGTTATTCCCCTCTACCCTGGTTGAAGGGTGTACCAGCTCTCCCAGGCACCCAGATGGGAGGGGTCTCCTGCTTGGAGGCACGAGTCCCCTCTACTCTGGCTGCTGTGTCATGTGAACTCCCCCACCCACCCAGATGGGAGGGTTCTCCCATCTGAAGGGCAAGTCCCCTTGATGCCGGCTGCAGTTATATACTAGCTTTCCCTTACATGCAAGTTGGATGGGTATTTCACTTGGAGTAGTGAGTCCCTTCTAACCTGGCTACAGAGGTAGAGGAGCTCCCTCCTACACCCAGGTGGGAGGGGTCTCACCCTTGGAGGGGCAAGTCTTCTATACCTTGGCTAAAGTGCTATACAAGTGCCCCCCTACACACAGGTGGGAGTGGATTTCCACACGGACAGAGGAGCCCCTTCTACCCTGGCTAAGGTAGTATACAAGCTCCTCACAAAACCCAGGTGGGAGGAGTCTCCTTCCTGGAGGAGCAAGTCCCCAGTAATCTGGCTGTAGCGGTATAAGTGCTCCACCTCCCACACCCATATGGGAGGTGTCTACTGCCTTGAGATGCTAGTCTCTTCTATCTTGGCTGCAGGTGTATAAGATCCACCTCTGAGACCCAGGTGGGAGGGGTCTCTTGGACTCCCCTCTATCCTGGCTGCTGTAGTTTAGGAGTTCCCATGACAACCAGGTTTGAGGAGTCTCCTGCCTGGTGGGTAGAGTCCCCTCTACACTGTCTCTGGTTGTATAGGAGCTCCTTTGGAAACCCAGGTGGAAGGGGTCTCACGCCTGGAGGGGCGAGTCCCTTCCACCCTGGCTGCAGCGGGCATAAGAGCTCTGCCTGAAACTCAGGTGGGAGGGTTCTCCCGCCGGAAAGGTGAGTGCCCTCTACTCTTTATGTGGTGGTTAGAGTGCTCTCTACCTTGCTTCACTGGTGTAGGAGCTCACCAGGACACCCAAATGGGAGGGGTATCCTGCCTGGAGGGGCAAGTTTCCTTTACACTGTCTGTGGCGGTATAGGAGATCCCCCTGACACACAGGTGGGAAGGGTCTCCCGAATGGAGCAGCGAGTCCCTTCTACCCTGGCTGCAGAGGTATACAAGCTCCCTCAGATACCCTGGTGGGAGGAGGTCTCCCGCAGGAAGGAGTGAGTCCCTGCTACCTGGCTGCGGTGGTATATGAGCTCCCCTTGACACACAGGTGGGAGGAGTCTTTGCCTAGAGGGGCAAGTCCCCTGTAACCTGGCTGTGGTGGTCTACAAGTTCCCCAAGACACCGAGGATGGAGGGGTCTTGTGCCTGGTCAAGCGAGTCCCCTCCACCCTGGCTGTGGCAGTATAAGAGCTCCCTCTGACACCCTAGTAGGAGGTTTCTCTCGCCTTGTGCAGAAAGTACCCTCTACACTGGCTGCAGTGGTATATGACTTCCCCCGACACCCAGGTGGGAGGGGTCTCCAGTCTTGAGGGGCAAGTCGCCTCTACCATGGCTAAGGTGGTATACAAGCTCCCATGACACCCAGGTAGAAGGGGTATCCCGCCTGGAGGAGCGAGTCCTTTCTACCCTGGATGCTGCAGTACAGGAGCTCTCCTGACACCCAGTTGGGAGGAGCCTCCCTTCTGGAGGGTGGAGTCCCCTAGACCCTGTCTGTTGTGGTATAGGAGCTCCCACTGACACCCAGATTTTCGGTGTATCACGACTGGAGGGGTGAGTCCCCTCCACCCTGGCTTTGGAGATATAGAAATTACCACACACACACACAGGAGAGAGGGGGTCTTTTGACTTGAGGGGCAAGTTCCATCTACAATGGTTGTGGCTGGACAAGAGCTCCCCCTGACAACCAGATAAAAGGGGTATCCTACCTGGAGAGGCGAGTCTCTGCTACCCTGGCTGCAGCTGTATACCTGTTCTGCTCCAACACACAGGTGGGAGGTGTGTCACGCTTGGAGGGGCAAGTCTGCTCTACACTGGCTAAAGCAGAATTCAAGCTTGCCCTGGCATCAAGATGGGAGGAGACTCTCGCCTGGAGGGGTATTCGGCTCTCCTCTGTCGGCTGCTATATAGGAGCTCCCCAAGACACCTAGGTTGGAGGGGTCTCCTGCATAGAGGTGCGAGTCCATTCTACCCTGGCTGCAGTGGTGTAAGAGCTCCCCTGACCCCCAGGTGGGAGAGGTTCTGGGCCAAGGAGGGGCGATTTCCCTCTACCCTGGCTACGGCAATATATGTGCTGCCCCCAACCATACCCACATGGGAAGGGTCACCAATATGGAGAGTCGAGTCCCACTACCCTGGCTGCTAAAGTATATGAACTCCCCCTGACCCCCTGGTGCGAGGGGATTCTGATCTTGAGGGGCAAGAACCCTCTACCCTTGCTAAGGTGTTATAAAAGCTCCCGGTGACACCCAGTTGAGATGGGTCTCCTTCCTGGATGGGAGAGTCCCCACTACCCTGGATACAGTAGTATATGAGCTCCCCCACCCTCACCCAGGTGGTCAGGGTATCCAACTTGGAGAGGCAAGTCCCCTCTAACCTGGCTTTGGCAGTATGCTAGCTTCCCCTCACACCAGGTGGGAGGGGTCTCTCTCCTGGAGTGGCGAGTTTCTCATACCCTTGTTGTGGCAGTATAGGAGCTCCCCTTCATAACCAGGTGGAAAGGGTCTCTACCCTGGAGGGGCGCATCCCCTCTACACTGGCTATGGCAGTATATGATCACCCCCTAACACCCAGATAGGAAGAGTCTCCTGTCTAGAGCAGCAAATCACCTCTACCCTAGCTGTGGAGGTATACAAGCTTCCTCAGACACCCAGGTGGGAAGGGTCTCCTGCCTGGTGTGGGGAGTCTTCTCTAACTTGGCTTTGGTGGTATACACGCTCACCCCAGCAGCCGGGTGGGAGGGTTCTCCCAACTGGAGATGCAAGTCCCCTCTACTTTAGCTGGTGCCACATAAGAGCTCCCAGGACATCCATGTGGGAGGCATCTCCCGACTAAAGGGGTGAGTTCCCTCTACCCTGGCTGTGATGGTATTTGAGCTCCCTTCGACACCCATAATGGAGGGGTCTTGGTCTGGAGAAGTGAGTCCCCTGTACCCTGCCTGTGGCAATATACAAGATCCCCCTGACACCTCGGTGGGAGAGATCTCCTGTCTGGTGGCATGAGTACCCTCTACACTACTTGGAGCCATGTTCTAGCTCCTCTGACACCCAGTTCAGAGGCATCTCCTGCCTGGAGGGGTGAGTCCCCAATACCCAGCCTGCAGAGGTATAGGATTTTCCCCAGACAACAAGGATGGAGGTGTGTCCTGCCTGGAGGGGTGAGTCCCTGTTACCCTGGCTGCAGCTGTATAGGAGCCCCCTCAACAAACCAAGGTGGGAGGGGTATTTTTCCTGGAGGGGCAAGTCCCCTCTACACAGGCTGAGGCAGAATACAATCTAGCCTGGACACCAAGGTGGGAGGGGTCTCTCACCTGGAGGAGCCAGTCTGCTCTACCCAGGCTGAAGAGGAATAAGCACTCCCACAAACAAACATGACACTTTTCATTCACCCAGGTCCAGATGCTAGCGCTTGGCTCTCGATTTCTGGTCCCAACTCCTTGCTTGAGCCCCTGGCTGCCCTTCTCGAGGACCCTGTCCATGTCCCTTGGTTTCACGCCGCATTTACCAGGCCCCTCCTGTGACTCCAGTCTGTTCTTTTTATGCTGAGGTATCCTGGCACGGCCCAGGCCCTCTGTTCCCCTTACTTCTTTCTAGCCTGGGCTTCTCAAATGGGTCCTGGTTGCACACCAACCCCACCCCAAACTCTGCACCAAAGGTATCACCTCACGGTGCCTGCTTTTGCCCCTCCTTTGGTCCAGGTCCCTCTCTGAGGATCTACTCACCTGGGGCAGAGAAGAGAATTGTCTGGCCTTTGCACCCTGAATGCTCCCCTTGGGAAACACAGTCCTGCCACTCGCCTGTGTCCCCTTCACTCCCTAACCTGGGGTCCTTGTTGGGGTCTAGGCCCTACCCTACCAGCACCCATCCTCTATCCTTTCCTGTTGTGCCCTTCTTTGGCCCTCTTTTCACTCCTCTCCCTGCCAAGCCCCCTTTCCTGATCCCTATCCCAGGATTCACACCTACACCCAGGGACTGAACCTGGCCTTTTGGCCCTCCTGTCTCACTAAGAAATAAGTAGCTCTGCCCCTTGCCTGGGCCCTTTGGCCTCCTTCAGTCCACGTCCTGCTCCCCAACCCTGACACCTATCGGTGGACCTGGGCCTTGAGCCTTCCTCCCTGTGTGCCACCAGCTCCCCTATTTCCTCTCTCTACCCTCCACAGCCATGCTCTTGTCCAGGTGCCTTACTGAGAATCACTTACCCTGCTAAATCATCTCCCTTTCCTGCCCTACCATTAGCCTTGCATGAGGCCCCTACACCAACCCAGTCCCCCTAAACCTGACACGTTCCAGTTTCTGGAACTCACTGCTTTCCTGAGACCTGGACTGCATTCCTCGTGTCTTGTGGTATCACAAGGTGTCAATTTTCATTGGGGATTACCTGTGGTCCCTTGCCTTTGCCCCTTAGTGCACTGCACTGGGTGCCCTTTGCTTTGCCCTCTGTTTCCACATTCTAGCACCAAACCTTCCTCTCCTTCCACTTGTGATTTCCCCTGGAGTGCTGGCCTCCTGCTTCTTGGGTTTCTAATACTCTGTTGTTGGGATTGGTCCATTGTCTGGGATCCTGGCTTTGGTCTTGGCTCTTGCCCCCTTATGTACCCATTGTGACCTCCACCCTGTACTCCCATCATCCTCCTCATGGCCCCCATTCCTTGCCAGGCCCTCGTCTGGGCAAGGCTCCTCATGGGAAAGATAGCCCTGTCCCTAGCCTGGGCATCTTGCTCTCCCTGGGTCCTTGGTCCTACTCTTATAAAACTGAGTCCTGGCAATGGCCCTGGGCCTGGTGCCTGCTACCCCACTGCCATATCCCCTGCTTTCCTACCTCTGCCATATCTACTGTCCTGATCCCCCAGCCCCAGCCCTGGCCCTTTTCTCTTGATTCCCTGGTCCGTCTCCTCATTTGAGCCTCTTGTGGCTTTTCTTGCTCTGTGCCCCTCATTTGGGCTGCTTACCTGCTTTACTTCGCTTCCTTGCATGGAAGAACACTAGTGCTGCCTTCCTGTTCAGGCCTTGCCCATTTTTGATCTTTCAGGATGGGGCCCTCCTCTAGGTTCCTAGCCCGGGATCCCTGCTGGAGTCCTGCCCCAGCCATCAACAACCTTCCTCCAGCACATCTTGCTATGCCCTCCTTGACACCTCCTGTTGTCACTGTCCCTGTGGTGCCCCTTTTTCTGATCCCTTTACCAGGATGCTCACCAGGGCCAAGGGACTGGGCCTGGACTTTGGTCCTGCAGGATGTCTTTGGGAAAATGTAGCCCTTCTCCTTTTTCTGTACCCTTTACCCTCCCTCAGCCTGGGTCCTGCTTCCCAACCCTCACACCTATCAGTGGACCTGGGCCTTGAACCCTAGTCTCCCTCAACACCTGTGCCCCTTTCTGCCCTCCCTCCCCTTCCTAGCCCTGTCTATTTTCATGGTACCCTTTTCTGGGCTAATGTACTTTCATCTCCATTCCTGGGCCTGTCTTCTTGCTTGAGACCAACCTACTCCAGGACCCTGTCCTTTTCCCTTGATTTCAAGCCCCTTTAGGGAGCCCCCTCTTGTCCTTGCCTCTGTTCTCCTTGTACTGAAGTATCACCCCCTTCCTCTACAGAAAATTCTTAACTGCAATTATCCAGAATCCTTCACCATGGCTGTTTTTAGGATATCAGCAAAAGAATCTCTGCAAAAGAGTTCAATGTTGATTAACTTCGTATTTTCCTATTGCCGTGTTTTACTTGACCACTGGCCAAAAAGATACCGGAACTCCAGGTGTTGGGCACCCTTATTAGTTTTTCACAAAACATATCCAGCATAGTAGTTTGTAGAAATAAACAAACAAGGCCCTTTGCCTTGAGCTGGGCTTCACAGAGATGTCTACATTTTTAAGATATGTTACCAACTGGGCACCATGGTAACAACTGGTAGGGAGAGGAAAAATAGGGAAAAGAAGTTCTCCCCATCTCAGCAGCTGTCCTTGAAGAGTTAACTTGCCTAAAACATTGAGAGAAATAGCTGATTTTATGTGAACTTTTTCAGACTGTGAACTTCTGAACCCCTCCCCTTAATGCTGGGTGTAAAATTCTGAAACTACCTGAACTCGGGTTTCATGGGATTGATTGATTACAGCAAAAGCTGTGCCCTCTTAGCCTGACTGCAGCCAAATACAACTGTTTCCTGCTATGTTTGGTTCCTTTCTTCGTTTGTCCCTACAACATTTTTGGGGACTCATATGAAACAGAGGAAGTAGGGAAGGGTATTGTGCCTCTCTTGTATCTGGAGCCCACTTCCCTGGGGTGGTGGGGGACAGTGTCCCCCTTGGCACATCCAGGCCACTCTTGGCATGAAGGAGGATTGCCTCAACCAGCACCCTGGGGCTGCCAACCTAGAGCACAAAGGGACCCACATTCTGCAGGAAACAGAATTAGGATTTTTGGAGCACTGCCCAACTGAACAGTTAGGACCTGGTTCCATTTGTTTTGAAGCCCACCATACTTCCCTTTTGAGGCCTAAGAGGGTGGAAGAGAGGCTTGATCTACCTCTTTTGGGTCTTGAGTATTCTCCAAAATGATTGGAGCTGAAGCAGACCCATGGAGTCGCCCAAGTAGACTGAGTTGAGGTTCAGTGAGCAGAGGGGAAACTGTGATACCCTTTTTGGTTTGGAAATGTTGGAATTTGGGCAGTATAGAAATTTTTTTCTGACCATGTCTGTGAGAAAAGTATGTGAATGAGAAAGACAAATGGAAGGTTTCTTACCCAACCCCCATGCCGAAGCAAGTGTGGAGTCCTGATTCGAGGTTCCATGGCACCTCATACAGTCTGTGGTGGAATTTCACCAACCAACATCTTGGTGAAAGCTCCAGGTCGGGATTTGATGCCAATCCACAATTCAAAGAGGGCCCTAAGTCCCCACAAGGGAAACAGCCTGAGATGGACAAAGCAATTCTTGTCCTATATGTGCAGTGCCAATGCAGGCTAGAACATTGGAGGTGCATAAGGAAAATTGAGCCTTCTGAAATGTTTGTTTGAAACCTTTAGGAATAATTTCCTGGTAACTGTGGGGTGAAACTCAGTCCACAAAGGTGGCATACTCTCTGAATTAGAATGGCCCACCCAAGATGTGGGCTGGGAACTAGAAAGCTCTTCAGAGGAGAGAGTCATTGCTGAGATCCTTTTGATTATTTTTTGAGTCACTTAACCATTTGTCTTACATTTATTGCTGTCAAGAGATAGTACAGAAACAGCAACATTGTTTGAGAGCCTGTCTATATGTACAGTGCAAGCTGATGTTAGCCAGGAGCCTAGTGGTCTCTAGGACCCAGTGAAGAGCATCTAACCAGAATACCTGATGAAGGAAAAACAGGAAGGGAAACAGCTTTCCCCATGAGACAGAAGAGGACCCACCATGGTCTGTGCAACTCGACCCAACTTTGCCAAGACCACTGTGACAGAAACCTGTCTCTTCAGCCTTGGAATCCTCAGTAGCAATAAATGATGGCCCCCAATACTGGCTATTACTTCCACTTTTGTGTCCTCAGAGCCAAAGGTTTCCTAGAACCAAAGACTTTTTCACCTTCCAAGATTAAGGTGGTAGAATTGTCCCAAGACCAGAGTCAAAACCCAAATGAGCGCACTCCAGATTCCCCTGCAAGGGACTAAAGGACCTTCCCATATTGACCATAGAAACAACTGAGGAAGACAATGCAGTTTTGTGTGCCAGACTTTCACCACCATTGTGCTCATAATCTGGATAATAATAATTCCTGCTACAAGAAGAAAACCTGGACCATGACTGACCTGATGCAGCCCATTATCAAGACCTAGGATGAGGCCCAAACAAAGAAAAAGGGCTAAAAATAAAGAGATATCAAGAACCTCTCATAGGAATTCTAACAGAAAAATAATTAAGAAAGAAACTGTGCCCAAGAGTTAGAAGAAATTGAAGGCAGCCCTAAGCCCTAGTTTAAATCAGAGCACATCTGCAGACAAATAGAGCAGAGCAAATCCTCCTCCTGCTTCAGAACCTTCCCTCTTGCACCTTTGATATCCCTGAACATTTCTCTGGATCCCACATCTGCCTAAGGCCCCTCTGCCTTATGAAACTGACAGTAATGATCAAAAGGGTTTTGCCCACCTGACTCAGAGCTGAGTGTCTGGGCCACTGCTGCTGCTGCCTCTCTCCCTGCCCAGAAGTGCCTTGGTGAGGAGCGGGACCATACAAGCCTAGCTGCCACAATGCAAGTTTCTCAGGGAAGAGATGCAGAGGCTCAAACAACAGGAGACCAATGCAGCCTTTGTGGAACAGGCTCAATTATATTTGCCAAAAATTACAAACAGGCTTTACTGAGAAGTGTGCCAGAGAGCTGATAAAAATGGCCCCCAGAGTTTTCAGCAATGGAGACACAGAGGCTCAAACATAAGCAGACCAAAAAGATGAAGAGGAGGATGGATCTCCTTATACCTTCCCTCACCACAAACCCAGAGTTCACTCAAAGGGGTGGCCTCACTAGAACCAAGCCAATGGTCCAAATGTTTATAAGGAAAAAAAAAAAAGCATGGTCAGACAAAAGGGGAAGGCTCCAGTGACCCTGGCGGGTAAGCACCTACTGCCATGATAAAATGCTAAGCCATGAACAGATAAGTAATCAATGCTTTCCCCAGGCTTTGGCCCCAACCCCTCCTTTTATTTTCTTCCCACTTTCTTGGAAATTGATGATTGACAAACATGGAAGGCATCCAAAAGACACACTCAAGTGTATATGATGCTCTGAACCCAGAGCCTCAGGAGGGCTCAGCTGCTACACACCCAAAAGTGAACTAGAAATATATACATGTTAATACCTGATAGTGGGCCATAGGGTGCACACTCCAAAAGGACATGCCACTCTGGCTTCAAGTCACATGCTGTGAGCCACCAACAGGAATGGACACAGAGCCCTATGCACCGAGGCATAGTGAACAAAAACACAAGTGGGGCAGCTAATTGTTAAGGTCTGTAAACAAGTCAGGATTGCACCTGGCATTTAGCCAGGGGGAGTGGTTTGTTAGGTGGCGCCAATGAGCCATTAAGTGTGGAGATTCCTTATTGGTTGACTGCTGTATCTAGTTTATGTTAATTAAGATAAGCTGTGTGGAATGTATATGTTGTGGTGAGCCGCTTCTGCCGTTTCTGCAGACTATGGTCGCCATTACAAGATGGCGCTGGCTCCGCTGTGGTCTGTGACAAACAACTCCTTATTTGGGAGAGTTGGCGCGTGGTTTTTCACCACCCTATGAGAAAGCTCCACGTGGCAGCTTCGCATTGGGGCTTGAGATGCTTTATTAAGGCTGGGAGGGGCATCCGAGGGAGAGAAGAACAAATATCAAGGGCCTGAATAAACTGCTGAAAGAAGATTCCTGAGTTGCGTCTTCCTTGCGGGCAAGGGGTCGCAACAAGTGGTGCCGAAACCCGGGAACCAGAACTTTCAGCAGTCAGGGGTGGTGCACCGGTTAGTCCCAGGTAAGTGGGATCCGTGACCAAAGCGGGGCAGCTCCTCTGTAAAGAAAGAGAGAGCATTACATTTTATTGCAGCTGCACTGTGTACTTTCGCTTCTACTTTCGCTTTTGTTTTCTGTGTTTCTTTTGTTGTGTCATTTCGCTTTTGTTTTTTGTGCTTCTTTTGTTGTTGTGGCATGGGTGCCGCATCTTCAAGTCCGCTTCTCCTGGCCCTAGATGGCCTGTTACGTTCCAAGGGCCTGGAAGTGAAACATAGTGCTTTACAGAGATTTTTACAGAAGATAGATATCGCTGCACTGTGGTTTGCATTTTCGGGCAGCCTTACTGTACCTAGTTGGGATAAATTAGGCAAAGATCTTGACTTTGCTTCTGAGCAGGGCATATTAGAGGGTGGGGAGATACCACTTTGGAAAATGGTCCATAGTTGCCTTACAGATGGCAGATGTCAGGAAGCACTTACTAAAGGACAGGAAGTTCTAGAGCAATTACATGAGGAGAAACTGGAGACGGCAGGAAGTGAGGTGCTTCAGGAGGATGGGAGTGTGCGGAGCGTGAAACAGGGGAGGAGACGATTGTCTCCGGCAAGAAGTGAGGTATCTCAGAAGGATGGGAGTGTGCAGAGCGTAAAACAGGGGAGGAGACGATTGTATCCAGATCTCAGTACGCTGTGCACACCCCCATGTGAAAGTGGGTCAGAGGAAGAGGAGGATGAGGAGGAAGAGCTCGGGAGGCTGTCTCGTCAGCTAGAGAGTTTAGCTATAGGAGAAGGGAACAGAAATAAACAGGGGCTCAAGAAAAGCGATCCCCCGGATCCACCGCCATATGGTGGGGGTGTTTCGGGGAGAGCTTTCCATGCCCAAACATGGAGGGCTGTTAATGCTGAGATGGGTCTTGCTTATCCAGTTTTTCAGGATGACAATAGGGGAAGATTCCATGAACCCTTAGATTTTAAAATTGTGAAGACCCTGGTGGAGTCTGTGCGTACTTATGGGGTGGATGCCGCCTTCACACTAACTCAGGTGGAGAGTCTGTCTAGATACTGCATGACTCCCTCAGATTGGGCTAGTCTAGTCCGCGTTTGTGTTTCCCCAGGGAAATATTAGGAGTCCAAAGTTGGCTGTTTAATGTTTCTGGCAGTACCCAAGACTCGGAACGAGGTAGGAGACTTAAAATTACTTCACACATTTCACAATTGTTTAATGCTACATTACCCTCCACAGCAGTCTGTCTCCAATCTCTGTTCCTGTTCCTTTTGGCTAATGTTACATCACAGGGGATGCTTAATTGTTCTAATATTACCTGTTATTTGTCTGAGTGTTGGAATGGCTCCTGGACTACGGCAGTGATTATGAAAATTCCAACTTTTGTCTCGATCCCGGTTACTGCGGATCCAGAGTCATTTCCTATTGTTGAACTGATTAGAGCCCATAGAGATTTTGGAATTATGGCAGCTATAGTGACAGCTGGGGCAGTGTCTGCTGCTGCAGCAGTTACAGCTGGAGTAGCCATGGCCAGCCAGGTTCAAACTGCTGCCACTATTAATCAGATTATTCAACAAACATCCACCATACTTGAATCTCAAAGTAGAATTAATCAACACATTTTATCTGGGATTCTAGCTGCTAATCAAAGGATAGATCTGCTTCAAGCTCAAGTTGAGGAATTGTCTGACCTAGTACATTTGGGTTGTGTTGATCAACGTGCACATTTATGCATAACCTCTGTCAGATTTAATGATTCCAGGAATGCCTCCCGCATCATTGGGGAATATTTGGCCAGAAATTGGTCCATGGCAGCGGAAGACATGATCCAGTCTCAACTAACCCAGATAGCTGTCTTGAACAGTACCCGTGTCGATCCTGTGACTTTGGGTCAATTCACCGATTGGATATCTTCTGCTTTTTCCTTCTTCAAAGAGTGGGTGGGGGTAGGCATTTTTGGTGCAATGTGTTGCTTCGGTATGTTCCTCTGTTTGTGGTTTCTCTGTCGCCTTAAGGCCCACAGTGCTCACGATAAGGCTATGATCATACAAGCTCTTGCAGCTTTAGAAAATGGCAACTCACCTCAAGTCTGGCTTGCGCATCTTAAACAGTAAACCTTTGACATGGTCATTACACCCCAAGTTATTATAACATTGCACTGGGATCGACATGACTTTCCTTGTTATTCTCTTAGTGTTGGAAAGCCCTTGCACTCTGCCAGTCTTACTGCCATTGCACGCAGATGGGTTTCCACACTAGTGCTTTTCTATCGCCTTAAAGTCCGTGCCTTTCTTTCAGGGTGCTGTCAACTTGTTTGTCGTTATAAACAGCCACAGTTCAGCCTCAGCTATCCCCCTTCGTCCACCATCATCACGATACAGGATGCAAGGCAGGGCACTGCACTTGAGTGATCCTTGACGTGGACCTCAAGGAGAGCATGTCCTATTGCATGCGGGTTAGACGCGTCCACACCCCGCCCCACAAAAAAAGGTGTCGGCTGATATCGGACCAGGTCTATGGAAGGGCCCTCCTTAGGAGTGAGCCATACTATGCAGCCACTTCTGCAGAGTGGGATAGGACCTCTACTCTTGCCTGTATTGTTTTAAGAAAACAGAAAGGGGGAACTGTGGTGAGCCGCTTCTGCCGTTTCTGCAGACTATGGTCGCCATTACAAGATGACACTGGCTCCGCTGTGGTCTGTGACAAACAACTCCTTATTTGGGAGAGTTGGCGCATGGTTTTTCACCACCCTATGAGAAAGCTCCACGTGGCAGATTCGCATTGGGGCTTGAGATGCTTTATTAAGGCTGGGAGGGGTATCCGAGGGGGAGAAGAAGAAATATCAAGGGCCTGAATAAACTGCTGAAAGAAGATTCCTGAGTTGCGTCTTCCTTGCAGGCAAGGGGTCGCGACAATATGTGCCCCTCCTGTCCTAAAATAAATGGCTCCCACTCCTGCTCTATCAATGTACACAAGTTGCTCATCACTCCCCGGCTATTTTGCTACAGCTGGACTGCAGCAGATGGTGGCCCGTACCGCGAGCCCCGGGACACTTGGGGGTAAGTTGATGAAAAAAAGCTGCCTGTCTATAGATGGGATGGGAGCAAATCTGCTCGTACCTAGACAGATAGGGCGAAAGGAAAAATGGCCATTTTGAGAAAATGGAGAAGACTGATACAGTATGTTTGTGTCTTGTTTTATCTTGAAATGTTGTATTGTCTTTGTGATGAAAATATGGAAGGGGTGTTAGGTAAATTACTAAGGGAAGAAGGCACCCCAGTGGAAGCAAGAATAGTTAGGGCATGTGTTGATAAGAGCCCAAGAACTCTAGTCAGAAAGAAAAAAAGAAAGTTCAGAAGAAGAATTATTATCAGGAAAAAAGTTGCAGGCTATTACTGAATACTTTTCGTTACAGGAGGGTGTGTGAATTGGCATGGAGGCTGCCACATGCGTGAGCCGGTCATGGCACAGTAAGGACTTTCCAAGCATCAGCAGCCGGCTCTTCCCCGCCCCCCACCCGGGGAGCGGGACACCACTGCGAGAGCCCAAATCCAAACCTGACACAGAGGCACAGTCTCGCAGGCTCTTGCTCCCTGTGCCCAGTGGCATATTGAGTCTGGAACACTTCCCAGACTCTCCCAGGGGCCATCTGGGGCTGCCCGAGATGCTGTAGGTGGAAGATGAACCGCGTCCCTGAAGTTTGATCATTTCCAAGGCCAGTAACTACAGTGGTTCTCCCACACCTGGAAGCTAATGAGTAATGAGCACTATTAAGTCCTATTTCAAATGTAAAAAAACCTTGAGATAATGTACTAAATTATTCAGAAGGTTGTTTTCTTAGTGCCTGCAGGAGTTAGCATCATTGCTGGTGTTCCTGCCTTCATCCCAGTGCCGGTGAGGAGGAGCGTGGAAGAATTTCCAGTGTTTCTGAAAACCAAATGAAACTTTGGCTAAGAAACGGACGAGACTTCAGAGCTGTTGCTGTTTCTGCTGCTAGAGCATAGGCTATCTACCTGCAGAACTTACCTGGACTGTGATTTAAGCTAGCTGCCTGGAGAACTTACCTGGACTGTGATTTACATGGACTGTGAGTTAATATATTGAGACACTGCTTTACCTGGACTGAGACAACAAACTGTAATCTACAACAAATTGTAACTCCGTATCTTTGCTAACGGTGTCATTCCTGGTATAATTTTTCCAAGGGCTTCTTGCATGGAGCCATCAATTGGCTTGGTATTGTGGCATTTTGTATCCTCCCCTTCTGCTTGTAGCAGATTATTTATGGTGTTTGTGTAAAAAACACTATGGTCATTATTTAAATTAAACAAAAGTGGGAAATTTTAAAGTCTGTAAACAAGTCAGGATGGCACCTGGAATTTAGCCAGGGGGAGTGGTTTGTGAGGTGGCGCCAGTGAGCCATTAAGTGTGGAGATTTCTTATTGATTGACTGCTGTATCTAGTTTATGTTAATTAAGATAAGCTGTGTGGAATGTATATATACCCCTCCTGTCCTAAAATAAATGGCTCCCACTCCTGCTGTATCAATGTACACAAGTTGTTCATCACCCCCCTGGCTATTTTGCTGCAGACGGACTTTGGCAGCTAATATACACAATTATAGCAGACTCCCACTTGTCAAGAGGAGAAAGCCATGCAGACAAAGAGCAACAACTAAGTGAGCACAATATGGCTGCCACACCAGGACCGACAGGGAACCTGCCCTCCAAACATGGCAGACGGCCCACAAAGACATTGACATAGGTGCCTTTTATATGAATGATGTCGCAGGTCATCAATCTCTGCTAAGATTTTCATTAGATTTGAGAGTTGGAGAATCCTAGCAGCCAAGATCCTATACCGTGAGATAACAAACAAACAAACAAACAAAAAAATTCCTGCATCTTAAAGTGCCAGAGGATTTATGTATACTCCCCTTTCCTAAATGAAATTTTCTTCCAGGGGTTTGAGGACACCATCTTTGGGACAGTATTGGACTCTGACTTTAAAACCCATATATATCAAGAAAAAGGTCAAAAAATTAGTTACAATTTGACTCAGCATCAAAACAGACAATAGCTACTGGGCCTCAAAAGAAATAGGAAATATGCTCAACTCCAATCCTTTCAACCTGCCATCAGACTAGAGAATACTTGGGGGCTACCATATTCAGCCTTATATGGAACCCCAACTTTCAGTTACAGGAAATTCCTCTTTGAATCTAAAAAGGGGGGAGAATGGGATTCTTTAACATGGAGGCCACCTAAGCAAAAGGCCTTTGAGGACATTAAATGAGCACTCTCAGTGCATCTGGACTAGGGGTCCCTGACCTCACAAACCTTTACTTTCTGTACATCCAGGAACAGTGTGGAATGGCTGTAGGAATCTTGACATGGACATCTGTCCAAAGAGCTGGCCTCTGTAGCCCAAGAGTGGCCACCTTGTTTACAGGTCCTTGCAGCCAAAGATCTCTGGTGTTGGAAGCTGATAAATTGGCTATAGGACAAATATTGTTTTTCATGGTTCCTCATTCAGTGTTGACATTGGTAGAGTACAAAGGACAATATTGGTTGTCTAATGGTCAATACCAGGGCACGTTAAGTGAAAACCCATGTATCCATGTGAAAGTCATCCAAACTCTGAACCCAGCAACCTTGCTGCCCATTGGAACTGGACAACCTGATCACAACTTTAGTGAAAGCATGGATGAAAAGATCTCCAACAGACCACACCTGGCAGACCAACCCTCAGGGATCCTGATGTGGAGTACTTCACAAATGGAAGCAGTTTTTTAAAAGATGGGGTATGTTTTGCTGGATATACAGTGGTCACTCTGGACTCCACTGTTGAGGCAGAACGACTGCCTTCTTGGAACCTCAGCACAAACAGCAAAACTTATTGTTTTGACTCAAGCCCCTCAGTTGAAAGCAGGAGTCTGTGTGGATATTTACATAGACTCAAAATATGCATTTACTACCCTTCAGATTCATAGATCCTTATATAAGAAATGGGTGCTCATTAACTCAGGAGAAAAAAAGGCATGATGTAAGGGAAAGAAATTCATAAACTTTTGAATGCACTGTGAACTCCCAGGAAAGTTGTGATTATATATTTCCAATGCCATTGAAAGGGAAACACTGTGGATTCTCAGGGAAAATTGACAGCGACAGAGAGGCCAGGGAACTGTTTGCAAGAAATGAGAAGAAAATCCAGTCCCAGGTTTAAAGGCTGCCCTTCTGCTTGGCCTACTATTTAACAAAATGGGAGCCAACATGTTCCGAACATGAACATAAATGGTTTAAGACTGAAGAAGAAAATTTTCTCCCAGGAGGATGATGGAGATATTGTGATGGCCAGAATAGCCATCCTGGAGATTCTAGCCCCAGCCTTTATCAAAGAGTTCCACAGGAGAAAATGTTGGACATACAGCACTTGAGACAGTTATGAGTCAACATTTCTATGTCCCCTGTCTCACAAAATTCACCTGGATATTCTGAAAATAATGTGATGTTTTTGCTCACATCAATCCTTGTCATAGGCCAGAGCTCCCCACCAGGAATCCGAACTATAGGACGAGCACCTTTTAAAGAATTGGAATTAGACTTCACTGAACTACCAAGCTCACGGGGCCATAAGTAAATTTTGTTTTTTGTGTGTTTTCCTACTCTAACTGGGTGGAAGCCTTTCCAACCCACCCTGAAAAGGCTAGGGATATAAACAGGATGCTTCTCTGAGAAATGATTCAAGATTTTTTATCCCAATCACTATTGGCTAAGACAATTAACCAGCTTTTGGGCAGAGGTGATATGATCACTGACCAAGAGTTTAAACATCAGGTGGAAATTACATACTGCCTATAGGCTGTGGAGTTCTGGTAAAGTTCAAAGGATAAACAGAACTTTAAGTCTCAATTGGGTAAGCTGTGTCAGGAGACACAAATTGTGATTAACTTCTCTCTACTACACTGTTGAGGATTAAATACACTACCACTAGGAGGATTGGATTCTCTTCTTATAAGATAATGTACATGAGGCCCCCCTGTTATTAGGGGACCACTGGGAGACTTAAGAGAGATAGGAGAATTCACCCTGAGATGATAGCTTCAGGCCTTAGGGAAAAATTTACAGGTTCTCAACCAATGGGTTAGAGAAAGATTGTCACTAAGTTTGACCACAGGGGCACACTCCTTCAAGCCTGGATCAAAGAATGGAATATTCAGATACTTAATTCTGGGTCAAAGAATGGAATTTTCAAATACCTAAACTTCTCTGGAAGGGCGCATTCCCTGTTATTTTTCTGCCCCAACTGCAGTCAAGTTTGCAGAAATAGGTCCCTTGATTGACTACACCAGACTCAAGCCTGTAGTTGCGGATGGGGCATGCACTCCAGATGCTGCCACACCCTTGAAACTGACTGTCTAGAAAAAAAGGAGCACCATAGACACTTGAGGATCAGAAGGAAAGCAGCCCTGCTCCAGTCACTCTGCACGTTGACTGGTGTATGCACAGCTGAAGCTTCTGGAGACTACGGTCCTGCTTCAGCCACACAGGAGGGACTTGCTGATCCATGCACCATGAAAGATAAACTTCCCACCAGGACAAATGAATGCTTTTCAATGCTTTGGCATAACTTGCTTCTAGATATATACATAATTCTCTGGTTTTTGCTAATGGTTTGGTACCAGTAACTCCTACTTACTGGACACTGGGTAAAAAAAAAATTCATTTATACTTTTTTATCTTGCTTATATAAATTTTCTAGGATTTGTTTGGTGTCATTAGTTTTGCTTTCTTAATTTATGCTGTTTAACTTATACTAACCAAAACATTTGTCTATTATTTAGCTTGGTTTCCTTTGATAACCTTAAGAGGTTCTGTTCTACTCCTATTCCAACCATGGAGATCATGTGAACCATATGTCAAGACAATCCACTGCGTCGAAGATGTTGTAAAACATATTTAGGACCTGTTCTGCCAGAAGAATGCAATGAATGGATGACGGTTTGGAAAGACAGAAGAGGTCCATTGGGAGGTAACTTGATTTAGGAGGTCACCAATCTTGCCGTGAAGATAACAGGCCACCCCAGAGCATCATTGCCACTATGGTCCTGCTACCTGGGCACAAAATGGCAGTTGGGCTCCTCTAAGTGCCCCTTGGTTTCTCCTGGTCTTCCTAGAAGCCCTTTATTTCCTTCCCCTTGTGATATTTTCTGGTGCTTGCAGGTCTCCTGTCCTTGGGTCCTTCATCAACATTGATCGGGTGGGTCCCTTCCTTTCATGCCTGGCATGGGTCCTGGCTTTTGCCCCTCCACACACCCACCCCGAGCCCCAAATAGGCCTTCTCATCACCCTTGTTCTGGCCCCCTTCCCTTTCTGGGCCTCTGTACCAGGATCCTGGCCCTGGATTTTCATCTGAGTCCGGGCTCCTTATGGGAATCAATGCCCTGCTTCTCACATGGGCCCCTCCCTCTACCTGGGTGCTTAGTACTGGACCAAAAACCCAGAATTATGGAGGTGGACCTGGGTCTGAAGCCTCACTGCCTCCTGATGGATCCCCTGCCTTTCCTCCAAAATCTTGTCCACTGTGCTGAGACCCCTGCCCAAACCCTGAACCTTGGCTCTCAGTTCCCTGACCTGGCTCCTCACTTTAGCCTATGGTGGCCTTTCTTGCTCACTGCTTTTCTGTGATTTTCTGAGGGCCCATCTCTGGGGCTGCTTCCCTGCTCCCCTTGGCTTTCCTGTACTGCAATAGCCTAGTGCAGCCCCTCTTCCTGTGCCAGCGTTCTCTACTCTCCCCTGCCCTGGGTCCTCCTATAGGTCCCTTCGCTGGGCTCCTTGTGGTGATCCTGGCCCCCACCTCACTCACACCTGACCTGCGCCCCTTCAGATTGAGCCCTCCTTCGGTCCTCCTGTGGTTACTGTCTCTGCCAGGCCTTCTTTCTTGATCCCCTTCCCAGAATGCTCACCTGGGCCAGGCAACTTGACCTTTCCTCTCGGCCCTACACACTCCTTTTGAAAAAATGTAGTCCTGCCCCTTACTGTGCCCATTGGCCTCCCTCAGCCCTGGGCCTGCTTCCAAATCCTGATACACTGCAGTGGACCTGGGCCTTGAGCCCTCGCCCTCCTATGCCACCTGCTCCTCTTTCTCCCCTCTCTCACCTCCCTATCCATGTCACTTTTCATCCATCCAATCCCCGTTGCAAATACTTGGCTATCCGTTACTGGGCCCAGTTCCTTGCTTGAGCCCCTGGCTGCCCTTTTTGAGGACCATTTCCCTTTCTTTGTTTTCAGGCCTCTTTTTATAGGCCCTATCCTTTGCCTGCCCTCTGTTCCACTGATGCTATGTTATCCTGGAACCCTCAGCCTTCACTTTCACTTCTTCTCCCTAGCCTGGGCTCCTGGAATGGGTCTTAGCTGCCAACTGACAACATCCACAAACTCCGTTTGCCAGGTATCCCCTAACAGTGCCATTTTTTGACCCTCCTTTGGTCCAGGTCCCTCTCTGAGGATCTACTCACCTGGGCAGAGGAGCCAAATTGGCTGGCCTCTGTGCCCTTAAGGTTCCATATGGGAAACACAGCGTTGCCTCTTACCTATGTCTCCTATTCTTCCTGAATCTTTAAGCCTGGCAATTAACATGTGACTTGTTCAAACCCAGTCATGAGAGATCCACTCTCTTCCCTCCCCTGCCTTCTCACCTTGCATGCTGCCCCTACCCCAACCCAGCCCTCTCTAACCCTGACACTTTGTGTTTCAGTTCCCAGGCCAGGGTGCTCACATGAGCCGCTGACAGTGTTCCTCATGTCACTTGGCATATCATGGAGTGTCTTTCTGGTGGGTCTGACCTGGGGGCCCCTTTAGTGGGAGTGCCATCTTGGTCACCTATGTGTCCATTGCACTTTTCACTGTCTCCTGGTCCTTGCGAAGCCTCTCCACCCCTTCCCCTCGTGCTTTCCCCAGGTGCTTGCAGGTCTCCTGCTCCTTGGGTTCTTCATCCATGGTAGATTATGTGAGTCCTTTGCCTGGGCACCTGGCTTGGGTTCTGGATCTTGCCCCTGACACATCCACCAAGACCCCCCGCTGCGCACTATCCTCAACCTGATCCTGGTCCCCTTCATTTGCCAGGCCTTTTTTTCCAGGTCACTCTCCCTGTATTCTCATCTGGGCCAGGGCGCCTTATGGGAAACTGAGTACTGTCCCTCGTCTAGTCCCTTTGCTCTCTCTGGGCCTTTGGTCCTGCACCCAGAATGCTGACACTTGGAAGTCACCCTGGACAAGGAGCCTGCCTACCCCCTTCAGGAAAACCTGCAATCCCTCTAAAGACTTGTCCACAGTCCTGAGCCCCCTTCCCTGTGCCCCCTGCCCAATCCTTGGCCCTTGGCTCTCCATTCGCTGGCCTGCTTCCTCACTTGAGCTTCTGGGGGCCCTTCTTCCTCCGTGCTTCCCTGGGCTTGGACTGTGGGCTTTACTGGGGCCAGTACCATGCTCCCCTTGGCTTCCATGTACCACAGAGCCCTAATGTTGCCCATCTTCCCGGCCCTGCCCTTCACTGCCCTTTCCTGGCCTGGGTCCTCCTGTTGGTCCATAGTGTGAGCTCCTTTCAGGACTCTTGGCCCATACCCAATCAACACCCTTCCACTGGCCTTTCACTCTGTTCCCCCCATCATCCTTCCTGTTCTCCTTGTCCCTGTTGGACGCCTTTTTATGATCCCTTTCCCATGATGCTCACAACGTCCAGGGGACTGGAACTAGGTGTTTGGCCTGAGTTCCTTATCTGTTACTCAGGTTGTGCTCCTTTCTCTGGTGTCTCTTCCTGTCATGTCTGACCTGGGCACCCTTTGATTTGGACCCCTAGCTCACTCCCCTCTGTGCCCTTTGCACAGCCCTCTGTCTCATCATCCTAGTGTCAATCCTACCTCTCCTTCCCCTAGCACTTTTTCCTGGAGCAGGGGCCTCCTGATCATTGGGTCCCTAATACCTTGTGGTGGGGTCAGTCCCTTACCTGGGCTTTTTGATTGAGTCCTGATTCTTGCCCATCTCTGCTTCACTGTGACCCCCATTGTGCCCTCACATCACACTCCACCTGGGCCCTGTCCCTTGCCAGGTCCTTTGTCCTGGTTTCTGGCCCTTTATCCTAAACTGGGCCAGGGAACCTTATGGAAAACAGAACCCTGACCCTCAATTTGGCTACTTGCTCTCCCAGGCCCTTGGGACAGCATCAGGAAATCTGACACATGGCAATGGTACCGGGCCTCGAGCCTCCATCCCCCTTGCTGGATCCCCTGTCTTCCCTCACCAGAACTGTCCACTGTACTGAGCCACCTGCCCCAATGTTGGCCCCTGGCTCTCCATTCCCTGTACTGGTTCCTCTCTTGAGCTTCTAGGGGTCCTCCTTTCTCTGTGCGTCCCTGGGCTTGAACAGCACACCTTGCTGTGGCCATGTCCCCACTCCCCTTGGCTTCCCTGCATCTCACAACTCTAGTGCAGCCACTGCCTATTTGGCCCCACTCTTTTCTGCTCTTCCCTAGCCTAGGCCCTCCTCTAGGTCCTAGTCTGAGCTGTTTTCTTCAGTACTGTCCCACACGACACAAACACCTTTCATCTAGCACTTCATGCTGTACCCTCCTTCAGCCCTTCTGTTGTCCTTGTCCCTTCTGAGCCCCTTTTCCAGATCCCTTTCCCAGGATACTCACGAGAGGCATGGGCTGAATCTGGGATGTTTGACCCTGTGGTCTTCCTTTGGAAAAATGTAGCAGTGCCCCTTTCCTGGGGGCTTTGGCCTCCTTCAGCCTGGGGCCTGCTCCTCAATCCTGAAACCCTGCAGTAAATCTAGGCATTGAGCAGTCCTCTCCCTGTGCCACCCATTCATCTTACTCCCCTTTCTCACCATATACTGTGACAGCCAGGAGAGAGGGGACTCGCCCTTCCAAATGAGAGACCACTCCCTTCTGGATGTCGGGGGAGTTCCTAAATCGCAGAAGCGAGGAAAGAGGGAACTCACTCTTCCACTCAGGAGATCTCTCCATCCTAGGTGTCATCGGAAGCTTCTATACCACTGCAGCCAGGGTACAGGGCACTCATTACTATAGGAAAGAGACCCCAAAAACCTGGGTGTTGAGAGGATCTCCAAACATCCACAGCCAGGGCAGAGGTGACTCACACCTCCAGTCCTTTTTACCCGGGCTAACTTGGTATACAAGCTCCCTGCAACACCCAGGTTGGAGGGGTGTCCCACCTGCTGGAGCGTGTCCCCTCTACCCTGGCTGAAGCACTATAGGAGCTTCCTCGACACCCAGGAGGGAGGGCTCTTCTTACTAGAGGGGAGAGTCCCCTCTAACCTGGCTAGGGTAGTATACGAGCCCCCCCTACTGGACACCAATGTGGAAAGGGTCTTCTGACTTGAGGAGCAATTCCCCTCTAACCTGGCTGCTGTAGTATAAGAGCTCCCGCTGACACCCTGGTGAGAGTGGTCTCCTGCCTTGAGGAGCGAGTCTTCTCTACACTGGCTAAGGTGGTATACAAGCTCCCTGTGACACCCAGGTGGGAGGGGTTTCCTGTCTGGAGGGGCGAGTCCAAACTATCCTAGCTGCGGCATAGGAGTACCCCCACAATGACCCCAATTGTGAGGGGTCTCCAGCCTGGAGGGGCAAGTTTTCTCTACCCTGGCTGTGGAGGTATACCAGATTCCTCCAAGACCCAGGTGGGAGGCATCTTCAGCCTGGAGGGCCTGGTATCCCTTGTATCCTGGCTGCAGCTGTAAAAGAGCTCCCTTAACAGTCAGGTGGGATGGATCTCCCAACTGGAGTGGCATATACCCTATACCCTGGCTTCAATGGTATAGGAGCTATCCCCAGACACACAGGTGTGAGGGATCTCTCGCTTGAAGTGGCAAGTAATTTCTACGATGGCTAAGGTTATATACAAGCTCCAGCGCAATGCCCAGGTGAGAGGGATTTCCTGTCTTGAGGGGCGAGTCCCCAATACCCTGGCTATAGTGGTATAAGAACTCCCCCCCCACACACACAGGTGGGAGGGGTCTCTTGCCTGGAATGGCGAGTCCCCTGGACCCTGCCTCTTCTGGTATATAAGATCCCCTGACAACCAGTGTTTAGGGGTCTTCCACCTAGTGGGGTGAGTCCCCTCTCCCTTGTCTGCTGCAGCATACAAGTCCCCCCCCATAGCAAGATAGAAGGGATCTCCTGCCTGGAGGAAAGAGTATCCTCGACCCTGGCTAATGCAGTATAGAAGCGCTCAGACACCCAGAAGGGAGTTGACTCCTGCCTGTAGGCTTGAGTTGACTCTACAATGGCTATGGTAGTAAAGGAGTTCCCCTGACACCCAGGTGGGAGTTCTTTGGCCTGGAGGGGGGAGTCTCCTCTACTTTAGCTGCAGCAGTATAGGAGCTCCCTCATTCACCCAGGTGGGATGGTCTCTGGCCTAGTAGTGTGAGTTCCCTCTACCTTGGCTGAGGAATTATATGAACTCCCTCGACCATCAGGTGGGACAGGACTCTTGCCTGGATGGGCGAGTCCCCTCTACCATGGCTGCTACAGTAGAGGCTCTCCCCTGGACACCCAGGTGAAAATGGTGTTCTGCCTGGGGTTTTGAGTCCCTGCTACCCTACCTGTAGCTGTATTGAGCGCCCCCCCCCCCAGTACACCCAGGTGGGAGTGGTCTCCCAACTTTAGGGATGAGTCACCTCTATCTTTGTCTGGGACAGTATGTAAGTTTCCCCTGACACCCAGGTGAGAGGGTTCTCCTGCCTGAAGGGGCGAGTCCCCTCTACCATGACTATAGTGGTATAGGAGCTCCCCCTGACACCCAGGTGGGAGGAGTCTTCCACCTGGAGGGGCAAATCCACTTTATTTGGGGTGCTGTTATATGAGCTCCACCACCATACCCAGATGAGAGGGGTCTCCTGCCTGGAGGGAGGAGTCCACACTACACTGGCTGCAGTGGTATATGACCTTCCCACCCACCACACCCAGGTGGTTGGGTGTCAAAACTGAAGGGGCGAGTCCCCTGTACCCTGGATGCACTAGTTTATTATCTTTGCTTGACACCCAGGTTTGATGGGTCTCTCACCTGAAGGGGCGAGTTCCTCAACCTTGGCTGCAGTGGCAAAGGATCTTCCCCTGACACCCAGGTGAGAGGGTCTATGGCCTGGAGAGGCAAATTTCCTTGACCCTGGCTGTTGTGGTATAGGGACTCACCCCTACACCCTGGTGGGTTGGGTATCCGACCTCTAGTGTTGTGTACCCTCTACCCTGCCTGTGGCAGTATATGAACTCCCCTTACAACAAGATGGAGGGGATCATCCACCTGAAGGGTCAAGTCCCCTTTCCCCTGGCTCTGACAGTATAGGAACTCCCCCCGACACCCAGGTTATGGGGTCTCTGGAGGGGCAAGTCCCCTCTACACTAGCTACAGAAGTGTATGTGGTCCCCTGGAAACCCAAGTGGCAGTGATCTCCTGCCAGGAACAATGAGTCCCCTCTACCCTGGCTGTGGCAGTATACAAGCTCTCCCAGACACCAAGGTGGGAAGTTTATCCTTTTTCACAGGATGAAGCAGTATACAAGCACCCCCCTACCCACAGGTGGGAGTGGTCTTCTGCATGAACAGGTGAGTCCCCTCTACCTTGGCTTTGGCAGTATACAAGCTCCCCCAGCACCAGGTGGGAGGGTTATCACACCTGGAATGGTGAGTCCCCTCTATTTTAGCTATTGACATATAAGAGTTTCCAGTACACCAAGATGGAAGTGGTCTTCCACCTGAAGGGGAGTTTTCCCTCTACCCAACTGTAGCAGTATAGTAGCTCCCCCACCACACACCCAGTTTGGAGGGGTATCATGCCTGTAGAGGCATTCCCCCAACAGCCTAGCTGTTCCAGTAACCAAGCTGCCTAGGTCACCCATGAGGGAGGGGTCTCACACATGGAGGGGTGAGTCCCCTATATCCTGTTTGTGGCAATATATGCGCTCCCAAATGTTAGGTGCAGGATAGGCTGAATTAATTTGTCTTCAGGACATCTGAACAAACATTAGCTGCAGGATAACCCACACAATCAAACCCCCCTCTGTCTGGTCCTTTATCACTGGTTTGCATAAAGTCTGAACACTCAACCCCACTCAAGATGATCTCTTGACCCCCACATGTCTGGTGCAACAGAAATCCACATTGGACCCCTACCCCATCTGCCTGAAGGCAGAAGATGACACATTAGCAACTACTGTGTGATCCAATCATTGTCTACCAACAAGGCAGCTTGCAGACCAAAGGACCCATTAGAATTTGGCTATAAAACTCTCTCCTTTTGGGCCCCCCTCTCTTGCTCTCACTGTCTCCCTCTCTTGATTTCACTCTCCCTTGCTCTCTCTTTCTTTTCTCGCTCTCTCTCTTACTCTCTCTTTCTCCTCTTTTGCACTGCTGCAGTAAAGCAGAGGTTGCTCTGAACTGTTGTGGTCACTTTCCTTTCATTGTTTCCAAAATCCAGGAAGAGGGTTAAAACCCACTTTTGTGTCCCTCTTCCTTCATAAGTACCACTCACCAGACGACTTGAACCACCAGAACTACATGCACCCCTAGCCTTTGATTTGTGAGTTTCCCTTCCTGGAGTCCTAAATGCAATGTTGATGTCAGGAGGATTTGACCTTTGATCTTCCAGCAAACCTCTTTGCCCACCTGTGGGGAGGAAAGCACCCATTTCAGTCTTTAAGGCCACAGTGGCCCTCAGGGACACTTTCCTTTGGCAGACTTGCTGCAGTCTCGCTGGGCACAAATCATGAGCCACTGAAGAAGGAACAAAATTTATTTCTGAACTCCACCAGCACACTTCACATACGCTCCCCAGGAATGCTCCCCAGGAATTCTCCCGAATGCCACGCGGCTCATCCAGCAACCAGCAGCCAGAAATATCCCTCCTCCAGCATTTCCCCAACCAATGGGAACTCTCCGGGAATCCCCGCGAGAGCTCAACTGGAACTCAACAGGAACTCCGCGAGAACTCGCTGGCATCACCTATCAACCACTACTTCTGGCAAAAATGCCATGCGTCATCCCAACTCGGCTGTGGCGCTCAACATCTCCCCCCCTTCTGTTTAATTAAACAACAAGCAATGTGGCTTAGGGACCGTGCCTGTTAGTCTGTCCAATACTACACATGGTCCTTACCCGTCATCAAATGAGCTGACCTCTAGGCGTCAGCCTCCTGTCTTAGGTTGGTACCACTGCAATTGGATCATACCCGTCACTGACTACTGGTCCAGCATACAGCCATACTTGTGGATAGGCCTTTGCACCAGTGGGGGGGGGGGTGAGGTTCTTTGCCTCACATCTGTTGGACCCCAAATTTGGCCTTGGTGCCAGTGGGGGGTTGAGGATCTTTGCCTCACATCTTTTGGCCCCCAAATTTTAGACCATCACTAGCAGAAGGGAGGAGGATACAGAAATGCCACCGCACCAAGGCAATTGATGGCTCCTTTGGAAAAATTGTATCACCAGTGACACTATCAGCAAAGATACGCCAGCATTACCACAATTCGCTGCACCAACAGAGAGTTAACAATGCATACAAGTGATACATAGTCCAGGCAAGTTCTGCAAGCAGTTCAAAGCAGAGGAATCCATCAATACGTCCATTTCCTCCCAAAGTAAATCGACTCCTTGGTTGAGCATTATTTGTTGAGTTATTATTCATTGATGCATCAGTTTATAGAGTTTGTTGTGATAACTATTGAAGAAGCTGTATGTTGGTTTTATCTTTGTCTTCACTGGCACTGGGATGAAGATAGGAATTCTGGCAATGATGCTAAAAAAATTATGTAACATTCTAACAGGTATTAAGAAAACAATTTTCTGAACAATTTACATTATCCTGAACAGAATTATTAAATATAATGTAAAGGAAAGGTGAAAGTAAACAAACAGATCTGTTAACCTCCTTATTTGTTCACATATTAAAACAATCCTCAACAACTGTTTACCCAATTTAAATTAAACCATTAAAATCACGTGAATAAAAAAAATTTGGATCCATTTTTCCATGAGCGCTCCTCATATATGATATATAGACATACACACACACATATAACACAAAACAGAAGGTGCATACAAACATTCAACACATAAGAAAATAGTAAAGACCTTGTAGCTTAACACAGGTGAAATCTCCATTTCAATGGTTAAAAACTCCAGTCAAAAAATAAAACTAATCAGAAAAACATTAACCTAGGTCTGTATGAGGTCAAAAAATAAAATAGAACATTATGATGTGGGAAAAGGCAATAATAAAATAGATATTGAAAAAAGCATCCTGGTTAATTACTGTCAAAGATGTAAGAATAGCCATGCTGGAGCTCTGGATATCAGCTGTTATGGATTTAAATCAAATCATCTGCTTTTTGGTCTGTAGAAATCGCTTTGGTTAGTCTGTCTGGAATCCAAATCGGCTGTTGTTCTCCCTGTGGAAAAACACAAACAGAACCCGACTCCAGACAATCACTGGGTCAGGACCTTTCCATTGTCTTGTTAGAATATCCTTCCAAAGTACCTTAGGCTTATGTACATTTTTTGGACACATATGCATTTCCACATCACTAAGCCCTGATGAATTCAAATTTAAAAAGTTTATAGTAAAAAGCATTATTTTAAGTTTATTTTGGGGGGATATATACCCCTTTCCAATTTTCTTTTTTTTTTTTTTTGCTTTAATAAGTACATTTTAATAGTTTGATGAGCTCTTTCAACTATGCCTTTTCCCTGTGGATTGTATGGGATTCCAGTTATGTGAGTAATGCCAAATGATGAGCAATATTTTTTAAATGAGATGGAGGTATAGCTAGGAACATTATCTGTTTTTAACTGTTTTGGAACGCCAACAATGGCAAAATTTTGTAAGCAATGAGCTATATTATCTTTAGATTTTTCTCTGGCGTGAAGGGAGCCCATCAAGAATCGTGAAAAAGTATCAACTGTAACATGCAAATATTTTAATTTTCCAAATTCTGGCAAGTGTGTGACGTCCATATGCCAAATATGGTTAGGTATCAATCCTCTAGGATTGACTCCAAGATTAACTTGTGGTAAAAAGGTCACACAATTTTGACATTGTTTTATTATTTGTCTAGCTTGTTCATTAGTTATTTTAAAACGCTTTTGTAAAGTATTAACATTGACAGAAAACCTTTTATTAAAATTTTTAGCTTCTTCTAGTGTAGAGAAAATATATATGTCATGTGTAGTTTTATCTGCTATATCATTGCCCAAACTAAGGGCTCCAGGCAATCCTGTATGTGCCCTGATATGTCCTATAAAGAATGGATCTTTTCAGTCCCAGATTTTACTTTGTATAGTGGAAAACAAAGAGAAAACAGTAGAGGAAGGAGAAATCCTTCCAGCATCTTCAAGGGATATTACAGCATTAACTATATGCTGACTATCAGAAAATAAATTAAATACAGAATCTTTAAACATCACAAAAGCTTGTAATACTGCATTAAGCTCTACCTTTTGAGCTGATTTTATGGGTACTAAAATTGTAAAAGTTTGATTGGGGTAACTACTGCTGCTTTACCATTATTTGATCCATCAGTGAATACATTTGGAGCATTCATGATAGGTGTATTTCTCTTCATTTTTGGAAAAACTACAGGATGCAAAGACCAAAAAGACAATAAAGGATTAGATGGCAAGTGATTATCAAATGAAACATTAGATTTACACATGATTATTTCCCAAGTATTTAACTCATTAGCTAACTCATCAATTTGATCAATAGTTTATGAAGTAATAATTTTATTAAGAGAAATTCCAAACACTCCCTTTGCTGCTTTTATTCCTTTGAGTATTAATTGTCCTACAGCCTCAGGATACCTAGTACAAATAGTGTTAGGACAATAAGATAAATGTATACACAATAATGGACTTTTTTGTCAAAATACTGCTGTAGGAATATTTTTGTTGGCATTACAATAAATAATAAAGGCAAACTTATATCAATTCTATCCAAATGCATATTTTCCATATATGTTTCAATTATTTTTAATGCCTTCCTTGCTTCATGAGTTAGCATTCAGGGTGAATTTGGATCTGATGGACCTTTTAGGATATCAAATAAAGGTCCCAACTCATGTGTTGGTATGCCTAGATAAGGCCTTATCCAATTTATGTCTCCTAATAACTTTTGAAAGTCGTTAAGTGATTTGAGTTGATCTACTCGTATTTGAATTTTTGGTGGATGGACCAAGGTTGAGGATAACACAACTCCTAAATAATCAATTGGAAAATCTAATTGTACTTTATCTATTGCTATCTCTAGATTATAAATTTTTAATATATTTGTAAGTGTGGCATAACATTCTAGCAATGCATTTTTATCTTTGTGTGCTTACAATACATCATCCATATAGTGAAATATTTGTAGTTCAGGATTGTGATTTCTAAGTGGCTGGATTGCTTTGTTAATATAAATTTGACACATAGTTGGGCTGTTAGCCATCACTTGAGGGAGTACTTTCCATTCATATCTATGATCAGGACCTTCATGATTCAGTGTATGGATAGTAAATGCAAAATTGGACTATCCTCAGGATGAATTGGAATTAAAAAAAAAAAAAAACAATCTTTAATATCTATAGCTAAAACGTACCAGGTTTTTGGCAAAGCAGACAATTGAGGAATCCCTGATTAAGCAGTTCCCATAATAAACATCTCATTATTAATGGCTCTTAAATCTTGCAATAATCTCCATTTACCAGATTTCTTTTTAATGACAAAAATGGGAGTATTACAGGGAGATACGGAAGGTTGTATATGTCCCTCTGCTAATTGTTGTTTGACCAGGTCATGGGCTGCTTGTATCTTTTCTTTAGTCAGAGGCCACTGAGGAAACCATACTGGTCTTTCTGATTTCCAAGTAATTTTTATTGCCTCAGTGACCCATTCTGAAAACCCAATAAATGTTTATTTATTCCTTGATCTATTTGAATTGGTGCTGCTATACATTGTTCTTGTTCTCCTAATCTTTTTTCTTTCTTAAAACCTTGTCTAGCCCTAATAGTGGGTGCATTTGGATTGATGTTATTTGTTAATGTCAAACCTAATTGATCTAGGACATCTCGTCCCCATAGGTTTATAGGAAGATGATCCAATACATATGGCTGTATAGTTCCTTCACATCCTTCAGGATCCTTCCAATCTAATACCATTGCACGTCTATGGGGATTAGTTGCCACTCCTTGCCCTCGAAGTGTTTGAGTGGCTTATTGTAACGGCCAATGTTTTGGCCATTCTTGATGAGATATGATGCTAACATCTGCACCTATATCAAGTAGCCCATTAAATTCATGTCCTTGAATATTTAGTTTTAGCATTGGGCAAGAATCTAAATTTAAAGACAGCATAGCCCAACGTACACCTGTGGAGCCTAATCCCCTGGAACCTCTTTCTATACAACTACTGGAAAATTTATCATGTAGGCTGTGTATTATTTATAACTGTGCAATTCTATCTCCTGGTGAAATTACTGATAAACCCTTTGGAGAACTAGCTATAATTTTTATTTCACCTACATAATTGGGATCAATTACCCCAGGACTTATCATAAGTCCTTTTAGAATAGAAGAACTACGTCCCAACAATAAGCCTACTGTTCCTTGGGGAAGAGGTCCTATTACTCTTGTGGGAATGATTTTAACTCCCATCTCTGGAGTTAGTACTGCTCTGGCGGAGGCACAGATGTCCAACCCTGCACTCCCTCTGGCTCATCTGATGTGAGATCTGATGGATAATGTGTCCTGGGCACTAACCTGATGGTGTTGCTGGGTTCCTCCATGGTGTTTCTGGGTTCCTCTATTGTCCTGTATATTTGTGGTTGTGGGCCCCAGAGCATTGGGCCCCCCTGTCCATTTTTTGGCAATGGAGCCTAATGCCTTTCTCCATGATATCATGGGTAAACACCTTGTCCTTGTCTGTTTTTTGATAACAGAGTACCTTTTATGGTGGTTTGAGAATGGCATTCTTTAGCCCAATGTTTCCCTCTATGGCATTGAAGACAAATACCCGTTATTCTACTCCTTTGATACCTAGCTTTGATAAACCCTCCTCCTATGGGGCAATTCCTTTTAAAATGTCCTGTTTGGTCACAATTGTAGCATGTTTTCAGCCTGGCATCTAAAGCCTGTGGTACTGCAGCTGCCAAGACTTGCCCTTGTTCATTAATGTCTCTACATAATTTAATATATGTGTTTAAATCTCCATGTTTCCATAGTCTAATGACCTCTCTGCCCCAATGATTTGCTTGGTCATAAGCCAGTTGTTTAATTAATGGCATTGCTTGTTCTCTAACCCCCAAAATTCTGGTAGCTGTTTGAATAAGCCTATCTACATATTCAGTGTAAGGTTCATTAGTTCCCTGTATTACCTTAGATAATTGGCCTTGTAAATCTCCATGTCCTTCTAAAGTCTTCCATGCCCTAATGCAACTGCAGCAATTTGTGCATATATAGCAGGATCCTATTCAATTTGTTGCCATGAACCTCATAAGGTGCTTTTCCTAACAACATATCTAGATTTCTTTGAGGGTAACTGGCTGCTGCATTTCGCCTAGTCGTGTCCATGAGAAATTCCTCATTGGCAATCTTCCATAACACATATTGTCCTCCATTTAGCACAGATTTACACATGCTAGCCCAATCTGCTGGCATCATGTCAAAGTTGGTAATGGATTCGACCATGCTTACAGTGAAGGGTGCTTGAGGACCATAGGTTGTTACAGCCTCCTTTAACTGCTTCACTGTTTTGAAGTCTAAAGCATGGTTAATTTGCTGCCCTCCTGCCTGTTGAAGTAAAGGGCATGCTAATCTTTGAGGTCCTGTCTCAGGATCCCATCTATCAACAACGTGGGTTGAGGGCCACTGAGCTGTCTCTATAGGTGGAGCCGTTGGTTGAATTACGCCCTCTGGTGATAGAAAAGTTTTAGTAGCAGCTTCCTGTTGTAGCTTTTTCCATAATAGCTGTTTCTCCTATAACCTTTCTTACTTTAAATTTTCTTCCTCTATCTGACTAGCTCGAGATACCTTCTCTTTTGCTTGATTTAACATGTTTTCTACCATAATATGTACCTCTAACAATTTACTTAACACTCTTTCTGTTTGTTTTTTACTAATTTCTCTGCCTGTTAACTCTCTATTACAATGATTCTTGGATAATTTCAATCCCCTTTCCTTGATACCAGACATCAAACCCCCAAAATTGATCAATTATAGAACACAGGATTGGCCCACTTATCCCCTAGACAACCAAAAAATGACCCCTTTTGTGTCTCTGGATCCCTCCATTTTAAGGGATGTTTACATTAATGTGAGCATTCGAAAAAAATGGGTAAAGAGCCCCTATGTCCAAGGTTTCTTCTTGCTGTGATCCATTTCTGCTCTCTGCACCTCTTGCAAATCTCTACAATTTTTTCTAGCTTGCAAACCAACCCCCACAATGACGGATATCCAATCTTCTCCTCCTCCAGACTCATCCACTAATTTTGACCCTGCTGATGAACCTCCATCCTATCACCTGGCTTGAATAGGTCCTCACACTCAACCTTCTGCCCCAGCCCATCCACCATCTTCCCAACCTCAATAATCTTCTTTCTCCCATCCAATTACTAAATCAAAAACCCACATCACCACCCTTCCTCAAACCATTGCCCCCTTGCTGGGGTAGCAGGTACTGACGTTATCCCTCCACACACTCACTCCTCTATTCCCCTGTCAGTGACCACACCTTGTCCCAACATGTCCTCCTACCAATTAACCCCAAACTCAAACTAGCTGAGGAGAGTCTTTGGACCCCTATCTGAGATCTGGTGAAAATGGTCTTTAAATTTGCCTTGTAACCACTGAAAACAGGTTACTAAAAATTTAACATCCCGTACAGGCTTTTTGGGATATTCAGTCCCATCCTCCCCTCGTCTCTACCTGTTCTACTGCTCACATTTTCACTGCTAGGGAAAATCCCCAACCCCTTTTATATTATTGTTTTACATCCCCTTCCTCATTCTCAGATCCACCCTAGCTGCTCTCAGCCCCACCTTCCCTTCTTCCCCCTCCCTACCCAGGCCCACAGAAAAGTCTTAATTGACCTTCTCCAGAAATCTCCATGGATGATTTTAGAACTGTCAGCAAAGAACATCTACAGAAAAGTTTAATGTAGATAAACTTCCACTTTTCATGTTAAACAACAATTCTTATTTTACAATATTGTAATATGTTATTTCTTTAAGAGGTAAACTTGATTAATGTAAAAACATCAATAGTAATTGTGATAGTATTACTCTTCTTTGTATATAAAATGTGTTCTTATTTTTCAGGTATATAACTCTTTAAGATAGAAGCTTTAAAAAAAAATTCAAGCTGGCGTTATCCAAAATGTTGCATGGTAATTTTCAGCTTATGAAAAAACATATTGGAGATTTATTTACAACATTTAATTTTCTATAACTGGACCTGTTATCAATAAGATTAATATAAAGTTCTATACACTGGGTTACAATTAAAATGTAATATCATACTGTGTTAACTAATAGTCATTGCTGAGCTCAAACAACAATATATGTAAACTTTTTAAAATGATATTTAAAAGCAAAAATCAGCTTCAATACTAGAACACTTTACCTAAGATTTATAAAGGACCTCACCTTATCTGGGATAAGGATCCGTCTTCCATCTTACTACATGACAGAATGATTCCTAAGTAGGTCAGACTTCAGCTAAAGCCCAGTACTCTTAATTTAAGACTGATACAACAGACTTTGCTGAATGTTCAAGATCAAGACTTAAATTAAAATGGACAAGAAAATCAATATTTGGCTCTTACTCTCAGAGTCAGTCTGAATCGAGGGAAAAGAGAACTTTTCTAAAGATTTTTGCAACTTTGGGGCACAGAACCCCCTGATCAGGGAGATTAATGAGACTACTGAAGAATGAAAAGCCAATCAGTGCACTTGCTGTGAATTGGAGAGTCACTGGAGAGGGGAGACATCCCTGATGCTTCCAAGGGAAGCCACATGGTCAAGCAAGACCTGGACCCATCCTAGCAAAAGTAGCACCAGCAGAACTACGAAGCTTCTCTCAAGTTCCCCCATGAGCAACCCCTGTGAGAACTTGGCTGACTCTTAACAATAGATAGAAACACAGTCAATTTTGACCAGCTTGATCTTAAACACCTACAAAAAATAGTTGAGCCAAAACACAGTCATTTCTGGGAGTATTGAAGGAGAGAAAAGCTAAAAAAGAGGAGACAGCAACAAGGCCAACAGACTCCATTGGGAATGCTCAGTCAATCATGGCCTTGGCTCCTGCCCCTTGGAGGACCACTATTAGTCAAATTTATGTTTCTCCTAATAGGACCATGACCACTAAATTGCCTACAAAATTTCCTGCAAGATCAGATACACGAATTCACCAACCATCTGGTCAATCAACTACTTTGTTAAGACTACCAGCCCTGATGCCCAAGACGGAGACCTACAACTCCTGAAAATCTCCTGTAGCTCCAGAGAATCTGCCTCTATATAAAACCCTCTCTAACCACACTTCCAGATTTTACAGCCCCTCTTTCACTGCCTAGGAAAGAGAGCTACTCTCCAGCAGGTCCACTCTGCTTGTTCTGTCTGCTCTACAATATCCCCAAAGTCTCCACACATCAGATGAGGAGCAACCAGCCAGATGAAGACTGGTAGATCAATTTCACTCACATGCCTAGGCACAAAAATCTTCACTACCTACTTACTTTGGTTGATATTTTTCAGGTTGCATGGAAGCCTTCCCTACATCCATGGAAATTGCTGATATAATTGCCTCAGTCCTCACTGAGGAGGTCATTCCCAGGTTTGGACTTCCTGCCACCATCAAGTCAGACAACAATCCAGCCTTCACTTCTCAGGTTTTTCATCTAGTATTCATTGGACTCAACATTACTTAGAGGCTCCACATCCCCCACCAACCCTAATCCTAATTTTCTAACCCAACCACAGGTGGTGCTTTAACATCCAAGCACATTGGCACCAAGATGTCACAACCCACTCTCAAATTATGGATCAAGGCAATTGCTCTTCCATTGGCTGTAATTGGGCAATCACCCTTAACATTACTGAATTCAACCAAGCCACCTCTGATACTTCCTAGAGTCCCTATGACAAGACCAATGACTGACACCAAGGATCTCCTCCACTCAGAAATGGTTTGATGCCATTAACAACCTATGGCTTCAAGGAAACTTTATGGACTTTGCCCTTCTGAGATAAAGGTATATAAGCCACTGGATGTTATCTCTAGCCATCCTGGTCTTCCCAAGCCTCTCCCTAAAAATTCCCCCACTCTCCTAGGTAGGCCTCATTTCATCCCCTCTCAGCAAGAAGTAGGCAAATGATTTTGTGCTGCCCCCAACCCCCCTTAACTTAGAAAAACAAAAGGGAGGAATGTTAGGGGCAGGACAGGCTGAACTAAGTTGTCTGAAAGATAACCCATGCACTCAAATACCCCTCTCTCTGGTTCTTTATCACCTGTTTGCATAAAGTCTGAATACTCAACCCCACTGAAATCTGAATACATGACCCCCACCTGTCTGGTGCCACAGAAACCCACATCTGACCCCTGCCTCATCTGCCTGAAGGCAGAAGATGACACCCTTAGCAAATATTGTATGGTCCAATCATTGCCCACCAACAAGGCAGCTTGCAGACCCAGATACCCCATTAGAATTTGGCTATAAAAACTTCCTCCTTCTGGGCCCCCCTTGTAAGATCAGGTGAGGCAGGCAGCGACCAAAGGAGGCATATTTAAAAGGGCTGCTGGACAGGCTTTATTGAGATATCACTCTAGGGTGGAACTCTATCAGACCCAGAGAGGACAGGGGAAGGGTCTGAGGAGAAACCATGTGGAAGCTCGACTGGACTGGAATTTTATGGGGCTTACAGGAGGAAGAGAAGGGCTTTGGACAGGAAAAGGTGTTTCTAGGGTCCCTTGCCCCCTTGGAGTTGTTCAGGGGAGTTGGCTGAACTCCAGGATTGGCCAGGGGGTCCTTCTGATTGACAGGCTTTAGTCAGGAGATCTGGCTGATTGACAGGAATTTCCACCAGCATCTGATTGATGTTCTTTTCCAGCGTGGGCTGCTTTGTTCTAAGTCGCCACTACGTCGCCACCACATTGCCAGTACCGACCTACAGCCCTCTCTTGCTCTCTCTGTCTCCCTCTCTTGCTTCACTCTCCCTTGCTATCTATTTCTTCTCTTCCTTTCTCTCTTTCTCTCTCTCTTTTTCTCCTCTTTGGCACTGCTGCAAAAAAGCAGTGGTAACTGCAAGTGTTGTGGTCACTTTCCTTTCACCTCTGACACCCTGGTGGGAGGGGTCTCCCTCCAGGAGGGGGAAGAACTTTCTACCCTGACTGTGATAGTATGTGAGCTCCCCCTGACAGCAAAGGTAGAGGGGTCTGCAGACTGGATGAGCAAGTCTCCTCTACCCTGGATAAGGTGGTATACAAGTTTCCCTGGACAACAAGGTGGAAAATGTACCCTGCCAGGAGGGGCCAGGCCCCACTATCCTGGCTGCAGCAGTATATGAGCTAATGCCCCAAACCCAGGTGGGAGGGTGTCCTGCCTGAAGGGTTGAGTTACCACAACACTTGCTGCGTGGCAATAAGGGATCCCTCCTATTGCCAGGAGTGAGGCGTCTCCCACCTGTAGGAGCTAGTCACTGCTACCCCAGGTGCAGCTGCATAAAAACCACCCCTCACCAGACACCCAGGTGGGAAGGGTCTCCCACCTGGAATGGAGAGTCCCCTCTACCCAGTCTAAGGCAGTATAGGAGTTACTTCCATTCTCAGGTGGGAGGTGTTTCTCACCTGGAGGTTCCAGTTGCCTCTACCCTGGCTGCTGGGGTATATGAGCTCCACCTGGATACAAGTTGGGAGGAGTTCTTGCTTGGAGGGGCAAGTCCCCTCTATTCTGTTAGCTTCTGAATTCAAATTCCCCCCTTACCCAGATGACAGGAGTTTCCCACCTGAATGGGCGAGTCTCTGTACCCTGGCTGCAGTGGTATGCTAGATTTCCCTGACACACAGGTTGGATGGGCAAGTCCCCTCTACCATTGCTGCAGCAGTAAAGGATCTCCCCCTGACACCAAGGTGGGAGGATCTCCCTCCTTGAGTGGCGAGTCCCCTCTAACCTACCTGTGGCAGTATATGAACTCCCCTGACAAGCAGGTGGAAGGGATCTTTGGCCTGCAGGGGAAAGTCCCCTCTACCCTGGCTAAAGTGGAATACAATTTTCCACCAAAACCCAGGTGTGAGGAGTCTTCCTCCTGGAGAGGGGTGTCCCTTCTACCCTGGCTACAGTGGTATAGGAGCTCCCCCCTACACCTAGGTGGGAGGGGTTTCCCGCCTCAAGTGACTTGTCCCCTCTACTCTGCCTGTGGCAGTATATGAACTCCCCTGGCAACCAGGTTGAAGGGATCTTCTGCCCGGAGGGTAGAGTCCCCTCTCCCGTGTCTCTGGAGGTACAGGAGCTCCCCCCAACATCCAGGTTGTGGGGTCTCCCGACTGGATAGGCGAGTTCCTTCTACACTGGCTGTGGTGCTATTCGAGCTACCATGACACCCGAGTGGGAGGAGTCTCCCTCCTGGAGCAATGAGTCCCCTCTACCCTGGCTGTGGTGGTATAGAAGCTCTCCCAGACACCCAGGTGGGAGGGTTCTCCCGCCTGGAGTGCCAAGTCTTCTCTACACTGACTTAGGCTGTATACAAGCACTTGGCCCCTACATACAGGTGGGAATGGTTTTCCACATGGACAGGCAAGTTCCCTCTACCCTGGCTTTGGTGGTATACAAGCTCCCCTGACAACCAGGTGGGAGGGGTATCCTTCCTGGATGGGCAAGTCCCCTCTACTTTAACTCTTGCCATATAAGTGCTCCCAATACACCCAGGTGAAAGGGTTCTTCTACCTGCAGGGTCATGTTCCCTCTACTCTGGCTGTGGCAGTATAGGAGCTTGCCCCTCCCAGGTGAGAGGGGTAACCCGCCCATAGGGGTGAGTCCCCTCTACCCTGGCAGCTGCAGTAATCAAACTCCCCCAGACACCCAGTTGTGATTGGTCTCTTATTTGAGGAGCGAGCCCCCTCTACCCTGGCTGTGGAGGTATTGGAGATCACCTAGACACCAAGGTGGGAGGGTCCCCTGACTGGAAGGGGAAGTGCACTCTACCCTGGCTGAAGACGTATAGGAACTCCCCTGACATCCAGGTGGGTTGGGTCTCACGCCTAGAGGTACAAATCCCTTCTACCCTGGCTTCAGTGATAAAGAAGCTCCCAAGGACACCCAGGTGGATGGGGTCTGTTGCCTGGAGGGGCGAGTCCCCTCTACCCTGGCTGTGGCCATATAGGATCTCCCACCCATACACTCAGGTGGGAGTGGTCTCCCAAGTGGAAGGGCCAGTCCCCTCTACCTGGCTGTGGCAGTATGCGATATCCCCATGACACACAGGTGGGAAGGGTCTCCTGACTGGAGCAGCGAGTCCCCGATACACTGGCACCAGAGGTATAAAAGCTACCCTAGACACCCAGGTGGGAGGGCTCTCCCAAATGCAGGGGCAAGTCTCCTCTATCCTGGCTGTGGCAGTATATGAACTCCCACTGACACCCTGGTGGGAGGGGTCTCCAGCCAAGAGGAGCAAGTACTTTATAACTTTGGATGTGGTGGTATATGAGCTACTGCTGACAGTCAGGTTGAAGGGTTCTCCCACCTGGATGGGCGAGTCTCCTCTACCCTGGCTAAGGTGGGGTACCTGTTCCCCAGAACACCCAGGTGGGAGGGATCTTCTGCCTGGAGATGTGAGGCCCAATAGCCTGGATGCAGCGGAATATGAACTCCTCCCCAACACCAAGGTGGCAGGGTCCCCTGCCTGAAGAGGCGAGTGGTTGCTACCCCAGCTGCAGCTGTATACCAGCCCCCCTCACCAGACACACATGTGGGAGGGGTCTTCTGCCTGAAGCCGTGAGTTTCCTCTACCCTGGCTACGGGGGTATAGGAGTTACCCCCTAGGTCCGAGGTGTCTCTCACCAGGAGGTATGAATAGCCTCTAACCTGGCTGCTGGGATATATGAGCTCCACCTGACAACAAGGTGGGAGGAGCCTTTAACCTGGAGGGGCGAGTCCCCTCTACCCTGGCTAAGGTAATATAGGAGTTACTCCCATTCCCAGGTGGGAGGTGTTTCTTGCGTGGAAGAGCTAGTTGCCTCTACCATGGCTGCTGGGATTTTTGAGCTCCACTGACACCCAGGTGGGAAGGGTCTCCAGACAGGAGGAGCAACTCCCCCGTATCCTGGCTGTGGGGATATCTGAGGTCGCCCTGATACCCTGGTTGAACGAGTCTCCAACCATGAGACCAAGTACAGGAGGGGCAAGTACTTTCTACCCTGGCTCCAGCGGTATAGGAGCTCTCCTGACACCCAGGTTATGGGGTCACAAGATTGGAGGGGCGAGTACCTTCTCCCCTGGCTAAGACAGTATATGAGTTACCCTCATACCCAAGTGGTAGGTGTCTCTCTCCTGGAGTGAGTTGCCTCTACCCTGGCTGCTAGGGAATATGAGCTCACAAGACACCCAGGTGGGAGGGGTCTTCTGCCTGGAGGAGCGAGTGCCCTCTACCCCGGCTGAGGTGGTATAGGAGTTACTCCCATTCCAAGTTGGGAGGTGTTTCTTGACTCAGGTGCGAGTTCACCCTACACTGGATGCTGGGGTATATAAACTCCATCTGACACCCAGGTGGGAGGGGTACTCCGCCTGGAGGGTCAAGTCCACTCTACTCTGACTGAAGCTGTTAAGGAGCTTCCCCTGACACCAAGGTGAGAGGGGTCACCCACCTACAGGGGTGACTTCCCTCTACCCTGGCTGAGTGGGTGTACCAGCTTTACCAGACACCCACGTGGGAGAGGTCTCCCTACTGAAGGTGCAAGTTGCCTGTATTCTGACTGCTAGGGTATTTGAACTCCAATTGAAACCCAGGTGGGATGGGTCTTCTGCCTGGAGGGGCATGTCCCCTCTACCCTGGCTAAGAGGGTATAGGAATTACTCTGATTCCCAGGTGGTAGGTGTTTCTCTCCTGGAGGTGCAAGTTGCCTCTATGCTAGCTGCTGGGATATATGAGCTCCACCTGACACCCAGGTTGGAGTGGTCTTCCACCTGGAGGTGCGAATTCACTCTACCTTGGCTGTAGTGGTTAAGGAGAATGCCCTGACACCCAAGTGAGAGCAATCTCCTGCCTAGAGGGGTGACTTCCTTCTACCGTGGCTGATGGGGTGTACCAGCTCTCCCAGACACCCAGGTGGTAGGGGTCTCCTGCTTTGAGGGGCAAGAACCCTCTATTCTGGCTGCTGTTGTAAACAAGCTTCCCGCCATACCCACATGGTAGATGTCTCCCGCCTGAAGGGACAAGTCCCCTCTCTCCTAGCTTCAGTGGTTTAGTAGTTATCCCTGACACCCAGGTTGGATGGGTCTCTCGCCTGGAAGGGCGAGTCATCTCTACCTTGGCTGTGGCAGTAAAATACCCGCCCCTGACACCCAGGTGGGGGGGGATCTACCGCCTCAAATGGTGAGCTCATCTGCCCTGCTATGGTGGTGTATGAACTCCACTGAAAAGTATGTGGAAGGGATCTTCTGCCTGGAGGGTCGAGTCCTCACTCCCTTGGCTCTGGCTGTATAGGAGCTCCCCCTACACCCTAGATATGGGTCTCCTGAATGGAGGGGTGAGTTTCCTCTACACTGGCTGTGGGGTATAGGAGATTCCCCAGACACCTAGATGGGAATGGTCTCCCTCCTGGGGCAATGAGGCATCTCTACACTGGCTGTGGCTGTATTCCATCATTCCCAGACACCCAGGTGGGAGGGGTTGTCTACCTGGAGGGTGAGTTTCCACTATCCAGGCTAATGGGGTATAGAAGTTACTCCCATTCCCAGGTGGGAGGTGTTTTTTGCTTGGAGGTGTGAGATGCTTGTACCCTGGATGCTAGGGAATAGGAGCTCCATCTAATACCCAGGTGGGAGGAGTCTTCCGCCTGGAGGGGAGAGTCCACTCTACCCTGCCTGCAGTGGTTAAGGAGCTTCCCCTGATACCCAGGTGGGAGGGGTCTCCTGCCGAGAGGGTTGACTTCCTTCTACCCTGGATGAGGGGTGTACCAACTCTCCAAGACACCAAGGTGGGAGGAGTCTTATGCCTGAAGGGGTGAGTCCCCTATACCCTGGCTGCAGTGGTTTACTAGCTTTCCCTGATAACAAGAATGGATGTGTCTCTCAACAGAAGGGGCGAGTCCACTCTACCCTGGCTGCTGCAGTAAAGAATCTCCCCCTGACACCTAGGTGGGGGGGACTCATCCCTGGAGAGGCAAGTCCCCTCTACCCTGGCTGCAGTTGTGTAGGAGGTCCTCCCTACACCCAGGAGGGAGGGGTTTCCTGCCTCTAGTAGCAAGTCCCCTCTACCCTGCTAGTGGGAGTATATAACCTCTCCTGACAATATGTGGACAGGATCTTGTGCCTGGAGGTTCCAGTTCCCTCTCCCCTGGCTCTGGCAGTATAAGAGCTCTCTCGACACCCAGGTTATGGGGCCACCCGCATAGAGGGGCAAGTCCCCTCTACCCCAGCTAAGGCATTATAGGAGTTACCCCCATCCCCAAGTGGTAGGTGTCTTCCTCCTGGAGGTGCGAGTTGCCTCTACCCTGGCTGCTGGGGTATATGAGCTCTCCTGACACATGGGTGGGAGAGGTCTTCCACTTGGAGGGGTGAGTGCCCTCTACTCTGGCTAAGGCTGTATAGGAGTTACTCCCATTCACAGTTGGGAGGTGTTTCTTGCCTCAGGTGCAAGTTGTCTCTACCCTGGCTGCTGGAGTATTTGAGCAACATCTGAAACCCAGATAGGAAGGTCTTCCACCTGGAGGATTGAGTCCACTCTGCCCTGGCAGTAGCAGTTAAGGAGCTTCCCCTGACACCCAAGTGGGATCGGTCTCACACCTAGAGGTGTGACTTCCCTCTACCCTGTCTGAAAGGGTGTACCAGCTCTCACAGACACCCAGGTAAGAGGGGTCTACTGCTTGGAGGGGCAAGTCCCCTCTATTCTGTCTGCTGTTGTATAAGAGCTCCCCCAACCCAGATGTGAGGGGTCTCACAAATGAAAGGGAAAGTCCACTGTACCCTGACTGCAGTGGTTTACTAGCTTTCCCTGACACCCAGGTAGGATGGATCTCTCGCCTGCAGGGTCGAGTCCCCTCAACTATGGCTACAGGGGTATAAGAGCCCCCTCCTACCTTCAGTAGAGATGGGTCTCCTGCCTGGAGGGGCAAGTTGCTGCTAACCCAGCTGCAGCTGTATACGAACACCCCCTTTGCCAGACACCCCTGTGGGAGGCATCTTTCCACTGGAAGGACAAGGCCCCTCTACCCTGGATAAGGCCATATAAGAGTTACCCCCATTCCTAGGTGGGATGTGTCTCTCTCCAGGAGGTGCAAGTTGCGTCTACCCTGGATGTTGGGGTATATGAGCTCCACCTGATACCCAGGTGGGAGGGGTCTCCTGCCTGGAGGGGCGAGTCCACTTTACCCTGGCTGCAGCAGTTAAGGAGCTTCCCCTGGCACCCAGGGGAGGGGTTTCCCGCCTAGAGTTGTGACTTCCCTCTATCCTGGCTGAGTGGTTGTACCAGCTCTCCCAGACACGAAGGTGGGAGAGGTCTCCTGCTTGGAGGGGAGAGTCCCCTCTATTCTGGCTGCTATGGTATACAGGCCCCCCCATACCCAGGTGAGAGGGTTCTCCAGCCTGAAGGGGCGAGTCACCTTTACCCTGACAGCAGTGGTTTACTAGCTTTCCCTGACACCCAGGATGAATGGGTCTCTAGCCTGGAGGGGTGAGTTCTCTCTAAACAGGCTGTGGCAGTAAAAAATCCCTCCAGGACACCAAGGTGGGAAGGTTTCTGGCCTGGAGAGGCGATTCCCCTCTACCCTGGCTGCAATGGTATAGGAGGTCCCTCCTACACCCAAGTGAGAGGAGTCTTCCACCTCTAGTGGGAGTCTCCTCTGCCCTGTCTGTGGCACCATATGTACTGCCCTGACAACCAGGTGGATGAGATATTCCACCTGGAGGTGTTGAGTCCCCTATCCCCGGTCTCTTTATAGGAGTGGTATAGGAACTTCCCGCAATACCCAGATTATGTGGTCTCCCAACTGGAGAGGCGATTCCCCTGTACATTGGCTGTGGGGGTATATGAGCTCCCCCTGACACCCTGGTGGGAGGGGTTTCTCACCTGGAGCAATGAGTCCCTCCTACCCTGGCTGTGGTGGTAAAAAGCTCTTCTAGACACCCAGGTGGGAGGGTCTCCTGCCTGAAGGAACAAGTCTTCTCTACCCTGGCTAAGGCAATATACAAGCTCCCTGGACACCCAGGTGGGAGGGGTATCCCACCTGAAAGGGCTAGTCCCCTCTACTTTAGCTCTTGCTATATGAGAGATCCCAGTACTCTCATGTGGTAGGGGTCTTGCTCCTGCAGGGGCATGTTCCCTCTACACTGACTGTGGCACTATAGGAGCTCCCACTGATACCCAGGTTGGAGGGCTCTCCGCCTGTAGGGGCAGGTCCCCTCTACACTGGCTGCTGCAGTAATCAAGCTCCCACAGACACACAGGTGGGAAAGGTCTCCTGACTGGATGGGCGAGTCCCCTCTACCCTTGCTTCGTAGGTATAGGAGCTCACCCAGACACCCAGTTGGGAGGAGTCTCCCGACTGGAAGGGCAAGTCCACTCTACACTGGCTGCAGAAACATAGGAACTCCCCCTGACATCCAGGAGGGAGGTGTCTTTTGGTTGGAGGTGCTAGTCCACTCTACCCTGGCTTTGGGGTATAGGAGCTCCCAGGACACCTAGGTGGAAGGGGTCTCCCTCCTTGAGGGTCAAGTCCCCTCTACCCTTGCTGCAGCAGAATAAGAGCACTCCCTGAAACCCAGGTGGGAGGGGTCTCCTGCTTGGAGGGGTGAGTCCCCTCTACCCTGCCTGTGGCGGTATATGTTCTCCCCTCACACATCCAAGTGGAAAGGGTCTCCTGCCTAGAAGGGTGAGTCACCTGCCCCCTGGCAGCTACAGTAATTAAGCCTCCCCTTGACACCCAGGTGTGAGGGGTCTCCTAATTTGAGGGGCGAGTCCCCTCTATCCTTGCTGAGGAGGGATAGGAGCTCACCCAGACACCCACGTGGGAGGGGTCTACCAACTGAAAGGGGGATTCCACTCTACCCTGGCTACAACCGTATAGGAACTCCCCCTGACACCCCAGTGGGAGGGGTGTCCCACCTAGAGGGGCGACTCCTTACTACCCTGGCTGAGGGGGTGTACCAGCACTCCCAGAAACCAAGGTGGAGGGTCTCATGCTTGGAGGGGTGAGTCCCCTCTATTCTGCCTGCTGTGGTATATGTGCTGTCCCTCATATCAAGATGGGAGTTGTCTCCCTCCTGAGGGTCTGAGTCCCCTCTACCCTGGCTGCAGAGGTATTCTAGGTTTCCCTGAAACCCAGGTTGGATGGATCTCTTGCCTGGAGGGGTGAGTCCCCTCTACCCTTCCTGCTGTAGTAAAGGATCTCCCCCTGACACCCAGGTGAGAGAGTCTCTGGACTGGACAGGAGAGTCTTCTCTACCCTGGCTCCACTGGTATAGGAGCTCCATCCTACACCAAGGTGGGAAGTGTCTCCTGCCTCGAGTGGCAAATCTCCTCTACCCTGCCTGTGGCCATTTATGAACACACTTGACAACCCGATGGAAGGGATCTTCCACCTGGAGGGTAGAGTACCCTCTCCCCTGGCTCTGGCTGTATAGGAGCTCCCCCACCAACTAGGTTATGGGGTCTCTGCACTCGAGCGACAGTACCCTCTACAGTGGCTATGAGGTATATGACCTCCCACTGACACCCAGGTGGAAGGGTCCCCCGCCTTAAGTAATGAGTCCCCTCTACCTGGGCAATGGCAGTATACAAGCTCCCCGAGACAGCCAGGTGGGAGGGGTCTCCTGCCTGGAGGGGCAAGTCTTCTCTACCCTGGCTAAGTCGGTATACAAGAGCCTCCCTACACACAGGAGGGAGTGGTCTTCTGCATTGATGGGCAAGTTTCCTCTACCCTGGATTTGTCAAGCTCCCTTGACACACAGGTGGGAGGGGTATCCCACCTGGAAGTGGGTCCAGTCCCCTTTTCTTTAGCTCTTTTGCCATATAGGCGATCCCAGTACACAGAGGTGGGAGGGGTCTCCCGCCTGGAGCAATGAGTACCCTCTACCCTGGCTGTGGTGTTATATAAGCTCTTCCAGACACCCAGGTGGTAGGGGTCTCCCACCTGGAGTGGCAAGTCTTCTCTACCGTGGCTAAGGCGGTATACAGACACCCACTACACACAGATGGGAGTGGTCTTACACATGGACAGGTGAATCCCCTCTACCCTGGCTGTGGAGGTATAGGATCTCCCACACACACACCCAGGTGGGATAGGTCTCCGCCGGGAGGATCCAGTCTTGTCTACCTTGGCTGAAGTGGTATACTAGCTGTCCCTGACACCCAGTTTGGATGGGTCTCTTGCCTGGAGCAGGGAGTCCCCTCTACCCTGGCTGCAATGGTATACTAGTTTTCCCTTAAACCCAGGTTGGATGGGTCTCTCACTTGGAGGGGCAAGTCCCCTGTACTCAGTCTGTGGAAGTATAGGATCCCCCCCCACACACACACACAGGTGGGAGGAGTCTCTCGCCTGAAGGAGCAAGTCCCTTCTACCCTTGCTGTGGTGGTATAAGATATCCCCCTGACACACAGTTGGGAAGTGTTTCCCGACTGGAGTTGTGAGTTCCCTTTACCCTGGTTGTGGATTTATACAAGCTGCCACATACACCCAGGTAGGAGGGGTCTCCTGCATGGAGAGGCGTGTCACCTCTATCCTGGATGTTGCAATATATGAGCTCCCACTGACATCTTGATGGGAGGGATCTCATGCCAGGAGGGGCAAGTACTTTCTACCATAGCTGGGGTGGTATATGAGCTCCAGATGACAGCCAGGTTGGAGGCGTCTCGGGCCTGGATGGGCAAGCCTTTTCTACCCTGTCTAAGGTGGTCTACAAGTTCCCATGACACCCTGGTGGGAGGGGATTCCTTCATGAAGGGGAGAGTCCCCACTACTGTTGCTGCAGTACTATAGGTGCTCCACCACCCCCCCTCACTCAGGTGGGAGAGTCTCCCGCCTGAAGGGGCGAGTCCACTCAACCCTGGCTTCGGGGTATAAGAGCCCCCTCCTACCCTCAGTAGGAGGGGTCTCTAGCCTGGAGGGAGGAGTCACTGCTACCCAGGGTGGAGGTGTATATGATCCCCCATCACCAGACACCAATGTGGGAGGGGTCTTCTGCCTGGAGGGGTGAGGCCCCTCTACCCTGGCTAAGGTGGTATAAATTTACTCCCATTCCCAGGTGGGAGGTGTTTCTCCCCTGAAGGTCCAAGTTGCCTCTACCATGTCTGCTGGGCTGACACCTAGTTGGGCGGGGTCTTCCACCTGGAGGGGCAATTCCACTCTACCTTGGCTGCACTAGTTAAGGAGTTTCCCCTGACACCCAGTTGGGAGTGGTCTCCTGCCAAGAAAGATGACTTCCCTCTACCCAGCCTGAAGGGGTTTACCAGCTCTCCTAGATACCCGGGTGAGAGGAGTCTCTTGCTTAAAAGCATCTATTATGGCTCCTGTGGTATAGGACATCCCCCCTACATATGGAGATGGAAGGGGTTTCCCTCCTGAAGGAGCGTGTTCCCTCTACCCTGGCTAAGTCGGTATAGGAGTCACCCCATTCCCAGGTGGGAGGTGTCTCTCACCTGGGGGTGCGAGTTGCTTCTACCCTGGCTGCTTGGCTATATGAACTACACCTGACACCCAGGTGGGAGTGGTCTTCCACCAGGAGGGGTGAGTCTCCTCTAACCTGGCTGCAGTGGTTAAGAATCTCCCCCTGACACACAGTTTGGAGGGGTCTCCCACCTAGAAGGGTGACTTTCCCCTACCCTGGCTGCTGGGGTTTACCAGCTTTCCCAGAGACCCAGATGGGAGAGGTCTCCTGCTTAGAGGGGTGAGTCCCCTCTATTCTGGCTGTGGTGGTATAGGAGCTCCCCATCCCATAGCAAGATGGGAGGTGTCTCCTGCTGGAAAAAGCAAGTCCCCTCCACCCTGGTTCTGGAGATACATGAGCTCCCCCCACACCCGGGGGGAGGGGTCTCTTGCCTTGAGAGGCAAGTCCCATCTACAATGGCTGTGACAGTTAAGAGCTCCCCCTGACAACAAGGTGAAATGGGTCTCCCACCTGGAGGGGTGAATCCCAGCAGTCCCTGGCTGCAGCTGTATACCTGCTTCCCCCAACACCCAGGTGGGAGGGGTCTCTTGCTTGGAGGGGCAAGACCCCTCTACCCTGGCTAATGTGGCATACAAGTTCACCCTGGCACTAAGATGGGAGGGGTCGCTCACCTGGAGGAGCGTGTCCACTCTACCCTGGATGCAGCAGTATATGAGTTTCCCCTGACTCTCAGGTGGGATGTTGCTTCCTCCTGGAGGGGCGAGTGGACTCTCCCCTGGCTGCCTCTGTATATAAGCCTTCCTAGATATCCAGGTGCCAAGGGTCTCCTGCGTAGAGGGGCAAGTGCCTTCTACCCTGGCTGCAGTGGTGTAGGAGCTCCTCCAGACACCCAGGTGGGAGGTGTCTTCCTCCTGGAGGGGCAAGTCAGCACTCTTCTGGCTGATGCTGTATAGGAGCTGCCCCAGACATCCAGGTGAGAGGAGTCTCCTGCCTAGAGGGGCGAGTCCCTTTTACCCTGGCTACAGGGGCATAAGAGCTCCCCCAGACACCCACGTGGGAGGGGTCTCCAGCAAGGAGGGCAAGTTCCCTCTACCCTGGATATGGTGGTATACAAGCCCCCCTCCACCATACCCACGTGGGAAGGGTCTCCAATATAGAGGAGCAAGTCCCCTGTACCCTGGCTGCTGCAGTATGAGCTCCCCTGACACCTAGGTGTAAGGAGTCTCCAGCTTGGAAGAGCGAGTCCCCACTACCCTAGCTACAGTGGTATATGAGCTCCTCCACACATACCCAGTTATGCAGGGTCTCCCCCACTGAGGGGTGAGTTTTCTCTACTCTGGCTGGTGCAGTATACTAGCTCCACCTAATACCCAGGTGGGCGTGGTCTCCCACCTGGAGTGGTGAGTTTCCCCTACCCTTCCTGTGGCAATATAGGAGCTCCACTAGACATCCAGCTTCAAGGGGTCTCCTGCTTGGAGGGGAACATTACCTCTACTGTGGCTGTGGCGGTATAAGAGCTCCCCCTGACTCCCAGGTGGGAGGTGTACCCTGCTTAGAAGGGCTAATTCTCTCTACCCGACCTATGGCAGAATAAGAGTCCCCCCTGACACTCTGGTAGGAAGGGTCTCCTGCCTAGAGCAGGGAATCACCTCTACCCTAGCTGTGCAAGTATACAAGCTTCCCCAGACACCCAGTTGGGTGAGGTCTCCTGACTGGAGGTGAGAGTCCCCTCTACCCTGGTTTTGGTGGTATACAAGCTATACAAGACCCCAGCTCGAAGGTGGGAAGAGTCTCCCACCTGGAGCGGCGAGGACCCTCTACATTGGCTTGTTTCATATAAGAGCTCTCAGGACACCCACGTGGAAGGCATCTCCCAATTGGAGGAGCGAGTCCCCTCTAACCTGGCTGGGAGGTATAGGAGCTCCCCCCATCACCCAGGTGGGAGGGGTTTCCCGACTGAAGGGTCAAGTCCCCTCTAACCTGGCTGCAGTGGTATTGGAGCTCCCCTGACACCGAGGTGGGAGCAGTCTCTTGCCTGGAGGGGCGAGTCCCTGCTACCCTGACTCAGTGGTATAAGAGCCACCACACACATGAAGGTGGGAGGGGTCTCCAGCCTTGTGGGGCAAGTGCCCTCTACCCTGGCTACAGTGATATATGAGCTCCCCTAGACACTCAGGTTGGAGGGGTCTTTGCCTGGAGAGGCAAGTCCCCTCTAACCTGGCTGCAGCAGTATACAAGATCCCCCCAACACTCATGTGGGAGGGGTGTCCTGCCTGGAGGAGTGAGTCTCCTCTACCCTGCCTGCAGGATTATACGAGTTCCCCCAGACACCAAGGCGAAAGGGGTCTCCAATCTGGAGGGGCGAGTCCATGTTACCCTGGCTGCAGCTCTGTAGGAGCCCCCTGTACAAACCCAGGTGTTAGTGGTCTCTTGCCTGGAGGGGCAAGTCCCTGTTACTCTGGCTGCACCTAGATAAGAGCTCCCACTGACAACCAAGTGAAAGGGGTATCCCTCCTGGATGGGAGATTCCCTGGTACCCTGGCTGCAGCAGTACACGGGAACCCCCCACCACTGGGCACAGAGGTGGAAGTGATCTTATGACTGTAGGTGTGGGTCCCCTCTACAAGGGCTTATGCAGAATACAAGGTAGCCTGGACATCAAGGTGGGAGGGGTATCTCCTCTGGAGTATCCAGTCTGCACTACTCAGGCTGCAGAGGTATAAGAGCTCACTCAGACAACCATGTCTTTTTCATTCACCTAGGCCCAGGTGCTAGCACTTGGCTCTCCATTACTGGGACTGGCTCCTTACTTGAGCACCTGGATGCCCTTCTCCAGGAACCAGTCCCTGTCACTTGTTGGCGTCCTGGCCCCCACCACACCCACACCAGTCCTGCAACCCTTCAGGCTATGCACTCTTTAACCCTTCTGTCTTTTGTGTCTCTTCCATGCCCGCTTTCCTGATCCCCTTCCCAGGATGTTCACCTGGAACAGAGGACTTGATTTGGCCCCTTGGCCCTGGGGGCTCCCTTTGGAAAACAGCCCTGCCCTTTGCCTGGGCCCTTTGGCCTCCCTCAGCTAGGGTCCTGCTCCCAAACCCTGACATCCTGCAGTGGATCTAGGCCTTGAGCTGTTCTTCCCCTGTGCCAACCACTCTACTTTCTCCCCTCCCTCTGTTCCCCCTCCATGTTTCTTTTCATTCACACAGGCCCAGGTGCTAGTAACGGCTCTCCATTACTGGGCCCAGCTCCTTGCTTGAGACCCTGGCTTCTCTTCTTGAGGACCCTTTCCCTAACCCTTGGTTTCAGAACCCTGTTGCCTGTCCCCTACTGTGCCTCCCCTCTAATGCCCTCATGCTGTGGTATGCTGGCATTGCCTGGACCCTTGGATCCCACTGCTTCTCCCTACCCTGTGCTGCTGGAATGGGTGTTGCAGCCCACCCCCCCACCCCCACTTCCGCACACCAGGTATCCACTCATAGTACCTTATTTGGCCCCATCTTCTTTGGTCCAGGTCTCTCTCTGAGAATCTACTCACCAGGTCTCTCTCTGAAGATTTGGCTTGACTCTGCACCCTGAATGCTCCCTATGGGAAACATAGCCCTGCCAGTTGCCTGAGTCCCCTTCACTTCCTGAAACTTGAGGCCTGGCAGTTAACATGGACTTGCTCCAACCCAGCCCTGAGTGATCTCCTCCCTTCTCTCCCCATCCCTCTGGCCTTGTATGCTGCCCCTACACCATCCCAGCCTCCCCGAACCCAGACTCTTGGAGCTGCTGTCCCGGGCATGTGCACTCCATTGAGACTCTGACCGCTTTCCTCATGTCCCTTTGCATAGTGTGGAGTCTCTTCATGTTTGGTCTGAACTGGGGGCCCCTTGCTTGAGACCACCAGAGGGCTCCCCTAGGTGCCCCTTGAGCTTCCCTCTGTCTTGGTCCTCATGCAGCTCATCCTCCCCATCTCCTCAAAAATTCTCCTGGTGCTTGTGAGTCTCTTGCTCCTTGAGTCCCTCGTACTACGTTGTTTAGGTGGGTACCTTGTCTGAGCACCTGGCTATGGTCCTAGCTCTCCTCCTACCATGCACCCACCACAGCTACCGGCTTTGCCCTCCCATGACCCTCCTTCTTTCCCCCTTCCATTGACAAGGCTCCTTGGCCAGGTCCCTGTCTATGGATTCTCATCTGGGCCAGGGCACCTTATGAGAAACAGAGCCCTTCACCTCGCCTGGCCCACTTCCTCTTTCTGGGTGCTTTGTCCTGTACCAGGAACACTGACAGCTGGTAGTGGCCCTGGGCCTGAAGCCTGACTGCCCCTTGCTGGATCCCCTGCCTTCCCTCCCAAGTCTTGTCCACTGTCCTAAGCCCTCTGGCAAAGCCCTGGCCCTTGGCACTCCATTCCCTTGCCTGTCTCCTCGCTTGAGTTTCTGGTGGCCCTTCTTGTTCCTTTCTTTCCTGGACTTTGTCTAAGGGCCCCTCACTGGGGCAGCTTCTCTCCTCCCCTTGGTTTCCTGTACTGCAGTACCCTAGTGCAGCTACATCTTACTGGCCAGGCCCTCCCCTGCTCTGTCTTGGGCCCTCCTTTATATCCCTTGTCTTAGCTCCTCACCCCACCCACATCTGTCATATGGCCCTTGAGGCTGTGCCATCATTTTGTCCTTTTGTCATTTCTGTCTCTCCAAGGCCCACCTTCCTGATCACATTCCCAGGATGCTCACCAGGCCAAGTAGTTGCCCTGGCCTCGTGGCCCTGTGGGTTCCTTTGGGAAAATGGATTGGTACCCAATCCTGACATCCTGCAGTGGACCTGGGCCGTTATCCTTCCTCCCCTTGTGCCACCTGCTTACATTTCTCCCCTCACTCTCCTACCCATCCATATCTCTTTTCATTCACGCTGCCCGAGGTGCTAGCACTTGGCACTCCATTACTGGGCACAGCTTCTTTCTTGAGCCCCTGGCTGCCCTTCTCGAGGATTTTTTCCTTTCCCTTGGTTTCAGGCCTCTTTTTATAGACACCATCCTGTGGCTCCCCCTGTATTTCACTGGTGCTATGGTATCCTGGCACTTCCAGGACCTTTTGCTTTCACTGCTTCTCCCTAGCCTGGGCTTCTCGAATGTCCAGGCTGCCAGCCTCCCACACCCACAACCTTCATACATAAGGTATCCCCTCACATTGGCTTCTTTTGACTCTCCTTTTGTCCAGGTCCCTCTCTGAGGTTCTACTCACCTGGGCAGAGGAGCCAATTTGGCTGACCTCTATGCCCTTAAGGCTCCCTATGGAAAATACAGCCCTACCTCTTACCCGAGTCACCTTTGCTGCCTGAACTTTGAGGCCTGGCAATTAACATGTGACTTGCTTCAACCAAACCCTCAGAGATCCACTCCCTTCCCTTCCCTAGCGTGTGGCCTTGCTTGCTGCCCCTATCCCGATCCAACCCTCCCTAACCCTGATCCTATGTGCTTCAGTCCCCGGGCCTGGCACTCATGTGAGCCCCTGAAAGTGTTCCTCATGTCACTTGGTGTAGCATGGAGTCTCTTCCTGTTGGGTCTGACCTGGGGGCCCCTTGCTCAGGACTGCCAGCATTCTCCATTAGGTGACTATTGTGCTTTTCTCTGTCTCCTTGTCCTTGTGCAGCCCTTCCTCCTTTTCCCCTTGTGCTGTCCCCTGGCACTTGCCAATCTCCTGCTCCATGGGTCACTCATTCATGGTTGGTCAGGTGGGTGCATTGCCAGGGCACCTGACTTGGGTCCTGGATCTTGCTCCCCCAGCAACTACTAAGACCCCCCACTGTGCCCTCACATTGCACTACTCCTGGCCCCTGTCCCTTGCAGGTGCTCTGGCCTGGTCCCTGGCACTTGATCTTCACCTGTGCCAGTGCACCTTATGGGCAACTGAACCCTGACACTAGACTGGGCTACTTGCTTTCCCTGGGCCCTTGGGGCAGCACCAGGAAACCTGACACCTGGCAGTGATGCTGGGGCTAGAGCCTGTCTCCCCCCTGCTGGATCCCCTGCCTTCCCTCCCCAGCCCTGTCCACTGTCCTGAGCCCCCCCCCCCTCAGTGCTGGCCCTTGGCTCTCTATTCCCTGGACTGGCTCCTTTCTTGAGCTTCTGGGGGTACTTCTTGATCCGTGCTTCCCTGGGCTTCCACTGTGGGCCTCACTGGGGCCGCTTACCCACTCCCCTTGTCTTACCTGAATCTCACAACCCTAGTACAGCCCCTGCCTGCATGGTCTAGCCCTTCCCTGCTCTCCCCTAGCCTGGGCCTTCCTCTAGGTCTCTAGCATGGGCTCCTTTCTGCGGTTGTAACCTGCACCGCACAAACCTCCTTCAACCAGTGCTTCATGCTCTGCCCACCTTTGGGGTGGACATGGAAAGCAGGAGGGCCAAAGGAGGGCACAGTGTGAAGCACTGGAAGAAGGAGGTTTTTTGTGGTGTAGGTCTGGTCCTTTTCCAGATCCCTTTCCCAGGATGCTGACCTGAGCCAGGGGATGGAACTGGAATGTTTGGCCCTCTGGTCTTTCTTTGAGAAAAGGTAGCATTTCCCCTTTCCTGGGGGCTTTGAAATTCTTCAGCCTGGCCCTGCTCCTCAGTCCTGACACCCTGCTGTGAATCTGGGCCATGAGCCCTCCTCTCCCTCCACCAACAGTTCCCCTTACTCCCTTTTCTCCCCATATACCACTACATCCAGGAGAGAGGGGACACACCCTTCCAGATGGAAGGCCACTCCCACCTGGGTTTCAGGGGAGCTCCTGTAGCCCAGCAGCCATGGTAGAGGGACTTCCTCCTCTATGTGGGAGACGACTCCTACCTGGGTTTTGCAGGGAGCTCTTATATTGCTGCAGCCAGGGTAGAGAGTATTCGCCATTATAGGAGGGATACCCCTCACACCTGGGTGTTGGAGGAACTCCAGACAACCACAGGCAGGTTAGAGGTGACTCGCCCCTCCAGGCAGGAGACCCTACCCACCTGGGTTATGAAGAAAGCTCATACCACCACAGCCAGGGTAGAGGGGATTCACACCTCCAGTTCGCTCTACCCTGGCTAACTTGGTATACAAGCTCCCCGCAACAGCCAGGTGGGAGGGGTCTCCTACCTGGAGGGCTCAGTACCTCTACCTTGGCTAGGGCTGTATATAACCTCCCCACCAGACACCTAGGTGGGAGGGATCTTCCACCTAGAGGGGTGATTTACATCTACCCTAGCTGCTGTGGTACAAAAGCTCTCCCTGACACCCTGGAGGGAAGGTTCTGCTGCCTGCAGGGGCGTGTCTTCTCTACCCTGGATAAGGTGGTGTTCAAGCTCTGAGCAAGACCCAGGAGAGAAGGGTTTTCTGTCTGAAGGGGTGAGTCCACACTACCCTGGCTACAGTGGTATAAGAGTCCCCCCAACCTAACACCCTAGTGGGAGTTTTCTCCAGCCTGGAGGGGCGAGTTCCCTCTACCCTGGCTGCTGGGGTATACTAGCCCCCTCCAACACCCATGTGGGAGGCATCTCCAGCTTGGAGGGCTGAGTTTCTGTACACTGGCTGAAGCTGTATAAGAGCTCCCTTTAACACCTAGGTGGGATGGATCTCCTGCCTGGAGTGGCATACACCCTATAACCTGGCCCCAAAGTATGGGGTCTCCCCCTGACACCCTGGTGGGAAGGGTCTCCCACTTGGAGTGGCTAGTCCTCTTTATGCTTGCTAAGGTGGTACACAAGCTCCCTACAACACCCAGGTGGGAGGGGAGGCATGAGTCCCCACTACCCTGGCTGTAGTGGTATAAGTTCTCCCCCCAACACACACGTAGGTGGGAGGGTTCTCCCGCTTTGAATGGCAAGTCTCCTTTTCCCTGCCTCTGCAGTATATGATCTCCCCTGACAACCAGGGTTTAGAGGTCTCCTGCCTAGTGGGGCAAGTCCCCTTTCACCTGGCTGCAGTGGTATAGGAGCTCCTCCCCCCATAGCAAGATGGGAGAGGTCTCCTGCCTGGAGAAGCTAGTAACTTCCACCCTGGCTAATGCAGTATACCACCTCTCAGAAAACCAGAAAGGAGATTTCAGACCCAGTAGAGAACTGACCACTACCCTTGCTAAGGTGGTCTACAAGCTCCCTGTGACACACAGGTGGGAGGGTTCTCCCGACTGAAGGGGCAAGTCCCCTTCTCCCTGGCTGAAGTATTATACTAGCTTTACTTGACAGCCACGTGGGAGAGGTCTCCCGCCTGGAGACATGAGTTCCCACTACACTGCCTGTAGCAGTAAAGTAGCTCCCCCGACACCCAGGTGGGAGGGTCTCTGCCCTGGAGGGGCAAGTCCCCACTATCATGGTTTCAGAGGTATATGCGAACCCAAACAAAACAGGGTAACCTGCCTTGAGGGGTGAGTTCCCTCTACCCTGGCTGTGGTGATATATGAGCTCCCTCAGACACCCACCCAGATGGGAGGGGTCTCCTGCCTCGTTAGGTGATTCTCCTCGAATTTGGCTAGTGCCACATGAGAGCTCCCAGGACACCCAGGTTGGAGGGTTTCCCGGCTGCAGGGGAAAGTCCCCTCACCCTGGCTGTGGCAGTATGTGAGCTCCCCCTGACACCCAGGTTAAAGGGGTCTCCTGCCTTGAGGAGCTAGTCTCCTCTACTTTGGGTGGTGGCATATAAGAGCACCCTGGACAGCTTGATGGGAGGGGTCTCCCTGGCTGCAGCAGTATTCAAGCTCCCATGGACAACTAGGTGGGAAAGTGTCTCCCGCCTGGAGCAACAAGCCCCCTGTATCCTGGCTTCACTGGTACAGAAGCTCTCCCAGACACCCAGGTGGAAAGTGTCTCCCACATGGAGGGGCAATTCCCCTCTACCTTGGCTAAGGTGATGTATAACTTCCCCCTGACACACAGGTGGGAGGGGTGTCCGGCCTGGAGGGACATGTCCCTTTACTTGGGCTGGTGTCCTCTAAGAGGTCCCTGGACACCCAGGTGGGAGGGTTCACGCACCAGCATGAGCGAACTCCTCTACCCTAGCTGAGACAGTATAGGAGTTGCTCCCAACACCCTGGTGAAAGTGGTCTCCAGCCTGTAGGGGCAAGCCCCTCTACCCTGGCTGCAGCAGTATTCGAGCTCCCCACACAACCAGGTGGGAAGAGTCTCAGACTGGAGGGGCGAGTCCACTCTACCTTGGCTGTGGAGATATTGAAGTTCCCCCAACACCCAGGTAAGAGGGGTGTCTCCCCTGGAGTGGAGAGTCCCTGCTACCCTATCTGTGGCTGTATATGAGTCCCACCCCAAAACACCCAGGTGGGAGGGGTCTCCCACCTGGATGGGCTAGTCCCCTCTACCTTGGCTGCGTAGATATACAAGTTCCCACCGATTCCCACGTGTGATGATGGGTCTTCCGCCAGGAGGGGCAAGTCCTGTCTACTGTGGTTGCTGGTGTATACAAGCTCCCATGACACCCAAGTGGGAGGGGTCCCCCCCTGGACGGGCGAGTCCCCTCTACAGTGGCTCCAGAGGTATAAGAGCTCCACCTGACACCCACGTGAAAGGGGTCTTCTGCCTGGAAGAAGAAGTACGCTCTACCCTGGCTGCAGCAATATAAAAGCTTCCCCTGACACCCAGGTGGGAGGGGTCTACAGCCTTCAGTGGTGAGTCCCCTCTACCCTGACTGAGGCTGTTTATGAGCTCCCTCAGATACCCAAGTGGGAGGGGGTATCCCGCATGGAGGGGCTAGTCCCTCTATTCTGGCTGAGGCGGTATAGGACCTTCCCCCTTCACCCAGGTTAGAGAGGTTTCTTGACTGGTGAGGCGAGTACACTCTACCCTGGCTGTGCCTGTATTCAAGATTGCCCTGACACCCAGGTGGGAGGGGTCTCGCACCTGGAGGGGCGAATCACTTCTCCTCGGCTGTGGCAATCTACAAGTTCCCCAGATACCCATGGGAGAGAGGTCTATGGTATGGAGAAAAAAGTCTCCTCTACTCTGCCTGCAGCGTTATACAAGCTCCCCAAGACACCCAGGTGGGAGGGGTCTCCAACATGGAGGGGCACATACAAGCTTGCCCCACCGCAAAGCACAGGAGCAAGGGGTCTTTTGCCTGTATAGGCGAGTCCCCTCTACCCTGGCTGCAGCAGTATTGGAGCTTCCCCTGACACACAGGTGGGAGGGGTCTCCCACCTGAAAGGAGGAGTCCCCTCTACTTTGTCTGGATCCCTATAAGGGCTCCCTGGACACCCAGGTGAGAGGGGTCTTCCGCCTGCAGGGGCAAACCCATCTACACTGGCTGTCGCAGTATAGGATGTCCCCCGACACCCTGGTGGGAGGGTCTCCAACCTATAGGGGTGAGTTTCCTGTACCCTGGCTGCAGGGGTATTGCATCTCCCCCTTATCATCCAGATGGAAGGGGTATCCTGACTGGAGGAGAAAGACCCTGCTACACTGGCTGCAGCAGTATCATGGCTGCTGGGTATAGGAGCTCCCATGACTGCCAGATGGGAGGGGTCCCCCGACTTGAGGGTCAAGTTCTTTCTAACGTCGCTTCAGCAGTATATGAGCTCCACATGAAACCCATGTTAAAGGAGTCTTCCACCTGAAGGGGTGAGTTTGCTCTATCCTAGCTGCAGCAGTATACAAGCTTCCCCTGACACGCAGGTTGGAGGGGTCTCCTGCCTTCCGTGGTGAGTCCCCTATACCCAGGATGCGGCAGTGAATGAGATCCCCCAGACATCCAGGAGGGAAAGTGTCTCTCCTCTGGAAGGGACAGTCCTTGCTACCCTGGCTGCCTTGTATACAGCCCCCTCTGACACCAAGGTGGGAGGGATCTTATGCCCCAAAGTGTGATTCCTCTCTACCCTGGCAGGGATGGTATAGGAGTTCCCCCCACCCGGACACCCAGGTGGGTGTCTCTACTCGAGGGGCGAGTCCCTTCTACCTTTACTGCAACTGTATAGGAGCTGCCCCCCATACCGTGGTGGGAGTGTACCTCAACTGGAGGGGCTAGTCGCCTCTACCCTAGATTTGGTGATATAAGAACTCCCCCTAACACTCAGGTGGGAAGGTTCTCTAGCCTGAAAGGGCAAGTTCCCAGTACCCTGGCTTCAGCAGTATAGGAGCTCCCCAGGACACCCAGGTGGAAGGGGTCTCCCGCCTGGATGGGAGAGTCCCCTCTATCATGTTTTTTTTTCAGTGTAAGAGCTCCCACTGACAACCAGGTGGGAAGGGTCTCCCACCTGGAGGGGCGAATCTGCTCTACTTTGGTGCAGTGGTGTACAAGCTCCCACTGGAACCCAGGTGGGAGGAGTTTCCGACTGGAGGGGCAAGTCTCCTCTACCCTGGCTATGGAGGTATATGAGCTCCCCAGGACACCCAGGTGGGATGGATCTCCCTCCAGAGGGGCAAGTTCCCTCTCCCATGCCTTCAGCGGTATATGAGCTCCCTCTGACACCCAAGTTGGAGGAGGATCTTGTACTGGAGGTGCGAGTCTCCCTACCCTGGTTTGGCTGAATTCAAGCTCCCCCTCACACTCAGGTGTGAGGGGTCTCCCGCCTGGACAGGCAAGTCCCCTCTATGGTTGCTGCAGCTATATAGGAGCTCCACGAGACACCAACGTAGGAGGAGTCTCTCACATGGAGAGGCAAGTCCCCTCTACCCTGGCTGTGGTAGTATACAGGCTCCTCCTGACACCCAGGTGGGAGGGTCTCCCAACTGGTGTGGGGGGGTCCCCTTTAGTTTGACTGGTGCCCTATAACAGTTCTCTGTAGAACCAGGTGAGAAGTGTCTCCTGCCTACAGTGGTGAACCCCTCTACACTGGCTCTGGTAGTATTGGAGCTTCCTCCAACACCGTGGTGGAAGGGGTCTGTTGCCTGTAGGAGCGATTCCCCTCTATCCTCGCTGCAAAGGTATAGGAGCTCCCCGGAACCCAGGTAGGAGGGGTCTCTTCTCTGAAGAAGTGAATTCCTGCTACCCTGGCTGTAGCAGTATAGGAGACCCCCCTCAGGACACCCAGGTAGGATGGGTCTCTCTTCTGGATGGGAAAGTCCCTTCTACCCTGGCTAAGGTGATACACCAGTTCCCTCCGATTCCCAGGTGGGAGGGGTCTGACACATGGATGGGTGATTCGCCTCTACCATGGCTGCTGTGGTATATGAGCTCCCTTGACACCCAGGTAGGAGGTGTCCTTTGCCTGGAGGGTCGTGTCTCTCCTACCATGGCTCAAGCTGTACATAAACTCTAAAAGACACCCACGTGGGAGGGGTTTTTCCACTGGAGGAGCGAGTACACACTAACTTGGCAGCAGCAGTATAGGAGCTCCTCCTGACACCCAGGAGGGAGCGGTCTCCTGCCTTGAGTTGTGAGTCCCCTCTACCCCAGCTTTGGAAGTGTATAAGCTCCCCCACACACCCAAGTGGGATCTCCAGCATCGAGGGGCTAGTACACTCTATTCGGGCTGAGGTGGAATAGGAGGTCCTCCTGAAACCTAAGTTATACGGGTCTGTTAATTGGAAGGGCGAGTCCTGTATTCTCTGTCTGCTGCAGTATTCGAGTTCCTCTGGAAACCCAGGTGGGAGGGCTCTCCCCCCTGGAGGAGTGAGTCACCTCTCCCTGGCTTTAGCAATATAGAAACCCCCACAACACCCAGGTGGGAAGGGTCCTCAGCCTGGAGCTATGAGTCCCCTCTAAACTGGCGGAGGGGGTACATCAGCTACCCATGAAACCCAGGTGGGAGGGGTCTTCTGCCTGGAGGGGCATGTCCCCTCTACCAAGCTGCAGTAGTATACTAGTTTTCCCTGACACTCAGGTTGGATGGGGCTCTCCCCTGCAGAGGCAAGTCCCCTGTACCCTGGTTGCGGTTGCAAAGGATTTCCCCTTGATACCCAATTGGGAGCATCTATGGCCTGGTGACAGTAGTCCCCTCTACCCTGGATGTAGTGGTATAGGAGGTCCCCCCTTAACCCAGGAGGGAGGGGTCTCCATCCTGGAGCAAAGAGTCCCCTTTAACCTGGCTATGGCAGTATACAAGCTCTCACAGACACCCAGGTGGGATGTGTATCCCGCATGGAAGTGCAAGTCCCCACTACCCTGGCTCCAGCAGTATAGGAGAGGCCCCCCAACACTCAGGTGGGAAGATCTCCCACCTGAAGGGGCGAGTCCACTCAACCCTGCCTGTGAGGGTATAAGAGTCCCCTCTTACCTCCAGGAGGGAGGGGTCTCCCACCCATCTGCAGCTGTATAGGAAACCCACCTTGCCATATACCTTGTGGGATGGGTATTGAGCCTGGAGTGGCAAGTCCCCTCTACCTTGGTTGAGGCTGTATAGGAGTTTCCCTATTCCCAGGTGGAAGGTGTCTCTAACCTGTGTTACAAGTCGCCTCTGTCCTGGCAGCTGGGGTACATGAGCTCTACCTGACACCCAGGTGGGAGGGGTATCCTGCTTGGATGGGTGAGTCCCTTCTACTTCAGTTCTTGCCATATAAAAACTCCCAGTACACCCAGGTGGGAGTGGCTTCTGTCTGGAGGGCAATGTTCCCTCTACCCTGCTGTGGCAGTATAGGAGCTTCCCCCCAACACCCAGGTGAGAGGTGTCTAGGGGCGAGTTCCCTCTACCCTGGCTGCTGCAGTAATCAAGCTCCCCCAGACACCCAGGTCTGATTGCAGGCTCCTGAATGAAGGGGCCAGTCCCCTCTACCCTGGCTACGGAGATATAGGAGCTCAACAAGAAACTCAGGTGAGAAGAGTCTCCCCTTGAAAGTGCAAGTCTGCCACTTCTTCTCTTAGTTAGCATGGCTAAGGGTCTGTCGATTTTATTTATTTTTTCAAAGAACCAACTTTTAGTTTTGTCAATTTTTTCAATTGTTTCTTTTGTTTCGATTTCATTAATTTCACCTCTGATTTTAATTATTTCTTCCCTTCTACTTCTTTTGCTGTTGTTTTGTTCTTCTTTTTCTAGGATTTTGAGATGAAGTATGAGATCATTTATTTGTTTTTTTTTTCTTTTTTTAAGGAATGAACTCCAAGCCATGAATTTTCCTCTTATAACTACTTTCAATGTGTCCCATAGATTCCGATATGTTGTGTCTGTGTTTTCATTTATCTCTAAGAATTTTTTAAATTTCCTCCTTGATGTCTTCTATAACCCATTGATCATTCAGTAACCTATTGTTCATTCTCCAAGTGATGCATGATTTTTCCTTCCTTCTTTTATCGTTGATTTTCAGTTTTATTCCATTATGGTCAGATAAGATGCATGGTATTATCTCTACTCCTTTATATTGTCTAAGAGTTGCCTTGTGACATAATATATGATCTATTTTTGAGAAGGATCCATGTGCTGCTGAGAAAAAAGTGTAATTACTTGATGTTGGGTGGTATATTCTATATATGTCAATTAAGTCTAGGTTATTAATTGTGTTATTGAGTTCTATAGTTTCCTTAATCAACTTTTGTTTGGAAGATCTGCCCAGTGGTGAGAGAGGTGTGTTGAAGTCTCCCATGATTATTGTATGGTGTTCTATTAGACTCTTGAACTTGAGAAGTGTTTGTTTGATGAATCATAGAATTTGCAGGGAAATGAATGGCATTAGAACAGATTATGCTAAGTGAAGCTAGCCAATCCCTAAAAAAAAAACAAATGCCAAATGTCTTCTTTGATATAAGGAGAGTAACTAAGAACAGAGTAGGGAGGAAGAGCATGAGAAGAAGATTAACATTAAACAGGGATGAGAGTTGGGAGGGAAAGGGAGAGAGAAGGGAAATTGCATGGAAATGGAAGGAGACACTCAGGGTTATACAAAATTACATACAAGAGGAAGTGAGGGGAAAGGGAAAAATAATACAAGGGGGAGAAATGAATGACAGTAGAGGGGGTAGAGAGAGAAGAGGGGAGGGGAGGGGAGGGGGGATAATAGAGGATAGAAAAGGCAGCAGAATACAACAGACACTAGTATGACAATATGTAAATCAATGGATGTGTAACTGATGTGATTCTGCAATCTGTATACGGGGTAAAAATGGGAGTTCATAACCCACTTGAATCAATGTGTGAAATATGATATATCAAGAACTATGTAATGTTTTGAACAACCAATAATAAAAATTAAAAAAAAGAAAAGAAAGTGCAAGTCTGCACTACCCTTGCTGCAGCGGTAGAGGAAGTCCCTCTGACATGTAGAAGGGAGGGGTCTCCTGTCTATACGTTAGAGTCTCATCTAACTTGGCCGCTTCTGTATAGAAACTCCCCTGATACCCCATTGGGAGGAGTCTCCTGCCAGGAGACTAGTCCTCTCTACCTTGCTGCAGCAGTATAGGAGCTCCCCAGAACACCCATGTGGAAGGGGTCAACAGCCAGGAGGGGAGAGTTCACTCTCTCCTGGCTGCTGCCATATACAAGCTCCCTCAACACCCAGGTGAGAGGGGTCACCCGCCTGAAGGTGAAAGTACCCTCTACCATGGCTGCTGTGGTATAAGACCTCCACCTTATGCCCAAATGGGAGGGTGTCTCCTGCCTGGAGGATCGAGTACCCAGTACCCTGGCTGCAGGGGTATATGAGCTCCACTCCCCACACCAACGTAGGAGGGGTCTTCCCCCTGAAGGGAGGAGTTTGCTTTACCCTAACTGCAGAGATACAGGAGCTGCCCACTCACACACTCAGGAGAAAAGTTCTCCCGCTTGTAGGGGTGAGTCCCCTCAACTCTGGCTTCAGGGATATTAGAGCCACCTCCTACACTCAGGAGGGTGAGGTCTTGTGCCTGGATGAGGGAGTAGCTGCTACCCCAGCTGCAGCTGGATATGAACCGCCCCCCTTGCCAGACACCCCTATAGCAAGGGTCTTTCAACCTGGAAGGGCAAGTCCCCTCTACCCTGGTTAACTCGGTATATGAGTTTCCCCATTCTCAGGTGAGAGGGGACTTCTGCTTGGAGGGGCAAATGCACTCTACCCTGGCTGCAGTGGTATACCTGCTCCATCTGACACCCAGGTGGGAGGGTTCTCCCAGCCAGAGGGCTGAATCCCCTCTACCCTGGCTGAGGGGGTTGTCCAGCTATCCCTGGCACCCAGGTGGGAGGAGACTCCTGCTTGGAGGGGTGAGTTGCCTCTATTCTGGCTGCTGTGTTATATAGCTCCCCCTCACCCAGATGGGAGGGTTCTCCCGCCTGAAGGGGCAAGTTCCCTCTATGCTGGCTGCAATGATATACTAGCTTTCCCTGCAAACCAGGTTGGATGGGTCTCCCGCCTTGAGGGGCGAGACCCCTCTACCCTGGAAGCAGTGGTTAATGGAGCTTCCCCCTACATCCAGGTGAGAGGGGTCTCACACCTGGAGGGGCAAGTCTTCTCTAACATGGCTAAGGCCTATAGAAATGTCCCCCTACACACAGGTGAAAGTGGACGTCTGCAAGGACAGGTGAGTCCCCTCTACACTGGCTAAGGTGGTGTAAAAGATCCCCGTGAAACCCAGGTTGGAGGAGTCTCTTGCCTGGAGGGGCAAGTCCCCAGTAACCTGGCTGCAGCGGTATAAGAGGTCCACCTCCCACACCCTCCCACACCAAATTCTCCCGCCTGGAGTTGCTAGTCCCTTCTACCTTGGCTGCAGTTGTATAAGAGCCGCCTATGACAATCAGGTGGGAGAGGTCTCTAGCCAGGAGTGGCGAGTCCCCACTACCATAACTGCAGCGGTATATGAGCTCCTCCCTCACCGAGGTGTGAGGGTCTCCTGCCTCAAGGGGTGAGTCCCCTCAACCATGGCTGTGGGGGTATAAATGCCCCTCCTTTCCTCAGGAGGGAGAGATCTCCTGCCTGGAGTGGTGAGTTGCTGCTACCCCAGCTGTAGCTTTTTACGAACACCCCCTTGCCAGTCACCCATGTGGGAGGGGTCTTTGGCCTGAAGGGGTGTGTCCCCTCTACCCTGGCTAAGGCAGAATAAGAGTTTCCCCCATTCTCAAGTGGGAGATGTCTCTGGCCTGGAGGTGCCAGTCGCCTCTACCCTGGCTGCTGGGGCATATGAGCTACACATGACACCCAGGTGGGAGGGGTATTTCCCCCAGAGGGGCGAGTCACCTCTAACCTGACTATGGAGGTATACAGTTCCCCCAGACACCCACTGGGAGGGGTATCCCTCATAAAGGGCGAGTTCCCTCTACCCTGGCTGGTGTAGTATAGGAGCTCCCCTGACACTGAGGTGGGAGAAGTCCCCGCCTGGAGGGGACAGTCCCTTATAACCTTCTTGCAGTGGTATAGGATCTCACCAGTACATCCAGGTGGAAGGGGTCTCTTGCCTGGAGGGGAGACTCCCCTCTACCTGGCTGTGGTGGTTATGGGCTCCTATAGACACTCAGATGAGACGGGTCCCTGCCTGGAGGAGCGAGTTCCATCTATCCTGGATATGGTGGTATATGAGCACACCCCCACCATAGCTACATGGGAGGGGTCTCCAATATAGAGTGGCCAGTCACCTCCCCTGGCTGCTAGAGTATATGAGCTCCCACTGACACCCGGGGAAGGAGGGGTTTCCCGCCTGGAGGGGCAAGAACCCTCTACTCTGGCTGCTGTGTAATATTACTTCCCCAGACACCCAGGTGGAAGGAGTCTTTCGCCTGCAGCCACGAGTCCCCTCTACCCTGGCTAAGGTGTTATACAAGTTCCCCATGAACCCAGATTGGAGAGGTCTCCTCCCTATAAGAGTGAGTCCACACTACCATGGCTACCGAGGTATATGAGCTCCCCCATTGACACCCAGTTGGCAACATCTCCTGCCTGGAGGGGCGAGTTTTCCCTACTCTTCCTGTGGCAGTATAGGAGTTCCCCTGGACACTGAGGTAGAATGGGTTTCCTGCCTGGAGGGGCGAGTCCCCTCTACCGTGTCTGGGGCAGTATACTAGCTCCCCCTGACACCCAAGTTGGAGGGATCTACTGCCTGGAGTAGGGAGTTTCCCCTACCCTTCCTGTGGTGGTATAGGCGTTCCCCTGAACACCAAGGTTGAAGGGGTCTCACGCCTGGAGGGGCACATCCTCTCTACCCTGGCTGTGACAGTATAAGAGCTCCCTCTGACACCCAGATGGGAGGGGTATCCTGCCTGGAGGTGCCAATCCCCTCTACCCTAGCTGTGGAGGTGTACAAAGTTCCCCAAACACCCAGGTGGGAGGGGTTTCCCGCCTGGAGAGGAAAGTCCGCTCTACCCCGGCGTTGGCACTATACAAGCCCACCCCAGCGCCCACGTGGGATGGGTCTCCCACCTGGAGTGCCGAGTACCCTCTACTTTGGCTGGTGCCATAAAAGAGCTTCCAGGACACCCATGTGGGCGGTGTCTCCTGACTGCAAGGGCAAGGCCTCTCTATCCTGTCTGTGGAGGTATAGGAGCTCCACCAGACACCTCCATCCCTAGGTGGGTGGGTTTTCCCAACTCAAAGGGCAACTCCCCTCTAACCTGACTGCAGCTGTATATGAGCTCCCCTGACACCCAGGTGGGAGAGGTGTCTCATCTGAGGGAGTGATTAACTGCTACCCTGGCTGTGGTGGTATTTGAGCTCCCCTTGACACCCAGGTGGGAGGGGTCTTCATCTGGAGAGGTGAGTCCTCTCTACCCTAGCTGTAGCAGTATAAAACCTCCCCCTGTCACCATGTTGGAAGGTCGCTCTTGCCTGGAGCAGCAAGTACCCTCTACACTGGCTGCACTGAGCTGGTATATGAGCTCCTCCCACACCAAGGTGGAAGGGGGTCTCCTGTCTGGAATAGCAAGTCACCTCTACACTGGATAAGGTAGTATACAAGCTCCCTGAGACATACAGGTTGAAGGGGTCTCCCACCTGGAGGGGCGAGTCCTCTCTACCCTGGATGATGCAGTACAGGAGCTCTCCTGACACCCAGTTGGGAGGAGTTTCCTGGCTGGAAGGTAGAGTCCCCTGGACCCTACCTATGGTGGTTTAAGAGCTCCCACTGACACACAGGGTTTAGGTGTCTCCTGACTGGAGGGGCGAGTCCCCTCCACCCTCGCTTTGGAGATATAGGAGCTCCCACCCACACACAGGCAGGAGGGAGGGGTCACTTGCCTTGAGGGGTGAGTCCCATCTACAATGGTTACAGCAGTATAACAACTCCCTCTGACAACCAGGTGAAAGTGGTTTCCGGCCTTGAGAGGCGAATTTCTGCTACCCTGGCTGCAGCTGTATACCTGCCCTGCTCCAAGGGGTCTCCAACTTGGAGGGGCAAGTCACCTCTACCCTTGCTAAGGCAGAATTCTAGCTCACCCTGGCACTAAGATTCGAGAGGTGTCTCGCCTGGAGGGGTGAGTTTGCTCTCCCTTGGCTGCTGCTGTATAGGAGCCTCCCAAGTCACCCAGGTGGGAGGAGTCTCCTGCCTGGAGGTGTAAGTCCCTTTTACCCTGGCTGCAGTGGTGTAGGAGATCTCCAGACTCCCAGGTGGGAGGGGTTCTGTGGCAAGGAGGGGTGAGTCCCCTCTATCCTGGCTTTGGCTTTATAGAATCTGCCCTCACCATACCGATGTGGGAGGGGTCTCCAATATGCAGGGACGAGACCCCTCTTCCCTGGCTGCTACAGTATATGACCTCCCTCTGACACCCTGGTGGGAGGGGTCTCCCACCTGGAGGGGCAGGTACCCTCTACCCTGGCTAAGGTGTTATACAAACTCCCTGGGACTCCCAGTTGGTAGGGGTCTCCTGTCTGAAGTGGCGAGTACCCACTACCTTGACTACAGTAGTATATGAGCACCCCCACCATAACCCAGGGTGTTGAGGTCTCCCTCCTGGAGGGGCGAGTACCCTCTACCCTTGCTGGTACAGTATACTAGCTCCCCCTGACTCCCAGGCGGGAGGGGTCACCCGACTGGATTGGGGAGTTTCCTCTACCCTTCCTTTGGCGGTATAGGAGCACCCCTCAACACCCAGGTGGAAGGGGTCTCTACCCTGGAGGGGCACGTCCCCTCTACCCTGGCTATAGCGATATAAGAGCTCTCCCTGACATCCAGCTAGGAGGCATATCCCGCCTGGAGGGGAGAATCTGCTTTACCCTGGCTGTGGCAGTATAAGAGCTCCACCTGACACCCAGGTAGCAAGGATACCCGGTTTAGAGCAGCGAAATCCCCTCTACCGTAGTTGTGGAGTTATACAAGCTTCCTCAGACTTCCAGGTGGGAGGGTTCTTCCGCCTGGAGGGGCAAGTCCCCTCTACCCTGGAATTGGTTGTATACAAGTTCACTTCAGCAGCCAGGTGAAAGGGGTTTCCCACCTGGAGGGGCGAGTCCCCTCTACTTTGGCTGGTGCCATATAAGAGTTCTTAGGACACCCTCATGGAAGGTGACTCCTGTCCGGAGAAGCGAGTCCCCTCTACCCAGGCTGGGAGGTATAGGAGCTCCCGCAGACACCCAAGTGGAAGGCCTCTCCCTCCAGGAGAAGGGTCTTCACTCTACACTGTCTGTGGTGGTATAAGAGCTCCCCCTAACACCCAGGTGGGAAGGGTATCCTTCCTCTAAGGTTGAAACCCCTCTACGTGGGCTGTGGCCGAATAATAATTCCCCCTGAGAGCCTGATAGGAAGGGTCTCCTGCCTGAGCAAGGAATCCCCTCTAACCTAGCTGTGCTGGTATACAAGTTTCCCCAGACACCCAGTTGGGTGGGGTCTCCCGCCTGTACAGGCGAGTCTCCTCTACCCTGGCTTTAGTGTTATACAAGCTATACAAGAGCCCAGCACCCACGTGGAAGGTGTCTCCCAACTGGAACAGCAAGTACCCTCTAACCTGGCTGGGAGGTATAGGAGCTCCCCCAGTCACCCAGTGGGAGGAATTTCACAACTGAAGGGTTGAGTTTCCTCTAACCTGGCTGCGGTGGTAGTTGAGCTCCCCTGACACCCAGGTGGAAGCAGTCTCTCACTTGGAGGGGCAAGTCCCTGCTACCCTGACTTTGCAGTATAAGAGCACCCCAAGACACCCAGGTGGGAAGGGTCTCCAGCCTGGTGGGGTGAATTCCCTCTATCGTGGCTGTGGTGGTATATGAGCTCCCCTGGACACCCAGGTTGGAGGGTTTCACCTGGAGAGGTGAGCCCCCTCTAACCTGGATGCAGCTGTATATAAGATTCCCACATCATTCAGGTGGGAGGTGTCTCCCGCCTGGATGTGCAAGTCCCCTCTACCCTTGTTGGGGCAGTGTACTAGCTCCCACAACACCCATTTGGGAGGCATCTCCTGCCTGGACGGTCAAGTCCCCTCTACCCTACCATCGGAGTTAGACGAGTTCACCCAGACACCCAGGTGAAAGGGGTTTCCTGCATGGAAGGGTGAGTACCTGTTACCATGGCTCCAGCTCTATAGGAGCTCCCCGAACAAACCCAGGTGTGAGGGGTCTCTTGCCTAGAGGGGCAAGTCCCTGCTACTCTGCCTGAGCCTAGATATGAGCTTCCCCTGACACCCAGTTGAAAAGGGTATGCCACCTGGAGGAGCAAGTGCCTGCTACTATGGCTGCAGGTGTTCAGGAGCCCACCTCCCCACTGGGCACCCAGTTGTAAGGGATCTCATGCCTGTAGGGATGAGCATCCTGTACATAGGATGAGGTAGAATACAAGCTAGCCTTGACACCAAGGTGGGAGAGGTCTCTCGCCTGGAGGAGCAAGTCCGCACTACCCAGGCTGCAGAGGTATAAGACAACCATGTCTTTTTCATTCACCCAGGAACAGATGCTAGCACTTGGCAGTCCATAACTGGGCCTGGCTCCTTGCGTGAGACCCTGGCTACACTTCTTGAGGACCATGTCCCTGTCCCTTGGTTTCAGGAACCTTTTTCCAGCACCCTCCTGTGCCTCCCCTCTGTGGTATCCTGACACTACATGGAGCCTCCACTACCCTTGCTTCACTATAGCCTAGGCTGCTCAAATGAGTACTGCAGCCCAACAAAGCCCCAACCTCCACACACCAGGAATCCCCTCCCATTACCCTCTTTTGCCCCTCATTGGTCCAGGACCCACTCTGAGGATCTACTCACCTTGAGCAGACAAGCAGATTTGGCTGGTCTCTGTACCCTGAATGCTCCCTATGGGAAACCCAGCCCTGCCAGTCACCTAAGTCCCTATCGCCACCTGTACCTTGAGGCCTGCCAGTTATCATGGGACTTGTTCCAACCCAGCCCTGAGAGATCTCCTCCTTTCCCTCCCCTGCCCTCTGTCCTTGCATACTGCCCCTACCCCAATGCAGCCCTCCATACACCTGACAATTTGTGTTCCAGTCTTGGAGCATGGACACTTGCCTAGGCCCCAGACCATACTGCTTTATGTGGGCTCCATACTTGGGGCCTGCAGAGTGCTCATCTAGCTGCCCCTTTTGCTTCCCTCTGTATCCTGGTACTTATTCAGTCCCAACCTTCCTTCCATTTGCACTTTTTCCTGGAGATTTCAGATCTCCTGCTCCTTGGGTACCTCATCACAATTGGATGAGTGGGTCCCTTGCCTCGGGGCCAACCTTGGGTAAAGGCTCTAGCCCTAGAGTGCACCCACCATGGCCCCCCACCATGCCCTCCCTTGGCCCTCCTCTTGGCTGAATTCCCTTTTCTTGCCTCCTTTGCCACATCCCTGGCCCTGGATTCAAATCTGATCTAGGGAGCCTTATGGTAAACAGAGCTCTGCCACTCACCTGGGCCCCTTGCTCTCTCTGGGTGCTTGGTCCTCCACTAGGAACCCTTTTACCTGGAGGTGGCCCTGGTCTTGGAGCCTGACTGCCCCCTGCTGTATCCCTGCCTTCACTTCCAAATCTTGTCCAGTGTCCTGAGCCCCCTGCCAAAGCACAGGCCATTGGTTCTTTGTTTCTTGGCCTGGCTTCTCACTTGAGTCTCTTGTGGCCCTTCTTGCTCACTGCTTTTCTGAGCATTGTCTGAGGGCCCCTCACTGGGGCCACTTCCGTGCTCCCCTTGGCATTCCTGAACTGCAGTACCCTAGTGCAGCCCTGCCTTCCTGGCCCTGAGTTCCCTTCTCTCCCCTAGCCTGGGCCCTCTTCTAGGTCCCTTGCCTGGGCTCCTTGATGGGGTCCTGTTTCCCACCCCACCCACAACAGTCCTGCAGCCCTTCAGGATATTCCCTCCTTCAGCCCCCCTATTCTTTCTGTCTTTGCCACACCATCTTTCCTGATCCCCTTCCCAGGATGCTCACCCAGGGTAGGCAACTTGTCCAGACCTCTTGGCCCTGGGGTTCCCTTTGGAAAATGTAGCCCTGACTCTTTCCTGGGATCTTTGGCCTCCCTCATCGGGGTCCCTGCTCCCGACCCCTGACACCCTGCAGTGGATCTAGGCCTTGAATCGTTCTCCCCCTGTGCCACCGACTCCTCTTTCCCCCACTCTACTGCTCCCTCTCCATCTTTCTTCTCATTCACCCAGGTCCAGATGCTAGTACTTGGCTCTCCATTACTGGGCCCAGCTCCTTGCTTGAGACCCTGTCTACCCTTCTTAAGGACCCATTCCATGTCCCTTGGTTTCAGGCCCCTTTTGCCCGGTCCCTCCTGTGCCTCCCCTCTGATCCCCTCATACTGTGGTATCCTGGCAGTGCCCGAACTCTCCGATCCAACTGCTTCTCCCTAGCCTATGCTGCTCAGGTGGGTCCTGGCAGCCCGTAACCCCCCACACTTTAACACGACATGTATCCCCTCACTGTATCCTCTTTGGCCCCTCCATTGGTACAGATCTCTCTGAAGATGTACTTACCTGAGGCAGAGAAGTGAAATCTATTGACTCTGCGCCTTGAATACTCCCTATGTGTAACATTGCCCTGCCGCTGGCCTGAGTCCCATTCAGTGCTTGAAACTTGAGGCCTGGTAGTTAACATGGACTTGTTCCAACCCAGCCCTGAGCAATCCCCTCCCTTCCCTCCAGCATTCCATGCTGCCCTAACATGACCCATTGCCCTGCTACCCTGACTTTGCTAACCCTGACCCTTTGTGCTCTGGTCCCTGGGCCTGGGTACTCACCTGAGCCTCTGACCATGTTCCTCATGGCCCTTGGCATAATAAGGAGTCTCTTTGTGTTGGGTCCCACCTAGGGGCCCTTGCTTGGGCCCATCAGTAGGCTCCCTTAGGTGCCCCTTGGCTACCCTGGTGGTCATGCAGCCCCTATCTCCCTTCCCCTCTCTCTTTGTTCTGGCAATCACAATTCTCCTGCTCCTTGGCTGCCCCATCACCATTGATCGGGTGGTCCCTTGCCTGGGCAACTGTCTTTGGTCCTTGGTCTTGCCCTTATGCGCACCCAACCTGACCCCCTGCCATGCCCTCCTATTGGCCTCCTTCTGGCCCCCTTCATGTTCCTGGCCTCCTTTGCCAGGACCCTGGCCATAGATTCTCATCTGTTCCAGGGCACCTTATGGGAAACAATGACCTTCCCATCACTTGGGCTTCTTTCTCTACCTGGGTGTTTGATCCTGAGCAGGAACCCTGAAAACTGGAGGTGGCCCTGGGCCTTGATCCTTAATCTCCCCTGCTGGATCCCCTGCCTACCTTGCAAATCTTGTCCACTGACCTAAGCCCCCTGCCCAAGCCCTGGCCCTTGGGTCTCATTTCCCTGGCCTGGCTTCTTGCTTGACCCTCTGGTGGCCATTCTTGCTTGGTGCTTTTCTGGTCATTGTTTGAGGGCCCCTTGCTGGAGCAGCTTCCCTGATCCCCTTGGCTTCCCTGAACTACAGTACACTATTGTAGTCCCAGCTTCCAGGCCCAGTGTTTCCTGCTTTCCCCTGGCCTGGGCCTTCCTCTAGGTCCCTTGTCTGGGCTCCTTGCTGGGGTTCTGGTTCCCATTCAACCCACACCTGTCCTGCAGCCCTTCAGGCTATGCCCTCCTTCACCCTCCTGTCATTTGTGTCTCTGCCATGCCCACATTCCTGATCCCCTTCCCACGATGCTCACCTGGGCCAGAGGATATGAACTTTGGAAAAACATAGCCCTGCCCCTTGCCTGGGCACTTTCGCCTCCCTCAGCCGGGGCCCTAAAGTCCTGAACTCTGACATCCTGCAGTGGACCTGGGCCTTGAGCCCTTCTCCCCCTATTCCAGCTGCTCCGCTTTCTCCCCTCCTGCCCCTCTCTAATCCATGTTTCTTTTCATTCACCCAGGCCCAAGTTATAGCACTTGGCTCTCCATTACTGGGCCCAGCTCCTTGCTTGAGGCCCTGGCCGCCCTTCTCATGGACCCTTTCCCTGACCCTTGGTTTCAGGCCCCTATTGCCAACCCACTCCTGTTCCTCCTCTCTGTTCCCCTCATGCTGTAGTATCCTAGCACTGTCCGGACCCTGCACTACCCCATATTTGCTCTAGCATCGGCTGCTCAAATAGGGCCTGCAGCCCACCAATCCCCCGACCTTTACACAACAGATATCCCCTCACAGTAACCTCTTTTTCCCATCATTGGTCCAGTTTCCCCTCTGAGGATCTACTCATCTGGGGCAGAGGAGTGGAATTGGCTTGTCTCTTAATCCTAAATGCTCCCTATGGGAAACACAGCACTGCCAGTAACCTGAGTCCCCTTCACCACCTGAACCTTGAGGCCTGGCAGTTAACATTGGACTTTTTCCAACCCATCGCTGAGCGATCTCCATCCTTCCCTGTCCTGCCCTCTGGCCTTGCATGCTTCCCCTACCCCAGCCCAGCTCTCCCTAACCCTAACCATGTGTACTCCAATCTCCATGCCTGGGCACTTGCCTGGGCCCCTGACCGCATTGAACATGTCGTTTGGCATAGCATGGGGTCTCTTCATGTTGGGTCTGATCTGACTTGGGCCAGCCAGAAGGCTACCCTAGGTGCCCCTTAGCTTCTCCTGGTCCTCATGCAGCCCCTGTCTACCCTTCCCCTTGTGCCTTATTCTGGCACTCGCAGGTCTCCTTCTCCTTGTGTCCCCCATCACCATTGATCCATTGGGTCTCTTGCCTAGGCACCTGGCTCGGGTCCTGGGTCTAGGCCCTATGCGCACCCACCCTGACCCCCTTCCGAGCCCTCCTATGACCAACCTTTGGATCCCCTTTCATTCCCTGGCCTCCTTTGCCAAGACAATCAGATTCTCACCTGATCCAGGGCGCCTTATGGGAAAAAATGCCTTGCCCCTACCCTGGGCCCCTTGCTCTCCCTGGATGCTTGGTCTTTCACCAGGAACCCTGACACCTAGAGGTGGCTGTGTGCCTATATCCTGACTGCCTCCTGCTGGATCCCCTGCCTTCCTTCCCAAATCTTGTCCAGTGTCCTGAGGCCCCTGCCCAAGACCTGGCCATTGGCTCTTCATTCCTTGGCCTGGCTCCTCATTTGAGAATCTGGTATCCCTTCTTACTCACTGCTTTTCTGGACATTGTCAGAGGCCCCCTTGCTGGGGCCACTTCCCTGCTCCCCTTGGCTTTCCTGTACCTCAGTGCCATAATGCAGCCTGCCTTCCTGGCCCGGCATTTCCTGCTGTCCACTGGCATCACCCTCCTCTAAGACCATCATCTGGGCTCCTTGCTGGGGTCCTGGTTACCACCCCAACTACACAAGTCCTGCAATCCTTCAGTCTATGCCCTCCTTTAACCCTTCTGCCCTTTCTGTCTCTGCCATGCCTGCTTTCCTGATCACCTTTCCAGGATGCTCACCAGCACCAGGCTACTTGATTTGGCCTCTTGGCCCTTGGGGCTCCCTTTAGGAAAATGTAGCCATGCTACTTTCTCAGGGCCTTTGGCCTCCCTCAGCCCAGGACCTGCTCCTGATCCCTGACACCATCCAGTGAACCCAGGCCTTGAGCCGTTCTCCCCCTGTGCCACCCACTCCACTTTCTCCCCTTCCACTGCTCCCCCTCCATCTTTCTATTCATTCACCTAGGCCCAGGTGCTAGCACTTGGCTCTCCATTACTGGGTTCAGCTCCTTGCTTGAGACTCTGGCTACCTTTTTTGAGGACCTTTTCTCATTTCCTTGGTTTCAGGCCCCATTTGCCAGCTTCCTCCTGTGCCTCCCCTCTGATCCCCTCATTCTGTGTTATCCTGGAACTGCTCAGACCCTCCTCTCCCCTGCTTCTCTCTAGCCTATGTTGCTCAAATGGGTCCTGGCAGTCGGAACACCCCCCACACTTCCGTACACCAGGTATCTCCTCACAGTACCCTCTTTGGCACCTTCTTTGGTCCAGATCCCTCTCTGAGGATCTACTTACCCGGGGCAGTGGAGTGGAATTGGCTTTCCTCTGCGCCTTGAATTCTCCCTATGGGAAACACAGCCGTGCCACTCGCCTGAGTCCCCTTCACTGCCTGAATCTTGAGGCCTGGCAGGTAACATGGGACTTGCTGCAAACCAGCCCTGAGCTATCCCCTCGCTCCTATTCCCTGCACTCTGGCCTTGCATGCGGCCTGAACCCCAACTCAGTCTAACCCAGACCCCGTATTCTGTGCTCCCTTGATCCCCTGATGCTTTCCTCATTTCCCATTACATAGCATAGAATCTCATTATGTTGGGTCTGTACTGGGGTTGTACCCTAGGTTGGTCTGGTGGGATTCTTGTCTGAGCATCTGGCTATGGTCCGGCCTCTCCTTCCACCACGCACCTGCCATGAACCCCAGCTGTGGACTCCCATATCCCATATCCTGTGCACTCACATATCTGACCACCTTCCATTGTGAGGAATACTTTGCCAGGTTTCTCATTTTTGCAGAGAGCCCTACGAAAAATGGGGCCCTGCCCCTCATCTGGGCCACCTACTCTTTCTGGGTTCTTCATCCTGAACCAGGAACCCTGACACCTGTTAGTGGCCCTGGGCATGGAGCCTGACTGCTCCCTGCTGGATATGTTTCCTTCCCTCCCAAGTCTTGTCCACTGTCCTAAGTCCCTGCCAAAGGCCTGACCCTTGGCACTCAATTCCCTTGCCTGGCTCCTTGCTTGAGCCTCTGGTGGCCCTTCTTGTTCCTTTCTTTTCTGGGATTTGTCTGAGGGCCCCTCTCTGGCGGTGGTTCTCTCCTCTCCTTGGCTCCCCTGTACTGCAGTATCCTTGTGCAGCCATGCCTTTCTGGTCCAGGCCTTCCCAATCTCCCCTGGGCTGGGGTCCCCTCTAGGTCACTTATCTTAGCACCTTGCTGGGGTCCTGGCCCCCACCCCCACCCAGACCCATCCTGAGGCCCTTGAGGCTGTGCCCTTCTTCAGCCCTCTTGTCATTTCTCTCTCTCCCAGGCCAACTTTCCTGATCCCCTTCCCAGGATGCTCTCTAGGCCTGGTACTTGAACTGGCCTCATTCTCCTGTGTGTTACCTTTGGGTAAATGTAGCCCAGCCCCTTTTCTGGGCGCTTTGGCCTCCCTCAGCCCTTGCCCTGTTACCCAATCCTGACACCCTGCAGTGGACCAGGGCCTTCAGCCTTCCTGCCCTGTGTCATCTGCTCAGATTTCTGCCCTCCCTCACTTCCCTATCCATATCTGTTTTCATTCACCCTGCCCCAGGTGCTAGCACTTGGCTGTCCATTACTGGACACAGCTCCTTGTTTAAGCCCTTGACTGACCTTCTTGAGGACCCTTTCCTTCCGTTGGTTTCAGGCCTCATTTTGTAGAGCCCATACTGTAACTCCCCTCTGTTCAACTGGTGCTATGGTATCCTGGCACTGCCAGGACCCTTTGCTTTTCCTGCTTTTCTCTAGCCTGGGCTTCTAGAATGGCTGCTAACAACCCACACCCACAACCTCTGTAGGCCAGGTATCCCCTAACAGTGCACTCTTTTGACCCTCTTTTGGTCCAGGTCCCTCTCTGAGGATCTACTCACCTGGGTAGAGGAGACAAATTGGCTGGCCTCTGCCCCCATAAGTCTCCCTATGGGAAATAAAACCCTGCCTCTTGCCTCAGTCCCCTTTGCTGCCTGAAACTTAAGACCTAGCAGTTAACATTCAATTTGCTTCAAAATAGCCCGAGAGATCCCCTCACTTCCCTCCCCTGATCTCTGTCCTTGCATGATGCCCCTACCCCAACCCAGCCCACCCTAACCCTGACACTTTGTGCTTCAGTCCCTGGTCCTGGGCAGTGGGTCTGGACATTCGCCTGAGCCCCTAACTCCATTCCTCATGGCCCTTGACATAGCAAGGGGTCTCTTCATGTTGGTGCAGACCTGGGAGTCCCTTGCTTGTGCCTGCCAGCCGGCTCCCCTGGGGGCCCCTTGGCTTCTCCTGGTCTTCCCGGAGGCCCTTTCTTCCTTTCCCCTTGTGCTTTTTTCTGATGCTTGAAGATCTTCTGACCTTGGTCCCTCATCACCATAGATCTGGGAGGTTCCTTGCCTGGGTGCCTGGCTTGGGTCCTGGCTCTCATCCATCCATGCACACACTGTGACCTCCAGCTGTGCCTTCCCATTTCCCTCTTTCTGGCCCCCTTCCCATTCCTGGCCACATTTACCAGGATCCTGGCCCTGGATTTTCATCTGAGGCAGAGCGCCTTATGGGAAACAATGCCCTGGCCCTTCCCTGGGCACCTTGCTCTCCTTTGGTGCTTGGTCCTGCACCAGAAACCCTGAAACTGGAGGTGGCCTGGACCTGGATCCTGACTGCCCCCTGCTGGATCCCTTGACTACTCTCCCAAATCTTGTCTAGTGTCCTCAGCCCCCTGTGCAAGCTCTGGCCCTTGGCTCCTCACTTGAGACTCTGGTGGACATTCTTGCCCACAGATTTTCTGGGCATTGTCTGAGGGCCCATCACTGGGGCTGCTTCTCTGGTCCCCTTGGCTTCCCCATACTGCAGTAGCCTAGTGCACCATGAGAAGAACAGAAGGGAAAAACAGGAGGTGGCTAGCAAAAGGGGCCTGAAACCAAGGGACAGGGACAGGGTCCTGTAGAAGGGCAGATGTAGGCTCAAGCAAGGAGCCAGGCCCAGTAATGGAGATCCAAGTGCTAGTACCTATGCCTGAGTGAATGAAAAGAAACATGGATAGGAAGGGGCGGGAGGGGAGAAAGAGGAGCAGCTGGCAAAGTGGGAGAAGGGCTCAAGGCTCAGGTACACAGCAGGGTGTCAGTGGTCCAGGGCAGGGCCCAGGCTAATGGAGGCCAAAGGCTCAGACAAGGGGCAGGGCTACTTTTTCCCAAAGGGAGCCCCCAGGGCCAAGAGGCCAGGGCAAGTCACCTGGCCTGGGTGAGCATCCTGGGAAGCAGATCAAGAAAGCGGGTGTGCAGAGACAGAAAGGACTGTAGGCCCAATGGAAGGCACAGCCTAAAGGGCCACAGGACAGGGGAGGAGGGTGCTGGGGGTTAGGACCCCAATAAGGAGCCTAGAAAGGGACCTAGAGGAGGGCCCAGTTCAAGGGAGAGCAGGGAATGCTGGACAGGAAGGCCAGCCTGTACTAGTGTAGTGACATAAAGCAAAGCCAAGGGAAGCAGGGAAGTGGCCCCAGCGAGGGGCCCTCAAACAATGCCCAGAAAAGCAGTGAGCAAGAAGAGCCACCAGAGACTCAAGTGAGGAGGCAGGCCTGGGAACAGAGAGCCAAGGGCCAGGAGTAGTGCCGGGGTTCAGGACACTGGACAAGATTTGGGAGGGAAGGCGGGGGATCCAGCAGGGGGTAGTCAGGCTCCAGGCCCAGGGCCACCTCCAGGTGTCATGGTTCTGGTGGAGGACCAAGTACTCAGGGAGAGCAAGGGTCCCAGGTGAGGGGCAGAGCTATTTTTCACATAAGGTGCACTGGTTCATATGTGAATACAGGGCCAGGGACCTTGCAAGGGAGGCCAGAAAAGGGAAGGGGGCCAGGAGAATGGGGATGAAAGGCCTGGTGGGGGGTCGTGATGGGTATACTGTAGGGTTAGAGCCATGACCCAAGACAGGCCCCCAGGTAAGGGACCCACCCAACCAATTGTGATGAGGGACCCAAGGAGCAGGAGAATTGCAAGTGCCAGGAAAAAGTACAATGGGAATGGAGGTAGGGGCTGCGAGAGGACTGGGAGACAAAGGGAAGCAAAGGGGCACCTAGGTGAGCCCGCTGGGGGCCACAAGTAATGGGTCCCTAGGTCAGACCAAACACGAGCACACTACATGATATGTAAAGGGACATGAGGAACACGGTCAGGGACCTAGGTGAACATCCAGGCCCAGAAACTGGAGCACAAAGGGTCAGGGATAGGGAGCACTGGGTTGGGGTAGAGGCAGCATGCAAGGCCAGAGGGCAGGGGAGGGATGGGAGGAGATCGCTTAGGGATGGGTTGGAGCAAGTCCCATGTTAAATGGCAGGCCTCAATGTACAGGCAGTAAAGGAGACTCAGGTGAATGGTAGGCCTGTGTTTCCCAGGGAGCATTCAGGTGCAGAGATCAGCCAAATCCGCTCCTCTGGCACAGGTGAGTAGATCCTCAGATAGGGACATGGACCATGGAGGGGCACAAGAGGGTACTGTTAGGGGATACCTGGCGTGCATAGGTTGGGGGTGTCGGTGGGCTGCAGGACCCATTTGAGGAGCCTAGGCTAGAGCGAAGCAGGGGAAGCAGAGGATACAGGCTGTGCCAGGGTACCACAGCATGAGGGGAAAGAGGGGAGGCACAGCAGGGGCCTGGCAAAAGGGGCCTGAATCCAAGGGACAGGGAAAGGGTCCTCAAGAAGGGCAGCCAGTGGCACAAGCAAGGAGCCGGGCCCAGTAATAGAGAGCCAAGAGCTAGCACCTGGGACTGGGTGAATGAAAAGAAACATGGATAGGGAGGGGTGGGAGGGGAGAAAGGAGAGCAGATGGACATGGGGAAAAGGGCTCAAGGCCTGGGTCCACTGCATGGTGTCAGGGGTCCTGAGCAGGGCCCGGTCTGTGGGAGGGCGAGGGGCCAATGTAAGGGCCAGGGCTACGTTTTCCCAAAGAGAACCACCAGGGCCAAGAGTCCAGGCCATGTTGCCTGGCCCAGGTGAGCATCCTGGAAAGATAATCAGAAAATTGGGCATGGCAGAGTCAGAAAGGACTGGACGGCAAAGGAGGGCACAGCCTGAAGTGCCACAGGATTGATGTGGGTGGGCAGGTGGTCAGGACCCAGGCAAGGATCCCAGGAAGGGACTTAGAGGAGGGTCCAGGCCAGGGGAGACCCGGAAATGCTTAGCCAGGAAAGCAGGGCTGCACAGGGTACTGAGGTAAAGAAAGCCAAGGGGAGTAGGGAAGTGGCCCCAGTGAGGGGCTCTCAGACAATGTCCAGAAAAGCAGTGAGTAAGAAGGGCCACCAGAGGCTCAAGTGAGGAGCCAGGCCTGTGAACAGAGAGCCAAGGGCCAGGGCTTGGACAAGGGCTCAGTACACTGGACAAGATTCAGGAGGGAAGGTAGGGTATCCAACAGGGGTCAGTCAGGCTCCAGTCCCAGAGCCACCTCTAGGTGTCAGGGTTCCTGGAAGAGGACAAAGCATGCAAGGAGAGTAAAGGTCCCAGGCGAGGGGTAGAGCTGTTTCACATAAGGTGCCCTGGCTCATATTTGAATCCAGGGCCAGGGTCCTGGCAAGGCAGGCCATAATTAGAAAAGGGGCCCAGAGGAGGGGGATGAAAAGGCACAGCACGAGATCATGTTGGGTGCACTGTAGGGTGAGAGCCATGACCCAAGACAGCCTCAAAGGCAAAGGACCCACACAACCAATTGTCATCTGGGATCCAAGGAGCAGGAGACCTGCAAGTGCCAGGAAACAGCACAATGGGAAGAGAGGTAGGGGCTGCCTGAGTACCAGGAGACAGAGGGAAGTGCAAGGGGCACCTAGGTGAGCCCACTGGGCGGTCCAAGTAAGGGATCCCCAGGTCAGAACAACATGAGGAGACTCCATGCTATGTCAAGGGGCATGAGGATCATGGTCTGGGGCCTAGGCAAGCGCTCAGGTCTGGAGACTGGAGCACAAATGTTCAGTGTTAGGGAGGGTTGGGTTGGGCTAGGGGCGGCAAGCAAGGCCAGAGGGCAGGGGAGGGATGGGAGGAGATTGCTCAGGGCTGGGTAGAAGCAAGTCCCATGTTAACTGGCAGGCCTCAAGGTGCAGGCAGTGAAGGGGACTCAGGTGAGTCAGCTGTGTTTTCCATAGGGAGCATTCAGGTGCAGAGATCAGGCAAATCTGCTCCTCTGGCACAGGTGAGTAGATACTCAGCTAGGGACCTTGACCAATAAGGGTCACGAGAGGGTACTGTGAGGGAATACCTGGCATGCAGAGGTTGGCTGCTGTTGGTGGGCTGCAGGACCCATTAGAGGAGCCTAGGCTAGAACAAAGCAGGGGTAGCAGAGGCTATGGGCTTTGCCAGAATACCACAGCATGAGGAGAATAGATGGGGAGACAAAAGAGGGGCCTGGCAAAAGGGTCCTGAAACCAAGGGACAGAAACATGGTCCTCTAAAAGGGCAGCCAGGGGCTCAAGCAAGAAGCCAGGCCCAGTAATAGAGAGCCAAGGACTAGCACCTGGGCCTGGGTGAAGGAAAAGTTACATGTATAGGGAGGTGCAGGAGAGGAGAAAGGGGAGCAGCTGTCATAGGGAAAGAAGGGCTCAGACCCAGGTCCACAGCAGGGTGTAAGGGGATTGGAGCAGGACCCCTGCTGAGGGAGGCCAAAGGGCCCAGGCAAGGGGCAGGGCTAGATTTTCCAAAAGGGAGCCCCCATGGCTAAGAGGCCACGCTAGGCCCAGGTGAGCATACTGGGAAGAGGATCAAGAAATCGGGCATGGCAGACAAAGAAAGGACAGGAGGGATGAAGGATGGCATATCCTGAAGTGCTGCAGGACTGCTGTGGGTGGGGTGGGAAGCAGGACGCCAGCAAAGAGCCCAGGCAAGGGACCTAAAGGAGGGCCCAGGCCAGGAGAGAGAAGGGAACTCCAGGCAGGGAAGGCAGGGACTCACTAGGGTACTGCAGTTCAGGAATGCCAAGAAGAGCAGGGAACTGGCCCCAGCGAGGGGCCCTCAGACAATGCTCAGAAAAGCAGTGAGCAAGAAGGGTCACAAGAGAGAGAAGCCAGGCCACATAACTGAGAACAAATGACCAGTGCTTTGGCAGGGGGCTTAGGACAGTGGACACGATTTGGAAGTGAAGGCTGGGGATACAGCAGGCTTCAGGATCAGGGCCACATCCAGGTAACAGGGTTCCTGGTGAAGGACCAAGCACCCAGAGAGAGCCAGGGGCCCAGGTGAGTGGCAGAGCTCTATTTACCATAAGGTGTCCTGGATCAGATTTCATTCCATGTCCAGGGACATGGAAAAGGAGCCCAGAAAAGGGAATTTGTCCAAGAGGAGGTCCAACGGAGGGCATGGTGGGTGCACTGTACGGCCAGAGCCTTGACCCAAAATTGGCCCCCAGGCAAGGGACCCACCCATCCCATTGTGATGAGGTACCCAAGGAGCAGGAGACCTGTAAGCTCCAGCAAAAAGTGCAAGGGGAAGGGACGTTGGGGCTACTTGATGACCAGGAGATACTAGGAAGTGCAAAGGGCACCTAGGTGAGCCCACTGTGGGGCCCAAATAAGGGGTCCCCAGGTCATACCCAACATGAATAGATTTGATGCTATGCCAAGGTATATGAGGAATGTGGTCAGGAACTAAAGGGAGCGCCCAGGCCCAGAGATTGAAGCACAAAGGGTCAAGGTTAGGGAGGGCTGGGTTTGGGTAGGGGCAGCATGCAAAGGCCTGAGGGCAGGGGAGGGAAAGGAGAAGATTGCTCAGGGCTGGGTTTGAGCAAGTCCCATGATAACTGGCAGGCCTCAACGTACAGGTGGTGATGGAGACTCAGGTAACTGGCAGGGCTGTGTTTCCCATAGGGAGCATTCAGGGTGCAGAGACCAGCCAAATCTGCTCCTCTGCCCCAGGTGAGTAGATCTTCAGAGAGGGACCTGCACCAATGAGTGTAATATGAGGGGATACCTGGTGTGTGGAGATTGGGTGTTTGGTGGGATGCAGGACCCATTTGAGCAGCCTAGGCTAGAGCAAAGCAAGGGTAGTTGAGGCTCCATGTAGTGCCAGGATACCACAGAGGGGAGGCACAGGAGGAGGCTGGAAAAAGGTTCCTGAAACCAAGGGACAGGGACACAGTCCTCAAGAAGTCTAGCCAGTGTCACAAGCAAGGAGCCAGGCCCAGTTATGGACAGTCAAGTGCTAGTACCTCTTCCTCAGTGAATGAGAAAACAGGGTTGTCTTATACCTCTGTAGCCTGGGTAGTGGAGACGTGCTCGTCCAGGCTAGAGACCCCTCCCACCTTGGTGTCCAGGCTAGCTTGTATTCTGCTTCATCCTGTGTACAGGAGACTCATCCCTATAGACATGAGATCCCTTACAACTGGGTGCCCAGTGGGGAAGTAGGCTCCTGTACAGCTACAGCCATGGTAGCAGGCACTCGCTGCTCCAGGCGGTATAACCCTTTCACCTGGGTGTCAGGGGAGCTCATATCTAGGCTCAGGCACAGTAGCAGGGACTCACCCTTCTAGGCAAGAGACCCCTCACACCTGGGTTTGTTCAGGGGGCTCCTATAGAGCTGGAGCCATGGTAACAGGTACTCGCCTTTCCAGGCAGGAAACCCCTTTCACCTGGGTGTCTGGGTGAACTCGTATAACTCAGACGGTAGGGTAGAGGGGACTTGACCCTCCAGGCAGGAGACACCTCCCAAATGGGTGTTGTGGGAGCTAGTACACTGCCCCAACAAGGGTAGAGGGGACTTGCATATCCAGGCGGGAGACACCTCCCACCTGAATGTTGCGGGGTTCTTATATAAAGCTGCATCCAAGTTAGAGGGTACTCACCTCTCCAGGTGAAACCCTCCAACCTGAGTGTCCAGGGGAGCTCATATACCACCGCAGCCAAGGTAGAGGACACTCGACCCACCAGGCTGGAGACCCCTCCTACCTGGGTGTCTTGGGGTGCTCTTATACTGCAAAGTCAGGGTAGCAGGGGCTTGCCCTCCAAATGAGAGACCACTTCCACCTGGATGTCAGGGGAGCTCCACTACCACTGCAGCCAGATTAGAGGGGACTCAACCCTTCAGTTGTGAAATACCTCCCACTGGGTGACTGGGGGAACTCCTTTACCTTCCAGCCAGAGTAGAGGGGACTCGCTCTTCCAGTTTTGAGATGTTTTCCACGTGGGTGCTGGAGTCTTGTATAGTTTGTATACCACTAAATCCAGGGTAGAGGAGACTCGCCCCTCCAGGTGAGAGACCCCACCCAACTGGGTGTCAGGGGAAGCTTGTATACCTTAACAGCTAGGGTAGAGGGGATTCCTTGCTCTAGGTAGGAGACCCTTCCTATCAGGCTGTCAGGGGAAACTTTTAGTCTGCCACAGACCACCTAGAGGGGATTTGCCATTCTAGAAAGGATACCTTCTCACCTGGGTGTCAGGGGGAGGTCTTATACGGCCACAGCCAGAGTAGAGTGAATGCACCTCTACCAGCAGGAGAGGCCTTCCACCTGCGTGTCCGGGGGAGCTCCTGTACCTCCCAGCTAGGGTAGAGGGGAATCGCCCCTCCAGTTGGGAGTCACCTCCCAAGTAGGTGTCCTAGGAGTTCTTATATGGCACCAGCTAATGTAGAGGGGACTCACCCCTCCAGTTGGGAGACCCCTCTCACCTGGCTGCTGGAGTGAGCTAGTATACCACCAAAGCCAAGGAGAGGGGACTCGCCTTTCCACTTGGGAGTCTGAGGAAGCTAGGGTAGAGGGGATTCACTGTTCTAGGCGTGAGACCCTTGCTACCTGGGTGTCAGGGAGAGCTCTTATACTGCCATAGCCAGGGTAGAGCGAATTCGCCCCTGGAGGCGGGATATGCCTCCCAGCTGGGTGTCAGGGGAAGCTCTTATAACACCATAGCCAGAATGGAGAGGATGTGCCCCTCCAGGGAAGATACCCCTTCCACCTGGGTGTTCAGGGGTGCTCCTATACCACTACAGGAAGGGTAGAGGAAACTCCCCACTCCATTAGGGAGACCCCTCCCACCTCGGTGTCAGAGTGGGGTAGTATACTGCCTCAGGCATGGTAGAGTGTACTCGCCCCTCCAGGCAGGAGACGTCAACCACCTGGGTGTGGGTGTGGGTGCTCATATGTAGCCATGGTAGTGGGGACTAGCACCTCCAGGTAGGAGACCCCTCCCAACTGGATGTCCCAGGGAGTTTGTATAACACCTTAGCCAGGGTAGAGGGTACCTGCCCCTCCAGGTGGGAGACCCCTCCCACCAGGGTGTCAGGGGGAGCACATATATTGTAGCAGCCAGGGAAGAGAGGACTCTCCCCTTCATATTTTAGATCCCTTCCACGTGGGTATGGTGGGGGGCAGCTCCTATACCGCCATAGCCAGGGTAGAGGGGACTCGCCCCTCCTTGCCACAGAACCCCCTTCCAACCGGGTGTTTGGAGAGCTCCTACACCACTTCAGCCAGTGTAGAAGGGACTTACACCTCCAGGCAGGAGACCCCTCCCACCTGGGTGTCAAGGGGAGCTCATATACCACCACAGCCAGGGTAGCAGTGAGTTGCTCCCCTAGATGAGACACCTCTCCCACCTGGGTGTCAGGGGAGCTCATATACCACTGCAGTCAGGTTAGAGGGGAGTTGCCCTTCCATTTCGGAGACCCCTTCCACCCATGGATAGAGGTGTCTAGGGGAGCTCCTAAACCTCCATAGACAGGGTAGAGGGGCCTTGACCTTGCAGTCAGGAGACACTGCCCACATGGGTTTCCTGGAAGCTCTAATATGGCACCGGCCAAAGTCCAGGGGACACGACCCTCCAGGTGGGAGAACCCTCCCACGTGGGTGCTGGGGTGAGATGTATAGTGGCAAAGCAAGGGTAGAGGGGACTTTCCTCTCCAGGCGGGAGACCCCTCTCACCTGGGTGTCTGGGGAAACTTTGTATACCTTCACAGCTAGGGTAGAGGGGATTGGCCCCTCCAGGCGAGATACCCTTTCCACCTGGGTGTCAGAGGGAGCTCTTATACTGCCACAGCCAGGGTAGAGGGGATATGTCTCTCCAGGCATGAAACCCCTTCTACCTGGGTGTCCAGAGGAACTCCTATACCCCCACAGGAAGGGTAGGGGAACTCGCCACTCCAGGTGGGAGACGCTGCTCACCGAGTGTCAGTGGGGGAGCTCATATGCCTCTGTAGCCAGGGTAGTTGAGACTCACTCTTCCAGGGAGAAGGCCCCTCCAATCTTGATGTAATGGGGAGCTTGTATATCACCTAGCCAGGGTAGAAGGGATTCGCCCCTCCAGGTGAAAGCCTTCTTCCACCTGGGTGTCAGGGGCAGTCATATACCACAGCAGCCAGAGTAAATGGTTCTTGGCTCTCCAGGCGGGAGACCCTTCCCAAAAGGGTGTCAGGGGGAGCTCATATATTGCAGCAGCCAGGGTGGATGGTGGTGACTGGACACTCTATATTGGAGACCCCTCCCATGTGGCTATGGTGGGGGGGTGCTCATATACCACCATATCCAGGATAGATGGAACTTGCTCCTCCAGGCAGGGGACCCATCTCACCTGAGTGTCTGTGGGAGCCCATACACCACCACAGCCAGGGTAGAGGGGACTCTCCCCTCCAGGTAGGAGACCCCTTCCACTTGGATGTCCTGGTGAGTTCCTATACCACTGCAAGAAGGTTATAAGGGACTCTCCCCTCCAGGCGGGGACTTCTCCCACCTCAGTGTCAGGGGAGCTCCTATACTACACCAGCCAGGGTAGAGGGGACTCTCCCCTTTTGGGTGGAGACCCCTCCCACCTTGGTTTCTGAGGGAACTTTATACCACCACAGTCAGGTTACAGGTGACTCGTCCCTCTGGGGGAAATACCCATCCCACCTGGTTGTCATGTGGAGCTCATATACCCCAGCAGCCAGGGTCAAAGCAACTGGCACCTGCAAGGTGGAGACATCTCCCACTTGGAAATGGGGGAAACTCTTATTCTGCCTTAGCCAGGGTAGAGGGGACACACCTCTTCAGGCCAAAGACCCCTCCCATATGGGTGACTGGCAAGCGGGTGTTTGTATACAGCTACAGCTGGGATAGCAGCGACTCACCCCACCAGGCAGGAGATCTCTCCCTCCTGGGGGAAGGAGGGGCATTTATCCCCCCACAGCCAGGTTTGAGGGAACTCGCCCCTTCAGGTTGGAGACCCTCACACCTGGGTGGGGGAGGATCTCATATACTGCTGCAGTAAGTGTAGTGGGGACTCGCCACTCCTGGCTAAAGACCCCTCCCACCTGAGTGTCAGAGGCGGCTCTTATACACCTGCAGCCAAGGTAGAAGGGACTAGCAACTCCAGGAGGGAGAGTTTAGTGTGGGAGGTTGTGAGGGGTGGAGTACTTCTACTCCTGAAGCCAGGTTACTGGGGACTTACCCCTCCAGGCAGAAGACTCCTCCAATATGGGTTTCATGGGAAGCTTATATACCACCTTAGCCAGGGTAGAGGGGACTCACCTGTTCATGTGGAAGTCCACTCCCGCCTGTTTGTAGGGGAGCCCTTTTATAGGACTTATTCATGGTAGAGAAGACTTGCCCCTCCTGCTGTGAGACCCCTCCCACCTGGGTGTAGTGGGGAGCTCCTATACCACTGCTGCCAAGGTAGAGGGGACTCACCCCTCCAGGCGAGAGACCCATCCAACCTGGGTGTCAGGGAAAGCTAGTATATCATTGCAGCAAGCATAGAAGGGACTTGCCCCTTCAGGTGGGAGAACCCTCCCATCTGGGTGGGGGGAGCTTATATAACACAGCAGCCAGAATAGAGGCAACTCGCCCCTCCAAGCAGGAGACTCCTCACACCTGGGTGCAAGGGATAGCTGAAAAACCCCCTCAGCCATGGTAGAGAGAAGTCAGCCCTCTGGCGGGAGACCCCTTCCACCTGGGTGTCAGATGGAGCGGGTATACCACTGCACCCAGGTTAGAGTCAATATGCCTTTCCAGGGGGATATTCCCTCCTGGGAATGGGGTAACTCCTATACCGCCTTAGCCATGGTAGAGAGGACACACTCCTCTAGGCTGAAGACCCTTCCCACAGGGGTGTCTGGCAAGGGGGTTTCATATACATCCGCAGCTGGGGTAGCAGCGACCCCCTATTCCAGGCACATGACCCCTCCCTCCTGAGGGTAGGAGGGGGCTCTTATATTTCTGAAGCCAAGGTTGAGGGGACTCGCCCCTACAAGCAAGAGAACCTTCCTCCTTGATGTGTGAGGGGGCAGCTCCTATATCTCTGCAGTTAGGGTAAAGCGACTCCCCCCTCCAGGGGGAAGATCCCTCCTATCTGAGTGTGGGGGGTGGAGCTCATATAACCCTGCAGCCAGGGTACTGGGTACTAGCCCCTCCAGGCATGAGACCCCTCCCTCTTGGGTATAAGGGGGATGTCTTATACCACAGCAGCCATGGTAGAGGATACTTTGCTCTTTAGGCGGATGACCCCTCTCACCTGGGTGTTGGGGGAGCTCCTATACGGCAGCAGCCAGGGAAGAGTGAACTCCCCCCTCCTGGCTGTTGACCTCTTCGATCTGGGTGTTCTGGGGAGTTCCTATACAGCTGCAGCAAGGTAGAGAGGAATCTAGCAACCTGGCCGGAGACTCCTCCCAATGGGATGTCAGGGGAATTTCTATATCTAAGCGGCCAGGTTAGATGGGACTCCCACGTGTAGGCGGGAGACCCCTCCCATCTGCGTATCAGAGGGAGTTCCTCTACCACTGCAGCAAGGGTGGAGCGGACTTGCCCTTCCAACGGAGACCCTTCCCACCTGGGTGTCTGGGTGAGCTCCTATATCTCTGCAGCTAGGGTAGAGGGGACTCCCCTCTCCAGGCCTGAGACCCAACTAACTGGGTTTCAAGGGGAGATCCTTTACAACCGCAGGCAGAGTAGAGGGGACTCGCCCCTCCTGGGGAAAGCCCCCCAACCGGGGTGTCAAGCAAAGCTAGTATATTACTGCAGCTGGATAGAGAGGACTCGCCCCTCCAGGGAGGAGACCCTTCCCACCTGGGTTTCACAGGTAGATGATGTATTCCCTCAGCCAGTTTAGAGGGGACTCTTCGCCCCAGGCTGAGGACCCTTCCAACCTGGGTGTTGTGGGGGGCTTCTATATCGCTAAAGCCAGGGAGAGGTGACTCGCCCCTCCATGGGGGAGACCTCTCCCTCCTGGGTGTCCAGAGGAACTCGAATACTGCAGCAGAATGAGAATAGGGGACTCTCCCTTCCAGTCAAGAGACCTCTATAACTTGGGTGTCAGGAGGAGCTCCTATTCTCCCTCAGCCAGAATAGAGTGTACTCGCTTCTCCATGCTGGAGATCCCACCTGGGTGTCTGGGGGAGCTTATACACTGCCAAAACCAGGGTAGAGGGGACACACAACTCTAGGCGGGAGACTGCTCCCTCCTGGGTGTCAGGAGGAGCTCCTATATTGGTGCTCCCAAGGTAGCATGGACTCGCTCCTCCAGTGGGAAAACCCCTCCCCAGTGGGAGTCTTTTGGAGCTTATGTACAGCTTGAGCCATGGTAGGGGGGACATGACCCTCCAGGCAAAGAACACCTCTTTCCTGCTTGTCAAGGGAGCTCATATACCCCAGCAGCCATGATAGAGGCGAGTCACCCATCCATGTGACAGACCCCTCCCACCTGGGAATTGGAGGGAACTGGTGTACCACTGCAGTCAGGGTAGAGGGGACTTGCCCCTCCAAGAGAGAGACCCCTCCTCCCTGGGTGTCCTGAGGTGGGGTCTCATATACCGCTATAGCCAGGGTAGCAGGGTTTCGCCTTTCCAGGGGATAGACCCCTCCCACCTGGGTTCAGGGGAGCTCCTATACCTTTGCAGGGTGAGTAGAGGGGAATCGCCCCTACAGGAGGGAGACCCCTCCCACCAGGGTTTGGGGGGAAACTCCTATACTACCAGAGCCAGTGTAGAGGGGTTCACCACAGCAGGTGGGAAACCCTTCCCATCTGGCGTCCAGAGAGCTGTTATAGGGAACCAGCCAAACTAGAGGGGACTCCCCCCTTCAGGTGGGAGAACCCTCCCACCTGAGTGTCAGGGGGAGCCTGTATACCATCACAGCCAGGATAGATGGGACTTGCCCCTCCATGTGGGAGACACCTCCCACGTGGGTGTCTGGTGGAGATCCTATACCACTGCAGCAACCATAGAGGGGACTCACCTGTTCAGGCGGAAGACCCCTCCCTGCTGGGTGTGAGGGGGAGATTGAATTTGGCCAAACCAGTGTAGGGAGACTCGCACCTCCAAGACAAGATCCTCCTCCAACTTGGGTGTCAGAGGGAGCTCATATACCACCATAGCCAGGGTAGAGGAGACTTGACCCTCCAGCCGGAAACTCCTCCCACCTGGGTTCCAGTGGGAGCTTGTACATCACTACAGCCAAAGTAGAGCAGACTCGCCCCTCCAGGTGGGAGACCCTTCCCACCTGGTTTTCAGGGGGAGCTCTTACACTGACAAAGCCATGGTAGAGGGAACTCTCCCATACAGGCGGGAGACCCCTTCCACCTGGGTGTCCTGGGGAGCTCCTATACCACTGAAAGCCAGGGTACTGGGAACTTGCCCTTCCAGGCGGAAGACCCCTCCCACCTGAGTGTCAGGGGGAGTTCTTATATCGCCAAATTTAGGGTAGAGGCGACTAGCCCCTCCAGTTGGTATAACCTCCCACCTCGGTATGTGGGGGAGCTCCTATACAGTTGAAGTCAAGGTAGAAGGGAATCACCCTTTCAGTTGAGACACCCACCTGGGTGTCGGGGTGGGGGGAGCTCCTATACCATGCCAACCAGGGTAGAGAGGACTCACCCTTCAAGGCAGGAGACCCTTCCCACCTGGGTGTCAGAGGCGGCTTGTATACCAAGGCTGCCAGGGTAGCAGCGACTCTCCCTTCCAGAGGAGAGATCTTTCCCTCCTGGCTGTCTGGGGGAGCTCATACACCGCCTCATCCTGGGTATAGGGTACTCACCACGGAAGGCAGAAGACCCCTACCACCTGCGTGTCAAGGGAAGCTTGTATACTGCTGCAGCCAGGGTACAGCATACTCGCCCCTCCAGGTGGAAGACCACTTTCACATGGGTGTCATGTTGAGCTCATATACTGCCGAAGCGACAGTAGAGAAAACTTGATCCTCAAGTCGGGAGACCCCTCCCACCTGGGTGTTGGGGGAAACTCGAATACCTCTGCAGCCAGGGTAGAGGTCTCGCCCCTCCAGTCAAGAGACCCCTCTAATGTGAGTGTTGGGGGTGCTCCTACACTGCCTCAGTCAGAATAAATGGGACTTGTCCCTCCATGCGGTCTCCCCCATGGTGTCTCGGCGAGCTCATATTCCACCGCAGCCAAGGTAGAAGGGACTCACCACTCTAGGCGGGAAACCCCTCCCACATGGGTGTATGGGGGAGCTTGTATACTGTAGCAGCTATGGTGGAGCGGACTTATCTCTCCAGGCAGAAGACCCCTCCCACGTGGGTGTCGCCTGGAGCTCAAATACCACCACAGCCAAGGTAGAGTGGACTCGCCCCTCCAGGAGGAGGATGCCTCCCACCTGGGTGTCATGGGAGCTGCTATACACCAGCATCCATGTAAAGGCAACTCATACCTCCAGGCAGGAGACCCCTCACACATGGGTGTTGGCCGGGGGGGCTTCTATACTGATGCAGCCAGGGTAGCAGGAACTCACCCCTCCATTCGGGAGACCTCTCCCACCTTGTTGACAGGGGGAGCTTAAATACTGCTGCAGACAGGGTAGAAGAAACTCGCCCCTATAGGCGGGAGACCCCTTCCCCCAGGGTTTCAGGGAGAGCTCCTATACTGCCACAGCCAGGGAAGAGGGGACTCACCCCTTCAGTCAAGATAACCCTCTATCCTGGGTGTGGGGAGAGCACCTATACCGATGCAGCGAGGATAGTGGAGACATGCCCATCCAGGCAAGACACCTTCCCATCTGGGTGTCCTGGGGAGCTTCTATACAACCTTAGCCAGGGTAGAGAGGAATTGCCCCTCCAGGTGGCAGACGCCTCCCACCTGGTTGACGGGGGTGGGGGGGGAGCTCAAATACCACCAAAACAAGGGAAGAGGGTACTTGCCCCATCAGGCCGGAGACCTCTCCCACCAGGTGTCAGGGGGAACTCATATAGTGCAGCAGCCAGGGTAGAGGAGACTCTTCTCTCTAGGCAGGTGACCCCATCCCATCTGGGTGTCTGAGGGGGATCCTATACCCCAATAGCTAGGGTAGAGACCCCTAGCACCTGGGTGTCAGGGGGCTTGTATACCACTGCAGCTAGGGTACTGGGGTAGCCCCTCCATGTAGGAGACCCCTTCCACCTGAGCATTTCGGGGAACATGTATACCACCTTAGCCAGGTTAGAAGGGACTCGCCCCTCTATGATGTGGACCCCTCATATATTGATATCTGGGGGACCATTTATTCTGCTGCAGCAAGGATAGAGGGGATCAACCTCCAGGCGGGAGACCCCTCTGACCTGGATGTTGAGAGAGCTCAATTACCACAGCAGCCAGGGTAGAGGAGACTCGCCGCTTCAGGTGGGAGACCCCTTCCACCTGGGTGTCAGGGGGAGCTCCTATACTGCTGCAGCCAGGGTAGAGCAGACTCCCCTCTCCAGGTGAAAGAGCCCTCTCACCTGGGTGTCGGGGGAGCTCGATTACCGCCGCAGCCATGGTAGAGGAGACTCATCCCTCCAGGCGGGAGACCTCTCCCACCAGGGTTTCAGCGGGTAGACACCACCTGCAGCCAGGGTATAGGGGACTTGCTTCTCCAAGTGAGAGACCACTTCCACATTGATGTCAGGGCGAGCTTGTATTCCACCTTAGCCAGGGTACAGGGGACTCACGCCTCCAGGGTGAGACCCCTCCCACTTGTGTGTGTGTGTGTGTGTGGGGGGCTCCTATATAACTGCAGCCAAGTAGCTGGGACTGGCCCATCCAGGCGGGAGAACACTTTCACGTGGGTGTCAAGGGGAGATAATATCCTGCCGCAGCCAGTGTAGAGGGGACTCACTCCTGCACTCTAGAGATCCCTCCCACCTGTTTGTCACGGGAATTCTTATAAGGCAACAGCCAAAGTAGAGGGGACTCACCCCTCCAAGCGGGAGACTCATCCCACCTGGGTGTTAGGGGAGCTTGTATTCCTCTGAAGCAGGGTAGAGGGGACGTGCATCTGCAGTTTGGAGACCCCTCCCACCTGTGTTTTTGAGGCGCTTGTATACCTCCAGGGTGGACCGGACTCTCCCCTCCAGGCATGAGACCCTCCCATCTGGGTATCGAAGGTGGAGCTCATGTACCACCAAGCCAGGATAGTGGGGACTCGTCCTACTAGGCGGGAGATCCTTCACACCTGGTTGTCATGGGAGCTCATATGCCACCTCAGGCAGGGTAGGGAGGACTCGCCACTTCAGGAGGGAGACACCACACACCTGGGTGCACAGGGGAGCTTGTATACTGTTGCAGCCAGGGTAGAGGAGAATCGCCCCTCCAAGCAGGCGACCCTTCCCGCCTGGGTGTCAGGGGGAGCTCATATACCGCTACAGATAGAAGAGTGAGGACTCACCCCTACAGGCAGGAGACCCCTCACACCTGGGTATCCTGCAGAGCTCCTATATCTCTGCAGCCAGGGTAGAAGGGACTCGCTCCTCCACTCTATTGACCCATCCCTTCTGGGTGTTGGGGGGAGCTGGAATAACTCCACAGTCAGGATACAGGGGACTCACCCTTACAGGAGGGAGAACCCTCCAACCTGGTTGTCGGGGGGGAACTCGTATACTGCCACATCCAGGGTAAAGGTGTTCAACTCTTTAGGCAGGAGACCCCTCTCACCTCAGTGGGGGTGGGATTGCATACCACCTTAGCCAGGGTAGAGGTGACTTGCCCCTCCAGGCGAAAGTCCTCTCCAACTTGGGTGTCTGGGAGAGCCTGCACACAGCAGCAACCAGTGCAGAGAGGACTCTACCCCCCCAGCTGGGACACCTCTCCCACTGGAGTTTCAGGGGAGCTCCTTTACCGCCATAGCCAGGGTAGAGTGGATTCACCCCTCCAAGTGAAAGATCTCTCCCACCTAGGTGTGGGGTGGGGAGGCTCGTATCCTGTCGAAGAAGGGTAGAAAGGATTCGCCCCTCCATGAGGGAGATCCCTCAGACTTGGGTGTCTGGGGGTAGCTCGTACACCCCGAATCCACTGTAGAGGCTACTCGCACCTCTGGGCGGCACACCCCTCCCAAGTGGGTGTCGGGAGGAGCTCATATACCACTGCAGGCAGGTTAGTTTCCCCCTAGAGGTGGGAAACCCCTCCCACCTGAGTTTCGGTGGAGCTCTTATACCTCAGCTACCATGGTAAAGGTGCTCGCCCCTCCAGGCAAGAGACCCCTCCTACCAGCCTATGGGGTGAGCTTGTATACCACAGCAGCCAGGGTAGGAGACCCCTCTCACTTGGATGTCTAGGGGGAGCTCTTACACTGCTGAAGCCAAGATAGAGTAGACTCACCCCTCCAGGCGGGAGACCCCTCCCACCTGGGTGTACTGGGGAGCTTGTATACCACCTTATCCAGGGTAGAGCCGACGTGCCCCTCCAGATGGGAGATCTCTCACACCTGGGTGTCAGGGAAAGCACCAGCAGCCAGGGTACCAGGGATTCGCCTGGTACCTAACTTCTATACAGACAGAGACCCTTCCCACTTGGGTGTCTGAGGGAGCTCATATATTACCACAGCCAGGGGAGAGGGAACTCGACCCTCAAGGCAGGAGACTCTCCCACCTGGGTGTCCTGGGGAGCTCCAATACTGCTGCAGCAGGGTAGAGTGGATTCTAGCCTCTTGGCGAGAGACTCCTCCCAATTGGGTGTCAAGGAAGCTGCATGGTATAGGGGACTTGCCCTTCCAGCTGGGAGACACATCTCATGAGTTTTTTAGGGGCAGCTCTTATACCCCTGCAGCCAGTGTGGACGGGACTTGCCTCTCCGGACGGGAGACCCCTCCCATCTAGGTGTCTGTTGGGGGTTCTCGTATACCTACACAGCCAGGTTAGAGGGGACTCACCCCTTGAGTCCAGAGACCCTCCCACCTGGGTGTCAAGGGAGCTCCTTCACTGCCACAGCCAGTGTAGAGGGAACTCATGCCTCTAGGCGGGAGACCCCTTGCACCTGGCTGTCAAGGAAAGCTAGTATACCACTTCAGCCAGAGAAAAGGGGACTTGCCCTTTCAGTTGGGAGATGCCTCCCATCTGCATGTCACAGGAAGCTTGTAGATCATCTTAGCCAGGGTAGAGGTGAATTCTCACCTCTAGTTGGGATATCTCTTCCTCCTGGGTCTCCAGGAGCTTGTATACTGCATTAGCCAGGGTGGAGGGTATAAGCTCCTCCAGGCAGGAGACCCCTCCCATCTTGCTTTGCGGGGAGGAGCTCATATACCGCTGCAGCCACGAGATAGTGGACTCTCCCCACTAGGTGGGAGACCCCTCAAACCTGGTTGTCAGGGGTGCTCATATACCACAGAGACAGGGAAAAGGGGAGATGTCACTCTAGGATGGAAAACCCTTTCACCTGTGTGTTGGGGGGTGGACCTCTTATACCACTAAAGCCATGGTATTTGGGACTTGCTCCTCCAGAAAGGAAACCCCTCCCATCTGGGTGAGAACAATTGTCATCCAAGCGGGAGACCCCTCACACCTGGGTGTCTGGGAGACATTTTATACTGCCACACCCAGGGTAGAGGGGACTCATTCCTCCAGGCAGGAGATCCCTCCCACCTGGGTGTCAGGGGGAGATCCTTTATCACAGCAGCCATGTTATAAGGAACTCATCCATCCAGGGGAGAGAACCATCCAACTTGGGTTTCAGGGAAAGCTAGTATACCACTACAGCCAGGATAGAGGGGACTCGCGCCTTTAGGCAGGAGATCCCTCCCATCATGGTATGGTAGGGGAGTTTCTATACCACAGCATCAAGAATAGAGCAGACTTGCCCCTAAAAGCAGGAGATCCCTCCAACCTGGGTGTCTGGGAGAGCTAGTAACCCCCCCCCAGACAGGGTAGACAGAAGTCACCCCTCTAGGTGGGATCCCCCTCTCACCTGGGTGTCGAGGGAAGCTCCTTAACCTCTGCAGCCAGTGTAGATATGACTCGTCCCTGCAGGCAAAGACCCCCTCTCACCTGGATGTCAGGGGGAGCTCATATATCCCAGCAGCTAAGTTACAGACATCTTGTCCCACCAGGTGAGAAACGTCTCCCATCTGGGAATGGGAGTAACTCCTCTACCATCTTAGCCAAAATAGAGGGGACTCACTCCTTCAGGCAGAAGACCCTTCCCACCTGGGTGTCAGGTGGAGCTCATATACCCTAGCAGCCAGGGTAGAGGCAACTTGCACCTCCAGGTGAGAAACACCTCCCACCTGGGAATGGGGCTAACTTCTATACAGCCTTAGCCAGGGTAGAGGGAAATCACCCATCGAGGCAGAAGACACCTCCCACAAGGGCTCTGGTGAGGGGGGGAATCTTATACACCTTCAAATGGGGTAGCAGCAAATCACCCCTCCATGCAGGAGACCCCTCCCTCCTGGGGGTAGGAGGGGGCTCTTATACATCTGCAGCCAGGGTTGAGGGGACTCACCCATTCAGGCAGGAGAACCTCCCACCTAAGTTTGGGGGTGGATCTCCTATACTTCTGCAGCCAGGGTACTGTGGACTTGCCCCTCCAGGCAGGAAACCTCTCCCACCTAGATGGGGGAGCTTGCATACTGCTTCAGCCAGGGCAGAGTTGACTCCCTTCTCCATGAGGGAATTCCCTTACACCTGGGTGTCCTGGGTAGCTCCAATACCGCTGTAGCCAGGATTGTAGGACCTAGCACATCTAGGCGGGAGACCCCTCCCACCTGCGTGTCAGTAGGATTTCCTATACCGTTGCAGCCATGGTACTGTGATTGTAGATGCAAATATGACTTCATTTTGTTCTATGACTTCATCCTGTAAAACAACCATGCCAAGTAGAAGGGTCATGATTGGGGCAAGATGTTCTTTCCCTTTTGCTATAGAATCCTTTAAGAACATAAAACTACCTAATGGGGCATTGTTTCTGTAACTAGGGTAAGGGGGCTCTATTTTTGTAACTGGGATGACTGGGCTAACTTGTTAGGCTTCCTGCCAGTTGACTGCACTCTCCTGCTTCTGTAACCTGGCTTGCTTGCATTGACTAGATCCCCGAACATCCCTTTTGCAGTTTTTAGGCTTATAAGGAGTGCCCTTGCAATTGTTTGGGAATGATCAGGGGAAGAGCTTTGTGTTCTGGTCAGCCTCCACTGGTGTTTCAATAAAGGCTTGATTCGATTATATGTGAGTGGTCTGGAAGTCAGTTTATGAAAACCCAGGAAGAAGCTTTAACTAACATCTGGGGGCTCACCCGGAATCCATATCTTCCCTACCCTCATGCCAAATTTGCCTCCAATGAAGGGCCTTTGAACTTTGGCCCCAGAGTAGAGGGGAGCTCTGAGAGATGTTCCTCCGCTTCACTCCGAGGAGGACTCCAATCCTTACTAAGACACTGAAAAGCCTCCCGTCAGCCTGTCTGTTCTAGTGAGTTCACTCTTCTGGGGGAATGTCAGATTGGGTCCAGTTGTTTACACCTTTCCTGGGACAGAACAAGACGTTGTCACTGTCTCTCTGGATGTCTCCCTGCGTTACCTCATCTGTCTGTATCTCAGGTGAGGGGGGTCTCCCGCCTAAAGAGTTGAACACCTTTACCGTGGATGTGGCTGTATCTGTCTGTATCTGTCTGTGAGGCCTCATCTGTCTGGGAGCAGGATGAGACGTCTTCTCTGTCCCACTGGAGGCCTAACTGTGGGGTCTCACATGTCTGAGGGCAGGAAGAGATGTGGTCTCTGCTCCATTAGAGGTTTCCCTGTGTGACCTCAGCGATTGTTGCTTGTCCTGTATCTGTTCTAGTGTTTTCCATTTTTCCAGTGTCTTCTTGCTGTTGTCATTTGTCCATTGTCAGTTCACTGGCCATTTGTCCTGTTTATCTCTTCGTGTATAGTTCAGTGTCTGCCTTGATGTTTGTCATTTGTCCAGTGTCTGTTCACTGGTCATTTGTCTTGTGTTTATCTGTCTGTGTGTTGTGCTTGCACCCTTTTCTTGTTCTCATAACTGCTCTACTTTCATGAGAACTCCTTTGCTCCACGGACATCATGAGACAAAAAAGCGCTACAGAGATCTCTACCTGTTCCCCTTTAACTTGTTTTATTAACAATTTTCAGGACTTTGTCTGTTGGTTTGTTTTTGTTTGTTCCCTTTGTGTTCTGTGTTAATTTCTACCTCAGTTTGTTTCTAAGGGAAAAATGGTTATAATGGTTTTAACTGTGATCACTATGGCTTGCATTAAAATGTAAAGTGCTGCCAACAAGACTAAAATAATTTTCAAAAGTAAAAGATGAAGGTAAAAAGAAAAAGGCATTCTAGATATTACCTTCATTTAGGAACTGGGCCAGGTGGCCAACTGGTTAAGTCATGTCAGTTCCTATAGAGGACAGATTAAAATTTAAGTGTTTTATAAAACTATTATTCCTAAATTGTATAGCAGAAAGCATAATTTTGTCTACAAAATTTAGCTTTTGTCTCTCAGTATTTGCAAGCATAAATAACTCCCAATTATTGAAGAATGGTCTAAAGATTTTTCAATGTCAGACTAAAAGTTGGTGGCTGTTATCCAAGAAACCAGAAAAAAACAGTTTAAAATGTGACCTCAACCTGGTGGCCTCTCCAAACGAGAACAATGATTGCATTGTGTCTTTGGGAAGTTTATCCAGGGAGAAATTAGCCCCCTTTGTTTGTGTACATTTTCTCAACTCTTTTCAGCTTTAATTAACAGGACCACCTCAGGAAAAAGGTTAGAAAACTTTTAAAATTCTATATTTGTTAAATTCATAATTTTGATCCAATATTCTTAAGTTAATATGTTTTTCTGATTACACTCTGCTTTATTCTAAGGCCAATTTACAAAAGCTAACTCTCAATCTAATAGATTTTTTTTAAAAAATAAGCTACATGGCTTTTGTTTGTTTGCTTTGTTTGGGAGCACTGGTGTACTGTCCGTCTACATGTATTGCCATGTCTATATATATTTGGTACAAAAATTGACATTTGAGCTCAAAAATTATATTTTTTTAAATGGATCCAAATACTTTTGGTTAATATGATTTAAAAGGTTCAATTCAAATTGGGAAAATAAATAAAAGTTCAAATGTCTTTAAAGTTACTAATGCACAGTTTTGCTTCTGGATGGTTAAACAGGTGTTAAAATGTTAATGTCTATAAAGTGTCTGACATCCATTGTCTCTAATTTTTTTCTTAAAAAGAAAAAAAAAAGATTATTAATACTATTAAATGCACCTGTCTGATTCCTTGTTTTTTTAAGATACATAAATTACATCTAAACATATATAAAATTAATCATAGATGTGTTTGTTAGAGACATCTAATTGGTACAAAGAAAAATGCTGTTAAATATAATATCAAGTACTCTTTAATTCCTTAAATTTCATAAGGTAGAAATGTAAACAATGTTGTTGTTTTCATAAATTGGTAAACTAAAAAAGAAATTTGAAATTATTTTGTGTTAGTATAAAAACAAGTTTACTATAAATTACAAAGTCCCAACACGTATAATTCTACATACAAGGAGTCAAGATGTTTCAACTGTATTTCAATTAAAGTACTATAAATAACAAATATTTCATCTTATTAAACGGATTAATTTATCTAAATTCAGAAATTTATAAGGGTTATTTCAAGGTATAAATAGAAAAAAAGGATCAATGGATTCAAAATTATTAAGAATTTCTAAATATAAAAAAATATATTTAATGAAAAATGTTTCCAGTTAAAAAGACTTTATATGGTATAGTATAATTATAATACATCTAAGTAAACAACAAAAGGATATAATTAAATAATATAAAGATCTATAAATAAAAGACAATTATTAAAATGTTTATATGTAACTAAGTTGGTTATATATGTAACACAAATATTTCAAACTATTCAAGGTTGTTCACTAGGGAGAAATAATAATGTACTGATATATTTATATATTATAATGACAAAAACTTCAAAACATTAATTGCATTGTGTCAATTAAGTTTTATCCCCTAAAAAAAAGTACTCTTGGAGAAATTAAGGTTTGTACATCTGTGGCTAAACAGCAACTTTTATTTTAATAATTGGCCTACATCACAGAGTCTAGATTTTCCTTTAAAAGCTAACCTTTGTTAAAATAGAGACATCAGTAAAAGTGTGGTACAATACTATTCTTTACAGGTTAAATGTGTTCATATCTTTCAGGTATACAAGTCTTTAAGGTAAAAAGCTTAAAGGAACATTTTATCAAGCTGGTATACTCACAACTAAAATTGTTTGTAATGGTAATTTAAACTTACAAAGATAATACATTTTATTGGGGATTTATTTATATTATTTGATGTATTGTAATCAAATCTTATGTTACCTTATACACTAAAATATAAAAAATTAAAGATATTTTTAAAAGTAACGAGAGCCTAATCTATTTAAAGATTAATATTATAAAATATTTTGCCACTTTTCCACATGGAAAAAAATGTTAAGGGCTCTCAGACTTTCTTTAATTAATGTTTAAGATGTATATCATATTGTACTACTAACATTCATACAGAGAGGAAACAATATATGTAAACTTTATAAAATGATATCTAAAAAGAGAGACAAAGATCAGCTTCAAAACTAAAACCCTTTACCTAAGATTTGTAAAGAGCCCTGCCTTACCTGAGATAAGGCTCTACCTCCCACCTTACAGCATGTCAGAAAAATTCAAAATAGGCCAGTTTTCAGTTGATTTAAAGTTATATTCAATGATTAATTTTATTGGAAAGATTACTGTGATCTCAAATAGGAAATATAATGTGTATCTCAGCCAAGGTTCAAAATTATATATAAGCTAAATATGTTTTTACTATTGTTAATTTCACTTTGTATTTTCATTATAACTAAAAGAAACCAAGAGTCTTTTATTGTGGCAGTGCCTGATTAACACACACACAAGAGAGAGAGAGAGAGAGAGAGAGAGAGAGAGAGGAATGCAGGAATTTTTTGTTATCTCTTGTGCAAGACCTTGCCTACTGGGATTCTCCAACTCTCAAATCTAATGTAAATTTTAGCAGAGATTGATGACCTGGGACATCATTTATATAAAAGATACCTATGTCAATCTCAGCGTGGGCTGTCTGCCAAGGTTGGAGGGCAGGTTCCCTGCAGGTCCTGGTGTGGCAGCCACATTGTGCTTATCTAGGCATTGCTCTTTGTCTGCGTGGCTTTTTGCTTTTGATAGGTGAGAGCCTGCTCTAATTGTATATAGTAGCTGCCCAACATGTGTTTTTATTTGGTATGCCTTGTTGCATGGGGCTATGTGTCCCTTCCAGTTGGTGGCTCACAGCATGTGGATTGGAGCCAGGGTGGCATATACTTTTGGAGTGTGCACCCTATGGCCCACTCTCGGGTATTAACATGAATATATTTCTATTCATTTTGAAGCTTGCAGCAGCTGAACTTCTGAGGCGATGGGTGCCATGCATCAGATGTAGTTGTGTGTGTCTATGGTATCCCTGCCATATTTGTCAATCATCAACTTCTGAGCAAAGATGAAGAAACTTAAAGGAGGGGTTGAGGCAAAAGGCTGGGGGAAAACATTCATTACTTTTCTGTTCAAGGCTTAGCATTTGAGTATGGCAGTGAGTGTTTACATTCCGGGGTCACTGGGGCCTTCCCCTTTGGTCTGGCCATGTCTTTTTTCGTTATAACCATTTGTACCTTTGGCTTTGTTTTAGTGAGACCCCCTTTGAGTGATTTCTGTGTTTATGGTGAGGGCAGCTGTAAGGAGATCCATCCTCCTGTTTATCTTTGAGCCTCTGAGTCTCCATTGAGGAAAACTGTGGTGGCCATCTTCGTCAGCTCTCTGGCACACTTCTCAGTAAAGTCAGCTTGTAATTTTTGGCAAATGTCACTCTGAGTCTGTTCCACAAAGACTGTTGCTTGAGCCTCTTCATCTCTTCCCTGACAAACTTGCATTGTGGCAACTATATTTGTATGGTGCCCCTCCTCTCCCATGTACCACTTGGCAGGCAGAGGTGCAGCAGTGGCTGTGGCACAGATCCTGAGCTCTGAGTCGGTTGGGCACAACTCTTGATCATTACTGCCAGTTTCATAAGACAGATGGGCCTTAGGCAGATGTGGAGTCCAGAGTAATGTTCAAAGCTATCAGAGATGCCAGAAGGGAGATGCTGGAGCAGCAGGAAGCTTTGCTCAGCTCTGTCTGCAGATGTCTCTGGCTTAGGCTAGGGCTTAGGGCTTGTTCTGATTTCTTCTGACTTGTAGGCACAGTTTCTTTCTTAACTTTTTTCTCTTAGACTTCCTATGAGGGATTCTTGACATCTCTTTAATTTTAGCCCTTCTTCTTTGTTGGGGTCCCATCCTAAATCTGGATAATGGGATACATCAGATCAGTCATGGTCCAGGGTTTCTCCCTATAGGAGGAAGTATAATATTTCCAGCTTATGAGCACAATGGAAGTGAAAGGCTGGCACACAAATCTACCTTGTCTCCCTCAGGTGTTTCCTTCTGGTCAATATGGGCATGTCCTTTAGTCCCTTGCATGGGCACCTGGAGTGCTCTCATCTGGGTTATGGCTCAGTCTTGAGACAAATCTCCACCTTCATTTTGGGAGGTGAAAGAGTCTATTTCTAGGAAGCTTTTGGCTCTGAGGACAGAAAAAAGAAGGAATATCCAGTATTGGTGGCCATCATTTGTTCTTCAGAGAACGATGGGGCTGAGGGGACAGTTTGTTGTCCCCGTGGTCTTGGCAATGTTAGGTAGAGGGGCACATAAGGTGGTGAGTCTCCTTATGACTCATGGGAAAACTGTTTCTCTTCCTTTTTTTTTCTCCATCAGGTATTTTGGTTAGCTGCTTTCTTCTGGGTCTCAGAGACGACTAGGCTCTTGGCTAAAATCAACTTGACTATCCATCTAGACAGGCTCTCAAACACTGGGGCTGTTTCTGTACTATTTCTTGACAGCAATCAATGTAAAAGAAATGGTTCAGGGTCTCCAACAATAATCAAAAAGAGCTCATCAATGACTCTCTCCTCTGAAGAGCCTTCTGGTGCCCAGCCCACAGCTTGGGTGGGCCATTATATTTCAGAGAGTATGCCACCTTTGTGGCCTGAGTTTCAACCCCTAGTTGCCAGGAAAACTTTTCTAAAGATTTCTAACAAACATTTCAGAAGGCACAGTTTTCTTTGTGTGCCTCAGTGTTACAGCCTGCATCGGCTCACACATTTAGGCAACTCTCCGGGTCTTTTTCATCTCCAAAATTTTTGGAGAATATTTGGGACCCAAAAGAGGTTGATCAAGCCTCTCTTCCACCAGCTTAGTCCTCAAAGGAGAATTCAGGTTGTTTCAAAACAAATGGACTCAGGTCCTAACTGTTCAGTTGTGCAGTGCTCCAAAACCCTAATTCTCATCCCTGCTGCCTGTGGGTCCCTTTGTGATACGGGGTGGCAGCCCCAGAGTGCTGGGTGAGTTGATCCTCCTTCAGGCCAAGAGTGGCCTGAGTGTGCCAAGGGGAACACTGTCCCCCACTGCCCCAGGGAAATGGGTCCCTGGAGACTAGAGAAGCACAATAGCCTTCCATACCTCTTCTGTCCCATCTGGGTCCCCACAAATGTTGTAGGTATAAATAAGGCAAGGCACTGAACATAGCACAAAATATGTATATTTGGCTGCAGCTAGATTCAGAGGGCACAGCGTTTCCTGTAATCCATCAATCCCATGAAACAAAGTTCAGGTAGTTTCAGATTTTTAAACCCAGCATGTAAGGGGAGGGGTTCAGAAGTTCACAGTCTGAAAAAATTCACATAAAACCAGCTTTTTCTTTCATTGTTTTGGGAAAGTTAATTCTTAAAGGACAACTACTGAAAAAGGCAGAGCTTCTTTTCCCCATTTTTTCTCTCCCTGCCAGTTGTTAACATGGAGCCCAGTTGGTAACATATCTTAAAATGTAGACATCTCTGTGAAGCCCAGGTCAAGGGCAGCAGCCTTGTTTGCACATTTCTACAAACTACTATACAGCATATGTTTGTGAAAAACTAGTAAAAGATGACCAGCATCTGGAGTACTGGTATCTTTTCAGCCAGTGGCCACGTAAAACAGGATAATAGGAAAATAGGGAGTTAATCAACATTGAACTCTTTTGCAAAACCTCTTTTGCTGACAGGCCTAAAAACAGCCATGGTGAAGAATTCTGGAGAAACCCAGTTAAGACTTTTCTGTGGAGAAAGGGGGTGACACTTCAATACAATGAGAACAGGGGGAGGCACAGGAGGAGGCTTGATAAAGGGGCTTGAAATCAAGGGAAATTTGCAGGGTCCTGGAGAATAGTAGCCTCAAGCAAGAAGCCAGGCCCAGGAATAGAGATCCAAATGTGTTGGCCTGGGCAGGTAGGGGTACCATGAAAACCGACAGGGCTAGGGAGAGGAGGGAGGTGAGAAATTGGCACGGGTGGTACAGGGAGAGGAGGGCTCAAGGCCCAGGTCCACTGATGTGTGTGAGGGTTGGGGAGAAGGTCCTGAGCTGAGGAAGGCTAATGGGTCCAGAAAAGGGGAAGGGCTATATTTTCCCAAAGGGAGCCCACAGGTCCAAAGGCCAGGTCCAGCCCCATGGCCCTTGTGAGCATCCTGGTAAAGGGATCAGGAAAAGGAGCACCACAGGGACAGTGACAACAGGAGGTCACAAGGAAGGCACAGCAGGAAGTTCCAGAGGATGCCTGTTGACAGGGTGGGAGCCAGGACCCCAGCAGGGATAGCAGGCTAGGGACCTAGAGGAGGGTCCCATCCTGAAAGAGCAGGGAAGGGCAGAGCTGGGAAGGCAGTCAGCACTAGATTTCTTCCCTGCAGGGAAACCAAGGGGAACAGGAAAGCAACCTGAGGGATAGACCCCAGTACAAGCTCAAGGAAGCACAGAGCAAGTAGGACCATCAAAGGCTAAAATGAGGAGACAGGCCAGGGAATTGAGAAACAAGGACCAGGGCTGGGTCTGATGTATCAGGACAGTGGACATGGGAGAGGAGGGAAGGCAGGGTATAAGGCACTGGGGAGGCAGGCTCCAGGCCCAGGGCCATTGTCAGAACTATGGTTTCCAAGAGTAGGGCCAAAGGCCCAGGGAGAGCAAGAGGCCCAGGCTAGGGACAGAGCTGTCTTTCCCATGAAGTGTCCTGCCCAGATGGTGGCCTGACAAGGAATGGGGGCCATGAGGAAGATGAAGGGCCGGCAGGGCAGTGGGTTGTAGTGGGTACAGAGAGGGGCAAGAGCCAGGACCCAAGCCAGGATCCCAGGCAAGTGACTGATCCCACCAACAGAGAATTAGAAACCCAAGCAGCAGGAGGCAAACACTCCAAGGGAAATCTGAAGTGGAAGGATAGGAAGGATTGGTGCTAGGATGTGGAAACAAAGGGCAGAGCAAGGGGCACCCAGTGGAGTGCACTAAGGGGCACAACCAAGGGACGTCAGGTAATCCCCAATGCGAAGTGACACTTTGCAAGGCCAAACAACATGAGGAACATGGTTTGGGGCTCAGGCAGGCAGCCAGGTTTGGAAACTGGAGTGGAAAACCTCAGGAATAAGGATGGCTGGGTTGGGGTAGGGGCATCATGCAAGGCTATATGGTAGGGGAGGGAAGGGAGATGATCACACAGGGCAAGTTAAGTGGAAGACCCAAGTCCACTGCAAGGTATCAAGGTTTGGAAGGAGAAGGGGGCCCAGGTGAGGGGCAGGGCTGGGTTTCCCATAGAGAGCCTTCAGGGCCCAGAGCCCAGCCAATTCCACTCCTTTGTCCCAATGAGTAGAACTTCACAGAGAGACAAGGACCAAAGGAAGGCCAAAGTAGGCCACTATGAGGAAATACCTTTCATCCAGAACTGGGGGCAGGGTTGGTGGGGATCCATGACCTCTTCGAGGATTCCAGGCTAGGGAGAAACAGTGGAAGGGAGGGTCTTGGCATTGCCAGGATACCACAGTACAAGGGGAAGAGAGGGGAGACCCAGTAGTGGACTGAAAAAATGGGTCTGTAATCACGGGACCAGGAAAGGACCTTCAAGAAGGGCAGCTACGGGTTCAAACAAGGGATGAGGCCAAGGAATGGAGAGCCAAGTGGCAGGGCCTAAGCTGGTGTCTCATGAAAACAGACAGGGCTGGGTAGAGGAGGATGGCACAGGGAGAGGAGGCTCAAAGACCAAGTCCACTGCTGAGTGTCAGGTTTGGTGAGTAGGGCCTGGGCTGATGGAGGCCAAAGTGCCCAGGCAAGGGGCAGGGCTACATTTTTCCAAAGGGAGCTCAAAGTGCCAAAATGCAAGGTCAAGTCCCCGGCCTGGTATGCATCCTAGTAAAGGCCTCAGGAAAAAGGGCACAGCAGGGATAGGGACAACAGGAGGTCCAATAAGGGCACAGCAGAATAGGCCAGAGGATGTGTGTTGTTGGGTTGGGGGCCAGGACCCAAGTAAGGAGACCAGGCTAGGGACCTAAATGTGGTCTTATGCCAGGGCAGAGTAGGGAAGGGTAGGACTGGGCAGGCAAGAAGCACTAGGGTTCTGCAAGGAAGGGAAGCAGAAAATCGCCTCAAGTGAGGGGCACAAAGTCAAAGCCCAGGGATGCTGGGAGAAAGAAGAGGCACTGGAGACTCCAGGGAGGAGCCAGGCCAGGGAATTGAGAGTTGAGGGCTAAGGCTTGGAGCAGTGGGCTCAGGACAGTATACAGCACCGGGGAATGAAGGCAAGGGATCCCAGAGGTGACATGCAGGCTATAGGCCCAGGGCCACTGCCAAGTGTCCAAGTTCGTTGTTCAGGACCAAGGCCCAGAGCAAGGCACCCAGGTGAGGGACAGGGCTCTGTTCTCATAAGGTGCTCTGGCCCAGATGAGAATCTAGGGCCATTGAACAGGCAAAGAGGGCATAGCAAGGGACAGTGCCCAGGAAGAAGGCAAAGACGGGCACAGCGCAGGGTCGCACTGGGCATGGAGAGGGCCTAGAGCCAGGAACCAAGCAAGGATCCCAGGAAATTTTCTCACCGGACTAACCATAAATGAGAGACCCAAAAAGCAGGAGGCTCCCAGGTGGGCCTAGTTAAAACCCAAGGGGATGGGAAGAAAGGAGCAACATGAGAAGGAGGAGTCACCTGGAAGCACAGGCAAACCAAGAGATGCACACTAGTGGGAACAAAACAAAATGACACCAGGAGGAGCCACACGATGCCCTCTGACTCAGGCATGCAGTCAGAGGCTCAGTTGAAGGTTCAGGGTCAGGGAGGGCTACTTAGGGGTTATAATAGCATTGAAGGCCAGAGGGCAGGTGAGGGAAGGGAGGGAATGGCACAGGGAATGTCTGGTGCAAAGCACACTTCCAGTGCCAGATGTCGGGTTTATGGCAGCAAGGGGGATCAGATGAGGGGAAGGGCTGTGTTTCCATATGGAGATTTCAGGACGTAGAGGTCAGTAGTCTGCCCTTGGTGAGTAGATCCTCAGAGAGGTACCAGAAGCAAAGGAGGACCAATGGAGGGGACAGTGAGAAAATGCCTTTCGTCCACATGTACAGGGGAGTCACTGGGGAGAAAGGATCCAATCAAAGAGCCCAGTCTAGGCAGAAGAAGTGGAGGGATAGGTTCAGGCAGTGCAAGGATACCACAACACAAGGAAAACAGAGGGGAGGCATATCAGCACAACAAGAGCCATCAGAGGCTCAAGCAAGAAGCCAGCAGGGAGAAAGAAGAGTCAAGGGCTGGGGCTGGGGGTGGGAGCTTAGAATAGTGGACAAGACTTGGGTGGGAAAGCAGAGCATCCAACAGGGGCAGGCGGTTACAGGCAGGTACAGGCCCATGGCCACTGCCAGGTGTCAGGGGTCCAGTTGCAGGACCAAGCACCCAGAAAGGGCATGGGGCCCAGGGGAGAGGCAGAACTATCACCTAGGTGTCTGAGAGAGCTTATATACCTCCTCAGCCAGGGTAGAGGGGACTCGCTGTTCCAGTCGGGAGACCCTTCCCACCTGTGTGTCAGGTGATCTCCTATACCGCCACAGACAGGGTAGAGGAAACTTGCTCATCTACACAGGAGACCTCTGCGATCTGGGTATGTGGAGGGAGATAGGAAACCACCACAACCAGGGTAGAGGGGACTTGCTCTTCCATGCGGGAGAACCCTCCCACCTGGGTATCAGAGGCGGCTCTTATATACCTGCAGCCAACATAGAGGGGACTAGCATCTCCAGGCAGGAGACACCTCCCATATGGGTGTGGGAGATGGATCTCCTATACCGCTGCAGCCAGGTTACTGGGGACTTGTCCCTCCAGGCAGGAGACTCCTCCCCCCTGGGATTTGAGGGGAGTTTGTATACCACCTTAGCCAGGATAGGGGGGACTCGCCTGTCCATGCGAAAGACCACTCCCACCTGTGTGTAGGGGGACACTTGTATAGCACCTTAGCCAGGGTAGAGAAGACTTGCCTCTCCAGGTGTGAGACCCCTCCCACCTGGGTGTAGTGGGGAGCTCCTACCACTGAAGCCAGTATAGAGGGGAATCGCCCCTCCAGGCGAGAGACCCATCTAGCCTGAGTATCAGGGAAAGCTATTATATCACTGCAGCCAGCATAGAGGGGATTTGCCCTTCAGTCAGGAGATCCCACCCATCTGGGTGTGGGGGGGGGAGCTCTATAACACAGCAGCCAGAATAGAGGCAACTCGCCCCTCCAAGCAGGAGACTCCTCCTACCTGGTGCCTGGGAGAGCTGGTACACTCCCTCTGCCAGGGTAGAGGGGAGTCACCCATGTTGGCGAGAGAGCCCTCCCACTGGGGTATGAGGTGGAGCTGGTATACCCCTGCAGCCAGGGCAGAGTGGAATCGCCCCTCCAGGTGAAAGTCCACTCCCACCTGGGTGTCAGGTAGAGCTCATATACCCCAGCAGCCAGGGTAGAGGCAACTTGAACCTCCAGGGAGAGACACCTCCCACCTCGGAATGGGGGTAACTCCTGTACCACCCTAGCCAGGGTAGAGGGGACTAGCCCCTCCAAGATTAAGATCCTTCCTACAGGGATGTCTGGTGAGAAAGGTTCATATACCGCTGCAGCTGGTGTATCAGCGACTCCCCCATCCAGATGGGAGACCCCTCCCTCCTGAGGGTAGGAGGGGGCTCTTATACCCCTGCAGCCAGGGTTGAGGGGACTTGCACCTACAGGGAGAAGACCATCCCACCACCGTGGGGGGGAATTGGGTACTTGCCCCTCCAGCAGGAGACCCCTTTCCCCTAGGTATAAGGGGGAGCTCCTATACCACAGGAGACATTGTAGAGTGTACTTTCCCCTTCAGATGGGAGACCCCTCTCACCCGGATGACGAGGGAGCTCCTATACAGCAGCAGCCAGGGAATAGTGGATTCCTCCCTCCAGGCTTGTGAGCCCTCCTACCTGGGTGTCAGAGGAGCTCCTATACCTCAGCAGGCAGGGTAGAGGGAAATCTACCCTCCAGACAGGAGACCCCTTCCACCTGGGTGTTGTAGGGAGCTCCTATACTGCTCTAGCAAGGTAGAGAGGACTCTAGCTTCCTGGCAGGAGACTCCTCCCAATGGGGTGTCAGGGGAATTCCTATACCGCAGCAGCCAGGGTAGAGGGGACTCCCATGTCTAGGTGGGAGACCCCTCCCATCTGCGTGTCAGGGTGATTTCCTCTACCACTGCAGCAAGGGTAGAGCGGACTTGCCCTTCCAAGGGGAGACACTTCCCACCTGGGTTTCTGGGTGAGCTCCTATTTCTGCACAGCCAGAGTATAGGAGAATCGCCCCTTCAATCGGGAGACCACTCCCACGTGGGTGTCTTCCGGAGCTTGATTACTGCCGCAGCCAGGATAGAGAGGACTCGTCCCTATAGGCGGGAGACCCCTCCCACCTGGTTGTAGGGGGAGGAGCTCCTATACTGCCACAGCAGGTAGAGGGAACGCCCCTCAAGGCGGAAGCCCCTCCCACCTGGGTGTACTGAGAGCTCTTATATGGAAAGAGTTAAAGTAGAGGGGACTCGCCCATCCAGGTGGGATACCCCTCCCAACTTGGTGTCATGTGGAGCTCATACTGCAGAAGCCAAGGTAGAAGGAACTTGCCACTCCAGGTGGGGGGCCCCTCCCACCCTGGAGTCATGGGGGCTCATATCCCCCAGCAGCCATGATAGAGGCAACTGGACTCTCCAAGCAGAAGACCCCTCCCACCTGTGTGTGTGTGTGTGTGTGTGTGTGTGTGTGTGTGTTTGTGTGGGTCTCCTATACTGCTGCAGCCAGGGTATCTGGGACTCGCCCCTCCAAGGGAGAGACCCCTCTAACCTGTGTGTTGGGGGTGCTCCTGGAGCTCCACAGCCAGGGTAGAGGGACTTGCCCCTCCACTCAGGAGACCCCTCCCAACTGGTTGACAAAGGGAGCTCAAATACTGCTGCAGCCAGGGTAAAGGGAACTCACCTCTATAGGAGGGAGACCCATCCCACCAGAGTGTCTGGGGGAGCTCCTATACTGCGACCACCAGGGGAGAGGATTTTGCCCCTGCAGGTGGAAGACCCCTCCCACCTGGGTGTCAGGGGAAGGTCCAATACCGCTTCTGGCAGGGTAGAGGGGACTCGCTCCTTCAGGCAGGAGACCCCTCCCTACTGGATTTCAGGGGGAGCTCTTATGTAGCTGCAGCCAGGGCAGAGGGGACTTGCCCCTCCAGGCAAGAGACACATCCAACCTGGGTGTCAGAGAAAGCTAGTATATCATTACAGCCAGCATAGAGAGGACATGCCCTTCAGGAGGGAGAACCCTCCCATCTGTGTGTGTGTGGGGGGGGGGAGAGCTCATATAACACAGCAGACAGAATAGAGGAGACTTGCCCCATCAAGCAGGAGACCCCTCCCACCTGGGTGCCTGGGAGAGCTGCAACACCCCCTCAGCCAGGGTAGAGGGGAGTCACCCCTCTAGGCAGGAGACCGGTCTCACCTGTGTGTCAGGTTGAGCTGGTATACTACTGCAGCCAGGGTAGAGTGGAATCGCCACTCCATGCGGAATTCCCCTCCCACCTGGGTGTCAGGTGGAGCACATATACCCCAGCAGCCAGGGTAGAGGAACTCGAACCTCCAGGCGGGAGACACCTCCCACCTGGAAACGGGGGTCACTCCTTTATTGTATAAGCCAGGGTAGAGTGGACTTGCTTCTCCAGGCTGAAGACCCTTCCCACAGGGATATCTGGTGAGGGCTGGTTCATATACAGCTGCATTTGGTGTAGCAGCCTCTCCCTCATCCAGTCTGGAGACCCCTCTGTCCTGAGGGTAGGAAGGGGCTCCTGTACCCCTGCAGCCAGGGTATTGGGTACTCACCCCTACAGGCAGGAGAACACTCCCATAAGGTGGAACTCTATACCACAGCAGCCATGGTAGAGGGTACTTTCCCCTTCAGGCGGGAGACTCCTCTTACCTGGGTGTTGGGGGATCTAGTATACTGCAGCAGCCAGGGAAGAGTGGACTCCCCCCTCCAGGCTGGTGACCCCTCCAACCTTGGTGTCAGGGGAGCTCCTATACTGCTGCAGCAAGGTAGAGAAGACTCTAGCCTCCTGACATGAGGCTCCTCCCAATGGAGGTGTCAGGGGAGATCCTATATGGCAGCAGCCAGAGTAGACTCCCAAGTCTAGGTGGGAGACCCCTCCCATTTGCATGTCAGGAGAAGTTCCTCTACTGCTGCAGCAAGGGTAGAGCGGATTTGCCCTTCCAAGTGGAGACCCCTCCCACCTGGGTGTCTGGGTAGATGTTATACCTCCACAGCCAGGGTAGAGGGGATTCACCTCTTCAATCTGGTGACCCTTCCCACTATGGCCAGGGTCCTGGCAAAGGAGACGAGGAACATGAAGGGGGCCAGAAGGAGGGCATGGAAGGGGGTCAGGGTGGGTGCGCATAGGGGCAAGAAAAAACACCCAAGCCAGGTGCCCAGGCAAAGGACCCACCAGATCAATGGTGATGTGGGAGGCAAGGAGTAGGAGAACTGTGAGTGCCAGAACAAAGCCTGAGGGGAAGGGGAGGAAGGGGCTGCATGACCATCTGGGAAGCCAAGGGGCACCATGGGGTGCCAGCTGTTGGACAGAAGCAAGGAGCTCCCAGGTCAAACCCAACACAGAGACTCCTTGTTATGCCAAGGTCCATGAAGAATGCAGTCAGGGACTCAGGTGAATGCCCCAGCCCAGGGAGTGGAGCACAAATAGTCAGAGCTAGGGAATGCTGGGTTGGGTAGGGGCAGCATGCAAGACCAGAGGGCAGGAGAGGGAAGGGAGGGGATGGCTCACGGCTGGGTTAAAGGCAGTCAATGTTAACTGTCAGGCCTCAAGGTCCAGGTGGTGAAGGGGACTCAGGTGACTGGCAGGGCTGTGTTTCCCATAGGGATATTCAAGGTGCAGAGACCAGCCAATTCTGCTCTTCTGCCCCAGGTAAGTAGATATTGAGAAAGGGACCTGGACAAATGAGGGGCAGAAGAGGGTACTGTGATATGATACTTGGCGAGTGGAGGTTGGGGGTTGGTCAGTGGGCTGCAGGACACATTTGAGGAGCCTATGCTTCAGTGAAGCAGGAGTAGCGGAGTGTCTGGGTAGTGCCAGGATACCACAGCATGAGGGGATCAGAGGGGAGGCACAGGAGGGGGCTGGAAAAAGGGGCCTGAAACCAAGGACTGGGATAGGGTTCTCGAGAAGGCCGGCAAGGGGCTCAAGAAATGAGCCGGGCTCAGTAATGGAGAGACAAGTGCTAATATCTGGGCCTGGGTGAATGAAAAGAAACATGGATAGGGAAGGGTGGGAGGGAGAAGGGGGAGCAGCTGGCACAGGCGGAGGAGGGCTCAAGGCCCAGGTCCACTGCAGGGTGTCAGGGCTCAAGGGTAGTGCCCACGGTAAGGGAGGCGAATATGCCCAGGCAAGGGGAAGTTCTACATTTTCACCAAGGTCAAATCCTCTGGTGGCCAGGGGCTCAAGTAAGGAAATGGGCCCAGAAATGGAGAGCCAAATTGTAGCACCTGGGCCTGGGTAAATGAAAAGAAACATGGATAGGGAGGGGTGGGAGGGGAGAAAGGGGATGGCTGGCACAGTTGGAGGAGAGCTCAGGACCCAGGCCACTGCAGGGTGTCAGGGTTCGGGAGGAGGACCCAGGATGAGGGATCCCAAAGGACCCAATCAAGGGGCAGGGCTACGGTTTCTCAAAGGGAGCCCCCAGGGTCAGAGGCCAGGTAAAGTCACTTAGCACGGGTGAGCATCCTGGGAAGAGGATCAGGAAAGCGGGCATGGCAGAGACAGAAAGGACAGGAGGGCCAAAGGAGGGCACAGCCTGAAGGGCCACAGGATGGGTGTGGGTGGGCTGGGGGATAGGATCCCAGCAAGGAGCCCAGGCAAGGGACCTAGATGAAGGCCCAGGCCAGGGCAGAGCAGGGAACACTGGCGCTGGAAGGTGGGCTTGCACTAGGATACTGTAGTACAGATTAGCCAAGGAGAGCAGAGAAACAGCCCCAGCAAGGGTCCCTCATAGACTACCCAGAAAAGCACTGGGCAAGAATGGCCACTAGAGGCTCAATTGAGGAGCCAGTCCTGGCAATGGAGAGCTAAGGGCCAAGGCTGGCGTAGGAGGTAGATGATAGTGGAGAGGTCTGGGGAGGGAAGGCTGGGATCCATTCTGTGAGAACCAGGTTCGAGTGCCAGGGGCCCTGCCAGGTTTCATGGTTCTGGGTGCAGGACCAAGGGCCTAGGGAGAGCAAGGGGACCATGTGTGGGGCAGGACTTTGTTTCCAACAAGATGCCCTGGCATAGATGACTATCAAGGGCCAGGGACCAGGCCAAATGGGCCTGGCAAAGGACAAGTCCAGGAGGACAGTGACCGCAAGGCATGGCACAGGGTAGCGATTGGTGCAGAGAGGGGCAAGAGCCAGGATTCAAGCAAGGATTCCAGGTGAGGGATCCACCTGCTCAAAAGAGGATTAGGAACACAAGGAGCAGGAGGCCTGCGCTGCAGGGGAAAACACTATGGGATGAAGAGGAATGGGCTGTGCCATGATGAAGACACAGAGAGCAGCACAAAGAGAAAGGAGGGGAGATCAATATGGGACCAAGCCAGGGGCCCCAAGGTCTGTCCCCACAAAAAGAGACGGGAAGCCACATGACACAAGGAATGTGATCTGGGGCTAAGGTGAGCGGCCTGGTCCTGAAATTGAAACGTGAAACATCAGGTTTCTACAGGACAGGTTGGGGTAGGGAGAGCATACAAAGCTAGAGTGCAGGGGATTAAAGGGAGTGGTTTGGGCAGGCCTAGGTCAGCACTAGGTCTTCATTGGGCAGAGACCAGCTATTTCCATTCCTTTGACCCAGATGTGTATATCTTCAGAGAGGGACCAGGATCAAATGAGTGCCAAAGGAGGGCACTGTGAGCGCATACCTTGTGTCCAGAATTGGGGGGTTCAGTGGACATCCAGGATCCATTCTCGGAGCCCAGCCTTGGGAGAAGCATTGGGAGGAGAGAGTCTGGTCAATGCTGTGATAGCACAGTATTTTAGGGTCAAATGAGGCAAGGCAGCAAACATAGCAGGAAACAGTTTTATTTGCCTGCAGCCAGGCTCAGAGGGCACAGATTATGCTATAATCAATCAATCCCCTGAACCCTGATTTCAGGCAGTTTCAGATTTTATACCCAGCATATAAAGTGAGGGGCTCAGAATTTCACAGTCTGCAGAAGTTCACATAAAATCAGCTTTTTCTTTCACTGTTTTGGGCAAGTTAACTCTTCATGGACATCATTTGAGTAGTGAGAGATTCTTTTCCCCATTTTTCCCTCTCCCTGCCAGTTGATATCATGGAGCCCACTTGATAATATATCTGAAAAATGTAGACATCTCTGTGAATCCCAGCTCAAGGCCAGAGGGTTTTTTTTGCATATTTATACAAACTAATATACAGGATATGTTTGTGAAAAACTAGTAAGGGGGTGTCCCGCACTTGGTGTGATGATATCTTCTCAGCCAGTACCCAAGTAAAACAGGGGGAAAGAAAAAATATGAAGTTTATCTACATTGAACTCTTTTGCAGAGCCTCTTTTGCAGAGCCTCTTTTGCTGACAGTCCTAAGATCAGCCACGGTGAAAATTTCTTTAGAATCCCATGTAAGATTTTTCTGAGAAGAAAAATGATACTCCCCATAAATTAATCCTTTAAATTTAAGAGCATCATTACCATTATATTGGTTTAAGGCCTTATATAATGTCAAAACAATATTTGTTTTCATATTTTCAAAAGCAGCTTCCATAGTGGAACCATTAGTTTTAATGCACAGTGGATCCAAATATGGGAGCAATAAACAGATTAACACCAAAACACCCACTATAGCAGTTAAGTTTTTAAATCTACCAAGGGTTGACCACCATCTCCTAAAAGCATGTTTGGGACCCAAATTTGAAAGCCCTTCTAGGTAAGCACTAGCACTTGTGCTGTTGGCTATATTCTTAACTGTTTGTTTATTGTCATCCATTTGGATGCAACTATCTGATCTCTCCATATATTTCTATTTCCTCAGCCAGTAGGTAATCTAATGCTAAGCATTTTTGATAGTTAGCCACTCACCTAGGGTCTGTTTTGTGGCTAGGAGGTCAAAGGCTGTGGCAGTCTGATTAATAATAATTTCTAGTACAGCTAGTAAGTGAATAATTCTGTTTCACATGTACATAGAAGTTCTATAACTCCAACTGACATTTTGTGCTTAGGTAGCGGGACCACACGTGGCAATGATACTCTGGGGTGGCCAGTTGTCTTCATCCCAAGATTAGTGACTTTCTAAATCAAATTACTTCCAAATGGAACTCTTTTGTCTTTCCAAACAGTCATCCATCCATTGCATTCCTCTGGCAGGACAGGTCTTAAATATATGTTTTTCCACCTTTTGGTTATAGTGGATGGTCTTGACATTGTTCACATGGTCTTCATGTTTGGAATAGGAGTAGAACAGAACCTCTTATGGTTATCAAAGGAAAACAAACTAAAGAATATGCTAACATTTTTATTATCATAGGTTAAACAGCATAAATTAACAAAGTGAAATTAATAACACCCAGCAAATCCTAGAAAATTTATGTAAGCAAGATAAAAAATGTAAATGATTTTTTTTAACCCAGTGTCCAGTTAGTAGGAGTTACTGTTACCAAACCAGTAGGAAACAAAAGAGAGAGAGAGAGAGAATTATGTATATATCTAAAAGGAAAAGATGGCAGTGCATTATAGTATAAGAACTATTTTATGGGTTGAAATCATTCATTAGTCCTGGTGAAAAATTTATCTTTCACTGTGTGTTGAACAGCAAGTCCCTCCCATGGGGCTTAAGCAGGGTCATAGTCTCCTCAAGCTTCAGCTGTGCATACACCAGTCAGCTTCCAGATTGACTGGAGGAGGGCTGTTGTCCTTCTGACCCTCAAGCTTCTCTGGTGCTACATTTTTCCCTAGCGTAGCAGCATCTGGAGTGCATGTGCAGTCCGCAGCTGCAGGCTTGACTCTGGTGTAGTCAGTCAAGGGACCTGTGCTGCAAACTTGACTGCAGTTAGGGTGGATAAAATGACAGGGAAATGGCCCTTCCAAAGAAATTTAGTTGTTTGAATATTCCATTCTTTGACCCAGAATCAATCTCCAGGCTTCAAGGAGTGTGCACCTGTGGTCAAACAGTGGCAATCTTTCTCTTAACCATTGGTTGAGAACCTGTAAAGTTTTCACTAAGGCCTGAAGCTGTCATCTCAGGGTGAATTCTCCTATCTCTCTTAAGTCACCCAATGGTCCACTAATAAGTGGGAGACCTCACATAAATTTTCTTATAAAGAGAGAATCCAGTCCTCCTAGTGGAAGTGGATCTGATCCTCAATAGTGTAGTATGGAGAAGTTCATCATAATGTAAGTGAGACTCCTGGCCAACATAATATCTCCATCATGCTTCTGGGAGAAAATTTTCTTTTTCAGTCTTAAACTATTTATGTTCATGTTGGGAATATGTTGGCTCCCATTCTATTAAATATTTGGCCAGGCAGAAGGGTAGCCTTTAAACCTGGGACTGGATTTTCTTCTCATTTATTCTAGACAGCTAACATGATCTCTCTCTCAGCTCTCTGGTTGCCCTGAGAAACCACAGTGTTTTCCTTTCGATGAACTTGGCATTATATAATCACAACTTTCCTGGGAGCCCAGGGTGCATCCAAAAGATTAAGAATTTCTTGCCCATACATCATGCCGTTTTTTTTTTTTCCTAACTTAATAAGATCCTTTTCCTTACATAAGGCCCTATGAACCTGAAGGGTAGCTAACTCGTATTTTGAGTCTATGTAAATATCCACACAGACACCTGCTGTCAACTGATGTGCTTGAGTTAAAGCAATAAGTTTTGCTTTTTGTGCTGAGGTTCCCTGAGGCAGAGGTTCTGCCTTGAGAGTGAAGTCCAGAGTTATCACTGTATAAACAGCAAAACATACCTCATCTTTTATAAAGCTGTTTCCATCTGTGAAGTACACCACATCCGGGTCCCTGAGGGCTGGTCTGCCAGGTGTGGTCTGCTAGAGAACATTTTATCCATGACTTCAATACAGTTGTGATCAGGTTGTCCAGGTAATATGGGCAGCAAGTTTTCTGGATTCAGAGTCTGGATGACTTCCACATGGATACATGGGTGTAGGGCATGATGTAACATGGGCATGTTGCATCAGAAAAGAGGAAGCTTAACTTGCTGGCTGCTACCAGATTCCCAGTCCTGGGGCCACATGTGGCTAAGAGAGCACCTAGCAATAAGCCAGAAGGCATTGCCTTGGGTTGGACCACCTCTAGGATAGGCTTAGAACACTTCTGCTCTCAGACAGCTCATGTCTCCCATTGCTGCCTGTAGGATGAGTGTAGATGTAAATTATCCCCACCCTGCTGACCTTTACCTGATTGGCTCCTGTACATTATATTAGCTGTTTGTTTTCTCATTAAAGGAGATCCTGCTTTGACTGTTTTCAGTGGCGTGTCTGATTGTCCTATGGCGAGGGAGGGCTGGGTGTTGATGGACAGTCAAACTTTACCTTTCTTGTTTTGTCCTGGTCAGGGCATGCTCCCCCAAACTCTACTGCATGTCAGGAGAGAACAGGTGGCTAAAAACCCCGACACATGGGTTTTCACATAACATGCTCAGGTATTGGCGATTAGTCAACCAATATTGTCCTTTGTAATCCAACAATGTCAACACTGAATGAGGAACCTTGTATTCCAATTTTTGCCCAATAGGCAGTTTATCAACTTCCAACACCAGAAGATCTGTGGCTGCAAAGGCCCGTAAACTAGGTGGCCAGTCTTAGGCTACAGAGCTGAGCTCTTTGGACAGAAGTCCATGTGAAGACTCTACAGCCACTCTAGACTGTTCCTGGACATACAGAAAGTAAAGCTTTGTGAGGTCAGGGAGCCCTAGTCCAGATGCACTTGGACTGCTTCTTTAATGTCATGAAATGTCTTTGCTTAGCTGGCCTCCATATTAGAGAATCCCATTTTCCCTCCTTTGTGGCTTCACAGAGGTGTTTTCTATAACTGAAAGTTAGGGATCCATATATGGCTGAATCTGTTAGCCCTCAAGAATTCTCTAGTCTGATGGCAGTTTGAAAGGAATGGAATTGAGCAGATTTCCTGTTACTTTTGAGTCCCAGGGGCTATTGTCTCTTCTGTTGCTGAGACAGATGTTAACCAAAGTATTTGACCTTTTTCTTGACAGATATGAGCTTTTAAGTCAGAGTCCACTACTGTCCAAAAGATGGTGTCCTCAAGCCCGTGGGAGGAACTGTCATTTAGGGAATGGGAGCATACATATATCCTTTGGTGCTTTAAGATTCAGAAATTATTTTGTTACCTCTCAGTGTAGGATCTTGGCTGCTGGGATTCTCCAACTCTCAAATCTCATGTAAATCTTAGCAGAGATTGATGATATGGGATATCATTATATGGATGATATTTTATTAGCTCATGCTGATTATTTGATAATCCAACAAATACTTAATTTTATGAGCACAAATTTACAAGACTAGGGATTAAAAATTGCCCATGATAAAATTCAAACTCAGGCTCCATTTTCTTACCTAGGAAGATTAATTAATTCCAACAATATAACTTCTCAAAAAATATAGATTAGGGTTGATTCTTTACATTAATTTAAATGATTTTCAAAAAGTTCTTGGGCATATTAATTGGATTAGGCCTTGCTTAAAATTAACCACTGCTGACTTGAAACCTTTATTTGAAATTTTATAGGGAGAATCAAATCCATTTCACCTAGACAATTATCTCCTGAGGGAAAGAAGGCTTTATTTAAGGTTTAAAAGGCTATTTCAGAACATTACTGACAACAAATAGACTATAATAAGCCCTTCATGATAATAATCTTACACACTTCACACACTCCTACTGGATGCCTATGGCAGGATGATCCTTTAGAATGGATTCATTTGCCTTCTACTCAAAAAAGATTAATATTTCATACCCCACCCAGGTGTTATCATTAATTTGTAAAGGTAGACTTCAAAGTACAGAGCTCTGTGGACGAGATCCATCCTCCATTATTATTCCATATATAAAAGAACATTAGGGAAGATGACGGTGAAGGGAGTGCATCACCCCCATGTACCGCGTCACTGTGCGGGAGAATGACAAGTTAGAATGGCTAAAAGCTATCTTGTTAGGAATATCCAGCAAAATTGGGGTGCTCCAAAACCTAGAGGAAGGATTTCCATCGCACGAGGATCAGCTACGGGGGCTCAAACATGATAGATTTGTCCGCAAGGAGGGTCATGCTGTTTATTTAGCAAATCGCCCCGCGGCTAGAGCCTGCAGCGCGTGCTGGGAAATGACAAGATAGCAATGCAAAGATACAGCACTGCGGATTCTGTGGGCTTCTGCCAGCTGTGCAATCACCGTGCTCAGTACTGAATTCTGGGTTTGAGATGGCGGAAGGAAGCGGTCCAATTCAGTTCTCCACACCGGTCAGACCACAGAGGAAGCCAGGGGCCACCATCTTGGAAAGCTGACATCACCATTCCTGTTTTCAACTCATCACAGCTCATTCAACCATAGAACAGGTAATTTCAGGCTGCCATTTGCCTGCGTCTTGCAGACAAATTACTCAGGCTCAGTGCTAAAGAATCAGGGAAACTGCTTCTTGGTGCCTGCTCCTATGAGAACATACACCGAGCCCAGAGCGGCCGAATTCCAGCTCCCGGAACTGCTCTGGCCCAGGGGTAAAGAACCCGTGGAAACTGCTTCTCGGTCCGGGTCCTGCTGAATACTGTGGAGGTAAATACCAACTGAGCCTTCATAGGCAGTGGCAACAGGATTGAGACGGGGCTTGTGAGGGCCGGTCAGGACTCACCCATTGATTTGGTCACCCGGCAAAGGGAATGAAATGCTGCCATTCGCATGGGATACCAACATGGCAGAGATCTGATGTCATTAGAAAGCGGCAGAAGAGAGAACTTCATCGATACCAGCGGTGACAGAAACAGTTGGTCTCCTGGTAAAGAAAGTGAGTCACAAACACCCGAGTCTCTCTCACTTTGTCATCAAGCAAGAGGGGCAGAACAGAGCCTCTGCCCGCGCTCGGTACAGGTCCAGTGGCATGCTGGCGTGGCAGTCACGTCACCCCAATTGGAGAAAGGGCAGAGCAGAGCCGCTGCCTGCCCCTGCAAGGTAGGCAGACCTGCGACTGACCGGCGGATCAGGCCCAGCGGCCTGCCGGCATGGTACACATGTCACCCCAATTGGAGTAGGGGCAGAGCAGAGCCTTCGCCAGTGCCAGGAACAGGCCCAGGGGCCTGCTGGCGTGATAGGCACGTCAACCCAATTGGAGTAGGGGCAGAGCAGGGCCACCACCCGTGCCCAGAACAGGCACAGCGACCTGCCGGCATGGTAGTCACATCACCCCAATTGGAGTAGGGGCCAAGCAGAGATGCCGCCCGTGCCCGGAACAGGCCCAGAGGCCTGCCAGCATGGTAGACACGTCACCCCAATTGGAGTAAGGGCAGAGCAGAGCTGCCGCCCGTGCCTGCAAGGTATGCAGACCTGCGACTGACTAGCAGAACAGGCCCAGCGGCCCGTAAGCGTGGTAGACAGATCACCCCAATTGGAGGAGGAGAACAGCCACCACCCGACCCTGCATGGGAGAATTTTCAACTATACAAGAGCAATATAAATATAGAGGGGGAAAATTTCAAAAACACAATAGTTTCACCAAGCAGAAAGAAACTCGAGCAGTATGAAAAGACAAGGAAAGAAAGGACCACAAGCAATGCAGGTCAACTCAACTTTAGAAGAGGTAATAGCTGCAGCAGATGGAATGTCAGATAAAGAATTCCAGATATACATGCTTCAGATGATCTGGAGTCTCAAGGAAGACATTAGACAGCAAAATCAGACAATGAAAGATCACTTCGACAATGGATTACATAAACAAATCCAGGAAGCAAAAGATCAACTATACAGGGAGATAGAGGTTATAAAAAACAAACAAACAGAAATCCTAGAAATGCAGGAAGCAATAAACCAACTTAAAAAACTCAATTGAGAATACTACCAGCATAGTAGAACACTTAGAAGATAGAACATCAGACAATGAGGACAAAGTATTTCAACTTGAAAAGAACACACACAGCTCAGCAAGACTGTTAAGAAACCATTAGCAGAACATCCAAGAAATATGGGATAACATAAAGAGACCAAACTTAAGAGTCATTGGGATACAGGAAGGTATAGAGGTCCAAACCAAAGGAATGAGCAACTATTCAATGAAATAATACAAGAAAACTTCCCAGACTTGAAGAATGAGACAGAATCCCAAATCCTAGAAGCCTACTGGATGCCAAATGTGCAAAATCATAAGAAATCCACACCTAGATACATTATAATGAAGATGCCCAACATACAGAATAAGGAGATAATTTTAAAAGCTACAAGAAAGGAAGCAGATTACATTTAGGGGTAAACCAATCAGGATAACAGCTGATCTTTCAACACAGATTCTGAAAGCTAGAAGATCCTGGAATAACATATTTCAAACACTGAAAGAAAAAGGGTTCCAACAAAGAATTGTGTATCCAGCGAAATTAAGCTTCAGGATGGAAGATGAAATTAAAAACTTCCACGATAAACAAAAGTTAAAAGAATTTGCAGCTAGAAAACCATCTCTTCAAAACATCCTTGGCAAAACATTACAGGAAGAGGAAACGGAAAATAACAATGAAAACCAACAGTGGGAGGTAGGACAGTAAAGCGGGGGGAATAATCAAAGAGGAAAACAAACCATGTTTAGTAACATAAATAAACAAATATGGCTGGAAGAAGAACACATATCTCAATAATAACCCTAAATGTTAATGGCTTAAACTCACCAATTAAGAGACACAGGCTAGTAGAATGGATCACAAAACAAGACCCAACAATATGCTGCCTATAGGAGATGCATTTGATAGGAAAAGACATACAAAGACTGAAGGTGAAAGGTTGGGAAAAATCATATCACTCATATGGACTTTGGAAACAAGCAGGAGTGTCCATACTCATATCAAATAAAATAGATTTCAAGCCAAAGTTAATCAAAAGGGATAAAGAGGGACACTACATACTGCTCAAGGGAACCATACACCAACAAGACATAACAATCATAAATATATATGCCCCAAACGATGGTGCAGCTATGTTCATCAAACAAACACTTCTCAAGTTCAAAAGTCTAATAGAACACCATACAATAATCATGGGAGACTTCAACACACCTCTCTCACCACTGGACATATCTTCCAAACAAAATTTGAATAAGGAAACTATAGAACACAATAACACAATTAATAACCTGGACTTAATTGACATATATATAGAATATACCACCCAACATCAAGCAATTACACTTTTTTCTCAGCAGCACATGGATCCTTCTCAATAATAGATTATATTATGTCACAGGGCAACTCTTAGACAATATAAAGGAGTAGAGATAATACCATGCATCTTATCTGATCATAATGGAATGAAACTGAAAATCAACGATAAAAGAAGGAAGGAAAAATCATGCATCACTTGGAGAATGAACAATAGGTTACTGAATGATCAATGGGTTATAGAAGACATCAAGGAGGAAATTAAAAAAAATTCTTAGAGATAAATGAAAACACAGACACAACATATCGGAATCTATGGGACACATTGAAAGCAGTTCTAAGAGGAAAATTCATTGTTTGGAGTTCATTCCTTAAAAAAAGAAAAAAAACAACAAATAAATGATCTCATACTTCATCTCAAAATCCTAGAAAAAGAAGAGCAAAACAACAGCAAAAGAAGTAGAAGGCAAGAAATAATAAAAATCAGAGCGGAAATTAATGAAATTGAAACAAAAGTAGTAATTGAAAAAATTGACAAAACTAAAAGTTGGTTCTTTGAAAAAATAAATAAAATTGACAGACCCTTAGCCATGCTAACGAAGAGAAGTAGAGAGAGAACTCAAATTACTAGCATACGGGATGAAAAAGGCAGTATCACAACAGACACTTCAGAAATACAGAAGATAATCAGAAATTATTTTGAATCCTTATACTCCAATAAAATAGAAGCTAGTGAAGGCATCGATAAATTTCTGAAGTCATATGATCTGCCCAGATTGAGTCAGGAGGATATAGACAACCTAAACAGACCAATATCAATTGAGGAAATAGAAGAAATCATCAAAAGACTACCAACTAAGAAAAGCCCAGGACTGGATGGGTATACAGCAGTTTTACAAAACCTTTAAAGAGGAAGTAATACCAATACTTTTCAAGCTATTTTGGGAAACAGAAAAAGAGGGAGAACTTCCAAATTAATTCTACGAGCCCATCATCACCCTAATTCCTAAACCAGAAAAAGACACTTCAAAGAAAGAAAACTTCAGACCAATATCTGTAATGAACCTAGATGCAAAAATCCTCAATAAAATTCTGGTGATTCAGATACAAAAACATATCAAAAAAATTGTGCACCATGATCAAGTAGGATTCATCCCTGGGATGCAAGGATGGTTCAATATACGGAAATCAATAAATCTTATTCACCACATCAATAGACTTAAAAACAAGAACCATATGATCATCTTGATAGATGCAGAAAAAGCATTCGACAAAGTACAGCATCCCTTTATGTTCAAAACTCTAGAAAAACTAGGGATAACAGGAACATACCTCAATATTGTAAAAACAATCTATGCTAAGCCTCAGGCTAGCATCATTCTGAATGGAGAAAAATTGAAGGCATTCCCTCTAAAGTCTGGAACAAGACAGGTATGCCCTCTCTCACCACTTCTGTTCAACATATTTCTCGAAACAATGGCCAGAGCAATTAGACAGATGAAAGAAATTAAAGGCATAAAAATAGGAAAAGAAGAACTTAAATTACCACTATTTTCAGATGACATGATTCTATACCTAGCAGACCCAAAAGGGTCTACAGAGAAATATTAGAGCTAATAAATGAATTCAGCAAAGTGGCAGGATATAAAATCAACACGCATAAATCAAAGGCATTCCTGTATATCAGCGACAAATCCTCTGAAATGGAAATGAGTACAACCACTCCATTCACAATATCCTCAAAAAAAAATTAAAATACTTGTGAATCAACCTAACAAAAGAGGTGAAAAACTTATACAATGAAATCTACAGAACCCTAAAGAGATAAATAGAAGAAGATCTTAGAAGATGGAAAAATATACCCTGTTCATGGATAGGCAGAACTAACATCATCAAAATGGTGATATTACCAAAAGTTCTCTATGGGTTTAATGCAATGCCAATCAAAATCCCAATGGCATTTCTTGTAGAAATAGAGAAAGCAATCATGGAATTCATATGGAAAAATAAAAGGCCCAGAATAGCAAAAACAATGGTAAGCAGGAAGTGTGAATCAGGCGATATATTGATACTAGACTTCAAACTATACTACAGAGCAATAGTAACAAAAACAGCATCGTACTGGTACCAAAACAGGCGGGTGGACCAATGGTACAGAATAGAGGACACAGAAACCAATCCACAAAACTACAACTATCTTATATTTGATAAAGGGGCTAAAAGCATGCAATGGAGGAAGGATAGCATCTTCAACAAATGGTGCTGGGAAAACTGGAAATCCATATGCAACAAAATGAAACTGAATCCCTTTCTCTCACCATGCACAAAAGTTAACTCAAAATGGATCAAGGAGCTTGATATCAAATCAGAGACTCTGCGTCTGATAGAAGAAAAAGTTGGCTACGATCTACATATTGTGGGGTTGGGCTCCAAATTCCTCAATAGAACACCCACAGCACAAGATTTAATAACTAGAATAAACAAATGGAACTTACTCAAACTAAAAAGTTTTTTCTCAGCAAAAGAAACAATAATAGAGGTAAATTGGGAGACTACATCCTGGGAACAAATATTTACTCCTCACACTTCAGATAGAACACTAATATCCAGAGTATACAAAGAACTCAAAAAATTAAACAATAAGATAACAAATAACCCAATCAACAAATGGGCCAAGGACCTGAACAGACACTTCTCAGAGGAGGACATACAATCAATCAACAAGTACATGAAAAAATGCTCACCATCTCTAGCAGTCAGAGAAATGCAAATCAAAACCACCCTAAGATACCATCTCACTCCAGTAAGATTGGCAGCCATTATGAAGTCAAACAACAACAAGTGCTGGTGAGGATGTGGGGAAAAGGGTACACTTGTACATTGCTGGTGGGACTTCAAATTGATGCAGCCAATTTGGAAAGCAGTATGGAGATTTCTTGGAAAGCTGGGAATGGAACCACCATTTGACCCAGCAATTCCCATTCTCTGTCTATTCCCTAAAGACCTAAAAACAGCATGCTACAGGGACACTGCTACATCAATGTTCATAGCAGCACAATTCACAATAGCAAGACTGTGGAACCAACCTAGATGCCCTTCAATAGACGAATGGATAAAAAAAAAATGTGGCATTTATACACAATGGAGTATTACTCTGCATTAAAAAATGACAAAATCATGGAATTTGCAGGGAAATGGATGGCATTAGAGCAGATTATGCTAAGTGAAGCTAGCCAATCCCTAAAAAACAAATGCGAAATGTCTTCTTTGATATAAGGAGAGTAACTAAGAACAGATTAGGGTCGAAGAGCATGAGAAGAAGATTAACATTAAACAGGGATGAGATGTGGGAGGGAAAGGGAGAAAGAAGGGAAATTGCATGGAAATGGAAGGAGACCCTCAGGGTTATACAAAATTACATACAAGAAGGAGTGCGGGGAAAGGGAAAAATAATACAAGGGGGGGAATGAATGACAGTAGAGGGGGTAGAGAGAGAAGAGGGGAGGAGAGGGAAGGGGAGGGGAGGGGGATAGTAGAGGATAGGAAAGGCAGCAGAATACAACAGACAATAGTATGGCAATATGTAAATCAATGGACGTGTAACTGATGTGATTCTGCAATCTGTATACGGGGTAAAAATGGGACTTCAGAACCCACTTGAATCAACGTGTGAAATATGATATATCAAGAACTATGTAATGTTGTGAACAGCCAACAATAAAAATTTAAAAAAAAGTAAAAAGCTACTTGCATGAAAATGATTATAGAGGTATCAAAAAATAATGAACAGAAGATAAAATTAAATGTGCGGAATGAAGGGAAATGTGCCCCAGTAAATCAATGAAACATTATGTAACCATTTTTAAAAGATACTGATTATGAGACAACGTTTATGATGTATTATTAAGTAAAAAGAATTACAAATTGGCTTAATGCTATTATAATTCAGTATGCATGAATGTGAACTTTTATGGTAAATTGAAAGAATTTTGATTAACATTTTTAGTTAAAATTTTTTCTCAACTTTTGTTGTTTTTTTTTGTCCAAATAATAAATGATGTTAATATTTAGCATCAAACAAAACTAAATAAACATTTGAAAATTAACCATGTTACAAAAGATAGAAACGAGATACAATTCTTAAATATTTGTAGAAGAGATTACGAGGAATATTTGAACAGCAATTTTCTTGTCTATCATCTTATTGTAAAACCAAAGATACTTAAATGATACCTATATGTCAACTAGACTCATATTAACAATCAACTTGCAAAAGTTTTACCCATAAACCTACCCATATTCTTTTAGAGCTAGAAAGAGCCTGGGGATTCATGTAATGTGTTTATATTATAAAGTGTACATTTTACAGAGCAATGAAAAGGAAAAATAAATTGTGAGACCAAGTGGAAAAGATTTTACAGATGATACTGGCAAAAAGAAGACAATATAATAAAGCAGAATGTCTCAGGAAGATTCTCTCTGCTTCCCACAAGAAGGCAGAGAAGAGTATCAGGATAACTATGTACCTCAGCATAACTATGTACCGAAATAGAATAATTAGATATAACATCAAATGGCATTATTTGGGATTTAATAAATTCTAAATAAATTAGAGATATTTGGAGAAAATATGTAAAGGTTAAAAAAAAGAACAATTAAATGTTAATGATGAATGGCCTGTAGCATTACAGAGATTCTATGGAGAAATATTGTTTCATTTGCCTAACCACCCATTATTACGTTTTATGACTAAGGTAAATACTATTTTCCCTAAAAAATTTTCTCATGTGCCCCTCGATCATGCTTCTCTACTTTTTAAAGATGGATCCTGTAATGGAATAGCTGTTACTATTATAGATGACCAAGAGCCAATAGTCCAACAAACAACTGAATCCTCTGATCAAAGGATGGAATTAATTGCTATTATAACTGCTTTTGAAAAGGTTACACAGCCTTTTAATCTTTACACCGATTCCCAATATGTAGTTAATCTCTTATCAGCCATACAAACATCTTCTTTGTCCTCTCATTTATCAATTGTTAATATATTACAAAAGTTACAAAAATTAATATTAGAGAGATCCTATAAATATTTTATTGGATATATTAGAGGACATTCTAACTTACCTGGACCTTTAGTGGCAGAAAATGCTAAAGCTTATTTATTAACTAGGACTGTTTTTAACATTATAGAACAAGCTACTAAAAGTCATCAATTACATCATCAAAATTCTGCTGCTCTTAGAGTACAGTTTCATATAACTAAAGAACAAACTAGACACATTTTTAAACAATGTCAAATCTGTCCTACTCACTTTTCTTCTCCACAGATGTGTGTCAACCCTAGGGGTTTGTTGAGTGCCACATCCAAGTTGGGATAGCACCTAGCATTTGCCAGAAGGAGTGGTTGAGAGGTGACACCAGCACCAGTGAGCCATTAAGATGATGATAATTACATTAAGCTGTGTATAATTGCTGTGACTGGATGATGCTAGATTGAAACAGGCTGTGTATTCAGTTGAATATAGACCTCTGCTGTACACCAATAGGGCGGCTCCTGCTGCCTCTGGTGCCCACTACTTTTGAGTTCTCATGGAGTTCCCTTTGAGTTCTCGTGGAGCCTGATGGAGGGTGAGAGAGTTCTTGGGGAGTGCACTTGCAGTGTCGGTGGAGTTCGGGCAACAAAAGGAGTTTCTTTATGAACCTACAAGTGGCTCATGACCTCCCAATTTGGTGCCCAGGTAGACTGTGGCATTTAATGGCCCTTGTGGGGGATGCCTGAAGCTTGGGGGTAAGTGAAATAGCTTGCCCCTGAGGGAGGACGACAGAATGGGTGACCATCTCAAAAAACAATGTGTTCTTGTTTTGATTTGTTTTGTTTTTGTTTCAAGCTGCCTGTCCCTAGAACTTTCTCAGGCAAACTGGGGAAAATGGTTGGCTCAAGGTTTGAAGTTGTTCACCCCTGAGGAACAGATAGAGATAGACCACAAATGCACATGTTAAAAAAAGAGAGAGAGAGAGAGAGAGAGAGAGAGAGAGAGAGAGAGAGAGAGAGAGAGAGAGAAACTAATACAATGATTTTTTTGTTCCGTTTTTGTTTTGTTTTGCTTCAGTTTTGTTTTGTGTTATCTTGTTGGGTTGCATTATTTTTATAGCAGAAATCTGGAAATAAAAATTAGTAAAAAACCAAAAGAGTGTTAAGTAAATTGTTAGAGGAAGGAGGCACCCCAGTGAAATCAAGAACAGTTAGGGAATACGTTGATACAATACAAAAATGTAGCCCATGGTTATTAAAGGGAGGTTATTAAATATATCACAAAGGAACCATCATGGTGAAGATTTAAAAAGGATAGAAAAGGAAAGCCCAGGAACTCTGCCAGTTTGCATATTACCACTAAGGACGTTGGTAAAATCTTGTTTTCTTAGACAAGAAGAAGACATTTTAGATTAAGTAAAAGAGAAGGTCTCTCAAGCTAGTCAGACAGAAGAAGAAAATTTAAAGGAGGAAGGGCTATCAGGGGAAATGTTACAACAGGAGGCTGCTACTAACACCTTTCTATCACCAGAGGGCATAAGTGTCCAACCAACAACTAACTCCACCTATAGAGACAACATATGCTGGGGGGTGCCCCAACCCCTGTAGTTGATAGATGAGATCCTGAGACAGGACCTCAAAGATTAGCATGCCCTGTACTTGAGCAGGCAGGAGGGCAGCAAATTCACCATGCTTTAGATTTCAAAACAGTGAAGCAGCAGAAAGAGGCTGTAACAACCTATGGTCACCAAGCACCCTTCACTGTAAGTATGGTCACCAAGCACCCTTCACTGTAAGTATGGTCGAATCCATTATGACCTTGGACATGATGCCAGCAAATTGGACTACTAGGTGCAAAGCTGTGCTAAATGGAGGACAATATTTGTTATGGAAGGTTGCCAATCAGGAATTTTGAACGGAGATGGCTAGGCGAAATGCAGCAGCCGGTTATCCTGAGGGAAATCTAGATATGTTGTTAGGAAAGGGACATTATGAGGGTCAGCAGCAACAAATTATATATGATCCTGCACATACTCACAAATTGCTGCAGATGTGGCTAGGGCATGGAAGAATTTACAAGGACATGGAGATTTGCAAGGTCAATTATCAAAGGTAATACAAGGAGCTAATGAACCTTACGCTGAATTTGTAGATAGGCTTATTCAAACGGCTAGCAGATATTTTTGGGATACAGAACAAGCAATGCCATTAATTAAACAGCTAGCCTATGAACAAGCAAATAAATGGTGAAAGGAGGCCATTAGACCAGGGAAACATGAAGATTTAAACACATATATTAATTATGTGGAGACATTAATGAACAGGGGCAAGTCTTGGCAGCTTCAGTACAACAGGCATTAGGGGCCAGGCCAAAAACTTGCTACAATTGTGGACAAACAGGACATTTTAGCAGGAGTTGCCCCATAGGAGGAGGGTTTAACAAAACTGGATATGATCAAAGGGGTAGAATACCGGGTATTTGCTCACAATTCCATAGAGGGAGACATTGGGCTAATGAATATCATTCTCAAACCACCATAGAGGGTACTCCATTATCAAAAAATGGAAAAGGACCAGGTGTTTACCCACAATATCATGGAGAAAAGCATTGGGCCCAATGCTCCAAGGCCCACGACCACAAATATACAGGGCACTGAAGGAACCCAGCAACACCATCAGGGTAGTGCCCAGGACACATTATCAATTATATCCCTAATTAGACAAACCAGAGGGAGTGCAGGATTGGACATCTGCATTTCCGCCAGAGCAGTACTAACTCCAGAGATTGGAGTTCAAATCATTCCCACAGGAGTAAAAAGGACTTCTTCCCGAGGAACAGTAGGCTTATTATTAGGACACAGTCCTTCTACTCCAAAAGGACTTATGAAAAATCCTGGGGTAATTGATCCCGAGTATGAAGGTGAAATAAAAATTATAACCAGTTCTCCAAGGGGTATATTGGTAATTTCAACAGGAGATAGAATAGTACAGTTATTAATAATACCCAGCCTACATGATAAATTTTCCAGCCGTACTATAGAAAGAGGTTCCAGGGGACTAGGCTCCACTAGTATAGATTGGGCTATGGTTTCTTTAACTTAAGATTCTCCCCCAATGCTAAAACTAAATATTCAAGGACATGAATTTAATGGGCTACTGGATACAGGTGCAGACCTTAGCATCATCTCTCTTCAAGAATGGCCAAAACATTGGCTGTTACAACAAGACACTCAAATGCCTAGGAGTGCCAACTAATCCCCATAGAAGTGCAATGGTATTAGACTGAAAGGATCATGAAGGATGTGAAGGAACTATACAGCCATATGGATTGGATCATCTTTCTATAAATTTATGGGGACGAGGTGTCCTAGATCAATTAGGTTTGACATTAGCAAATAACATCAATCCAAATGTGCTCACTATTATGGCCAGACCAACTTTTAGGAAAAGAAAAGGATTAGGAGAAAAAGGACAAAGTATAGTGGCACCAATACAAATAGATCAAGAAAAAATAGACATGGATTGGGTTTTCAGGAGGGGTCACTGAGACAATAAAAATTACTTGGAAATCAGAAAGGCCAGTATGGGTTCCTCAGTTACCCCTGACTAATGAAAAGATTCAAGCAGCACATGACCTGGTCAAACAACAACTAGCAGAGGGACATATACAACCTTCCATATAGCCCCAAAATACTCACATTTTTGTCATCAAAAAGAAATCTGGTAAATGGAAATTATTGCAAGATTTAAAAGCCATTAATAGTGAGATATTTATTATGGGACCTGCTCAATCGGGGATTTCTCAATTGTCTGCTTTTTTATAGACATTAAAAATTGTTTTTTTTTTCAATTCCAATTCATCCTGAGGATAGTCCACATTTTGCATTTACTGTCTTTATCTTAAATCATGAAGGTCCTGATCAGAGATATGAATTGAAAGTATTCCCTCAAAGGATGGCTAACAGCCCAACTATGTGTCAAATTTATGTTAACAAAGCAATCCAGCCACTTAGAAATGAAAATCCTGAACTACAAATATTTCACTATATGAACAATGTATTATTAGCACACAAAGATAAAAAAAAGAAACATTGCTTGAATGTTATGCCACACTTACAATCTTATTAAAAAATTATAATCTGATACCTAACTATATTTGTCAGATGGATGTCACGCACTTGCCAGAATTTGGAAAATTAAAATATTTGTATGTTACAGTTGATACTTCTTCCGGATTTTTGATGGGCTCCCTTCATGCTGGAGAAAAAAACAAGAGATATTATAGCTCATTGCTTACAAAATTTTGCCCCTTTGGGCATTCCAAAACAGTTAAAAACAGATAATGGCCCTGGATATACTTCTACCTCTTTTAGGCAATTTTACTCATCATTTGGCATTACTCATATAACAGGAATCCCATACTATCCACAGGGACAAGGCATAGTTGAAAGAGGTCATCAAACTATTAAAATGTACTTAATAAAGCAAAAAGATTGAATTGGAAAGGGGTATATATCCTCCAGAGATAAACTTAAAATAAACCTTTTTACTCTAAAATTTTTAAATTTGGATTCATCAGGGCTTAATGCTGCAGAAAGGCACATGTGTCCAAAAAATGAACATAAGCCCAAGGTACTTTGGAAGGATATTCTAACAGGACAATGGAAAGTTCCTGACCCAGTGATTGTCTGGAATCAGGTGTCTGTTTGTGTTTCCACAGGGAGAACAGCAGCTGATATGGATTCCAGAGAGATGAACTAAAGCAATTTCTTTCTTTTTTCTTTTTTTTTTAATTGGTTGTTCAAAACATTACAAAGCTCTTGACATATCATATTTCATATATTTGATTCAGGTGGGTTTTGAACTCCCAATTTTACCCCAAATACAGATTGCAGAATCACGTGGGTTACACATCTACATTTTTAAATAATGCCCTATTAGTAACTGTTGTATTCTGCTACATTTCCTATCCTCTACTATCTCCCCTCCCCTCCCCTCCCATCTTCTCTCTCTACCCCATCTACTGTAAATCATTTCTCTCCTTGTTTTTTTTCCCATTCCCCTCACAACCTCTTATATGTAATTTTGTATAACAATGAGGATCTCCCTCAATTACCATGCAATTTCCCTTTTCTCTCCCTTTCCCTCCCACCTCATGTACCTGTTTAATGTTAATCTTTTCTTCCTGATCTTCCTCCCTGCTTTGTACTTATTTGCTCTCATTATATCAAAGAAGACATTTGGAATTTTTTTTTATGGATTGGCTAGCTTCACTAAGCATAATCTTCTCTAGTGCCATCCATTTCCCTGAAAATTCCATGATTTTGTCATTTTTAGTGCTGTATAATACTCCATTGTGTATAAATGCCACATTTTTTTATCCATTCATCTATTGAAGGGCATCTGGGTTGGTTCCACAGTCTAGCGATTGTGAATTGTGCTGCTATGAACATCGATGTAGCAGTATTCCTGTAGTACACTCATTTAAGGTCTTCAGGGAATAGTCTGAGAAGGGCAATAGCTGGGTCAAATGGTGATTCCATTCCCAGCTTTCCCAGGAATCTCCATACTGCTTTCCAAATTGGCCACACCAGTTTGCAGTCCCACCAGCAATGTACAAGAGTACCCTTTTTCCTACATCCTCTCCAGCACTTGTTGTTGCTTGACTTCATAATGGCTGCCAATCTTACTGGAGTGAGATGGTATCTTAGGGTGGTTTTGACTTGCATTTCTCTGACTGCTAGTGATGGTGAGCATTTTTTCATGTACTTGTTGATTGATTGTATGTCCTCCTCTGAGAAGTGTCCAGGTCCTTGGCCCATTTGTTGATTGGGTTATTTGTTTTCTTATTGTTTAATTTTTTGAGTTCTTTGTATACTCTGGATATTAGGGCTCTATCTGAAGTGTGAGGAGTAAAAATTTGTTCCCATGATGTAGGCTCCCTATTTACCTCTCTTACTCTTTCTCTTGCTGAGAAAAAAACTTTTCAGTTTAAGTAGGTCCTATTTGTTGATTCTTGTTATTAACTTTTGTGCTATTGGTGTCCTATTAAGGAATTTGGAGCCTGACCCCACAATATGTAGATCGGAGCCAACTTTTTCTTCTATCAGACGCAGAGTCTCTGATTTGATATCTAGCTCCTTGATCCATTTTGAGTTAACTTTTGTGCATGGTGAGAGGAGGGGATTCAGTTTCATTTTGTTGCATGTGGATTTCCAGTTTTCCCAACACCATTTGTTGAAGATGCTATCCTTCCTCCATTGCATGCTTTTAGCCCCTTTATCAAATATAAGATAGTTGTAGTTTTGTGGATTGTTTTCTGTGTCCTCTATTCTGTACCATTGGTCCACCCGCCTGTTTTGGTACCAGTACCATGCTGTTTTTGTTACTATTGCTCTGTAATATAGTTTTAAATCTGGAATCGCTATACCACCTGATTCACACTTCCTGCTTAGAATTGCTTTTGCTATTCTTGGTCTTTTATTTTTCCATATGAATTTCATGGTTGCTTTATCTATTTCTACAAGAAATGTCATTGGGATTTTGATTGGCATTGCATTAAACCCATAGAGAACTTTTGGTAATATCGCCATTTTGATGATGTTAGTTCTGCCTATCCATGAACAGGGTATAGTTTACTATCTTCTAATATCTTCTTCTACTTCTCTTTTTAGGGTTTTGTAGTTTTCATTGTATAAGTCCTTCACCTCTTTTGTTAGGTTGATTCCCAAGTATTTTATTTTTTTTTGAGGATATTGTGAATGGAGTGTTTTTCCTCATTTCCGTTTCAGAAGTTTTGTCGCTGATATACAGAAATGCCTTTGATTTATGCGTGTTGATTTTATATCCTACCACTTTGCTGAATTCATTTATTAGTTCTAGTCGTTTTGTAGACCCTTTTGGGTCTTCTAGGTATAGAATCATGTCATCTGAAAATAGTGATAATTTAAGTTATTCCTTTCCTATTTTTATGCCTTTAATTTCTTTCATCTGTCTAATTGCTCTTGCCAGTGTTTTGAGAACTATATTGAATAGAATTGGTGATAGAGGGCATCCCTCTCTTGTTCCAGATTTTAGGTGGAATGCCTTCAATTTTTCTCCATTGAGAATGATGCTAGTCTGAGGCTTAGCATAGATAGCTTTTACTATGTCGAGGTAAGTTCCTGTTATTCCTAGTTTTTCTAATGTTTTGAACATAAAGGGATGCTGTACTTTGTCGAATGCTTTTTCTGCATCTATTGAGATGATCATATGGTTCTTATCTTTAAGTCTATTGATGTGGTGAATAACATTTATTGATTTCCGTATATTGAACCATCCTTGCATCCCAGGGATGAATCCTACTTGATCATGGTGCACAATTTTTTTGATGTGCCTTTGTATCCGATTCGCCAGAATTTTATTGAGGATTTTTGCATCTAGGTTCATCAGAGATATTGGTCTGTAGTTTTCTTTCTTTGAGGTGTCTTTGTCTGGTTTCGGAATCAGGGTGATGTTGGCCTCATAGAATGAATTTGGCAGAGCTCCCTCTTTTTTTATTTCCTGAAATATCTTGAAAAGTATTGGTATTAATTCTTCCTTAAAGGTTTTGTAAAACTCCGCTGTATACCCATCCGGTCCTGGGCTTTTCTTGGTTGGAAGTCTTTTGATTGCTTCTTCTATTTCATCTATTGATATTGGTCTGTTTAAGTTGTGAGTATCCTCCTGACTCAGTCTGGGCAAATCATATGACTTAAGGAATTTATCGATGTCTTCACTATCTTCTCTTTTATTGGAATATAGGTTTTCAAAATAATTTCTAATTGTCTTCTGTATTTCTGTAGCATCTGTTGTTATATTGCCTTTTTCGTCCCGTATGTTAGTAATTTGAGTTCTCTCTCTTCTTCTATTTGTTAGCATGGCTAAGGGTCTGTTGATCTTAATTATTTTTTCAAAGAACCAACTTTTAGTTTTGTTAAGTTTTTCAATAGTTTCTTTTGTTTCAATTTCGTAGATTTCTGCTCTGATTTTAATTATTTCTTGCCTTCTGCTACATTTGCTGTTGTTTTGCTCTTCCTTTTCTAGGGCTTTGAGATGAAGTGTGAGCTCATTTATTTGTTGGTTTTTCCTTTTTTTGAGGAATGACCTCCAGGCAATGAATTTCCTTCGTAAAACTGCTTTCATTGTGTCCCATAGATTCCGATATGTTGTGTCTGTATTTTCATTTATCTCTAAGAATTTTTTGATTTCCTCCTTTATGTCTTCTCTAACCCATTGTTCATTCAGTAACATATTGTTCATTTTCCATGTGATGTAGGATTTTTCCTTCCTTCTTTTATCATTGATTTCCAGTTTCATTCCATTATTATCACATAAAATGCATGGGATTATTTCCACCCCTGTATATTTACTGAGGGTTGCCCTATGGCATAATATATAGTCTATTTTTGAGAAGGATCCATGTGCTGCTGAGAAAAAAGTATAACCACTTGATGATGGTTGATATATTCTATATATGTCAGTTAAGTCTAGGTTGTTGATTGTGATATTGAGTTCTATAGTTTCTTTATTCAACTTTTGTCTGGAGGATCTGTCAAATGGTGAGAGAGGTGTGTTGAAGTCACCCATAATTATTGTGTTGTGGTCTATTTGATTCTTGAACTTGAAGAGAATTTGTTTTATGAACGTTGCAGCACCATTATTTGGTGCATAAATATTGATAATTGTTATGTCTTGTTGGTGAATGGTTCCTTTTAACAGTATATAATGTCCTTCCTTATCCCTTTTGATTAACTTAGTCTTGAAGTTGATTTTATTCGATATGAGGATGGCCACCCCTGATTGCTTACGAGGACCATGTGTGTGGTATATTTTTTCCCAACCTTTCACCTTCAGCCTGTGTATGTATTTTGCAATCAGATGTGACTCCTGGAGGCAGCATATTGTTGGATTTGTTTTTTTAATCCATGTTACCAGCCTATGTCACTTTATTGAAGAGTTTAAGCCATTAACGTTCAGAATTATTATTGATATATGGTTTGTACTTCCAGCCATGTTTGATTATTAATCTTCTTCTTTTTTTAATTTAATTTAGTTTGTTTCTCCATGGTTAGATTTCCCCCTGCCCTCTGTTTTTATAGAGGCACTTCCCACTGATGGTTTTGGTTATTGTTTTTCATTTCTTCCTTGTGTAGTGTTTTGCTCAAGATGCGTTGCAATGCTGGTTTTCTGGCTGCAAATTATTTTAGCTTTTGTTTATCATGAAAGATTTTTATTTCGTTGTCATACCTGAAGCTTAATTTTGCTGGATACAGAATTCTTGGTTGGCATCCATTGTCTTTCAGTGTTTGAAATACGTTGTTCCAGGATCTTCTCGCTTTCAGCATCTGTGATGAAAAATCCGTTGTTAACCTTATTGGTTTACCCCTGAATGTAATCTGCCTCCTTTCTCTTGTAGCTTTTAATATTTTCTCTTTGTACTGTATATTGGATATCTTCATAACAATGTGTCTTGGCGTTGGTCTACTGTGATTTTGTGTGCTTGGTGTCCTGTATGCATCTAAAATTTGTATATCCATTCCCTTTTTTATTTCTGGAAAGTTTTCTGTAATTATTTCATTCAGCAGGCTACTCATTCCCTTGGTTTGAATCTCTGTAACTTCTTCTATCCCGATGACTCGTAGGTTTGGTTTTTTTATGTTATCCCATATCTCTTGGATGTTTCTCTCATGATTTTTAACCAGCCTTTCTGAGTTGGCTAGGCTCTTTTCAAGATGATATATTTTGTCTTCATTATCTGACGTTCTGGCTTCTACTTGCTCCACTCTGTTAGTGATACTCTCAATTGAGTTTTTAATTTGGTTTATCATTTCCTTCATTTCTAAAATTATTGTTTGATTTTTTTTATAATCTCTATCTCCTGATAAAGATGCTTAACTTCTTCTTTTATCTGTTTATGTAATTGATTTTCAAAGTGTTCTTTCACTGTTTGGATTTGCTTTCTCGTATCCTTTTTAAGGTTCCATTCCATCTGTCTAAGGTGTTCCTTGAGTTCTTTATATGACCATTTTTCTGCTGACTCTTGGTCCTCCTGAATATTTAGGCTGTCCTTCATTGTTTGTACCCCTTTTCTTCCTTGCTTTTTTATGCTGCTCATGTTACTTCTTGTTCTGCTTGACTGATGAGTTACTGTTTACTCTTATAAATTTATTTGATGCTTGGGAGGAAAGATATTAGAAGGGAAGGGAAGAAGTCACTAAAGAGAATGAGAGTAGGCAGGTAGAATTCAAGGAAGGGGGAATAATAAAATTGAAAAGAAATGAAAAGACAAAAGAAACAAAAACAAAACACACACAAAAAAGTTAGAAAATAAAGAAAGAAAGAAAAAAAAATAATTTTTACAAAAATAATAATGATAATAAAAATAATGAAAATTAAAATTAAAAAATTATAATAATAATAAAAAGAATTTTAAAAAATTAGAAACATTAAAAAAGTTAAAGGGCAACAACAATAAAAAATTGAAAATGAAAGAAAAAAAAGAAAAAGAAAAAAAATGATAATAATAATAATAATAATAATAATAATAATAATAAATGCAGTCATAGAGTTCGATTAATTTCTCTTCCAGTAGGTGGAGCTGTGCCCACTGGGTCAAGCTTCTCCTCTCACTAAGTGGGAACCAATCACTGTGTAGCAGCTCTTCATAACAGACTGGGCGGGTCTCCAATCCTGAGTGCCTAGGGCCTTCTCTTGTGTTTCCTCAAGCCAGGCTGCACTCACCTGTGATGCTCACCACAATACTGGCTACACGCCATGTCTACTGCTCCTGGGAGCCCTGTTGTGCTGGTTTCAATGCAGTTATCTCCTCCATCCGTGATGTCAGTTCTCTGCCAAGGTGGTATCACATGTAAATGGTGACCGTTCGTTCCCTTTGCCGGGTGACCAGTGCAACGGGTGGGTCCTGACTGTCTCTCCCAATCCCCGTTTCAATCCTGTGGCCACTGCCTATGAAGGCTCAGTTGTTTTTTACCTCTGAAAGTTCCTAAGGGCCAACCAGTTATTTCAGCTGGATTTTTAGTGCTGAGTCAAGAGAAGCAGGCGAACCGGAGCTTGGATGCAGCTGATCCGGGCTTGGTGTGTGTTTTCTGAGGGGCCCAGACTGTACACCCCAGATCCACGTCAGCTCAGCATTGCCTAGTGATCCTGGGCAAACAGCATTTATACAGTTTACAGCTCCCTATGCCCGCGCAGTTGAAGAGGTCAGAGACTTGATCTCTCCCTGCCCACTGCCATGTTAGATCTCCTCAATGATATTCATGTTGCCCTTACAGCTTCCTGGCATAAGCAAGTTCTTGGGATTATACAAACTGCTGCTTCTGTTTCCAGTCCAGATTTCTAGAAATTAAACCCTGCCGCCGTCGCCTCTTCCCTGGCCATGCTCAGGGGTGCCGTGCTTGTCCGTGACCGTAGCTGCACCAAAGAACCGGTGCTCAGCCCCCAGGGCCCAAGCGGCTGCTGCCGTGGCTTTCCGGCTCCCTCCTCTGAAGCACGGGTCCCCTCGCAGGGGCATGCAGAACGACCCCAGAGCAGGCTCTGCCCGAGGGTGCAGCGGCGAACAGGCGACCCAGGCGCTCAAGGCTGCGGTCCAGCCTTTGGAGGACAGGGCTCGGCACGCAGCCCAGCTCCAACTTCTGGGTGCGGCTGCCGGAAAATATAGCCATAGCCATCAAGACAGCTGGCAGAAAGCAAATGGCGGCTTCCGCGGAGTGGATTTTCGGCACAGAAACCGCAGCCCAGCCAATGATCCCAATCCACAAACTCTCCCTGTATAAAAAATATTCAAAAAAATTTAAAAAAAGGCAGGGTGCACTGAGCTTTCTTTGCCTAGGGTACTTACAATCAACTGCTGATTACACATTCACCTTTTCTGCCCAGAGCAAAGCGAAAGAGGAAGCAGATGGGAGCAAAGTGCCTGTGGCTTTTAACTAAAGCAATTTCTACAGAACAAAAAGAAGATGATTTGGCTCAAATCCATAACAGCTGATATCCAGAACTTCAGTTTGGCTATCCTTACATCTGTGACAGTTGTTCTCCCACACCTGAAGGCTAATGAATATGAACACCATTAAGGTATATTTCAAATGAAAAAATCCCTGGCACTTGCTTGTGAGAATACCTTAAGACCCATATGAAAGTTACAGGGAGAAGGATGGGATATCAAAAGAAGAGTCAAACCCAGGTGGTAGCCAGGATGCTTTTTTCAATATCTATTTTATTATTGCCTTTTCCCACATCATGAAGTTCTATTTTGTTTTTTGAGCTCATATAGAACTAAGTTAATTTTTTTTCTGATCAGCTCTATTTTTTGACAGTAGAGTTTTTAAACATTGCAATGGAGATTTCACCAGTGAAAATCTACAAGGTCTTTACTATTATGTTATCTGTTGTATTATTGTATTATGTGTGCACACTTGTGTTTTGTGTTGTATGTCTGTATGTGCATATGTCCATATGTCATATATGAGGAGTGCTCATGAAAAAATGGTTCCAATTTTTTTTCCCTATTAACGTGATTTAAATAGTTTAATTTTAATTGGGTAAAAAGGTGTTGAGGATTTTTTAAATATGTGAACAAAAAAGGAAGGTTAACAGATCTGTTTGTTTACTTTCACCTTTCCTTTTCATTATATCTAATTCTATTCAGGATACTAAATTGTTTAGAAAATTGCTTTCTCTTAGTGCCTGCTGGAATATCACATTTTTTTTAGCCATCATTGCTAGAATTCCTATTTTAATCCCAGTGCCAGTGAAGACAAAGATAAAACCAAACTACAGCTTCTGCAATAGTTATCACAACAAACTGTATAAACTTATGCATCAATGAATAATGTAACTCAACAAGTGATGCTCAATCAAGAAGTCAGTTGCTTTGGGAGGAAATGGACATATTGGTGGATTTCTCTGCTTTGAGCTGCTTGCAGAACTTGCCTGGACTATGTATCACTTGTATGCATTGTGAAATATCTGTCAGTGCAGCGACTTGTGGTAGTGCTGGGGTATTTTTGCTGATGGTGTCATTGGTGGTACATTTTTTCCAAAAAGAACCATCAATTGGCTTGATGTTGTGGCATTTTTGTATCCTCCTCCCTTCTGCTTGTGATGGTCGTTCAGCTAAAATTTGGGGGCCAGCAGAGGTGAGGCAAAGAACCTTACCCCCAACTGGTGCAAAGGCCTATCCACAAGTATGGCTGTATGCTGATCCAGTAGTCAATGATGGGTAAGATCCAATTGCAATGGTGCCAACCTAAGACAGGAGGCTGACGCCTGGAAGTCAGCTCATCCAATGATGGGTAAGGACCATATATAATATTAGACAACCTAAGACAGGCACGGTCCCTAAGCCACTTGCTTGTTATTTAATTAAACAGAAGGGGGGAGATGTTGAGAGCCACAGTGGAGTCAGCATGGTGCCTAGAATTTTGCCAGAAGGAGTGGTTGAGAGGTGATGCCAGTGAGCCATTAAGATTAAGATAATTAAGTTAGGCTGTGTATAATTGCTGTGACTGTATGATGCTGGATTGAAACAGGCTGTGTATTCAGTTGTATATAGACCCCTGCTGTACAGCAATAGGGCTTCTTCTGCTGTCTTGGTTGCCCGCTACTTTTGAGTTCTCATTGAGTTCTTGCGGAGCCCAGTGGAGCTTGAGAGAGTACCCAGGGAGTGTGCCTGGAGTGCCAGTAGAGTTCGGGCAATAAAGGAGTTCCTGTTTGAACCTACAAGTGGCTCATGAACTCCCAATTTGGTGCCCAGCCAGACTGCAGCTGGGGTTTATTACCCAACAAAATGTGGCAGATGGATGTTACTCATATTCAATTGTTTGGAAAGTTATCTTTTGTTCATGTTTGAGTGGATACTTTCTCACATGTTATTTTTGCTACAGCCTGTACTGGAGAAGCTAATGAGGATATTGCCCAACATCTTTTTCCCTCCTTTGCATATATGGGATTACCTCTTCATATTAGACAGACAATGCTCCTGCTTATATTTCAAAAACCTATAAACACCTGTGTCAGACACTTACCAGAGTTCATTCCACAGGCATCCACTATAACCCACAAGGACAAGCCATGGTGGAAAGATCTCATCAGACCCTAAAATCTCAAATTAATAAATTAAAAGAGGGAGAACTACATTATAGCTCTCCTCATCAAAATCTTCATCATGCTTTATTCATCATTAATCATTTAAATGTAAATAATTCTAAATTATCTCCAATGCAACATCATTGGTCTGAACAAACATAACTCAAAACCTTTAGTTAAATGGAAAGGTCTTCTCACTGGACAGTGGAAAAGACCTGATATTCTCTACTATATCCACTACTTCACCTTTGTGGATTCCAGATCGACTTATCAGACATTATGACTCACCCATATTTCAGGTGGAGGTTCCTCCCTGAGCCATATCCAAGGATACCATCGACCCAGGATGAAGAACTTGACAAGGACATGACTAATTTTCACCTACATTCCCCTCGATAGGCACAAGCAACATTGACATCAAAATTACCTTCCTGGGGTCAAATAAAACATCTGACGAATCAGGCACAAAACTTGGTTTTTAGCCAAGGTGCCTCTGCCTCTCCTGAAAAAGTGTTTATTGCTATGCTAGCACTCTTATCCTGTCGGGTATCACAGATATCTGCTAATCAATCTTGTTGGGCTTATTTTCCTGATCCTCCTCTTTTAAGAGTTACTGATTGGGGAAAACTTAATATTAAGTTGTTTACTGATAATCCTGATTTGTTAGGAGGGATTTCTGATTCCCTTATTCCTCATAAGATGTCTTATAATATTAATTTCAAGGGTTTAATAGAAGAGACTCCTGTTTGCTTTCCTACTGATAATAAATGCATCCCTCATGGATGTATGTCAATTAATTATAGACAATATTTTACCGATTGCCCTCCTGGCTTCCCAGACATGGATAATAAAAAGAGGAGCTTTTGGTTCCTCGAAATGGTTTCTTTAGAATACTATAATCAAGTTAATGAAACCTATGTTAATAAGACATTACCTGAAGCCATTGATCCATGTGGATTAAAAAATAACAAAAAAGATTTTTATTGGAATAATATGATTGATCCTTGGGAAGCATATCCTCATTAGTTTCAATGTGGATTTATGCAAAGCGTACAAGTCTTTCAGCCTATGTCTTCAGATGTTAAGATCTATGATAGGTCTGCTTCTGCCCCTCATTTTGATTATAAAAATTATTTTAAGACCAAGTCTCAAAAATTAATCATACTTAAAGAATTTATATAAGTTCTCCTATTCATAAATGATTCTCACCTGGTTGGGTCACTCTCATATTTCAGAGTGTGCTCACTAATGGAAAGATTTCATACTTCCCAGATCTTTTTAGATTAGTTGGTTCTTTTAACCAGACCTAGTAAAACTCCAGAACCTTTCAATAGTCGTGCTTACATTAATGCTCCTCATGCCATTTTAGTAGGTAATAATAATACCTTGACAATTAATCATAATAATATTATCTATTCTATTTTCTGTGATCAATGTATGTTAACTAATTGTATACATGCTAATCTTCTGAAAAACTATACTACTTTTATAATTATACATCAGCCTTCCTATGTAATGATTCCTGTCCTTCTTAATGATGATGAAGGGTCACAAATTCTTAAAAAAATAATGAATTAATTATACCTAAGTGATTTGTTGCAGCATTAATTTTAGGAACTACAGCATTAATAGGAATTATTACTTCTTTAGCTTCATCTACTACAGCTTTAGTTAAAGAAATTCATTTTGCTTATCATGTTAATTATTTATCTCATAATGTTTCATTAGCATTAGCAATTTAAGAAAAAAAAAGGATAAGAAATTGGAGGCCTGAATTAATGCCTTAGAGGAAGCTTTATTATATGTAGGAAACCAGATTCAAAATATAAAACTCAAGTGACAACCAAATGTCATGCTAATTTCAAATGGATCTGTGTTACTTCCTAAAAATATAATCAAACTAAATACCAATGGAATCAAGTACAAACTCATTTATTAGGTATTTGGAATAAAAATGTAATAGGCGCCAATACACAAGATTTACAACAACAATTAAAATATATAAGTAAGGCTACTTTTATCTACTGACTCTACAGCTTACTTTGCTGCAGATTTATACACTAATGTACAAAAAACGAGATTTCCAAGAGTACTTTTTGGACATATATGATTAATATTGGTTTTGGCTTTTTATTCATTGTTCTTGTTTGTTTCATTCTTCCAGTCCTCTTCAGACTTCTCTGGAAATCAATCAGAAGCATCTCCTTCCAAATTTAACACCTCAAATTAAAAAAAAATTAAAAAAAGGGTGAAATGCTATGCCCCTCCCCTGACTCAGGCAATGGCAAGGCCCTACTGAGGTGGATGGCACAAGGTGTCCATCCTCTGGAGGAGTGCAGAATGTTTCTGCAAATGGGCTGATTTATTTTTGTATTCCTTTAATAACTATAGTTGCAAATTCTCATATGACCATTAAGTTTGAAGGAAAAGACATGACTTACCCAATTAATGCAACTACTTCTAAAGAATGAATCTGTTTGCTCTAAATGCAATGATTCAGCTGTGGAGTGTAAATTGTTAAAGTCTAATGAAAAACTCTCTGTATTCCTGTCAAGGAAGTTTTTGAGAAATTAATTTAATGTTAAGAAGACAGATTAGTTCTTAGTACTGGGCAACATGTTCTTGTTCCTGTGCACAATGTTTTATGCTCTTACACTTGTTTGATTAAAATTAATAACAAGTTAACCACTTGCTGTAACCATGATACAAGTTCCAGTCAGAAAGTCAAGAAAGAATAGTCAAGGTATAGGCCAATAATCTGAGACATTTCTAACCATTATTAAATGTTAACTAAGCAGAAACAGCTCAAAGCAAAATGTGAACTAAAAGTAAAAATGCTTGCTTATGCATAAGCCAAGATACATTATTCTATTCTAATTGTAGCTATGTAATATTTTGTTTCTTTGAATAATGATTCCTGTTTTGTAACCACAAAGTACTGTGAGCCTGACAAAATGAAAAGTATATATGATCAACTTCACAAGTAAAGATTGGGATTAAGCTCCTTCACTCTGGTGTCTGTGTTGTTTCTTCACCCCCATTTGGCTGACTCCTCACCATCCGTTCATCTCCTGAGACCCTCTGTTGGAGCTGGTCTCTGACACTGGACTGTTTCTTAAAAGAAATCAATATAAGAGAAATGGTTCAGGGACTCCAACTCCAACAATAATCAAAAGGACTTCACAAATGACTTTCTCATTTAAAGATGTTTCTGTTGGCTAGCCCACATCTTGGGTGGGCCATTCTAATTCAGAGAGTATGCCACCTTTGTGGAGTGAGTTTCACTCCATAGTTATCAGGAAAACCTTTCTAAAGGTTTCTAACAAACATTTCAGAAGGCGCAGTTTTCTTTGTGTGCCTCCCATGTTTCAGCCTGCATCAGTGTTGTACATTTAGGACAAGACTCCCTTTGTCCATCTCTGGCTGTTCCCCTTGCAGGGTCTTAGGGCCCTCTTAGCCTTGTGGGTAGGCATCAACCCCTGACTTGGAGCTTTCACATAGACATTGGTTGGTGAAATTCCACCATAGACTGTATGAGGTTCCATGGAACCTCAGATGAGGACCCTACACTGGCTTCAGCCCTGGAATTGGGTAGGAAACCTTCCCTTTGTCCGTGATTTTTTTTTTCTTTTTGCATAATTTTCCTAATACATGGTCAGAAAAAAATTTCTATACCGCTCAATTTCCAGCAATTCCAAACCAAACAAAAAGGACGTCATGGTTTCCCCTCTGCTGGCTGAACCAAAACACAGTATACTCAGGCGACTCCCCAGGTGTGTTTCAGCTCCAATCACTTTGGAGAATGCTCAGGACCCAACAGAAGTTATAAAGCCTCTCTTCCACCTGCTTAGGCCTTGAAGCAGAAGTCCAATGGGTTTCAAAAACAAATGGACCCAGGTCCTAACTGTTCAGTTGGGCAGTGCTTCAGAATCCTAATTCTGGTTCCTGATACCTGTGGTCCCTTTGTGCTCTGGGGTGGGAGCCCCAAGGTGCTGAGTGAGTCGATCCTCCTTCACACCATGAGTGGCCTGGGTGCACCAAGTGGAATGCTGTCCCTCACTGCCCCAGGGAAGTGAGTCCCTGGAGACAATAGATGCACAATAGCCTTCCCTACTTCCTCTGTCCCATCTGGGTCCCCACAAATGTTGTAGCGACAAACGAAGCAAGCCAATGAACATAGCAGGAAACAGTTTTCTTTTGCTGCAGCTAGGCTCAGAGGACACAGCTTTTGCTGTAATCAATCAATGCCAAGCAACCCGAGTTTAGGTAGTTTCAGAATTTTATACCAAGCGTGCAAGGGGTAGGCTTCAGAACTTCACAGTCTTAAAAGATTCACATAAAAGCAGCTTTTCTTTTCACTGTTTTGGGCAAGTTAACTTTTCAAGGACAACTCCTGCAATGGGGAGAGTGTTTTTCCGCATTTTTCCTCTCCCTTCTAGTTGTTACCATGGAGCCTAGTTGGTAACATATCTTAAAAATATAGAAAGCTCAAGGCCAACAGCCTTGTTTTCACATTTCTACAAACTACTATACTGGATATGTTTGTGAAAATCTAGTAAGGGTTGCTCAGGAGCTGGAGGGCTGGTATCTTCTCGGCCAGTGGCCAAGTAAAACAGGGCAATAGAAAAATAGGAAGTTCATCAACATTGAACTCATTTGCAGAGACTCTTTTGCTGAGAGTCCTAAAAGCAGCCATGGTAAAGAATTATGGAGAAGCCCAGTTAAGACTTTACTTTGGAGTAAGGGGTGACACATCTATACAAGGAGAAAAGAGGGGAGGATCAGGTGGGGGCTTGATAAAGGGGCTTGAAAACAAGGGAAAGGGACAGTGTCCTGGAGAAAGGAGTCCCCAAATAAGGAGGCAGGTCCAGAAATGGAGATACAAGTGCGTTGTCCTGGGCAGAGGTCCCATAAAAACAGACAGTGCTAGGGAATGTAGGGATGGAAGAAAGGGGTGCTGGTTGCACAGGGAGAGGAGGGCTCAAAGCCCAGGTCCAATGACAGGTGTAAGAGTTGGGGAGCAGGGACCAAGCTGAGGAATGCCTAAGGGTCCAGAAAAGAGGAAGGGCTACATTTTCCCAAAGAAAGCCCAAAGGGCCAAAGGCCAGGTCCAGTCCCCTGGCTCTAGTGAGCATCCTGGTAAAGGGACATGAAAAGGGGCAACACAGTGAGAACAGGAGTTTGCAAGGAGGGCACAGCAGGAAGTGCTAGAGGATGCCTGTTGATGGGGTGCGGGCCAGGACCCCAGTAAGGATACCAAGCTAGGGACATAGAGGAGGGCCTCATCCTGAAAGATCAACGAAGGGTGGGGCAGGGCAGGCAGGCAGCACTAAGTTTCTGCCATGCGTGGAAGCCAAGGGGAGCAGTGAAACTGCCCAAATGAGGGGCCCTCAGTACAAGCCCAGGGAAGCACGAGCAAGAAGAGTGATCAGAGGCCTAAGTGAGAAGACAGGCCAGGGAATCAGGGAATTGAAAGACAAGACCAGGGCTGCGACCAGGGGATCAGGACATTGGACATGGCAGAGGAGGAAAGGCAGGGTATATAGCAGTAGGGAGGCAAGCTCCAGGACCAGGGCAATTGCCAGGACTCAGGTTTCCAAGAGTAGGACCATGGGCCCAGGGAGAGCAAGAGGCCCAGGCTAGGACAGGGTTCTCTTTCCCATGAGGTGCTCTGCCCAGACGGGCAACTTTTAAGGGATGGGGGCCATGAAGAAGATGATGGGAGGGCATGACAGGGGGTCGTGGTGGATTCTGAGAGGGGCAAGAGCCAGGACCCAAGCCAGAATCCCAGACAAGGGACCAATCCCAGCAACAGAGCATTAGAAAAGCAAGAAGCAGGAGGCCAGCACTCCAGAGGAAAGCACAAGTGGAAGGAGAGGAAGGGTTGGTGCTAGGATGTGAAAACAGAGAGCAGAGAAAGGGAACTGAGTGGAGTGCACTAAGGGACCAAGCAAGGGACCCAGAAAATCCCTAACATTAAGTGACATGTTGTGATGTCATACAGCATAAGAAAAGCAGTCCAGGGCTCAGGCAAGCATCCAGTTCCAGAAAGTGGAGCACAAAATGTCAGGTTTAAGGAGGGCTAGGTTTTGGTAGGGGCATCATGCAACGCTAGATGGTAGGGGAGGGAAGGGATATGATCATGCAGGGAACGGTCAGTAGAAGGCCAAAGTCCATTGCCAGGTGTCAAGGTTTGGAAGGTGAAGGGTGAACAGGCGAGGGGCAGGGCTGGGTTTCCCATAGGGAGCATTCAGGGCCCAGAGGCCAGTCAATTCCAATCCAACGCCCCAGGTGAGTAGAATCTCACAGAGAGACCAGCACCAAAGAGGGCCAAATGAGGGCACTGTGTGGGGATATCTTGTGTCTGGAATTGGGGGCAGGGGTGGTCAGGAGCTAAGACCCCTTTGAAGATGCCAGGCTAGAAAGAAACATGGGGAAGTGTTGAGAGCCACAGCCGAAGGGGCCCCAGCAAACTTCCAGCTGCCAGCAAACTTCCAGCTGCCGGCTGATGATTGGCTCACAGCGGCCCCAGCAACATCTAGCTGATTGGCTCCTTGGCCCCAGCAACATCTAGCTGATTGGCTCCTCTGCAGTGATGCTCATTGGGCTGTTTCCCTGCCCTTTCAGACCACGGAGCTGCTCACTGGGGGACTTTTTTAGCTCCGCCCACGTGACCCAGCCAATCAGCCTCAAGAGCAGGAGGATTGTGGGAGGTGGAGAGAAGCTTGTGTGGGAGAGAGAGGCTTGTGGAAAGCCGGTGGTGGCAGTTGAGGCTCTGAGGGTTTTTCCTGAGAGGCTGTTTTGTTTGGCGTGTGTGGTTCTAAAAATAAAGTTAGTTTCTTTTGACAAGTGGCTCCTGATTGTGCCCAGCCAGACTGCGGCATTTGGTGGCTCGCACTGGGAGTGACTGAGGGTGAGTGAACTGCTCGCCCCTGAGGGCAGGGCAAGAGGATGGGTAGCCATTTTAAGATTCTTCTTTTGTTATTTTGTTTCACTTTTGTTTTAAGTTGCCTGTCCCTGGAGATGTGTACGATGGAAGAAAAACCGCTCACATCTGAGGAACAGATAGGGAGAAAGGACGGATGGACATTTCAGGATGCTATTATAATGATTTTGTGTTGTTCCAATTTTGTTTCACTCTGTTTCAGTTTTGTTAGGCGTTATCTTGTTGGGTTGTATTATAGTAGAAACACGGGATCAGAAATTAGTAAAAAACAAACTGAAAGAGTGTTAAGTAAATTGTTAGAGGAAGGAGGCATCTCAGTAAAATCAAGAACAATCAGGGCATACGTTGATACAATACAAAAATGTAGCCCATGGCTTTTTAAGGAGGAGTTGTTAAATATATCACAATGGAACCATCATGGTGAAGATTTAAAAAGAATAGAAAAGAAAAGCCCAGGGACTCTGCCAGTTGGCACATTGCCATTGTGGACATTCATATCTTTTTGCTTAGTCCAAAGCCTTCAGTTCAGACAATGGTAGAGGAAGAAGAAGACATAATGATTCAAGTAAAAGAGAAGGTCTCTCAAGTTAGTCAGACAGAGGAAAAGATTCAAGTAAAAGATAAGGCCTCTCAAGCTAGTCAGACAGAGAAAGAAAGTGTAAAACAGAAAAAGCCATCAGGGGGAAAGTTACAACAGGAGACTGCTACTAACACCTTTCTATCACCAGAGGACGTAAGTGTCCAACTAACAAGGCCACCTACATATGCTGGGAGGTCCCCAACACCCACAGTTGATAGTTGGGATCCTGAGACAAGATGTCAAATATTAACATGCCCTGTATTTGAGGCAGGAGGGCAGCGATTTTACCAAGTTTTAAATTTCAACACAGTGAAGCAGCTAAAAGAGGCTGTAACAACCTATGGTCCTCAAGCACCCTTCACTGTAAGCATGGTCGAATGCATTAACAACTTGAACATGATGCCAGCAGATTGGGCTAATATGTGTAAAGTTGTGCTAAATGGAGGACAATACCTGTTATGGAAGGTTGCCAATGAGGAATTTTGCAAGGAGACGGCTAGGCAAAATGCAGCAGCTGGTTATCCTCAGAGAAATCTAGATATGTTGTTAGGAAAGGGACCTTATGAGGAACAGCAGCAACAAATTGCATATGATCCTGGCGTATACGCACAAATTGCTGCAGATGCAATTAAGGCATGGAAGACTTTACAAGGACATGGAGGTTTACAAGGTCAATTATCTAAGGTAATACAAGGAACTAATGAACCTTATGCTGAATTTGTAGATAGGCTTATTCAAACAGCTACCAGAGTTTTTGGGAATACAGAAGAAGCAATGCCATTACTAAAACACCTGGCTTATGAGCAAGCGAATCATTGGTGCAGAGATATCATTAGACCATGGAAACATGAAGATTTAAACACATATATTAAATTATGTAGAGACATTAATGAACAAGAGCAAGTCGTGGCAGCTGCAGTAAAACAGGCTTTAGATGCCAGGCCAAGAACATGGTACAATTGTGAACAAACAGGACATTTTAAAAGGAATTGCCACATTGGAGGAGGGTTTAACAAAACTAGGTATCAAAGGAGTAGAATACCAGGTATTCGCCCACGATGCCATAGATGGAGACATTGGGCTAATGAATGCCGTTCTCAAACCACCATAGAGGGTACTCCATTATCAAAAAACGAACAAGGACCAGGTGTTTATCCACGATATCGTGGAGAAAGGCATCGGGCTCCATTGCCAAAAAATGGACAGGGGGGCCCAATGCTCCGGGGCCCAAAACCACAAATATACGGAGCACTGGAGGAACCCAGCAACCCCATCAGGGTAGTGCCCAGGACACATTGTCCATCAGATCCCTCATCAGACAAACCAGAGGGAGCGTATGGTTGGACATCTGCGCTTCCGCCAGAGCAGTACTAACTCTAGAGATGGGAGTTCAAATCATTCCCACAGGGGTGAAAGGACCTCTTCCCAAAGAAACAGTAGGCTTATTATTGGGACGCAGCTCTTCTACTCTAAAAGGACTTATGATAAGTCCTGGGGTAATTGATCCCGATTATGAAGGTGAAATAAAAATTATAGCCAGTTCTCCAAAGGGTATATCAGTAATTTCACCAGGAGATAGAATAGCACAGTTACTAATAATACCCAGCCTACATGATAAATTTTCCAGTCTTACTGTAGAAAGAGGTTCCAAGGGATTATGCTCCACAGGTGTAGATTGGGCTATGCTTTCTTTAAATTTAGATTCTCGCCCCATGCTAAAACTAAATATTCAAGGACATGAATTTAATGGGCTACTTGATACAGGTGCAGACCTTAGCATCATCTCTCGTCAAGAATGGCCAAAACATTGGCCATTACAACAAGCTACTCAAACGCTTCGAGGCCTAGGAGTGGCGACTAATCCCCATAGAAGTGCAATGGTATTAGATTGGAAGGATCCTGAAGGATGTGAAGGAACTATACAGCCATATGTATTGGATCATCTTCCCGTAAATTTATGGGGACGAGATGTCCTAGATCAATTAGGTTTGACATTAACAAATAACATCAACCAAAATGCACCCACTATTATGACTAGACAAGGTTTTAGGAAAGGAAAAAGATTAGAAAAACAAGAACAAGGTATAGTAGCACCAATACAAATAGATCAAGGAACAGAAAGACATGGGTTGGATTTTCAGAAAGGGCCACTGAGACAATCAAAATTACTTGGAAATCAGAAAGACCAGTATGGGTTCCTCAGTGGCCCCTTACTAAAGAAAAGATACAAGCAGCCCATGACCTGGTCAAACAACAATTAGCGGAAGGACATATACAATCTTCTGTATCTCCCCATAATACTCCCATTTTTATCATCAAAAAGAAATCTGGTAAATGGAGATTATTGCAAGATTTAAGAGCCATTAATATTGAGATGGTTATTATTGGACCTGCTCAATCAGGGATTCCTCAGTTGTCTGCTTTGCCAAAAAAATGGTATGTTTTAGTTATAGATATTAAAGATTGTTTTTTTTCAATTCCAATTCATCCTGAGGATAGTCCACGTTTTGCATTTACTATCCCTGCACTGAATCATGAAGGTCCTGATCAGAGATATGAATGGAAAGTACTCCCTCAAGGGATGGCTAACAGCCCAACTAGTGTCAAATTTATGTTAACAAAGTAATCCAGCCACTTAGAAATCAAAATCCAGAACTACAAATATTTCACTATATGGATGATGTATTATTAGCACACAAAGCTAAAAACACATTGCTGGAATGTTATGCCACACTTACAAACTTATTAAAAAAATATAATCTAGAGATAGCAATAGATAAAATACAATTAAATTTTCCAATTAATTATTTAGGAGTTCTATTATCCTCAACCATGGTCCGTCCACCAAAAATTCAAATACGAGTAGATCAACTCAAATCACTTAATGACTTTCAAAAGTTATTAGGAGACATAAATTGGATAAGGCCTTATTTAGGTATACCAACAGGAGAGTTGGGACCTTTATTTGATATCCTAAAAGGTCCATCAGATCCAAATTCACCCCGAATGTTAACGCCTGAAGCAAGAAAGGCATTAAAAATCATTTAAACATATATGGAAAATATGCATTTGGATAGAATTGATATAAGTTTGCCTTTATTATTTATTGTACTACCAACAAAAAATATTCCTACAGGAGTATTTTGGCAAGAATGTCCATTATTATGGATACATTTATCTTATTCTCCTAACACTATTCTTACTATGTATCCTGAGGCTGTAGGACAATTAATACAAAAAGGAATAAAAGCAGCAAAGGGAGTGTTTGGAATTTCTCCCAATAAAATTATTACTCCATATACTATGAATCAAATTGATGAGTTAGCTAATGAGTTAAATACTAGGGCAATAATCATGTGCAAATCTAATGTTTCATTTGATAACCACTTACCATCTAATCCTTTATTGTCTTTTTGGTCATTGCATCCTGTAATTTTTCCAAAAATGACAAGAAAAACACCTATCATGAATGCTCCAAATATATTCACTGATGGGTCAAATAATGGTACAGCAGCAGTAGTTACCCCTGATCAAACTTTTACATTTTTAGTACCCAAACAATCAGCTCAAAAGGTAGAGCTTAATGCAGTTTTACAAGCTTTTGTGATGTTTAAAGATTCTGTATTTAATTTATTTTCTGATAGTCAGTATGTAGTTAATGCTATAGTATCTCTTGAAGATGCTGGTAGGCTTTCCCCTTCTTCTACTGTTTTCTCTTTGCTTTCCATTATACAAAGTCTAATCTGGGACAGAAAAGATCCATTCTTTACAGGACATATCAGGGCACATACAGGATTGCCTGGAGCCCTTAGTTTGGGCAATGATTTAGCAGATAAAACTACACATGACATACATATTTTCTCTACACTAGAAGAAGCTATAAATTTTCATAAAAAGTTCCATGTCAATGCTAATACTTTACAAAAGCATTTTAAAATAAATAAGGAACAAGCTAGACAAATAATAAAACAATGTCAAAATTGTGTGACCTTTTTACCACAAGTTAATCTTGGAGTCAATCCTAGAGGATTGATACCTAACCATATTTGGCAGATGGACGTCACACACTTGCCAGAATTTGGAAAATTAAAATATTTGCATGTTACAGTTGATACTTCTTCTGGATTTTTGATGGGCTCCCTTCATGCCAGAGAAAAAACTAAAGATGTTATAGCTCATTGCTTACAAAATTTTGCCACTGTGGGTGTTCCAAAACAGTTAAAAACAGATAATGCCCCTGGTTATACTTCTACCTCTTTTAAACAATTTTGCTCAACATTTGGCATTACTCATATAACAGGAATCCCATACAATCCACAGGGACAAGGCATAGTTGAAAGAGCTCATCAAACTATTAAAATGTACTTATTAAAGCAAAAAGAAGGAATTGGGAAGGGGTATATATTCCCCAAAGATAAACTTAAAATAACCCTTTTTACTCTAAACTTTTTAAATTTGGATTCATCAGGACTTAGTGCTGCGGAAAGGCATATGTGTTCAAAAAATCTGCATAAGCCCAAGGTACTTTGGAAGGATATTCTAACAGGACAATGGAAAGGTCCTGACCCAGTAATTGTCTGGAGTCGGGGGTCTGTTTGTGTATTTCCACAGGAAGAACAGCAGCCGATTTGGATTCCAGAGAGATTAACCAAGGTCCTGACCCAGTGATTGTCTGGAGTCAGGGGTCTGTTTATGTGTTTCCACAGGGAGAACAGCAGCCGATTTGGATTCCAGAAAGATTAACTAAAGCGATTTCTACAGACCAAAAAGAAGATGATTTGGCTCAAATCCATAACAACTGATATCCAAAACTCCAGTTTGGCTATTCTTACATCTGCAACAGAACCAGGATGCTTTTTTCAATATCTATTTTATTATTGCCCTTTGCCATATCATGAAGTTCTATTTTGTTTTTTGAGCTCATACAGACCTAGGTTAATGTTTTGCTGATCAGTTCTATTTTTTGACTATAGAGTTTTTAAACGTTGCAATGGAGATTTCACCTGTAAAAAGTTATAAGGCCTTTACTATAATGTTATGTGTTGTATGCATTATATTATGTGTGCACACTTGTGTTTTGTGTTATATGTTTGAATGTATGTATGTCCATATATCATATATGATGAGCGCTCATGATAAAATGGATCCAAATATTTTTTTCACGTGATTTATATGGTTTAATTCAAATTGGGTAAACAACTGTTGAGAATTGTTTTAATATGTAAACAAAAAAGAAGGTTAACAGATCTGTTTGTTTACTTTCACCTTTCCTTTTCATTATATTTAATAATTCTCTTAAAGACAATGTAAATTGTTAAGAAAATTGTTTTCTTTTAGTGCCTTCTGTAATGTTACATAATTTTTTCTTTAGCCATTATTGCCAGAATTCCTATCTTCATCCCAGTGCTGGTGAAGACAATGTAAATTGTTAAGAAAATTGTTTTCTTTTAGTGCCTTCTGTAATGTTACATAATTTTTTCTTTAGCCATTATTGCCAGAATTCCTATCTTCATCCCAGTGCTGGTGAAGTCAAAGATAAAACCAATCTACAGCTTTTACAATAGCCATCACTGAACTGCTTGCAGAACTTGCCTGGACACATTGTGAGCTCACCTGTATGCATTGTGAACTATCTGTTGGTGCAGCGACTTGTGGTAGTGTTGGGGTATTTTTGCTGATGATGTCATTGGTGGTACAATTTTTCCAAAAGGAGCCGTCAATTGGCTTGGTGTATCTTCCTCCCTTCTGCTTGTCATGATCATCCAGCTAAAATTTGGGGGCCAACAGAGGTGAGGCAAAGAACCTCAAGCCCCCGCTGGTACAAAGACCTCTCCACAGGTGTGGCTGTATACTGGGCCGGTAGTCAGTGACGGGTAAGATCCAATTGCAGTGGTACCAACCTAAGGACCATATGTACTATTGGACAACCTAAGGCAGGCATGGTCCCTAAGCCACATACTTGTTGTTTAAACAGAGAGGGGGAGATGTTGAGAGCCACAGCCGAAGGGGCCCCAGCAAACTTCCAGCTGCCAGCAAACTTCCAGATGCCGGCTGATGATTGGCTCACAGCGGCCCCAGCAACATCTAGCTGATTGGCTCCTCGGCCCCAGCAACATCTAGCTGATTGGCTCCTCTGCGGTGATGCTCATTGGGCTGTTTCCCTGCCCTTTCAGACCACGGAGCTGCTCACTGGGGGACTTTTTTGGCTCCACCCACGTGACCCAGCCAATCGGCCTCAAGAGCAGGAGGATTGTGGGAGGTGGAGAGAAGCTTGTGTGGGAGAGAGAGGCTTGTGGAAAGCCGGTGGTGGCAGTTGAGGCTCTGAGGGTTTTTCCTGAGAGGCTGTTTTGTTTGGCGTGTGTGGTTCTAAACATAAAGTTAGTTTCTTTTGACAAGTGGCTCCTGATTGTGCCCAGCCAGACTGCGGCAGGGAAGAGAGTTTCTGGGCAGTGCCAGGATACCACGGTACAAGGGGAACAGAGGGGAGGCCCAGGAGGGGGCTAGACAAATGGGCCTGAAATGACAGGATAGGACAGGATCCTCGAGAAGGGCAGCCAGTTGTTCAAGTAAGGGAAGAGACCAAGGAATGGAGAGCAAAGTTACAGGATCTAGACTGGTGTCTCATGAAAACAGACAGGGCTAGTGAGAGGAGGGAGTATAGAAATGGGAGCAGGTGGTGCAGGGAGAGGAGGATGCAAAGACCCAGGTCCACTGCTGGGTATCAGGGTTGGGGAGTAGGGCTTGGGCTGATGGAGGCCAAAGGGCCCAGGCATGGGGTAGGGATACATTTTCACAGAGGGAGCTTGAAAAGCCAAAAGGATAGTCAAGTCCCAAGCCCTGGTATTCATACTAGTAAAGGGATCAGGAAAAGGGTGGCAGCAGGGACAGGGACAACAGGATTTCCAAAGAAGGGCACAGCAGAATAGGCCAGAGGATGTGTGTTGTTGGGTTGGGGGCCAGGACTCCAACAAGAAGACCAGACTAGGGACCTAGATGGGGTCCCATTTCAGGGAAGAGCAGGGAAGGGCAAGACTGGGTAGGCAGAGAGCACTAGGGTTCTGCAAGGAAGGGAAGCAGAAAATCAGCCCAAGAGAGGGGCGCAAAGTCAAAGCTCAGGGATGCTGGGAGCAAGAAGGGGCACAGGAGGCTCCAGGGAGGATCCAGGCCAGGGAATTGAGGGCCGAGGGTCAAGGACGGGGCAGGGCAATCAGGACAGTATATAGGGCCAGGGAGGGAAGTCACGGGATCTGAAAGGCACAGGCAGGCTCAAGGCCCAGGGCTGCTGCCAGTTATTCAATTTCTGTGTTCAGGACCAAAGGCCAAAGGAGAGCAAGGGGCCCAGGCGAGGGGCAGGGCTCTATTCTCATAAGGTGCTCTGGCCCAGATGAGAATCCAAGGACATTAAACAGGCAAAGGGGGCCTGGCAAGGGACGGGGCCCAGGAAGGGGGCAACAGAGGGCATGGCATGGGGTCACAGTGGGTGCGGAGAGGGCCCAGTGCCAGGACCCAAGCAAGGAGCCCAGGCAAGGGTCTCACCCGCCAACCAAAAATGAGGGACCCAAAGAGCAGGATGCTCCTGGGTTCACCCACTTGAAACACAAGAGGATTGATGAAAGGGGCAAAAGGAGAAGGAGGAGTCAGCTGGAAGCATAGGGCGAACCAAGAGAAGCACTCTAGAAGGCCCAAAACGTATGACACCAGGTAAAGCCACACAATGCCATGCAACTGAGGCACATGGTCAGGGGCACAGTTGAAGGTTCAGAATAAGGAAGGGCTGGGTTGGCGTTTTAGTAGCATTTAAGGCCAGAAGGCAGGTGAGGGAAGGGAGTGAATGGCACACAGTATGTCTGGCCTAAAGCACAATTGCACTGCCAGGTGTCAGGTTTCTAGCAGTGAGGGTGATCAGGAAGGGGCAGGGCTGTGTTTCCATAGGAAGACTTCAGGACATAGAGGCCAGTAGTCTCTCCTGGGTGAGTAGATCCTCAGAGAGGGACCAGAAGCAAAGGAGGGCCAATGGAGGAGACTGTAAGGACATGTCTTTCATCTGGACGTTAGGAGGGTCACTGGGGCCCAAGGACCCAATCAATGAGCCCAGTCTAGGCAGATCCAGTGGAGGGAAGAATCCAGGAAGTGCCAGGATACCACAGCACAAAGAAAACAGAAGGTAGGCATAACAGGGCCCTGAGTAAGGGGCCTGAAATCAAGGTACATGAGCACGGTCCTCAAGCGGGGTGGCCAGGGTCTCAAGCAAGGAGCCAGGCCTAGGAACAGAGAGCCAAGTGCAAGGGCAGGGGCCAGGGGAACATGAAAATGGACAGGGCTGGTGAGGGGACAGAGGAAAGGGAGGAAGTTGGTGGCACAAAAGAGGTAGGATCAAGGTCCAGGACCACTGCAGGGTGTCAGTGTCCAGGAGCAAGCCCCGGGCTGAGGGAGGACAAATGACCTATGCAAGGGAAAGGGCTACTTTTAACAAATGGAGCCTACAGGGCCAAGAGCCAGGTCCAGTCTCCTGGTCTGGGTGAGTATCCTGGAAAGGGATCAGGAAATGGTGCCTGGCAGTGACAGGGACTACAGGAGGGTTAAAGAAGGGCACAGCCTCAAGGGCCAAAGGAACACTATGGGTTGAATTTGGGCCAGAATACAAGCAAGGATCCCAGGTTAGGGAACTAGAGGATGGCCCAGGCCAGGGGATAACAGGGAATGGTGGGGCCATTAAGGTGGGGCTGTACTAGGTACTCCAGTACAGGGACTATAAGGGGAGCAGGGAAGCAGCCATAGAGAGGAGCCTGCACACCAAGCACAGGGAAACATTGAGCAAGAAGGGCCACCACAGTTTCAAGCAAAGAGCCAGGCCAGGGAATGAAGAGCCAAGGGCTGTGGAAGGGGTCTCATGTAAATGGACAAGGGTGGGTAGGGAAGGCTGGGGATCCAGCAGGGTGGAAGCAAGTTCCAAGCCCAGGGCCACTGCCAGCTTTCAGGGTTCTGGGGGCATGACCAAGGACCCAGGGAGAGCAAATGGCCCAGGCCAGTTGCAGGGCTTAGTTTTCAATACGGCGCACTGGCCCAGATGAAAATCCAGGGACAGGTACTGGGCAAAGGTGGCTGGCAAGGGAAGGGGGCCAAGAGGAGGATGACATATGGGCTCCACATGAGGTAACAGTGGGTGTGGAGAGGGGCAAGATCCAGGAACCAAGCAAGGAGTCCAGGCAAGGGACCAACCCAACCCAAGATGATGAGAGACCCAAGAAGCAGGGGACCGACAAAGGGAAAGCTGGGAAGGGGAGGAAGGGACGATGCAAGGAACAGGAGACAGCAGGAGGGTGGGCGGTGCAAGGGGCACTTAGGGGAGCAAAGTAGGGGGAACAAGAATGGGGCCCAGCGTCTGATGCAACACGAAGAGACACCACTCAAATTCACATGACACTATGCCACATGAAGAATAAACAGTCAGGCGCCCAGGCTAGGAGCCAGGCCTGAAGACTAGAGCACAATGGGTCAGGGTTCTGGAATGCTGGGTTGGGTAGAAGCAGCATGCAAGGGGAGAGGACAGAGGATTGAAGGGAGGGGATCTAGCAGGGCAAGGTCCGTACAAGGCACACATCAACTGCCAGGTGTCAGAGTTCAGGCAGCCAAAGGCGCTCAAATGAGGGGCTGGGCTGTTTCCAAAGGAGCCTTCAGGACTCAGAGCCCAGCTAATTCCACTCCTCTGCCTCAGGTAAGTAGATCCTCAGGGAGGCACCTGGACCGGAGCAGGGCTGTGGAGGTAAGGGAAAGAAGAGAGTGGAGATGTTGGCACATAGGGAGGAAGGCTTAAGGCCCAGGTCCACGGATAGGTGTCAGCATTGGGGAGAAGGACCTAGCCTGAAAGAGGCCAATGGGCCCAGGCAAGAACAAGGATATTTTTTCCCTTAGGGATCCAGAAGTGCCAATAAGCCAGGACCATCTTCCGGGCATGGGAGTGAATCCTGGGAAAGGGATAAAGAAAGGGGGGTTTGACATGGACAGGAATGAAAGGAAAGCCAAAGACTTACACGACGGGAAGGGCTGGAGGATGGGTGCTGGGGGGGTAGGGCCTGGACCCCAAAAAGGAGCCCAGGTTAGGGACCAAGAGGAGGGCCCATGCCAGGGGAGAACAGGGAAGGGCAGGTCTGGGCAGGCAGGTGGCACTAGATGACTGCAGTACAGGAACACCAAAGGAAACAGGGAGCAGACCAAGCCAGGGGCCACAGTCAATGCCCAGGCACACACTGGGCAAAAAGTGCCATCAGAGGCTCAAGAAAGGAGCCAGGACAAGGAATGCAGAAGCAAGGCCTGGCGCTGGGGCACTGGGCTCAGGACAGTGGACAAGACTTGGGTGGGAAGGAAGGGGTTCCAACAGGGGCAGGCAGGTATAGGACCAGAGCCACGTCCTGGTGTAGGACCAAGCACCCAGAAAGAGCAAGGGACCCAGGTGAGGGGCAGGGCTCTGTTTCCCATTAGGTATCCTGCCTCAGATTAGAATCCAGTTCCAGTGACCTGGCAAAGGAGGCCTGTCAAGGGAAGTGGGACAGGAGAAGTGTGACAGGAGTGCATGTTGGGGAGTCCTGGTGGGTACTCAGATGGGTGAGACACAGGATTCAAGACTGCAGCCCAGGAAAGGGACCCACCAGGCTGATCATGGATGAGAGAACCAAAGAGAAGGAGACCGACAAGTGCCAGGGGAATCTGTGAGGCAAAGATGATGAAGGAGTTGCACAAGGACCAGAGACAGAGAAAAGTGCAAGGGTCACTTAGGGCAGCCCGCTGGTGGGCAGAAGCAAGAGGCCTCCAGGTCAGATCCAACAAAGGAGACTCCATGATTTGATAAAGGACATGAGGAAAGCAGTCAGGGGCTCCAGTGAGCAGTCAGGCCTTGGGATTGAAGCACAATGGACCAAGGTTAAGGAAGGCTGGGTTGGGGTACTGGCAGCATGCAAGGCAAGAGGGAACTGGAGAGAAGGGAGGGGATCTCTCAGGGCTGGGTTGGAGCAAGTCACATGTTAACTGCCAGGCATCCAGTTTCAGGCGGCAAAGGGAACACAGGCAAGTGGCAGGGCTGTATTTCCCATTGGGAGCATTCAGGGTACAGGGGGCAGCCAATTCCACTTCCCTGCCTCAGGTGGGTAGATCATCAGAGAGGTACCTGGACCAAAGAAAGGGCAAAAGCGGGCACTGTGAGGTGATACCTGTGGTTCAGAGTTTGGGGTGGGTTTGGTGTGCAACCAGGTCCCATTTCAGGAGCACAGGCTAGAAAGTAGCAGGGGGAGGAGAGGGTCTGGACAGTGCCAGGATACCTCAGCATAAGGGGAACAGGGGGCGTCACAGGAGGGGGGCCTGTATAAGGGGCCTGAAACCAAGGGACAGGGACAGGGTCCTCGAGAAAGGCAGCCAGGGGCTCAAGCAAGGAGTCAGGCCAGTAATGGAGAGCCAGGCACTAGCACCTAGGCCTGGGTGAATGAAAAGGGACATGGTTGTCTGTGGGAGCTCTTATACCTCTGCAGCCTGTGTAGAGACTCCAGGCGAGAGACCCCTCCCACCTTGGTGTCAAGGATGTCTTGTATTCTGCCTCAGCCCTTGTATAGGGGAATTGCCCCTCCAGGCAAGAGATCCCTCTTACCTGGGTTTGTAGGGTGGACTACTGTACAGCTGCAGCCAGGGTAACAGGGATTCGCCCTTCCATGATGGGACCCCTTTTACCTGGATGTCTGAGGGAATTCACATACCATCACGTGCAGGGGTAAGTGGAATTGCCCCTCCAGGTGGGAGACCCCTCCATCCTGGATGTCTGGGAGAACTCCTATACCTCTGCAGGCAGGGTAGAGTGGACTCACCCCTTGAGGCAGGATACGCCTTCCAACTGGGTGTCAGAGGAGCTAGTACACGGCCCCCCCAACCAGGGTAGAGGTTACTGGTGCCACCAGATTGGACACCCCTCCCACCTGGGTGTCTTTGGGATCTTGTATACCACTGCAGCCAGGTAAGAGAGGACTTGCCTCTTCAGGCTAAGACCCCTCCCACCTGGGGAATTCATATATCACTGCAGCCAGGGTAGAGGGCACTCGCTCAGCCAGGGTAGAGGGCAATCGCCCAGCCAGGCTGGAGATCCCTCCCACCAGGATGTTAGGGGAGTTCCTATACCAACACAGCCAGGGTTCCAAGGATTCGCCCCTCCAGGCAAGAGACCTCACCCACCTGTGTGTTAGCAGAGCTCCTATATGGTGGCAGCCAGGTTAGAAGGGACTAGCCCCTCCAGTCAGTAAACCCCAAACACCTGGGTGTCTGGGGGAGCTCCTATACCTCCCAGCCAGTGTAGAGGGAACTTGCCCCTCTAGTCAGGAGACGCCTCTCACGTGGGTGGCCTGGGAGCTCTTATATGGCACCAGCTAAAGTAGAGGGGATTCCGCACTCCAGGTGGGAGAACACTCCCACCTGGCTGCTGGGGTGAGCTTCTATACCACCAAAGCCATGGTAGAGAGGACTCACCCCTCCAGGCGGGAGACTCCTCCCATCTGGGTGTCTGAGGAAGCCTGTAACACTTCACAGCTAGGGTAGAGGGGATTCTCCCCTCCAGGAAGGATTCACCTACAACCTGGGTATCAGGGGGAGCTCCTATACTGACATAGCCAGGGTTGAGTGGACAGGCGCCTCTTGGGGAGAGACCCCTTCCACCTAGGTGTCCAGGGGTCTCCTATCCCACCACAGGAAAGGTAGGAAAAAGTTGCCAGTCCAAGTAGGGGACACCTCGCACCTGGGTATCAGGGAGATCTAGTATACTGCCCCAGCCAGGGTATAGGGGACTCACCCCTCCAGGCAGGAGACCCAACCAACTGGGTGTGAGTGGGGGAGCTCGTATACCACTGTAGCCAGGGTTGTGGGGACTTGCCTCTCCAGGGAGGAGGTCCCTCCCAACTGGGTATCATGGGGAGCTTGTATAACACCTTAGCCAGGGTGTAGGGGACTCGCTCCTCCAGGCCAAAGTCTCCTCCCACCTGGGTGTCAGGGGAGGTCATATGCCACAGCAGTCATGGTAAAGGGTTCTTGCCCTCCAGGCGGGAGACCCCTCCCACCAGAGTGTCAGGGGGAGCTCATATACTGTAGCAGCCAGGGTAGAGGGGACTTGCCCATTCAGAAGGGAGAACACTCCCATCTGTGTGGGGGGGAGCTCATATAACACAGCAGCCAGAATACAGGGGACTCGTTTCTCCAAGAAGGAGACCCCTCCCACCTGGGTGCCTGGGAGAGCTGGTACACTCCCTCATCCAGGAAAGAGGGGAGACATTTCTCTAGGCAGGAGACGCTTCCTTCCTCGGTATTAGGTGGAGATGCTATACAGCTGCAGCCAGAGTAGAGGGGACTCGCCCCTCCAGGCAGAAGTACCCTCCCACATGGGTGTCAGGTAGAGAATATATACCCCAGCAGCCAGAGTAGAAACAACTTGAACCTCCAGGCAAGAGACACCTCCCAACTGTGAAAGGGGGTAACTCCTAAACCTCCTTAGCCAGGATAGAGGAGACTCGCCCCCCCCAGGCTGAAGACTCTACCCACAGGAATGTCTGGCGAGGGGGGGTTCATATACAGTTGCAGCTGGGATAGCAGCGACTCACGCATCCAGGCGCGAGACTCCTCCCTCCTGAAGGTTGGAGGGGGCTCTTATACCCCTGCAGCCAGGGTTGAGGGGACTTGCCCCTCCAGGCAGGAGACCCTTCAACCATGTGTCGGGGGAGAGCCTATATCTCTGCAGTTAGGGTAAAGCAGATTTGCCCCTCCTGGGGGAATATTCCTCCTACCTGTGGGTGGGGGGTGGAGCTCTTATACCCCTGTAGCCAGAGTATTGGGTACTCGCCCCTACACGAAGGAGACTTTTCCCATCTGTGTATAAGGGGGAGCTCTTATACCACAGCAGCCATGGTAGAGGGTACTTTCCCCTTCAGTGGGGAGACCCCTCTTACCTGGGTGTCAGGCGGAGCTCATATATGGCAGCAGCAGGGAATACTGGACTCCTCCTTCCAGGCTGGTGACCCCTCCTATCTGGGTGTCAGGGAAGCTCCGATACTGCCACAGGGGATGTAGAGGGAAATCTACTCTCCAGACGGGAGACCCCTTCCACCTGGGTGTCCTGTGGACCTCTTGTACTGCTGCAGCAAGGTAGAGAAGACTAGCCTCCAGGCAGGAGACTTCTCCCAATGGGGTGTCAGGGGTCTCCATGCTGGAGACCCCTCCCACCTAGGTATCTGGGGGAGCTTATACACTGCCAATGCCAGGGTAGAGCAGACTCACCACTCTAGGTGAGAGACCCCTCCCACCTGGGTGACAGGGGGAGCTCCTATATTGTTGCTGCCAGGGTAGAATGGACTCGCTCCTCCAGTGGGAAGATGTCTCCCACGTGGATCTCTTTTGGAGCTTATATGCAGCTTGAGCCATGGTGGAGGGGACACAACCCATCAGACAGGGGACACCTCCCACCTGAGTGTCCAGGTAGCTCATATACCCCAATATCCATGGTAGAGGCAAGTCACCCATGCAGGCAGCAAACCCCTCCCTCCTGGGAATCAGAGGGTAATAGTGTATCACCGCAGCCAGGGCAGTGGGGACTTTCCCTTCAAGGCAGAAGAGCCCTCCAGCTAGGTGTCCTGGAGTAGGGGCACCTATACCGCTCCAGCCATGGTAGCAAGGATTCACCTCTCCATGGGAGAGACCCCTCCCTCTTGGGTTTGGGGGAGCTCCTATACTTTTGCAGCCAGGGTAGAGGGGAATTGCCCCTACAGGTGGGAGACCCCTCCCATCAGGGTGGTGGGGGAAGCTCTTATATTACTAGAGACAGGGTACAGGGGTTCACCACTGCAGGCGGGAGACCCCTCCCACCTGGGTGTAAGGGGGAGCTTGTATACCACCACAACCAGGGTAGAGGGGACTTTCTCCTCCATGTGGGAGACTCCTCCCACTTGGGTGTCCTGGGGAGTTCCTATACGGCTGTAGCTACCATACAGGGGACTTGCCTTTCCAGGCAGGAGTGCCCTCCCAGCTGGGTGTTGGTGGAAGCTTGAATTCGGCCAAACCAGGGTAGAGAGGACTCTCCCCTCCCGTCCCATCTTGGTGTAATGTGGAGCTCATATACCACCATAGCCAGTGTATAGGGGACTCGCCCCTCCAGTCAGGAAACCTCTTCCACCTGGGTGTCCAGTGGGAGCTTGTACACCACTGCAGCCAAAGTAGAGTGGACTTGTTTCTCCAGGCAGGAGACCCTTCCCACCTGGGAATCTGTTATACTGACAAAGCCATGGTAGAGGGGACTCTCTCATCTAGGTGGGAGACCCCTTCCACCTGGGTGTCCTGGAGAGCTCCTATACTGCTAAATCAAGGTACTGAGTACTCGCCCTTCCAGGCGGGAGACACCTCCAAACTGAGTGTCATGTGGAATTCTTATATCACCAAAGCCAGAGTATAGGGGACTAGCCCCTCCAGGCTGGATACCCTCCCACCTGGGTGTGGGGGGAGAGGTCCTATAAGGCTACAGCCAAGGTAGAAGGGACTCACCCCTCCAGTTGAGACACCCACCTGGGTGTCTGGGTGAGCTCCTATACCTCCCCAGCCAGCTTAGTTAGGATTCACCAGTCTAGGTGGGAGACCCCTCCCACCTTGGTGTCAGAGGAGGCTTGTATACCATGGCAGCCAGGGTAGCAGGGACTCTCCCCTCCAGAGGAGAGAACCTTCCCCTCCTAGGTGTCTGGGGGAGCTCATACACCACTGAATCCAGGGTAAAGGGAAATCATCATGGAAAGCAGGAGATTCCTATCACCTGCATTTCAGGGGAAGCTTGTATACTGCTGCAGCCAGGGTAGAACATACTCACCTCTCCAAGTGGAAGACCCCTTTCACATGCGTGTCATGTGGAGCTCATATACTGCCAAACCATGGAGAGTGAACTTGCCCCTTGAGGCGGGGGGACCCATCCCACCTGGGAGTCATGGGAGCTCATATACCCCACCAGCCATTATAGAGGCAACTCGCCTCTCCAAGCGGGAGACTGCTACCACCTGTGTATGTGTTTTTTTTTTGGGGGGGACACCTGAACTGCTGCAGCTGGGGTAGCAGGGACTCCCCCATCCAAGGGAGAGACCCCGCCCATCTGGGTGTTGGGGGAGCTCCTGTACCTCGGCAGCCAGGGTAGAGGGGACTTGTCCCTCCAGTAAGGAGACCCCTCCCACCTGGTTGACAAGGCGAGCTGCAATACTGCAGCAGCCAGGACAGAGAAAAATCACCCCAATAGGCGGAAGACCTCTCCCAGCAGGGTGTCTGGGAGCTCATATACTGCAACAGCCAGGCTAGAGGGGTTTGCCCCAGCAGGTCGAATACCCCTCCCACCTGGGTATTCAGGGAGCCCATATAGGGCACCAACCAAAGTAGAGGGGACTTGTCATTCCAGATGAGACACCTCTCCCACCTGGGTTTCAGGGGAAACTCCAATACTGCTGCAGTCAGGGTAGGAGGGACTCACCACTTCAGTCAAGAGAACCCTCTAACCTGGGTGTGGGGGACGCTCCTATACCTTGCAGCCAGGGTAGAGGGGATTTGCCCATGAAGGTGAAAGACTCCTCCCACCTGTGCTTTGGGGAGGAGCAAGCTTGTATACAGCCTTAGTTAGGGTAGAGGGGACTTGCCCCTCCACACAGTAGACTGCTCCCACCTGGGTGTCAGGGCGAGCTCATATACTTCCACAGCCAGGGTAGAGGGGTTCTCCTTTTTAGGTGGGAGACTCATCCAACCTGGGTGCTCCTGGTGCTTTTATAGAACACCAGCCAGGGTAGAGGGGACTCAGGACTCCAGTGGGAGACGGCTCACACCTGAGTGTAGGAGCGGAGCTTCCATACCACCTTAGCCAGGGTAGAGGTGACATATCCCTCCAGGTGAAAGACCCTTCCTTCCAGGGTGTCTGTCTGGGAGAGCATTACAGAGCAGCAGCCAGGGTAGAGGGAACTCTCCCCTCCATCCGGGACACCCCTCCCACTGGAGAGTTAGGGGAGCTCCTTTACCGCCATAGCTAGGGTAGAGTGGATTCACCCCTCCAACCAGGAGACCTCTCCCACCTAGGTGTAGCATGGGGGGTCTCATATCCCACCAAAGCCAGGGTAGAAGGGACTTGCCCCTCCATGAGGAACACCTCTCTGACTTGGCTATCTGGGGGTAGCTTTTCCACCTCCAAATCCAGGGTAGAGGGGATTCGCCCCTCTAGGTGGGAGACCCCTCCCAACTTGGTGTAGGGGGAGCTCATATACGATTGCAGACAGGTTAGAGTGGACTTGCCCCTCCAAGTGGGAGACCCCTCCCACCTGAGTGTCTGGGGGAACTCCTATACTGCAGCAACCATGGTAAAGGTGCTTGCTCCTCCAGGCAAGAGACATCTCCTACCTGGGTATGGGGGTGCTCATATACCACAGCAACCTGGGTAGAGTGGACTTGCCCCTCCAGGTGTGAGACCCCTCCCACCTGGGTGTCATGGAGGGAGCTTGTATACCACATTAGCCAGGGTAGAGTTAGCTGGCCCCTCCAGAAGGGAGATCTCTCCCACCTGGGTGTCAGGGAAAGCTCCTATACCACAGCAGCCAGGGTACAAGGGACTCGCCCATCCAGGCAGAGACCCCTCCCACCTGGGAGGGAGCTCATATAATGACCCAGCCAGGGGAGGGGGTATTCGCCCCTCAAGCCTAGAGATCCATCCCTCAAGCCAGGAGACCCCTCCCACCTGAGTGTCCTGGGGAGCTCCAATACTGCTGCAGCAGGGTAGAGAGGATTCTAGCCACCTGGCAGAAGACTCCCATTTGGGTGTCAGAGGAGCTCCTATACCACCGAAGCCAGGGTATAGGGGACTTTCTCCGCCAGGCTGGAGAAACATCTCACCAGTTTTTCAGGGGGAGCTCTTCTACCACTCAGCCAGGGTAGAGGGGACATGTGCCTCCAGAAGCTAGACGCCTCCCATCTGTTGGGGTTTCTCACATACCTCTGCAGTCAGGGTAGACAAGACTAGCCTTTCCAGGCCACAGTCCCTCCCACCTGGGTGTTTTGGGGAGCTCATTTATTGCCACAGCCAGTGTAGAGGGAACTCATGCCTCCAGGCGGGAAACCCCTCCTATCTGGCTGTCATGGAAAACTAGTATACCACTTCAGCCAGGGAAAAGGAGACTTGTCCTTTCAGTCGGGGGACCCCTCCCACCTGCGTGTCAGAGGGAGCTTGTAGACTGCCTTAGCCAGGGTAGAGGTGAATTCGCACCTCCAGGTGGGAGAACCCTCTCTCATTGGTGTCCAGGAGCTTGTATACTGCATTAACCAGGGTGGAAGGTACTAGTGCCTCCATGCAGAAGTCCCCTCCCATGTTGCTATGGGGGAAGCTCCTATACTGCTGCAGCCAGGAAAGAGAGGACTCGCCCCACTAGGCACAAAACTCATAAACCCTGGTTGTCATGGGAGCTCATATACTGCAGAGGCAGGGCAAAGGGGACTCGCCACTCCAGGCGGGAGAACCCTCCCACCTATGTGTATGTGGGGGAGCTCTTATAACACTACAGCCAGGGTGGTGGGAACTCGCAGTTCCAGAAAGGAAATCCCCTCTCACCTTGGAGTCCTTGGGAGCTTGTATACCACCTTAGCCAAGACACAGATGATATGGCATTCCAGTCAGGAGACCTCTCCCACCATGGTGTCACGGGGGAGCTCCTATACCTTGGAAGCCTGGGTATAGGGTATATGCCACTCCAGGCAGGAGATCCTTCCCATCTGGTTGTTAAACTGAGCTCTTATAAAGCTGCAGTCAAGGTACAGGTACTCACCCGCTCCAAGCTGTAGACACCTCCCACCTGGGTGTCTGAGTTGGGGAGCTCCTATACCACTGCAGCCAGGGTAGTGAGAACTCGAACCTCCAGACAGGAAACCTCTCCCACCTGCGGGGAGCTTGTATACCACCTTAGCCAGCATAGAGAAGACTCGCCCCTCCAAGCAGGAACACCTCCCTCCAGGGTGTCAAGGAGAGCTCTTATACAACAGCAGCCAGTGTAGAGAGGAATCACCCCTCCAGGTGGAAGACCACTCCCACCTAGGTGTCCAGATTGGGGGGGGGGCTCCTATACAGCCCTTGCCAGGGTAGAAGGGACTTGCCCCTCCAGGAAGGAGACCCCCTCCCACCTTGGTGTTTCAGGGAGCTTGTATACCAAGTTAACCAGGGTAGAGGGGACTGGAGGTGTGAATCCCCTCTACCCTGGCTGTGGTGGTTTATGAGCTGCACCCAAACCCGGGTGGGTGAGGTATCCTGCCTGGAGGGGTGTGAGTCACCTCTACTTTGGCTGTGGCTGTTTTGAGTTCCCCCAACACCCAGGTGTGAGGGGTCTCCCGCCTAAAGGGGCAAGTGCTCTCTATCCTGGCTGCAGCAGTGTATGATCTCCCCCCAAAAGCCAGTTGGGAGGAGTCAACCGAATAGAGGAGGGATTCCCTCTACCATGGCTACTGGGCTATAGGAGCTTCCCCATAACCCAGGTGGGAGTGGTCTTCTAACTGGAAGGGCGAGTCCTCTCTCTATTGGCTGTGGTGGTATATGGGTAGAAAGGGGAGTAAGGGGAATGGGTGGTACATGAAGAGGAGGTATAATTTTCCAGATTCAATGCAGGGTGTCAGGATTGAGGAGCAGGGTCCAGGCTGAATGAGGCCAAAGCCCCCAGGCAAGGAACACTGCTAACTTTTGCAAAGGAAGACAGAAGGACCAAACATCCCAGTTCCATCCCCTGGCTCTGGTGAGCATCCTGGGAAAGGGATCTGGAAAAGGATCCCAGCAGGGACAAGGACAACAGGAGGGCCAATGAAGGGCACAGAATGAAGTGCTGGAAGAAGGGTGTCTGTGGGTTGTGGTCAGGACCGCAGAAAGGAGTGCAGGCTAGGGACCGAGAGGAGGGCTCATGGTATGGGAAAGAAGGTAAGGGTGGGGTTAGGAAGGCAGGGGCTGCACTAGGGTTGTGAGATGCAGGGAAGACAAGGTTAGCAGGGAAGTAGCCCCAGTGAGGCCCGCAGTTCAAGCACAGGGAAGCACTGAGCAAGAAAGACCCACAGAAGCTCAAGGGAGGAGCCAGTCCAGGGAATGGAGAGCCAAGGGCCAGGGCTGGGGCAGGGCTCTCAGGATATTGGACAGGGCTGGGGAGTAAAGGCAGGGGATCCAGCAGGGGGGTGGCAGGTTCGAGGTTCAGCACTACTGCCAGGTGTCAGGGTTCCTGGGGCTGCCCCAAGGTCCTAGGGAGAGCAAGTTGCCCAGTCAAGGGTCAGGGTTCTGTTTCCCATAAGGCACCCTGGCCCAGATGAGGACCGAAGGCCAAGGACCAGGCCAAAGTGTCTGGCAACAGACAGGGGCCAGGAGAAGTGTGATGTGAGGGTACAGTATGGGGTAACGGTTGGTGCAGAGAGGGGCAAGAGCCAGAACCCAATCAAGGAGCCCAGTTAAGGGACAAACCCCACCAAAATATATTAGGGACAAAATGAGCAGGAGGTCCCTGCTTCAGGAAAAAGCACTAGGGGAAGGAGAGTTAGGATCAGCGCTAGGATGAGGAGATGGAGGGCTGCAAAATGGCATAGAGGGGTGCGAACTTGGGAGCTGAAAGAAGGGGCGCCCAGGTCAGATACAACAGAAACAGACATCACAGAAAGCAACGCAACCTGAGTAAGGAACTCAGCTGGCAGCCTGGCCAGGGGACTGTAGTGTGAAGGGTCAGGGTGAGGAATGGCTGGGTTGGCTTAGGGGAAGCTTTCAAGGCTAAGGGCAGGAGAGACATGGGAGGGGATCCCCAGGACAAGGTTATCACTAGGCCTAAGTCCACTGCCAGTTGTCAAGTTTGGTGGCAAAGGGAGCCCAGGGATGAGAAGGGCTGTATTGCCCATAGGGATCCTTCAGGGCCCACAGGCCAGCCAAATTCACTCCTCTGCCCCAGGTGTGTAGATCCTGAGAGAGAGACCAGAACAAAAGGATGACAATGTGAGGGATACCATTGGTCCGGGATTGGGGGGTGGTGTCAGGGGGGAGCCAAAAACCATTGGAGGATATCAGGCTAGGGAGAAGCAGGGGGAAGGAAGGGTTCTGTCAATGACAAAATACCACAGTACAAGGGGAACAGAGGGGAGGAACAAGAGGGGGCCCAAGCAAGGGGCCTTAATCAAGTGACAGGGACAGGGTCCTCAAGGAGGATGACCGGTGGCTCCAGCAAGAAGCCAGGCCCAAGAATGGGGAGCCAAGTGCCAGGACCCGGTCCTGGGTCCTATGAAAACAGACAGGGCTGGGGAGGGGTAAAAAGGAAGCAAGGGTAGTGGGTGGCACAGGAAGAGGAGGGCTCAAGGCCCAGGTTAACTGCTGGGTGTCAGGATCAAGGAGCAAGGCCTGGGCTGAGAGAGTCTAAAGTCCCAGGCAAGGGACAAAACTACATTTTTCCTAAGGCAGCCCACAGGGCCAAACACCCAGTTCCAGTACCCTGGACCTGGCGAGCACCCTGGGTAAAGGTTCTTGAAAAGGGGCTCAGCAGGGACAGGCACAACAGGAGGGATGAAGGGGGGTACAGCGTGAAAGGCCAGAGGAATGGTATTGATGGGGTGAAGGCCAGGACTCCAAAAAGGAGACCAGGCTAGGCAGCAACAGGACGGCCCTGGCCAGGAAATGGCAGCTAAGTGCAGGAATGGGCAGGCTGGTGACAGTAGGGTTCTGAGGTTCAAGAAAGCCAAGGGGAGTAGGGTACTAGCCCCAGTGAAATCTGTAGTCCAAGCCCAGAGAAGCATGGAGCAAGGAGGGCCCCCAGAGTCTCAAGCGAGGTAGCAGGCCAGAGAACGGAGAGCCAAGGGCCAGGCCTTAAGCAGTGGGCTCAGGACATTGGACAATATTTGGAAAGGAAGACAAAGATCCAGCAGGGGGAAGTCAGGCTCCAGGCCCAGGGCCACCTCCAGGTTTCAGGGTTCCTGGTGCAGGACGAAGCATCCAGGGAGAGCAAGGGGCCCAGGCGAGGGGCAGTACATTGTTTCCCATAGGCACCCTGGATCAGATGAGAATCTACACCAGGGTCCTGGCCAAGGAGGCCAGGAAAAGGAAGGGGTCCAGAATGAGGGTGACAGGAGGGAATGACAGGGGGTCAGGGTGGGTGTGCATAGGGGCAAGACCCAGGACCCAAGCAGGCACCTAGGCAAGGGACCCACCCGATCAAAGGTAATGGGTGACCCAAGGAGGAGGAGTCCTATGAGCGCCAGAAAAAAGCGAGAGGCCAAGGGGAGGAAGGGGCTGTGTGAGGACCAGGAGAAGCCAAGAGGCACCTAGGGAAGCACAAATGTGAGCCCAAGCAAGGGGATCCCAGGTCAGACCCAACAAGAAGACACTCCCTGCTATGCCAAGGGCCATGAGGAGCATGGTCAGGGGCTCAGGCAAACGCCCAGGCCCAGAGAACCAAGCACAAAGGGACAGGATTAGGGAGGGCTGGGATGCAGTAGTGGCAGTATAAAAGGCCAGAGGGCAGAGGAAAGAAGGGAGGGGATCACTCCGGGCTGGATTGGAGCAAGTCCATTTTAACTGCCAGACCTCAAGGTTCAGGCAGTGAAGAGGACTCAGGGGAGTAGTAGGGTTGTTTCCCATAGGGAGCATTCAGGCCACAGTGGCCAGCCAATTCCACTCCTCTGCCCCAGGTGAGTCGATTCTCAGTGAAGTACCTGGACCAAAGAGGGTACTGTGAGAGGATACCTGGTGTGTGGAAGTGATGGGTGGGTCAGGCTGCCAGGACCCATTGGAGCAGCATAGGCTAGGGAGAAGCAGTGGGAGAGAAGGGTGCAGGCAGTGCCAAGTTACCACAGCATGAGGGGATAAGAGGGGAGGCGAGGAGGGGCCAGCAATAGAGGCCTCAAACCAAGGGACAGGTAAAGGGACCTGAAGAAGGGTAGCCAGGTTCTCAAGCAACATGCTGGGTCCTGAAATGGAAAGCCAAGTGCTAGCACCTGGGCCTGGATGAACGAAAAGAAACATGGGTGGGGGGAGCAGGATGGGAAAAAGTTGACTGGGTAGTACAGAGGGAGAAGGGCTCAAGGCCCAGGTCCACTGCAGGGTGTCAGGCTGAGGGAGTCCAAAGGGCCCAGGCAAGGGGCAGAGCTAAGTTTTCCAAAGGGAGCTCCCCAGGGCCTAGAGAACAGGTCAAATCTCCTGGCCCCAGTGGTGAGCATCCTTGGAAGGGGATCAGGAAAGTGGGCATGGAAGAGACAGAAAGGACTGGACGGCCCAAGGAGGGCGCAGACTGAAAGGCAACTGGAAGATTGTGGGTGGTGTGAGGCCCACGACCTCAGCAAGGAGCCGAGGCAGGGGACCTAGAGGAGGGCCCAGGCCAGGGGAGAGCAGGGAACGCTGGCACCCGAATGTGGGCTGCACTAGGGTTCTGAAGTACAGGGAAGCCAAGGGGAGCAGGGAAGTGGCCCAAGCAAAGGACCCTAAGACAATGCCAAGAAAAGTAGTGAGCAAGAAGGGCCACCAGAGGTCAAGCGAGGAGTGAGGCCATGGAACGTAGCCAATTGCCTAGGCTTAAGTAGGGGTATCAGCACATTGAACAAGATTTGGGAGGGAAGGAAGGGGATACAGCAGGGGGCAGTCAGGCTCCAGGCCTACGGCCACCTCCAGTTTTCAGAGTTCCTGGTGCAGGACCAAGCACTCAGGAAGAACAAGGGGCCCAGGCAAGGGACAAGGAATTGTTTCCCATGAGGTGTGCTGTATCAGATAAGAATCTACTGCCAGGTTCCCAGCAAAGGAGTCTATGAACCGGAATGTGACCGGAAGGAGGGGGAAGGGAGGACACAGCAGACGGTCAGGGTGGGTGCCCATAGGGACGAAATCCAGAAACCAAGCCAGTTGTCCAGGCAAGGGACCCACCCAATCAATAGTGATGTGGGACCCAAGGAGCAGGAGACCAGCGAGCGACAGAATAAAAACACCAGGGGAAGGGGAGGAAGGGATTGCGTGAGGACCAGGAGAAGCCAATGGGCATCTTGGGGAGACCATTGGTATGCCCAAGCAAGGGCCCCCAGGTCAGACCCAACATGAAGAGACTGCTTGCTATGCCAAGGGCCATGAGGAACGTAGTCAGGGGCTCAGGTGAATGCCCAGGCCCAGGGACTGGAGAGCAAAGGGTCAGGGTTACAGAGGGCTGGGTTACTGTAAAGGCAGCATGCAAGGCCAGAAGGCAGGGAAGGGAAGGGAGGGGATAGCTCAGGGCTGGGTTGGATGAAGTCCATCTTAACTGTCAGGCCTCCAGGTTCACGCAGTGAGGAGGACTCAGGCAAGTGCCAGGGCTGTATTTCCCATAGGGAGCATTCAGGGGGCAGAGGAGAGCCAATTTGCTCCTCTGCCCCAGGTGAGGAGATCCTCAGAGAGGGACATGGGCCAAAGGATGGGACAAAGAGGGTATTGTGAGGAGAAACCTGGTGTGCAGAAGTTGTTGGGGGGTGTCTGGCTGCCACGACCCATTCGAACAGCATAGGCTAGGGAGAAGCAGGGGGAGCAGTGGGTCTAGGCAGTGCCAGTATACCACAGCCTGAGGGAATCAGAGGGGAGGCACAGGACCAGGCAGGTAAAAGAGGACTGAAATCAAGTGAAAGGGACTGGGTCTTCCAGACAGGCAACCAGGGGCTCAAGAATGGAGCATAGCCCAGTAATGGAGAGCCAAGTGCTTGCACCTCTGCCTGGGTGAATGAAAAAGGACATGGTTGTCTGTGGGAGCTCTTATACCTCTGAAGCCTGTGTAGATTGGAATGGCTCTGCCAGGCAAGAGACCCCTCCCACCTTGGTGTCCAGGCTAAGGTGCATTCTGCCTCAACCCATGTAGAGGGGCCTCACCACTGCAGTTATGAGATCCCTTCCACCTGGGTTCCCAGTTGGGGGATGGGGTCGTGTACAACTGCAGCGAGTATATCAGGGACTCACTCCTCCAGGTGGTATACGACTTTCACCTGGGTGTCAGGCAGAGCTCATATCTAGATTCAGCCAGAGTAGCAGGGACTTGCCAGTCTAATCAAGAGACACCTCACAGTTGGGTTTGTACAGGGGGCTCCTGTACAGCAGCAGCCAGGGTATCAGGGACTCACCCCTCCAGGTGGAGACCACTTTCACCTGAGTGTCAGGGGAAATCGTATACCTCTGCAGGCAGGGTAGAGTGGACTCAGCCTCCAGGCAGGAGATGCTTCACAACTAGGTTTCTGGGGAGCAAGTACACTGCTCCAAAGAGGGTAGAGGGGACTCATGACACCAGGTGGGAGACCCCTCCCACCTGAGTGTTGAGGTGATCTTGTATACTGCTGCAGCCAGGCTAGAGGGGACTCATCTCTCCAGGCAAAGACCCTTCCAACCAGGGTGTCAAGGGAAGCTCATATACCACTGAAGTCAGGGTAGAGGGCACTCGCCCTGCCAGGTTGGAGACCCCTCCCACCTGGGTGTCAGGGGGACTCCTATACCACTGCAGCCAGGTTAGAGGAGTCTCGAACCTCCAGTCGGGAAACCCCTCCCACCTGCGTAATTGGGGGAGCTCCTATACCTCGCAGCCAGATTAGAGGGGACTCGCTCCTCCAGTTGGGAGATGCCTCCCACGTAAGTGTCCTGGGAGCTCTTATATGGCACCAGCCAAATTAGAGGTGACTCACCCCTCTAGGTGGGAGACCCCTCCCACCTGGGTGTTGCAGTCTTGTATAGCTTGTATATCACCAAAGCCAGGGTAGAGGGGACTCGCCCCTCCAGGTGGGATACCCTACCCAACTGGGTGTCTTGGGAAGCTTGTATACCTGCAGAGCTAGTGTAGAGGGGATTCCCTGCTCTAGGCGGGATAGGCTTTCTACCAGAGTGTCAGGGGAACACTTATCCTGCCACAGCCCTGGTAAAGGAGAATGGCCTTTCCAGGCAAATACCCCTCCCACCTGGGTGTCAGGGGAGCTCTTATACCGCCACAGCCAGAGTAGAGGGGATGTACCCCTCCAGGCAGGAGACCCCTTCCATTTTGGTGTCCATTGGAGCTCCTATACTGCCACAGGAAGTGTAGGGGAAACTTGCCACTCCATGCGTAAGATCCCTCCCATCTGGGTGTCAGGTGGAGCTAGTATACTGTGCCAGCCAGGGTAGAGGGGACTCGCCCCTCCAGGTGGAGACCACATCCACCTGGGTGTGGGTGGAGGAGCTCATATACCATTGTACCCAGGATAGTGGGGACTTGCGCCTCCAGGGAGGAGACCCCCTCCCACCTGGGTGTAGTTGGGACCTTGTATAACACCTTAGCCAGGGTAGAGAGGACTTGCCCCTCTAGGTGGGAGACACCTCCCACCTGGGTGTCAGGGGAGCTCATACACTACACCAGCCAGAGTAGAGGGTTCTTGCCCATCCAGACGGGAGACCCCTCCCACCAGGGTGTCAGGTGGAACTCATATACTGCAGCAGCCAGGGTAGAGGGGACTCACCCCTGTATATTGGAGACCCCTCCCATGTGGGTATGGTTGGGGGGCTCATATACCGTCGTATCCAGGATAGAAGGGATTTGGTACTCCTTGCTGGAGATCTCTCCCACCTGGGTGTCTGGGGGAGCTCCTGTACTACTGCAACCAGGATAGAAGGAATTTGCCCCTCTAGTCAGGAGACTCATATCACTGGATGTCTGGGGGATCTCCTATACAGTGGCAACCAGGGGAGAGCCCACTTGCCCTCCAGGAGGAAGACCCCTCCCAACTGGGTGTCAGGGATAACTCATATACTGCTATGCCCAGGGTAAACATGCTCCTTCAGGCGAGAGAACCCTACCATCTTGGTGGCAGGGCAAGTTGTATTTTTTCCGCCTTAGCAAGGGTAGTGGAGACTCTCCCCTCCAGGTGGAAAACCCCTACCACCTGGGTTTCAGGGGAAGCTCTTATCCATTGCAGCCAGGGTAGAGGGGACTAGCCCCCGCAGGCAGGAGACTTCTCACACTTAGGTGTCCTGGGAGCTCTTATATGGCACCAGCCAAAGTAGAGTGGACTCTCGCCATTTCAGATGGGAGACCCCTTCAACCTTGGTGTGGGGTTTAAGCTTGTATACAGCCACAGCCAGGATACAGGGAACTCGCCTGTCAAGGCGAGAGACCCCTCCTACCTAGGTGTCAGGGGGGAATCTTATACCACTGCAGCCATTGTAGAGGGTAATTTCCCTTTAAGAAGGGAGACTCCTCCAACCTGGGTGGCTGGGACCTCCTATACCACCACAGGAAGTGTAGAGGAAACTCTACCCTCCAGATGGACGATCCCTTCCATCTGGATGTCCTGGAGAGCTTCAATACTGTTACAGCAAGGGTAGAGGGAACACGCCCCTGCAGGCAGAAACCCTTCCCACCAGGGTGTACTAGGAGCTCTTGTATTGCAAGAGATAAAGTAGAGGGGACTCACCTCTACTTTAGAAGGAAACCCCATAACCTTGGTTTGGGGGAGAGCTCCTATAACACCAGAGCCAGGAGAAAGGGGACTAGACACTCCGGGAGAAGTTCCCATCCACCTTGTGGTCAGGGGTTTCATATACTGCCACAAGTTGGGTAGAGGGAACTCGCCACTCGTTGCGGATACCCCTCCCACCTGGCTGTAGAGGGGACCTGGACCTCCTGTACCACTGCAGCCAGGGTATAAGGGACTTGCCTCTTCAGGTCGGGGACCCTCCCACCTGGGTGTCAGGGGTAAATCCTTTACCGAAGCAGCCAGGGTATAATGGACTTGTCCTTCCAGTCGGAGATGCCTCTCACTGAGTGTCTGGGTGAGCTCCTATACTTACACAGACAGGGTAGAGGGGACTCGCCCCTCCAATCGGGAGGACCCTCCCAGATGGGTGTCCTGGGGAGCTTGATTACTGCAGCAGCCAGGGTAGAGGGGACCTGCCCCTCCAGGCGAGAGACCCATCCAACCTGGGTGTCAGGGAAAGCTAGTAACCACTACTACCAGGGTAGAGGGGACTCACCCCTTCAGGGAGAGACCCCTCCCATCTGGGTATAGGGAGGAGCTCATATACCATAGCAGCCAGAACAGACGGGACTCGCCCCACCAAGCAGGAGGCCCCTCCCACCTCTATGTGTCTATGTAAGCTCCTACACCTCTGACGCCAGGCTAGAGGGGAATCGCCCCTCCAGATTGAAGATCCCTCCCACTTGTGTGTGTGGGGGGAGGTGATACCACTGTAGCCAGGGTAGAGTGGACTCACCCATCCAGGATGGAGACCCATCCCACCTGAGTGGCAAGGAAATCTAGTGTACCAAGGCAGCCAGGATAGAGAGGACTCGCCCCTTCAGGCGGAAGACCCTCCCATCTGGGTATGGGCAGGAGCTCTTATGCCGCCGCTGCCAGGGTAGAGTAGACTCATCCCTCTTTTGGGGAGACCCCTCCCACCTGGGTGTCTGTGGTAACTTGTACACCTCCTCAGCCAGTATAGAGTGGACTCACCCTTGCAGGCGAGATTCCCCTCCCAACTGTATGTACGGTGAGCTCCACTACTGCTGCAGCAAGGGTGTAGGGGGATCGCCCCTACAGGCGAGAGACCTCTCCCACCTGGGTGTCTAAGGGAACTCATACACCTCTGTAGCCAGGGTTGAGGGGACTCGCCCCTCTGGCCCTCAGACCCCTCTCACCTGGGTGACTGGGGGAACTCATACACTTCTGTAGCTAGAGTTGAGGGGACTTGCCCCTCCACGCTGGTTACCATAACACTTGGGTGTCTGGGGGAGCACAAGAGTTAAAACCAAGAATCAACAAATCGAATGAATTCAAACTAAAAAGTTTTTTCTCAGCAAGAGAAATAATATGTGAGGTGAATAGGAATCTTACATTCTGGGAACAAATTTTTACCCCTCAAACATCAGATAGAGCTCTAATCTCTAGAGTATACAAAGAACTCAAAAAGTTAAACAACAACAACAACAAAATAACCCAATCAACAAATGGGCCAAGGACCTCAACAGACACTTCTCAGAAGAGGATGTACAAAAAATCAACAAATACATGAAAAAATGCTCACCATCTCTAGCAATCAGAGAAATGCAAATTAAAACTATTCTAAGATACAATCTCACTCCAATAAGAATGGCAGCCATTATGAAGTCAACAACAATAAGTTCTGGCGAGGATGTGGGGAAAAGGTACACTCATACATTGCTGGTGGGACTGCAAATTGGTGCAGCCAATTTGTAAAGCTTCCAAGGTAGAGGGGACTCGCCCCTCTAGGCAGGAGACCCCTCCCACATTGATGTCAGGGCGAGCATGTATTTCATCTAGCCAGGGTAGAGGGGACTCGCCCTTCCAGGTGGGATACCCCTCCCACCTGTGTGTGTGTGTGTGTGGGGGGGCGTTCTATACAAATGCAGTCGGGTAGCAGGGACTGGCCCCTGAAGGCGGGTGAACACTTTCACCTGCATGTCAGGAGGAGCTCTCGTATCCTGCTGCAGCCAGGGTAGACGGGACTCACCCCTGAACAGGGGAGAGCTCTCACACCTGGGTGTCCGTGAACCCTTATAAGGCACTAGCCAAAGTAGAGGGGACTCGCTCCTCCAGGCGGGAAGCCCCTCCCAACTGGGTGTTGGTGGAGCTTGTATTCCTCTGAAGCCAAGGGAGGGGGGACTTGCACTTCCAGTCAGAAGACCCCTCCCACCTGTGTTTTGGAGGAGTTTTTTTTTTTTTTTTTTTTTTTTTTACATTTGAATCAAATGGGGAATAATTTCTCATTTTTTCTGATTGTACAGGTTGCAGAATCACATTGGACATAGAGTCACCTATATACATCCAACAATAATAATTTCTATTTTATTCTGCAGTCCTTCCTATCCCCGCTTTCCCTCCCCTCCCCTCCCATCACTTCTCTCTACGAAATCTAATGTGAGACACTTTTTTATTTCTCCTCACAACATCATACATGTATTCTGTACAATGATAGGGTCTCCTTTCATCTTCCTTGCAATACCCCTTCTCCCTCCTTTTCCCTCCCACCTCTCTTCCCTAATTAGTGGTAATCTTCTTCTCATGCTCTTCCTCCCTATCCCATTTTGAGTCACCCCCCTTATATCAGAGAAGACATTTGGCATTTGTTTTCTTTTAGGGATTGGCTAACTTCACTTAGCATAATCTGCTCTAATGCCATCCATTTCCCTACAAATGCCATGATCTTGTTATTTTTTAGTGCTGAGTAATATTCCATTGTGTATTAATGCCACATTTTTTTCATCCATTCATCTATTGAAGGGCATTAGGTTGGTTCCACAGTCTAGCTATTGTGAATTGTGCTGCTATAAACATTCATGTGGCTGTGTCCCTGTAGTATGCTCTTTTTAGGTCTTTTGGATATAGTCTGAGAAGGGATATAGCTGGGTCAAATGGTGGTTCCATTCCCAGCTTTCCAAGGAATCCTCTACTTTGGCTGGATCCATATAAGAGCTCCTAGGACACCAACGTGGGAGGCGTCTTCCACCTGGAGAAGAAGTCCCCTATACCCTGGCTGGGAGGTATAGGAGCTCCCCCAGTCACCCAGGTGTGAGGGCTGTGCACTTGCCCTGCAGGTTGGAGGCTCCTCTAACCTGGCTGTAGTGGTATAGGAACTCCCCTGACACTCAGGTGGGAGGGGGTCTCTGCCTAGAGGGGATAAATCCTGCTACCCTGAATCGGCAGTGAAGAGTCCCCCAGACACCTAGGTGGTAGGGGTCTCCAGCCTGGCAGGGCAAGTGCCCTCTACACTGGCTGTGGTGGTATATGAACTCCCCTCCACACCCTGGTTGGAGGTCTTTGCCTGGAGAGGTGAGTCCCCTCTAGCCTGGCTGCAGAGGTATATAAGATCCCGGCAACACTCAGGTGGGAGCAGTCTACCACCTGGAGGCATGAATCTCTACCCTGTTTGGGTCAGTGTATTAGCTCCCCAGAAACCCAAGTGGAAGGTGTCTCCTGCCTGGAGAAGTGAGTCCCCTCTACCCTGCCTGTGGAGATATACGAGTTCCCCTACACATCCAGGTGAAAGGGTCCCCTGCCTGGAGAGGCGAGTCCCTGATACCCTTGCTGAAGCTGTATAGGAGTCCCCCGTACAAACCCAACTGTGAGGGGTCTCTTGCTTAGAGGGGTGATTCCATGCTACTCTGACTGCACCTAGATATGAGCTACCCCTGAAACCCAGGTGAATGGGGTATCCTGCCTGGACGGGCAAGTCCCTGATATCCTGGCTGCAGCTATACATGACCCCAGCCCCCACTGGGCAACCAGGTGGAAGGGATCTAATGACTGTATTGTTGATGCCCCTTTAGATGGGTTGAGGCAGAATGCAAGCTAGCATGGACTCCAAGGTGGGAGAGGTCTCTTGCCTGGAGGAGCCAGTCCATTCAACCCAGGCTACAGAGGTATAAGAGCTCCCACAGACTATCATGTCTTTTTTCATTCACCCAGGCTGAGGTGTAAGCACGTGGCTCTCCATTACTGGGCCTGGATCCATTCTTGATCCCCTGGTTACCCTTCTTGAGGATCCAGCCCTGACCCTTGATTTCAGGCCCTTTTTACCTGCCAGCTCCTGTGCCTTCCCTCTAATTCCCTCAGGCTGTGGTAAACTTGCACTGCCCAGACCCACTCCTCCCCCTGCATCTCTCTAGCCTATGCTGCTTGAATGGATCCTGGTAACCTGAAAACTCCCCCTCACCATGTCTGCAGACCAGGTTTCACATCACAGTACCCTCTTTGCCCCCTCCTTTGATCCAAATCCCTCTATGAGGATATCCTCACCTGGGGCAGAGGAGTAGAATTCTCTCACCTCTGCGCCCTGAATGCTCCCTATGGGAAACACAGCCCTACTACTTGCCTGAGTCCTCTTCACTGTGTGAACCTGGAGGCCTGGTAGTTAACATGGACTTGCTCCAACCCCACCCTGAGTGATCACCTCTCTTCTTTCCCCTAACCTTTTGCCTTGTATGCTGCCACTACTGAATCCCAGCCCTACCTAACCCTGACCCTTTTTGCTCGGGTCTCTACCCTGGGCATTTGCCTGAGCCCCTGATCACGTTCCTCATGGCCCTTGGCATAGCAAGGAGCCTCTTCATGTTGGGTGTGATTTGGGCACCACTTGCTTGGGCTCACCTGTGGGCTTTCCTAGGTGCCAGTTAGCTTCTCATGGTCTCCACATAGCCCCTTTCTCCTCTTTCCTTCGCGCATTTTTCTGGCACTCGTAGGTCTCCTGATCTTTGGGTCACCCATCACCATTGATCAGGGGGGTGCCTGTCCTGGGTGCCTGGCATGGGTTCTGGCCCCTATGTGCACCCACCCTGACCTCCGGTCGTTCCCTCCCATCACACTCCTTTTGGCCCCCTTCTGTTTCCTGCCCTCCTTTGCCAGGACCCTAACTGTAGATTCTCATCTTATCCAGGGTGCCTAAGGGAAAAAATGCACTGCCCTTGCCTGGGCCCCTTTCTCTCCCTGGGTGCTTGGTCCTACACTAGGAACCATGATACCTGGAGGTGGCCCTGGGCCTGGAGCCTGAGTTCCCCCTGATGGATCCCTGTCTTCTTTCCCAAATCTTATCCACTGTCGTGAGCCCAGTGCTCAAGGCCTGGCCAATGGCTTTCCATTCCCTGGCTTGATTCCTTGCTTGAGACTCTGGGGGCCCTTCTTGTATGGTCCTTCCCTGGGCTTGGACTATGGGCTTTGCTGGGCCAGTATCCTATTCCCCTTGGCTTCCTTCAACCTCAGAACCCTACTTTCACCAGAATGCCCAGTGCTGCCCTTAACTGCCCTTTCCTGGCCTGGGCCTTCTTGTTGTTGCCTAGACTGGGCTTCTTTCTGGAGTCCTAGCCTGCACTGAATCAACACTCTTTCTCTGACTCTGGCCCTCGTTGGCCCCTTCTCATGATCCCTTTCCCAGGATGTTCACCATGTCCAGGGGACTGGAACTGGGCATTTTGCCCTGTGGGCTCCCATTGGGAAAACTTAGCTGTGCCCCTTGCCTTGGACTTTGGACTCTCTCTCTGCCCAGGCCTTTTTCCTACATCCTGACACCCACCAGTGAACCTGGGCCTTGAGCCCTCCTCTACCTGTGCCACCCACTACCCTTGCTACCCTTTCACACCTCCCAGCCTTGTTTTCATAGGACCCAGGACTGGGTCCTGGCACTTGGCTCCACATTCTTGGGCCTAGCTTCTTGCTGAAGCCCCCGGTCATCCTTCTTGAGGACCTTGTCCCTGTCAATAGATTTCAGGCCCCTTGCTTGCCCCCCCACCTATCCTCCCCTCTGTTCCCTTGTACTTTGGTATTTTGTCATTGCCAGGACCTTGTACTTTGGTATTTTGTCATTGCCCTCCCCCTGCTTCTCCCTAGCCTGGTCTTCTTCAATGGTCGTTGGCTTCCAACCAACACGCCCCCAATACTGGACCAAAGATATCCCTCACATTGCCCTCCTTTGATTCTGGTCTTTCTCTGAGGATCTACTTACCTCGGGCAGAGGAGTTAAATTGGCTGGCCTCTGGGCCCAGAAGGATCCCGATGGGCAACACAGCCCTGCCACTGACCTGTGTTTCCTTTGGTGCCCAAACTTAACAACTGGCAGTGGATTTAGGCCTAATGATGACCTAATCTTGGGCAATCCCCTACCATCCCTCTCCTGCCCTCTAACCTTGAAAGCTGCCCCAAGCAAACCCAGTCCTTCCTCACCGTGTCCCTTCGCCTTGCATTCCCTTGGCTTGGTTCCCAGCCTGAGTTCCTTACTGTATTACTCAGGTTATGTTGCTTTCTGTTGTGTCTCTTCCTGTCATGTCATCATGTCTGACCTGGGTGCCCCAGTTTTGGACCCCAAATTCGCTCCCCTCTGTGCCCTTTGTACAGCCCTCAGTCACCTCATCCTAGTGCCGATCCTAACTATCTTTCCCCTAGTGCTTTTTCCTGGAGCATGGACTTCCTGCTCATTGTGTCCCTAATACATTTTGGTGAGGTTGCTCCCTTAACTGGGCTCCTTGATTGTGTCCTGGCTCTTTCCCCTTTCTGCACCCACTGTGACCCCCCACTGTGCCCTCACATTGCACTACTCCTGGCCTATGTCCATTGCCAGGCCCTTTGGCCTGGTTCTGGCCCTTTATCCTCATCTAGGCCAGGACGCCTTATGGGAAACACAACCCTGACCCTCGACTGGGAAACTTGCTCTCCCTAGGCCCTTGGGGCAGCACCAGGAACCCTGACATCTGGCGGTGGTGCTGGGCCTCAAAACTGCCACCCACCTGCTGGATCCCTTGCCTTCACTCCCCATCCCTGTCCACTGTCCTGAGCTCCCCTGCCCCAGGCCTGGCCCTTGGCTCTCCATTCTCTAGACTAGCTCTTCTCTTGAGACTATTGGTGTCCTTCTTGCTCTGTGCTTCCCTGTGCTTGAACTGCAGTACGTACTGGGGCCACTTCCTGGCTACCCTTCTCATCCCTGCATCTCACAATCCTAGTGCATCCTCTGCCTGCCTGACCCCACCCTTACCTGCTTTCCCATAGTATGGGCCCTCCTCTATGTCCCGAGTCTTGGCTCCTTTCTGCGTTTCTGACCCACACCTCACAAAGACCCTTCTTCAAGCACTTCATGCTATGCCCTACTATGGCCCTCCTGTTGTCCTTTTCCCTGCTGGGATCCTTTTCCAGATCCCTGTCCCAGGATGCTCACCAGAGCCAGAGATGGAACTGGGATGTTTGGCCCTGCTGTCTTCTTTTGGGAAAAGTTAGCAGTGCCTCTTGCCTGGGGGCTTTGGCCTCCTTCAGCCTGGGCCCTGCTCCTCAATCCTGACACCCTGCAGTGAATCTGGAAAATGATACCTCCTCTTCCTGCGCCACCTCTTCCCATTACTCCCCTTTTACCTCATATACTGCCGCAGCCAGGAGAGAGGGGACTCACCCTTCCAGATGGAAGACCACTCCTACCTGGGTTTGGGGGGAGTTCCTATAGCCCAGTAGCCAGGGTAGAGGAACTCCCTCATCTATTTTGGAGACCCCTCACACCTGAATTTTGGGGGGAGATCCTACACTGTTGCAGCCAGGATAGAGAGCACTTGCCCCTATAGGCCAGAGACCGCTCACACAAGGGTGTTGGGGGAAACTCAAAACAGCCACAGCTAGGGTAGATGTGACTCACCACTCCAGGCAGGAGACCACACCCACCTGGATTTTGGGGGGAGCTCATATGCCACCACAGCCAGGGTAGAGGGGATTCACACCTCCAGTCCCCTCTACCCTGGCTAACTTGGTATACAAGTTCCTTAAACACTCAGTTGGGAGGGGACTCCTTCCTAGAGGAGCGAGTCCTCTCTACCCTGAATACAGTTGTATATGAGCCCCCCTCAATGGACACCTAGTTGGGAGTGGTCTTCCACCTGGAGGGGTGATTCCTCTCTACCCTGGCTGCTGTGGTATAAGAGTTCTCCCTGACACCCTGGAGGGAGGTGTCTCCTGCCTGGAGGGGCAAGTATTCTCTACCCTAGCTAAGGTCCTTTACTAGCTCCCTGCAGGTGGGAGGGGTTTCTTGTCTGGAGGGGTGAGTCCCCATTACCCTGGCTGCAGTGATTTAAGAGCTCTTTCACTGTGACACCCTGGTTAGAGCGTTCTCCAGCCTGGAGGGGAGAGTTCCCTCTACCCTGGCTGCTGGGGTATACTAGCCCCCTCCAACACCCAGGTGGGATGAGTCTCTAGCTTGGAGGGGTGAGTACTTTTACCCTCACTGAAACTTTATACAATCTCCCTTTAACACCCAGGTGGGATAGATCTCCTACCTGGAGTGGCATATACCCTATACCCTGTCTTCCACAGTATAGGATTTCCCCACTGACACCCTGGTGGGAGGGGTCTCCCGCCTGGAGTGGTGAGTACTCTGTATCCTGACTAAGGTGGTGTACATGCTCCCAAGTTCACCCAGGTGAGAAGGGTTTCCTTTCTGGAAGAGCGAGTTCCCACTACCCTGGATACAGTGGTATAAGTGCTCCCCATCACCCACACAGGTGGGAGTTTTCTCCCACCTCCAGTGGCAATCTCCCTTTCCCTGCCTCTGCGGTATATGGGTCCCCTGAGAATCACGGCTTAGGGGTCTCCCACCTAGTGGGGAGAGTCTCCGCTCTCCTGGCTGCAGCATTATATGAGCTCCCCACCATAGCATGATGGGGATGTTTCCTGCCTTGAGGAACTAGTACCCTCCACCCTGGCTAATGCAGTATACAAGCTCCTGGACACCCATGAGGGAGGAATCTACAGCCTGGAGGTGCAAATTAACCTCTACCCTGGTTAAGGTATTCTACAAGGTCCCTATGAATTGCAGGTGGGAGGGGGGAGTCCCCTTTTCCCTGGCTGAAGTGGTATACTAGTTTTCCCTGACAGTCAAGCGGGAGTGGACTCCAGCCTAGAGGCATGAGTTCACTCTACACTGGCTGTGGCAGTAAAGGAGGTCCCCCCAACACCCAGGAGGGAGGGTCTCGGCCTGGAGGGGTGATTCCTGTCTACCCTGGCTGCAGAGGTATATGAAAACCACCAACTGACACCTGGATTGGAGGGGCCTCCCGTCTGGAAGAGCATGTCCCCTCTACCATGGCTGAATGGTAGAAGAGCTCCCCCTGAAAAACTGGTGAGATGTGTCTCCTGCCTGGAGGGTTGAATCCCCAATACCCTGGCTTCGGTGTTATAGGAGCTGCCCTGACACCCAATTGGGAGGGGTCTCCCACCAGGAGGCTAGAATCCCCTCTACCCTGCTGCAGCAGAATTGGAGCTCCCCAGTACACCCAGGTGGGAGGGATCTCCTGCCTTGAGGGGTGTGTCTCCTGGCTTGAGGAGCGAGTCCTCCCTCCCCTGGTTGGGGTGGTATATGAGCTCCCTGTGACACCCAGGTAGGAGGGGTCTCTGCCTGGATGGGTGAGTCCCTGTTACACTGGCTGCTGCGGTATAGGAGCATTCTCTGACACCCAGGTTGGAGAGATCTCCCGTCTGGAGGGTCAAGCCAGCTCCACCCTGGCTATGGTGGTATACTATCACCCCCTATGACACCCAGGTCTCATGCCTGGAGGGGTGAGGCCACTCTGTCTTGGCTTCAGCAGTGAAAGAGTTCTCCCCAGACACCCAGGTGGGAGGTGTATCTTGCCTGGAGGGACAAGCACCTTTACCATGGTTGCCGTGGTATAGGAGCTACCCCAGACAATCAGGTGGGAGGGGTCTCCCGTTTGGAGGGGCGAGTCCAATCTAACCTGCCTGCAGTGGTATATGAGATCCCCCTGACATCCAGTTGGGATGGGTGTACTGCCTTAGAGGGAGGAGTCTCCTTTACCCTGGATTCGGGGGTGGACAAGATACCCCCAGACACCCAATTTGGAGGGATCTCCCTCATGGAGGGGAGAGTCACATCTACCCTGGCTTGGGCGGAATAAGAGACCCCCCACCCTACATCTAGGTGGGAGAGGTTTCCCACATGGAAGGGTGAGTCCTTTCTACCCTGGCTATGGTGGTAAAGAGCTCCCCTGATACTCGAGTGGGAGGGATGTCCTGACTGGAGGGGAGATTCTTCTCTACCCTGGCTACTGCTATGTACATGCTCTCTCAGACACCCAGGAGGGAGGGGACTTTTGCCTGGAGGGACAAGTAACCTCTACCCTGGATAAGGTGGTATGGAAGCCCTGCTCCTACACTCAGGTGTGTGGGGTCTCCCACTGGAGTCACAAGTCCCGTCTACCCTGGCTGGCGCTCTATAAGTGCACCAGGAACACTTAGGTTGAAGGAATCTCCCGACTAAAGAGGCAAACCCCTCTACCCTGATGATTTTTCTCTACCCTGGCTGCTGCGGTATAGGAGCTCCCCTTGTCAACCAGGTGGGAAGGTTCTCCTGACTGGAAGGGCAAGTCCCCTCTACCCTGGCTGCGAAGGTACAGAAGCTTCCCCAACACCCAGGTGGGAGGGGTGTCTCTCCTAGAGGGGGGAGTCCCTGCTATCCTGGCTGCAGCAGTCTAGGTGTCCCCCCACACACACACACACAGGTGGGAGCAGTCTCCTGCTTGGAGAAGCAAGTTGCCTCTATAATGGCTGCTGGGGTATATAAGCGCCTATGACTCCCAGGTGGGATGAGTCCCCCTCCTGGAGGGGCAAGTTCTCTCTACATGGCTTTGGTGGTATATGAGCTCCACATGACATGCATGTGAAAAGGGCCTTCCATCTGGAGGGGCGAGTATGCTCTACCCTAGCTGCAGCAGTATACAAGCTTCCCCTGACATGCAAGTGGGAGGGGTCTCCTGCCTTTGATGGTGAGACCCCTTTACACTGGATGTGGTGGTGTATGAGCTCCCCCAGACACCCAGCAGGGGAAGGGTCTCTCTTCTGGAGGGGAGAATCCCTGCTACCCATACTGCCGATGTACACAAGCCTCCTCTGACACCCAGGTGGCATGGGTCTCCCGCCTAGACTGGTGAGTCTTCCCTACGCTGGATGGGGCAGTATAGGAGCGCTCCCCAACACCCAGTTGGCTGACTCTACTGGAAGGGCAAGTCCCTTCCACCTTGGCTGCAGCTGTATAGGACCTCTCCTCCCACACCCAGGTGCAAGGGTATTCCACCTGGAGGGGCTAGTCCCGTATACCCTGGCTTTGGTCATGTAAGAACTCCCCTTGACACTAAGTTGGGAGGGGTCTCCTGCCTGGAAGGGGGAGTCCCCAGTACTTTGGCATCAGCGGTATAGGAGCTCCCCAGGACATCCAGGAGGAAGGGTTCTCCCATCTGGATGGGAGAGTCCCCTGTACCAAGGCTTTGTCACTATAAGAGCTCCCTCTGACACCTAGGTGGGAAAGGTCTCCCGCCTGGAGAGGCAAGTCCGCTCTAATTTGGCTGCAGTGATGTACAAGCTCCCACTGGACACCCAGGTGGGAGGGGTTTCCCAACTGGAGGGGCGAGTGCCCTCTACCCTGGTTTGGCCAAATTCAAGCCTCCCCAGACACCCAGCTGGGAGGGCTCTTCCGCCTGGACAAGGGAGTTTCCTCTATGGTGTCTGCAGCGGTTTAGGAGCTGTACCAAACATCCATGTGGGAGGAGTCTCCCACACGCAGGGGCAAGTCCCTTCTACCTTGTCTGTGGTAGTATACAAGCTCCTCCTGACACCCAGGTGGGAGGAGTCTCCCGCCCCCAGTGGGGAGATTCCTCTTCTTTGGCTGGTGCCCTATAAGTGCTCCCTGGACTCCCAGGTGGGAGGTATCTCCCACCTGCAGTGGCGAACCTCTCTACCCTGGCTCTGGTAGTATAGGAACTTCCCCCAACACCCTGGCGGGAGGGGTCTCCCCCTGTAGGGGTGATTCCCCTCTACCCTGGCTGCAAATGTATAGGAGCTCCCCCAAACCCAAGTGGGAGGTATCTCTCCCATGGAAGGGTGAATCCCTGCTACCCTTGCTGGAGCTGTATAACAGGAGCCCCCACCCCAGGACAGTCAGCTGCGAGGGTTCTCCCTCCTGGAAGGTGAGTTCCCTCTACCTGGCTGCGGTGGTACACCAGGTCCCTCCAATTACAAGGTTGGAGGGGTCTGTTGCATAGATGAGTGACGGCTCTACCATGGCTGTTGGGGTATATAAGCTTCCTTGACTCCCAGGTGGTAGGTGTCCCTTGCCTGGACGGTTGTGTCCCCTATAACATAGCTCAAGCTTCATATAAGCTTCAAAAGAGACCCACCTGGGAGGGGTCTTCCCCCTGTAGGAGCGTGTCCACTCTACCCTGGCAGAAGTAGTATAGGAGCTCCCCCTGACACCCAGGTGGAAGGGGTTTCCCACCTAGAGTGGTGAGTCCCCTCTACCCTGGCTTTGGCAGTTCATAAGCTACCCCAGACACCCAGGAAGGGGGAGTCTCCAGCATGGAGGGGCACATACCCTATATTCTGGATGAGGAGGTATAGGAGCTCCTCCTGACCCAGGTTAGAGGGGTCTCTTGACTGGAAGGGTGAGTTCCGTATACCCGGTCTACTGCAGTATTTGAATTCCTCTGGACACACAGGTGGTAGGGGTCTCCCCCCTGGAGGGGTGAGTCCCCTTTCCCTGACTGCAGCCATATAGGAGCTCCCCCAACACCCAAGTGGGAAGGGTCCTCTGCCTGGAGGTCCCCTCTACACTGGCTGAGAGGTTGTATTGTCTACCCGTGAAACCCATGTGGGAAGGGTCTCCTGTCTGGAGGGTTAGTCCTCTCTATTCTGGCTGCTGTGATATAAGAGATTTCCGCCCACCCATACCCAAATGGGAAGGGTCTCCTACTTTAATAGGGAGTTCCCTCTACCCTGGCTGCAGTACTATTCTAGCTTTCCCTGACACCCAGGTTGGATGGGGCTCTTGCCTGGAGGAGTGAGTCCCCTCTACCCTGGCTGCAGCAATGAAGGCTCTTCCCCTGACACCGAGGTGGTAGGGTCTCCAGCCTGAACAGGGGAGTCCCATTTATGTTGGCTGCAGTGGTATAGGGCTCCCCCCTACACCCAGGTGGGAGGGTTCTCCCACCTGGAGCAATGAGTGCCCTCTACCCTGGCTGTGGCAGTATAGAAGCTCTCCCAGACACTCAGGTGGGATGGGTCTCCCACATGGAAGGACAAATCCCTACTATCCTGGCTGCAGTGGTATACGAGCTGCTCCCCAACATTCAGGTGGGAGGGTCTTCCATCTGAAGTGGTGAGTTCCCTCAACCCTGGATGCCAGGGTATAAGAGCCCCCTTTTACCCCCAGGAGGGAGGGGTCTCCTGCCCTGAGGGGCGAGATGCTGTTACCACATCTACAGCTATATATGAAACCCACATTGTCAGATACCCAGTGGGATGGGTCTTCCTTCTGGAGGGGAGAGTCACTTCTACCCTGGCTAAGGTGATATAGGAGTTACCCCCATTATCAGGTGGAAGGTGTCTGTCACCTGAAAATGTGAGGCAACTCTACCCTGGCTGCTTGGGTATATGTACTCCACCTGACACCCAGGAGGGAGGGGTGTTCCGCCTGGAGGGGCAAGTACCCTCTACAGTGGCTAAGGTGGTATAGGAGTTTCTCCCATTCCCAGATGGGAGGTGTCCCTCACTGCTGTGCAAGTCACCTCTAACCTGGCTGCTGGGGTATATGAGCTCCACCTGACACCCATGTGGGAGGGTTATCCTGCCTGAATGGGTGAGTCCCCTGTACTTTAGTTCTTGACATATAAGAGCTCCCAGTACACCTAGGTGGGAGGGGCTTCTGCCTGGACGGTCCTGTTACCTTTACACTGATGTGGCAGTATAGGGGCTCCCCACCAACACCCAGGTGGGAGGGGTCTCCCGCCTTTAGGAGTGAATCCCCCTTAAGCTGCCTGCTGCAGTAATCAAGCTCCCCTGGACACCCACGTGGGAACAGTCACCCAACTGAAGGGGGAGTCCCATCTACCCTGGCTGCGAAGATATAGGAGCTTACCCAGACACCCATGTTGGACGGGTCACACCTTGGAAGGGCATTTCTGCTCTACCCTTACTGCAGTGGTAGACGAACTCTCCCTGACATGCTGATGGAAGGGGTCTCTGGACTAGACATGGGAGTCCACTCTAATTTGGCTGCTTCACTATTGGAATTCCCTTGACACTCCATTGGGAGGAGTCTCCTGCCAGGAGGCTAGAGTCCTCTCTACCTTAGTGCAGCAGTATAGGAGCTCCCCAGACACCCAGGTGGAAGGGGTTTCCCGTCTGGAGATTAGAGTTCCATCTAAACCGCCTGCAGCGGTATTGGAGCTTCCATGACACCCAGGTAGGTGGGGTCACCAGCCTGGAAGGAGGAGTCCAGTCTTCCCTGGCTGCTGCCATATACAAGCTCCCACGACTTTTCCTGAAGGGGAAAGTACCCCCTACCATGGCTGCTGTGGTATAAGAGCACCCCCTTATATCCATGAGGGAGCAGTCTCCTTGCTGGAAGGGTGAGTACCCAATATCCTGGCTGCAGGGTTATACGAGCTCCATCCCCACACCCAGGTTGGAGGGAACTTGCCCCAGGAGGAGCAATTTCGCTTTACCCTAACTCTAGAGATATAGTATCCCCACCCCCCACATGGTTGGAGGGTCTCCTGCCTATAGGGGAGAGTCCTCTCAATACTGGCTGCAGGGGTATAAGAGCCCCCTCCTACCATTAGAAGGGAGGGGTCGCTGCTGCCCCATCTGCAACTGTATATTAACCTCCCCTCGCCAGACATCCCTGTGGGAAGGGTCTTCAGCCTGGGGGGCGAGTCCCCTCTACCCTGGCTAAGTAGGTATATGAGTTACCACCATTCCAAGTTGGGAGGTGTCTCTCGCCTGAAGTTTTGAGTTGCCTCTACCCTGGCTGCTGTGGTATATTTCCTCCACCTGACACCCATGTGGGATGGTACTTCCGCCTGGAGGGGCGAGTTTACTCTACCCTGGCTGAAGCGGTATACCAGATCCACCTGATACCCAGGTGGGAAGAGTCTCCTGCCTAGAGGGTTGACACCCCTCTACCTTGGCTGAAGGGGTGTACCAGCTCTCCCAGGCACCCAGGTGGGAGGGGTCTTCTGCTTGGAAGGGTGAGTCCCCTTTATTCTGGCTTCTGTGTTATATAAGCTCCCCCTCACCCAGATGGGAAGGTTCTCCCACCTGAAGGGGCGAGTCCCCTCTATCCTGGCTACTACAGTATATGAGCTCCCCCTGACACTCTGGTGGGAGGAGTCTCCTGCCTGGAGGGCAAGAACTCTTTACCGTGACTGCTGTGGTATATAACCTCCCCTGACACCTACCCTGGCTAAGGTGATATAGGAGATTTTGGCCTGGAGGGGTGAGTCCCGTATACCCTGGCTAAGGTGTACACAAGCTCCCCATGATACCCAGTTGGGAGGGGCTTCCTCCCTGGAGGGGCAAGTCCCCACTACCGTGGCTACAGTGGTATATGAGCTCCCCCTCACACCCAGGTGGTTGGGTCTCCTGCCTGGAGGGGTGAGTCCCCTCTACCCTGGTTGGGGCAGTATATTGGCTCTCCATGACACCCAGAATGGAGAGGTTTCCTGCATGAAGTGGCAAGTTTCCCCTACCCTTCCTGTGGTGGTATAAGAGCCCCTGGAACCCAGGTGAAAGGGGTTTTTCCCCTAGAGGGGCGCGTCCCCTCTACCCTGGCTGTGTTTGTATAAGTGCTCCCCCTGATACCCAGGTGGGAGGCACATCCTGCCTGGAGGGGTGAATCTCCTCTACCCTAGATGTGCATGGATACAAGCTTCCTCAGATACCCAGATGGGAGGAGTCTCCCGCCTGGAAGGGCGAGTCCCCTCTACCATGGGCTTTGGTGGTATAGAAGCTCACCCCAGGAGCCAGGTGGGAGTGTTCTCCCACCTGGAGTGCAGAATCCCCTCTTGTTTATCTGGTTCCATATAAGAGCACACAGGACACCCATGTAGGAGGCTCTAATGACTTGGAGGGGCGCGTCCTCTCTACACTGGCTGGGAGGTATAAGAGCTCCCCCATACACCCAGGTGGGAGGGGTCTATTGACTGGAGGGGTGAGTCCCAAATAACCTGGCTGCCTGGGTATAGGAGCTCCATAAACATACAGGTAAGAGGGGTCTCTCGCCTGGAGGGGCAAATCCCTACAACCCTGGCTGTGGCTGTATAGGAGCTTCCCTAACACCCAGGTGGGAGGGGTCTCCAGCCTGGCTGGGTGAGTCCCCTCTAACCTGGCTGCAGTGGTATGAGGACTCCGCTGGACACCCAGGTGGGAGCGGTCTTCGCCTGGAGAGGTGAGTCCCCTCTATCCTGGATGCAGTGGTATACAGAATCCAGCAGACACCCAGATGGGAGGGGTTTCCCACCTGGTGGCACCAGTAACCTCTACCCTGGTTGGGGAGGTTTACTAGCTCTTCTGACACCCAGTTGGGAGGTATCTCCTGTCTCATGGGGCAAGTCCCCTCTACCCTGCCTGCAAAGGTATAGGAGTTCCCCCAGACATCCAGGAGAGATTCAGCGAATACACTTCACCCTTCATGTGGAGGTATGTGAATTCCCTCAGACATCTAAGTCAAAGGAGTCTCCCGCCTGGTGGGGCGAATCCCTCTTACCCTCACTGTGGCTGTATAAGAGCCCATCCTACAAATCCAGGTGGGAGGAGTCTATTGTCTGGAAGGCCAAGTCCACTCTACACGGGCTGAGGCAGAATACAAGATAGCCTAGACACCAAGGTGGGTCTCGCTTGGAGGAACCAGTCTGCTCTACCCAGACTGCAAAGGTATAAGAGCTCCCACAGACAACCATTTCCTTTTTCATTCACCCAGGCCCAGGTGCTAGTGCTTGGCTCTCCATTACTGGGCCTGTCTCCTTGCTGGAGGCCCTGGCTGCCCTTCTCAAGGACTCTGTCCATGTCCATTGGCTTCAGGACACTTTTACCGGCCCCGTCCTGTGACTCCCCTCTGTTCCTCTTATGCTGAGTTACCAGACCCTCTGCTCCCCCCACTTCTTTCTAGCCCGGGCTCCTCAAATGGGTCCTGGCTGCCCAATGACCCCACCCCAAACTCTGTACCACAGGTATCACCTCACAGTGCCCCCTTTTGCCCCTACTTTGGTCCAGGTCCCTCTCTGAGGATCTACTCACCTGGGGCAGAGGAGAAGAATTGGCTGGCCTCTGCACCCTGAATGCTCACTGTGGGAAACAGCCCTGCTACTCGCCTGTTTCCCCTTCGCTGCCTGAACCTAATGCCTGGCAGTTAATATGTAACTTGTTCCAAACCAGCCCTGAGAGATCCCCTCCCTTTTCTCCAGTTCCCTCTCACCTTGCAGGCTGCCAATACCCCAACCCAGCCTGTCCTAACCTTGGTCCATTGTGCTCCATTCCCAAGGCCTGGCTGCTTGCCTGAGCCCCTGACTGCTTTCCTCATGTCCCTTAGAATAGCATGGAGTCTCCTTGTGTTGGGTCTGACCTTGTGGCCTCTTGTTTGTGCCCACCAGCGAGCCCCACCAAGTTCCCCTTGTGCTTTTCTCTGTCTTCTGGTCCTTGTGCAACCCCTTCCTTGTCTTTGCCTCGCAAATTGCCCTGGCGCTTGTGGGTCTCCGTCTCTTTGGTTCTCTCATCCATGATCAGTTGGGTGGGTCCCTTTCCTGAGCTGCTGGCTTCAGTTCTGAGTCTCACCCCTCTGAGAACTCACCAGGACTCCCCAACATGCATTCTTGTCACACTTATCCTGTCCCCTTGACAGGCCTCCTTTGCAAGTCCCTGGACCTGGATTCTAATCTGGGCCAGAGCACCTAATGGAAAACAGAGCCAAGCCATACATCTGGGTCCCTTGCTCTTTCTGGGTGCTTGGTCCTACACCTGGAACCCTGGCACCTGTCAGTGGCCCTGGCGTGTACCTGCCTGCTCCTGTTGGATCCCCTGCCTCCCCACACAATTCTTGTCCACTGTCCTGAGCCTCCTCCCCCAGTACCAGCCCTTGGCTCTCCATTCCCTGTCCTGGATCCTTGCTTGAGCCTCTAATGGGCCTTGTTGCCCAGAGTGTGCCTGGGCATTGACTGTGGGCCCCTGGCTTGGGCTGCTTCCCTGTTCCCTTTGGTGTTCCTGCAGTGCAGTCCACTAGTTCCACCCGCCTGCCTAGCCATGCCCTTCCATGTTTTCCCCTGACATGGGCCCTCCTCTAGGTCCCTAACTTCAGCTCCTTGTTGGGGTCCACGCCATACCCCACCAGCACCCATCATCTGGCCCTTTCTGCTGTGCACTCCTTTGGCTCTCCTTTCATTCCTGTCCATTTAAAGCCCCCTTTCTTTATCCCTTTCCCAGGATTCACACCAATGCCAGAAGGTGGTCCTGGCATATTGGTGCTTCTAGATCCCTAAGAGAAAAAATAGTCCTGCCCCTTGCATGGGCTCTTTGGTCTCCTTCAATCTGGGTCCTGCTCCCCAACCCTGATACCTATCCGTGGAACTGGGACTTGAGTCTTCTGACCAATGCACCAGTATCTCCCCTCTCTCCTTTTCCTACCTCCCTAACCCTGCCCTATTCCAGGTGCCTGCCTGAGGATCTACTTACCTGAGGCAGAGGAGTGGAATTAGCTGGCCTCTGTTCCCTGAAGGCTCCTATGGGAAACAGAGCTCAGCCCTTCTGCTGGGCCCCTTTGGATACCCGAACCCTGACACCTGGCAGTGGACGTGGGCCTTGTGCAGACCTTCCTCTGCTAGATCACCTTCTTCCCTCCTCTGTTCTCTCCCCTTGCATGCTGCCCCTACCCCAACCCAGCCCTCTAGAACCCTGACCCTTTGTGCTCCAGCCTTCAGGCCTGGCTCCTTGCCTGAGCCCCTGACTGTGTTCATTCATCATGTGGCATATGGTCACGTGGCTTTGCATGGTGTCTCTTCATGTTGAGTTGGATGCAGGGGCACCTTTCTTGTGCCCCCTACTTCACTCACCTAAGTGCCCCTCTTACTGCCTTCCCTCCTGCTGTCTTCTCATCCTCACATCGCCCCTTCCTCCCCTTTACTGCTTTCCCCTTGTGTGGTCCCCTGCTTCTTGAGTCTCTCATCATCTTGGGTCAGGTCGGTCCCTTGCCTGGACTCCTTGCTTGGTTCCCGGTTCTTGCCCCTCTCCACACCCACTGTGACCTTGCGTCAAGCCCTATCATAGCATTCCTCTTGGCCCCCTTTTCTTGCCAGCCACCTTTGCCGAATCTCTGGCCCTGGATTATCATCTGTGCCAGTGTGCCTTATAGGAAACTGAGCCCTCCCACAGGCCTGGGCCCGTTGCTCTCCCTGGGTTCTTGGTCCTGCCCCCAGAACCCTGAAAGCTGGCAGTTTCCCTGGGCTTGGAGCTGCATCCCCCCTGCTGGACCCCCAGCCTTCCCTACCCACCCTTGTCCACTTGCCTGAGATCCCTTTCCCAGTCCTTGGTTGTTCCTCTGTCTCTTCAGGCTGTGCCCTTCTTTAACCCTCCTGTAGTCCCTGTTGCTGCCAGGCCCCTTTTCCTGATCCCTTTCCAGGACACTCACCCAGGCCAGGTGACTGTACCTGGCCTCTTGGCCCTGTAGGCTCCATTGTGTTAAATGTAGCCCTTCTGCTTGCATAGACCATTTGGCCTCCCTAAGCCTGGGCCCTGCTTCTGGACACTGACACCCTGCAGTGGGCCTCAGCCTTGAACTTCTCTCCTTTGCACCACCAGCTCCCTCTCTTCCCTCCCTCCCCTAACCAGCTTTGTCCGTTTTCATGTTCACATGGCCCTGGCCCTTGCACTTGGCTCTCTGTTCATAGGTCTGGCTCCTTGTTGAGATCCTGGCTGCCCTGCTCGTGGACCTTGCTCATTTACCTTGATTTCAGGCCCCGTACTCAGGGCCCTGTTATGCCTCCCCTCGGTTTTCCTTGTGCTGTATTATCCTGGCACTTCCTGGACCCTTCCCTCCACTGCTTCTGCCTAGACTAGTGTCATTGATTGGGTCCTTGCTCCCAAGCCACCCCCCCTATGTCCGGACAAAAAGCATTTCCTCAAAGTCCCCTCATTTGGCCCTCCTTTGCTTCTGGACCCTCTCTGAGAATCTACTCACCCAGGACAGAATATTGGCCTCTACGTCATGAAATCTCCCTATGGAAACACAGCCCTGCCCCTTGCCTGATCCCCCTCACTGCCAGAAACATGACACCTGGCAGTGGAAATGTGGTTTGCACTAGACATGCCCTGTGCCATTCCCTCCCTTCCCTCACCTGCCACCTGGCCTTCAATGCTGCTGCAACCCCAACACAGGCCTCCCTGACCCTGAACCTTCAACTAAGCCCCTGACTGCATACCCAAATTGCATGGCATCGTGTAGCTTCACCTGGTGTCATTCTGTTTTGGGTCCCCTACTGTGTTTTTCTTGGTTTTCCCTGTTATTTCAGTTAACTCCTCCTTCTCATGTCTCCCCTTACTTCAATACCCTTGTGTTTTACCTGGGCTCAACCAGGAGCCTCCTGCTCATAGGGTCCCTCATTTTTGGTCAATCAGGTAAGACCCTCGCCTGGAGTCCTTGCTTGGGTCCTAGCACTGGGCCCTCCCCACACATACTGTGACCCTGTGCTGTGTCTTCTGTTGCCCTCTTTCTGGGCCTCGTCCCTTGCCAAGCCCCCTTTGCCTGTTCAATGTCCTTGGATTCTCATCTGGGCCAGGAACCTTATGGGAACAGAGCCCTGACCCTTGCCTGGGATGGTTGATATCCTTTGGCCTTTGGTCCTGAACATGGAACCTAGACACCTGGCAGTGACCATGAACCTCCAGCCTGCTTGTTTCCTCTTGGATCCTTTTCCATCCCTCCCCAGCCCTGTATAATGTCCTGAGCCCCCTGCACCAGCCTTAGCCCTTGGCTCTAAATTCCCTGAACTGGCTCCTCCCTAGAGCCTCTAGTGCTCCTTCTTGCTCCAAGTGTCCCTGGGCTTTGAATCTGAGCCCCTCGTTTGGGCCGATTTTCTGCTTCCCTTGGTTTCCCTTCCTTGCAGAACCCTAGTGCTGCCCACCTAACTGGTCCTGCCCTTTCCTGCTCTGTCCTGGAATGGGACCATGTCTAGGTCCATAGTATAGTCTCCTTTCTGGGGTCCTGGCCCCCAACACAACAACACATATCCTCTGGCCTATTCTGCTGTGCCCTTGTTTGGACCTCCTGTTTTCCCTGTCCCTTCCTCGCACCTTTTCCTGATACCTTTGCTAGAATGCACACCAGGGCTGGGGACTTAACCTGGCCTTTAGGCCCTTCCAGCTCCCTTTGGAAAATGTAGCCCTGTTCCTGCTTGGGCTCTTAGGCCTCCATTTGCCCAGGCTCTACTCCTCAATGCTGACACCCAACTGTGGACCTAGTCTGTGAGCCCTCCTCTCCCTGCACCACCTGCTCCCATTTTTATTCTCCCTCCCCTCCCCAGCCCTGTCTGTTTTCATGAAACACCGGCCTATGTCCACCACTTGGCTCTCCATTCCTTGGCCTTGTCCCTTATATGAACCCCTGGGTGTCCTTCTGGAATATCCTGTCCCTGTCCCCTGATTTCAGGCCCATTTTTCTGGCCCCCTCCTGGGCCTCCCCTCTGATCCCCTTGTACTGCCCAGATCCTCCCCTCTCCATGTTTGTCTCTAGCCTGGGATCCTTGAAGGGGTGCTGTCTACCCACTGACCCCACCCTCAATTCCAGACACAAGGTATCCCCTCACAGTGCCCTCTTTGGCCCTGCTTTTATCCTGGTCTTCTGTGAGGTTCTTCTTACCTGGGACAGAGGAGTGGAAATGGCTGGCCTCTGGGCCCTGAAGGCTCCCTGTAAGAAACCCAGCCCTGCCCCTCGCCTGTGCCCCCAGCCCCTTCCAACCTTTGACACCTTGCATTGGACTTGGGCCTTCCACTGACCTTGCCCTGCGCGATCATCACCCTTCTGTCCCCTACCATCTAGCCTTGCATGATGCCCTTTCCCCAACCCTGCCATCCCTAACCCTGATGTTTCGCGCTCCAGGTTCCAGACCTGGCTGCTTACCTGAGCCCTGGAATATGTTCCCTGTGTTGTGTGGCTCCCAATGTGTCACTTCACATTGGAGATTACCTGGTGTCCCTATCTTGTGCCCCTTAGTGCACACTATTGGGTACCCTTTGCTCTGCCCTCTGTTTCCCCATCCTAGTGCCAACCCTTCCTCTCCTTCACTTGTGTAGAGGTGCCAGTCCCTTCTACATTTGCTGCTGTGGTATAGGAACTCTCCTGACACCCAATTGGAAGGAGTTTTTGGCCAGGGGGCTAAAGTACCCTGTAGCATGCTGCAGCAGTATAAAAGTTCCCCAGGACACCTAGGTGGAAGAGGTCTCCTGTCTGGAGGGTAGAGTTCCCTCTAACCCACCTACAGCAGTATAAAAGCTCCCCAGAAACCGAAGTGGTAGGGGTCTCCAAACCTGAAGGGGAAAGTACCTTTTACCATGGCTGTGGTGGTAAAAGAGCTCCCCCTGACACCCAGGTGAGAGGGTCTCCTGCCTGGAGAGCACTATCCTGGCTGTGCGGGTATATGAGCTCCCCCTGACACCCTGGTTGGAGGGCCTCCCACCAGGAGGGGCAAGTAATTTTTTCCCTGGCTATGGTGGTATAAGTGCTCCCACTGACAGCCAGGTTGGAGGGGTATCCCACCTGGATGGGAGAGTCTCATCTACACTGTCTAAGGTGGTATACAATTTCCCTGTGACACCCAGTTGGGAGGGTCTCCCACCTGAAGGGGCGAGTCCCCTCAACCCTGGATGTTGGGGTATAAGAGCCCCCTCCTACCCTCAGTGGGGAGGGGTCTCCTCCCTGAAGGGGCGAGTAGCTCCTACACCAGCTGCAGTTGTATAAGAACAAGCACTCCCCTGACATCCATGTGGGAGGCATCTCCTAACTAGAGGGGTGAGTCCTCTCTACCCTGGCTAAGGCGGTATGGGAGTTACCCCCATTCTCAGGTGGGAGGTGTCTCTTGTCTGGAGGTGCAACTTGCCTCTGTCCTGGCTACTGGGTTATATGAGCTCCACCTGACACCCAGGTGGGAGGGGTCTTCAGCCTTGAGGGGCTAGTCCCCTGTACCAGAGCAAAGGGGGTAAAGGAGTTACTCCCATTTCCAGGTGGAAGGTGTTTCTAGCCTGGAGGGGTGAGTTGCCTCTAACCTTGCTGCTGGGGCACATGAGTTCCACCGGATACCCAGGTGGGAGGGGGCTTCTGCCTGGAAGGACGAGTCCACTCTACCCTGAATGCAGAGGTTAAGGAGCTTCCCCTGACACCCAGGGTAGAGGGGTCTCCCGCCTAGCGGGCTGACTTCCCTCTTCCCTTGCTGAGAGGGTGTACCAGCTTTCCCAGACACCCACGTGGGAGGGGTCTCCTGCTTGGAGGGGCGAGCTCTCTCTATTCTAGCTGCTGTGGTATACGAGCCCCCCCCCATATCCAGATGTGAGGGGTCTCTCACCTGAAGTAGCGAGTCTCATTAACCCTGGCTGCAGTGTTTTACTAGCTTTCCCTGACACACAGGTTGGGTGTGTCCATCCCATAGAGGGTCCAGTCCCCTCCATCCTGGCTGTGGAAGTAAAGGATCACCCCCTGACACCTAGGTGGGAGGGTCTCCATCCTGGAGAGGTGAGTCCCCTCTACCCTGGCTTCAGTGGTATAGGAGGTCCCCCCTACACCCAGGTGGGAGGGGTCTCCTGCCTCCAGTGGTGAGTCCGCTGTACCCTGCTTTGGCAGTATATGAACTCCGCTGACAACCAGATGAAAGAGATCTACTGCCTGGAGGATCGAGTCCCCACTCCCTTGGCTCTGGCTGTTTAAGAGCTTGCCCGACACCTACAATGTGGGGTCTCCTGAATGGATGGACAATTCTCCTCTACACTGGCTGCAGAGGTATAAGAGATCCCCCAGACACCAAGATGGGAGTGTCTACCCTGGTGAGGCAGTGTACCAGCTATCCTAGACACCCAGGGGAGAGGGGTCTCCTGCTTGGAGGGGCGAGTCCCCTCTATTCTGGCTGCTGTAGTATATTAGCGCCCCACATACCAAGATAGGATGGACTCCAGCCTGGAGAGGTGAGGCCCCTCTACCCTGGCTGCAGTGGTTTACTAGCATTCCCTGACACCCATGATGGTTGGGTCTCTTGCATGAAGGGTGAGTCCCCTCTACCCTTGCTGCTGCAGTATATTATCTCCCCCTGACACCCAGGTGGGAGGGACTCTGGCCTGGAGAGGCAGGGCCCCTCTACCCTGGAGGCAGTGGTATATGAGGTCTCCCCGTACACCCAGGTGGAAGGGGTCCCCTGCCGCCAGTGGTGAGTCCGCTCTACCCTGCCTGTGGGAGTCTATGAACTCCCCTGACAACCAGGTGGAACAGATATTCTGCCTGGACGGTCAAGTCCCCTCTCCCCTGGCTCTGGCAGTATGAGAGCTCCCCCAATACCCAGGTTATGGGGTCAGAAGACTGGATGGGTGAGTCCCCTCTACCTGGGCTAAGGTGGTATAGGAGTTACCCTCATCCCCAAGTGGTAGGTGTCTCTCACCTGGGAGGTACAAATTGCCTCTATCCTGACTGCTGTATATGAGCTCACCTGACACCCAGGTTGGAGGAGTCTTCTGCCTGGGGGGGTGAGTCCTCTCCACCCTGGCTAAGGCGGTATAGGAGTTACTCGTATTCCCAGGTGGGAGGTGTTTCTCGCCTGGAGGAGCGAGTTGCCTCTACCCTGGCTGCTGGGCTATATGAGCTCCACCTGACACCAAGTTGGGAGGGGTCTCTTTCTTTGAGGGGTGAGTCCCCTCTACCCTGGCTGCAGTGGTATATGATCTTTCCCTAACACCCAGGTTGGATGAGTATCTGTCCTGGAGGGGCAAAATCCCTGTACCATGGCCGCTATGGTAAAGGATCTCCCACTGACACCCAGATGGGAGAGGTCTCCTGCCTGGAGCAATGAGTCCCCTCTACCCTGGCTGTGGCAATATACAATGTCTCCCAGACACCCAGGTGGGAGGGGTCTCCCCCCTGCAGTGGTGAGTCTTCCATACACTGGCTAAGGCAGTATATAAGCACCCCACCACACACAGGTGGGAGTGGTCTTCTTCATGGAGGGGCAAATCCCTTCTACCCTGGCTTAGGCAGTACACAAGCTCTCCGGACACCCAGGTGGGAGGGGTATCCCATCTGGAAGGGCAAGTCCCCTCTACTTTAGCTATTGGTATAAAAAAGCCCTCAGAACACCCAGAAGGGAGGGGTCTTCTGCCTGCAGTGGTGTGTTCCCTCTACCCCTCACACCCAGGTGATAAGTGTCTCCCGCTTGTAGGGTTGAGTCCCCTCCACCCTGGCTGCTGAAGTATTCAAGCTCTCCCATACACCCAGGTGGTAGGGGTCTCCTGACTGGAAGGGCAAGTCACCTTTACCCTGGCTGCAGCGGTATAGGAACTCCCCCTGACACCTAGGTGGGAGGGCTCTTCCACGTAGAGGAGGGAGTCCCCTCTACCCTGGCTTCAGCAGTATAGGAGCTCCTCAGGACACCCAGGTAGAAGGGGTCTTTCTCCTGGAGGGGTGAGTCTCCTCTAAACTGGCTGTGGCTGTATAGGATCTACTACACACACACGCAGGTCGGAGGGGTCTCCCACTTGTATTAGCAAGTCCCCTCTACCTTTGCTGTCACGGTATATGATATTCCCAAGACACCCAGTTGGGAGGGGCCTCCTGCATGGAGGGGCGAGTCACCACTACTCTGGCTGCAGCAGTATAGGCACTCCCCAGCCACGCAGGAGGGAGGGTCTCCTGCTTGAAAGGACCAGTCCCCTCAACCCTGTCTTTGGGGGTATAAGAGCCCCCTCCTACCCCCAGGAGGAGGGGTCTCCCGCCTGGAGGGGTGAGTCACTGCTACCCAGGGTGCAGGTGTATAGGATCTTCCCTCACCAGAAACCCATGTGGGAGGGGTCTTTCCCCTGGAGGGTCGAGTCCCCTCTACCCTTGCTAAGACGGTATAAGAGTTAACACCATTCCCAGGTGGAAGGTGTCTCTTGTTTGGAGGTATGAGTTGCCTCTACCCTAGATGCTGGTGTATATGAGCAGGTGAGAAGGTAATTCTTCCTGGAGGGGCGAGTCCCCTCTAGCCTGGATAAGGCTGAATATGATTTATTCCCTTTCCCAGGTGGTAGGTGTTTTTCGCTTGGATATGCAAGTTGCTTCTACCCTGGCTGCTGGGCTATATGAGCTCCACCTGACACCTAGGTGGGCTGAGTCTTCTGCCTGGAGGGGCGAGTCCACTCTACCCTGACTTAAGTGGTTAAGGAGCTTCTCCTGACACCAGGTGGGAGTGGTCTCCAGCCTAGAAGGGTGACTTCCCTGTACCCAGCCTATGAGGGTTTACCAGCTCTCCCAGACACCCAGGTGGGAGGTTCGCCTGCTCAAAAGCCTCTATTCTGGCTGCTCTGGTATATGAGATTCCCTGTACATACCAAGATGGGAGGAGTCTCCTGCCTGAAGGGGCGTGTCCCCTCTACCCTGGCTAAGGCAGTATAAGAGTTACCCGCATTCCCGGTATAGGAGTTACCCCCATTCACCTGGAGGTGGGAGTCGCCTCTACCCTGGCTGCTGGGGTATATGAGCTCCACGTGACACCCAGTTTGGAGGGGTCTTCCACCTCCAGGGTCTAGTCTCCTCTACCATGGATGCAGCAGTTAAGGAGGTCCACCTGACACAAAAGTTTGAGGGGTCTCCAGCCTAGAATGTTGACTTCCCCCTTACACTGGCTGCGGGGGTTTACCAGCTTTCCCAGAGATCCAGGTGGGAGGGGTCTCCTGCTTAGAAAGGGGAGTCCCCTCTATTCTGGCTGCTGTGGTAATGGAGCTCCCCCTGCCATACCAAGATGGGAGGTCTCTCTTGCTGGAAGAGGCAATACCCCTCCACCGTGGCTCTGGAGATACACGAGATTACCCCCCCCAAATCCAGGGGGAAGGGGTCTATTGCCCTGAGGGGCGATTCCCCTCTACAATGACTGCGTATAAATATGGGAGATGTCTCTCGCAGGAATGGGTGAGTTTCCTCCACCATGGCTCTGGAGATACACTAGCTCTCCCCCACACCCAGGGGGAGGGGTCTATTGCCTTGAGGGGTGAGTCCCCTCTACCCTGACTCTGGCGGTATAGGAGCTCCCCCTGACACCCAGGTGGGAGGGGTCTCCCGCCTGGAAGGGCGAGATTCCACTCTACTTTTGCTGGTGCCATATAAGGGCTCCAAGACACCCAGGTGAGAGAAGTCTCCCACCTGAGGGAGAAACTACCCTTAACCATGGCTCCAGTGGTATACAATCTCACCCTAACACCAGGTGGGAGGGGTCTCCCTGGTGGAGCGGCAAGTCCTCTCTACCCTGGCTAAGGCGGAATACAAGCTCGTCCTGGCACCAAGATGGGAGGTAGGACAGGGTCTCTACTCTGGAAGAGCATGTCCACTGTACCCTGGCTAAAGCAGTATATGAGTTTCCCCTGACACCCAGGCGGGAGGGTGCTTCCTCCTTGAGGGGATAGTGGGCTCTCCCCTGGCTGCTGCTTTAGAGGAGATGCCCCAGACATCCAGGTGCAAGGAGTCTCCTGTCTATAGGGGCGAGTCCCTTGTACCCTGGATGAAGTGGTTTAGGAGGTCCCCCAGAAATCCAGATGGGAAAGGTCTCCCAAAAGGAGGGGGAGTCCACTCTACACTGGATATGGTAGTATATGAGCCCCGCCCCCATACCCACATGGGAGGGGTCTCCAATATAGAGCAGCAAGTCCCCACTACCTGGTTGCTGCAGTACAAAAGCTCCCCTTACACCAAGGTGGGAGGAGACTCCTGCCTGGAGGGGCCTGTCCCCTGTACAATGGCTAAGGTATTATACAAACTCCAAGCTACACACAGGTGTGCGGGGTCTCCTGCCTGGAGGGGTGAGTCCCCTGGACCCTGGCTGGCACAGTATACTACTAGCTCCACCTGAAACCCAGGTGGGAGGGGTCTCCCACCTGGAGTGGCGATTTTCCCCTACCCTTACTGTGGCTGTATAGGAGTTTCTCTGGACACCCAGGTGTAAGGAGTCTCCCGCCTGGAGGGGCACGCCCCTGTACTTTGGCTATGGCAGTATAAGAGCCCTCCTGACACCCAGGTGGGAGGGGTATCCTGCCTCGAATGGTGAATCCCCTCTACCTGGGCTGTGACAGTGACAGGATAAGCGTTCCCCCTGACATCCTGGTAGGAAGGGTCTCCCACCTAGAGCAGGGAATCCCCTCTACCCTATCTGTGCAGGTATACAAGCTTCCCCAGACACCCAGTTGGGTGTGGTCTCCGAACTGGTGGGGAGAGTCCTCCCTAACCTGGCTTTGGTGGTATACAAGCTATACAAGACCCCAGCACCCATGAGGGAGGGGTCTCCCACCTGGAGGGGCAAGTCCCCTCTACTTTGGCTGGTGCAATATAAGAGCTCCCAGGACACCCACGTGGGAGGCGTCTCCCAACTGGAAGAGTGAGTCTCCTCAACCTTGGCTGGGAGTTATAGGAGTTTCCCCAGTCACCAAGATGGGAGGGGTTTCCCGATTTGAGGTTTGAGTCCCCTCTAACCTGGCTATAGTGGTATAGGAGCTCCCCTGACACCCGGGTGGGAGGGGTCTCTCACCTGGAGGGATGAGTCCCTGCTATCCTGACTCGGTGGTATAAGAGGCCCCCAGACACGAAGGTGGGAGAGGTCTCCATCCTGGCAGGGGGAGTACCCTCTACCCTGGCTGCGTTGGTATATGAGCTCCCTTCCACACCAAGGTTGAAGGGGTCTTTGCCTGGAGAGGTGAGTCCCTTCTAACCTGGATGCATCGGTATACAAGGTCCTCACAACACTCAAGTGGGAGGGGTCTCCATCTTGGAGGTGTGAGTCCCCTCTACCGTGGTTGGGGCAGTGTACTAATTCTCCAGACACCCATTTGGAAGGCATGTCCTGCCTGGAGAGGCGAGTCCCCTCTACCCTGACTGCAGAGGTATAAGAGTTCCCCCAGACACCCAGGTGAAAGGGGTATCCCTCCTGGAGAGGTGAGTCCCTGTTACCCTGGCTGCAGGTCTATAGGAGCCCCCCATACAAACTCAGGTGTGTGGGGTCTCTTGCCTAGAGGGATGTGTCCCTGCTACACTGGCTGCACCTACATACGAGCTCCTCCTGACACCCAGGTGAAAGGGGTATGTAGCCTGGAGGGGCGAGTTCCTGCTACCCTGGCTGCAGCTGTACATGAGACCCCCACCACTGGGCACCAAGGTGGAAGGGATCTCAAGACTGTAGAAGTGATTCCCATCTACAAGGGCAGAGGCAGTATATAAGGTAGCCTGTAAACCAAGGTGGGAGGGATATTTGGCCCAGAGGAGCCAGTTCAATCTACCCAGGCTGCAGAGGTTTAAGAGCTCCCACAGATGATCCTGTGCTTTTTCATTCACCCAGGCCCAGGTGCTAGCACTTGGCTCTCCATTACTGGGCCCAGCTTCTCTCTTGATTGATGCCCTTCTCTAGGACCTGTCCATTGGTTTCAGGCCCCTTTTACCATCCCACTCCTGTACCTCCCCCCTGATTCCTTCATGATGTGGTATCCTGCCAATGCCTGGACCCTCTGCCCCCCCTTCTCCCTAGACTATGCTGCTCAGATGGGTCCTGGTTACCCAACCCCCCCCACTTCCGCACACCAGGTATTTCATCACAGTACCCTCTTTGGCCCCATCTTTGGTCTTTGTCCATCTCTTAGGATCTACTCACCTGGCGCAGAGGAGCAGAATTGCTTGCCTTTGCACCCTGAATGCTCCCTGTGGGAAACACAGCCCTTCCACAGCATGAAGCTTGAGGCCTGGCATTTAACATGGATTTGTTCCAACCCAACCCTGAGCAATCCCCACCATTCTTTCCTCTGCCCTCTGGCTTTCCATGCTGCCACTACCACAACCCAGCTCTCCCTAACCCTGTCCCATTGTGCTTCAGTTCCTGGGACTGGGCATTCATCTGAGCCCCTGACTATGTTCCTCATGGCCCTTGGCATAGCAACGAGTCTCTACCTGTTGTGTCTGACCTTGGGGCCCCTTGTTTGGGCCACCAGTGGGCTCACCTAGGTGATCCTTGGCTTCACCTGGGCTTCAAGCATCCCATTCCTCCCATTCTTTTTGCGCCATTCTCTGGCTCTCACAGGCCTCCTGCTCCTTCGGTCTCCCATCGCCATTGATTAGGTGGATCCCTTGCCTGGGCACCTGGTTTTGGTCCTGGGTCTCACACATATGGGCACCCACACTGACAACCTTGTGTGCCCTCGCGTCATCCTCCTTCTGGCCCCCTTCATTTTCCTGCCCTCCTTTGACAGGACCTTGGCCATAGGTTTTCATCTGATCCAGGGTGCCTTATAGGAAACAATGCTGTGGCCCTTGCCTTGGCCCCTTGGTCTCCCTGGGTGCTTGGTCCTGCACCAGGACCCTGAAACCTGGAGATGGCCCTCGGCCTGGAGCCGGACTGCCTCCTGATAAATCCCCTGCCTTCCTTCCCAAATGCAATCCATTGTCCTGAGCCTCTTGCCCAAGCCCTGGCCCTTGACTCTGGGTCCCCTAGCCTGGCTTCTCACTTGAGCCTCTGGTGGCCCTTCTGGCTCACTGCTTTTCTGAGCATGGTCTGAGGGCCCCTCGCTGGGGCCACTTCCCTTCTCCCCTTTGCATTCCTGGACTGCAGTACCCTAGTGCAGCCCTGCCTGCCCGACCCTGCATTCCCTGCTCTCTCCTGGCCTGGGCCCTTTTCTAAGTTCCTTGCCTGGGCTCATTAATGAGTTCCTGGTCCCCACCCCACCCACACCCATTCTGCATCCCATCAGGCTGTGCCCTGCTTCAGCCATCCTGTTCTTTCTGTATCTGCCATGCCCGCCTTCCCAGGATGCTCACTCAGGCTAGGCAACTTGATTGGGCCTCTTGGGCCTGGGGGCTCCCTTTGAAAAATGTCATCTTGCCCCTTGCCTGAGCCCTTTGACCTCCTTCAGCCAAGGCCCTGCTCCTGACCCCTGACACCCTGCAGTGGATCTGGGCCTTGAGCCATTCTCCTCCTGTGCCATGGATGCCACTTTCTCCCCTCCCGCTGCTCCCCATTCATCTTTCTTTTCATTCAGCCAGGCCCAGGTGCTAGCACTTGGCTCTGCATTACTGGGCCTGCCTCCTTGCTTGAGACCCTGAGCCATTCTCCTACTTCTTGAGGACCCTTACCCTGTCCCTTGGTTTCAGGCCCCTATTGCATCTCCCCTCCTTTGCCTCTCCTATGATCCCTTCAGGCAGTGATATGCTGGCACTGCCCAGACCATCCGCTCCCACTGCTTCTCCCTACCCTTTCCTGCTGGAATGTGTCCTGAAGCTCCCGCACACTACTGCACACCAGGTATCCCCTCACAGTACCCTTTTCGGCACCCCCTCCTTTGGTCTAGTTCCCTCTCTGCGGATCTACTCACCTGGGTCAGAGGAGCAGAGTTGGCTCGCCTCTGTGCCCTGAATGCTCCCTATGGGAAACAAAGCCCTGCCACTTGCCTGAGTCCCCCTCACTGCCTGAACCTTGAGGCCTGGAAGTTAACATGGACTTGTTCCAACCCAGCCCTGAGAGATCACCTCCCTTCCTTCCAGGCTTCCATACTGCCTCTTCCACAACCCAGCCCCCCTTAACTCTGACCCTTTGTGCTAAGGTCCCTGGGCCTGGTAGTTTGCCTGAGCCCCTGACCAGGTTCCTCATGGCCCTTGGCATAGCAAGAAGTCTCTTCATGTTGGGTCTCACCAGGTGGCCCCTTGCTTGGGCCCGCCACTGGGCTCCTCTAGGTTCCCTTTGGCTTCTCCTCATACTCATGAAGCCCCTTCCTCCCCTTCCCCTTGTGCCTTTTTTTGGTGCTTGCAAGTCTCCTGCTCCTGGGAGCCCCCAACACCATTGATCGTGTGGGTCCCTTGCCTGGGCATCTGGCTTAGGTCCTGGGTCTCGCCTCTATGCACACCTACCCCACCCCATAGCGTGCCCTCCCATCATCCTCCTTCTGGTCCCCTTCCTTTCCTGGCCTACTATGCAAGGACCCTGCTTGTAGTTTCTCATCTGATCCAGGGCACCTTATGGGAAACAATGCATTGGCCCTCACCTGGGCCCATGGCTCTCCCTGGGTGCTTGGTCCAGCACTAGGAACCCTGAAAGCTGAAGGGGGCTCTGGGCCTGGAGCCTGACTGTCCCCTGCTGGATCCCCTGCCTTCCTTTTCAAATGTAATCCACTGTTCTGAGCCGCCTGCTCAAGAACTGGCCCTTGGCTCTCTGTTCCCTGGCCTGGCTTCTTGCTTTATCCTCTGGTGGCCCATATTGCTCATTGCTTTTCTGGACATTGTCTGAGGGCACCTCGCTGGGGCTGCTTCCCTGCTTCCCCTGCTATTCCTGGACTTTAGTACCCTAGTTCAGCCCCGTCTTCCCTGCCCGGCATTCCCTGCTCTCCCCTGGCCTTGGCTCTCTTCTAGGTCCCTTGACTGGGCTCCTCGCTGGGGTCCTGGCCTCCACCCCACCCACACCCATCCTGTGGCCCTTCAGACTGTGCCCTGCTTTCGCCCTCCTATCTGTTCTGTCTCTGTGATGTCTGCTTTCCCGATCCCCTTCTCAGGATGCTCACCCAGGCTAGGAAACTTGATTTGGCCTCTTGGCCCTGGGGGCTCCTTTTAGCAAAAGTAGCCCTGCCCATTGCCTGGGACCTTTGGCCTCCCTCTGCAAGGGCCCTGCTCCCAACCCCTGACACTCTACAGTAGATCTGAGCCTCCAGCCGTTCTCCCCTTGTGCCACTGACTCCACTTTCTCCCCTCCCACTGCTCCCCCTTCATCTTTCTTTTCATCCAGCCAGGCCCAGGTGCTAGCACGTGGCTCTCCATTACTTGGCCTGCCTCCTTGCTTGAGACCCTGAGCTATTCTCCCACTTCCTGAGGACCCCTTCTCTGTCCCTTCATTTCAGGCCCCTGTTTCCTGCCCCCTCCTTTGCCTCCCCTCTGATCCCCTCGTGATGTGGTATGCTGGCACTGCTTGGACCATCCGCTCCCCCTACTTCTCCCTACCCTGTGTTCATGGAATGGGTCCTGCAGACCACCACCCTTAAACTTTCACACACCAGGTATCCCCTTATAGTACTCTCTTTGCCCACACCCCTTTGGTCCAGGACCTCTCAGGATCTGCTCACCTGGGGCAGAGGAGTGGAATTTGCTCGCCTCTGTGCCCTGAATTCTCCCTATGGGAAACAGCCCTGCTATTCACCTGAGTCCCCCTCACTGCCTGAACCTTGAGGCATGGAAGTTAACATGGACTTGATCCAACCCAGCCATGAGTTATCCCCTCCCTTCCCTCCAGCCTTCCAATGCTGCCCCTATTGCAACCCAGCCCTCCCTAACCCTGACCCTTTTTGCTCCAGTCCCTGGGCCTGGGTGTTCACCTAAGTCTCTGACCGCATTCCTCATGGTGCTTGGAATAGGAAGGAGTCTCTTCCTGTTGGGTCTGATCTGGTGGCCCCTTGCTTGGGCCTGCCAGTGGGCTCCCCTAGGTGCCCCTTGGCTTCTCCTGGTCCTCATGTAGCACCATCCTACTTGCTTGGTTACTGGGACTCGGCCCTATGTTCACCCACCCCGACCACCTGCCATGCATTCCCATGACCATCCTATGGCCTCCATCAGCTTGGTCATGCTCGCAACCCCTAACACCCTACAGTCAATCTGGGCCTTGAGCCATTCTCCCCTGTGCCACCAAATCCACTTTTTCCTCTCTTGCTGCTCCCTCTCCATGTTTCTTTTCATTCACCCAGGCAAAGTTTGTAGCACATGGCTCTCCATTACTGGGCCTGGCTCCATGCTTGAGACCTTGAGCCATTCTCCATCTTTTTGAGGACCCTTTCCCTGTCCCTTGGTTTCAGGCCCCTGTTCCATGCCCCGCCCCCCCCCGGGCCTCCCCTCTGATCCCCTCATGCATTGGTAAGCTGGCACCACCCAGACCCTCTGCTCCCCCTGCTTTTCCCTACCCTGTGCTGCTGGAATGGGTCCTGCAGCCCACCCTCCCCATTTCTGCACAGCAGGTATCCCCTCACAATACCCTCTTTGCTCACCCCCCTCCTTTTGTCCAGGATCTACTAACCTGGGGCAGAGGAGCTGAATTGGCTTGCCTCTGTGCCCTGAATCTCCCTATGGGAAACAGCCCTGCCACTCGCATGAGTCCCCCTCACTGCCTGAACCTTGAGGTCTGGCAGTTAAAATGGACTTGCTCCAACCCAGCTCTGCGTGATCCCCTCCCTCACCTCATGCCTTCTATGCTGCCCCTACTGCAACCCAGCCCTCCCTAACCCTGACAGTTTATGCTCTGGTCCCTGGGCCTGGGCATTTTCCTGAGCCCCTGACCATGTTCCTCATGGCCTGTGACACAGCAAGGAGTCTCTTTCTGTTGGGTTTGACCTAGGGGCCCCTGGCTTGGGCATGCCAACAGGCTCCCCTAGGTGCCCCTTGCCTTCTCCTGGTCCTCATGTAGCACCTTCCTCCTGGCTTGGGTACTGGGACTCCACCCTATGTGCACCCACCCTGACCACCTGCCATGCACTCCCATGACCATCCTCTGCCCCCCTTCCTTTTCCTGGCCCTCTTTGCCAGGATCCTGGCAATAGGTTCTCATCTGATCCAGGGCACCTTACGGGAAACAATGCCTTGCCCCTCGCCTGGGCTCCTTGCTCTCTTGGGGTGTTTTGTCAGGCACCAGGAACATTGAAATCTGGAGGTGGCCATGGGCCTGGAACCTGACTGTCCCCCTGCTAGATCCCTTGCCTTCCTTTCTAAATCCTGTCCATGTCCTGAGCCCTGTGCCCAAGCCCTGGCCCTTAGCTCTCCATTCCCAGACCTGGCTCCTTGCTTCAGCCTCTAGTGTCACTTCTTGCTCACTGCTTATCTGGGCATTGTCTGAGGGACCCTCATTGGTGCTGCTTCCCAGCTCCCCTTGGCTTTCCTTTACTACAGTACCCTGGTGCAGGCCCGCCTTCACAGCCCAGGGTTCCCTGCTCTCCCCTGGCCTGGGCCCTCCTCTATGTCACTTGCCTGGGCTCCTTTCTGGGGTCATGGCCTCCACCCCACCCACACCTATCCAGAGGACCTTCAGGCTGTGCCCTCATTCTGCCCTCTTGGCCTTTCTATCTCTGCCACACAAGATTTTCTGGTCTCCTTCCCAGGATGCTCACCAGGGACAGGCGACCTGACCTGGCCTCTTGGCCCTGGGGGCTCCCTATGGGAATATGTAGCCTTGCACCTTGCCTGGGCCATTTGGCATCCCTTAGCCCAGGCCCTGATCCTGAGCCCTGTCCTGACCCCTTCTCCTGACCCCTGACACCCTGAAGTGGACCTGAGCCTTGAGCCCTTATCTTACTGTGCCACTCACTCCACTTTCTCCCCTCCCGCAGCTCTCCCTCCTTGTTTCTTTTAATTCACCCAGGACCAGGTGCTAGCACTTGGCTTTCCATTACTGGGCTCAGCTCCTTGCTTGAGACCCTGGCTACCAATCTTGAGGACCCATTCCCTGTCCATTGGTTCCAGTCTCCTTTTGCCAGGCCCCTCCTGTGCCTCCCCTCTGATCCCCTCAAGCTGTGCTATCCTGGCAGTGCCTGAACCCTCTGTTCCCCCTGCTTCTCCCTAGCCTATGCTGCTCGAATGGGACCTGGCAGCCTAACCCCAACTACTTCCACACACCAGGTAGCCCCTCCCACAACTCTTTGGCACCTCCTTTGGACCAAGTCCCTCTCTGAGGATCTACTCACATAGGGAAGAGGAGCAGAATTGTCTCGCCTCTGTGCCCTGAATGCTCCCTATGGGAAACAGCCCTGCCACTCGCCTGAGTCCCCTTCACTTTCTGAATCTTGTAACCTGGCAGTTAACCCGGACTTGTGGCAACTGATCCCTGAGCAATTCCCACCCTTCCCTCCCCTGCACACTGGCCTTGCATGCTGCCCCTACAGCCACCCAGCCCTCTGTAACCCTAAACCTATGTGCTCCAGTCTTGGGCCTGAGCATTATTCTTAGCCCCTACTGTGTTCCACATGGCCCTTGGCATAGCAAGGAGTCTCTTTGTGTTGGGTCTGACCTGGGGGCCCCTTGCTTGGCCTCATCAGCTGGCTCCCCTAGGTGCCCCTTGGCATCTCCTGGTCCTCATGCAGCCCCTTCCTCCCCTTCCTCACACGCTTTTTTCAGGCACTCGCAGTTCTCCTGGTCCTTGGGTCCCCTATGTCCATTGATTAGTTGGGTCTTTCCTGGATGCCGGGCTTGGATCCTGGGTTTAGCTCCTATGTGCACACACCCCGACCCCCTTTTGTGCCCTCCCATTGCCCTCCTTCTGACCCCATCCTTTTCCTGGCCTCCTTTGCCAGGACCGTAGCCATAGATTCTAATCTGATCCAGGGTGCATTATGGGAAACAATGCCCTGCCCGTTGCCTGTGCCCCTTGCTCTCCCTGGGTAGTTGGTCCAACACCAGTAATATTGAAACCTGGAGGTGGCACTTGGCATGGAGCTTGACTGCCCCCTGCTGGATCTTCTGCCTTCCTTCCCAAAACTTGTCCACTGTCTTGAGGCCCCTGCCCAAACCCTGGCCCTTGGCTCTCAGTTCCCAGACCTGGCTCCTTGCTTAAGCCTCTGGTGGCCTTCCTTGCTCACTGCGTTTCTGGGCATTGTCTAAGGGTCCCTAACTGGAGCCACTTCCCTGCTCCCCTTGGCTTCTCTGTACTGTAATACCCTAGTGCAGCCCTGCTTTCCTGGCCTTGGCCTTCTCTGCTGTCCCCTGGCCTGGGTCCTCCTCTAGAACCCTTGCCTGGGCTCCTTGCTGGAGTCCTAAGCCCCACCCCACCCCCACCCATCCTTTGGCCCTTCAGGCTGTGCTCTCCTTTGGTCTTCCTGTCCTTTCTGTCTCTCCCAGTCGTGCTTTCCTGATCCCCTTCCCAGGAGGATCTCCAGGGCCAGGGTAGTTGACCTCGCCTTTTGGCCCTGCAGGCTCATTTTGAGAAAACATAGCCCTGCCCCTTGCCTTGGCTCTTTAGACTCCCTCAGCCCTGGCCCTGATTTCAAACCTGATACCCTACTGTGGACCTGTGCCTTGTCTGTCTTAGCCACCTATTCCAGTTACTACCCTCCTGCTGCATCCCCAGCCATGTTCCTTTTCCTTCAGAGCCCAGGTGCTAGCACTTGACTCTTCATTATGAGCCTGGCTCCTTGCTTGAGCCCCTTCCAAAACTTTTTGAAGACCCTGTCCCTATCCTTTGGTTTTAGGTGCCTTTTGTCAGCCCCATCCTGTGCCTCCCCTCTGATCTCCTCATGTTGGAATCCTGGCACTGCCTGGACCATCTGCTACCCCTGCTTCTTCCTAGACTGGGCTCCTCAAATGGGTCCTGGCTCCTCACTGACCCAAAATCCAACCTCCACATGCCAGGTATCCCCTCACAGTGTCCTCTTTTACCCCTTGTTTGGTCCAGGTTCCTCTCTGAGGATCTACTCACCTGGGTCTGAGGAGCTAAATTGGCTGGTCTCTCTACCTTGAATGTTTTCTATGGGAAACACTGCCCTGACCTGAGCTGCATCTTTTTCACCACCTGAAACTTGAGGCCTGGCAGTTTAAATGCGACTTCCTCAAACCCAGCCCTACAGATCCCCTCCCTCCACTCCCTTGCCTTATATCCTTGCATGTTGCCCATACCCCAGTCCTGCCCCAGTCCTGCCCCAGTCCTCCCTAACCTAAACCCTTGGTGCTCCTGTCCCAGGGGTTGTGCTCTCCCTTGAGTCCCTGACCTTTTTCTTCATGTCCCTTCACATAGCGTGGAGTCTCTTCCTGTTGGGTCTGAACTGGGGGCCCCTTGCTTGTGCCTGCCAAAATCCTCCTGACACTACCATTGGGTTTAGGACTCCAGGAAGTGGAAACTCACCAATCGAAAGCCGGGGGTGCTTGTAGTTCTGGCAGTTGAGAAAATGGCTAAAGTCATCAGGTAAGTGGCACATCTGAAGAAAGAGGGACCCAAAAGTGGGTCTTAACACTCTTCCTGGGTTTCAGCACCAATGAAAGGAAAGTCACCACAACAGTTTGGAGCAACCACTGCTGTATTGCAGCAGTGCAAAAGAGGACAAAAAGATAGAGAGGGAGAGAAGAAAGAGAGAGCAATGGAGAGCAAAAGCAACAGAGGGAGACAGAGGGAGCAAGAGAGGGGGCCCTGGCAGGAGAGAGTTTTTATAGCCAAATTCAAATGAGGTCTCTGGGTTTGCAAGCTGCCTTGTTGGTGGGCAATGATTGGATCACATAGTAGTTTCTAAGGGTGTCATCTTCTGCCTTCAGGCAAATGGGGCAGGGGTCAGAAGTAGGTTTCTGTTGCATCAGACAGGTGGTGGTCAAGTGTTCAGCCTTGAGTGGGTTTGAGTATTCGGACTTTATGCAAATACGTGATAAAGTATCAGACAGAGGGGGTTTGAGTATGTGGGTTATCCTGCAGGTAACGTTTGTTCAGATGTCCTGCAGACAACTTAGTTCATCCTGTCCTGCACCTAACAAGGGGGAGTGCATATACCGTCAGAGTCAGGATAGCAGGATACAGGGGACTTGCCCCTCCATGTGTAAGACCCCTCCCTCCTGGGTGACCTGGGGAGCTTGATTACTGCAGCAGACAGATAGAGAGGAAATGCCCCTACAGGCAAGAAACCCCACCCACCTTGGTGTCAACAGGGAGAGCTCCTATATTGGCACAGCCAGGATAGAGAGAACACACCCATGCAGGTGGAAGACCCCTCCCACCTTGGTATACTTGGAACTCTTATACATCAAGAGTTGAAGTAGAGGTTACTCACCCTTCCAGGTGGGATACCCCTCCCACCTGGTATCAGGGGAGTTGTATACTGCCAAAGCCAGGGTATAGGGGACTCACCTGTCCATGTGTAAGACCACTCCATCCTGTGTGTAGGGGGGTGCTTGTATACTGCCTTATCCATGGTAGAGATGACATGCCACTCCAGGCAGAAGAAGCGTCCCACCTTGGTGTCTGGGAGAGCTTGTATACTGCCACAGCCAGGGTAGAGGGGACTCATTGTTTTAGGAAGGAGATCACTATCGCCTGGTTGTCCAGGGGAGCTTGTATAGCCCCACAGATAGTGTAGAGGAGACTCACCCCTCCAGTCAAGAGACCCTATAACCTGGATATCAGGGGGAGCTCCTATATTGCCAGAACCACAGGATAGGAGATTCAACTCTCTAGGGGGAAGATCCCTTCCACCTTGTTGTAAGGGGAGTTCATATTCATATACTGCCAAAGGCAGGGTAGAAAAAACTCACCACTAGAGACAGGAGGCCCCTCCCATTTGGGTGTAGGGCGGAGCCCCTATACCACTGAAGCCAGGGTCAAGGGGATTTGCCTGTCCAGGCCAGAGACCCTCTCTCCTGGGTGTCAGTGGAAGATCCTTTACTGCCACAGCCTGGGTTTAGGAGACTCACCCCTCCAGGTGAGAGACTCATCAAACCTGGGCGTCAGGCAAAGCTAGTAAACCAGTGCAGCCAAGATAGAGTGGACTCGTCCCTTCAGGTGGGAGACCCACCCATCTGGATGTGTTGGGGGAACTCATATACCATTGCAGTCCAAGTAGTGGGAACGCCTCCCTCCAGTCAGGAGTTGCCTCTTATCTGGGTATGGGGGAGAGCTCATATAATGAGGCAGCCAGGGTAAAGGTGACTCCCTCCTCCAGGCAGAAGACCCCTCCCACTTGGGTGTCAGGGGGAGCTCCTATACCACTATAGTAAGGGTAGAGGAAGACTCTCCCATTCAGGCAGGAGATCTCTCCCAACTGGGTGTCAGGTGGAACTCATATATCATCACAGACAGGGTAGAAGTGACTCATCCCAAAAAGGTGGGAGACACCTCCAACCTGGGTGTCCTGTGAGTGTGCACCTATACAGCTGCAGGCAGGGTAGCAGGGACTCAAAACCCAAGGAGGAACACTACTTTCACCTGTGTGTCCAGGGGAGTGCCTATCCTGTAGCAGCCGTGGTAGAGGGGACTTACCCCTCCAGGCAAGAGTCTTCTCCCACCTGACGATAAGTGGGAATTCATATGTCTCCGCAGCCAAGGTAGAAGGGACTCACCCCTCTAGGCCAGAGACCATCCCACCTGGGTGAAAGAGGGAGCACCTACACCACTACAGCCAGGGTAGTGGGGTCTTGCTCTTCCAGGCCAGATACCCTCCCACCTGTATGTCAAGGGAGCTCCTTTACTTCCACAGCAAGTGTAGAGGGAACTCATGCCTCCAGGTGGGAGACCCCTCTCTCCTGTGTGTCTGAGAGCTTCTATACTGCATTCCAGGGTCGAGGGTACTCTCTTCTCCAGGCAGGAAACCCCTCCCATCTTGATATGGGGGGGACTCATATACCACTGCAACCAGGAGAGAGGGGAGACCCCTAAACCCTGGTTGTCAGGGGATCTTATATACCTGCAGATGCAGGGAATAGGGGACTTATCATTCCAGCAAGAGACCCCTCCCATCTGTGTGTGTGTGTGTGTGTGTGTGTGTGTGTGTGTGTGTGAACTCTTATACCACTAGAGCCAAGGTAGTGGGGACTCCCCATCCAGAAAGAAAACACTCCCACCTGGGTGTCATGCTGGAGCTTGTATAAAACCTTAGCCAAGGTAGAGAGGACTGGCCACTCCAGGCGAGAGACCCCTCCCACCAGTATGTCTGGAGGGAGCTCCTATACCATCGAAGCCAGGGTATAGGTTATATTCCACTCCAGTTAGAAGATCCACCCCACCTGGCTGTTAAAGGTAGCTATTATACAGCTGAAAACAGGGTACAGGAGACTCATCCCTCCAGGCTTGAAAAGACTCCCAAATGGATGTTGGAGGGATCTAGTATACCTCCTCAGCCAGGGTAGAGGAAACTTGCCCTTCCAGGCTGGAGACCCTCCCCCACTTGGGTGTCAGGGTGAGGGAGCTTTTATACCACTTCAGCCAGGGTAGTGGGGACTCACCCCTCCAGACAGGAAACCCCTCCCACCTGGGTGTCATGGGAGCTTGTATACCACCTTAGTCAGGGTACAGAAGACTCACCCCTCAAGGCAGGAGACCCCTCTTAGGGGGAGCTCTTATACTACAGCATCCAGGGTAGAGGATAATTGCCCCTCCAAGCAGAAGATGCCTCCAACCTAGGTGTCTAGTTGGGGGGCTCGTATACTGCCCTAGCCAGGGTAGAAGGGATTTGGCCTATTAGTCAGAAGAGCCCTCCCTTTTGGGTTTCAGGGGAGCTCCTATACCACAGCAGGCAGGGTAGAGAGGACTCACCCCATCAGATGGGACTCCCTTCCCACCTGGCTGTTGCAGGGAGCTTGTATACCAAGTTTGCCAGGATAGAGGGGACTGGAGGTGTGAGTCACCTCTTCCCTGGCTGTGGAAGTTTTGAGCTCCCTCAAAGACACAGGTGTGAGGAGTCTCCATCCTATAGTAGTCAGTGTCCTGTACCCTGGCTACAGAGGTATAGGAGCTTCCCCTGACACCCAGGATGGAGGGGTCTCCCATGTGGAAGAGAGAGTTCTATTTACCCTGGATTCTGGGCTTTATGAGCTTCCCTGACACACAGGAAGGATTGGTCTCCCGTCTAGAAGGGCGAGTCCCCTCTCTCCTGGCTGCAGTAATATATGGGGAGAAAGGAGAGTAAGGGGAATAGGTGACATGGGGAGAGGAGGACTCTAGGCCTACATTCACTGCAGGGTGTCAGGAATGAGGAGCAGGCCCTAGGCTGAAGGAGGCCAAAGCCCACAGGAAAAGGGCACTGCTACCTTTTTACAAAGGAAGACCACAGGGCCAACATCCCAGTTTCAGCCTCTGGCTCTGGAAAGCATCCTGGGAAAGGAATCTGAAAAAGGAGCCCAGCAGGGACAAGGACAACAGGAAGGCTGAAAGAGGGCACAGCTTTAAGTGCTGGGTGAAGGGGTTTTGTGGGGTGCAGAAGAGGACCACAGAAAACAACTCAGACTAGGAACCTAGAGTAGGGCCCACACTAGAGGAGAGCAGATAAGGGTGGAGCCAGACAGGCAGGGGCTGCAATAGGGTTGTGAGATGCAAGGAAGCCAAGGGGAGTGTGGAAGTTGCACCAGCAAGGAATGTAGTTCAAGTCCATGGAAGCACGGAGCAAGAAGGACCCCAGAAGCTCTAGAGAGGAGCCACTCCAGAAAATGGAGAGCCGAGGGCTAGCACTGGGGTAGGTGGCTCAGGACAGTGGACAGTGCTGGGGAGGGAAGGCAGGCAATCCAGCAATGGGGAAGGAGGCTCGATGCCCAGCACCATTGCCAGATGTCAGGGTTCCTGGTGCTGTGCCTAGGGCCTGGGGAGAGAAAGTAGCCCAGTCGAGGGTCAGAGTTCTGTTTCCCATAAGACACCCTGGCCCAGATGAGGATCAAGGGCCAGGCACCAGGCCAAAGGGCCTGGAAAGGGCCAGGGGCCAGGAGGAGTGTGATGTGAGGGCACAGTATGTGTCACGGAGGGTATAGAGAGGGGAAAGAGTCAGGACCCAATCAAGGAGCCCAGGTAAGGGACCAACCCCACCAAAAGGTATTAGGGACCTAATAAGCAGGAGGCACCTGCTCCAGGAAAAAGCATTAGGGGAAGGAGAGGTAGCATCGGTGCTAGGATGAGGAGACAGAGGGCTGCACAAAGGGCACAGAGGGGAGCAAGCTCGGGGGCCAAATCAAGGGGCACCCATATTAGACACAACAGGAAGATACACCAGAGAAAGAACACAACCTGAGTAAAGCAAAAGAAGCTCAGGCTGGTAGCAAGGCCAGGGGACTGTAGGGTGAAAGGTCAGGGTGAAGAATGGCTGGGTTGGCTTAGGGGCAGCTTTCAAGGCTAGAGGGCAGGAGAGGGAAGGCAGAGGACTACCCATGGCAACGTCATAACTAGGCCCAAGTCTACCTCCAGTTGTCAAGTTTGGGCGGCAATGAGGGCCCAGAAGAGAGGCAAGGCTGTATTGCCCATAGGGATCCTTCAAGGCCCAGAGGCTGGCCAATTCAACTCCTCTGCCCCAAATGAGTTTATCCTCAGAGAGAGACCAGGACCAAAGGGGGACAATGTGAGGGATACATTTGGTCCAGGATTGTGAGGGCGTTGGTGGGGAGCCAGAAATTATTGAAGGAGAACAGGCTAGGGAGAAGCAGGAGAAGGAGGGATTCCTGACAATTACAAAATAAGACAGTACAAGGGGACCAGAGGGGAGGCAGTTGAGGGGGCGCCAGCAAGGGCCTTGAAATCAAGGGACAGGAACAGGGTACTGGAGAAGGATGACTGGGGGCTTCAGCAAGGAGCTAGGCCCAAGAATGGGGAGCCAAGTACCAGGACATGTTCCTGGGTCACATGAAGACAGACAGGGCTGGGGAGAGGGGAAAGGGGAGCAAGGGTAGTGGGTGGTGCAGGGAGAGGATGGCTCAAAGCCTAGGTTCGCTGTGTCAGGATAAAGGAGCAGGGCTCAGGCTGAGAAAATACAAAGGGCCCAGGCAAAGAGCACAGCTGTTTTCCTAAAGGGAGCCCACAGGGCCAAACACCCAGTTCCATTCCCCTGGATGTGGTGAGAGTCACGGGAAAGGGATCTTGAAAAGGGGCCCAGCAGGGACAGGAAGAACAGGAGGGATGAACGATGGTACAGCGTGAAAGGCCAGAGGAAGGGTGTTGATGGGATGTGGGCCAGGATTCCTGAAAGGAGCCCATGCAAGGGACCAACAAGAGGACCCAGGCCAGGAAAGAGCAGTGAAGGGCAGGGCCAGGCAAATGAGCTTCAGTAGGGCTCTGTGGTTCAGGGAAGCCAAGGGGAGCAGGGTACTGACCCCAGCGAGGCCCACAGTTCAAGCCCAGGGAAGCACAGAGCAAGAAGGGCCCCCAGAACTTCAAGCGAGGAGGCAGGCCAGGGGATGGAAAGCCAAGGGACAGGGCTTGGGCAGGGGGCCCAGGACAGTGGAAAGAGATTGGAGGGATTACTGGTTTTTTGGCAGGAGGCAGGCAGGTTCCTGGCCCAGGGAGACTGCCAGGTGTCAGGGTTCCGGGTACAGGACCAAAGGCTCAGAGAGAGCAAGGAACCTAGGCGAGGGGCAGGACTCAGTTTCCCATAAGGGTCCCTGGCCCAGATGAGAATACAGGGACAGAGACCTGACAAAGGAGGCCTGGAAAGTGACGAGGGCCAGGAGGAGTGTGAGGGGAGTGCATGCCAGGGGGTCCTGGTGGGTGCGTGGTGGGCAAGATCCAGGACCCAAGCCAGAGGCCCAGGGAAAGGACTCACCTGACTGACCATGGATGAAGGATTCAAGGAGCAGAGACCTGCAAGTGAATGAGAAAAGCCTGATAGGAAGGGGAGGATGGGCTTCACAATGACCAGGAGACAGAGGAAAGTACAATGGGCACACGGGACAGCAAGATGGCACTTCCAAGCAAGGGGCCCCCAGGTCAGATCCAACAGAAAGAGACTCCATGCTATGCCAAGTTACATGAGGAACACTGTCAGGGGCTCACGTGAGCACCCAGGCCTGGGACTGCAGCACAAAGGTTCAGGGTTAGGGAGGTCTGGGTTGGGATAGGGACAGCATGCAAGGTGAAGAGGCAGGGTAGGGAAGGGAGGGAATCTCTCATGGCTTGGTTTGAGCAAGTGACATATTAATTGCCAGGCCTCAAGATTCAGGAAGAAAGGATGATTCAGGCAAGAGACAACTTCCTTAGGGAACCTTAAGGGCATAGAGGCCAGTCCATTTGGCTCCTCTGCCCAGGTGAGTAGATCCTCAGAGAGGGACCTGGAATGAAAGAGGGTCAAAAGAGGGCACTGTGAGGAGATACCTGACATGGATGTTGTGGATGTGGTCAGTTGGCAGCCAGGACCAATTCCAGGAGCCCAGGCTAAGGAGAAGAAGTGAAAGGAAGGGTCACAGCAATGCCAGAATACCATATCACATGTGGAACATAGGAGAGGCACATGATAGAGCCTGTATAAAAGTGGCCTGAAAACAAGGGAAGGGTTAGGGTCCTTGAGAAGGGCAGCCAGGGCCTCAATCAAGGAACTGGGCCCAGTAAGGGAGAGCCAAGTATTAGCACCTGGGGTTGGATGAATGAAAAGTGACATGGATAGGGAGGTGAGAGAGTGGAGAAAGAGGAGCAAGTGGCACAGGGGGAGGAGGGCTAAAAGCCCAGGTCTACTGCATGGTGTCAGGTTTTGGAAGCAGGGCCCATGCTGAGGGGAGGCCAATGGGAACAGGCAAGGGGCAGACCTATGTTTTTTCAAAGGGAGCCCACAGGGCCAACATTCCAGATCAATTCACCTGGCCCAGGTGAGCACCCTGGGAAGGGGATTAAGAAGGGGGCCTGGCAGAGACAGAAACCACCAGAGGGTGGAAGGAGGGCTCAAACTGAAGGGTCGCAGATCAGGTGTGAGTTGGGTTGGGGCCAGGATCCCAGCATGGATCCCAGGAAAGGGACCTAGAGAAGGACTCAGGCCAGGAGAGAGTGGGGAATGCCAGCATGGGAAGGGGGGCTGCACTAGGGTACTGCAGTACAGGACAGCTAAGGGGAGCAGGGAAGCAGCACCAGGGATGGGCCATCAGAAAGCACCCATAAAATCTGTGAGCAAGAAAGACCACCAGAGGCTCAAGTGATGAGCCAGGCCAGGGAATGGAGAGACAACATCCAGGGCTTGGGCAGGGGATTCAGGACAGTGGACAAGATTTGGTGGGGGAAGACAGGGGATCCAGCAGGGGGCAGTCAGGCTCCAGGACCAGGGCCACCTCCATGTTTCAGGGTTTCTGGTGCAGCATCAAGCACCCAGGGAGAGCAAGGGGCCCAGGTGAGTGGCATGGCATTGTTTCTCATAAGGTGCCCAGACTCATTTGAAAATCCAGGGCCAGCGTCCTGACAAAGGAGGCCAGGAAAGGAAGGGGGCCAGAAAGAGGGTGATGGGAAGACATGGATGGGGGTCAGGGTGGGAGCATGAAGGGGAGAAAGCCAGTACCCAAGCCAGGAACCCAGGCAAGGGACCCACCTGATCAATGTTGATGAGGGACCCAAGGACAGGAGACCCAAGAGTGCCAGAAAATAGCACAAGGGGGAGGGATAAAGGGCCTTGAGGAGGACCAGGAGAAGCCAAGGGGCACTTAGGAGAGTAAAGGGCCTCTAGGAGGACCTGAAGAAGCCAAGGGGCAGACTTGGCTTTGCAGACAAAATATGAAGAGACTCCATGCTATGTCAAAGGCCATCAGGAACTCAGTCAGGGGCTCAGGTGAACGCCCAGGCCCAGGGACTGGAGTGAATTCGTCAGGGTTATGGAGGGATGAGTTGCACTAGGGGCAGCATGCAAGGAAAGAAAGCAGGGTCGGGAAGGGATGGGATCACTCAGGGCTGGGTTCAAACCAGTCCCATGTTAACTGCCAGGCCTCAAAGTTCAGGCAGTAAAGGGGACTAAGGCAAGTGGCAGGGCTGTGTTTCCCATATGGAGCATTCAGTGGTCAGAAGCCAGCCAACTCCACTCCTCTGCCGTGAGTAGACCCTCAGAGAGGGACCTGAACCAAATTAGGGCCCAATGAGGGTACTGTGAGAGGATAAATGGTTGACGGAGGTCGGGGGTGTTAGGCTGCCATGACCCATTCAAAGACCAGAGGGCTGAAGGAGGGCAGAAACTGAAGGGCGCAGGATGGTTTTGAGTGGGGTGGGGACCAGGATCTCAACAAGGAGCCCTGGCAAGGGACTTAGATGAAGGTCCAGGCTCGGGGAGAGCAGGGAATATCAGAAAACTGGCCCGGGAAGGAAGGCCTGCTCTAGGGTACTGTATAATTGGGAAGCCAAGGGGAGAAGGGAAACAGCCCCAGCGAGGGGCCCTCAGAAAATGCCCACAAAATCACTGAGCAAGAATGGCCACCAGAGGCTCAAGCAAGGATCCAGGCCTGGGAATGGAGAGCTAAGGGCCAAAGCTGGGGTAGGGAGTTCAGTATAGCGGACAGGACTTCGGAGGGAATGCTGGGAGCCAGTCAGTGGGAGTCTGGTTTGAGTGCCAGCACCCTTGCCAGGTATCATGGTTCCAGTTGAAGTATCCAGGGTCCAGAGACAGAAATTGGCCCACATGAGGGGCAGGGCTTTGTTTACACAAGATGCTCTGGAGCATATGACAATCAAGGGCCAGGGTCCATGACAAGAGGGCCTGGAAAAAGACTAGTCCAGGTGGACAGTGATCACAAGTCATGGTACAGGGTTGCAATGGTTATGGAGAGTGGCAAGAGCCAGGGCCCAAGCAAGGATTCCAGGTAGGGGATCAATCCCCCCAAAAGAGGATTGGGAACCCAAGGATCAGGAAGCCTACTCGCCAGGGGAAAGCACTCGGGGAAGGAGAGGAAGGGGCAGTGCTAGGATAAGGAGACAGAGGGCAGTGCAAAGGACAAGGAGGGGAGTTCAATAGGGGACACAAGCAAGGGGCCCTCATGTCTGTCCTGACAATAAGAGACCCCATGGGAAGCAACATGACACAAGGTTCGGGATCAGGGGCTCAGGTGACTGGCCTGATCCTGGAATTCGTGCACAAAACATCAGGGTTACGATGGTTGGGTTGGGGTAGGGGCAGCATGCAAGGATAGAAGGCAGGGCTTTGAAGGGAGGGGATTGGGCAGGGCAAGGTCATCACTTCAGTGGTCAGAGGCCAGCCAATTTCTCTCCTCTGCCCCAGATGTGTACATCCTCAGAGAGGGACTTGGATAAAAGGAGTGCCAAAGGAGGGCACTGTAAGAAGATAACTTGTGTCCAGAATTGGAGGGGTGGGTGGGGAGACAGGACCCATTCGTGGAGCCCAGCCTAGGGAGAAGAAGTGGGAAGGGAGAGTCTGGGCAATGCCAGGATAGCACAGTATTGTTGTAAGGTCAAATGAGGCAAGGCACTGAACATAGCAGGAAACTGTTTTCTTTGGCTGCAGCCAGGCTCAGAGGGCACATTATTTGCTATAATCAATCAATCCCCTGAACCCCAATTTCAGGCAGTTTCAGAATTTTATACCCACATGTAAGGTGAGGGCCTCAGAAGTTCACAGTCTGCAGAAGTTCACATAAAAGTAGCTTTTTCTTTCACTGTTTTGGGCAACTTAACTCTTCAAGAACAACACCTGAGTATGGAGAGCTTCTTTTCCCCATCCTTCCTCTCCTTACCAGTTGTTACCATGGAGCCCAGTGGGTAACATATCTTAAGAATGTACATACCTCTATGAAGCCCAGTTCAAGGCCAGAGGCCTTGTTTGCACATTTCTGCAAACTACTATATAGGATATGTTTGTGAAAAACTAGTAAGGTAGTGCCCAGCACCTGGAGTGTTGGTATCTTCTCAGCCAGTGGTCAAGTAGAACAGGGTGACAGAAAAATAGGAAGTTTATCTACATTGAACTCTTTTGCAGTGCCTCTTTGGCTGACAGTGCTAAAACCAGCCATGGTGAAGATTTCTTTAGAATTCCTGGTAAGACTTTTCTGAGGAGAAAGGGGGTGTCACTTAAATTTTCCCCTCTAATGATGCTCCCCATAAATTAATCCGTTAAATTTAGGAGCATCATTACCATTATATTGGTTTAAGACCTTATATAATTTCAAAACCTTAGTTGTTGTCATCTTTTCAAAAGCTGCTTCCATAGTGGATGCATTAGTTTTAATGCCCAGTGGAGCCAAATATGGGAGCCATATACAAGTTAACAGCAGAATAACCACTATAGCAGTTAAGGTTGAAATCTAGCAAGGGTTGACATCCATCTCCCAAAAGTGTGTTTGGGACCCAAAGTTGAATGACCTTTTAGGTATGCAATAGCACATGTGCTAGATGTCTTGTGTTGTTGGCTATATTCTTAACTGTTTGTCTATTGTCATCAATTTGGATGCAACAATCTTAGCTGTTGAACTCTCCACATATTTCTCTTTCCTCAGCCAGTAGATAATCTACTGTCAAACAATTAGTTAGCCACTTGTGTCAGGTCTGTTTTGTGGCTATGAGGTCAAATGTTGTGGCAGTCTGATTAATAATAATTTCTTTACAGCTTGTAAGTGAATAATTCTGTGTAACAGGTAAATAGGAGTTGTATAACTCCAACTTCATTTTGCACAGGAAGCTGGACCATAAGTGGCAATGATCCTGTAGGGTGTCCAGTTATCTTCACCCAAAGATTGGTGACCTCTTAAATCAAGTTACTTTCCAATGGACCTCTATTCTCTTTCCACACATTCATCCATCCATTGCATTCCTCTGGCAGAACAGGTCCTAAATATATGTTTTACCACCTATTGGTTACAGTGGATTGTCTTGATATTTGATTCACATGATCTCGATGTTTGGAATAGGAGTAGAACAGAACATCTTAAGGTTATCAAAGGAAAGCAAACTAAATAATAGACTAAAGTTTTATTTAGCATAAGTTAAACAACATGAATTAACAAAGTGAAACTAATAACACCAAACAAATCCTAGAAATTTTATATAAGCAAGATAAAAAAATATAATGAATTTTTCCCAGTGTCCAGTCAGTAGGAGTTACTGTTTTCAAACCAGTAGCAAAATCCAGAGAATTATGTATATATCTAGAAGCAAGGGGTGCCAATGCATTATAGTATAAGAACTATGTTAGAGATTGAAAGCATTCATTAGTTTTTGTTGAAAGTTTATCTTTCACAGTGCATTGATCAGCAAGTCCCTCCCATGTGGCTGAAGCAGGGCCATAGTCTTCTCAAACTTCAGCTGTGCATACTCCAGTAAGCTTCCGCAGTGACTGGACCAGGGCTGTTGTCCTTCTGACCCTCAAGCTTCTCTCTTGCTCCTTTTTTTTTCTAGACACTGATATTCAAGGGCGTAACAGCATCTGTATTGCAGGCCCAGTCCGCAGCTGCAGGCATGATCTGGTGTAGTAAATCAAGGGACCTATTTCTGCAAACTTGACTACAGTTGGGGTGGAAAAAATAACAGGGAAATGGCCCTTCCAAAGAAGTTTCAGTATTTGAATATTTCATTCTTTGAGTCGGAATCAATCTCCAGGCTTGAAGGAGTGTGCACCTGTGGTCAAACTTAGTGGCAATCTTTCTCTAACCTATTGGTTGAGAACCTGTAAAATTTTCGCTAAGGCATGAAGATGTCTTCTGAGGGTGAATTCTCCTATCTCTCTTAAGCCTTCCAATGGTCCAATAATAGGACGGGGGCCTAACGTATATTATCTTATAAGGAGAGAATCCAAACCTTCTAGTGGGAATTTATCTAATCCTCAACAGTGTCACAGGGAGAAGTTCATCACAATGGAAGTGAGTTTCCTGACACAGCTTACCCAATTGAGACTTAAAGTCCTGTTTACCTTTTGAACTTTACCAGAGCTCTGAAGCCTATAGGCAGTAAGACACTTCCATCTGATGTTTAAACTCTTGGTGAATAATCATATTACCTCTACCCAAAATGGCCCAATGTCTGAGCCAATAGTTATTGATATCAAAAATCTGGAATCATTTCCCAGAGAATCATCCTGGTTCTCTCTCTTTCCTTTTCAGGGCAGGTGGGAAAGGTTTCCACCCAGTCAGAGTAGGAACACACAAAAACCAAATGTTACTTATATCCCTGTGGCATGGTAGTACAGTGAAGTCTACTTCCAAGTCTTCAAAAGGTACACCTCCTATAGTTGACTCAGATTTGTCTAACGTGCTGTATGTCCAATTTGTTCTCCTGTGGAACTGTTTGATAAAGGCTGGGGCTAGATTCTCCGTGATGGCTATGCCAGCCATCACAATATCTCCATCATCCTCCTGGGCAAAAATTTTCTTTTTGAATCTTAAACCATTTACGTTCATGTTGGGAGTACGTTGGCTCCATTCTCATAAATAGTCAGCTATGCAGAAGGGCAGCCTTTAAAACTGGGAGTGGATATTCTTCTCAATCACAACTTTCCTGGGAGCCCACAGTGCATTCAAAAGTTTATGAATTTTTGCCCATGCATCATGCCTTTTTTTTCTCCTGAGGTAATGAGCCCCTTTTCCTTACATAAGGCCCTATGAACATGAAGGATAGCAAATGCATATTTTGAGTCTATGTAAATATTGACACAGACTCCTGCTGTCAATTGAGGTGCTTGAGTCAAAGCAATAAGTTTTGCTTTTTGTGCTTAGGTTCCCTGAGGCAGAGGTTCTCCCTTGACAGTGGAGTCCAGAGTGACCACTGCATATCCAGCATAACATAACCCATCTTTTATAAAACTGCTTCCATCTGTGAAGTACTCCACAACAGGGTCCCTGAGAGCTGGTCTGCCAGGTGTGGTCTGCTGGAGAGCATTTTATCCATAACATCAATACAGTTGTGATCAGGTTGTCCAGGTTCAATGGGCAGCAAGGTTGCTGTGTTAAGCGTCTGAATGACTTCCTCATTTTCTTAGGTGGCCACCATAGTAAATGATCCCATTCTCCTCCCTTTGTGGCTTCACAGAGAGGTTTGCTATAACTGAATGTTGGGTATCCATATATGGCTGAATCTGGTTGCCCCCAAGATTTCTCTAACCTGTTGGCAGGTTGAAAGGAATGGAACTGAGCAGATTCCCTTGTTTCTTTTGAGGCCCAGGGCCTATTGTCTGTTTTGTTGCTGAGTCAGATGGTAACCAAAGTATTTGACCTTTTTCTTAATAGATATGGGCTTTAAAGTCAGAGTCCAGTACTGTCCCAAGGATTGTGTCCTGAAGCCCCTGGGAGGAATTGTCATTTAAGGATGGAGAGTGTGCATAAATCCTCTGACACTTTAAAATGGAGGAATTTTTGTGTTTTCTCCCAGTATAGGTTCTTTGCTGCTGGGATTCTCCAACTCTCAAAACTAATGTAAATTTTAGCAGAGATTGATGACCTGGGCCATCATTTGTATAAAAGGCACCTATGTCAATCTCAGCATGGGCTGCCTGCCATGGTTGCAGGGCAGGTTCTATGTAGATCCTGGTGTGGCAGCCATATTGTGCTCAACTAGGTGTTTCCCTTTCTCTGTGTGGCTTTCTCCTCTTGACAGGTGGGAGCCTGCTCTAATTGTGTATAGTAGCTGCTTCATTGGTGTTTTTGTTTGCTATGCCTTGGTGCATGGGGCTCTGAGCCCCTACCTGTTGGTGGCTCACAGCATGTGGCTTGGAGCCAGGGTAGCATGTTCTTTTGGAGTGTGCACCTTATGTCCCACTATCGGGTATTAACATAACTATATTTCTGGTTCATTTTGGAGATTGTAGCAGCTGAGCCTTCCTGAGGCGCTGGGTCCCATGCATCATATACAGTTGAGTATGTCTATCGGAACCCAGCTATATTCGTCAATCATCAACTTCTGAGCAAGTGGGAAGAAACTGAAAGGAGGGGCTACGGCCAAAGTTTAGGGAAAAGCATTCATCCCTTCTCTGTTCAAGGCTTAGCATTATAGCATGGTAGTAGTCCCTTCCAGGGGCATCTGGAGTACTCTCATCTGGGTTGTGGTTCTGGTCTTGGGACAAATCCCTGACCTTAATCTTGGGAGGTGAAGGAGTCTTTGGTTCTAGGAAGTCTTTGGCTCTGAAGACACCAAAGAGGAAGGAATAGCCAGTATTGGGGGGTCAACATTTGTTGCTTCTGATGATGACAATGCTGCAATGACAGTTTGCTGTCTCAGTGGTCTTGGAAACTTTGGGTAGAGTGGCACCTATGGTGGTGGGTCCTCTTCTGGCTCATGGGGAAAACTGTTTCCCTTACTGTTTTTCCTCCATTGGGTATTCTGGTTAGCTGCTTCATAGTTAGGGCTCAGAGGCTAGCCAATTCCACTCCCCTTCCCCAGGTGAGTAGAACCTCACAGAAAGATCAGGACCAAAGGAGGGCCAAACAAGGGCACTGTGAGGGGATATATTGCATTGGGAAATGGGAGCGGGGTTTTTAGGGAGCCAGGACCCCTTTGAGGATCCCAGGCTAAGGATAAACAGTGTGAGGGGATGATCCTGGCAGTGCCAGAATATGACAGTAAAAGGGGAACATAGGGGAGGGCCAGGAGTGGGCTGGAAAAATAGGCCTGAAATCACAGGACAGGGACAGGATCTTCGAAAAGGGCATACAGGGGTTAAAGTAAGATATGAGGTCAAGGTCTGGAGAGCCAAGTGGCAGGACATAGGCCATTGTCTCATGAAAAGGGACAGGGCTGGGGAGGGGATGGAGAATAGAAATGGGAGCAGGTGGTGCAGGGAGAAGAAGGCTCAAAGACCAGTTCCAATTCTGGGTGTCAGTTTTGGGGAGTAGGGCCCGGGATGATGGAGGCCAAAGGGCCCAGTCAAGGGGCAAGTCTACATTTTCCCAAAGAGAGCTCAAAGGGCCAAAAGGCCAAGTCAAGTCCCCAGCCCCAATGTGCAATCTAGTAAAGTGATCAGGAAAAGGGCCATGGCAGGAACAGGGACAAAAGGAGGTCCAAAGAAGCGCACAGCAGAATAGGCCGGAGGATGTGTGTTGTTGGGTTGGGGGCCAGGACCACAGCAAGGAGACAATACTAGGGACCTAGATGTGGTCCCTTGTCAGGGCAGAGCAGGAAAGGGCATGACCGGGTAGGCAGGTAGCATTAGAGTTCTGCAAGGAAGGGAATCAAAGGGAAGCAGAAAATCAGCCCAAGGGAGGGGCACAAAGTCAAACCCCAGGGACACTGGGAGCAAGAAGGGGCACAGGAAGATCCAGGGAGGAGCCAGGCCAGGGAATTCAGAGTGGAGGACCAACAGGGGACTCAGGACAGTATACAGGGCTGGGGAGGGAAGGCAGGAGATCTGAGAGGTGAAAAGGCAGGATCTAGGCCCAGGGCCACTCCCAGGTGTCCAAGTATCTTGTTCAGGACCAAGGACCAAAGGAGAGCAAGGAGCCCAGGCTAGGGGCAAGGCTCTGTTCACATAAGGTGCCCTGGCCCAGATGAGAATCTATGGCCATTAAATTGGCAAAGGGGGCCTGGCAAGGGACGGTGCCCAGGAAGAAGGCAATGGGAGGGCATGGAGCATGGTCATGGTTGGTGCATAGAGGGCCCATAGCCAGGACCCAAGCAAGGAGCCAAGGCAAGGGTCTCATCTGACCAACCAAAAATGAGGGAACCAAAGAGCAGGAGGCTCATGAGTCTGCACAGGTAAAACAAAATGGGATTGGAAGAAAGGGGTGACATGAGAAGGAGGAGTCAGCTGGAAGCATAGAGCAAACCAAGAGAAGTATGCCAGGAATGACACCTGGCAAAGCCACAGAATGAAATGCAACTTGGGCCCACTATCAGGGACTCAGTTGAAGGTTCAGGGTCAGGGAGGCTGTGTTGGGGTTGTAGCAGCCTTGAAGGCCAGAGGGCAGGTGAGCAAAAGGAGGGAATGGTGCACGGTTGCCTGGCACAAAGCACACTTCCCCTGGTAGGTTTCAGGTTTCTGGCAGCTAGGGAAATCAGGCGAGGAGCAGGGCTGTGTTTCCTTAAGAAGATTTAAGGACATAGAGGCCAGTAGTCTTCTCTGGGTGAGTAGATCCTCAGAGAGGGACCAAAACAAAGGAGGGCCAAAGGAGGGGACAGTGAGGAAATGTCTTTCATCTGGACATGGACATGGTGAGGAGTTTGTGGGAGTAAGAACACAATCAAGGAGCCAAGTCTAGGCAGAAGAGTGGAGGGAAGGGTCCAGGCAGTGCCAGGATACCACAACACAAGGAAAACAGAGGGGAGCCATATCAAGGCCCTGAGTAAGGGGCATGAAGTCAAGGTAGATGAGCAAGGTCCTTGAGCAGGGCAGCCAGGGTCTAAAGCAAGGAGCCAGGCCTAGGAACAGAGAGCCAAATGCAAGGGCCAGGGCCAGGGCATATGAAAAAGGACAGGGATGGTGAGGGGAGGGAGGTAATGGAGGGAGCCGGTGGTGTAAAGAAAGGAGATTTAAGGCCTAGGCCCACTGCAGGGTGTCAGTGTTTGGGAGCAGGGCCCAGGATGAGGGAGGCCTAATGGCCTATCCTATTGGAAGGGCTACATTTTAAAAAATGGAGCCCACATTTTAAACAAAATGGAGTTTCCTGGCCTGGGTGAGTATTCTGGGAAAGGGATCAGGAAACAGGGCCTGGCAGCGACTGGGACGACAGGAGGGCCAAAGAAGGGCACAGCCTTAAGGGCCAGAGGACTTGTGTGGGAGGAATGTGGCCAGAATACAAGCAAAGAGCCCAGGTTAGGGACCTAGTAAAGGCACCAGCTCAGGGAAGTGCAGGGAAGGGTGGGGCTGGTAAGGTGGGGCTGCACTAGGGTACTACAGTTCAGGGAATCCAAAGGGAGCAGAAAAGCAGCTCTAGAGAGGGGCCCACACACCAAGCCCAGGGAAACACTGAGCAAGAAGGTCCACCAGAGGCTCAAGTGAGGAGCCAGACCAGGGAATGAAGAGCCAAGGGCTGGGGCAGGGGATTCAGGTAAGTTGACAAGGGTGTGGAGGGAAGTTAGAGGATCCAACAGGGTGGAGGCAGGCTCAAAGCCCAGGGCCACTGCCAGGTTTCAGGTTTCTGGGGGCAGGACAAAGGGCCCAGAGAGAGCAAGGGGCCCAGTCCATGGGCAAGGCTCTGTTTCCTATAAGATGCACTGGCACAGATGAGAATCCACGGCCAAGGACTGGGCAAAGGTGGCTGGCAAGGGAAGGGGGCCAGGAGGAAGGTGAGGGGAGGGCTCCTCGCCAGTTCACAGTGGGTGTGGAGAGGGGCGAGGGCCAGGAACCAAGCAAGGAGTCCAGGCAAGGTACCGACCTGACCCAAGATGATGAGAGACCCAAGAAGCAGGGGACCACATAAGTAGAAAGCAGGAAAGGGGAGGAAGGGGTGAAGTGAGGATGAGGTGACAGCTGTCAGGTGGGTAGCGCAAGCGCTACCAAGGGGAGTGAGGTAGGTGGCACAAGAAAGGGGCCCCCGTGTCTGACCCCACACAAAGAGATGCCATGTGAAGTCATGCAACACTACTCCACATGAGGAACAAACACTGTCAGGGGCCCAGGTGAGGATTTCTTGAGAGCTAGGTTGGGGTAGGTGCAGCATTCAATGGGAGGGAAGGGAGGGGATCAAGCAGAGCAAGGACTGCACACAGCCCAAGTCCACTGCCAGGTGTCAGGGTTCAGGCAGCCAAAGGGGCCCCCAGGAGGGGCTAGGATCTGTTTTTCATAGGAACCTTCAGGGCACATAGGCCAGCCAATTCCACTCCTCTGCCCCAGGTAACTAGATCCTCAAGGAGGCACCTGGACGAGAGTAGGGCTGGGAAGAGTAGGGAGAAGAGAGAGGGGAGCTAGTGGTGCACAGGGAGGAAGCCTCGACGCCCAGGTCCACGGATAGGTGTTAGGGTTGGGAAGAAGGACTCGAGCTGCAGGAGGCCAAAGAGCTCACAAAAGGGGCAGGGCTACTTTTTCCCTTAGGGAGCCAGGAGGGCCAATAGGCCAGGTCCACTCCCCTGGCATGGGTGTGAATCCTGGGAAAGGGAAAAAGAAAGGAGGCTTGACAGGGACAGGAACAAAAGGAGGGCCAAAGAAGGGCACAGCGGGAAGGGATGGAGGCTGAGTGCTGGTGAGGTACGGCTTGGACCTCAATAAGGAGCCCAGGTTAGGGACATAGAGGAGGGCCCACAACAGGGGAGAACAGGGGAAGGGCAGTTCTAGGCAGGTGGGTGGCACTAGTGTACTGCAATGTAGAAACACCAAAAGAAGCAGGGAAGCAGCCCAAGAAAGGGGTGCAGAGTCAATACCAGGCACACTCTGGGCAACAAGGACCATCAGAGGCTCATGCAAGGAGCCAGGATGCGAATGGAGACCCAAGACCTGGGGCAGGGGCAGGGGGCTCAGGACACTGGACAAGACTTGGGTGGGAAGGCAGGGGATCCAAAAGGGGCAGGCAGGTACAGGCCCAGGTCCACTGCCAGATGTCAGTGTTCTGGGTGCAGGTCCAAGCAGACAGAAAGAGCAAGGGGCCCAGGTGACATTCAGGGCTCTGTTTTCCATAAGGTGCTCTGACCCAGATTAGAATCCAGGGCCAGGAACCTAGCGAAGGAGGCCTGGCAAGGGAAGGGGAACAGGAGGAGGGCAATGGGAGGGCATGGCTGGTGGTCCTGGTGGGTGCTCAGAGGGGCAATTCCCAGGACCCAAGCCAGCAGCCTTGGAAAGGGACCCACCCAACTAATCATGAATAAGAGACCAAAGAGAAGGAGATTCACAAGCGCCAGGGTAATTCACGAGGGGATGGCGAGAAAGGAGTTGCATGAGGACAGAAGACAGAGAAAAGTGCAAGGGCCACCTAGGGGAGCCCGTTGGGGGACACAAGCAAGAGGCCCCCACGTCAGACCCTAAACAAAGAGACTCCATGCTATTCTAAGGGACATGAGGAAAGGGGTCAGGGGCTCAGGCAAGCAGCCAGGCCATGTGACTGGAGTGCAATGGACCAAGGTTAGGGAATGCTGGGTTGGGGTTGGGCCAGCATGCAAGACAAGAGGGCACTGGAGAGAAGGGAGGGGATTTCTCAGGGCTGGGTTGGAGCAAGTCAAATGTTCAATGCAAGGAATGAATATTTAGGAAGTGAAGGGGACACAGGCAAGTGGCAGGGATGTGTTTCCCACTAGGAGCACTCAGGGTGCAGAGGCCAGCCAAATCAACTCTTCTGCCCCAGGTGAGTAGATCCTCAGAGAAGTACCTGGACAAAAGGAGGGGCTAAAACAGGCACTGTGAGGTGATACCTTTAATGCAGAGTTTGGGGTGCGGTCAGTGGACAGCCAGAATCCATTTGAGGAGCCCAGGCTAGAAAGAAGCTGGGTAGCAGAGGGTCTGGGCAGTGCTAGGATACCTCAGCATAAGGGGAACAGTCAGGAGTCACAGGAGGCAGCAGGTAAAAGGGACCTGAAACCGAGGGACATGGACAGAGTACCTGAGAAGGGTGGCCAGGGGCTCAAGCAAAGAGCTTGGCCCAGTAATGGAGAACCAAGCACTAGCACCTTGTCTTGGGTGAATAAAGAGGGACATGGTTGTTTGTGGGAGTTCTTATACCTCTGCAGCCTGGGTAGAGCAGACTGGCCCCTCCAGGCAAGAGACCACTCCCACCTGGGGTTGTAGAGGGGGCTCCTTTACAGCTGCAGCCAGGGTAACAGGGACTCACCGCTCCAAGCGGGAGACGCCTTTCCCCTGGATGTCTGAGAGAATTCACATACCTCCACATGCAGGGTGGAGGGGATTTCCGCCTTTAAGTGGGAGACCCCTCCCTCCTGGGTGTCTGGGGGAAATCCTATACCTCCACTGGCAGGATAGAGGGGACTGGCCCCTCCAGGCAGGAGACGCCTCCCAACTATGTGTCAGAGGAGCAAGTACAAGGCCCCAAACAGGATAGAAGGTACTAGCCCCACCAGGTGGGGAACCCCTCCCATCTTGGTGTCTGGGGGATCTTATGTACCTCCTCAGCCAGGTTAGAGGGGATTCGCCTCTCCAGAGGAAGACACCTCCCACCTGGGTGTCTAGTGGAGCGCATATACCACCACAGCCAGGGTAGAGGAGACTTCCACGGCCAGACTGGAGACCACTCCCACCTAGGTGTCCTGGGAGGGCTCTTATACCCCAGCAGCCAGAGTTGCAGGGACTCACCCCTCCAGGCGACAGACTCCTCCCACCTGGGTGTTAGAGAAGCTCCTATACTGCTTCAGCCAGGTTAGAGGGGCCTCATGTCTCCAGTCAGAAAACCCCTCCCACCTGGGGGTCTCTGGGAGTTCCTATACAGCAGAAGCCAGGGGAGAGCCGAGTCATCTCTCCAGGCGAGAGACCCCTCTCATCTTGATGCCAGGGTGAACTTGAATTCCACCTTATCCAGGGTAGAGGGAACTTGCCCCTCAAAGTGGAGACCCCTCCCACCTGGGTGTTGGAGCTGGGCAGGTATACAACTGTAGCCAGTGTAGTAGAGACTCGCCTCTCTAGGCAGGAGACCCCTTTCATCTGATTGTCAGGGGGAGCTCTTTTCCCCCATCAACCATTGTAGATGAGACTCGCACCTCAAGGCAAGACACTTCTTCCTCCTTGGTGTGTGGGGGGGAGCTCCTATATTGCTCAACCAGGGTGGAGGGGACTCGCCCCTCCACTCGGGAGACTCCTATAACCTGGGTGTCAGTGTGAACTCCTATACCACCACAGGCTGGGTCCAGGGGACTCTGCCCTCCTGGTGGGAGACTCCTCCCAACTGGGTGTCAGGAGATCTCCTGTACTGCAGAGGCAGGGTAGAGAGGACTCTCCCCTCCAGGCGGGAGACCCCTTTCACCTGGGTGTCTCAAGGAGTTGTATACCACCTTAGCCAGGGTAGAAGCGTCTTGCCCCTCCAGATGGGAGACCCCTCCCACCTGTGTGTGGGGGGAGCTCCTATACCACTGCAGCCAGTGTAGAGGGTACTTGCTGCACCAGGTGAGAGAAATCTCCCAACAGGGTTTCAAGGGGAGGATGTATACTGCCACAGTCAGGTTAGATTGGAATTGCCTCTCCAGGCGAAAACCCATCTCACCTGTGATTCAAGGGGAGATCATATACCACCTCAGCCAGGGTAGCAAGGACTTGCCCCTCCAAGTGAGAGAACCTTCCCATCTGGGTGTCTGGGGGAACTCCTATACCTTTGCAGCCAGGGTAAATGGACCTCGCCCTTCCAGTTGGGAGATGCCTCCCACATGGGTGTGCTGGGTGCTCTTATATGGTACCAGCCAAAGTAGAGGGGACTGACTCACCCCTCCAGGTGGGATATCCCTCTCACCTGGGTGCTGTGGTGAGCTTATATACCCACAAAGCTAGGGTAGAGGGGACTTGCCCCTCCAGACAGGAGACCCCTCCCACCTGGGTGCCTGGGGAATCTTGTATACCTCCACATCTAGGATAGAGGGGATTCGCTGCTCTAGGAAGGGGACCCTTTCTACCTGGGTGTCAGGGGGGGCTTTCATACTGCCACAGCAAGGGTAGAGGGGACATGCCCATCCAGGCGAGAGACCCCTTCCACCTGGGTGTCCAGGGGAACTCCTATGCTGCCACAGGAAGGGCAGGGGAAACTCACGACTCCAGGGAGGGACCCCTCCTGCCTGGGTGTCAGGGGGAGCTAGTATATTGCCCCAGCCAGGGTAGAGGGAAATTGCCCCTCCAGGAGGGAGACCCCACCCACTGGGTGTGAGCATGGGAGCTCATATACCACTGTAGCCAGGGTAGTGGGATCTCACCCCTCCAGGGAGGAGAACACTCCCACTTGAGTGTTACGTGGAGCCTGTATATCACCTTAGCCAGGGTAGAGGGGGCTCACCCCTCCAGGCAAAAGACTCCTCGCACCTGGGTGTCAAGGGAAGTCATATACCACAGCAGCCAGGGTAGAGGGTTTTTGCCCCTCCAGGCGGGAGAATCCTCTCACCAGGGTGTCATGGGGAGATCATATACTGCAGCAGCCAGAGTAGAGGGAACTAGCCCCTCCATATTAGGGACACCTCCCACATGGGTATGGTGGAAGGGGAGTTCGTATACAGCTGTAGCCAGGGTCAAGGGGACTTGCCCCTCCTTGCTGATGACCCCTCCCAACTGGGTGTCTGGGGGAGCTCCTATACAGCAGCAGCCAGGGGAGATCCTACTCACCCCTCCAGGTGAAAGACTCCTCCCAGCTGAGTGTCAGGGGAATCTCATATACTGCAGCAGCCAGGTAGAGTGGACATGCTTCTCCAGGCAAGAGACTCCTCCCATGTTGGTGCCAGGGCCAGCTTGTATTCCACCTTTGCCAGTATAGCAGACACTCACCCCTCCAGGCATGTTACCCCTTTCCCCTGGTTGTCAGGGGGAGTTCTTATCCTGCTGCAACCATTGTAGAGTGGGCTCACCCCTCAAGGCAAGAGACCTATATCTAAATCTCCAGACCTCTATCTCCAGAGCCAGGGTAGAGTGGACTTGCCCCTCGAAACATGAGACCCCTCCCACCTGGGTGTCAGGGGAAGCTCCTATACCTCCACTGGCAGTGTCCAGAGGACTCTACCCTCCAGGCAGAAGATTCCTATAACCTGGGTGTCAGCAAAACTCCTACACTGCAGCAGGCAGTGTTGAGGGGACTCGCCCCTCGAGGTGGGAAACCTCTTCCAATTAGGTGTCTCAGGGAGCTTGTATACTACCTTAGCCCGAGTACAGATGACTTACTACTGCATACGGTAGACCCCTCCCACTTGGGTATCATGGGGACCTCATATACCACTGCAGCCAGGGTAGAGGTACTTGCTGCACCAGGTGAAAACTCCTCCCACCAAGGTGTCAGGGGGAGGTTGTATACTGCCAAGCCAGGGTAGAGGGGACTTGGCTCTCTAGGCAGAGAAGAACTCTCCCACCTCAGTGTCAGGGAAAGCTAGTATACCACCACAGCCAGGGTAGAGGGTACTCGCCCCTTCAGGTGGGCATCCGCTCACATCCTGGTTGGGGAGGGGAGCTAGTATAATGCTACAGCCAGGATACAGGGGACTTGGCCGTCTAGGCCACTGACCTCACCCGCCTGAGTGTCAGGGGGCCACATATACCGTGGCAGATAGCATATAGGGGACTTTCCAATCCAGTTGGATGACCCATCTCAACTGGGCATCAGGAGAGCTCATATGCTGCCACAGCCAGGATAGATGGAACTCGCCCCTCCAGTCGGGGGACTTGTCCAACCTGGGTGTCTATGGGAGCCCACATACCAACACAGCCAGGGTAGAGGGGACTCTCCCATCCAGGTGGGAAACCCCTTCCACCTGGGTCTCCTGGGGAGCTCCTATACTGCTGCAGGAAGGGTGTAAGTGGCTCTCCCCTCCAGGTGGGAGGCTTCTCCCATCTCAGTGTCAGAGAAGCTTCTATACCACAGCAGTCAGGATAGAGGGGACTTGCCCCTTTAAGCGGGAGATCCCTCCCTCCTGGGTTTCTGGGGAACTCCTATACATCCGCAGGCAGGGTAAATGGGTCTCGCCCCTCCAGGCAGGAGACTCCTCCCACCTGGGTGTCAGAGGAGCTAGTACACTGCTCCAATCAGGGTAGAGGGTACTCCCGCCACTAGGTGGGAAACCCCTCCCACCTAGGTGTCTGGGGGATCTTGTATACTGCCACAGCCAGGTTAGAGGGGGCTTGCCTACCCAGGAGAAGACCCCTCCCAACTGGGGGTCAAAGGGTGTTCATATTCCATTACAACCAGGGTAGAGGGAATTAACCTCTCTACTTGGGAGATGCCTCCCCCCAGGGTGTCCTGGGAGTTCTTATATGGCACCAGTTAAAATAGAGGGGACTCACCCGTCCAGATGGGAGAACCCCCCCCCCACACCTGGCTGCTGGGGTGAGTTGTATATCACCAAAGCCAGGGTAGAGGGGACTTGCTGCTCCAGTTGGGAGACTCCTCCCACCTGTGTGTCTGAGGAATCTTGTATATCTCCACAGCTAGGGTAGAGGTGATTTGCTGCTCTAGGCAGCAGCCTGTTCCTACCTGGGTGTTAGGGGGAGCTCTTATACTGCCATCGCCAAGTTAGTAGAGGGATTTGCCCCTCCAGGAAGGATATGCCTCCCACCTGTGTGTCAGGGGCGATCTTATACCACCATAGCCAGGGTACAGGGTATGCACCCTCCAGGTAGAGATCCCTTTCACCTGGGTGTCCAGGGGATCTCCTATATTGCCACAACAAGGGTAGGGGAAACTCGCCACTCCAGGCAGGAGACCCCGACCTCCTGGGTGTCAGGGGGAGCTAGTAAACTGCCACAGCCAGGGTAGATGGGGCTCGTCCCTCCAGGCGGGAAACCCTGACCACCTGGGCGTGGGTGGGGGAGCTCATATACACCTGTATCCAGGGTAGTGGGGAATTGCCTCTCCAGTAAGGAGACCCCTCCCAACTGGGTGTAACTGGGAGCTTGTATAACACCTTAGCCCAGGTAGTGGGTTCTTGTCCCGACAAGTAGGAGACCCCACCCACCAGGATGTCAGGGGGAGCTCATATACTTTAGCACCCAGGGTAGAGGGGACTCATCCTTCCATATTGGAGACCCCTCCCATGAGGGTATGCTGGGGGGCAGCTTGTAAACTTCTGAAGCCAGGGTAGAGGGGACTCGCCCCTTCTTGCCACAGAAACCCTGCCACCTGGGTGTCTGGGGGAGCTCCTGCACCACTGCAGCCAGGGTAGAAGGGACTCACACCTCTAGGCAGGAGACCCCTCCCACCTGGGTGTCTCAGAGAGCTCCTATAAAGCAGAAGCCAGGGGAGAGCCAACTTGCCCCTCCAGGCAAGAGACCCCTCCCATCTTGATGCCAGGGCAAGCTTGAATTCTGCCTTAGCCAGGGTAAATGGGACTTGATCCTCCAAGAGTGAGACCCCTCCCACCTGGGTGTTGGAGCAGGACAGGTATACAGCTGCAGCCAGGGTAGCAGAGACTCACCTCTCCAGGCAAGAACCCTTTCATCTGGTTGTCAGGGGGATCTCTTATCCCACCACAACCATTGTAGATAGGACTCACACCTCAAGGAAAGAGACCCCTCCCTCCTGGGTGGAGGGGGGAGCTCATATATCCCAAAGCCAGGGTGGAGGGAACTTGCCCCTCCAGTCGGGATACACTTAAACCTGAGTGTCAGTGGGAGTTCCAATACCACCACAGGCAGGGTCCAGGGGAATCTACACTCCAGGTGGGAAACTCCTCCCAACTGGGAGTCAGGAGAGCTCCTGTACTGCAGCAACCAGGGTAGAGAGGACTCGCCCCTCCAGGCGGGAGACCATTTCCAATTGGGTGTCTCAGGGAGCTTGTATACCACCTTATACAGGGTAGAGGAGACTTGCCCCTCCAGATGGGAGACCCCTCCCACCTGGGTGTGGGGGGACCTCATATACCACTGCAGCCAGTGTAGAGGGTACTTGCTGCACCAGGCGAGAGCCACCTCCCACCAGGGTGTCTAGGGGAGGTTGTATACTGCCATAGCCAGGGTAGAGGTGACTTGTCTCACCATGCAGGAGAACCCTCCCTCCTCGGTGTCTGGGGAATCTTGTAGACTGCCACAGCCAGGTTACAGGGGACTCTCCTTTCCAAGGGAAGACCCCTCCCACCTGTGTGCCAAGGGGAGATCATATACCACCTATGCCAGGGTAGCAAGACTCGCCCCTACAGGTGAGAGACCCTTCCTACCTGGGTGTCTGGTGGAGCTCCTATACCTCCACAGCCAGGGTAGAGGTGCCTGACCTTCCAGTTGAGAGACACCACCCACATGGGTGTCCTGGGAGTTCTTATATGGCACCAGCCAAAATAGAGGGATTTGCCCCTCCAGGTGGGAGAACCCTTCCACCTGGGTTTTGGGGTAAGTTTGTATACCGCCAGAGCCAGGGTAGAGGGGACTTTCCCCTCTAGGCGGGAGACTCCTCCCATCTGGGTGTCTGGGGAAGCTTGTATACTTCCAAAGCTAGGGTAGAGGTGATTCATTGCTCTAGGAAAGGGACCCATTCTACCTCGGTGTCAGGGGGATTTCTTATACAACCACAGCCAGGGTAGAGGGGATTCGCCCCTCCTGGACTGATATCCCTCCCACCTGGGTGTCAGAGGGAACTCTTATACTGCCATAGCCAGAGTAGATGGGACGCACCTCTCCAGGCAGGAGACCCCTTCCACCTGGGTGTCCAGGAGAACTCCTATACCATCTCAGGAAGGTTATGGGAAACTTGCCACTTCAGTCAGGAGACCCCTCCTGCCTGTGTGTCAAGGGGAGCTAGTATACTGCCCAGCCAGGGTAGAGGGGACTTGCCCCTCCATGTGAAAGACTCCTCTCATCTGGGTATCAGAGGAAGTCGTATACCACAGCAGCCAGGGTAGAGGGTTCTTGCCTTCCAGGTGAGAGACACCTCCCATCAGAGTGTCAGGGGAAGCTCATATACTGCAGGAGCCAGGGTAGAGGAGACTTACCCCTCCATATTGGGGACCCCTCCCACATAGGTATAGTGGGGGGGGCTCGTATATGGCCATAGCCAGGGTAGAGGGGACTCGCTCTTCCTTGCTGGAGACCCCTCCCACCTGGGGTTTCAGGGGGATCTCATATACTGCAGCAGAAATTTAGAGTGGACATGCTCCTCCAGGCAAGAGACCCCTCCCATGTTGGTGCCATGGCGAGCTTGTATTTCACCTTAGCCAGAGTAGCAGGGACTTGCCCTTACAGGCAGGCGACCTATTTCACCTGGTTGTCAGGGGGAGCTCTTATCCTGCTGCAATCATTGTAGAAGGTATTTGCCCTATAGGAAAGAGACCCCTCCCCACTGGGTGTGGGGGGAGCTCCTATATCTCCAGAGCCAGGGTGGAGGAGACTCGCTCCTCCAGGCATGAGACCCCTCCCACCTGGGTGTCTGTGGGAGCTCCTATACCTCCACAGGCAGTGTTCAGGGGACTCTACCCTCCAGGGGGGAGTCTCCTCTCCTCTGCGTGTCAGCAGAGCTTCTATACTGAAGCAGCCAGGGTTGAGGGGACTTGCCCCTCCAGTTGGGAAACCCTTTCCACCTGGGTGTCTCAGGGAGATTGTATACCACCTTAGCCAGGGTAGAGACGACTTACCCCTCCAGACAGGAGACCCCTCCCACTTGGGTATCATGGAGAGCTCATATACCACTGTAGCCAGGGTAGAGGGTACTTGCCGCACCAGGTAAGAACCTCTCTCACCAAAGTGTCAGGGGAGGTTGTATACTGCCACATCCAGGGTAGAGGGGACTCAGCTCTCCAGGCAGAAGAACCCTCCCACCTGGGTGACAGGGAAAGCTAGTATACCACCACAGCCAGGGTAGAGTGTACTCACTACTTCATGTGGGTTACTCCTCCCATGTGGGTTGGGTAGGGGAGCTAGTATACCGCTGCAGGCAGGATAGAGGGAGTTGCCCCTCTAGGACGGTGACCCCTTCCACCTGGGTGTCAGGGGGAACTCATATATGTGGCAGACTGGGCAGAGGGGAATTGTCCCTCCAGTCGGATGAGCCCTCCTACCTGGGTGTCAGGGGAGCTCATATGCTGCCATAGCCAGGATAGATGGAACTCGCCCCTCTAGGAGGGGGATCCATAACATTTGGGTGTCTATGGGAGCTCATAGACTACCACAGCCAGGTTAGAGTGGACTCTCCCCTTTTGGCAGGAGACCCCTTCTACCTGGATTTCCTGGTGAGCTCCTATGCAATTGCAGGAAGTGTATAAGTGATTCTCCCCTCCAGGCGGGAGACTCCTCCCACCTCAGTGTCTGGGGAGCTTCTATAACACAGCAGCCAGGATAGAGGGGACTTGCCCCTTTCAAGGGAGACCCCTACCACCTGGATGTCTGGGGGAACAGTATACCGCAATGCCAGGTTAGAATTGAGTTACTTGCCCCTCTGGATGAAAGAGCCCTCCCATCTGGGTGTCAGGTGGAGCTCATGTACCCCAGCAGCCAGGGTAGAGGTACTCACCCCTCCATGCCAAAGACACTTCCCACATCATTGTCTGGCGAGGGGGGTGTCATATACAGCTGCAGCTGGGGTAGCAGCGACTCACCCCTCCAGGCGGGAGATCCCTCCCTCCTAGGAGAAGGAGGGGGCATTTATACCCCTTCAGCCAAGATTGAGGGGACTCACCCCTTCAGGCGGGAGACCTTCACACCTGGGTGGGGGAAAAACTCCTATACCACTGCAGCCAGTGTAGTGGGGACTCACCCCTGGAGACAGGAGACCCCTCCCAACTGGATGTAGTGGAGAACTTGTATGCCACCTTAGCCAGGGTAGTGGAGACTCACCCATCCAGGCTGGAGATCCCTCCAACCTGGCTGTTTGTGGGAGCTCATATACCACCAAATCCAGAGTAGACTGTACTTGCACCTCTTGGTCAAAGACGCCTCTGCCACAGACAGGATTGAGGGGACTCACCCCTCCATGTGGGAGACCCCTCCCAACTGGGTGTCAGAGAGCTTGTATACCTCCGCATTCAGGATACAGGGGATTCGTTGCTCTAGTCTGGAGACCCTTCCCACATGTGTGTCAGCGGGGGTCTCCGATACCTCCACAGACAGGGTAGAGGAAACTTGCTTCTCCAGGTGGGAGACACCCCCTGCGTGTGTGGGGGAAGATACTAAACCTCCACATCCAGGTTAGAGGGGACTCGCCCCTGCAGGTGTGAGACATCTTGCACCTGGTTTTCTGAGGGAGCAGCTCCTATACAACTGCAGGCAGTGTAGAGGGGACTCTACCAACCTGGTGGGAGACTCCTCAAACATGGTTGTCATGGGAATCCTAAACTGCAGCAGCCAGGATAGTGGGGACTGCCCCTCATGGCAAGAAACCCCTCCCACCTGGGTGTCAGAGGCAGCTCTTATACACTTGAAGCCAAGGTAGAGGGGACTAGCAACTCTAGGCGGAAGGCATCTCCCATATGTGTGTGGGAAGTGGAGCTGGTATACCACTACAGTCAGATTACTGGGGACTCACCACTCTAGGCAAGAGACTCCTCCCACTTGGGTTTCCTGGGGAGCTTGTATACTACCTTAGCTGGGTAGAGGGGAGTCGCCTGTCCATGTGGAATACCACTCCCACCTGTGTGTAGGAGGATGTTTGTATAGAGCCTTAGTCAGGGTAGAGAAGTCTTGCCACTACAGGCGTGAGAACCCTCCCACCTTGGTGTAGGGGGGAGCTCCTATACCACTACAGCCAAGGTAGAGGGGACTCGTCCCTCCAGGCAAGAGACCCATCCAAACTGGATGTCAGGGAAAGCTAGTATATCACTGCAGCTAGCATAGAGGGTACTCGATCTTCAGGCTGGAGAACCCTCTCATCTGGGTGTGGGGGGGAGCTCTAATAACACAGCAGCCAGAATAGAGGACACTCGCCCCTCCAAGCTGGAGACCCCTCCCACCTGGATACCTGGGAGAGCTGGTACACCCCCCTCAGCCAAGGTAGAGCTGAATCACCCCTCTGGGGAGACCCTCCCACCTGGGTGTCAGGTGGAGTTGGTATAATGCTGCAGCCAGGGTAGAGTGGAATTCTCCCCCCCCCAGGAGGAAGTCCCTTCCTACCTGGGTGTCAGGTGGAGCACAAATACACCAGCAGCCAGGGTAGAGGCAACTCGAACCTCCAGGCTAGAGACACCTCCCACCTGGGAATGAGGGTAACTCCTATACTGCCTTAGCCAGGGTAGAGGGGACCCGCCCCTCTAGGCTGAAGACCCTTCCCACAGGGATGTGTGGTGAGGGGGGTTCATATACAGCTGAAGCTGGAGTAGCAGCAACTCCCCCATCCAGGCGGGAGACCCCTCCCTCCTGAGGGTTGGAGGGGGCTCTTATACCCTGCAGCAAGGGTTGAGGGGACTCACCCCTATAGGGGGGGATACTCCTACCTTGGTGTGTGGGGGGGCAGCTTCTATATCTCTGCAATTAGGGTATAGCTTACTCGCCCCTCCAGAGGGAAGACCCCTCCTACCTGGGTGTGGGGGGTGGAGTTCATATACCCCTGCAGCCAAGGTATTGGGTACTCGCCCTTCCAGGCAAGAGACCCCTTCCACCTGGGTATAAGTGGGAGCTATTATACCACAGCAGCCATGGTACAGGGTATTTTCCCCTTCAGGTGGGAGACTCCTCTCACCTCTGTGTTGGGGCAGCTCCTATATGGCAATCGCCAGGGAAGAGTGGACTCCCTGCCTGCAGGCTGGTGACCCCTCCTACCTGGGTGTCATGGGATCTCCTATAATGCCACAGGCAGTGTAGAGAGAACTCTTCCCTCCAGACGGACGACCCCTTCCAAATGGGTGTCCTGGGGAGCTCCTATACCACTGCAGCAAAGTAGAGAGGACTCTAGCCTCCTGGCAGAAGACTCTTCCCAATGGGCAGGTCAGAGGAGTTCCTATACTGAAGGAGTCAGGGTAGAGGGGTCTCCCACTTCTCGGCCCGAGACCCCTCCCATCTGCGTGTCAGGGGGAGTTCCCCTATTGCTGCAGCAAGGGTAGAGCGGACTTGGCCTTCCAAGGTGAGACCCCTCCCACCTGGGTGTCTGGGTGAGCTTCTATATCTCAGCAGCCTAGATAGAGGGGACTTGCCCCTTCATTTGGGAGACCACTCACACATGAGTGTCGAAGGGAGCTTGATTACTGCAGCAGCCATGGTAGAGGGGACTTGCCCCAACAGTCAGGAGACCTCTCCCACCTGGGGTGGGAAGCTCCTATACTGCCACAGCAGAGTAGAGGGAACACATCCCTCCAGGCAGAAGCCCCTTTCACCTGGGTGTACGGAGAGCTCTTATATGGCAAGAGCTAAAACAGAGGGGAATCGCCCATCCAGGAGGGATACCCCTCCACCTGGGTGTCAAAAGGAACTCATATACCCTAGCAGCCAGGTTAGAGGTGACTTGCACAGCAAGCGACAGACACCTCCCACCTGGAAATGCGGGAAACTTTTATACCACCTAAGCCAGGGTAGAGGGGACTCACCCCTTCAGGAGGGAAACCCCTTCCATATGGATATGGGGGGGATCTCATATATCACAGCAGCCAGAAAAGGGGAATCACCCCTCTAGGCAGGAGACCCCTCCCATCTGGTTTTCTCAGGTAGCTAGTACACCCCTCAGCCAGTGTAGAGGGGACTTATCGCTCAAGGTGAAGGACCCTTCCCACCTGGGTGTTGGGGGAGTTCCTATATCGCTGCAGCCAGGGTGAGGTGTCTCGACTCTCCAGGGGCAAGACCCCTCCGACCTGTGTGTCTGGAGGAATTCCAGTACTGGTGCAAAGAGCGTATTGAGGACAAGCCCTTCCAGTCAAGAGAGCCCTCTAAAATGGATGTCAGGAGGAGCTCCTATACCACCTTAGCCAGAATAGAGGATACTTGCCATTCCATGCTCCATACTTGCCCATCCCTCCTTGGTGCCTTGGGGAGCTTATACACAGCCAAAGCCAGGGTAGAGGGGACTCAACATTCTAGGTAGGAGACCTCTCCCACCTTGGTGTCATGGGAACTCCTATACTGCTGCTGCCAGGGTAGAGTGTACTCTCCCCTCCAGTGGGAAGACCCCTCCCACATGGTGTCTTTGGAGCTTATATACAGCTTGAGCCATGGTAGAGAAGACACAACCCTCCAGGCAAGGGACACCTCCCACCTGTGTGTCAAGGGATCTCATATACCCCAGCAGCCATGGTAGAAGTGAGTCAACCATCCAGGTGGCAGATCCCTCCCACCTGGGAATTGGGGGGAACTGGTGTACCACCACAGCCAAGGCAGAGGGGACTCGCCCCTCAGGCAGAAGAACCCCTCCCATACCTGGGGTGGGGTCTCATATACCACTCCAGCAAGGATAGAGCATCCTGGGACAGGGATCCATAAAAGGAGCCCAGCAGAGACAAGGACAACAGAAGGGCCAAAGGAGCGCACAGCATGAAGTGCTGGAAGAAGGGGGTGTGTGGTGTTGCGTCTAGTGCACAGAAAGGAGCCCAGGCTAGAGACCTAGAGTAGGGACCAAGTTAAGGGAGAGAGAGAAGGGTGGGGCTGGGAAGGTAGGGGCTGCACTAGGGTTCTGAGATAAAGGGAAGACAGGGGGATCATGGAAACAGCCCCATCAAGACCCACATTTCAAGCCCAGGAAAGCACAGAGAAAGAAGATCCCCCACAGGCTCACAGGAGGAGCCAGTCCAGGGAATAGGGAGTCAAAGGCAAGCACTGGGGCAGGGTCTCAGAAGAGTGTACAGGGCTGGGGAGGAAAGGCAGGGGATCCAGCACGGGGGAGACAGGCAAGTGGCCCAGTGCCACTGCCAGGAGTCAGATTTCCTGGTGCTTCCCCCAAGGGCCAAGGAAGAGCAAGTAGCCGAGTTTAGGGTCAGAGTTATGTTTCCCTTAAGGTTCCCTGGCCCAGATGAGAATCCAGGGACAGGGACTGAGCAAAGGAGGCCTGGCAAGTGAAGGTGGCCAGGAGGAGGGCAATGGGAAGGCATGGCAGGGAGTCTTGGTGTGTGCATGTGGGGGCAAGATGCAGGACCCAAGCCAGGTGCCCAAGCAGAGGACCCACATGATCAACCATGGATGAGTGACCCAAGGAGCAGGAGACCTACAAGCACCAGGGGAAGCACAAGGGGAAAGGGAGAAAGGCCTGCCCAAGGATGAGGATACAGGAAATGCACAATGGGCACCTAAGGGACCATGCTGGCAGTTTCAAGCAAGGGGTCCCCAGGTCAGACCCAACAGGAAGATACTCCATGCTATGCCAAGCGACATGAGGAACACTGTCAGGGGCTTATATGAGTGCCAGGTCCAGGGAATGAAGCAAAAAAGGGCAAGATTAGGGAGGGCTGGGTTGGGGTACGGGCAACATGCAAGGCCAGAGGGCATGGAATGGAAGGGAAGGATCTCTCAAGGCTGGGTTGAAGCAAGTCGCAAGTTAACTGACAGGCCTCAATGTTCAGGCAGCAAAGGGGACTCAGGCAAGAGGCAGGGCTGTATTTCCCATAGGGAGCCTTAAGGGCTCAATGGCCAGCCAAGTTGGCTCCTCTGACCAGGTGAGTAGATCCTCCAAGAGGGACCTGGACCAAAGGAGAATTAAAAGAGGGCCCTGTGAGGGGATACCTGGTGTATGGATGTTGTGAGGGTGGTCGGTTGGTAGCCTGGACTCATTCTAAGAGACCAGGCTAGGGAGAAGCAGGCAAAGCGAAGGGTACTGGCAGTGCCAGGATACCACGGCACCTGAGGAACAGAAGGGAGGACAGGATGGGGTCTATGAAAAGAGGCCTGGAACCAAGTGAAAGGAAAGAGTCTTCAAGAATTCCTGCCAGGGGCTCAAGAAAGGAGCCATGCCCAGTAATGGAGAGCCAACTGCTAGTACCTGAGGTAGGGTGAATGAAAACACATATGGATAGGAAGGGGAGGGAAGGAAGAAATCTGAATAGGTGGCACAGGGGGAGGAAGGCTGAAGGACCAGGTCCACTGCAGGGTGTCAGGATTGGGTAGCAGGGCACAGGCTGAGGGAGGCCAAAGGGCCCAGAAAAGGTGCAGGGCTACATTTTCCCTAAGGGAACCCATAGGGCTATGATGCCAGGTCAAGTGCCTGGCCTGGTGAGCATCCTGGGAAGGGGATAAGGAAAGTCATCCTGGGAGAGCCAGAAATGATAAGAAGGCCAAAGGAGGGCACAGTCTCAAGGGCCACAGAGTGGTCTGGATAGGGTAGCGGCCAGGACCTCAGAAAGGAGCTAAGACAAGGGATCTAGAGGAGGGTCCAGGACAGGGGAGAGCAGGGAATGCTGGACTAGGAAATCAGGGCTGCACTAGGGTACTGCAGTGCAGGAAAGCCAGGGGGAGCACGAAAGGTGCCGCAGCATGGAGCCCTCAGACAATGACCAGAAAAGCAGTGAGCAAGAAGGGCCACCAGAGACTCAAGCCAGAAGCCAGGCCAGGGTATGGAGAGCCAAGGGCTCAGGACAGTGGGTTACATTTGGGAAGGAAGGCAGGTGACCCAGCTATGGGCAGTCAAGCTCAAAGCCCATGGCCAACTCAAGGTTGCAGGGTTCCTGATGCTGGACCTATCACCCAGGGAGAGCAAGGGGCCCAGGCAAGGGCCAGGGCATTGTTTCCCATAAGGCACCCTGGATCAGATGAGAACTTACGGCCAGGGTCCTGGTAAAGGAGGCCAGGAAATGGAAGGGGGACATGTGGAGGGTGACGGGAGGGCACACAAGTGGGTGGGGTGGTGGCCCATTTGGGAAATACCCAGGACCCAAGTCATGCGCCCAAGCAAGGGACCCATACAATTAATGGTAATGGGGGACCCAAGGAGCAGGAGACCTGGGAGCGCCAGAAAAAGGTGCAAGGGGAATGGGAGGAAAGGGCTGTGTGCAGACCAGGAGAAGCCAAGGGACACCCAGGGAAGCCTGTTTGCAGGCCCAAGCAAGGGACCCCCAGTTCAGACCCAACACCACGAGACTCCTTGCTATGCCAAGGGCCATGAGGAACACAATCAGGGGCTCAGGGGAATGCCCAGGCCCAGGGAGCAGAGCACAAAGGGTCAGGGTTAGAGAGGGCTGGTAGAGGCAACATGGAAGGCCAGAGGGATGGGAGAGGGATCACTCGGGGCTTGGTTGGAGCAAGTCCATGTTAACTGCCAGGCCTCAAGGTTCAGGCAGTGAAGGGGACTCAGGCGAGTGGCAGGGCTGTGTTTCCCATAGGGAGCATTCAGGGAACAGAGGAAAGCCAATTCCCTCCTCTGCTCCAGGTGAGTATATCCTTAGAGAGAGACCTGGAACTAAGGAGGGGTGAAGGCAAAGAGATTATAGTGAGGGGATCATTTGTGTGTGGAAGTGGGGGAGTGGGATGCAGAACCTATTACAGCCACACAGGGTAGTGAGAATAAAGGGGAGAAGAGGGTCTGGGCAGTGAAACCATATCATAGCATGAGGGGATCAGAGGGCAGGCACAGGAGGGGGAGGGCAACAGAAGCCTGAAACCAAATGAGAGAGAAAAGGTCCTCAAGAAGGAGAGAACAGCTCATGGTCTCATGCAAGTAGCCAATCACAGCAATGAAGAGCAAAGTGCTAGTACCTGGGCCTGGGTGAATGAAAAGGAACATGGCTTGGAGCAGCAGGAGGGGAGAAAGTGGAGTCAGTGGCACAGGGGGAGAAAAGCTCAAGGCCCAGATCCACTGCAGGGTGTCAGGGGTTGGGAGCAGGGCCCTGGCTGAGGGAGGCCAAAGGGCCCAGGCAAGGGGCAGGGCTATGTTTTCCAAAGGGATCCCCCAGGACCAAGCTGCCAAATCAAGTCACCTGGCCTGTGTGAGCATCCTGGGAAGGGGATCAGAAAAACAGGAGTGGCAGAGAAATAAAGAACGGGAGGGCTGAAACAAGGTACAGCCTGAAGGGTCGCAGTTGGTGTGGGTGGGGTGCAGTCCAGGACCCAAGCAAAAATCCCAGGCAAGGGACCAAGCAGAGGGCCCAGGCCAGAGGAGAGCAGGGAATGCCAGACCAGGAAGACAGGGCTGCACTAGGGTACTATAGTACAGGAATGCCAAAGGGAGCAGGGAAGTGTCCCCAGCATGGGGACCTCAGTTAATACACAGAAAACAGTGAGCAATAAATGTCACCAGAGGCTCAAGTGAGAAGCTAGTGCAGGTAACTGAGAGCCAAGGGCCAGGGATTGGGCAGGGGGCTCAGGAGAGTGGATTACATTTTGGAAGGAAGGAAGGGGATACAGCAGGAGGCAGTCAGGCTCCTGGCCCAGGGCCCCCTCTGGTTTCAGGGTTCCTGGTGCCAGACCAAGCACCCAGGGAGAGCAAGGGGCCCAGGCAATGTGCAGGGCATAGTTTCCCATAAGGCGCCCCAGATCAGATGAGAATTCAGGGCCATGGTCCTGGCAACGGTGGCCAGGATAAAGGAAGGGGGCCAATTGGAATGCAATGGGAGGGCACGCAAGGGGGTCCGATGCGTACTCACAGGGTCAAAACCCAGGGCCCAAGCTATGCCAACAGTCAAGGGACCCACCAAATCAATGGAGCAGGAAACCAGTGAGCGCCAGAAAATAGTGTGAGGGTAAGGGAGGAAGCGTCTGTGTGAGGCCCAGGAGAAGCCAAGGGGCACCTAGGGGAGCCCACTGGTGGGGCCAAGTAAGTGGTGCCCCTCAGCCCTAACATAAAGTGACTCCATGCTCTGCCACGGAATATGAGGAACACAGTCAGGGGCTCAGGTTAACGCCCAGGTCCAGAGACTGGAGCAAAAAGGGTCAGGGTTAGTTAGGGCTTGGTTGCTGTAGGGGCAGCATGCAAGGCCAGAGTGCAGGGGAGGGAAGGGAGGGGATCCCTCAGGGCTGGGTGTGAGAAAATCCATGTTACCTGCCAGCTAGTGAAGGGGACTCAGGCGAGTGGCAGAACTGTGTCTCCCATAGGAAGCATTCAGGGTGCAGCTGCAAACCAAATCCACTCTTCTGCTCCAGGTGAGTAGATCCTCAGAGAGGGACCTGGACCAAAGAATGAGGGGCTAAAGTGGGTAATGTGAGAGGATACCTGGTGTGTGGAAGTTGGGGGCAGTGGGCAGCAGGACCCATTCCAGGACCACAGGGTTGGAAGAAGCAGGGGGGTGGAGGGTCCAGGCAGTGCCACAATAACACTGCATGAGGGATCATAGGGGAGGCACAGAAGGGGACAGGAAACAGGGGCCTGAAACCAAGGGACAGGGAAAGGGTCCTCAAGAAGTGCAGCTAGGGTCTCCAGCAAGGAGACAGGCTCAGTAATTGAGAGTGAAGTGCTAGCATCTGAGCCTGGGTGAATGAAAAGAAACATGGAGGGGGAGAAGTGGGAGTGGAGAAAGTGGAGTTGGTGGCACAGGGGGAGAAGACTCAAGGCCCATTTCCACTGAAGGGTGTCAGGGGTCGGGAGCAGAGACCCAGCTGAGGGAGGCCAAAGGGCATAGGCAAGGGGCAGGGCTACATTTTCCAAAGGAAGCTTTCAGGGCCGAGAGGACAAACCAAGTTCCCTGGCCCAGGTAAGCATCCTGGGTAGGGGATCAGGAATGTGGGCATAGCAGAGACAGAAAGACAGGAGGGTTGATACAGGGCACAGCCTGAAGGGCCGCAGGATAGGTGTGCCTGGGCTGGGATCCAGGACCCTAGCAAGGAACACAGGCAGGGGACTAAAAAGAGGTCCCAGACAGGGGGAGAGCAGGGAACTCTGGGCCGGGAAAGAAGGGCTGCACGGGGGTACGACAGTACAGGAAATCCAAGGGGAGCAGGGAAGCTGCCCTAGCGAGAACCCCTCAGACAATACCCAGAAAAGCAGTGAGCAGAATGGCCACCAGAGGCTCCAGTGAGGAGGCAGGTCTGGGAACAGAGAGCCAAGGCCCTGGGCTTGGGCAGGTGACTCAGGATAATGGAATATTTGGAAAGGAAGGCAGGGGATCTAGCAGGGGGCACTCAGGCTCCAGTCCCAGGGCCACCTCCAAGTTTCAGGGTTTCTGGTGCTGGACCAAGCACCCAGGGAAAGCAGGGGGCCCAGATGAATACCAGGGCATTGTTTCCCATAAGGCGCCCTGGATCAGATGAGAATCTAAGGCAGGGTCCTGGCAAAGGAGGCCAGGAAAAATAAAAGGGGGGGCCAGAGGAGTGTGATGGGAGGGCACATAAGGGGGTTGTGGTGGGTGCACATAGGAGCAAGACCCAGGACCCAAGCCAGGCACTCAGGCATAGGACCCACCCAATCAATGGTGATGGGGGACCCAAGGAGCATGAGACCTGGGAGCGCCAGAAAAAGGCAAAAGGGAAAGGGGAGGAAGGGGCTGTGTGAGGACCTTGAGAAGCAAAGGGGCATGTAGGGGAGCCCATTGATGTGCCCAATCAAGGGACCTCCAGGTCAGACCCAACATAAAGAGACTCCTTGCTATGCCAAGGGTGATGACCAATGCAGTCAGGGGCTCAGGTGAACACCCAGGCCCAGGGATCAGAGCACAAAGGGTCAGGGTTATGGAGGGCTAGGTTGCTGTAGGAGGAGCATGGAAGACCGAGGAAAGGGAGGGAATCACTCAGGGCTGGGTTGAAACAAATCCATGTTAATTGCCAGGCCTCAAGTTTCAGGCAGTGAGGGGGACTCAGGTGAGTGGCAGGGTTGTGTTGCACATAGGGAACATTCAGGGTGCACAGGCGAGCCAATTCCGCTCCTCTGCCCCAGGTGAGTGGATCCTCAGAGGGGGACCAGGACCAAAAGAGGAGGGGCCAAAAGGGTACTGTGAGGGGATACATGGTTTGTCAAAGGGGGGGGAGGGTGTGGGCTGCAGAACCCATTCCAGAAGCACAGGGTAGGGAGAAGCAGGGGGAGAGGAGGTTCTGGGCAGTGCCAGCATACCACAGCATGAGGGGATCAGAGGGGAGGCACAGGAGAGGGCAGGCAACAGCGTCCTGAATACAAGGGACAGGGAAAGAGTCCTCAAGAAGGATAGCCAGTGTCTCAAGCAAGGAGTTGGGCCCAGTAATGGAGAGGTAAGTGCTAGCACCTGGGCCTGGGTGAATGAAAGGAACACTGCTGGAAGCATAGGGAGGGGAGAAAATTGAGTCTGTACAAAGGGTCGAAAATCTCAAGGCCAGATCCACTGCAGGGTGTCAGGGTTCAGGAGCAGGGCCCTGGCTGAGGGAGCCAAAGGGCCCAAGCAAGAAGCAGGCCAACGTTTTCCAAATGGAGCCCCCATGACCAAGAGGCCAAATCAAGTCACCTGCCTGGATGATCATCCTGGTAAGGGGATCAGGAGATTCAGGCATGGCAGAGACAGAAAGGACAGGAGCACCGAAGCAGGGCACAGCCTGAAGGGCTGCAAGACACGTGTGGTTGGGGTGGGGGCCAGGACCTTAGCAAGGAGTCCAGGAAATGGACCTAGAAGAGGGCACAGGCTAGGGGAGAGCAGGGAACGCCAGTCCAGGAAAGCAACACTGCACTTGGGTACTGTAGTACAAGAATACCGTGAGGAACAGGGAAGTGGTCCCAGCGAGGGGCCCTCAGTTAATGCCCAGAAAAGCAATGAGCAAGAAGAGCCACCAATAGCTCAAGCGAGAAGCCAGGCCAGGGAATGGGAGTCAAGGGCCAGGGCTTCGGCAGGGGGCCCAGGAAAGTGTATTACATTTGGAAAGGAAGTTAAGGGATCCAGCAGGGTGCAATCATGCTCCAGATCCAGGGCAACCTCCAAGTTTCAGGGTTCCTGGTGCTGGACCAAGCACCCAGGAAGAGTAAGGGTCCCAGGCAAGGGCCGAGGGCATTGTTTCCCATAAGGCACCCTGGATCAGATGAAAACCTACGGCAATGGTCCTGGAGGCCAGGAAAATGAAGGCAGCCAGAAGAGGGACAACTGGAGGGTGAGAAGGGGGTCAGAGTAGGTGCGCATAGGGGTGAGACCCAGGACCCAAGCCAGGAGCTCAGGCAAGGAACCTACCCTATCAATGGTGATGGGGGACCCAAAGAGCAGGGGACCTGCGAGAACCAGAAAAAGGCACAAGGGTAAGGGGAGGAAGGGGCTGCATGAAGACTAGGAGAAGCCAAAGGGCACCTAGGAAAGTCTGCTGGCAAGTCCAAGCAAAGGGCCCCCAGGTCAGACCCAATACAAAGAGACTCCTTGCTATGCCAAGGGCCATGAGGACCAAGGTCAGGGGCTTTTGCAAACGCCCAGTCCTGGGGACTGAAGCACAAAGGGTCAGGGTTAGGGAGGCCTGGGTTTTGGTAGAGGCAGCATGGATGGGTGGAGGGAAGGGAGTGGAATCACTCAGGGCTGGGATGGATCAACAGTCCATGTTAATTGTCAGTCCTCAATGTTCAGGTATTGAAGGGGACTCGGGAGAGTGGCAGGGCTGTATTTCCTATAGGGAGCATTTAGGGTGCAGAGGCAAGCCAATTCCACTCCTCGGCCCCAGGTGACTGCATCCTCAGAGAAGGACCTGGACCTGGACCAAAGGAGAGTGGGCCAAAGAGGGTACTGTGAGGGGATACCTGGTGAGCAGAAGTTGGGGGGAGTGTGCTGCAGGACCCATTCCAGCAGCACATGGTTGGGAGAAGCTGGGAGAGTGGAGGGTCTGGGTAGTGCCAGAATACCAGAGCATGAGGGGATCAAGGGGGAGGCACAGGTGGGTGAAGGCATCAGGGCCTGAAATCAAGGAACAGGGAAAGGGTCCTCAAGAAAGGTGAGAACAGCTCAGGGTCTCAAGCAAGGAGCCAGTACTAGTAATGGAGAGCCAAGTGCTAGTACATGGGCCTGAATTAATTAAAAGGAACATGGCTGGGAGCAGCAGGAGGGGAGTAAGTGGAGTTGGTGGCACAGGGGAGAATGGCTCAAGGCCCAGATTCACTGCAGAATGTCAGGGGTCGGGAGCAGGGCCCAGGTTGATGGAGGTCAAAGGGCCCAGGCAAGGGGCAAGGCTACATTTTCTACAGGGAGCCCCCAGGGCCAAGAGGCCAAATCCAGTTGTGTGGCCCAGGTGAGCATCCTTGGAAGGGGATCAGGAAAGCAGGCATGAAGACACAGAAAGGACAGGAGGGCCAAAGCAAGGCACAACAGGATGAATGTGGGTGGGGTGGGGGCCAGGACCCCAGCAAGGAGCCCATGCAAGGTACCTAGAAGAGGGCCCAGGCCAAGGGAGAGCAGGGAATGCTGGGCCATGAAGGCAGGGCTGCATTAGGGTACTACATTCCAGGACTTCCAAGAGGAGCAGGGAAGTGGCCGCAGCCAGGGGCCCTCAGACAATTCCCAGAAAACCAGTAAACAAGAAGGGCTACCAGAGGCTCAAACAAGAAGCCATGTCAGCGTATGGAGATCCAAGGTCCAGGGCTTGGGAAGGTGGCTCAGGACACTGGATTACATTTGGGAGGGAAGGCAGGGGATCCATCATGCTGCAGTATGGCTCCAGGTATAAGGCCACCTCCAGGTTTCAGGGTTTCTGGTGCCGGACCAAGCATCCAGGGGGAGAAAGAGGCCCAGATGAGGGCCAGGGCATTGTTTCCCATAATGCACTCTGGATCAGATGAGAACCTACGGCCAGGGTCCTCGAAAAGGAAACTAGGAAAAGGAAGAGAACCAGAAGGAGGCTGATGGAAGGGCTCACAAGTGTCGGGGTTGGTGCATATAGGGGAGAGACCCAGGACCCAAGTCAGGCACCCAGGCAAGGGACCCACCGAATCAATGGTGATGGCTGACCCAAGGAGCAGTAGACCTGTGAGCACCAGAAAAAGGCACAAGGGGAAGGGGAGGAAGGAGCTGCATGAGGACCAGGAGAAGCCAAGGGGCACCTAGGGGAGCCCACTGGTCAGCCCAAGCAAGGCGCCCCCAGGTCAGCCCCAACACAAAGTGCCTCCATGCTATGCCAATGGCCATGAGAATGGGGGCTCACGCGAATGTCCTGCTCACGGGCCCAAGCTCAAAGCTTTGGGGTTAGAGAGGCCTTGGTTGTGGTAGGGGCTGCATTGAAGGCCAGATAGAAGGAAGGGGACCATTCAGGACTGGGTTGAAGCAAAACCATGTTAACTGCCAGGCCTCAAGGTTCAGGCAGTGTGGGTGGTGAAGGCAATCCCCCTCTCACTGTCTTGACAATGTCACAGTGAAAATAAGTGCTGGCAAAGCCACTCTCCCACTGTGTTAAGGTCACAGTGAAAATAAGTGCTTGCAAAGCTGCTCTCCCACTGTCTTGACAAGGTCACAGTGAGGATGAATGCTGGCAAAGCCATGTTGGTTTGTGGTAAACTAAAACCATGAGACCCTTCTTTATGTAATTGGGACTCTTCATTTTCATGCTCATGTTCCTGACAGGAGGCATGAATATGTTAAATGCAAAATCAAATTAAATTTCAGATGGCTAGAACATAACAGGTAGTTCAGGCCTTAAAGGCTGTTCTACTACCCCTCAGCATATCAAGGACAAAGTAGAATGCTGCTCTACTATCTCAGCATATTGAGGACAAAACTGATAATGGACAACAATCATTCTCCAAAAGTTCATGAGAATTTTAAGCACCACATTGATTATATCAACAAGAACCCAAGCCATATTTTCAGCCTTTTAGAAAACAGAATCATTATGCTCATTGTACAAAACCCACCATATGTAGTTTCATTCTTGATTAAGGAAAGTTATGTTATACATTTAGGAAAATTAATACATATAAAGATACATTCTTCTCATTTCTATAAAACCTCTTTTACTTTACATGGGGATTTATGATGAGCATACTTAATATAGGTGGAAAGTGGACTGATGTTTAGAACTTACTTTTATTGAGAAAGATTATAAAGATGTAAGAAATAGTGCACCTTGACTGAGAAACAAACAAACTCTTTGAAAAAGCAGCTCAACCAGTTTTATGTGAATAAATTTAGGAATTAATTAAAGTAGCATTATAAGACATATGTTAGAATAATGTTAGAAGTATTATTCTATAATATATTTTTGGGATTAGAATTCTTAAGATTTTAGCTGTAAGGGTTTCTGATATATTTTAAGAATGGTTTATAAACTTTAAAATATTTTAAGTATAAGATTTAAGGGAACATTTTAGATGGGAATTTTAGATTAGAAATAAAAGTGCAGGTGTACTTTAAAACTTAAAGGTTAATGATAGGTTAGGAAACTTAGAGTCTGGGTACATAGTTTGGCATTAGCTAATAAGAAAATAGTACATCTTGGGAAAATCTGAAAAAAATTAAATTAGTGCACATTTTATTAATGATTGCTAACTAAAGGTTACATCCTGAAAAAAAAAATATGTTACATTTTTGTATACCCCTAATTATGGCTAAGGAAACATTATGTCTTGGCAAAGTTTTGAAATTGTGTAATCAATGACGTATTCTGAATCTATAATTATGAGAAAAATTGTAAAAAAAAAGATGACCCAGAGAAACCTTCATTAGAGCTCTCTCTCCCTGGAGATTTCTGCATGTAAATGACTCCTGTCTTATCTTTTTGCTGACACCACTTATCCTTCAGGACTCCCTGTACCCCACTAGGGCTGGACCCCAACATTTGGTGCCTGAACCAGGTAACTGAAGGTAAGCCCCCTCGGCATTTCCCCCCTTGTTTTAGGAGTGAATAGGCCATTCCCATGAGTTTCTCTAGCCCACTGTTGGTAAAACAGGTAAGAATCAGTAATTAGTTAAAAGAAAAATGGGAAAAACAGAATCTAAGGAACAGGATTATTCATTGACATTATTAAACATATGCTTAGAGAAAAAGGAATTTGGGGGGCTGGGGATGTGGCTCAAGTGGTAGTGGGCTCGCCTGGCATGCGTGGGGCCCGGGTTCTATCCTCAGCACCACATACAAACAAAGATGTTATGTCCACCTAAAAACTAAAAAAAAAAAAAATAAAAATAAAAAAATTAAATTCTCTCTCTCTCTCTCTCTCTCTCTCTCTCTCTCTCTCTCTCAAAAAGGAAATTATGGTTTCTACTTCACAATTACAGAGATTTTTTTCATTTTATTCAGGAATGTTGCCCTTGGTTCCTGGAAGAGAGAATCTTAGAGTTTTAAAAACTGGGCAAAAATAGGAGAAGCATTAAAAGCACATTACCCTGATTATGGACCAGAAAATATGCCTGTACATTCTATAGCATTATGGAATCTTTAAAAATACATGGTAGATCCAGCTCATGAAACTGAAATCTTAAATAAGATTAATTCAACTGCCCCTACTGAAGAAAATTTACTAAGGAGGGATTTTAGAAGCGAAATTTATGTCCTACAAAAAGATGATGATGAGGAGGATCAGTCTTGTTCAGAAAATGAAGATAATTTAGAAGAAGCAGCTACTGAATATCATAATGAAGAATTTTTTGCCCCCATAAATACATGTACTTGTAGACCTGTTACAAAACCTCCTAACAAAAATAGAATAGGTTTCAAAATATTAAATACCCTAACACCTCCCTCACATAATGTAGGATTTAAAGGATCTATGAGAGAGGCTCTCGATCTAGAAATCTAAGTTTTACTCTCCCTATCACTTTTGTTGATTCATATGATGTTCACTATATGCCTCAATGGGAGCCTCTTCCTTTAAAATTTTTAAAAGAATTAAAATAGTCTGTTCATTATTATGGACCCACTTCTCCTTATACTTTACAGATAGTAGAGATTATTGCCACTATATGGATGACTCCATATGATTGGTTTGCTACTGCAAAATCTTGTCTCCCTAGAGGGACATTCTAATTATGGAAAACAGACTATAAAGATAAAACTAAAGAATATAATAGATCTGTAAACAGTGAAGATATTTTTGATATGTTGATGGGAGAAAATGACTTGGCTCAGCCAAGTGATCAATTATGTTTGCCTCATCCTGCTTTGGTCCAGTGCTCAGATTTAGCAGTTAATGCTTGGAGACAATTGGAAAATAAAGGAGTTAAAACTTCTGGCTTAAGTACTATAATATAAAAGTCTGAAGAACCTTTTGAGGAATTATTGTCTCAATTAAAAGAATCAGTGGAAAAAATATAACTAATAATGAAGCTGTACAAATTGTAATCAAAAAATTAGCTTTGAAAATGCAAATAAAAAAAAGAAAATGAAAATACTGCATGTCAGACACTCCTAAGGCCTATTAGAAACACAGGAAAATTATCTGATTTTTTTTTAAAGTTTGTGCTGACGTATCACCCTCATATTTGCAGGGTGTAGTCATAGCAGAAGCATTACAGGGACAAACAAATGCTCAGTTTCTTAAAAGGCTTCAAAACAAAGGACAAAATAAAAGAAATCAAAGCTGTTTTTCTTGTGGACAGACAGGCCATTTTAGTAAAATTTGTCCTAATAAAAACCTTCAAAATAAAGGAAACACAGTTGCTAATCAGATATCTATACCCCAAAATTTATGCACATATTGTAATAAGGGATTTCACTGGGCAAAGGAGTGTCATTCTAAATTTCATAGAGATAGAAGACATTTAGAAGGTGGACCAATAACTCAAATATTTCCACAAATGACTGCCAATCCATTACTGGAAAACTGGTAATGGGGCCAGCCTCAGGCCCCTTAAATAATGGAAGCCATCAACAATCCTTTTCAACAGGATATACTATAAGGGCTTTATTAAGAGCCAACCCAGATTCAGCAGGATTAGATTTGACTGAATCAGAATCAGTAGTTATTCCTTCAGATTATTCTGTTCTATGTATACCTAGTAATATTTATGGACCTTTACCTAAAGAAACGTTTGTCATTGTTCTGGGAAGAAGATTTGCTTCCCTATAGCGAATCAAAGTTATTCCTGGAGTTGTTGATTCTGATTATACTGGAGAAATTAAGAATTAAATATAACCCTCACAAGGTTTACAATGTTAATTATCTAAGGTAATACAAGGAGCTAATGAACCATATGCTGAATTTGTAGATAGGCTTATTCAAACAGCTACCAGAGTTTTTGGGAATACAGAACAAGCAATGCCATTACTAAAACACCTGGCTTATGAGCAAGTGAATCGTTGGTGCAGAGAAGTCATTAGACCATGGAAACATGAAGATTTAAACACATATATTAAATTATATAGAGACATTAATGAACAAGAGCAAGTTGTGGCAGCTGCATTAAAAGAGGCTTTAGAACAAGGGAAAGTCGTGGCAGCTACAGTAAAACAGGCTTTAGATGCCAGGCCAAGAACATGCTACAATTGTGAACAAACAGGACATTTTAAAAGGAATTGCCCCACAGGAGGAGGGTTTAACAAAACTAGGTATCAAAGGAGTAGAATACCGGGTATTTGCCCATGATGCTGTAGAGGGAGACATTGGGCTAATGAATGCCATTCTCAAACAACCATAGAGGGTACTCCCTTATCAAAAAACTAACAAGGACCAGGTGTTTATCCATGATATCATGGAGAAAGGCATCAGGCTCGGTTGCCAAAAAATGGACGGGGGGGGCAATGCTCCAGGGCCCAAAACCACAAATATACGGAGCACTGGAGGAACCCAGTAACCCCATCAGGGTAGTGCCCAGGACACATTTTCCATCAGATCCCTCATCAGACAAACCAGAGGGAGTGCAGGGTTGGACATCTGCGCCTCAGCCAGTGCAGTACTAACTCCAGCGATGGGAGTTCAAATCATTCCCTCATGGATAAAAGGATTTCTTCCCAAAGGAACAGTAGGTTATTATTGGGACGCAGCTCTTCTGCTCTAAAATGACTTATGATAAGTCCTGGGGTAATTGATCCCGATTATGAAGGTGAAATAAAAATTATAGCCAGTTCTCCAAAGGTTATATCAGTAATTTCACCAGGAGATAGAATAGCACAGTTACTAATAATACCCAGCCTACATGATAAATTTTGCAGTCATACTGTAGAAAGAGGTCCCAAGGGATTAGGCTCCACAGGTGTAGATTGGGCTATGCTTTCTTTAAATTTAGATTCTCGCCCCATGCTAAAACTAAATATTCAAGGACATGAATTTAATGGAAAACTGGATACAGGTGCAGACCTTAGCATCATCTCTCGTCAAGAATGGCCAAAACATTGGCCATTACAACAAGCTACTAAAATGCTTCGAGACCTAGGAGTGGCAACTAATCCCCATAGAAGTGCAATGGTATTAGATTGGAAGGATCCTGAAGGATGTGAAGGAACTATACAGCCATATGTATTGGGTCATCTTCCCTTAAATTTATGGGGACGAGATATCTTAGATCAATTAGGTTTGACATTAACAAATACCATCAATCAAAATGCACCCACTATTATGGCTGGACAAGGTTTTAGAAAAGGAAAAAAGATTAGAAAAACAAGAACAAGGTATAGCAGCACCAATACAAATAGATCAAGGAACAGACAGACATGGGATGGATTTTCAGAAAGGGCCACTGAAAGAATAAAAATTACTTGGAAATCAGAAAGACCAGTATGGGTTCCTCAGTTGCCCCTGACTAAAGAAAAGATACAAGCAGCTCATGACCTGGTCAAACAACAATTAGCGGAAGGAAATATACAACCTTCTGTATCTCCCCATAATACTCCCATTTTTGTCATCAAAAAGAAATCTTGTAAATGGAGATTAGTGCAAGATTTAAGAGCCATTAATAATGAAATTGTTATTATGGGACTTGCTCAATAGGGGATTCCTCAATTGTCTGCTTTGCCAAAAACCTGGTAAGTTTTAGTCATAGATATTAAAGATTTTTTTTTTCCAATTCCAATTCGTCATGAGGATAGTCCACGTTTTGCATTTACTATCCCTGCACTGAATCATGAAGGTCCTGATCAGAGATATGAATGGAAAGTACTCCCTCAAGGGATGGCTAACAGCCCAACTATGTGTCAAATTTATGTTAACAAAATAATCCAGCCACTTAGAAATCAAAATCCAGAACTACAAATATTTCACTATATGGATGATGTATTATTAGCACACAAAGCTAAAAACACATTGCTAGAATGTTATGCCACACTTACAAACGTATTAAAAATTATAATCTAGAGATAGCAATAGATAAAGTACAATTAAATTTTCCAATTAATTATTTAGGAGTTCTATTATCCTCAACCATGGTCCGTCCACCAAAAATTCAAATACGAGTAGATCAACTCAAATCACTTAATGACTTTCAAAAGTTATTAGGAGACATAAATTGGATAAGACCTTATCTAGTATACCGACAGGAGAGTTGGGACCTTTATTTGATATCCTAAAAGGTCCATCAGATCCAAATTCATCCCGAATGTTAACGCCTGAAGCAAGAAAGGCATTAAAAATCATTGAAACATATATGGAAACTATGCATTTGGATAGAATTGATATAAGTTTGCCTTTATTATTTATTGTACTACCAACAAAAATATTTCTACAGGAGTCTTTTGGCAAGAAGGTCCATTATTATGGATACATTTATCTTATTCCCCTAACACTATTCTTACTAGGTATCCTGAGGCTTTAGGACAATTAATACAAAAAGGAATAAAAGCAGCAAAGGGAGTGTTTGGAATTCCTCCCAATAAAATTATTACTCCATATACTATGAATCAAATTGATAAGTTAGCTAATGAGTCAAATATTTGGGCAATAATCATGTGCAAATCTAATGTTTCATTTGATAACCACTTACCATCTAATTCTTTATTGTCTTTTTGGTCATTGCATCCTGTAATTTTTCCAAAAATGACAAGAAAAACACCTATCATGAATGCTCCAAATATATTCACTGATGGGTCAAATAATGTTACAGCAGCAATAGTTACACCTGATCAAACTTTTACATTTTTAGTACCCAAACAATCAGCTTAAAAGGTAGAGCTTAATGCAGTATTACAATATTTTGTAATGTTTAAAGATTCTGTATTTAATTTATTTTCCAATAGTCAGTATATAGTTAATGCTATAGTATCCCTTGAAGATGCTGGTAGGATTTCCCATTCCTCTACTGTTTTCTCTTTGCTTTCCACTATACAAAGTGTAATCTGGGACAGAAAAGATCCATTCTTTACAGGACATATCAGGGCACATACAGGATTGCCTGGAGCCCTTAGTTTGGGCAATGATTTAGCAGATAAAACTACACATGACATACATATTTTCTCTACACTAGAAGAAGCTACAAATTTTCATAAAAAGTTTCATGTCAATGCTAATACTTTACAAAAGCATTTTAAAATAACTAAGGAATAAGCTAGACAAATAATAAAACAATGTCAAAATTGTGTGACTTTTTTACCACAAGTTAATCTTGGAGTCAATCCTAGAGGATTGATACCTAACCATATTTGGCAGATGGACATCATACACTTGCCAGAATTTGGAAAATTAAAATATTTGCATGTTACAGTTGATACATCTTCATCTTCTGGATTTTTGATGGGTTCCCTTCATGCTGGAGGAAAAAAAAAAAAAAACAACTAAAGATGTTATAGCTCATTGCTTAAAAAAATTGGCCACTGTGGGCGTTCCAAAACAGTTAAAACAGATAATGCCCCTGGTTATACTTCTACCTCTTTAAAAAAATTGCTCAACATTTAGCATTACTCATATATCAGGAATCCCATACAATCCACATACTTGAAAGAGCTCATCAAACTATTAAAATGTACTTATTAAAGCAAAAAGAAGGAATTTGGAAAGGGTATATATTCCCCAAAGATAAACTTAAAATAACGCTTTTTACTCTAAACTTTTTAAATTTTGATTCATCAGGGCTTAGTGCTGCAGAAAGGCATATGTTTCCAAAAAAATGTACATAAGCCTAAGGTACTTTGGAAGAATATTCTAACAAGACAATGGAAAGGTCTTGACCCAGTAATTGTCTGGAATCGGGGTTCTGTTTGTGTGTTTCCACAGGAAGAACAGCAGCTGATTTGGATTCCAGAAAGATTAACTAAAGCTATTTCTACAGACCAAAAAGAAGATGATTTGGCTCAAATCCATAACAACTGATATCCAAAACTCCACATTGGCTATTCTTACATCTGCAACAGAACCAGGATGCTTTTTTCAATATCTATTTTATTATTGCCCTTTCCCATATCATGAAGTTCTATTTTGTATTTTGAGCTCATACAGACCTAGGTTAATGTTTTGCTGATCAGTTCCATTTTTTTGACTATAGAGTTTTTAAACATTGCAATGGAGATTTCACCTGTAAAAAGTTATAAGGCCTTTACTATTATGTTATGTGTTGTATGTATTATATTATGTGTGCACTCTTTTGTTTTGTGTTATATGTTTGAATGTATGTATGTCCATATATCATATATGATGAGCACTCATGAAAAAATGGATCCAAATATTTTTTTTCACGTGATTTAAATGGTTTAATTTAAATTGGGTAAACATCTGTTGAGGATTGTTTTAATATATGAACAAAAATGTAGTTTATCAGATCTGTTTGTTTACTTTCACCTTTCCTTTTCATTATATTTAATAATTCTCTTGAAGATAAGGTACATTGTTAATAAAATTGTTTTCTAAAAAGAAAAGAAAAGAAAAGAAAATTGTTTTCTCTTAGTGCCTTCTGGAATGTTATATAATTTTTTCTTTAACCGTTATTGCCAGAATTCCTATCTTCATCCCAGTGCTGGTGAAGACAAAAATAAAACCAATCTACAGCTTCTGCAATAGCCATCACTGAACTGCTTGCAATACTTGCCTGGACTATGTATCACTTGTATGCATTGTGAACTCACCTGTATGCATTGTGAACTATCTGTTGGTGCAGCAACTTGTGGTAGTGTTGGGGTATTTTTGCTGATGATGTCATCGGTGGTACAATTTTTCCAAAAGGAACCATCAATTGGCTTGGTGTATCTTCCTCCCTTCTGCTTGTCAAGGTCGTTCAGCTAAAATTTGGGGACCAACAGAGGTGAGGCAAAGAACCTCATCCCCCTCGCTGATACAAAGACCTATCCACAGGTGTGGCTGTATACTGGACTGGTAGTCAGTGACAGGTAAGATCCAATGGCAATGGTACCATCCTAAGACAGGAGGCTGACGCCTTGAGGTCAGCTCATCCGATAACGGGTAAGGACCATATGTACTATAGGATAACGTAAGGCAGGCATGGTCCCTAAGCCACATGCTTGTTGTTTAAACAGAGAGGGGGAGATGTTGAGAGCCACAGCTGAAGTGGCCCCAGCAAACTTCCAGCTGCCAGCAAACTCCAGCTGCCAGCTGATGATTGGCTCACAGCAGCCCCAGCAACTTCTAGCTGCCAACTGATTGGCTCCTCTGCGGTGATGCTCATTGGGCTGTTTCCCCACCCTTTCAGACCATGGAGCTGCTCATTGGGGGACTTTTTTTAGCTCTGCCCATGCCACCCAGCCAATCGGCCTCAAGAGCAGGAGGAGTGGGGGAGGTTGAGAGTCTTGTGGGAAGCTGGTGGTGGCAGTTGGGCTCTGAAGGTTTTCCTGAGGAGCTGTTTTGTTTGGCTTGTGTGGTTCTAAAAATAAAATGCGTTTCTTTTGACAAGTGGCTCCTGAATTGTGCCAAGCCAGACTGTGGCAGGAGGGCTCTCCTGTCTGGAGGGGCAAGTCCCCTCTATCCTGTTTACAGTGGTATAAAAGCTCCCCCTGGAAAACTGGTGAGATGTGTCTCCCACATGGAGGGACCAGTCCACTATATCCAGGCTGCAGTGGTATAGGAGCTCCCCTGACACTCAATTGGGATGAGTCTAGGAGTCTAGAATCCCCTCTACCTTGCTGCAGCATTATTGGAGCTCCCCAGGATACCCAGTTGGGAGGGATCCCCTCCTTGAGGGGTGAGTCCCCTCTCTCCTGGATGGGGTGGTATATGAGCTCCCTTTGACATCCAGGTGGGAGGGGTCTCCACCTCGAGGGGTGAGTCCCTAGTATCCTGGCTGCCGTGTTATAGGAGCTTTCCCTGACACTCAGGTGGGAGAGATATCCTGTCTTGTATGGCAAGTTGGCTCTGCCCCATCTAAGGTGGTACACAAGCCCCCAGGGACAGCAAGGTGGGAGAGGTCTCCTCCCTGGAGAGGCTAGTCCATTCTGTCCTGGCTGCTGTGGTATACAAGCCCCCCACACTCAGGAGGAAGGGGTCTCCTGCCTGGATGGGTAAGTCCATTTTAACCTACCGCAGTGGTATATGAGCTCCCCCCAATACCCAGATGGGAGGGTGTCCTGCTTAGAGGGGCAAATCCCCTATTCCCTGGATTCAGGGATGTATGAACTACCCCCAGACACCCAAGTTGGAGGTGCCTCTTTCATGGAGGGGCTAGTCCCTTCTACTCTGGCTTGGGTTGGATATGAGGCCCCCACACCCTACACCTAGGTGGGAGAGATTTCCTGCTTGGAGGGGTGAATCCACTCTACCCTGGCTGTTCTGGTAAAGAGCTCCCCTGACACTCCAGTGGGAGGGGTGTCCCATCTGGAGGGGAGAGTCCCCTCTACCCTGGCTGCTGCTGAGTACATGCTGTCCCAGACACCCAGGTGGGAGGGCACTATCACCTGGAGGGGTAAGTCACCTCTACCCTGGCTAAGGCTTTATGCAGCCCCCCAACACACTCAGGTGAGAAGTGTCTCCTGCTGGACTCCCAAGTTCCCTCTACCCTGGCTGGTGATCTATAAGATCTCCAGGAACACCCAGGTTGAAGGACTCTCCCGCCTAAAGAGGCAAACCCCTCAACATTGGCTGTGGAAATTATATGAGCTCCCCCCCCCCGAACATCCAGGTGGGAGGGGTCTCCCTCCTGTAGGGGCGAGTCCCCTTTACTCTGATTGCAAGTTATTGGAGATCCCCCCTACACCCAGGTTGGATGGGTCACCCGAGGTATAGGAGCTCTGCCAGACACCCAGGTGGGAGGAGTCTCCCTCTTGTAGGGAAAAGTCCCCACACTCCTTGCTGTAGAGGTTTCCAGGTGGGAAGGGTGACACTCATGGAGGGGCAATTCCCATCTACTTCAGAGGGTGCCTTATAAGAGTTCCCAAGACAACAAAGTGGGAGGGGTCTCCCGCATGCAGGGGTGAGTCCCCTCTACTCTGACTGTGGCAGTATATGAGCTGCCCCCCTATACCCAGATGAGAGTGGTCTCCCGCCTGAAGGAGTGAGGCCCCTCTATCTTGGCTAAGGCAGGATAAGAACTTCCCCAGACACCCAGGTGAAAGTTTTCTCCCGCCTTGAGGAACCAGTCCCTGCTACCGGGGTGCAGTTATACACTATCCCTCACACACACACACACCTAGGAAGGAGGGGTCTCCCGCCTGAAGGGGTGAGTCCCCTATACCCTGGCTAAGACATAATACAAGCTAGCCCTGACACCAATGTGGGAGGGGTCTCACGCCTGGAGGAGCAAGTCCCCTCTACCCTGGCTGCAGAGGTATAAGAGTTCCCCCTGAAAACCTGGTGGGAAGGGTCTCCTGCCTAGAGGGGCAAGTCTCCTCTACCATGGCTGTGGCAGTAATTGAGCTCTCCCAATACCCAGGTGAGAAGTGTTTTTTTTTTTTTTTTTTTTTTTTTCTGGAGCGGGAAGTCCGCTCTACCCTGGCTGCAGTGCTATAGGAGCTCCCCCTGACACCCAGGTGGAAGGGGTCTCCAGCCTGGAGGAGCGAGTCTACCCTGGCTGCAGTAGAATTGAGCTCCCGGAAAAAAAAAAAAAAGGTGAGAGGGGTCTCCTGCCTGCAGGGGCGAGTCCCTTCTACCCTTTCTGCAGCAGAATACATGCTCCCCCAGTTACCAATATGAGAGGGGGTCCCCAGCCTAGAGGGGGGAGTCCCTTCTAACCTGGCTAAGGTTGTATGCATGCTCCCCAGGACACCCAGGTGGGAGGGGTCTCTTGCATGGAGGGGCGAATCCCCACTAACCTGGCTGTAGCAGTATATAAGCACGCCCACACACCCATGTGCAAGGGATCTCCCGCCTGGAGGGCTGAGTCCTCTCTACCCTGCCTGCTGTGCTATATGAGCTCCCCCTGATATCTGGTGGGAGGGGTCTTCTGCCTGGTGGGGCAAAGAGTCTCTACCCTATTAGAGCTCGCCCTGACAACCAGGTGTGAAGCGTCAGCCAACTGGATGGGCGATTCTCCTCTACCCTGGCTAAGGTTCAATATAAGCTCCCCACGACACCCAGGTGGGAAGTGGTCTTGCTTGGATGGGTGAGTCTCCACTACCCTGGCTGCGGCGGTATAAGTGCTCCCCCCAAACCCAGGTTAGAAGGGTCTCTTGACTGGAGGAGCGAGTTTCTTCTACCCTGGCTGCAGCGATATTCAATCTCCCCTTGTCAACCAGGTGAGAGAGGTCTCACGACTGGAGGGGCAAGTCCCCTCTCCCCTGGCTGCAGCAGTATATGAGCTCCACCAACAACCAAGTGGGGGTGTGGGGTGGCTCTGGCCTGATGTTAGGAGTCTCCTCTACACTGGCTGCTGCAGTTTAAATGCCCCACACCCCAGACACCAAAGTAAGAGGGGTCTCCCACATGGATTGGCAAGTCCTTTCTACCCTGGCTAAGGCGTATACAAGCTCCCCTGGAAACCCAGGTTGGTAGGGTCTCCCGCCTGGAAGGGTGAGCCCCTCTATTTTTGCTGGTGCCCTATCAAAGTTCCCTGGACACCCAGGTGGGAGGGTTCCCTGCCTGCAGGGGTGAAAGCCTCTGCCCTGACTGTGGTGGTATATGAGCTCCCTGAAGACACCCAGGTGGGAGGGGTCTCCCGCCTAGAGTGGTGAGTCCATTCTACCCTGGATGTTACAGTATAGGAGCTCCCCTGACAACCAGGTTAGAGTGATCTCTTGACTGGAAGGGCATGTACACTCCACACTGGCTGCAGCGGTAAAGGAGCTCCCCCTGAACACCCAGGTGGGGGCGGTTTCCCGCCTGTGAGGGTGATTCCCCTCAACCCTAGCTGCCACCTCTGCTACACCCAGGTGGGAGGAGTCTCCTGCTTGGAGCAGGGAGTCCCCTGTACCATGGATGGGGAGGTATACAAGCTCACCCAGACACCCAGGTGGGAGGGGTCTACCGCCTGGTCATGAGATTCTCCTCTACTTTGGCTGGTGCCATGTAATAGCTCCCAGGACACCCAGATGGGAGTGGTCTCCCTCATGCAAGGGAAATTCCGCTCACACTGGCTGTTGCAGTATGTGAGCTCCACCTGACATCCAGGTAGGAGGGGTCTCTTGTCTTGAGGGGCGAGTCTCCTCTACTTTAGGTGATGGCATATAAGACTCTCTGGACACCCTGATGTGAGAGGTCTCCTTGGCTGCAGTAGTATTCAGCTCCCCCTGACAACCAGGTGGGAGGGGCCTCCCACCTGGAGCAACAAGTTCCCTGTACACTGGCTTAAGTGGTATACAAGGTCCCCCAGACACTCAGGTGGGAAGTGTCTCCTGCATGGAGGGTCAATTTTCCTCTACACTGGCTAAGAGGATATACAACTTCCCCTGACACACAGGTGGGAGGGGTCTCCCGCCTGGAGGGGTGTGTCCCCTCTAATTTGTTTGGTGTCCTATAAGAGCTCCCTGGACACCCAGGTGGGAGGGTTCTCCCGCCTGCAGTAGTGAGTCCCCTCTACTTTGGCTGGTGCCCTATAAGAGCTCCCTAGATACCCAAGTGGGAGGGGTCTCCCACCTGCAGGGGCTAACTCCTCTCCCCTAGCTTTGGCAGTGTAGGATTTCCCCCCTAAAACCTGGTGAAAAGGGTCTCCCACCTGTAGGGACGAGTCCCTTCTACCCTGGCTGCAGTAGTATTCAGCTCTCCCACAAAAGAAAGTGGGAAGGGTCTCTGACTGGAGGGTCGAGTCCCCTCTACCCTGGCTGTGGAGATATATAAGCTCCCCCAACACCCAGGTAAGAGAGGTGTCCCGACCTGTAGTGGTGACTCCCTGCTACGCTGCTGTGGCAGTATATGAGTCTCATCCCCAACACCCAAGGGGGAGGGGTCCCCCGCCTGGAGGGGCAAGTCCCCTCTACCCTGCTTGTGGAGGTACAGGAGCTCCCCCAACACCCAGGTGGGAGGGGTCTCTCCACTGTAGGGGCGAGTCCTTGCTACCCAGGATGCAGCTCCATAGGAACTCCCCTCCATATCCAGGTAGAAGCTTGTGCCACCTGGAGGGGCTAGTCCCCTCTACCGTGGCTTTGGCAATATAAGAAATCCCCCTGACACTCAGGTGGGAGGGGTCTCCTGCCTGGAAGTGCGAGTCCCCAGTACCCTGGTTTCAGCAATACAGAAGCTCCCCAGGACACTCAGGTGGAAGGGATCTCCTCCCTCAAAAGGAGAGTCCCCTCTACAATGGCTTTGTCAGTATAAGAGCTCCCCCAGACACCCAGGTGGGAAGGGTCTCCCACCTGGAGGGTCAAGTCCGCTCTACTTTGGCTGCAGTGGTGTACATGCTCCCACTCGACACCAAGGTGGGAGTGGTTTCCGGACTAAAGGGGCAAGTCCCTTCTACCCCGGCTGTGGCGGTGTATGAGCTCCCTCTGACTAGAGAGGCAATTTCCCTCTACCCTGGTTTGACCAAATTCAAGCTTCCCCTGGCACCCAGGTGGGAGTGGTATCCTACCTGGACAGGCGACTTTCCTCTATGGTGGAAGCGGTAGTATAGGAGATCCACTGGACATCCACGTGGGAGGAGTCTACCACATGGAGGCACAAGTCCCCTCTACCCAGGATGTGATGGTATACAAGCTCCCCGGATACCCAGGTGGGATGGGTCTTCAGCCTGGAGAGGGGAAGTCAACTCTATATTGGCTGGTGCATATAAGTGCTCCCTGGACACCCAGTGGGAGGTGTCTCCAGCCTTCAGTGGCAAACATTTCTACCGTGGACCTGATAGTATAGGAGGTTCCCACAACACCCTGGTGGGAGGGGTCTCTTGCCTATAGGGGTGATTCCCCTCTACCCTGGCTGCAAAGTTATAGGAGCTCTCCAGAACCCAGGTGAGAGGTGACTCTCGCTTGGAGGTGTGAATCCCGGCTACCCTGGCTGAAGCAGTATAGGAGCCCCCACCCCAGGATACCCACGTGGAAGGGGTCTCCCGCCTGAAGGGTGGAGTCCACTCTACCCTGGCTTCGGTGGTACACCAGTTCCCTCTGATTCCCAGGCGAGAGGGGTCTGCCTCCTTGATGGTTGACTCGCCTCTACCATGGCTGCTGGGGTATATGAGCTCTCTTGACACACAGGTGGGAGGTGTTCCTTGCCTTGACGGTCGTGTCTGCTTTACCATGGCTCAAGCTGTATACAAGCTCCAAAAGACACCCACCTGGGAGGGGTCTTCCCACTGGAGGAGCGAGTCCACATTACCCTGGCAACAGCAGTTATGAGCTCCCACTGACACCCAGGTGGGAGGCATCTCCAGCATGGAGGGGCGAGTACTCTCTATTCTGGCTGAAGTAGTAAAGGAGCTCCTTCTGACACCCAGGGTAGAGGGGTCTCTTGACTGGAAAGGCGATTCCCCTATTCCCTGTTTGGTGCAGTATTGGAGTTTCTCTGGACACACAGGTCGGAAGGGTCTCTCCCATGGAGAGACGAGTCACCTCTACCTGGCTGCAGCAATATAGGAGCTCCCCCAACACCCAGGTGGGAAGGGTCCTCCGCCTTCAGTGAAGAGTCCTGTCTACACTGGCAGAGGGATGCTCATATACCGCTCATATACCAGCTACCCGTGAAACCCAGGTGGCAGGGGTCTCCTGCCTGGAGAGGCGAGTTCCCTGTATTCTGGCTGCTGTGATATACGAGATTTTCCCCAAAAACCCAGATGGGAGGGGTTTCCTTCGGGAAGGGGTGAGTCCCCTGAACTCTGGCTAAGGCAATATAGAAGTTACCCCCATTGTCAGGTGGAAGGTGTCTGTCACCTGGAGGTTCGAATCGCTTCTACCTTGGTTGCTCAGTATATGAGCTCCATCTGTCAGGCAAGTGGGAGGGGTGTTCTGCCTGGAGAGGCAAGTCCCCTCTACCTGGCTAAGGTGGTATAGGAGTTTCCCCCATTCCCAGGTGGGAGGTGTCTCTCTTCTGCTGTGGAAGTCACTTCTAACCTGGCTGCTAGGGTATATGAGCTCCACCTGACACCAAGGTGGGAGGGGTCTCCCGATTTAAGGGGCGAGTCCCCTCTACCTGGCTGCGGAGGTATAGGAGCTCACCCAGACACCCAGGTGGGAGGGGTCTCCCGTTGGAAGGGCAAGTCCACTCGACCCTTGCTGCAATGGTAGAGGAACTCCCCCTGACACGCAGATGGGAGAGGTCTCCCGCCTAGATGTGGGAGTCCCCTCTACACTTCTGCTTCATATAGGAACTCCCCTGACAGCCTATTGGGAGGAGTCTCCTTCCAGGAGGATGGAGTCATCTCTACCTTGCTGCAGCGGTGTAGGAGCTCCCCAGGAAATTCTGGTGGAAGGGCTCTCCAGTCTGGAGGGTAGAGTTCCCTCTACACCACCTGCGCAGGAATAGGAGCTCCCCTGACACCCAGGTAGAAGGAGTCACAAGCCTGGACGGGGGAGTCCACTCTTCTCTGGCTGCTGCCATATACGAGCTCCCCCTGACACCCAGATGAGAGGGGTCTCCCCCCTAAAGGGGAAAATACCCTCTACCATGGCTTCTGTGGTATAAGAGCTCCCCCTTATACCCAGGTGAGAGAGGTCTCCTGCTTGGACTGGCCAGTACCCAATACCCTAGCTGCAGGGGTATATGAGCTAAACCCCCCACACCCTCGTAGAAGGGTCTTCCCTCTGGAGGGGCGAGTCAGCTATACCGTAACTGCAGAGATATAGGAGCTGCCCCCACACACACTAAGGTGGGAGTATCTCCCCCCTGTAGGGGCGAGTCCCCTCAACCCTTGCTGCAGGGGTATAATAGCCTAAGGAGGGAGGGGTCTCCCGCCTGGATGGGGGAGTCGCTGCTACCCCAGCTGCAGCTCTATATGAACACCCCCTCACCACACATCCCTGTGGGAAAGGTCTTCAGCCTGGAGGGGCGAGTCCCCTCTACTCTGGCTAAGGCAGTATAGGAGTTACTCTCATTCCCAGGTGGGAGGTGTCTCTAGCCTGGAGGTTCGAGTTGCCTCTACCCTGGGTGCTGGGGTATATGTGCTCCCCCTGACACCCAGGTAGGAGGGGACTTCCTCCTAGGGGGCAATTCCCTCTACCCTGGCTTCAGCGGTGTACAAGCTCCACCTGACACCCAGGTGGGATGGGCCTCATGTTTAGAGGGGTGACTCCACTCTACCCTGGCTGAGGGGGTGTACCAGCTCTCCCAGGCATCCAGGTGTGGGGAGTCTCCAGTTTGGAGGGGTCAGTCCTCTCGTTGCTGGCTGCGGTAATATACTAGATTTCCCTGACACAAGGTTGGATGAGTCTCTCGCCTGGATTGGTGAGTCCCCTCTAACCTGGATGATGTGATTTAGGAGCTCCCCATTACACCAAGATGGGAGGGGTCTCATGCCTGGAGGGGCAAGTCTTCTCTACCCTGGCTAAGGTGTTATAAAATCGTCCCCCTACATGCAGGTGGGAGTGGTCTTCCACATGGAGAGGCCAGTCCCCTCTACCCTGGCTAAGGTGGTATACAAGCTCCCCAGGAAACCCAGGTGGGAGGAGTCTCCTCCCTGGAGAGGCAAGTCCCCAGTAACCTGGCTGCAGTGGTATATGTGCTCCACCTCCCACAACCATATGGGAGGTGTCTCCCTTCTGGAGTTGCTAGTCCCCTCTGTCTTGGCTGCAGATGTATAAGATCCGCCTCTGACACCCAGCTGGGAGGGGTCTCTTGCCAGGAGTGGCAAGTCCCCCTCTACCCTGGCTACTGCAGTTTAGGAGTTCCCATGACAACCATGTTTGAGGAGTCTCCTGCCTAGTTGGTAGAGTCCCCTCTACACTGCCTGCAGTTGTATAGGATCTCCCTCGGAAACCCAGGTTGAAGGGGTCTCACACCTGGAGGGACAAGTCCCCTGTACCCTGGCTGCAGCAGCATAAGAGCTCCCCCTGAAACCCAGGTGGGAGGGATCTCCCACCTGGAGAGGCAAGTCCCCTCTTCTCTGGCTGTGGAGTTTTAATATCTCCCCCAAAACACCCAGGTGGGAGGGGTTTCCCACCTGGAAGGGCAAGTTTCCTTTACCCTGTCTGTGGCAGTATAGGAAATCCCACTGACACACAGGTGGGAAGGGTGTCCCAACTGGAGCAGTGACTCCCCTCTACCCTGGCTTTGGAGGTATACATGCTCCCTCAGACACCAGGGGGGAAGGGTCTCCCGCCTGAAGCAGTGAGTCAGCTGTATCCTTTCTGTGGCGATATTTGAGTTTCCCCTGACACCCTGGTGGGAGGGGTCTATGGGCAAGAGGTGCAAATACATTTTACTGGGGCTTTGGTGGTATATGAGCTTCCACAGTCAGCCAAGTTGGAAAGGTCTCCAGCCTGGATGGGCGAGTCTCCTCTACCCTGGTTAAGGTGATATACAAGGTCCCCGCAACACCCAGATGGGAGGGGATTCATATACCACTGCAGCCAGTGGTGAGTCCCCTCAATCCTGGCTGGGGTTATAAATGCCCCATCCTTCCCCCAAGAGGGAGGGTTCTCCTGCCTGGAGGGGTGAGTCACTGCTACCTCAGCTGCAGCTGTATACAAACACCTCCTCTCCAGACACCCATGAGGGAGGGGTCTTTTGCCTGGAGGGGTGAGTCCCTCTACCCCAGTTAAAGCGCTATAGGAGTTACCCCCATTTCCGAGTGGGAGGTGTCTCTGGCCTGGAGGAGCAGGTCGCCTCTACCCTGGCTGCTGGGGTATATGAGCCCCACCTGTCACCCGGGTGGGAGGACTCTTTTGCCCAGAGGGGTGAATTACCTGTAACCTGGCTGGGGCGGTATACAGTTCCCCCTGACACCCAGGTGGGAAGGGTCTCCTGGGTAAAGGGGTGACTCCTCTCTATCCTGGCTGCTATGGCATAGGAGCTCCCCTGACACTGAGGTGGGAGGAGTCTCCTGCCTGGAGAGGAGAGTCCACTCTACTTTGGCGGTGGTGTCCCACACACAAAAAGTGGGATGGGTCTTCCTCCTGGAGGGGTGAGTTTCATCTATACTGGCTATGGCAGCATATGAGCTCCCCTGACACCCAGGTGGGGTGGGGGTCAACTGACTGGAGGGGCAATTCCCCTCTACGTTGTCTGCCACATATATGAGCTCCCCCTGACACCCAGGTGGAAGGGGTCACTGGCCTAGAGGGTCGAGTCCCCTCTATCCTGGCTGCTGAGGTATAGGAGCTCCCCTGACACCCAGGTGGGAGTTGTCTCCTGCATCAAGGGGCAAGTCCCCACTTCCCTGGCTGCAGCAGTATACTAAATACTCACTCCAAACCAGATGAGAGGGTCTTCTGCCTGAAAGGATGAGTACACTCTACCCTGGCTGCAGTGGTATACTAGTTTTCCCTGACACCCAAGTGGGAGGGTTCTTCTGCCTGGAGAGCCCAGTCCCCTCTACCCTGGCTGTGGCAGTATACAACCACCACCTGACACTGTGGTGGGAGAAGTTCTCCCCTGGTGCAGCAAGTACCTTCTACACTGAGTGAAGTGGTATATGAGCTACCCTTGATACCCAAGTTGGAGGGGTCTCCCGTCTGGAGTGATAAGTTGCCTCTACCCTGGCTAAGGTGGTATATAAGCTGCCTGAGACACCAAGGTGGAAGGGATTTCCTGCCTGGAGGGGTGAGACCCCTCAACCCTGACTGCTGCAGTATAGGAGCACTGCTGACACCCAGGTGAGAGGAGTCTCCTGCCTGGAGGGTAGAGTCCGCTGCACACTGCCTATGGAGGTATAGGAGCTCCCACTGACACTCAGGTGGGAGGGGTCTCCTGCCTTGGGGCGCAAGTCCCCTCCACCTTGGTTTTGGAGATATAGGAGGTCCCCCCCACACCCAGGGGTGAGGGGTCTCTTGCCTTGAGGTGCAAGTCCCCTCTACAAGGGTTGTGGCAGGATAAGATCTCCACCTGACAACCAGGTGAAAGTGGTCTCCTGCCTGGAGGGGCAAGTCCCTGCTACCCTGGCTAAGGTGGAATACTAGCTCGCCCAGGCAACAAGATGGGAGGGGTCTCTTTCCTGGAGAAGCGTGTCCACTCTACTTGGCTGCTGCAGTATATGCGATTCCCCAGACACCTAGGTGGGAGGGATCTCTGGTAAGGAGGTGCGAGTCCCCTCTACCCTGGCAATGGCTTTATACTAGCTCTCCCCCCACCATACCCACTTGGAGTCCCTAATATGGAGGGGCGAGTCCCCTCTACCCTGGCTCCTGCAGTATATGAGCTTCCCTTCACACCCTAGTGAGAGGGGTCTCCTGTCTGGAGGGGCAAGAACCCTCTACACTGCCTGCTGTGGTATATGACTTCCCCTGACAACCAAGTGCGAGGAGTCTTTCACCTGGAGGGGCGAGTCTCCTGTACCTTGGCTGGGGCAGTATACTAGCTCCCCCTGATACCCAGGCAAGAGGGGTCTCCCGACTGGAATGGCAAGTTTCCCCTACCCTTCCTGTGGTAGTATAGTAGTTCCCTGGACACCCAGGTGGAAGGGGTAGCCCACCTGAAGGAGTGCGTCCTATCTTCCCTGGCTGTGGCAGTATAAGAGCTCCCTCTGACACCCAGGTTGGAGGGATATCCCTCCTGGAGGGGCGAATCTCCTCTACCCTGGCTGTGGCTGTATAAAAGCTCCCCCTGACACCCAAGTAGAATGGGTCCCGTCCCAGAGCAGTGAATCACCTCTACCTATCTGTGGAGGAATACAAGCTTCCTCAGACACTCAGGTGGGAGGGGCCTCATGCCTGGATTGGTGAGTCCCCTATACCCTGGCTTTGATGGTGTACAAGCTCACACCAGCAGCCAGTTGGGAGGGTTCTCCCACCTGAAGGGTGAGTCCCCTCTACTTTAGCTGGTGCCATATAAGAGCTCCCAGGTCACCCACGTGGGAGGCATCTCCCAACTGGAGGGGTGAGTCCACTCTACCCTGGCTGTGATGGTATATGAGATCCCTTCAACTCCAAGTTGGGAGGGGTCTTCAACTGGAAAGGCGAGTCCCCTCTAACCTGGCTAGAGAGGTATACAAGATCCCCCAGACACCTAGATGGGAATGGTCTCACACTGGTGGCGTGAGTACCCTTTACCCTGATTGGAGCAGTGTACTAACTCCTCTGACATCCAGTTGGGAGGCATCTCCTCCCAGGAGGGGCAAATCCCCTCTACCCTGCCTGTGGAGGTATAGGAGTTCCCCCAGACACCAAGGAGGGAGGGCTCCCTGCCTTGAGGGACGAGTCCCCTCCACCCCGCATGTGGAAGTATATGAATTCTCTCAGACATCCAGGTGAAAGTGGTCTCCCACCTGTAGGGGCAAGTCCCTGTTACCCTGCCTGCAGCTATATAGGAGCCCCCTCTACAAACCTAGGTGTGAAGGGTCTCTTTCCTGGAGGGGTAAGTCCCCTCTACACGGGCTGAGGTAGAATACAAGTAGCCTTGACACCAAGGTGGGAGGGGTCTCTTACCTGGAGGAGCCAGTCTGCACGACCTAGGCTGCAGAGGTATAAGAGCTCTCACAAACAACCATGATCCTTTTCATTCACCCAGGTCCAGGTGCTAGCGCATTCTCCATTACTGGGCCTAGCTCCTTGCTTGAACTCCTGGCTGCCCTTCCTGAGGACCCTCTCCATGTTCCTGGGTTTCAGGCCCCTTTTACCTGTCCCCTCCTCTGACTCCCTCCCCTCTGTTCCCCTTATGCTGAGGTATCCTGGCACTGCCCAGATCTGCTGCTCCCCTCTAGTCTTTCTAGCCTGGGCTCCTGAAATGGGTCCCGCTTGCCCACCAACCCTACCCCAAACTATGCACAACAGGTATCACCTCACAATGCCCACTTTTGCCCCTTCTTTGTTCCCTCTCTGAGGATCTACTCACCTGGGGAAGAGGAGTGGAATTGGCTGGCCTCTGTACCATGAATGCTCCCAATGGGAAACACAGCCCTGTCACTTGCCTGTGTCCCCTTCCATGCCTGAACCCTAATGCCTGGCAGTAAACATGTGACTTGCTCCAACCCAGCCCTGAGAAATCCCCTCCCTTCTCTCCAGTGCCCTCTCACCTTGCATGATGTCCCAACACCAATGAAGCCTTCCCTAACCTTCGTCTGTTGCGCTCCAGTCTCAGGGCCTGGCTGCTCGCCTAAACCCCTGAACCCTTTCCTCATGAACTTTAGCATAGCATGGAGTCTCTTTGTGTTGGGTCTGACCTGGAGGCCTCTTGCATGTGCCCCCAGCTGGCTACCCTAGGTGCCCCTTCATTTTTCTCTGTCTTCTGGTCCTCGTGCAACCCCTTCCTTGCCTTCCCCTTGCAAATTCCTCTTGTGCTTGTGGGTCTCCTTTCTTTGGGTCTCTCATCCAAGAACGGTCGGGTGGGTCCCTTTCCTGGGCTGCTGGCTTCGGATCTGAGTCTCATCCCTCTGATAACCCACTAGGAACCCCCACCATGCCCTGCCATCACCCTCCTCCTCTCCCCCTTAACTTGCCAGGCCTCCTTTGCCAGGTCCCTGTCCCTCGATTCTAATCTGGGCCAGAGCGCCTTATGGGAAACTGAGCCCTACCTCTCACCTGGACCACTTGCTCTTTCTGGGTGCTTGGTTCTACACCCAGAACACCAACACCTGGATCTATTCCTGCCTGCCCCTGTTGGATCCCCTGCCTTCCCACCCAAGTCTTGTCCACTGTCTTGTGCCCCCTTCCCCAGCCCTAGACCTTGGCCCTCCATTCCCTGTCCTGGCTTCCTGCTTGAGCTTCTGATGGCTGTAGTTGTCCAGAGCGTGCCTGAGCATTGACTGTGGGCCCCTTGCTTGGGCTGCATACCTGATCCCCGTGGTATTCCTGCAATGCAGTAAACTAGTGTTGTTTCTCCACCTCCCTTTCACCGACTCCTCACCATCCGTTCGTCTCCTAAGACCCCCAGTTGGAGCTGGACTCCGACAAGTGCAGCCTGCCTGCCCAGCCCTGCCCTTGCCTGTTCTCCACTGGCATGGGTCCTTCTGTAGGTCTCTAACCTGGGCTCCTTGTTGGGGTCCAGGCCCTACCCCACCAATACCCATCCTCCGGCCCTTCCCACTGTGCCCTTCTTGAGCCCTCCTTTCACTCCTGTCCCTGCAAAACTCCCTTTCCTGATTCCTTTCCCAGGATTCACACCCACATCAAGGGCGTGAACCTGGCCTATTGACCCAAATGGATCACTAAGAAATAAGTAGCCCTGCCCCTTGCCTGGGCCCTTTGTACTCCTTCAGCCCAGGTCCTTCTTCCAAACCCTGACACCTATCTGAAGACCTGGGCCTTGAGCCTTTCTTCCTGTGCGCCACCAGCACCCCTATCTACTCTCCTTACCCTCCCCAGGCCTGCTCTGGTCCAGGTATCTCCCTGAGGATCTACATACCTGGGGAAGAGGAGTAGAATTGGCTGGCCTATGTGCCATGAAGGTTCCTTGGGAAACAGAGCCCAGTCTTTCCCCTGAACACCTTTGGATGCCCGAACCCTGACACCTGGCAGTGGACGTGGGCCTTGTGCAGACCTTGCTCTGCTCAATTCCCACCCTTCCCTTCCCTGCCCTCTCCCCTTGCATGCTGCCTGTACCACAACCCAGCCCTCCAGAAGCCTGACACTTTCCACTCCAATCTTCAGGCCTGGCTCCTCACTTGGGGCCCTGACTGTGTTTGTTAGAAGTGTGGGGTAGTGTCGCATGACTTCATGTAGCATCTCTTCGTGTAGAGTGAGATACGGGGACCCCTTTCTTGTGCCACCTACCTCACTCACCTCAGTGCCCCTTGAACCACCCACCTAGGAGCGGTGTCCTTATCCTCACTTTGTCACTTCTTCCCCTTTCATGCTTTTCCCTTGTGCAGTCCACTGCTTCTTGGGTCTCTCATCATCTTGGTCAGGTCGGTCACTTGCCTGTACTCCTTGCTTGATTACTTGCACTTGCCCCTCTCCACACCCACTATGACCTCATATTGAACACTCCCCTCGCCTTTTTCCTGTTCCCCTTCCCTTGCCAGCCACCTTTGCCCAGTCCCTGACCCTGGATTCTCATCTGTGCCAGTGTGTCTTATACGAAACAAAGCCTTGCCCCTGGACTGGGCCCTTTGATCTCCCTGAGCCCTTGGTCCTGTCCCCAGAACCCTGAAACCTGGCAGTGGCCCTGGGCTTGGAGCCTCCCTCCACTCAGCTATATCCCGTGTCTTCTATCCCCACCCTTGTCCGCTTACCTAAGGCTCTTTCCCCAGCCCTTGGCTCTTCATTTCTTGGCCTAGCTCCTCACTTGAGCCTCTGGTAACCCTTCTTGATCATTGTTTTTCTGGGCTTGGTGTGCAGGCCCTTTTCTAGGGATGCTTTTCTGCTCCCCTTGGATTCCCTGTAGTGCAGTACCCTAATGCAACACCAGCTTACTGGCCCCACACTTCTCTGCTCTCTCCTGACTTGGGCCCTTCTCTAGGTTCCTAACCTGGGATCCTTGCTTGTATTCTGGCCCACATTCCACCCACAACAGTCCTCTGGCCCTTCAGGTTGTGCACTCCGTTGGCCCTTCTGTTGTCCAGTACCTGCCAGGCCCCTTTTCCTGATACCTTCCCAGAATATTCATCAAGGCCAGGAGACTGGACCTGGCCTCTTGGCCCCATGGGCTGAATTTTGTTAAATGTAGCCTTTCCCCTTGCATAGGCCATTTGGCCTCCCTCAGCCTTGGTCCTGCTCCCAGACACTGACACCCTGCAGTGAGCCTAGGCTGTGAACCTCCCTCCTTTGAGTCACCAGCTTCCTCCCTTGCCTCCCTCCCCTCACCAGCCCTGTCCTTTTTCATACACACTGGCCCCGGCCCTTGCATTTGGCTCTCTGATCCTAGGCCTGGCTCCTTGCTTGAGAACCTGCCTGCAGTGCTCAAGGACCTTGCTCATGTACCTTGATTTCAGGTCCCTTACTAGGGGCCCTGGTATGCCTACCCTCTGTTTTCCTTGTGCTGTGGTATCCTGGCACTGCCTGGACCCTAACCTCCACTGCTTCTGCCTAGACTGGGATCTTTGATTGTATTCTTACTCCCCACCAACTCCCCCCCATCACCAGAAAAAAGGCATTTCCTTACAGTCCTCTTCTTTGGCCTTCCTTTGCTTCTGGTCCCTCTCTGAAGATCTACTCACCCAGAGGAGACTACTGGCCTCTATGTCCTGAAATTTCCTTATGGAAACAATGCCCTGCCCCTCTCCTGATTTCTCTCACTGCCAGAAACCTGAAACCTGGCAGGGGAAGTGTGCTTTGTGCCAGACAGCCCTGCACCATTCCCACCCTTCTCTCACCTGCCCTCTGGCCTTCAGTGCTGCTACAAATCCAACCCAGCTTCCCTGACCCTGAATCTTCAACTGAGCCCCGACTGTGTGCCCAAGTCCCATGGCATCATGTGGCTTTGCCTGGTGTCATTCCGTTTTGGGCCCCCTAGCGTGCTTCTTTTGTTTTGCCCTGTGCTTCCAGCTGACTCCTGCTTCTTATGTCACCCTTTTCTTCCCATTTCCTTGTGTTTTAACTGGGCACACCCAGGAGCCTCCTAATCTTTGAGTCCCTCATTTTTGGTTGATTGGATGAGACCCTTGCCTGGGCTCCTTACTTGGGTCCTGACTATGGGCCCTCTCTGCACCCACCTCAACTCTGCACCATGCCCTCCTGTTGCACTCTTCCTGGGCACTGTCCCTTGCCAAGTCCCCTTTGCCCATTCAATGGCCCTAGATTCTCAACTGAGCCAGGGAACTTTATGGGAACAGAGTCCTGCCCCTCGCCTGGGCCCCTTCCTCTCCTTTGGTCCTTGATCCTGAACACAGAACTTGGACAACTGGTTCAGTGGCTCTGGGCCTCGAAGCTTCCTGTTGTCTCTCGGATGCCCTGCCTTCCCTCCCAGGCCCTGTATACTCTCCTGAGATCCTTGCTACGGTGTTAGCACTCCACTCTGTATTCCCTGGCCTGGCTCCTCCCTGGAGCCTCCTGTACCCCTTGTTACTCCCAGCGTCCCTGGGCTTTGACTTTGAGCCCCATGCTTGGGCCAATTTTCTTCTTCCCTTGGCTACTTTTCATTGAAGAACCCTAGTGCTGCCACCTGCCCTGTCCTGCCCTTTCCTGCTCTGCGCTGGCATGGGACCACATCTAGGTCCCTAGTTTGCTCTCATTGCTGGGGTTCTGATCCCCAACCAAACAGCACACATCCTCTGGCCTATTCTGCTGTGCCTTTCTTTGGACCTCCTGCTGTCCCTGTTCCTGCCGTGGCCCTAATCCTGATCCCTTTACTAGGATGCACACAAGGGCCATGACTTGACTGACCTTTTGGCTCTTTGAGCTCCCTTTGGGAAAAGGTAGCCATGTCTCTTGCCTCTGCACTTTCCTCCCTCAGCCTGGGCCCAACTTCCCAACCTTGACACTCAGCCCTGGACCTGGTCTTTGAGCCCTCTTCTTCCTGTGCCACCAGAACCCATTTCTATTCTCCCTCCCCTCCCCAGCCCTTTCTGTTTTCATGAGACACCATCCTAGGTCCTGCCACTTGGCTCTCCATTGGTGGCCTTGAGCTGGTCTTCATAGAGATGTCTACATTTTTAAGATATATTACCAACTGAGCTGATGGTAATAACTGGCAGGAGAGAAAAATGGGGAATAGGAATTCTCCACATCTCAGGACTTATCCCTGAAGAGTTAACTTGCCCAAAACAGTGAAAGGAAAAGCTGTTTTTATGTGAACTTTTTTAGACTGTGATCTTCTGAATCCCTCCCCTCACATGCTGGGTATAAAATTCTGAAACTCCCTTAACTCAGGTTTCATGGGATTGATTGATTACAGCAAAACTTGTGACCCTCTGATCCTGGCTGAAGCCAAATAAAATTGTTTCCTGCTATGTTCTGTGCCTTGCCTCGTTTGTCCTTATGACATTTTTGGTGACCCAGATGGGACAGAGGAGGTAGGGAAGGCTATTGTGCCTCTCTTGTATCCGGGGACCCAATTCCCTGGGGGGGGGGCAGCATTCTCCTTTGTGCATCCAGTCCACTCTTGGTTTGAAGGAGGATTGAATCACTCAGCACCCTGGGACTTCCACCCCAGAGCACAAAAGTACCCACAGGCAGCAGGAACCAGAATTAGCGTTTTGGAGCACTGCCCAACTGAACAGTGAAGACCTGGGTCTATTTGTTTTTGAAGTCCACCTGACTTTACCTTCGAAGATAAAGCAGGTGGAAGAGAGGCTTGTTAAACCTCTGTTGGGTCCTGCGTGTTCTCCAAAGTGATTGGAGCTGAAAAAGACCCAGAGAGACGCCCAACTAGACTGTGTTCATGGTCAGCAAGCAGTGGGAAAACGGTGATGCCCTTTTTGTTTGGTTTCAACATGTTGGAATTTGAGTAGTATAGAATTTTTTTTTCTGACCATGCCTGTGAGAAAACTATGTGAATGAGACAAAGGGAAGTTTTCCTACACAACCCCAGGGCCGAAGTATGTGTGGAGTCCTGATCCAAGGTTCCATGCCACCTCATACATCTATGGTGGAATTTCACCAACCAACGTCTAGGTGAAAGCTCCAGGTCAGTGGTTGATGCCAACCTGCAAGGCTAAGAGGGTCCTAAGTCCCTGCAAGGGGAACAGCCTGAGATGGACAAAGCTAGTCTTTTCCTAAATGTGTGATGTCTATGCAGGCTGTATTATGACCCCAACAAAGAAGAAGGCCAAAAATAAAGAGATATCAAGAAGCCCTCATAGGAAGTATAAGAGAAAAAAAAATAAGAATGAAACTGTGCCTAAGAGTTAGAAGGAATTGGAGCCATCCCAAGATCGAGCCCAAGCCAGAGCACATCTGCAGACACACAGAGCCAAGCAAAGCCTCCCGCTGCTCCAGCATCTCCCCTCTTGCACGTTTGATATCCCTGAACATTTCTCTGGACCCGACATCTGCCTAAGACTCCTCTGCATTATGAAACTGTCACTAATGATCAAAAGACTTGTGCCCAACTGACTCAGAGTGAGTGTCCTGGCCACTGCTGCTTCTACACCTCTCTCTGCCAAGAGATGCCCAGGAGAGGAGGGGCACAATACAAGCATTGCTGCCAGAATGCAAGTTTGTCAGGGAAGAGATGCAGAAGCTCAAACAACAAGTGACCAATGCAGCTTTTATGGAACAGGCTCAGAGTGATATTTGCCAAAAATTACAAACTGGTTTTACTGAGAAATGTGCCAGAGAGCTGACAAAGATGGCCATCACAGTTTTTTTTTTCCCCTCAATGGAGACCCAGAGTCTCAAAGACAGGCAGACTAAAAAGATAAAGATCAGGACAGATCTCCTTCCAGCTGCCCTCAACACAAACCCAGAGGTCATTCAAAGGGAGGTCTCACTAGAACCAACCCAATGATCTAAATGTTTGTAAGGGGAAAAAAACATGGCCAGACATAAGGGGAAGGCTCCAGTGGTCCTGGCAGACAAGCACCTACTGCTGTGCTCAAATGCTATGCCTTGAAAAGAGAAGGAATGAATGTTTTCTCCCAGCCCTTGGCCCAAACCTTCCTTTCATTTTCTTCCCACTTGCTCAGAAGTTGATGATTGAAGAATATGGCAGGGGTCCGATAGACACACCAACTGCATATGATGCATGGGACCCAGTTCCTCAGGAAGGCTCAGCTGATGCAAGCTCCAAAATTAACCAGAAATATATTCATGGGACACAGAGACCCATGCACCAAAGCATAGCAAACAAAAACAGAAGCAGGGCAGCTACTATATACAATTAGAGCAGGCTCCCACCTGTCAAGAGGAGAAATCCCTGCAGACAAAGAGCACCACCTGGGTGAGCACAATGTGGCTGCCACACCATGACCTGCACGGAACCTGCCCTTCAACCATGGCAGACAGCCCACACTGAGATTAACATAGGTGTCTTTTATACAAATGATGTCCCAGGTCATCAATCACTGCTAAGATTTACATTAGATTTGAGAGTTGGAGAATTACAGCAGCCAAGATTCAACACCAGGAGATAATAAAAAAAAAATCCTGCATCTTAAAGCACCAGAGGATCTATGTACACTCCCCTTCCCTAATGACAGTTCCCCCCAGGGGCTTGAGGACACAATCCTTGGGACAGTACTGGACTCTGACTTAAACGCCCATATCTATCAAGAAAAAGGTCAAATATTTTGGTTACTATCTGACTCAGCAACAGAACAGACAATAGCCATTGGGCCTCAAAAGAAAGAGGAAATTTGCTCAATTCCATTCCTTTCAACCTGCCATCAGACTAGAGAATTCTTGTGGACTAAGATTCAGACACATATGGATCCCCAACGTTCAGTTATAGCAAACCCCTCTGTGAAGCCACAAAGGAAGGAGAATGGGATCCTCTAATATGGGGGCCACCTAAGCAAAAGACCTTTGTGGTCATTGAACAAGCACTCCCAGTGCATTGTGGACTAGGGCTGCCTTACCTCACAAAGCTTTACTTTCTGTATGTCAAGGAATATTATGGAATGTCTGTAGGAAACTTGAAATGGACAGCTGTCCAAAGAACTGGGCTCTGTAGCTCAAGACTGGCCACCATGTTTAAGGGCCCTTGCAGCCACAGATCTTCTGGTGTTGAAAGCTGATAAACTGGCTCTGGGACAAAAATTGGTTTTTAGCTTTCCTCATTCAGTGTTGACATTGGTAGATTAGAAAGGAGAATATTGGTTTACTAACGGTCAAAACCAGGGCATGTAATGTGAAAACCCATGTATCCATGTGGAAGTCATCCAGACTCTGAACCCAGCAACCTTGATGCCCATTGGACATGGACAACCTGATCACAACTGTATTGAAGTAATAGATGCAACGTTCTTCAGTAGACCACACCTGGCAGACCAGCCCTCAAGGACCCTGATGTGGAGTATTTCAAAGATGGAGGGAGTTTAATAAAAGATGGGGTATGTTTTTCTGAATATGCAGGTTCACTCTGGGCTCCACTGTCGAGGCAGAACATCTGCCTAAGAGAACCTCAGCACAAAAAGCAAAATTTACTGCTTTGACTCAAGTACCTCAGTTGCTCTTAGGAATCTGTGTGGATACTTACATAGACTCAAAATATGCGTTTGCTACATTTCGTTTTCATAGGGCATTGTGTAAGAAAAAGGGGCTCATTAACTCAGGAGAAAAAAAAAAAGGCATGATGTATGGGCAAGAAATTCTTCAAATTTGCATGCACTGTGGGCTCCCAGGAAAGATGTGGTTATAGATTGCCAGGTCATTGAAAGGGAAACACTGTGGTTTCTCAGGGCAACCAGAGAGTGGACAGAGAGTCCAGGTTAGCTGTCTGCAAGAAATGAGAGGAGAAACCAGTCCCAGGTTTAAAGGCTGCATTTCTGCTTGGCCGACTGTTAACAGAATGGGAGCCAACATACTCCCAACATGAACATAAATGGTTTAAGACTGAAAAAGAAAATTTTCTCTCAGGAGAATGATGGAGATATTGTGATGGCCAGCATAGCCATCACAGAGATTCTAGATTCAGTCTTTATCAAAGAGTTCCACAAGAGAACACATTGGACATACAGCCCTTGAGACAGTTCTGAGTCAACATTTCTATGTCCCCTGGCTCACAAACTTCATCTGGATATTATGAAAACAATGTGAGGTTTGTGCTCACAACAATCCTTGTCAGGGGCGAGAGCTCCCATCAGAAATCCAAACAATAGGAGGGAAACTTTTGAAGACATGGAAGTAAACTTCACTGAACTACCACGCTCCCGGGGCTATAAGTAACTTTTGGTTTTTGTATGTTCCTACTCTGACTAGGTGGAAGCCTTTCCCACCCACCCTGAAAAGTGTAGGGAGAGGAACTGGGGATGTGGCTCAAGTGGTAGCGTGCTCACCTAGCATGTGAAGCACACTGGGTTTGATACTCAGCACCACTTAAAAATAAAATAAACATGTTGTGTCCAACAAAAAACTATTTATTTAAAAGGCTAGGGAGATAACAAGGATGCTTCTCTGGGAAAAGTTTCCAGATTTTTTTATCCCAATGACTATTTGCTAAGACAATGGGCCAGCTTTTGGACAGGGGTGATATGATTCCTGACCAAGAGTTTAAACATCAGATGGAAGTTACATACTGCCTATATGCTGTGGAGTTCTGATAAAGTTCAAAGGTTGAAAAGGATATTAAGTCTCAATTGGGTAAGCTGTGTGAGGAGACTCAATTACATTGTGATGAACTTCTCCCTATTACACTGTTGAGGATTAGATCCACTCCTACAGGGAGGACTGGATTCTCTCCATATAAGATAATATACATGAGGCCCCCTTCTTATTAGGGTACCATTGGGAGACTTCAGAGAGATAAGAGCATTCACTCTGAGTGGACAGCTTCAGGCCTTAGGGAAAACTTTACAGGTTCTCAACCAATGGGTTAGAGAAAGTTTGCCACTAAGTTTGACAACAGGTGGACGCTCTTTCAAGCCTGGAGATTGATTCTGAGTCAATGAATGGGATATTCAAACACTGAAACTTCTTTGGAAAAGCCCTTTCCCTGTTATTTTATCCACCCCAACTGCAGTCAAGTTTGCAGAAATAGGTCCGTTGATTGATTACACCAGACTCAAGCCTACAGCTGCAGACTGGGCATGCACTCCACATGGTGCTACACACTTGAAGCTGACTATTTAGGAATAACAGGAGCATCAGAGAAGCTTGAGGGTCAGAAGGACAACAGCCCTGTTCCAGTCTCTCTGGAATCTGACTGGTGTATGCACAGCTGAAGCTTGAGAAGACTAGGGCCCTGAATCAGCCACACCTGATGGACTGGCTGATCAATGCCCCATGAAAGATAAACTTCCCACCAGGACTAATGAATGCTTTTAACCTCTAAGATAGTTCTTATACTTTAATACATTGCCACCCCTTGCTTCTAGATATATACATAATTCTCTGTTTTTTTGCTATTGTTTTGATAACAGTAACTCCTACTGATTGGACACTAGGAAAAAATTCACGTATACATTTTTATCTTGCTTATATAAATTTTCTAGGATGTGTTGGGTGTTATTAGTTTTGCTTTGTTATTTTATGCTGTTTAACTTATGCTAACCAAAATAGTAGTCTATTCTTTAGTTTTGTTTCCTTTGATAACCTTAAGAGATTCTGTTCTACTCCTATTGCAACCATGGAGATCATGGAAACCATATGTCAAGACAATCCACTAAAACCAAGAGGTGCTAAAACATATATTTAGGACATGTCCTGCCAGAGTAACGCAATGGATAGATGACTGTTTGGAAAGATGAAAGTGGTCCATTAGGAAGTAACTGGATTTAGGAGGTCACCAATGTTGGGGTGAAGATAACTGGCCACCCCAGAAGATCATTGCCACTTCTGATCCTGCTACCTGTGCACAAAATGGCAGTTGGAGTTATAGAACTACTATTTGTCAGATCAAGCTTGGCAGGCAGCAACCAAAGTTGGCAGATTTAAAATGGCTGCTGAACAGGCTTTATTGAGATATCACTTCCGGGCGGAACTCCATCAGACTCACAGAGGGGACAGCGGAAGGGTCTGAGGAGAAATCGAGTGGAAGCTAGACCGGACTGGACTTTTATGGGGCTTACAGCAGGAAGGGAAGGGCTTGGGACAGGAAAATGTGTCTCTAGGGTCCCTTGCCCCCTTGGAGTTGGTCAGAGGGGTCGGCTGAACTCCAGGATTGGCCAGGTTTTCCTGTTGATTGACAGGCGTTAGTCAGGAGATCTGGCTGATTGACAGGCGTTTCCACCGACATCTGATTGATGTTCAAAGCAGTGCGGGCTGCTTTGTTCTAAGTTGCCACTAAGTCGCCACCAAGTCACTGCCACTGACCTAACATTCCAGCCTTTTTGGTGATATAGGGGTGGCAATTTTTTTCTGGCTACTTCCTGCTTGTTTAGGGGCATAGTTGGGTGGAGTGGCTGAGGGGTGTTTGGCAAAATGCCATGAATAAAATTTACCATCAACATCAGAGGCCCATCTTGGGTTCCATGGGTCCCAAATAGTTAATGTAGTGTATGCTTGATTCTCATAACAAGGCTTATCTAGGAAGCGTCTCTTGCATGAATTGTAATGGCACCCGCCATAGGTGTCAGGCCAGCGCTTACAAGATTCCTCAGTTTGGTCTTATATGAAGCATAGTATTGCTGAACATAAGTGGGATGAGGTGGCCCGGTTGAATCCAGTAACATTAAGGGTTACTGCCCTATTACAGCCATTGAAAGTGCAATCGCCTTGGCCCATAAACTGAGAGCCGGTGGTGCCATCCTGTTGCCATGTCACTTGGATGTAGAAGTGCCATCTGTGGGATGGGACAGAAGCTTGAGAGAGAGATTAATGATTAGTAACAAAAGCAGAGGGTTGGCGAGAAATCTTGAGTTTGGTAGGCCCCAACGTGGTGGAAGTCCAGGACTGAACATTTGAAACAGGTGCTCTTTTAAGGCGAGAAGCATGGTACCAGGGGGAGTGGCCCAAGAGCTTGGCTGCCGTTGGTGTGGTAAGTATGACTGTATGGGGTCCTGTCCAGTGAGGTTTCAATGACTGAGAATGTAGCTCTCATTAAGTAAGACTGCATCACCCAGTTGAAGAGGGTCTGATTCCTTCCCTGGTTGTATTGGGACAGAAGTAACAGGTGGTATAGGAAGACACCAGTCTGCGGGTTCCCTTAGGAGTTTGTATAGAAGTGTGAGATAGGGCAGGTAGGACACAAGGGGAGGAGGAGTGACAGGAAAGTTTTGGTTGATTAAGAAAGGGCGCCCATAGAGCAGTTCAAAGGGGCTAAGGCCTGAGGGGGCTCTCGGGGTTGCCCAAATGTGGGTGAGAGCCAATGGCAAAAGATTGGGCCAGGACAGTCTGAGTTCAATAGCAAGTTTGGTGAGATGATCCTTACGAATGCCATTAGCCCTCTCAACCTTACCCAAGGATTGGGGTCGGTGGGGGATGTGGAGCATCCAAGTGATATTAAGGCCTTTGGAAACTACTTGAACAACCTGAGAAGTGAAGGCCAGACTGTTGTCTGACTGGATGGAATTGGGAAGTCCAAACCTGGGAATGATCTTCTCAATGAGGATGGAGGCGACGGTGTCAGCAGTTTCCCTGGATGTAGGGAAGGCTTCTATCCAACCTGAAAAAGTATCAACCAAAGTAAGTAGGTAGCACAGCTTTTTGTGCCTAGGCATGTGAGTGAAGTCGATCTGCCAGTCTTCGCCTGGTTGGTGGCCTCTCATCTGATGTGTAGGGAGTTTAGGTTTGATGCCCCCTTGTGGGGATACTGCAGCGCAGACAGAACAAGCCAAGTGAACCTGTTGGAGAGTGGTTCTCATTCCTGGAAAGTAGAAGAGGGGTTGTAAAAACTGAAAAAGGGGCTTGGGGCCAATATGAAGAGAGTTATGTATGTCCATTAACAGGCTGTAAGCTTGCTGTTTAGGGAGGGCAATTTTGTTCCCCAGAAGAATCCAGCCATCCTTCCCAAAGTGGCCACCTTGGGCTATTAGGTCCTGTCACTCCTGTGGAGAATAGTTAGGCTTAATTGTGGTGGACAGAAATAGGATAGGAGCTGCTGAGAATTTTGTTGTTAATTCCCATGCTATAGAATCTGCTTTGTTGTTGCCTATAGCTTTATGGTCAGAGGGATTTTGATGTCCTCTACAGTATATGATGTCCTCTCATGATGGCAGTTGTGGTGCTTCTAAGAGCTTAGAGATCAGAGAGGCATTGACCACTGGTGATCCTTTTGTGGTCAAGAATCCATGTTCCTTCCAAATAGCTGAATATGAATGAGCAATTAGGAAGGCATATTTGGAATCTGTATATATGTTGACTCGTTTGCCTTTGGATAAAGTAAGAGCCCTGATAAGTGTGAAAAGTTCAGCCTTCTAAGAGGTGGTTCCTTCAGGAAGGCAGCTGGCTTCCAGGATTGAGGCAGCAGTGACTACTGCGTATGCAGCTCTACGACATCCGTCATGACCCATCACTGAACTGCCATACACAAAAATGGTTAAGTCAGGTGAGGGAAGTGGGTAATCAAAGAGGTCCTCATGGGGTGTTTGTAGGGCCTTCAGCACCTGCTGACAGGAATGGTTAGCATTTAAGGGTGGTGGGGATAGTGGGAGGAGTGTGGCTGGATTGAGAGAAGACGAAGAACAGATACTAATGGTGGAGTTCTCTATAAAGAGGAGGTGGAATTCTTGAATTCTTGAAGGGATCAGAAGAGGAAGACACTTATGGTTTAAAAGGTCCTGTAATAGATGAGTGGAGGATACAGTTATTGGTTGGAGCAAAATAAGTTTTAGGGCTTCCTTAGTTAATTCCTCTGCTGCTGCCAGTGCTCGAAGGCATGGTAGCCATCCCCGGACTATAGAGTCAAGCTCCTTGGAGAGGTATGCCACCAGCCTACAGGAGGGTCCAGTTGTTTGAGGGAGGAGGCCAGTGGCCATACCCTGGCTTTCATCCGTAAAGAGGTGAAAAGGATGGTTAGGATTAGGGAGAGAAAGAGGGGGAGAAGAAACAAGAGCATCTCTGAGCTTGTAAAAGGAATTAGCTACTAGTTAGGGGAGGTAAGGAGTCTGGGAGGAGTCTCTTTAGCTGCCTGATATAAGGGCTTAGCAAGAAGTGCAAAGTTAGGAACCCAATGCCTAAAAAACATGCCAGACCCAGGAAAGAAAGGATGTAGTCCACTGTTTCAGGTGGCTGCAAGTCACGGAGAGCTTGAATCCTGTCTGTTGTCAGGCTTTTAGACTTTGGAATGAGAAATATACCTAGATAGGTAACTGAAGAGGTAGTAAGCTGGGCTTTAGTTGGAGAGACTCGGTAGCCCCGGGACCCCAGGAAATTGAGGAGCTGAACAGTGTGAGTTTGGGAAGCCTTAAGTGATGAACTGCATAGGAGAAGGTCATCTACATACTGTAAGAGCGTGCTATCCCCCAAGTCGCAAGCAGTTAAGTCCCATGCCAAGGCTTGTCCAAAAAGATGGGGACTGTCTCTGAATCCTTGAGGTAGGACTGTCCATGTCAGCTGTTGAGACCTAAAGGATATAGGGTCTTCCCATGTGAAGGCAAAGAGATAATAAGAGTCAGAATGGAGAGGCACTGTAAAAAAGGCATCTTTAAGATCCAGAACGGTAAAATGAGTGGTCGAAGGGGGAATATGAGAGAGAAGAGTGTAAGGGTTTGGAACTACTGGGTGGATGGGAATAACCACCTCATTAATTAGGCGCAGTTCCTGGACTAAGTGATAGGCTCCAGAGGGTTTGCACAATTGCAGTATGGGAGTGTTGCAGGGGGAGTCAGTAGGAATAAGAAGTCCCTGGGGCAGCAATTGGTCTATAATGGGTTTAAGTTCCTCCCTGTGGTTTTTGGAGATGGGAAATTGGGGACATGAAGGAAATTTAGTTTGAGGTTTCAGCTGGATACGGACTGGCTTGTGGTGGGAGGCTATAACCGGCATGGAGATGTCCCAGACCTGAGGATCAAATACATCAGGGGGAAATGGCACAGTAGGTACTGTTAGGTCATTAGAGAGGGTAAGAATTAGAGGCAGAAGGAGATGAGTGGTGATATTTTTGGGGTGCAGTTGGAGGGTGGCTACTAGTAATTGGAGAACATCTCTGCCTAGGAGAGGAACTGGACAAGATGGAATGACTAAAAAAGAGTGAGTGAATGGGTGTCCCTCCAGGGCACAGGCCAACTTAGCAGTTCAGTTTGGGGAGGAAGGTTTGCCATCAATCCCCATAACTGAGACCTGGGAAGGAAACAGAGGCCCAGAGTGGGCAGGCAAGACAGAAGAGGTAGCCACCATATCCACAAGGAAGGTTATGGACTTACCCGCCACCTGGAGCATTACCCTGGGCTCGGCGAGGGTGATAGGGGTCCTCGAGTCTGGGCTTCCTCAGTCTTCTGCAAACCCCAATAGTTCAAGAGAAGGGACAGCCTGACTGGTCATACCCCTATGTAGAGGTGCCGAGGAAGAGCCAGCCATTGGGCAGTCACTCTTCCAATGTCCTGTCTGGTTATAGGTGGGGTATGGCCTGGAAGGAGGCTGTGGGTTTGGGCATTGGCGAGCCCAGTGACTTTGCATCCACATTTGAAGCAAGCCCCTGATGGAGAGGAATGCTGGAACCTCCAAAAAGCCCTCGTTTTAGCCATAGGCCTCAGGGCCGCTGCCAAGGCTTGGGTCTGGAGTGTTACCTTTTTCTGAAATTGAGCCTGCCTGGCTAACTCAGCCAACTCCTCTCGGGCATTATAAACTTTAAAGGCTATTTTCACCAGGTCTTGGATGGGGGTCTGGGGGCCCTCCTCAGCTCGTTTGAGCTCTTTTTTAATATCATGAGCCAATTGAGTAATGAAATGGGTTGCTAACACTGTAGCTCAGAGGGAGGCTCAGGATCCAGCTTAGTATATTTGATGAGAGCTTCTGTAAGGTGGTTGAGAAATAAGGCTGGATTTTCATCAGGATTTTGAGTAATTTCCCTCAGTTTATCGAAGATAACTACCTTATTAGAAACTGCTTGCATGCCTGCTATAAGATATTGGACCATGCGAGCACAGTGATGGTGACCTTGTTGGCCATTTAGGTTTGGTTAGGGGAACAGCTGCTTCACCTGTGGGAAGAGTTAGGTTTGGTTAGGGGAACAGCTGCTTCACCTGTGGGAAGAGTCAAATCTGTTAAACGAATTTGGTCAGCATTATCTCGAGCAGCCTGCTGAATGCGGGCTCGCTCATCTGGGGTCAGGGTAGAGGACAGAGCAACATAGACGTCGTGCCAGGTAAGATCATAGGTCTGGGAGAGATATCGGAATTCCTTAATATAAGCAGAAGAATCAGCAGAGAAAGACCCAAGACGTTTTTCAATCTGGGAAAGATCTTGAAGTGAAAATGGGACATGTATTTGGACTATGCCTTCAGCACCAGCTACTTCCTTGAGGGGACAAAGAAAGTGTGGGTTATCTTATAAGAGGGATCCTGGGACTGGGTGTGGGACCAGATGTGGGCAGTGATGGGAGAAGAAAGGGGTAAGTAGGTGGAGGTGATCATGGCTGTAGGAGAGGAAGGAGAGGAGAGGGGTGGGAGGGGAGGGTTAGGGGGAAGGGTAGTATCAGTGGAAGAGGTGGGAGGAGAAATCAAAGTAGCAGGAGAGGAAGAAGAGAGTGGTGGAGGTGGAGGGGGAAGGGTGGTATCAGTAGCAGGAGAGGAAGAAGAGAGTGGTAGAGGTGTGGGAGGGGCTGAGGCCGCAGATTAGTGTGGATAGGGAGGGGGAGACTGGAAGGTGGAGCTGAGAGTAATTCAGGGGGTTCTGAGAATGTAGAAGCAGATGAACAATAAGAGAGAGTTTTAGGATTTTCTTTAGCAAGAAAAACTTGAGCAGTAGAACAGATAGAACAGAGAGAAGGACGGGAGTGGAGATCCCAAAAAGCCTGAACATAAGGAATTTGTACACATTTCCCTGTCCAGCTGCAAAAGTTATCTAAATCAGTGAGGACTTGAAAGTCAAACGTTCCCTCTGGGGGCCATCTTGACCCATTGTCCAATTCATATTGGGGCCAGGCCACAGTAGAATAAAAGACCAGGTGTTTATGGCGCAGGTTTTGGGCAAGTCCTAATTTGGCAAAATTTGAATATAAACAGCCCAAAGGGGTTGGGGGATCCAAAGAGGATTTAGTGTTTCCCATGACCTTCTGGTACCCTCGGGGGTGAGTGGGAGCACAAAAAGGCATCCAAATTCTGTCTGCACTCACCTATGGACAGATATGGGCCAGGGCGGAGGTTGAGGTGTCCCTACAGCCTCTGCGGGCCCCAGCAGTTAGCTAACCTGGTTGGCGGGGGGGGGGGGCTCTCAGGAAGACTGGGACGTCTCCACAATCCCCAGAGCCCTGAACAGAACAGGCAGGGCCTATGGCATGCTCGTGACTTACTGATAGACCCCACGGACAGACAGAAAGAAGGGGTCTGGAAGGTCAGGGGAAATGGGAACTTACCGGAATCCTGTCAGCCAGATGAAGGGAGAGGGAAAGAGCCACTTAGAAATTTCCCGGCTCCTTTCAAAGGGGAAGGGATGGGCTTCAATCCCTTGAGGGAGAAGCCCAAAGATCCCTTCCAGGGTGTCAGCACCAAGATGTCAGATCAGGCTTGGCAGGCAGCAACCAAAGTTGGCAGATTTAAAAGGGCCGCTGAACAGGCTTTATTGAGATATCACTTCCGGGCGGAACTCCATCAGACTCACAGAGGGGACAGGGGAAGGGTCTGAGGAGAAACCGAGTGGAAGCTCCACTGGACTGGACTTTTATGGGGCTTACAGCAGGAAGGGAAGGGCTTGGGACAGGAAAATGTGTCTATAGGGTCCCTTGCCCCCTTGGAGTTGGTCAGGGGAGTTGGCTGAACTCCAGGATTGGCCAGGGTTTCCTGTTGATTGACAGGCGTTAGTCAGGAGATCTGGCTGATTGACAGGTGTTTCTGCCGACATCTGATTGATGTTCAAAGCAGTGCAGGCTGCTTTGTTCTAAGTTGCCACTAAGTCGCCACCAAGTCGCTGCCACCGACCTAACACTATTTACCTGTTTAACAGAATTATTCACTTATAAGCTGTATTAGAAATTATTATTAATCAGAGTGCCACATCCTTTGACCTCATAGCCACAAAACAGACCCGACGCAGGTGGATAACTCAAAACTGTTTGGCATTAGATTACCTACAAGCTGAGGAAAGAGAAATATGTGGAAAATTCAACAGCTCAGATTGTTGCATCCAAATGGATGACAAAAAACAAACGGTTAAGAATATAGACAACAACACAAGAGAACTAGCACATGTGCTAGTGCATACCTAGAAGAGCATTCAACTTTGGGTTCCAAACACACTTTTGCGAGATGGTTTTCAACCCTTGGTAGATTTCAAAGCTTAACTGCTATAGAGAATATTCTGCTGTTAACCTGTTTATTGCTCCCGTATTTGGCTCCACTGTGCATTAAAACTAATGGGTCCACTATGGAAGCTTCTTTTGAAAAGATGACAACAACCAATATTTTGACATTATGTAAGGCCTTCAGCCAATATAATGGTAATGATGCTCTTAAATTTAAAGTATGAATTTATGGGGAGCATCATTAAAAGGGGATATTTAATTGACACTCCCTTTCTCCACAGAAAAGTCTTACCTGGTATTCTAAAGAAATCTTCACCATGGGTGATTTTAGGACTGTCAGCAAAAGAGTCTCTGCAAAAGAATTCAATGTAGATAAATTTCCTATTATCCTCTTGCTCTGTTTTACTTGGCCACTGGTAGAGAAGTTACCTGCACTTCAGGTGCTGGGCACCCCCTTACTAGTTTTTCACAAATATGTCCTGTATAGTAATTTGTGGAAATGTGCAAACAAGGCTGCTGGCCTTGAGCTGAGCTTCACAGAGATGTCTACATTTTTAGGATATTTTAGTATCTGGGCTCCATGGTAACACCTGGGTGGGATAGGAAGAATGTGAAATAGAAGCTCTCCCTTCTCAGGTGTTGTCCTTGAAGAGTTACCTTGCCTAAAACAGTGAAAGAAAAATCTGCTTTTATGTGAACTTCTGCAGATTGGAAATTTCTCAGCCCCTCCCCTTACATACTGGGTATAAAATTCTGAAAGTGCCTGAAATTGAGGTTTAGGGGATTGATTAATTACAGCAAATGTTGTGCCCTTTGAGCCTGGCTTCAGCCAAACAAAACTGTTTACTGCTATGTTCAGTGCCTTACCTCATTTTACCCTACACCATTACTGTGGTATCCTGGCATTGCCTCGACTCTCCCCATCCCACTGCTTCTACCTAGGCTGGGCTCCAACAATGTGTCCTGGCTCTCCACCAACCCCCCCCCCTTAATTCTGTATACAAAGTATCCCCTCACAGTGCCATCCTTTGGCACTCCTTTGATTCAGGTCCCTTCTGAGGATCTACACATCTGGGGCAAAGGAGTGGAATTGGCTGGCCTCTGTCCACTGTTTGCGTAGACCTGCCCTTATCCTACGGATCGCCTCCCTTCAATACCCTTCCCTCCAGCCTTGCATGCTGGCTCTACCACAAATCGGTCCTCCTAACACTGATGTTCTGTGCTCAAATTCTAGGATCAGGCCTCTCACATAAGCCCCTGATAGCATTCCTTGTGTTGTGTGGATTCCCTTGGGGTCTCTTGTTGTTGGGACAGACCTGGGGGCCCCTTGCTTGGGCCCACTATTGAGCTCTTCTCCTTGTTCTTAGTGCTGCCTTCTGTCTCCTCATCCTAGCACCATCCCTTTCTCGCCTACCCTAGCACTTTTCCCTGGAGGGCAGGCCTCATACTTCTTGGGTTCCTAATCCTCTTTTGGGAGGGTTGGTCCCTTATGTGGAATCCTTGCTTGCATCCTGGCCCTTGCCCCTCTCTTCACAAATGACAACCCTTTGCCATGCCTTTCGGGTGCTGTCCTCCTAGACTTCTCCATTGCCAGGCCCTCTTGGCCTGGTCCCTTACCCTTGGTTATCATCTGGGCCACAGTGTCTTATGGGAAACAGAGCCCTGCCCATCACGTTGGCACCTTGCTCTCCTTGGGCCGTTGGTCCTGCACCCGGAACCATGACACCTGGCATGGGCGCTGGCACTTGAACCTGGCTCAAACTGACTGGATCTTAGCCTACCCTTCCCAGCCCTGTCCACTGTCCTGAATCCCCTACCCCAGCTTTGGCCCTTAACTCTGCATTCCCAGGCCTGGCACCTAGGTTGAAACACTGGTGGCCCTTCTTGTTCAGTGCTTTTGTGGGCATTGTCTGAGGCCCCCTTGCTTGGGCTGCTTCCCTGATCCCCTTGGCTTCCCTGTATTACAGTACACTAGTGCAGCCCCACCTTCCCTGCTCTCCCCTGCCCTGGGCCTTCATCTAGGACCCATGCCTGGTGTCCTTGATGGGATCCTGGCTCCCACCCCACTCACACCTGACCTGCAGCTCATCAGGTTGTGCCCTCCTTCAGCCCTCCAGTCCTCGGATGTGTCCTGGCAGCCTAAGCCTCCCCACCTCCACAAACAAGGTATCCTCTCAAAGTACACTCTTTGGCCCCTCCTTTGGTCCAGGTGCCTCTCTGAGGGTCTACTCACCTGGGGCAGAGGAATGGAATTGGCTGGCCTGTGCACCCTGAATGCTCCCTATGGGAAACACAGCCGTACCACTCACCTGAGTCCCCTTCACTGCCTGAACCTTGACGCCTGGCAGTTAACATGGGACTTGCTACAACCCAGCCCTGAATGATCCCCTCCCATACCTCCCCTGTCCTTTCTCCTTGAATGCTGCCCCTACTGCAACCCAGCCCTCCCTAACCCTGACAATTTGCACTCTAGTCCCTGGGCCTGGGCATTTGCAAGAGCCCCTGACTGCATCCTTCATGGCCTTTACACAGCATGGAGTTTCTTCATATTGGGTCTGACCTGGGGTTCCCTTGTTTGGGCCAGCCAGCGGGCTCCCCTAGGTGCCCCTTGGCTTGTCCTCATCCTCCTGAAGGCCCTATCTCCCGTTTCCCTTGTGCTTTTTTTTTCTGGTACTCATGGGTCTCCTGTACTTGAGTCCCTCATCACCATTGATCTGGTGGGTCCCTTGCCTGAGTGCCTGGCTTGGGTCCTGGCTCTCTCCCCTCCATGCACCCAACCCGACCCCCCACCCTGACCCTCAGCTGGGCCTCTTGCTCTCCCTAGGTGCTTGGTACTGCACCAAAAACCCTGACACCTGGAGGTGGCCGTGGGCCTGGAGTCTGACTGCCCCCTGCTGGATCCCCTGCCTTCCTTCCTGAATTTACTCAACTGTCCTGAGCCCCTGCCCAAGCCCTGGCCCTTGGCTCTATGTTCCCAGGCCTGGGTCCTTGCTTGAGCTTCTTGTGGCCCTTATTCCTCACTGCTTTTCTGAGCATTGTCTGAGGGCCCCTCCCTTGGGCTCTTTCCCTACTCCCTTGGCTTCCCTGTACTGAAGTACCCTAGTGCAGCCCTGCCTTCCCAGGCAGGACATCCCTTCTCTCCCTTGGTCTGGGCCATCCACTAGGTCCATTGCTTGGGCTCCTTGCTGGGATCCTAGCCCCCACCCCACTCACACTCAAACTGTGACCATTCAGGTTGTGCCCTCCTTAGGCCCCCTGGTAGTTTCTTTCTCTTCCAGGCCCGATTTCCTGATCCCCTTCCCAGGATGCTCACCCAAGCAAGGCGACTTGATCTGGCCTCTTGGTCCTGCAGACTCTCTTTGACAAAATGTAGCCCTGCCTCTTGCCTGGGCCCATTGGTCTCCCAGAGCCCAGGCCCTGTTCCTGATCCTTGACACCATGCAGTGGACCTGGGCCTTGAGCCCTCCTCCCCCTGTGCCAGCCATTCCCATTTATCTCCTCCCACCCTTCCCTTTCCATGTTTCCTTTCATTCACCCAGGCCAGGTGCCAGCACTTGGCTCTCCAGTAATGGACTCAGCTCCTTGCTTGAGTCCCTGGCCACCTTCCTCATGGACCTTGTCCCTGTTTCTTGGTTTCAAGCCCTTTTTGCTAGCGCCCTCCTGTGCCTCCCCTCTGATACCCTCATTCTGTGATATTCTGGCATTGCCTAGATCCTCCACTACCCCTGCTTTGCCAAAGCCTAGGCTCCTCAAATGGGTTTTGTAGCCCACTAACCCCCCCAACCTCCGCATACCAGGTATCCCCTCCCTCTTTTGCCCCTCATTGTTCCAGGTCCTTCTCTGAGGATCTACTCACTTGGGGCAGAAGAGCAGAATTGCCTCGATCTTCCCCCTGAATTCTCCCTATGGAAAACAGCCCTGCCACTCACCTGAGTCATCTTAACCACCTGTAAGTTAAGGCCTGACAGTTATCAGTTGCTCCAACTTGAGCAATCTCCTCCCTTCCCTCTTCTTTCCTCTGGCATTGCATGCTGCCGCTACCCCAACCCAGCCCTCCCTAACCCTGACCCTTTGTGCTTCAGACTCAGGGCCTGGGAACTTGCCTGACACCCTCACCACATTCCTCATGTCCCTTGGCATAGCATGGAGTCTCTTCATGTTGAGTCTGACTTTGGGACCCCTTGCTTGGGCCCTGCAGCTGGATCTCGTAGGTGCCCCTTGCACTTCCCTCTCTCTCCTGTTCCTCATGCAGACACTACCTGACTTCTCCTTGCACTTTTTCCTGGCACTTGCAAGTCTCCTGCTCCTTGGATCTCTCATCATTATTGGTAGGGTGGGTCTTTTGCCTTGGAGCCTGTCTTGGGTCCTGGCTCTTGCCCCTCAGCGCACCCACCATGACCAACACGCCATGCCCTGATGTCACCTTCCTCCTGGCCCCCTTCCCTTGTCTGGCCTTCTTTGCCAGGTCCCTGGCAGTGGAATCTCATCTGAACCAGGGCACCTTATGGGAAACAAAGCCCTGCCCCTTGTCTAGGCCCCTTGTTCTCTCTGGGTGCTAGGTCCTGACATCTCCTGTTGGCCCTGGGCCTGGAGCCTCACTGCCCCCTTCAGGATCCTCTGCCTTCCCACCCAAATCTTTTCCACTCTCCTGTGGCCCCTGCCCAAGCCCTGGCCCTTGGCTCTCTCTTCCATGGTCTGACTTCTCTCTTGAGCCTCTGGTGTCCATTCTTCCTCAGTGATTTTCTCGGATTTATCTAAGGGTCCCTAACTGGGTCCGCTTCTCTGAACCCCTTGGTTTCCCTGTACTGCAGTATGCTAGTGTAGCCTTGCCCTCCTGGCCCTGGGCTTCCCTGCTCATCCCTGGCCTGAGCCCTCCTCTTGGTCACATACCAGGGCTCCTTGCTGGGGTCCTTGCCCACACTCCACTCACATGCATCCTGCCTCCGGTCATCCTTCTCCATGACCCTGTACATGTCCCTTGATTTCAGGCCCCTTGCTTGGCCCCCTTCCTGTGCCTTCCTCTGTTCCCCTTGTATTGTGGTATTTTGTCATTGCGAGGACCCTTGCCTTCCACTGCTTCCCCCCAGCCTGGTCTCCTCCAATGGTTGCTGGCTCCCCACTGACACCCCCAAATCCCAGACCAATGGTATCCCTCACATTGTCCTCCTTTGGTTCTGGTTTCTTTCTGAGAATCTCCTCACCTGGGGCAGAGAGTGGAATTGACTGGCCTCTGGGCCCTAAAGGATCCCTATGGGCAACACAGCCCTGCCCCTCACCTGGGCCCCCTTTGTCACTCAAACTTAACAACTGGCAGTGGACTTGGGCCTAGTGATGACCATGCCCTGGGGAATCCTCTGCCTTCCCTCTCCTGCCCTTTAGCTTTGCAAGATGACCCTAAGGCAACCCAGCCATTCCTGACCCTGATGCTTCACCCTGCAGTCCCCTGGCCAGGCTGCCACCCTGAGCTCTTTACTGCATTACTTGGTTTGCACTGCTTTCTGTTGCGTCTCTTCCTGCCATGTCTGACCTGGGTGCCCCGTAATTTGCCCCCCTAGCTCGATCCCCTCTGTGCCATTTGCACAGCCCTTTGTCTCCTCATCCTAGCACCAATCCTAATTCTCCTTCCCCTAGCACATTTCCTGTAGCAGTGGCCTCCTGATCATTGGGTCCCTAATACCTTTTGGTGGTTCAGTCACTTACCTGGGATCCTTGATTAGGTCCTGACTCTTGCTCCTCTTAGCACCCACAGTGACTCCCCACTATGCCGTCACATCACACTCCTCCTGGCCCCTGTCCCTTGCCAGGCCCTTGGCCTGGTCCATGGCTCTTGATCATCATCTGGGCCAGAGCACCTTATGGGAAACCTAACCCTGACCCTTGACTGGGCTACTTGCTCTCTCTAGGCCCTTGGGGCAGAACTAGGAACCCTGACACCTGGCAGTGGTGCTGGGAGTCCAACCTCCCTTCCCCCTGCTGCATCCCCTGTTTTACCTCCCCAGCACTGTCCACTGTCCTGAGCTACCTGCCTCAGCACTGGCCCTTGGCTTTCAATTCCCTGAGTTGACATCTCTCTTGAATCTCTGGGGGTCTTTCTTGCTCTGTGCTTCCCTGGGTTTGAACAGTGGGTATTGATTGGGCAACAACCCCACTCCCCTTTTCTTCCCAGCCTCTCACAACCCTAGTGCATACCCTGCCTGCCTGGCCTCACCCTTCCCTGCTCTCCCCTAGCCTGGACCCTCCCCTAGGTCCTGAGCCTGGGCTCATTTCTGTGGTCCTGGTGCACACCCCACAAGACCCTTTTTCCAGAATTTCATGCTGTGCCCTCCTTCAGCCCTCATGTTGTCCTTGTCCCTGCTGGGCTCCTTTTCCAGATCCCTTTCCCATGATGCTCACCAGAGCCAGGAGCTGGAACTGGGATGTTTGGCCCTGTAGTCTTCCTTTGGCAAAATGTAGCTGTGCATCTTGCCTGGGGGTTTTGGCCTCCTTAATCCTGGATCCTGCTCCTCAATCCTGACACCCTGCAGTGAATCTAGGCCTTGAACCCTCCTCTTTGTGTGCCACCCATTCTCTTTACTCCCCTGTCTCCCCATATAATGCCATAGCCAGGAGAGAGGGGATTCGTACTCACAGACGGGAGACCACTCCCACCTGGGTGTGGGGGAGCTCCTATACCACTGCAACCAGGGTACAGGACACTCACTACTATAGGAGGAAGACTCCTCCCACCTGGGTGTTGGGGGGAGTTCAAAACATCCACAGCTAGGGTAGATGTGACTCTCACCTCCAGTCCCCTCTACCCTACATAACTTGGTATACAAGCTCCCTGCAACACCCAGGTGGAAGGAGTCTTCTAGCCTGGCTGCAGCTTTATAAGAGCACCCCCAACACCCAAGAGGGAGGGCTCTTCTGACTAGTGGGGTGAGTCCCCTCTAACCTGCCTAGGGTGGTATACAGCCTCCCAGCCAGACTCCTAGGTGGGAGGGGTCTTCCACTTGGAAGGGCGATTCCCCTCTACCCTGGCTTCTGTAGTATAAGAGCTCCCCCTTACACCCTGGTGGAAGGGGTCTCCTGCCAGGAGGGAGTCTTCTCTACCCTGGCTAAGGTGGTATACAAGCTCCCACAGGACACACAGGTGGGAGGGGTTTCCTGTCTGGAGGGGGGAGTCCCCACTACCCTGGCTGCATTGGTATAAGAGATCCCCCACCCTGACACCCAGGTGAGAGGTGTCTCCAACATGGAGGGGTGATTTTTCTCTATCCTGGCTGCGGAGTTATACTAGATCCCTTCAACACCCTGGTGGGAGGCGTCTACAGCCTGGAGTGGCGAGTCCCCTGTACACTGGCTGAAGATGTATAAGAGCTCCCTTTTACATCCAGGTGGGATGGATATCCCAACTGGAGTGGCATATACCTATACCCTGGCTTCAATGGTATAGGAACTCCCCCCTGACACCCTGGTGGGAGGGGTCTCTCCCCTGATGTGGCCAGTCCTCTCTACCCTAAGGTGGTATACACGCTCCCACAGGACACACAGGTGGGAGGGGTTTCTTGTCTGGAGGGGGGAGTCCCCACTACCCTGGCTGTAGTGGTATAAGAGCTCCCCCCACACACACACAGGTGGGAGTGGTCTCTCACCTGGAATGGCGAGTTCCCTCTTCCCTGCCTCTGCCGGTATATGAGATCCCTGAAAAACAGTGTTTAGGGGTCTCCCGCCTAGTGGAGCCAGTCCCCTCTCTTCTGGCTGCAGCAGAATACATGCCCCCCCATAGCAAGATGTGACGGTTCTCCTGCCTGGAGGACAGATTACCCTCCTCCCTGGCTAATGCCATATAAAAGCTCCCAGACACCCAGGAGAGAGGGTCTCCTGCCTTGAGGGGTGAGTCCCCTCTTCCCTGGCTGGGGTGATTTATCAGCTCCCTCTGACACCAGGTTGGGATGGGTCTCACACCTGGAGGAGCAAATCCCAGGTATCCTGGCTGCTGAGGTATAGGAGCTTTCCCTGACACCCAGGTGGAAGAGATCTCCAGTCTGGAGAGGCAAGCACACTCTACCATGGCTAAGGTGGCATACAAGCTGCCCGCTGCACCCAGGTGGAAGGGGTATCCCACCTGGAGAGGCGAGTCCTCTCTACCCTGCCTTCAGCAGTGTTAGAGCTCCCCCCAGAAACCCAGGTGGGAGGTGTCTCCCAGAAGGAGGAGTTAGTCCCCTCTTTCCTGGCTAGGGCAATACATGAGCTACCCCTCATATCCAGATGGTAGGGGTTTCCAGCTTAGAAGGGCGAGTACCCTCTACTCTGGCTGTGGTGGTACAGGAGCTCCCCTCTACACCCTTGTAGGAGGGGTCTCCTTCCTGGAGGTGCAAGTCCCATCTCTCCTGCCTGGGGCAGTATATTAGCTTCCCTGACAACCAAGGTTGAGGGGTCTCCCACTTAGTGGAGCGAGTCCCCTCTATCCAGGCTGCAGCTATATAAGAGATTCCCCCAACATAGCCAGATGGGACGGGTCTCCCACCTGGAGGAGAGAGTGCTCTCCACTCTGGCTAAGGCAATATATAAGCTCCCTACAGACACCTAGGTGGGAGAGATCTCCCGCATGGATGGGCGAGTCCCTTCTACCCTGGCTGTTGTGGTATATGAGCCACCCCCATGAGCAGATGGGAGGGGTCTCCTGCCTGAAAGGGGGAGTCCCCATTTCCTTAGCTTCAGAGGTATACTAGCTTTCCATGACACCCAGGTGGGAGGGGTCTCCTTCCTGGAGGGGTGAGTCCCCTCTCTCCTGACTGGGGCAGTATATGAGCTCCCCCCAACAATCAGGTGGGAGAGAACTTTTGCCTGGAGGGCAAGTCCCCTCTACCATGGCTGCTGCAGGATAGGCACTCCCCTAGACACCCAAATGAAAGTGGGTTCCGCCTGAGATTTCAAGTCTTTGCTACCCTGCCTGTAGCTGTATACAAGGCCCCCACCCAGGACACCCATCCACCTTTAGGGACCAGTCCCCTCTACCCTGTCTGGTGTGGTATATGAGCTTAACCCGACACCCAGATGGGAGGGGTCTCCTGCCTGAAGGGGCGAGTTCCCTCTGCCTTGACTACAGTGGTACTGGAGCTCCCCCTGACACCGAGGTGGGAGGGGTCTTCAGCCTGGAGGGGCGACTGCACTCTTCCCTATCTGTAGTGGTATAGCAGCTCCCCGCCATACCCAGATGAAAGGGGTCTCATGCATGGAGGGAGCAGTCCCCACTACCCTCACTGTAGCAGTATATGAGCTCCCCAACACCCAGGTGGGTGGGTCTCCCACCTGAAGAGGCCAGTCCCCTCTACCCTGGCTGCACTGGTTTACTAGCTATGCCTGACACCCAGGTTGGATGGATCTCTTGCCTGGAGGGACAAGTTTACTCAACCCTCGCTGCAGCGGTAAAGTATCTTCCTCTGACACCCAGGATGGAAGGTCTTCAGCCTGGAGAGGCCAATCCCCTTGGCCCTGGCTGTAGTGGTATAGGAGCTCACCTTTACACCAAGGTGGGAGGGGACTCCCGCCTCAAGGGGTGAGTCCCCTCTACCCTGCCTGTGGCAGTATAAGAACTCCCCTGACAACCAGGTGGAAGGGATCTTCCGCCTGGGTGGACGATTCCTCTCTCCCCTGGTTCTGGCGGTATAGGAGCTTCCCCCCCACACCAGGCTTTTGGGGTCTCCTGGCTGGAGGGGCGAGTCCCCTCTACACTGGCTGCAGGGTATATGAGCTCCCCCTGATACCCAGGTGGGAGTGATCTACCACCTGGAAGAATGAGTCACCCTTACCCTTGCTGTGTCAGTATACAAGCCCTCCCAGACACCCAGGTAGGAGGGCTCTCCTGCCTGGAGGGTCAAGTCTTCTCTACCCTGGCTAAGGCGGTATACAAGCACCCCCCTACACACAGGTGGGAGTGGTCTTCCACATCAACAGGCGAGTCCCTTCTACCATGGCTTTGGCAGGATACCAGCTTCCCTGATACCAGGTGGAAGGAGTATCCCACCTGGAAGGGCAATCTCCTCTACTGTAGCTCTTTACATGCAAGAGTTCCCAGTACACCCAGGTGGGAGGGGTCTTCCATCTGAAGGGATGTGTTCCCTCTACCCTAGCTGTGGCAGTATAGGAGCTCCCACACACACACCCAGGTGGGAGGGGAATCCCGTCTGTATGGGCGAGTTCCCTTACCCTGGCTGCTGCAGTAATCAAGCTTCCCTGGACACACAGGTGGGAGGGGTGTCCCTATTTGAGGGGAGAGTCCACTCTACCGTGGCTGCGGATGTATAGGAGCTCATCCAGACAACCAGGTGGGAGGGGTCTCCTGATTGGAAGGGCAAGTCTGCTCTACCCTGGTTGCAGTGGTATATGAAATCCCCCTGACACTCAGGTGAGACGAGTCTCAGTCCTAGAGTTGCGAGTCCCGTCTACCTTGGCTGCTGTTGTATAGTACTTCCACTGACACGCAATTGGTAGCAGTCTCTGACCAGGGAGCTAGAGTACCCAGTACCCTGCTGAAGCGGTATAAGAGCTCCCCAAGACACCCAGGTGGAAGAGGTCTCCCGTCTGGAGGGAAGAGTTCCTTCTACCCCGCCTGCGGCGGAATAAAAGCTCCCCAGAAACCAAGCTGGGAGGGGTCTTCCGCCAAGAAGGGCGAGTCCCCTCTTCTCCGGCTGAGGCCGTATATAAGCTCCCCCCAATACCCAGATGGGAAGATCTCCCGCCTGAAGCGGCAAGTCCCCTCAACCCTGGATTCAGGTGCAAAAGTGCCCCCTCCTACCCTCAGCATGGAGGGGTCTCCCGCCTGGAGGGGCGAGTTGTGGCTACCCCAGCTGCAGCTGTATAAGAACCCACCCTAGGCAGACACCCATGTGGGAGGGGTCTTCCGCCTGGAGGGGCGATTACACTCTACTTGGGCTAAGGGGGTATAGGAGTTACCCCCATTCACAGGTGGGAGGTGTTTCTCATCTGGAGGTGCAAGATGCTTCTACCCTGGCTGCTGGGGTATATGAGATCCACATGACACCCAGGTGGGAGGGGGTCTTCCGCATGGAGGGGTGAGTCCACTCTACCCTGGCTGCAGTGGTTAAGTAGCTTCCCGTGACACCCAGGTGGGAGCGGTCTCCCTCCTAGAGGGGTGACTTCCCTCTACCCTGTCTGAGGGAGTGTACTAGCTCTCCCAGACATTCAGATGGGAGGGTTCTACTTCTTGGAGGGGCGAATTTCCTCTATTCTGGTTGCTTGGAATATGAGCTCCCCCCTATACCCAGATGTGAGGGGTCTCCCACATGAAGTGGCGAGTCCCCTCTACCCTGGCTGCAATGGTTTACAGGTTTTCTCTGATACCCAGGTTGGATGGGTCTATCTTCTGGAGGTTAGAGTCCCCTCCACCCTGGCTGGGGAAGTAAATGATCTCCCCCTGACACCCAGGTGGGAGGGTCTCCATCCTGGAGAGGCAAGTCCCCTCTACCCTGGCTGCAGTGGTAGAAGTTCACCCCTACACCCTGGTGGGAGGGGTCTCCTGCCTCCAGTGGTGAGTCCCCTCTAAACTTCTATTGCAATATATGAACTCCACTGACAACCAGGTGGAAGGGATTTTCCACCTAGTGGGTCGGGTCCCCAATCCTTTGGCTCTGGCTTTATACAAACTCCCCTGAGACCTACGAGGTGGAAGTCTCCTCTACACTGGCTGCGGGGTATATGAGCTCCCCCAGAAAACCAGATGGGAATAGTCTCCCCCCCTGGAGCAATGAATTCCTTCTACCCTGTTGGTGGCTGTATACAAGCTCTCCCAGACATCCGGGTAGGTGGGGTATCCTGCTTGAAGGGGAAAGTGCCCTCTACCATGGCTGCAGTGGTATAAGAGCTCCCCATGACACCCAAGTGGGAGGGGTTTCCTGCCTGGAGGGGCGAGTCCCCTCTATCCTGGCAGCAGCAGATAAGGAGCTTCCCCTAAAACCTAGGTGGGAGGGGTCTTCCTCTTTGAGTGGTAACTTCCCTCTACCCTGGCTAAGGGGGTATACCAGGTCTCCCAGACACCCAGGTGGGAGGAGTCTCCCTACTGGAAAGGCAAGTCTGCTCTACCCTGACTGTGGTGTTGTAGAAAGTACTCCTGACAGCCAGGTGGGAGGAGTGTCTCACCTAGAGGTTCAAGTTCCCTCTACCGTGGCTTCTGTGGTATAAGAACTCCCCTGACACTCAATTGAGAGTATTCTCTGGCCAGGGGACTAGAGTTCCCTCTACCCTGCCTGTGGAGGTATAGGAGCTCCCCAGACACGGAGGTGGGAGGGGTCTCCCATCTGGAGGGGCGAGTCCCCACTTCACGGGCTGTGGCGGTATAGGAGCTTCCCCAGACACCCAGGTGGGAAGGTTCTCCCGCCTAAAGGGGAAAGTACCCTCTACCATGTTTTCCGTGGTATAAGAGCTCCCCCTGACACCCAGGTGAGAGAGTTATCCTGTATGAAGGGGGGAGTCCCCTCTATCCTGACTGTGGCAGTACATAAGCTCCCACTGACACCCTGGTTGGAGGGGTCTCCCTCCAGAAGGGTCAAGTAATTTCTTCCCTGGCTATGGTGGTATAAGAGCTCCCTCTGACAGCCAGGTTGGAAGGGTATCCCTCCTGGATAGGCAAGTCTCCTCTCCTATGGATACGATGGTATACAAGTTCACCATGACACCCAGGTGGGAGAGACTTCTGCCTGAAGGGGCGGGTCCCTCAACCCTCGCTGCAGGGGTATAGGAGCCCCCGCCTACCCTCAGTAGGGAGAGGTCTCCGGCCTAGAGGGTCGAGTTGCTGCAACTCCAGCTGCAGCAGTATATAAACCCTCCCTCACCAGACACCCATGTGGGAGGTGTCTCCCAACTGGAGGGGAGAGTCCCCTCTACCCTGGCTAAGGCATTATAGGAGTTACCCCCATTCCCAGGTGGGAGGTTTCTCTTGCCTGGAGGTGTGAGTTGCCTCTATCCTGGCTGCTGGGGTATATGAGCTCCACCTGAAACACCGGTGGGAGGAGTCTTCCACCTGGAGGGGCGAGTCCTCACTACCCTGGCTGCAGTGGTAAAGGAGCTCCCCACTACCGGCCTGAGGTGGTGTACCAACTCTCCCAGACATGCAGGTGGAGGGGTCTCCTGCTTGGAGGGGCAAGTCCCCTCTATTCTGGTTGCTGTGGTATAGGAGATCCAAATGCATACACAAATGGGAGGGGTCTCCCTCCTTAAGGGGTGAGTCCCCTCTACCCTTGCTGCAGTGGTTTACTAGCTTTCCTTGACACCCAGGTTGGATGGGTCTCTCCTGGAAGGGTCAGTCACTTCTATCCTGCTTGTGACAGTATATAAGCTCCCTTGACAACCAGGTGGAAGGGATCTTCCACCTGGAGTGTCGAGTCCCCTCTCCCTTGGCTCTGACAGTATACGAGCTCTACAGGACACCCTGTTCATGGGGTCTCCTGACTGGAGAGGTGCAACCCCTCTACACTGGCTGCAGAGGTATACAAACTTCCCCTGACACCCAGGTGGGAGGGGTCTCCCAACTGGAGCAATGAGTGCCCCCTATCCTGGCTGTGGTGGTATACAGGCTCTCCCAGACACCCAGATGGGAGTGGTCTCCCCCTTGGAGGGGCAAGTCTTCCATACCCTGGCTAAGGCGGTATAAGAGTGTCCCCCTGCACAAAGGTGGATGTGGTCTTCAGCATGGACAAGTGAGTCCCCTATACTGGCTTCGTCAGTATACAAGGTCCCTTGACACACAGGTTGGAGGAGTATCCCGACTGGAAGGGCAAGTCCCCTCTGGTTTAGCTCTTGCCATATAAGAGGTCCCAGTACCCCCAAGTGGAAGGGGTCTTCCTCCTGCAGTGGTGTGTTCTCTCTTCCCTGGCTGTGGAAGTTTAGGAGCTCCCCCCAACACCCAGGAGGGACGGGTCTCCCACCTGGTGGGGTGAGTCCCCTCTACCCTAGCTGCTGCAGTAATCAAGCCTCACTGGACACCCAGGTGGGAAGGGTATCCCGATTGGAGGGGAGAGTCCCCACTACCCTTGCTGCGGAGGGATAGGAGCTCACTCAGAAACACAGGTGGGAGGGGTCTCCCGAATGGAAGAGCAAGTCAGCTCTACCCTGAATGCAGCAGTGTAGGAACTCCCACTGACACCCAGGTGGGTTGGGATCTACCGCCCAGAGGTGTGAGTCCACTCTAACCCAGCTTCAGCGGAATAGGAGCTCCCCAGGATACACAGGCAGAAGGGGTCTCCCTCCTGAAGGGGCGAGTCCCCTCTACCCTGGCTTTGGTTGTGTACAAGCTCCCTGGACACCCTGGTGGGAGGGGTATCCAGATTGGAAGGGCGAGTCCCCTCTACAATAGCTCTTGCCATATAAGAGCTCCCAGTGAAACCAGGTGGGAGGGGTCTTCCTCCAGAAGGGGCATGTTTCCTCTACACTGGCTGTGGCAGTATAGGAGCACCCCCAACACCGAGGTTTGAGGGGTCTCCCTTCTGTAGGGTCGAGTCCCTCTACCCTGTCTGCTGCAGCAGTCAAGCTCCCATGGACATCCAGGTGGGAGGGTTCTTCCAATTGAAGGGGAGAATACCTTCTACCCTGGCTGCAGATGTATACAACCTCCCACAGACACCCAGGATGGAGGGGTCTCCCGGATGGAGGGTTGAGTTCTCTCTATCCTGGCTGTGGAGGTATATGAGCTCTTAATGACACCCTTGTGGGAGGGTCCTCCCGCCAAGAAAGGCAAGTACTTTCTACCCTGGATGTGGTGGTATATGAGCTTCTGCCAACAGCCAGGTTGAAGGGGTCTCCCACCTGGATGGGCGAGTCTCCTCTACCATGGCTAAGGTGGTATAAATGATCCCTGCAACACCCAGGTGGAAGGGTTCTCCAGCCTGGAGGGGTGAGTCTCTACTACCCTGGATGCAGCAGTATAGGAGCTCCTCCTCACCACACACAGGTTGGAGGGTCTTCTGCCTTAAGGGGAGAGTAGCTTGAACCCTAGTTGCAGGGGTATAAGAGCCCTCTCCTACCCCTAGGAGGGAGGTGTCTCCAGCCTGGAGGGGTGAGTATATGCTACCCCAGCTGCAGCTGTATATGAACACCCCTTGGTAGACACCCGTGTGTGAGGGGTCATCATCCTGGAAGATTGATTCCCCTCTACCCTGGCTAAAGTGGGATAGGATTTACCCCCAATCCCAAGTGGAAGTTTCCTCTCATCTGGAGGTGTGAGTGGCCTCGACCCTGGCTCCTGGGGTATACGAGTGCCATCTGACACCCAGGTGGGAGGGGTCTTCCCCCTGAAGGGACGAGTCCCCTCTACCCTGGCTATGGAGATATAGGATTTAGCCCCATTCCCAAGTGGGATGTGTTTCTCCTCTGAAGGTGCAAGTCGCCTCTAACCTGGCTGCTGGGGTACACCAGTTTCCCCTGAGACTCAGGTTGGAGGGATCTCCCAACTAGAGGGGTGACTCCCCTCTACCCTTGTGAGGCAGTGTACCAGCCATCCAGACAACCAGGTGGGAGTGGTCTCCTGCTTTCAGGGGAGAGATCCCTCTATTCTGGCTGCAGTGGTATACAAACTTTCCCTGACACCCAGGTTAGAAAGGTCTCTCACCTGGAGGGGTCACTCCTCTCTAACCTGGCTGGGGCAGTAAAGGATCTCTTCCTGACACCCAGTTGGGAGAGTATCCAGCCTGGAGATGCAAGTTCCCTCTACCTAGGCTGCAATGGTATAGGAACTCCCCTCTGCACCCAGGTGAATGAGGTCTCCTGATTGGAGTGGCAAGGCCCCTCTACCCTGCAGTATATGAACACCCCTGACAACCATGTGGATGGGATCTTCCTCCTGGAGGGTTGAGTCCCCTCTCCCTGGCTCTTGTGGCATAGGAGCTCCCACCAACATCCAAGTTATGGGGTCCCCAGCCTGGAGAGGCGAGTCCTCTCTACACTGGCTTAGTGGGTATACATGCTCCCCCGACACCCAGGTGGGAGGGGTCTCCTGCCGGAAGGGGAAAGTACCCTCTACTATGGTTGCAGTGGTGTAAGAGCTCCCCCTGACACCCAGGTGGGAGCTGTCTCCTGCGTGGAGAGGCGAGTCCCTACTACCCTGGATTCAGTGGTATAGGAGCTCCACCCCCCACAACTCCACCCCCCACAAGGTCTCCCGCCTGGAAGGGCCAATCCCCTTTACCCTGGCTGTGCCCCTATAAGAGAACTCTCTGACACACAGGTGGGAAGCGTCTCCCGACTGGAGCAGGGAGTCTCCACTACACTGGCTGCGAATGTATATAAGCTCCCCCAGACACCCAGGTGGGAGGGATCTCCCGCATGAAGGGAGAGTCCCCTCTATCCTGGCTGTGGCCGCATTTGAGCTCCCATTGACACAATGGTGAGAGGGATATTCCGCCAAGAGTTGAAAGTATTTTCTACTCTCGCTGTGGTTGTATATGAACTCCTGCTGATAGCCAGGTTGGAGGGGTCTCCTGACTGGATTGGCGAGTCTCTTCTAACCTGGCTAAGGTGGTATACATGTTCCCCATGACACCCAGGTGTGAGGGGTCTCCTGCCTGGAGGGGCAAGTCCCCTTTTCCTTGGATCCTGTGATATATGAGCTCCCCCACAGACACCCTGGTGGGAGGGTCCCAGCCTGAAGAGGTGAGTCCCCTAAATCCTGGTTGAGGGGGTATAAGGGCCCCTCCTACCACCAGGAGGCAGGGGTCTTCAGCCTGGAGAGGCGAGATGCTGCTACACCAACTGCAGCTGTATAAGAACCTCCCTTACCAGACACCCATGAGGGAGGGGTCTTCCACCTGAAGGGGTGAGGCCCCTTTATCCAGGCTTAGGTGGTATAGGATTTTCCCCAATTCCCAGGTGGGAGGTGTCTCTCACCTGGAGATGGAGTCCCTCTACGCTCTATGCTGGGCTATATGAGCTCCACCTGACATCCAGGTGGGAGGGCTCTTCCGCCTGGAGGGGCAAGTCCCCTCTAACCTGGCTAAGGCAGTATAGGATTTACTCCCATTCCCAGGTGGAGGTGTTTCTCACCTGGACATGGGAGTTGCCTCTAACCTTGTTGCTGGGGTATATGAACTCCACCTGACACCCAGGTGGAAGGGGTATTCCACCTGGAGCAACGAGTCCACTATGCCCTAGCAGTGGCAGTTAAGGAGCTTCCCTTGATACCCAGGTGAGAGGGGTCTCCTGCCTAGAGGGTGATTTCCCTCTACCCTGGCTGAGGCAGTGTACCAGCTCTACCAGACACCCAGGTGGGATTAGTCCCCTGCTTGGTGGGGCGAAGTTCCCTCTATCCTATCTGCTGTTGTATATGAGATCCCCCCCTGCCATACCCACATGGGAGGAGTCTCCTGCCTGAAGGGGCGAGTCCCCTCTACCCTGGCTGCAGTGTTTTACTGGCTTTCCCTGACACCCATGAGGTAGGTGTCTCTCACCTGGAGAGGTGAGTCCCTTGTACCCAGGCTGCCCTGGTAAATGATCTCCCCCTGACACTCAGGTGGGAGAGTCTTCTGCCTGGAGAGGCGAGTCCCCTCTACCCTACCTGCAGTGGTATATGATGCCCCCCCTATACCTAGGTGGGAGGGGTCTCACGCCTCGAGTGGGAGTTCCCTCTACCCTGCCTGTGGCACTATATGCATTGCCCTGATAATCAGGTGGAAGGGATATTCCACTTAGATTGTCGAGTTCTCTCTCCTCTGGCTCTGGCAGCATAGGAGCTTCCCCCGACACCCAGGTAATGGGGTCTCCCACCTGGAGGGGCAAGTCCCCTATACACTGGTTGTGGCAGTATGTTAGATCTCCCTGACACACAGGTGTGAAGGGTCTCCAGACTGTGTAAAGCGAGTCCTCGCTACACTGCTGCAGAGGTATACAAGCTCCCCCAGACACCCAGGTGGGATGGCTCTCCCTCTTGGAGGGGCGAGACCCCTCTATCCTGGCTGTGGCAGTATATGAGCTCTCACTGACACCCTGGTGGGAGGGGTCTCCCATCAGAAGGGGCAAGTATTTTCTACCCTGGCTGTGGTGGTATATCAGCTCCTGCTAACAGCCAGGTTGTAGGGGTCTCCCGCCTGGATGGTCGAGTCTCCTCTACCCTGGCTAAGGTGGTATACAAGCTCCCCATGACACCCAGGTGTGAGGGGTCTCCTGCCTTGAGGGGCAAGTCCCCTCTTCCTGTATGCTGCGGTATATGAACTCTCCCCCAAACACCCTGGTGGGAGTGTCCCAGCGTGAAGAGGTGAGTCCCCTAAACCCTGGCTGAGGGGGTACAATATCCCCCTCCTACCACCAGGAGGGAGGGGTCTTCAGCCTGGAGAGGCTTGTCGCTGCTAGCTGCAGCAGTGTAGGAGCTCCCCCTGGCACCCAGGTGAGAGGGGTCTCCTGCCTAGAGGTGTGAGTCCCCTCTAACTTGGCTGCTGTGATATAGGAGGTCCCCTCACACCCAATTGGGAGGAGTCTCTGGCAAGGAGATAGAGTCCCCTCTACACTGCTGCAGTGGTATAGGAGCTCCCCAGCACATCCAGGTGGAATAGGTCTCCCATCTGGATGGTAGAGTTCTCTCAAATTTAGCTCTTGCAATATAAGAGCTCCCAGTACTCCCAGGTGGGAGGAGTCTCCCACCTCTACTGGTGAGTCCCCTCTACACTGGCTGCTACAGTAATCAAGCTCCCCCATACACGCATGTGAGAAGGGTCTCCTTATTGGATGTGTGAGTCCCCTCTATCCTTTCTGTGGAGGTATAGAAGCTCACGCAGACACCCGGGTGGGAGGGGTCTCCTGCTTGGAGGTGTGAGTCCCCTCTATTCTGGCTGCTGTGATGCTGCAGTCTGGCAGGGCACAAATAACGAGCCACTAAAGCAGGAACAAACTTTATTTCTGAACTCCACCAGCACACTCCACACATGTTCCCTGGGAACTCCCCAAATGCCACGCGGCTCCTCCAGGAACCACCACTGGGAAAAATCCCTCCTCCTGCACTTCCCCAACCAGTGGGAACTCTTCAGTAATCTCCATGAGAGCTCAACCGGAACTCAATGGGAAATCAGCGAGAACTCAAAAGTCATCATCTTAATGGCTCGCTGGAGTCACCTCTCAACCACTACTTCTGGCAAAAATGCCATGCGTCATCCCGACTCAGCTGTGGCCCTCAACATCTCCCCCCTTCTGTTTAATTAAACAACAAGCAATGTGGCTTAGGGACCATGCCTGTTATGCTGTCCAATACTACATATGGTCCTTACCCGTCATCGGACGAGCTGACCTCAAGGCCTCAGCCTCATGTCTTAGGTTGGTAGCATTGCAATTGGAACTTACCCGTCACTGACTACGGGTCCAGCATACAGCCATACTTGTGGATAGACCTATGCACCAGTGGGGAGGTGAGGTTCTTCATCTCAACTCTGTTGGCCCCCAAATTTGGACTTTGCACCAGTGGGGGTGAGGTTCTTTGCCTCACCTCTGTTGGTCGAGAAATTTGGCCTTTGTACCAGTGTGGGGGGGTGAAGTTCTTTGCCTCACCTCTGTTGGCCCCCGAATTTTAGAACATTACTAGCAGAAGAGAGGAGGAAGCAAAATGCCACGACACCAAGCCAAATGACAGATGTTTTAGGAAAAATTGTACCACTGATGACACCATCTGCAAAGATACACAAGCACTACCACAATTCGCTGCACCAACAGATAGTTCACAATGCATACAAGTGATACATAGTCCAGGCAAGTTCTGCAAGCAGTTCAAAGAAGAGGAATCTATCAATATGTCCATTTCCTCCCAAAGTAAATTGACTCCTAGACTGAGCATCACTTGTTGAGTTATTATTCATTGATGAATCAGTTTATACAGTTTACTGTGATAGCTATTGAAGAAGCTGTAGTTTGTTTTTATTTTTGTCTTCACTGGCACTGGGATGAAGATAGGAATTCTGGCAATGATAGCTAAAAAAATTATGTAACATTCCAACAGGTACTAAGAAAACAACTTTCTGAACAATTTACATTATCCTGAACAGAATTATTAAATATAATGGAAAGGAAAGGTAAAAGTAAACAAACAGATCTGTTATCCTCCTTATTTGTTCACATATTAAAACAATCCTCAACAGCTGTTTACCCAATTTAAATTAAACCTTTTAAATCATGTGAATAATAAAAATATTTGGAACCATTTTTTCATGAGCGCTCCTCATATATGATATATCACATTCACACATACAGACATACAACACAAAACACAAGTGTGCACACATAACATACAACACGTAAGACAATAGTAAATGCCTTGTAGCTTTACACAGGTGAAATCTCCATTGCAATGTTTAAAAACTCCACAGTTAAAAAATAGACCTGATCAGAAGAACATTAACCTAGGTCTGTATGAGCTCAAAAAATAAAATAGAACTTTATGATGTGGGAAAGGGCAATAATACAATAGATAATGAAAACAGCATCCTGGTTACCACCTGGGTTTGACTCTTATTTGGATATCCCATACTTTTTCCTGTAACTCGCATATGGGTCTGAAGGTATTCCCACAAGCAAGCCTCAAGGTCTTTTAGATTTGAAAAAGCCTTAATCGTGCTCATTATTCATTAGCCTCCAGGTGTGGGAGAATCACTGTTGTAGATATAATAATAGCCAAGCTAGAGATCTGGATATCAGCTGTTATGGATTTGAGTCAATGCCACAGTATGGCTGGGCACAAATCACCAGCCACTGAAACAGGAACAAATTTTATTTCTGAACTCTACTAGCACCCTCCACACACTCTCCCGGGAAAACTGCCAACTGCCACGCAGCTCCTCCAGGAAGCAGCAGCTGGAAATATCCTCCGGAAATTCCTCCTCCTGCACTTCCCCAACCAATGGGAACTCTCCTTGAATCCCCAGGAATCCCCACGAGAACTCCAAAGTAGCAGCTGAGGTGGATAGTAATGCCTTGCCTGTCAACTAATAATGTTGGCAAAATGCCAAGGGACATTCTGAATCTGTTGTGGCTCTCAGCATCTCCCCCCTTCTGTTTAATTAAACAACAAGCAATGTGGCTTAGGGGCCGTGCCTGTTAGGTTGTCCAATACAACATATGGTTCTTTACCATCATCAGATGTGCTGACCTCTAGGCCTCAGCCTCCTGTCTTAGGTTGGTACCACTGCAATTGGATCATACCTGTCACTGACTACCAGTCTAGCATACAGCGATACTTGTGGATAGGCCTTTGCACCAGTGGGGGGTGAGTTTCTTTGCCTCACCTCTGTTGGCCCCCAAATTTGGCCTTGGTGCCAGTGAGGGGGTGAGGTTCTTTGCCTCACCTCTGTTGGCCCCCAAATTTTAGACCATCACTAGCAGAAGGGAGGATACGAAATGCCACAACACTAAGTCAATTGTCAGCTCCTTTGAAAACTTGTACCACCGGTCACACCATCAGCAAAGTTACTCCAGCATTACCACAATTCACTGCACCAACAGATAGTTCACAATATATACAAGTGATACATACTCCAGGCAACAATTCTCTGAAAAATTTTCTGAAAAATTTACATTATCCTGAACGGAATTATTAAATATAATAAAAAAGAAAGGTGAAAGTAAACACATAGGTCTGTAAACCTACTTATTTGTTCACATATTAAAACAATCCTCAACAGCTGTTTACCAAATTTAAATTAAACCATATAATCACGTGAATAAAAAAAATTGGATCAATTTTTTCATTAGCGCTCCTCATATATGAATATATGAACATATGCACATACAGACATACAACACAAAACAGAAGTGTGCACACATAACATAATATATACAACACATAATAGTAAAGGCCTTGTAGTTTTTCACAGGTAAAATCTCCATTGCAATGTTTAAAAACTCCACAGTAAAAAAATAAAACTGATCAGAAAAACATTAACCTAGGTCTGTATGAGCTCAAGTAATAAAATAGAACTTTATGATGTAGGAAAAGGAAATAATAAAATAGATATTGAAAAAAGCATCCTGGTTAATCACTGTTGCAGATGTAAGAATAGCCAACCTGGAGCTCTGGATATCAGCTGTTATGGATTTGAGTCAAATCATCTTCTTTTTGGTCTTTAGAAATTGCTCTGGTTAGTCTCTCTGGAATCCAAATCGGCTGCTGTTCTCCCTGTGGAAACACACAAACAGAACCCAGACTCCAGACAATCACTGGGTCGGGACATTTCCAATGTCCTGTTAGAATATCCTTCCAAAGTACCTTAGGCTTATGTACATTTTTTGCACACATATGCCTTCCCCAGCACTAAGCCCTGATAAATCAAAATTTAAAATGTTTAGAGTAAAAAGCGTTATTTTAAGTTTATCTTTGTGGGATATATACCCCTTTCCAATTCCCTCTTTTTTATTTAATAAGTACATTTTAATAGTTTGATGAGCTCTTTCAACTATGCCTTGTCCCTGAGGATTGTATGGAATTCCTGTTATATGAGTAATGCCAAATGATGAGCAAAATTGTTTAAAAGAGGTAGAGGTATAGCCATGACCATTATATGATTTTAACTGTTTTGAAACGCCCACAGTGGCTACATTTTGTAAGCAATGAGCTATAATATCTTTAGCTTTTTCTCCAGCATGAAGGAATCCCATAAAAAGTCCGAAAGAAGTATCAAATGTAATATGAAAATATTTTAATTTTCCAAATTCTGGCAAGTGTGTGACGTCCATTTGTCAAATATGGTTAGTAATCAATCCTCTAGGATTGACTCCAAGATTAACTTGTGGTAAAAAGGTCACACAATTTTGACATTGTTTTATTATTTGTCTGGCTTAGTTACTTTAAAATGCTTTTGTAAAGTATTAGCATTGACATGGAATCTTTTATGAAAATTTGTAGCTTCTTTTAGTGTAGAGAAAATATGTATGTCATGTGTAGTTTTATCTGCTAAAACATTGCCCAAACTAAGGGCTCCAGGCAATCCTGTATGTGCCCTGATGTATCCTATAAAGAATAAATCTTTTCTGTCCCAGATTAGACTTTGTATAGTGGAAAACAAAGAGAAAACAGTACAGGAAGGAGAAATCCTACCAGCATCTTCAAGGGATACTATAGGATTAACTCTATATTGACTATCAGAAAATAAATTAAATACAGAATCTTTAAACATCACAAAAGCTTGTAAAACTGCATTATCCTCTACCCTTTGAGTTGATTGTTTGGGTACTTAAAATGTATGTTTGATCAGGGGTAACTATTGCTGCTGTACCATTATTTGACCCATCAGTGAATACATTTGGATCATTCATGATAGGTGTTTTTCTTGTCATTTTTGGAAAAAACTACAAGATGCAAAGACCAAAAAGACAACAAAGGATTAGATGGTAAGTGATTATCAAATGAAACACTAGATTTACACATGATTATTGCCCAAGTATTTAACTAATTAGCTAACTCATCAATTTTATCCATAGTATATGGAGTAATAATTTTATTGGGAGAAATCCCAAACACTCCCTTTTTGCTTTTATTCATTTGAGTATTAATTGTCCTACAGCATCAGGATACCTAGTAAGAATAGTGTTAGGAGATTAAGATAAAGGTATCAACAATAATGGACCTTCATGGCAAAATATTCCTTTAGGAATATTTTTTGTTGGTAGTACAACAAATAATAAAGGCAAACTTATATCAATTCTATCCAAATGCAGTTTCCATATATGTTTCAATGATTTTTTATGCCTTTCTTGCTTCAGGCGTTGACATTCGGGGTGAATTTAGATCTGATGGACCTTTTAGGATATCAAATAAGGGTCCCAACTCTCCTGTTTGTATGCCTAGATGAGGCCTTATCCAATGTATGTCTCCTGATACCTTTTGAAAGTCGTTAAGTGATTTGAGTTGATCTACTCATATTTGAATTTTTGGTGGATGGACCATGGTTGAGGATAATAGATCTCCTAAATAATTAATTGGAAAATTTAATTGTACTTTATCTATTGCTATCTCTAGATTATAATTTTTTAATAAGTTTGTAAGTGTGGCATAACATTCTAGCAATGTGTTTTTATCTTTGTGTGCTAACATTACATCATCCATATAGTGAAATATTTGTAGTTCAGGATTTTGATTTCTAAAGTGGCTGGATTGCTTTGTTAACATAAATTTGACACATAGTTGGTCTGTTAGCCATCCCTTGAGGGAGGACTTTCCATTCATATCTCTGATCATGACCTTCATGATTCAATGCAGGGATAGTAAATGCAAAACATGGACTATCCTCAGGATGAATCGGAATTGAAAAAAAAAAAAAAAACAATCTTTAATATCTATATCTAAAATGTACCAGGTTCTTCACAAAGCAGACAATTGAGGAATCCCTGATTGAGCAGGTCCCATAATAACCATCTCATTATTAATGGCTCTTAAGTCTTGCAATAATCTCCATTTACCAGATTTTATTAATGACAGAAATAGGAGTATTATAGGGAAATATGGAAGGTTGTATATGTCCCTCTGCTAATTGTTGTTTGACCTGTTCATGGGATGCTTGTATCTCTTTTTTAGTCAGGGGCCACTGCGGAACCCATACTGGTCTTTCAGATTTCCAAGTAATTTTTATTGCCTCAGTGACCCCCTCTGAAAACCCAATCCATGTCTATCTATTCCTTGATCTATTTGAATTGGTGCTGCTATACCTTCTTATTGTTCTCCTAATCTTTTTTCTTTCCTGAAACCTGTCTAGCCCTAATAGTGGGTGCATTTGGATTGATGTTATTTGTTAATATCAAACCTAACTGATCTTGGACATCTCGTCCCCATAAATTTATAGGAAGATGATCCAATACATATGGCTGTATAGTTCCTTCACATCCTTCAGGATCCTTCCAATCTAATTCCATAGCTCTTCAATGGGGATTAGTTGCCACTTCTAGGCCTTGAAGCGTTTCAGTGGCTTGTTGTAATGGCCAATGTTTTGGCCATTCTTGGTGAGATATGATGCTAAGGTCTGCACCTGTATCAAGTAGCCCATTAAATTCATGTCCTTGAATATTTAGTTTTAGCATTGGGCGAGAATCTAAATTTAAAGACAGCATAGCCCAATCTACACCTGTGGAGCCTAATCCCCTGGAACCTCTTTCTATAGTACTACTGGAAAATTTGTCATGTAGGCTGGGTATTATGAATAACTGTGCTATTCTATCTCCTGGTGAAATTACTGATATACCCTTTGGAGAACTAGCTATAATTTTTATTTCACCTTCATCAAGTAATTGGGATCAATTACTACAGGACTTATCATAAGTCCTTTTAGAGTAGAAGAACTGTGTCCTAACAATAAGCCTACTGTTCCTTGGGGAAGAGTTGCTTTTACTCCTATGGGAATGATTTGAACTCCCATTTCTGGAGTTAGTACTGCTCTGGTGCAGGCACAGATGTCCAAGTTTGCTCTCCTTGTTCGTCTGATGAGAGATCTGATGGATAATGTTTCCTGGGCACTACCCTGATGGTGTTGCTGGTTTCCCCCATGGTGTTTCTGAGATCCTCCAGTTCCCCGTATATTTGTGGTCGTGGGCCATGGAGCATTGGGCCCCTCTGTCCATTTTTTGGCAATGGAGTCCGATGCCTTTCTCCATGATATTGTGAGTCCTTGTCCGTTTTTTGTTAATGGAGTATCCTCTATGGTGGTTTGAGAATGGCATTCATTATTCCAATGTCTCCCTCTATGGCATCATGGGCAAATACCTGGTATTATACTTCTTTGATAAATAGCTTTGTTAAACCCTCCTCCTATAGGGCAACTCCTTTTAAAATGTCCTGTTTGTTCACAATTGTAGCATTTTTTCGGCTTGACATCTAAAGCCTGTTGTACTGCAGCTGCCAAGACTTGCCCTTGTTCATTAATTTTCCTATTTTCTGACATGTGCATTTGTTGTCTATTTCTATCTCTTCCTCAGGGGTGAACAACTTCAAACCTTGAGCCAACCATTATTTCCAGTTTTCCTGAGAAAGTTCTGGGGATAGGCAGCTTGAAAGAAAAACAAATCAAATAAAAACAAGAACACATTTTTTTTGAAATGGTCACCCATTCTCTTGCCTTCCCTTGGGGCGAGCAATTTCACTTACCTCCGAGCTTCAGGTGTTCCCCGTATGGGCCACCAAATGCCGTAGTCTGGCTGGGCACAAATCACATGCCACTCAAGCAGGAACAAACTTTATTTCTGAACTCCACCAGCACACTCAACACATGCTCCCTGGGAACTCTCCTGAATCCCACGCCTCTCCTCCAGGAACCATCACCCAGAAAAATCCCTCCACTGGCACTTCCCCAACCAATGGGAACTCTTCAGGAATCCCCGCAAGAGCTCAACCAGGACTCAACGGGAACTCCATGAGAACTCAAAAGTTAGCATCTTAATGGCTCGCTGGCATCACCTGTCAACCACTACTTCTGGCAAAAATGCCATGCATCATCACAACTCGGTTGTGGCCCTCAACACTGTGGTATACGAGTCTGAGGAACTGCCCATTTGGGAATGAGTTAATCAGAGCTGCCCGCTCCTGCAGGGTTCTTTTAAGGAAATGTGCCTGTTTAGTCAGGTCAGTGCCTTGAGGAACATAGCTCTGATTCTCATTATAGCTCTTCCTTGTAATGTTCTCTTGGTAACGGGATGTTATTCTGTCCTTGTTAAACTTGGCGGTACTTTGTAAGGAATTTATAAGTAAACTATTCCTTGCTTTTTTTCTGTTTATGATATCTTAAAATACCATATGGTGCACAAATGTTCCTTAGTGTGAAAACTGTATAAATATGCAGCACGGCTGAATAAAGTTGCAGTTGCTTCACTTTGAGTGTGGCTTCTGTCCTCCCACTCCCCAAGCCTCTTTTTCAGGAGTATGTGGTGTCTAGTGCACCACAAGTGGTGCCAAAACCTGGGAATAGTGAACCAGAGTTAATCAGAGAATAGAGGACACAGAGACTAATCCACAAAGCTACAACTATCTTATATTTGATAAAGAAGCTAAAAGAATGCAATGGAGGGAGGATAGCATCTTCAACAATTGGTGCTGGGAAAACTGGAAATCCATATGCAACAAAATGAAACTGAATCCCCTCCTCTCGCCATGCACAAAAGTTAACTCAAAGTGGATCAAGGAGCTAGATATAAAATCAGAGACTCTGCGTCTGATAGAAGAAAAAGTTGGCTCCAATCTACATATTGTAGGGTCGGGCTCCAAATTCCTTAATAGGACACCCATAGCACAAAAGTTGATAACAAAAATCAACAAATGGGACTTACTTAAACTGAAAAGTTTTCTCTCAGCAAGAGAAACAATAAAAGAGGTAAATAGGGAGCTTACATCATGGGAACAAATTTTTACTCCTCACACTTCAGATAGAGCCCTAATATCCAGAGTATACAAAGAACTCAAAAAATTAAACAATAAGAAAACAAATTACCCAATCAACAAATGGGCCAAAGACCTGAACAGACACTTCTCAGAGGAGGACATACAATCAATCAACAAGTACATGAAAAAATGCTCACCATCTCTAGCAGTCAGAGAAATGCAAATCAAAACCACCCTAAGATACCATCTCACTCCAGTAAGATTGGCAGCCATTATGAAGTCAAACAACAACAAGTGCTGGCGAGGATGTGGGGAAAAGGGTACTCTTGTACATTGCTTGTGGGACTGCAAACTGGTGCGGCCAATCTGGAAAGCAGTATGGAGATTCCTGGGAAAGCTGGGAATGGAACCACCATTTGACCCAGCTATTGCCCTTCTTGTACTTTTCCCTGAAGACCTTAAAAGACGTACTACAGGGATACTGCTACATTGATGTTCATAGCAGCACAATTCACAATTGCTAGACTGTGGAACCAACCCAGATGCCCTTCAATAGATGAATGGATAAAAAAAATGTGGCATTTATACACCATGGAGTATTACGCAGCACTAAAAAATGACAAAATCATAGAATTTGCAGGGAAATGGATGGCACTAGAGCAGATTATGCTTAGTGAAGCTAGCCAATCCCTAAAAAACAAATACCAAATGTCGTCTTTGATATAATGAGAGCAACTAATAACAGAGCAGGGAGGAAGAGCAGGAAGAAAAGATTAACATTAAACAGATACATGAGGTGGGATGGAAAGGGAGAGAAAAGGGAAATTGCATGGTAATGGAGGGAGACCCTCATTGTTATACAAAATTACATATAAGAGGTTGTGAGGGGAATGGGAAAATAAATGAGGAGAGATATGAATTACAGTGGATGGGGTAGAGAGAGAAGATGGGAGGGGAGGGAGGGGGGATGGTAGAGGATAGGAAAGGTAGCAGAATACAACAGTTACTAATAGGGCATTATGTAAAAATGTGGATGTGTAACCGATGTGATTCTGCAAGCTGTATTTGGGGTAAAATTGGGAGTTCATAACCAACTTGAATCTAATGTATGAAATATGGTATGTCAAGAGCTTTATAATGTTTTGAACAACCAATAAAAAAATTTAAAAAAAGGGGGCCTTCACCCAATAGAGAGCACGTCCAAGTGAGTATTTGATGGGTGAATAGTCATTAGTTATTGTGGAAGTAAAAAATGGGTAACAGCAATAGCCAGGACTTGTTTATACAAGTCTTAAAAAGTTTACTTGCCGCTAGCAAAATGAATGTTTCTTCTTCCCAGCTTGAGCATTTTTTAACGTTTATAGAGGAGGTTTGTCCTTGGTTTCCAGAGAAAGGGACAGTAAATTTGTCTACCTGGGAGAAAGCTGGGAAAGAATTGAATGTGCTTTATACTATGTTTGGTCCAAAGAAGGTGCCAGTTGATACTTTCTCTTTGTGGATCTTAAATAGAGACAGCTTGGATCCTGCGCATGAAAGTAAAAAATGGGCACAAGTTGGAGAGAAATTTGTCACTGAACCATCTGCTTCTCTTCCCCCTGATTATCAAGCTGAATTAGATCATATTGGACAAGATGATGATGAATTTTTTTATGGAAGAAATCAGAAAACAGGATAATACTATTAATACAACTAACATCTCTTCGATGAACCCTTTTATGACTTCTAATTCTTGTCCTTCTCCACCGTCTAAAGATCCTTCCTCTGTGTTGTCTGATCCTGTTCTTCGAGATGTTACTGCTTTATTGGCTGCTTTACAAACTAAATTTGACAATTTATCAAAAAACCCACAGCATAATGTGTGTGCTGGGTTTTCCTCTCTTACCCTGCCTGCCTTAGATAAAAATAATTTGCCTATTGAGCAATCTCCTTTGCAGTGAGTTATAGGGGTGGCAACATTGAATGGGGGAGTTGTTTCAGAGTTTACTTGTTGTCCTATTTTGGTTAATCTGCAGGGCCAACGACAATATGTTACTTTAACTCTTAAACAATTGAGAGACCTACAAGCCGCTTGTTCTCAGTATGATCCAACTACTCCTTTTACTGAAGCTATTCATCATTCTTTGGCTTCTGACGCCCTTCCTCCAGAAGATTGGAAACGATTGGCTAAAGCTTGTCTTTCCAGTGGCAACTATTTTTTATGGAAATCCGAATTTGCAGAATGTTGTTATGAAACTGCTGAACGCAATAGAGTGGCAAATAATAATGTTAATTATGAGATGCTCACTGGGGAAGGTCAATTTACTCTTGTTCAAAAATCAACTTCAATATCCTCCTGGAGCCTATGCTCAAATTAACTCTGCAGCTCAAGCAGCCTGGAAGTGATTACCTTCTTCCAATAGAAAAACTCAGGAATTTTCTCAAATTAGGCAGGGGCCTGATTAACCTTATCAATATTTTGTTTCTAGATTACTGGATGCTATCAGCAAATTAATAAGTGATGCTGATGCGGGAATGCTGTTGGCTCAGCATCTAGCATATGAAAATGCCAATACTGCATGCCAGACTGCTATTAGACTTTGGAATAAGAAAGGTACCTTATCTGACTATGTAAGGTTATGTGCTGATATAGGCACTTCATACTTGCAGGGAGTAACTCTTGCTACAGCCCTGCAAGGCAAGAGTATAGCTGAAGTAATGGCAGTGAATAAAAGACAACACTCAGGCAATTGCTTTAAATATAACAGCCCCCATCATAAAAGTTTTCAATGTCCTAAGTGAAATTCTTCTTCTCAGTCAAAACAACTGGATGTTTGTCCATGGTGTAAAAAGGGTAGGCATTTGGCAAGAGATTGTAATTCCAAATTTGATGCTTCTGATAATGCCCTTATTTCAGGAAACGTGAGGAGGGGCCAGCTGCAGGCCCCAAAAAATTACTTCGGGGCAATAAAAAACAATGCAGCTCCATTTCTTCCCTCATTCGAGCTTCCTTAGGAAGCACAGGACTAGATTCATGTTCATCCAAATATTTTGTTATCACCCCTGATATGGGAGTTCAACTTATACCTACATGAGTTTTTGGACTATTACCTAATAATACTTTTGGCCTAATTGTTGGTAGAAGCAGTGTTGCTGTTTCTGGATTACATGTCCTCCCTGGTGTTATTGATTCTGATTACGAAGGTGAGATAAAAATCATGGTTACTTCCCTTACAAAACTTTCTACCATTAATGCTGGTAACCACATTGCAAAAATGTTACTTTTACTATATGTGCATACTAAATTTAATCATACATTTCCAAACATCGAGGAGCTGCTGGTTTTGGATCCTCTGATGTCTATTTCTCTCAACTTATTCAACAACAAAACCACTTATGACTTTAAGTATTCAAGGAAAAACATTTTCTGGATTAATTGATACAGGGGCAGATGTCTCTGTTATCAGCAAAGAATGGTGGCCAAAGCAATGGCCCCTTCAACCAGCTCTGACAGATTTATCAGGTATTGGTAAAACTTCTAATCCTGAACAAAGTTCTCAATATCTCTCTTTGAAAGACTCTGAAGGACATTCTGGGTATTTCATGCCTTCTTTTTCTATTAACCTTTGGGGTCATGATATACTACAACATATGAATTTGGTCATTCAAACATCTTTTACATAGGGACCACTGATTTTCCTGCCATCCATGCTGATCCTATTCAATGGAAATCGAATGATCCTGTATGGTTGGATCAGTTTCCCCTTCCTAAAGAAAAATTAGAAGCAGCTCATGAATTGGTGCAAGAACAATTACAGGCTGGACATATAGAACCTTCTACATCTCCTTGGAATTCTCCCATTTTTGTTATTAAAAAGAAATCTGGTAAATGGAGACTGTTACAAGACTTACACAAAGTTAATGCTACTATGCACTCTATGGGGGCTTTACAACCAGGGTTACCTTCACCTATGGCTAAACCTAAGAACACTTTTAAGATTATTATTGATCTTAAAGATTGCTTTTATACTATACCTCTCACTTCACAAGATTGTATTAAATTTGCTTTTAGTCTTCCAGTTATTAATAATAAGTCTCCTATGTTACACTATCAATGTAAAGTTTTGCCACAAGGTATGGCCAATTGTCCTACTTTATGTAAACAATTTGTTGATCAAGCTTTACATCCAGTTAGAAGTAAGTTTCCTCAAGTATATGTTATTCATTATATGGATGATATCCTTCTTGCCTATCATGATGAAAGTATTTTGGCTTATTGTTTTGCAACTTTAAAAGAATCATTAACAGTATTTGGCTTAGTCATTGTACAAGAAAAAATTCAGTATCATACACCTTTCTCTTATTTGGGTTATTTCCTTTATCCTTATTATTTTTCACCTCAAAAATTACTATTCAAACTTCACATTTAAAAATTTTAAATGACTTTCAAAAATTACTAGGAGACATCAATTGGATTAGGACATATTGTAAATTGACTATGTTTCAATTAAAGCCCTTATTTGATACTCTTAAAGGAGATCCAGATCCTAAATCTCCGCGGAATCTTTCAGATGAGGCGAAATCAGCGTTAGATTTGGTTAATGTGGCTTTACAGAACATTAGAATTCCGTATTTTGATTATTCACAACCTTTTTCTTTATGTATTTTACCTAGTCCTCATTCTCCAACAGGTGTTTTATATCAACAAGGACCCTTAATGTGGTTTTATCTTCCATATACACCTAATAAGGTTTTAAATACTTATCCTGATTTGATTTCTTCTCTTATTCAACAAGGCCACAAAGCTTCTAAACAATATATTGGATATGATCCCAACGTTACTTATCTTCCATATACTGCAGAACAAATTTATTGGCTCTACCACACTTCAGATTCCTGGAACCTGGCTTTATTAAACTTTTCTGGCACATTGGACAATCATTATCCTCCAGATAAGTTGTTACAATTCTGTTCTTCTCACTCAGTCATTTTTTCAAAAATTGTTAAAATGTCTCCTATTCCTAATGCTTCATTGATTTTTACAGATGGATGTAATACTGGAATTGCTGCATATTCTATTAATGGAAAATGTTATACTAAACAAACTTCCTTTTCTTCACCACAAGAAACTGAACTGTTCGCTGTATTTTGTGCATTGCAAGATTGTCCTGACTCTTTTAATTTGTATATTGATAGTCATTATGCAGCAAAATCTATTCCTTCGCTAGAAACTGTGCCTCATATCAATGCTCATAACAATGTGGTATTGTCTTTGTTTGTGAATATTCAACACTTACTGCATGTTAGAACATTCCCTTGTTGTATTCTTCATATTAGATCTCACACATCTTTACCTGGACCATTATCTATGGGTAATGCTATTGTAGATCAACTAACCAGACCTGTGATTTTTGTGTTGGAAGATGCTTTAAAAATCACATGCAGTTCTCATCAGAACGACTCTGTGCTACATAAGCAATTTGCTATTTCTTGGGAACAGTCTTGCCATATTGTAAAATCATGTGGTAATTGTGCTCCTTTATTACCTGTGGCCCATTTTGGTATAAATCCTCGAGGTTTATTGCCAAATCGTCTTTGGCAGATGGATGTAACTCACGTTCCCTCTTTTGGTAAGTTACAATTTTTACATGTAACTATTGATACCTTTTCTCATTTTATGATAGCCACGACCTGGTCAGGTGAAACTGTGAGGCATGTTATTTCTCATTTATTACATTGTTTTTCTCTTTTAGGCATTCCTAAACAATTAAAAACTGACAATGCCCCTGCTTATACGAGTAAATCTTTTCAGGTGTTCTGTAGAATGTTTTCTATTACTCATGTTACTGGCATTCCATATAATCCTCAAGGACAAGGTCTTGTCGAGCAAGCACATCACACTTTAAAAAATCAATTACTAAAACAGAAGGGTGAACTCATGGGAGTTATGTGATCTCCACAGTCATTATTAGATCATGCTGTTTTTGTAATCAATATTTTAAATTTGGATGCTAGTGGATATTCTGCTATGCAACGCTTATGGTCCCCTGAATCTACTTCATATCCTTCTGTCCTGTGGAAGGATCCACTTACTAATCGATGGCAAGGTCCTGATCCCGTTCTTACATGGGGTAGAGTTTATGTTTGTGTATTTCCACAGAATGCCGAAAGTCCAAGGTGGATCCCAGAAAGGTTGGTACTCACCGTGGGATCCTCAGATAATATCCAAATTCAAACAGACGACCCTGAATCCACGCAAGAAGAAAATACTGCCGATGCCCCGCAGGATGCCAGTTCACCAGAATGAAGTACTTGCTGTATCCCAACACCTGGAAAGAATGCAGCTGCCTACTCTACAGTTGATATTTACTGCTTTACTACTTTTGCAGATTCCTGTATCATCAGCTGTGCCCATTGGGATTCCTCACAATTTGACTTCAAAAAAATTTGGGGTGTCTTTGGCTTTATCTCTCAATACTATGTCCTTCTGCTTGAAACAGGATATAGACTTGCATTATATGTTGGGACAATGTTTGCAACCATTATGCAAACCTGCAGATTTCATTAATGACTTAACACTCCTTTCTACAATTAATAAGACTATCACGCACCAGAATATGGACAATTGGAGTATCGCTTCTTATGAGAAGCCCAAAAGTCCTGTAGAATTAATAACACCAAGGGTCATTATAGCGAATAATAGTGAATCTGTTCGCTTAGAAAAATGTACCAGTTCTAAATGTAAATCAATGTCTGCTTCTCTCCCTTGTCATTCTTTTGAGAATATGGTTGCTAGTTATGGTCATGTACATTTGCCTTTGGGGTGGTTTTTTACTTGTGGCGACCATACTTATATTCCAGCCAATCTTACTGGTCAGTGTTGTCTATCTCGCCTTACTGCTTTTTTACCTGATAAACATCAATTAGAAGCTGTTTATAATATTCATAGTAATAGATTTATAACCCTGTCTGAGTCTTGTAATTATAAAGTTACTTTTCTTTCAAATGCTGAAGGCACGTATATGATTTTATCTCTTGTTGGAATTTTAGCATTTAGACCTTTTAATCAAAGACAAATGCAGCATTTAGGATGTAATTTTTCTAAATCTCTTAATGCTATTTATCAGGCAATTGCATTACTTAATAGAGAACAAAAGCAATTGTGGCAAGCTAATTTAGATAACCATGCTGCCATTGACTATTTACTATTATTTCATCATCAAGGATGTGAGAAAATTAAAGGAATGTGTTGTTTTAATATAAGTGATAATAGTGAAGAAATTCAAGAAAAGCTAGACAAATTGAAGGTATTGGCTGAAAAAACAAAGACTGATAATGATAGATGGGATTTATTTCAATGGCCAACATCTTAATTACCTTGGACTTGGTTAAAACAAGTATTTCTAATGACAGTGCTTGGATTGTTCTTTCTAATACTATTTCTACTTTGTCTGCCACCTTGTTTGCAGTGCATTTTACATCAATATACCAACATTCCTCAACAATTATTTGCTCATGAGTTACATTTATATAATTTAAAGAAGGGGACTTGTGAGGAGCTGCCTGTTTGGGAATGAGTTTATCAGAGCTGCCTGCTCCTGCAGGGTTCCTTTTAGGACAAGTGCCTGTTTAGTCAGGTCAATCCCTTGAGGAATATAGCTCTGATTCTCATTATAGCTCTTCCTTGTAATGTTCTCTTGATTACAGGATGTTATTCTGTCCTTGGGAAACTTGGCAGTACATTGTAAGGAGTTCATAAGTAAACTATGCCTTGCTTGCTTTTTTTCTGTTTATGATATCTTAAAATACCATATGGTGCACAAATGTTCATTGATGTGTAAAATATAAATATGCAGCATGGCTGAATAAAGTTTCAGTTGCTTCACCTTGAGTGTGGCTTCTGTCCTTCCACTCCCCAAGCCTCTTTTTCAGGACTGTGTGGTGTCTAGCGTGCCACATATGAGCTCTCCCCCATACAAAGATTGGAGGTGTTATCCACCTGAAGTAGCGAGTCCCCTCTGCCCTGGCTGCAGTGGTATACTAGCTTTCCCTGAAACACATGTTGGATGAGTCTCTCACCTGGAGGGGCACATCCCCTCTTCCCTGGCTGCTGTGGTAAAGATCTCCCCCTGACACCCAGTTGGGAGGGTCTCTGGACTGGAGATGTGAGTCCTCTCTACCCTGGCTGCAGTGGTATAGGAGTTCCACCCTACACCCAGGTGGGAAAGGTCTCCTACCTCATGTGGTGAATCCCCTCTACCCTGCCTGTGGCAGTATATGAGCTCCTGTGACAAGCAGGTGGAAGAATTCTTCCACCTGGATGGTTGAGTACCCTCTCTCCTGGCTCTGGCTGTATAGGAGCTTCCCCTGACACCCAGGTTATGGAGTCTCCCCACTGGAGGGCGAGTGCCCTCTACAATGGCTGTGGGGTATACTACCTCCCACAAACACCCAGGTAGAAGGGTCTCCAGCCAGGAACAATGAGTCCCCGATACCCTGGCAGTGGCAGTATACAAGCTCCCTGAGACACCCAGGTGGGAGGGGTCTCCCACCTGGAGGGAAAGTCTTCTCTACCCTGGCTAAGTCGGTATACAAGAGCTTTCCTACACACAGGTGGGAGTGTTCTTCTGCATGGCCCTGCAAGTTTCCTCTACCCTGGTGCTATACAAGGTCCCCCGACACCCAGGTGGGAGGGGTATCGCACCTGGAAGGGTGAGTCCCTTCTACTTTAGCTCTTGCCATATAAGAGGTCCCAGTACACCCAAGTTTGAGGGGGTCTCTCACCTGGAGCAATGAGTCCCTGCTACCCTGGCTGTGGCAGTTTATGAGACATCCAGGTGGGAGGGGTATCGTGCCTGGAGGGGCAAGTCTTTCTACACTGACTAAGGCAGTATAAAAGTGCCACACTACACACAGGTGGGAGTGGTCTACAGCACGGACATGGAGTCCCCTCTACCCTGGCTGTGGAAGTACAGGATGTCCCCAACACACACCCACATTGGAGGGGTCTCCCGCCTAGAAGGGCCAGTCTCCTCTACCCTGGCTGCAGTAGTATACTAGCTGTCCATGACACACAGGTTGGATGGGTCTCTCACCTGGAATGGCAAGTCCCCTCTACCCTGGCTGTGGCGGTATAGGATCTCCCCCCCAACACACAACCCAGGTGAGAGTGGTCTCACTGGAGGAGCAATTCACCTCTAAACTTGCTGTGGCTATACACTAGATCCCCGTTATACACATCTGGGAAGGTCTCCCAACTGGAGCAGAGAGTCCGCACTACCCTAGTGGAGGTATACAAGCTCCCACTGACATCGAGGTGGGAGGGTGCTCCTGCATAGAGGGATGAGTCCCCTCTTTCCTGGCTGTGGTGGGTATATGAGCTCCCACTAACATCCTGGTAGGAGGGGCCTCCCACCACCAGGGGCAAGTACTTTCTACCCTGGCTATTGTGGTATAAGTGCTCACGCTGACAGCCAGATTGGAGGGGTCTCCTTCCTTGATGGGTGAGTCTCCTCTACCCTGGCTGCAGTGGTTTACTAGCTTTCCCTGATACCAGGATTGATGGGGTGTGAGTCCACTCTACCCTTCTTGCGGAGTTAAATTATCTCCCTGTGACACCCAGGTGGGAGGGACTCCAGCCTCAAGAGGCGAGTCCCCTCTACCCTAGCTGCAGTGGTATAGGATTTCCCCCCTACACCCAGGAGGGAGGTGTTTCCCGCCTCCAGTGGCAAGTCCCATCTACCCTTCTTGTGGGAGTATATTAACTCCCCTGACAACCAGGTGGAAGGGATCTACCCCCTGGAGGGCCGAATCCCCTCTCTCCTGGCTCTGGCAGTATAGGAGCTGCCCCGACACCCAGGTTATGGCATCACAAGACTGGAGGGGAGAGTCCCCTCTACCCGGGTGGTATAGGAGTTACCCCCATCCCCAAGTGGTAGGTGTCTCTCTCCTGGAGGTGCGAGTTGCATCTACCTTGGCTGCTGTGGTATGTGAGCTCACCTGACACCCAGGTGGGAGGGGTCTTCCACCTGGAGGGGCTAGTCCCCTCTACCCTGGCTAAGGCGGTATAGGAGTTACTCCCATTCCTAGGTGGGAGGTGTTTCTCAAGTGAAGCTACAAGTTGCCTCTACCCTGGGTGCTGACATATATTAGCTTCACCTGACAAACAAGTGGGGGTGGTCTTCTGCCTGGAGAGGGGATTCCTCTTTGCCCTGGCTGCAGTGGATAAGGAGCTTCCACTGACACCGAGGTGGGAGGGGTCTAGCACCTAGAAAGGTGACTTCCCTCTACCCTGCCTGAGGTGGTTTACCAGCTCTCCCAGACATCCAATCGGAGGGTTTTCCTGCTTGGAGGGGAGAGTCCCTTTTATTCTGACTGCTGTGACATAGGAGCTGCTCCCCACATACCAAGATGGGAGGGGTATTCCTAAGAAGTGAGTCCCCTCTACCGTGCCTGCAGTGGTATACTATCTCTCCCTGACACCCAGTTTGGGTCATTCTCTTGCCTGGAGGGGCGGGTAAACTCTACCCTGGCTGCAGTGATATAGGAGCTCCCCACTACACCCAGGTGGGAGGAGTCCCCTGATTGGAGGGATGAGGGACGAGTTCCCTCTACCCTGGCTGTGGAGTTGTAGGAGCTCACCCAGACACCAATGCGGGAAGGGCTCCCAACTGGAAGTGCAAGTCCACGGTACCCTGGCTACAACAGTATAGGAATTCCCCCTGAAACCCAGGTGGGAGGGTCTTCCACCTAGAGTTGCAAGTCCCTGCTACCCTGATTTTAGCAATATAGGAGCTCCTCAGGACACCCAAAAGAATGGAGTCTCCCTCCTAGAGAACGAGTCCACTGCCCTAGCTGCAGTGATATGCAACCTCCCCATACACCCAGGTGGGAGAAGTCTCCTGCCTGGAGGGGCGATTCCAAGTACCCTGACTGCAATGGTTTAGGAGCTCCCCCTGACAATCTGGTGGTAGGGGTCTCCAGCCTGGACGGGCAAGAACCCTCTACTATGGCTGCTGTAGTATATAAGCTCCCCTGACACCCAGGTGGGAGGAGTCTCCCGACTGGAGGGGCAAGTCCCCTCGACCCTGACCAAGGTGTTGTACAAGCTCCCAGCTACACCCAGGTGGGAGGGGCCTCCTCCCAGTAGAGGAGAGTCCCCACTACCCTGGCTACAGTGGTATATGAGTTCCTCCACCCACACCCAGGTGGGCATGGTCTCCTGCCTGGAGGGGCGATTTCCTTCTACCCTGGCTGGCACAGTATACTAGCTTCCCATGACACCCAGGTGGGAGGGGTATCCTGCCTGTAAAGGCGAATTCCCTCTACTTGGGCTGTAGCAGGATAAGAGTTCCCCCTGACACCCTGATAGGCAGGGTCTCCCACCTAGAGCAGGGCATCTCCTCTACCCTAGCTGTGCAGGTATACAAACTTCCCCAGACACACAGATGGTTGGGTTGTCCCTCCTGGAGGGGCGAGTCCCCTGTACTTTGGCTCCTGCCATATAAGAGCTCCCATGAAACCCCACGTGGGAGGCGTCTCCCTACTGGAGGACCTAGTCCCCTCTATGCTGGCTGGGAGTTATAAGGGCTCCCCCAGTCATCCAGGTGGGAGGGGTCTCTCGATTGGAGGGGCAAGTCCCTGCTACCCTGACTCAGCAGTATAAGAGGCCCCCCTAAACACTCAGGTGGGGAGGGTCTCCAGCCTGGTGGGGTGAATGCCCTCTACCCTGGATGTGGTGGTATATGAGCTCCCCTTGACACCCAGATTGGAGGGGTCTTTTCATGGATAAGCAAGTCCCCTCTAACCTGGCTGCAGCCATATACAAGATCCCTGCAACACTCAGGTGGGAGAGATCTCCTGACTGGAGGCAAGAGTCTCCTCTACCCTGATTGGGGCTGTGTACTACCTCCCCTGAAAAAAAGTGACCAAAACACTTGGAGCAACCAAGAGATCTTTATTGCAGCAGTGCAACAGAGGAGAAAAGAGAGAAAGAGAAGTGGGGGGGGCTTCAGGGGAAAGCTTTTATAGCCCTTCTTCTGTGCTGCCTAAATCTAACAGGGTTTGCAAGCTGCCTTGTTGGCATAAGGGGCGTTAATCATTCTGCCTTGAGCAGTGGGTTGAGTGTTCAGCCTTGATCAGGGGGGCAAAGTGTTCAGACTTGAGTGGGGGTTTGGGCATTTGGGCTTGAAGCAAACAGGAGATAAAGAACCAAACAGGGTTTGAGTGGCAAGGTCATCCTGCAGTGAACATTGTTTGGCATGCCCTTCAGACAACTCATTCAGCCTGTCCTGCACTAACAACACCTAGGTTGGAGGGGTCTCCAACCAGGAGGTACGATTCCCCTCTAACCTGGCTTAGGTGGTATAGGAGCTCCCCAGCACACCCAGAAGGGAGGGGTCTCCCTCCTGGAGGGGTGAGTCCCCTCTAAATTTTCTGTAGTGGTATAGGATCTCCCCTCTCACACCCAGGTGGGAAGGGTCTTTCTCTTGGAGGGGCAAAACACCTCTACCCTGGCTGTGGTGGTATACGAGATCCTCCTGACACACAGGTGGGAAGGGTCTCCCGACTGTTGCAGGGAGACCCCTATTCACTGGCTGCAGAGGTATACAAACTCCTCCAAACACCAAGGTGTGAGGGGTCTCCCACATGGTTGGGCGAGTCCCCTCTATCCTTATTGTGGCAGTATATGAGCTCCCCCAACAACCTGGATGGAGGGGTCTCATGCCTAGACATGTGAGTCCCTTCTACCTTGGCTAAGGCGATATAGGTCTTACTCCCTTTCCCAGGTGGGAGGTGTTTTTCACCTTGACAAAGGGAGTTGCCTCTACCCTAGCTACTGGGGTGTATGAGCTCCACCTGACACCCAGGTGGGAGGGGTCTTCTGCCTGGAAAGACAAGTCCACTCTATGCTGGCTGCAGTAGTTAAGGAGTTTCCTCTGACACACGGGTGGGTGGGGGTCCCACCCAGAAGGGTGAATTCCCTCTACTGTGCCTGAGGCTGTGTATCAGCTCTCCCAGAAACCCAGGTGGGAGAGGTCTCCTGATTTGAGAAGTGAGTCCCCACTATTCTATCTGCTGTGGTGTATGAGCTCCCTCCCCCATACCCAGATGGAAGGAGTCTTCCACCTGAAAGGGTGAGTCCCCTCTACCTGGCTGCAGTGGTGCACCAGCTTTCCCTGATACACAGGTTGAATGTGTCTGTTGCCTGGAGGGGTGATTCCTATCTACCCTGGCTGTGGTGGTAAAGGATCTGCCCCTGACACCCAGGTGGTAGGGTCTCCGGCCTGGAGGGATGAGTTCCCAATACCCTAGCTGCAGTGGAATAGGAGGTCCCACCTATACCCAGGTGGGAGGGATCTCCCGCCTAGAGTGGAAGTCCCCTCTACCCTTCCTGTGGCAGTATGTACTCCCCTAACAACCAGGTGGAAGGGATCTTCAGCCTGCAGGTCGAGTACCCTCTCCTGCTGAGATCCACAGCTGAGTAGGAATGTCCACTGGCATTTTGCCAATAGTATTGTTTGAGAGGCAAGTCACTGAGAGATGCTGGATTGATTTGGTTGTATATTAGACCTTTACTGTCTGCCTCGGCCTACTACTTTGGAATTTTCACGCTCTTTTGAAGTTTTTGTGGGGATTCTAGAAGAGTTCCCATTGGTTGGGGAAGTGTGGGAGGAGGGATTTCCAGAAGAGGGATTTCCAATTGTTGGTTCCTGGAAGAGCCTCATGGTGTTCGGCAGAGTTCCTGGGGAGCATGTGTTGAATGTGCTGGTGGAGTTCAGAAATAAAGTTTGTTCTTGCTTCAGTGGCTTGTGATTTGTGCCCAGCCAGACTGCGGCAATTGGTGGCCCATATGGGGAACCCCTGAAGCTCGGAGGTAAGTGAAATTGCTCGCCCATGAGGGAAGGCGAGAGAATGGGTGACCATTTCAAAAAACAATGTGTTCTTGTTTTGATTTTTTTTTTATTATTTCTTTCAAATTGCCTATCCCTAAAACTTTCTCAGGCAAACTGGGAAAAATGGTTGGATCAAGGTTTGAAGTTCTTCGCCCCTGAGGAAGAGATATATATAGACCACAAATGCACATGTCAAGAAAATAGGAAAATTGAAACAATGACTTTTTGTTCTGTTTTTTATTTTATTTTTTTCATTTTGTTTCGGTTTTGTTTTGTGTTATCTTGTTAGATTGCATTATCTTTATAGTAGATTCGAAATTAGTAAAAAAAAAAACAAAAAAAAAGAAAACTGGAAGAGTGTTAAGTAAATTGTTACAGGTCCAGACTATGGTAGAAAACATGTTAGATCAAGAAAAAGAGAAGTTCTCTCAACCTAGTCAGATAGAGGAAGAAAATTTAAAGGAAGAAAACTTAGAGGAGCAAGAGCTATCAGGGGGGAAATACAACAGGAGGCTGCTACTAACTCTGTTCTATCACCAGAGGGAATAATTCAACCAACAGCTCCACCTATGGAGACAACTGAGTGGACCTCAACACCCGTAGTTGGTAGATGGGATCCTGAGACAGGACCTCAAAGATTAGCATGCCCTGTACTTGAGCAGGCAGGAGGGCAGTGAATTCACCGTACTTTAGATTTCAAAACAGTGAATCAGTTAAAGGAGGCCGTAACAACCTATGGTCCTCAAGCATCCTTCACTGTAAGCATTGTTGAATTCATAACCAACTTGGACATGATGCAGGCAGACTGGGCTAGCATGTGAAAAGCTGTGCTAAATGGAGGGCAATATTTGTTATGGTAGGTTGCAAATGAGGAATTTTGCATGGACACAGCTAGGAGAAATGCAGCAGTCAGTTACCCTCAAAAAATCTAGATATGTTTTTAGGAAAAGGACCTTACGAGGGTCAATGGCAACAAGTTGAATATGATCATGCTATATATTCACAAATTGCTGCAGATGCAGTTAGGGCATGGAAGACTTTACAAGGACATGGAGATTTATAAGGTCAATTATCTAAGATAATACAAGGAGCTAATGAACCTTACGCTGAATTTGTAGATAGGCATATTCAAACAGTTACCAGAGTTTTTGGGGATATAGAACAAGCAATGCCATTAATAAAACAACTGGCTTATGATCAAGCAAATCGTTGGTGCAGAGAGGTCATTAGACCATGGAAACATGGAGATTTAAACACATTTATTAAATTATGTAGAGACATTAATGAACAAGGGCAAGTCTTGACAGCTGCAGTACAACAGGCTTTAGAAGCCAGGCTGAAAACATGCTACAATTGTGAACAAACAGGACATTTTAAAAGGAGTAGCCCCATAGGAGGAGGGTTTAACAAAGCTAGGTATCAAAGGAGTAGAGGGAGGCATTGGGCTAATGAATGCCAATCTCAAACCACCATAGAGGGTACTCCATTATCAAAAAACGGACCAGGACAAGGTGTTTACAAATGATATCATGGAAAAAGGCATCACACTCCATTGCCAAAAAACGGACAGGGTGGCCGAATGCTCTGGCGTCCACGACCACAAATATATGGGGCACTAGAAGAACCCAGAAACGCCATGGAGGAACCCAGCAACACCATCAGGGTAGTGCCAAGGACACATTATCCTTCAGACCTCTCATCAGACGAACCAGAGGGAGCACAGGTTTGGGCATCTGCACCTCCACCAGAGCAGTACTAACTCCAGAGATGGGAGTTCAAATCATTCCCATAGGAGTAAAAGGACCTCTTCCCCAAGGAACAGTAGGCTTATTGTTAGGATGCAGTTCTTCTACTCTAAAAGGACTTATGATAAGTCCTTGGGTAATTGATCCCGATTATGAAGGTGAAATAAAAATTATAGCTAGTTCTCCAAAGGGTATATCAGTAATTTCACCAGGAAATAGAATAGCACAGTTATTAATAATACCCAGCATACATGATAAATTTTCCAGTAGTACTATAGAAAGAGGTTCCAGGGGATTAGGCTCCACAGGTGTAGATTGGGCTATGCTGTCTTTAAATTTAGATTTTCGCCCCATGCTAAAACTAAATATTCAAGGACATGAATTTAATGGGCTACTTGATACAGGTGCAGATCAAGGAATAAATAGACATTGATTGGGTTTTCGGAAGGGGTCACTGAGACCCTAAAAATCACTTGGAAATCAGAAAGACCAGTATGGATTCCTCAGTGGCCCCTGACTAAAGAAAAGATACAAGCAGCCTATGACCTGGTCAAACAACAATTAGCAGAGGGACATATAGAACCTTCCGTATCTCCCTACAATACTCCCATTTTTGTCATTAAAAAGAAATCTTGTGAAAGGAGATTATTGAAAGATTTAAGAGCCATTAATAATGAGATGGTTATTATGGGACCTGCTCAATCAGGAATTCCTCAATTGTCTGTATTGCCAAAAACCTGGTATGTTTTATTTATAGATATTAAAGTTGTTTTTTTTTTTTTCAATTCCAATTCATCCTGAGGATAGTCCATATTTTGCATTTAATATCCATGCACTGAATCATGAAGGTCCTGATCAGAGATATGAATGAAAAGTCCTCCCTCAAGGGATGGCTAACAGCCCAACTATGTATCAAATTTATGTTAACAAAGCAATCCAGCCACTTAGAAATAAAAATCCGGATCTACAAATATTTCATTATATGGATGATGTACGATTAACACACAAAGATAAAAACACATTGCTAGAATGTTATGCCACAGTTACAAACTTATTAAAAAATATAATCTAGAGATAACAATAGATAAAGTACAATCAAATTTTACAATTAATTATTTAGGAGTTCTATTATCCTCAACCATGGTCTGTCCACCAAAAATTCAAATACGAGTAGATCAACTCAAATCACTTAACGACTTTCAAAAGTTATTAGGAGACATAAGATGGATAAGGCCTTATCTAGGCATACCAACAGGAGAGTTGGGATCCTTATTTGATATCCAAAAATGTCCATCAGATCCAAATTCACCCTGCATGTTGACTCCTGAAGCAAGAAAGACACTAAAAATTATTGAAAAATATATGGAAAATATGCATTTGGATAGAATTGATATAAGTTTGCCTTTATTATTTATTTTAATACCAATAAAAAATATCCCTACCAGAGAATTTTGGCAAGAAGGTCCATTATTGTGGATACATTTATCTTATTCTCCTAACACTATTCTTACTAGGTATCCTGAGCCTGCAGGACAATTAATACTCAAATGAATAAAAACAGCAAAGGGAGTGTTTGGGATTTCTCCCAATAAAATTATTATTCCATATACTATGGATCAAATTGATGAGTTAGCTAATTAGTTAAATACTTGGGCAATAATCATGTGTAAATCTAATCTTTCATTTGATAATCACTTACCATTTAATTCTTTGTTGTCTTTTTGGTCTTCACATCCTGTATTTTTTTCCAAAAATGACAAGAAAAACACCTATCATGAATTTTCCATATATATTCACTGATGGGTCAAATAATGGTACAGCAGCAGTAGTTACCCCTGATCAAACTTTTACATTTTTAGTACCCAAACGATCAGCTCAAAAGGTAGAGCTTAATGCAGTATTACAGATTTTGTTATGTTTAAAGATTCTGTAATTAATTTATTTTCTGATAGTCAGTATATAGTTAATGCTATAGTATACCTTGAAGATGCTGGTGGGATTTCCCCTTCCTCTAATGTTTTCTCTTTGTTTTCCACTATACAAAGTCTAATCTGGGACAGAAAAGTTCCATCCTTTATAGGACATATCAGAGCACATACAGGATTGCCTGGAACCCTTAGTTTGGGCAATGATTTAGCAGATACACTACACATGACATACATATTTTCTCTACACTAGAAGAAGCTACAAATTTTCATAAATGGTTCCATGTTAATGCTAATACTTTACAAAAGTGTTTTAAAATAACTAAGGAGCAAGCTAGACAAATATTAAAACATTGTCAAAATTGTGTGACCATTTTACCACAAGTTAATCATGGAGTCAATCTTAGAGGACTGATACCTAACCATATTTGTCAGATGGATGTCACACACTTGCCAGAATTTGGAAAATTAAAATATTTGCATGTTACACTTGATAGTTCTTCCAGATTTTTTATGGGCTCCATTCCTGCCAGAGAAAAACCTAAAGATATTATAGCTCATTGCTTACAAAATTTTGCCACTGTGGGCATTCCAAAACTGTTAAAATCAGATAATGGTCCTGTATATACCTCTACCTCTTTTAAACAATTTTGCTCATCATTTGGCATTACTCATATAACAGGAATTCCATACAATCCTCAGGGACAAGGCATAGTTGAAAGAGCTCATCAAACTATTAAAATGTACGTATTAAATCAAAAAGAGGGTATTGGAAAGGGGTATATACCCCCCAAAGATAAACTTAAAATAACGCTTTTTACTCTAAACTTTTTAAATTTTGATTCATCATGGCTTAGTGCTGCAGAAAGGCATATGTGTGCAAAAAATGTACATAAGCCCAAGGTAGTTTGGAAGGATATTCTAACAGGACATTGGAAATGTCCTTACCCAATGATTGTCTGGAGTCGAGGGTCTGTTTGTGTGTTTCCACAGGGCGAACCACAGCTGATTTAGATTCCAGAGAGATTAACTAAGGTCCTGACCCAGTGATTGTCTGTTTGTGTGTTTCCACAGGGAGAACAGCAGCCAATTTGGATTCTAGAGAGATTAACCAAAGTTATTTCTAAAGACCAAAAAGAAGATGATTTGACTCAAATCCATAAAAGCTGATATCCTGAGCTCCAGCTTGGCTATTCTTACCTCTGCAACAGTGATTCACCCACACCTGGAGGCTAATGAATAATGAACACCATTAAGGTCTATTTCAAATGTAAAAAAACCTTGAGGCTTACTTGTTGAATACCCTCAGACCCATATGCAAGTTACAAAACATTCAAAAAAGGATGGGATATCCAAAAAAGAGTCAAACCCAGGTGGTAACCAGGATGTCTTTTTTCAATATATATTTTATTACTGCCCTTTCCCACATCATAAAATTCTATTTTATTTTTTTGAGCTCATACAGACCTAAATTAATGTTTTTCTGATCAGTTTTATTTTTTGATTGTGGAATTTTTAAACATTGCAATGGAGATTTCACCTGTGTAAAGCTACAAGGCCTTTACTATTGTCTTTTGTGTTTTATGTTGTGTGTGCACACTGTGATTTGTCTTGTATGTCTGCATGTGTGTATGTCCATATATCATATATGAGGAGCGCTTATGAAAAATTGGATCTGAATTTTTTTTTTTATTCACGTGACTTAAATGGTTTAATTTAAATTGGGTAAACAGCTGTTGAGGATTGTTTTAATATGTGAACAAATAAGTTGGTTAACAGATCTGTTTGTTCACTTTCACCTTTCCTTTTCATTATATTTAATAATTCTTTTCAGGATAATGTAAATTGTTCAGAAAATTGTTTTCTTAGTGCCTTTTGGAAGGATACATAATTTTTAGCCATCATTGCCAGAATTCCTATCTTCATCCTAGTGCTGGTGAAGACAAAGATAAAACCAAACTACAGCTTCTTCGATAGCTATCACAGTAAACTGTATAAACTGATGCATCAATGAATTATAACTCAACAAGTAATGCTCAATCAAGGAGTCAATTTACTTTGGGAAGAAATGGACATATTGGTAGATTCCTCTGCTTTGAACTGCTTGCAGAACTTGCCTGGACTATGTATCACTTGTATGCATTGTGAACTATCTGTTGGTGCAGCGAATTGTGGTAGTGCTGGCATATCTTTGCTGATGGTGTCACCGGTGGTCCAATTTTTGAAGAGGAGCCGTCAATTGGCTTGTTGTCATGGCATTTCTGTATCCTTCTCCCTTCTGTAGTGATGGTCTAAAATTTTGGGGCCAATAAAGGTGAGGCAAAGCACCTCACACCCCTACTTGCCAAAGGCCAAATTTGGGGGCCAAAAAAGGTGAGGCAAAAAACCTCACCCCCACACACACCTATGCATAGGTCTATCCACAATATGGCTGTATGCTGGACCGGTAGTCAGTGACAGATAAGATCCAATTGCAGTGGTACCAAACTAAGACAGGATTCTGACATCTTGATGTCAGCTCATCCGATGATTGGTAAGAACCACTTGTGTATTGGACAACCTAACAGACACAGTCCCTAAGCCACATTGCTTGCTGTTTAATTAAACAGAAGGGGGGGATGCTGAGAGCCACAGCCAAGTAGGTAGGGCCCCTGGCATTTTGCCAATAGTACTGGTTGAGAGGCAAGCCATTAAGATGATGTTGGATTGATTCAGTTGTATATTAGACCTTTACTGTCCGCCTCGACCTGCTACTTTGGAGTTCTGAAGCTACTTTGGAGTTCTCGTGGGGATTCCCGGAGAGTTTTCATTAGTTGGGAAAGTGTGGGAGGAGGGATTTCCAGAAGAGGCATTTCTGGTTGTTGGTTCCTGGAGGAGCCATGTGGCCTTCAGGAGAGTTCCCGGGGAGTGTGTTGGTGGAGTTCAGAATTAAAGTTTGTTCCTGCTTCAGTGGCTCGTGATTTGTGCACAGCCAGACTGTGGCACTTTCCCCTTGCTCTGGCAGGATAGGAGCTCCCCCTGACTCCCAGGTTATGGGGTCTCCCAACTGAAAGGCAAGTACCCTCTACACTGGCTGAGGAATATAGGACCTCCTACTGACACCCAGGTGGAAAGGTCTTTGCCTGGAGCAATGAGTCCCTTCTACCCTGGCAGTGGCGGTATACAAGTTCCCTCAGACACCCACGTGGGAGGGGTCTCCTGCCTGGAGGGGCAAGTCTTCTCTATCCTGACTAAGGAAGTATACAAATACCCTGCTACACAGAGGTGAAAATGGTCTTCCGTAAGGAAGTGTGAGTCCCCTCTACCCTGGCATCCAGGAGGGAGGGATCTCCCGCCTGGAGGGTCAAGACCCCTCTTCACTCACTGAAGAGGCATAAGGGCTCCTCCGACACCTAGGTTGGACCCATCTTCCACCTGAAGGAGAAAGTACCCTTTACCATGGCTGTGGTGGTATAAGAGATCCCCCTGAACCAAGGTGGAAGAGGTCTCACTCCTGGAGGGGTGAGTCCCCTCTACTCTGGCTGTGGTAGTTAGAGGTCTCCCTGACACCCACTTGTGAGGAGTCTCCCTCATGGAGGGGAGAGTCCACTATACCCTGGCTGTGGTGGTATACAAGTTACCCCAACACATAGGTTGAAGGGGTCTCTCGCATTGATGGGCAAGTCCCCTCTATCCTGGCTTTGGCAGGATTAAAGCTTACCCCACACCCAGGTGGAAGGGCTCTTCCACCTGGAAGGGCGAAAGTCCACTCTACTTTGGCTGATGCCATATAAGAGCTCCGAAGACACCCAAGTGGGAGAGGTCTCCCGCCTTCAAGGGCGAGCCCCCTCTACCTTGGCTAAGGCAGAATTTAAGTTCCCCTAAACCACCAGGTGTGAGGGGGCTGACACCCGGAGAGGCGAGTCCCCTTTACCCAGACTGCAGTGGTATAGGAGCTCCCCACTACAACCAAGTTGGAGGGGTCTCCCGCCAGAGTGGCTGGTCCCTTCTACCCTGCCTGGGGCAATATATGAACTCCCCTGAAAACCAGTGGAAGGGGTCTCCCGCCTGCAGCAATGACTCATCTCTACCCTGGCTGTGACAGGTTGGAGGGTTCTCTCACCTGGAGGGGCAAGTCTTCTCTACCCTGGCTAAGACAGTATACAAGCGCCCCCTACACTCAGGTGGGAGTGATATTCTGCATGGATGGCCGAGTCCCCTCTACCATGGCGTTGGGGTATAAAAGCTCCCCCGACACCCAGGTGGGAGGTTCTCTCACCTAAAGGGGAAAGTACCATCTACCATGGCTGTGGTGGTATAAGAGCTCCTCCTGACACCCAGGTGAGAGGTATCTCCTGCCCGGAGGGGTGAATCCCCTCTATCCTGTCTGTGAGGTATATGATCTCCCCTTGACACCCTGGTTGGACGGGTCTCCTGACAGGAGTGGCAAGTACTTTCTATCCTGGCTGTGGTGGTATATGAGCTCCCATTGAAAGCCAGGTAGGAGGGATCTCCCGCCAGGATGGATGAGCCTCCTCTATCCTGGCTAAGGTGGTATGCAAGTTCCTGTGACACCCAGGTTGGTGCCTCTCCCACCTGAAGGGGAGAGTCCCCTCAACCATGGCTGCAGGCGTATAAGAGCCCCCTCCTACCCTCAGGAAGGAGAGGTCTCCCGCCTAGAGTGGCAAGTTGCTAACCCTGTTGCAGCTGTATAAGAACCCACCCTGGCCAGACACATATGTGGGAGGGGTTTTCTGCCTAGAGATGCAAATCCTCTCTACCCTGTCTAAGGCGGTATAGGAGTTAACCCCATTAACAGGTGGGAGTTATCTCTCTCTTGGAGGTAAGAGTTGCCTGAACCCTGTCTGCCGGGGTATATGAGCTCCACCTGACACTCAGGTGGGAGGGGTCATCTTCCACCTGGAGGGGCGTGTCCCCTCTACCAGGGCTAAGATGGTATAGGAATTACTCCCATTCCCAGGTGGGAGGTGTTACCTACCTGGAGATCTGAGTTGCCTCTACCCTGGCTGGTGGGGTATATGAGCCCCACCTGACATCCAGGTAGGAGGGTTTTTTTGCCTGGAGGGGTGAGTCTACTCTACCCTGGCTGTAGAGGTTAAGTATCTTCTCCTGACTCCCAGGTGGGAGGGGTATCCCACCTAGAGGGGTGTCTTCCCTCTACCCTAGTTGAGGGGATGTGCCAGCTTTCCCAGACACCCAGATGGGAGAGGTCTCTCGCTTGGAGGGGTGATAGAGGTCTCCTCTATTTTTTGGCTGCTGTGGTATAGAAGCTTCCCCCCTATACACAGATGTGAGGGATCTCCTGCCTGAAGTGGTGAATCCCCACTACCCTGACACACAGATTGGATGAGTCTCTCACCTGGAGTGTCGAGTCCCCTCCATTCTGGCTGCAGAAGTAAAGGATCTCCCCCTTACACCTAGGTAGGACAGTCTCCATCCTGGAGAGGCGAGTCCACTCTACCGTGGCTGCAGTGAAATTGGAGGTCCCCCCTAACCCAAGTGGGAGGGGTCTCCTGCCTCCAGTGGCAAGTCCCCTCTACCCTGCTATGGCAGTATATGAACTCCACTGACAACCAGGTGGAAGGGATCTTCCACCTGGAGGGTGAGTCTCCATTCCCTTGGCTCTGGCTATATAGGAGCTCCCCCTACACCCAGGATATGGGATCTTCCAAATGGAGGGGCAAGTCTCCTCTACACAGGCTGCGGGGGTATACGAGCTCCCCCAGTCTCCCAGATGACAACGGTCTCCTGCCTAGCACAATGAGTCCCCTCTACCCTGGCTGTGGCTGTATACAAGCTCTCTCAGACACCTGGGTGGGAGGGGAATCCCGCCTGAAAGGGAAAAGTACCCTCTTTACCATGGCTGCAGTGGTATAAGAGTTCCCCTTGACACCCAGGTGGGAGGGGTCTCCTGCATGGAGGGGCAAGTCCCCTTTATTTTGGCTGTGGTGGTATATGAGCTCCCACTGACACCATGGTTGGAGGGGACTCCTGCCATGAGGGGCAAGTACTTTCATCCTTGGCTGTGGTTGTGTATGAGCTCCCACTGAAAGCCAGGTTAGAGGGGTGTCCTGCTTGGATGGGCATTTCTCCTGTATTCTGGCTAAGGTGGTATACAAGTTCCCTGTGACACACAGGTAGTAGGTCTCCAGCCTGAAAAAGTGAGTCCCCTCAACACTGGCTGTGGGTGTATAAGAGTACCCCCCACCCTCAGTAGGGAGGGGTCACAAGCCAGGAGGACTAGTTGCTGTTACCCCAGCTACAGCTATATACAAACATACCCTCTCCAGAATCCCATGTGGGAGGGGACTTCCAACAGGAGGTGGCGAGTCACCTCTACCCTGGCTAAGGTAGATTAAGAGATAACCCATTTTCCAGGTGGGAGGGATCTCTCTCCTGGAGGTGTGAGTTGCCTCTACCCTGGCTGCTGGAGTATATGAGATCCACCTGACACCCAGGTGGGAGGAGGGTCTTCTGCCTGGAGGTGCGAGTCACCTCTACCTGGCTAAGGCAGTATAGGAGTTATTCAAATTCCCAATTGGGAGGTATCTCTCTCCAGGTGGTGCAAGTCGCCTATAACCTGGCTGCAGCGGTACACCAGCTCCCCCTGACACCCAGGTTGGAGGGGTCTCCCACCTTGAGGGATGACTTCCCTCTACCCTGGCTGAGGGGGTGTACCAGCTCTCCCAGACACCCAGGTGGGTGGGGTCTCTTTCTTGGTGGGGCAAGTCCCCTTTATTCTAGCTGCTGTGTTATACAAGCCCCCACCATACACAGATGGTAGGAGTCTCCCACCTGAAGGGGTGAGTCCCCTCTACCCTAGCTGCAGTGATGTACTAGCTATCCCTGATACCCAGAAGGCAAGTATCTCTCACCTGGAGGGGTGAGTCCCATCTTCCCTGGCTGCGCCAGTAAAGGCTCTCCCCCTGACACCAAGGTGGGAGAGTCTCTGGCATGGTGAGGCGAGTTCCCTCTACTCTGCCTGCAGTTGTATATGAGGTCCCCCCTACACCCAGGTGTGAGGGGTCTCCTGCCTCAAAGTGGAGTCCCCTCTACCCTGCCTGTGGCACCATATGTACTGCCCTGACAATCAGGTGAAAGGGATCTTCTGCCTGGAGGGTCAAGGCCCCTCTCCCCTGGCTCTGGCAGTATAGGAGTTCCCCTGCTACTCAGGTTATTTGGTCTCCTGACTGGAGAAGCTAGTCCCCTCTACACTAGTTGTGGGGGTAAAAGAGCTCCCCCTGACACCCAGGTGGGAGGGGTGTCCCACCTGGAACAATGAGATACCCCTACACTCACTGTGGCAGTATACAAGCTGTCCCAGACACCCAGGTGGGAGGGATCTCCCGCCTGGAGGAGCAAGTCTTCTCAACCCTGGATAAGGTGGTATACAAGCGCCCCCCCCCCCGACACACACACAGGTGGCAGTGGTCTTCTGCATGGATGGGCGAGTCTCCTTCACCCTGACTTTGGCTGTATACAAGCTCCCCTCACACCCAGGTGGAAGGGGTATCCTGCCTGCAAGGGTAAATCCCCTCTACTTTAGCTCTTGCCATATGAGAGCTTCAATTACACCCAGGTGGGAGGGGTCTTCTGCCTGCAGGGGTGTGTTACCTCTACCCTGGCTGTGGCACTATAGCAGCTCCCTCTGAAACCCAGATGGGAGTGGTCTCCCGCCTGTATGGGGGAGTCCTCTCTACACTGGCTGCTGCAGTAATCAAGCTCCCTCAGACACCCAGGTGGGAAGGGTCTCTTGATTGGATGGGCAAATCCCCTCTATCCCTGCTGTGGAGATAGAGGAGCTCACCCAGACAACCAGGTGGGAGGGGTCTCTTGACTGGAAGTGCAAGTCCTCTCTACCCTGGCTGTAGTAGTGTAGGAACTCCCCCTGACACCCAGGTGGAAGGAGTGTCCCTCCTAGATGGGTGAATCCCCACTATCCTTGCTGAGGTGGTGTACCAGCTCTCCCAGACACCCAGGAAGGAGGGATCTCCTGCTTGAAGGGGTAAGTCCCCTCTTTTCTGGCTACTATAGTATAGGAGCTCCATACCCCATACCCAGATGGGAGGGGTATCTGCCTTAAGGGGTGATTCCCCTCTACCCTGGCTGTAGTGGTTTACTGGCTTTCCCTGAAACCCAGTTTGGATGGTTCTGACGCCTGGAGGGATGAGACCCTCTACCCTGGCTGTGGTGGTAAATGATCTTCCTCTGACACCCAGGGGGTAGGGTCTCTGGATTGGAGAGGTGAGTCCCCTCTATACTGGATGCAGTGGTATAGGAGTTCCTCTAAACCCAGGTGAGAGGGGTTGTCCACCTTTAGTGGAGAGTCCTCTCTACCCTGCCTGTGGCAGTATATAAACTTCCCTGACAACCAGGTGGAAGGGATATTCCACCTGGAGGGTCGAGGCTCTCTCCTCTGGGTCTGACGGTATAGGAGTTCCCCGTGACAACCAGGTTATGATGTCTCCTGCCTGCAGAGGCGAGTCTCCTCTACCCTGGCTAAGGAGGTATAAAAGTTACTCCCATTCCCAGGTGGGAGGTGTTTCTCGCCTGTAGGTATGAGTTGCATCTACCTTGGCTTCTGGGCTCATGAGCTCCACCTGACACACAGGTGGGTGGTCTCTGCTGCTTGGATGGGATAGTTCACTCTACCCTGGCTCCAGTGGTAAAGGAGCTTTCCCTGACACCCAGGTGGGAGGGGTATCCCACCTAAAGGGTGACTTCCCTCTACCCTGTCTGTGGGGGTTTACCAGCTCTCCTAGACGCCAGGGTGGAAGAGTCTCCTGCTTGGATAGGTAAGTATGCTCTATTCTAGCTGCTGTGGTATACAAGCTTCCCCCATACCTAAATGGGAAGTGTCTCCCGCCTGAGAGGGCAAGTCCCCTCTACCCTGGCTGCATTTGTTTACTAGCTTTTCCTGATACTCAGGATGGATGGGTCTCTCACCTGAAGGAGCAAGTCCCTTCTACACATGTTGCTGTGGTAAATAATCTTCCCCTGGCACCCAGGTGGGAGGGACCCATGTTGGAGAGGTGAGGCCCCTCTACCCTAGCTGCAGTGGTATAGGAGGTCCCCCCTACACACAGGTGGTAGGGGTCTACCACCTCCAGTGGCGAGTCCCTCCTACCCAGCTGATGGGAGTATATGAACTCCCCTGAAAACCAGGTGGAAGGGATGTTTTGCCTGGAGGGTCGAGTCCTCTCTCCCCTGGCTCTGGTGGTATAGGAACTCCCCTGACACCCAGGTGATGGGGTCACAAGACTGGAGGGGTGATTCCCCTCTACCTAGACTAAGGTGGTATAGGAGTTACCCCCATTCTCAGGTGGGAGGTGTCTCTTCCCTGGAGGTGCGAGTCACCTCTACCCTAGCTGCTAGGGTATATGAGCTCCACCTGACACCAGGTAGGAGGAGTCTTCTCCCTGGAAGGGCGAGTCCCCTCTTCCTGGGCTAAGGGGATATAGGAGTTACTCCTATTCTCATATGGGAGGTGTTACTTGCCTCAGGTGCGAGTTGCCTCTACCCTGGCTGCTGGGGTATATGAGCAATATCTGAGAGCCAGGTGGGAGGGGTCTCCAACCTAGATGTGTGACTTCCCTCTACCCTTGCGGAGAGGTTGTACCAGCTATCCCAGACACCCAGATGGGAGGGGTCTCCTGCATGGAGGGGAGATTCCCCTCTATTCTGGCTGCTGTGGTATATGAGCACCCCCATATCCAGATGGGAGGGGTCTCCTGCCTGAAAGGACGAGTCCCCTGTACCATGGCTGCAGTAGTTTACTAGCTTTTCCTGACACCCATGTTGGATTGGTCTGTTGCCTGGAAAGGTGAGTCCCCACTACACTGGCTTCTGCAGTAATCAAGCTTCCCCGGACTCCCAGGTGGGAGGGTCTCCAGCCTGAAGAGGCAAGTCCCCTCTACACTCTCTGCAGTGGTATTGGAGGTCCCTCGTACACCCAGGTGGGAGGGGTCTACCGCTTCAAAAGGTGAGTCCCCTCTACCCTGCTATGGCAGTATATGAACTCCTCTGGCAACCAAGTGGAAGGGATCTTCTGCCTGGAGATTCCAGTCCCCACTCCCTTGGCTCTGGCTGTATAGGAGCTCCCCCTACACCCAGGATATGAGGTCTCCATAATAGAAAGGTGTGTCTCCTCTACACTGGCTGCAGTGGTATATGAGCTCACGCAGACACCCAGATGGGAACCATCTCCCACTTCTAGCAATGAATCCCCTCTATCCTGGCTTTGGCTGTATGCAATCTCTCCCAGACACACAGGTGAATCCCAGACACAGTGTATCCCTCTTGGAAGGGCAAGTCTCCTTTACTTTAGCTCTTGCCATATAAGAGATCCCATTACACCCTAGTGGGAGGGGTCTTCCTCTTGTAGAATTGAGTCCCCTCTACCCTGGCTGCTTCAGTAATCAAGCTCCCCTTAACACCCAATAGGTAGGGTCTCTCAATTGGAAGGGCAAGTCCCCTCTACCATGGTTGCAGAGGTATAGGAGCTCACCCAGACCCCCAGGTGACAGGGGTCTTCCACCTGTAGTAGCAAGTCTCCTCTACCTAGGCTAAAGGGGTATAGGAGTTATTCCCATTCCCAGGCAGGAGGTGTTTCTGGCGTGGAGGTGCGAGTTACCTCTATCCTGGCTACTGGGGTATATGAGCTCCACCTGACACCCAGGTGGGAGGGGTATTCCACCTGGAGGGTTGAGTCCACTCTAGCCTGGTTGCAGTGGTTAAAGAGCTTCCCCTGACTTCCTGATGGGAGGGGTCTCCCACCTAGATGAATGACTTCCATAGCATGGCTGAGGGGGTATACCAGCTCTCCCAGACACACAAGTGTGAGGGTCTCCTGCTTGGAGGGGTGAGTCCCTTCTACCCTGGCTACAATGGTTTACTAGCTTTACCTTACACCCAAGTTGGATAGGTCTCTCACCTGGAGGGGCGAGTCCCCTCCAACCTGGATGCTGCTGTAAAGGATCTCCCCCTGACACAAAGATGGGAGGTTCTCCTGCCTGGAGTGGGAAGTCCCCACTACCCTTGCTGCAGTGGTATAGGTGGTCCTCCCTAACCCCAGGTGTGAGGGGTCTCCCGATTGGAGGTACGAGTCCCCTCTACCCTGGCTCTGGAGGTATAGGAGCTCACCCAGACACCCATGTGGGTGGGGTCTCCCAACTGGAAGTGGTGAGTCCCCTCTATCCTAGTTGTGGCAGTATATGAACTCCCTTGACAACCAGGTTGAAGGGATCTTCCGCCTGGAGGGTCTAGTCCTCTCTCCCGTGGCTCTGGCTGTATAGGATCTCCCCTGGACACCAAGGTTATTGGTCTCCTGACTGGAGTGGTAAGTCCCATCTACCCTGGCTGTGGCTGTATACAAGCTCTCCAAGACACACAGGTGGGAGGGGTATCCCGCATGGAAGGGCTAGTGAACTCTACTTTAGCTCTTGCCATGCAAGAGCTCCCAGTATACCCAGGTGGGACGAGTCTTCCACCTAGAGGGTTGACTTCCCTCTACCCTGCCTGAGGGTGTGTACCAGCTCTCCCAGACACCAAGGTGGAAGGGGTCTCCTGCTTTGAGGAGCTAGTCCCCTCTATTCTGGCTGCTGTGGTATAGGATCTACCCTACCATACAAATAAGGGAGGGGTTTCCCACCTGAAGGGGTGAGTCCCCTCTACCCTGGCTGCAGTGATATACTAGCTTTCCCTGACACCTAGGTTGGATGGGTCTCTCCTCTTGAGGGGCAAGTTTGCTATACCATGGCTGCTGCAGTAACAGATCTTCCCCAGAGTGGGAGGGGTCTCCTGCCTGGAGCAATGAGTCCCCTCTACCCTGGCTGTGGTGATATACAATGTCTCTCAAACACCCAGGTGGGAGGGATCTTCCACATGGAGTGGCGAGTCTTCTCTATCCTGGCAAAGGCCATATATAAGCACCCCACTATGCACAGGTGGAAGTGGTCTTCTGCATGGACGGTCGAGTCCCCTCTACCCTGGCTTTGGCAATATACAAGATCTCCAGACACCTAGGTGGGAGGGGTATCCTGCCTGGAAGGGCAAGTTTCCTCTACTTTAGCTCTTGCTATTTAAGAGCTCTCAGAACACCCAGGAGGGAGGGGTCTTTTGCCTGTAGGGGCGTGTTCCCTCTACCTTGGCTGTGCCAGTATAGGAGCTCCCTCTGACACCCAGGTGGGAGGGGTCCCAGATTGGAGGGGTGAGTTTCCTTTTCCCTGGCTGCGGAGTTATAGGATCTAAACCAGACACCCAGATGGGAGGGGTCTCCTGACTGGAAGGGCAAGTCTGCTATACTCTGGCTTCAACCATATAGGAGGCCCCAGGACACCCAGGTAGAAGGGGTTTCTTTCCTGGAGGGGTGAGTCCCCTCTACCCTGGCTGCAGAGGTAAAATAGCTCTCCTGCCTGGAGGGGAGAGTCCCCTCTAACCTGGATGTGGTGGTATAGGAACTCCCCTAAACACATCCAGGTGGGAGGGGTCTCTCGCTTGAATGAGCAAGTCCCCTCTACACTTTCTGTGGTAGCATAGGATATCCCCCTGACACACATGTGGGAAGGGTCTCCTGACTGGAGCAGCGAGTTCCCTCTACCCCAGTTGTGGAGGTATACAAACTGCCCCAGACACCAAGTTGGGAGGGGTCTCCTGCACAGAGGGGCAAGTCCCCTCTCTCCTGGCTGTGGGAGTATATGAGCTCCTACTGACACCCTGGTGGGAGGGTTCTCCCACCAGGAGGGGTAACTACTTTCTACCATGGGTGGGGTGGTATATGAGCTCCAGATGACAGTCAGGATGGAGGTGAATCCCCTGGATGTTTAAGCCTCCTCTACCCTAAGGTGGTCTACAAGTTCTCAATAAAACACTGGTGGGAGGGTTCTTCTGCCTGGAGGGGCGAGTCTTCACTACTCTGGCTGCAGCACTTCCGCCACAGCCAGGTGAGAGAGTCTCCCACCTGAAGGGACAAGTCACCTCAACCCTGACTTTGGGGATATAAGAGCCCTCTCCTACCCCCAGTAGAAGGGTTCTCCCACCTGGAATGGTGAGTCACTCACTGCTATCCAGGGTGCAGGTGTACAGGATGCCCCCTCACCAGACACACATGTGGGAGGGGTCTTCTGCCTGGAGGGTCAAGTCCCCTCTACACTTGCTAAGTCGGTATAGGAGTTAACCCCATTCCCAGGTGGAAGATGTCTCCCGCCTGGAGGTGCTAGTCTCCTATACCCTGGCTGCTTGTGTATATGACCATCACCTGATACCCAGGTGAGAAGGGAATTCCGCCTGGAGGGGTGAGTCCCCTCTACCCTGGCTAAGGCTGTATAGGATTTACTCCCATTCCCAGGTGGGAGGTGTTTCTCATGTGGAGGTGCAAGTTGCCTCTACCTTGGCTACTGGGTTATGCTGAGAGCCATAGCCAAGTAGGAATGACGCATGGTGATTTCTTTGTCAGCCTACCCAATGTTGCTTAGAGGAAGGACTCTCCATTGTGGAAATGGGCTTGACTTGGACCCAGGTCATTTGCAGTGACATTGCATGAATGTTTGAGAAAGGTGACTCTGCTCAAGGACCAGGGTGAATCCGGGTGTATCCTGCTGGGAATAGGGAGTATCTTGCTGCCTCAGGCACCCGCTCCTTGGGTTTAGGGCGGTTCCAGGTTTAAAGTGGACCCTGCTGGGAATAGGGTGTATCTTGCTGCCTCAGGGGCCCGCCCACTCCTTGAGTTCCTGTTGAGTTCTCCAGGGATTGAGAGAGTATTTGGGATGCAGAGCCCGGTGGAGGTGTGAATTTTCTCCAGAACGTGCGTGTAGAGTGCCAGTGAGAGTTTCGGGAATAAAGAATTGCTGTTTGAATCTACAAGGCTGTGAGTGGCTCGTGATTTTGTGCCCAGCCAGACTGCGGCAGGGTTATATGAGCTCCACCTGACACCTAGGTGGGTGGGGTCTTCTGTCTGGATGGGTAAATCCACTCTACCCAGGCTATAGTGGTTAATGAGTTTCCCCTTGACACCCAGGTGGGAGTGGTTTCCAGCCTAGAAGTGTGACTTCCATCTAGCCAGCCTGCTGGTCTTTACCAGCTCTCCCACACACCCAGGTTGGAGGGTCTCCTGGTTAAAGGCCTCTATTCTGGCTGCTGTGGTATAGGAGATCCTCCCTACATACCAAGATGGGAGGGGTCTCCATTCTGAAGGTGCATGTCACTTCTACCTTGGCTAAGGCAGTATAGGATTTACCCCAATTCTCAGGTGGGAGGTGTCCCTCGCCTGGAGGTGCCAGTCGTCTCTACCTTGGCTGCTGGGGTATATGAGCTCCACCTGACACCCAGATGGGAGGGTCCTTCTGCTTGGAGGGGCGAATCTCCTCTAGCCTGTCTTCTGCTTTTAAGGAGCTCCACCTGACACTCAGGTTGGAGGGGTCTCCAGCCTAGAAGGGTGACTTCCCCCTATCCTGGCTGCAGAGTTTTCCCGCATTCCCAGAGACCCAGTGGGAGGGGTCTCCTGCTTGAAGGGGCGAGTCCCCTCTATTCTGGCTGCTGTGGTATACGAGCTCCCCCCCATACCAATATGGGAGGTGTCTCCTGCTGGAAGGGGTGAGTCCCCACCACCCTGGCTCTCAAGATACACGAGCTCCCCCCACACCCAAGGAAGGGGTCTCTTGCCTTGAGGGGAAATTCCCCTCTACAATGCCTGTGGTGGGATGAGAGCTCCTCCTGACAACCAGGTGAAAGTGGTCTCCCGCCTAGAGGTGCGTGTTCCCTCTACCCTGGCCCTTCCGGTATAGGGGCTCCCCCCAAAACCCAGGTTATGGGGTCTCCCGATTGTAGAGGCAAGTCCCCTCTACATTAGCTGCAGGGGTATAGGAGCTCACCCTGACACCCAGGTGGAAGCCGTCTCTCTCCTGGAGCAATGTGTCGCCTCTACCCTGTCTGTGATGGTATACAAGCTCTTCCAGACACCCTGGTGGGAGGGGTCTGCTGCCTAGAGGGGAAAGTCTTCTCTTCCTTTCCTAAGGTGGTATACAAGCATCCCTCTATACAAAGGTGGCAGTGGTCTTCCACATGGACAAATGATTCCCCTGTACCCTGGCTTTCATGGTCTACAAGCTCCTGTGACACCCAGGTGGGAGGGGTATCCCTCCTGGAAGGGTGAGTCCCCTCTACTTTAGCTCTTGCCATATAAAAGCTCCTAGTACACCCAGGTAGTAGGGGTCTTCTGCCTGTAGGGGCGTTTTCCCTCTACCCTTGCTGTGGCAGTATTGGAGCTCCCCCTGACACCAAGGTGGGAGGGTTCTCTGGCCTGTAGGAGCGAGTCCCCCCTACCCTGGCTGCTGTAGTAATCAAGCTCCCCTGTAAACCCAGGTGGGAGGGGTCTCCCGATTGGATGGGTTAGTCCCCTCTACCCTGTCTGCAGAGGTATGGGAGCTCACCCAAACACCTAGGTGGGAGGGATCTCCCAACTAGAAGGGCAAGTCTTCTCTACCCTGGCTGGAGCAGTATAAGAACTTCCCCTGACACCCAGGTAAAAGTGGTCTCCCTCCTGTAGCTGTGAGTCTCCTCTACCTTGGCTGCAGCATTATAGGAGCTCCCCAGGACACCGAGATAGAAGGGGTCTTCCATCTGTAGGGTAGAGTTCCCTCTATCCTGCCTGCAGTGGTATAAGAGCTCCCCAGCCATCCAGGTGGGAGGGGTCTCCCGCCTAAAGGGGAAAGTACCCTCTACCATGGCTGTGGTGGTATAAGATCTCCCCCTGACACCCAGATGGGGTGTTCTCCTGCCTGGAGGAGCAAGTCCCCACTACTCTGGATGCAGGTGTATAAAATCTTCATCCCCCACACCCAGGTTGCAGGAGTCTCCTGCCTGGAGGGGCGAGTCCCCTCTACCTTGGCTGCTTCAGTATAGGATTTCCCCTGACAACCAGGTGTGAGGAGTCTCCAGCCTGGAGGGTACAGTCCCCTCTATCTTGCCTGAGGCTGCATAGGTGCTCTCCCGGACACCCAGGTGTAAGGTGTTTCATGCCTGGAAGGGCGAGTTCCCCCACCCTACCCTGGCTGAGGCAGTTTAAGAGCTGGCCTGACACCCACATGGGAGGGGTCTCCCGACTGAAGGAGCAAGTCTACTCTACCCTGCCTGTGGCAGTATACAAGCTACCCTGTCACACATGTAGGAGGGGTCTCTCTCCTTGACAGGTGAGTCCCCTGTATCCTGGCTACAGAAATCTACAAGCTCACGCCCAACACCGAGGTGGAAGTGGTCTCCCGCCTGTAAGAGCAAGAGTCCTCTCTACTTTGGCTGGTTCCATATAAGAGCTCCTAGGACACCTATATGGGAGAAGTCTCCCGCCTGCAGGGGTGAGTCCCCTCTCCCTGGCTACAGGGCTATAAGAGCTCCCTCTGAAACCCAGGTGGGAGGGGTCTCTCACCTGTAGGGGCAAGTCCTCTCTACCCAGTCTAAGGCAGAATAAAAGCTCGCCATGGAATCAACATGGGAGGGGGTCTCTCGCCTGGATGACCATGTCCATTCAACCCTGGCTGCAGCAGTATATGAGTTTCCCTTGACACCCAGGTGGGAAGGGCTTACTCCTGGAGGGGCGATTCGGCTCTCCCCTGGCTGCTGCTGTATAGGAGCTCCCACAGACATCCCGGTGTGAGGGGTCTCCTACCTAGAGGAGGGATTCCCTTCTATCCTGGATGCAGTGGTGTTGGAGCTCCCCCAGATACCCAAGTGGGAGAGAACTTCTGTATGGAGGGGCGAGTCCCCTATACCCTGGATATGGTGGTATACAAGCCCCCCCACCATACCCACCTGTGAGGGGTCTCCAATATAGAGGGACAAGTATCCTCTACCCTGGCTGCTGCATTATATGAGCTCCCCCTGACATCCTGGTGGGAGGGGTGTCCTGCCTGGAGCAGCAAGAACCCTCTACCCTTGCAGCTGTAGTATAAGCTCCCCTGACACCCAGGTGGGAACAGTCTTTGGCCTGGAGGTGCGAGTCCCCTCTACCCTGGCTAACGTGTTATACAAGCTCCCCATGATACCCAGTTGTGAGGGGTCTCCTCTCTGGAGGGGAAGTCCCCATAACCCTGGCTACAGTAGCATATAAGCTCCTCCACCCACACTCACGTGGGCAGGGTTTCCTGCCTGGAGGAGCGAGTCCCCTCTACCCTGGCTGGTGCAGTATACTAGCTCCCCCTGACACCCAGGTGGGAGGGTTCTCCCACCTGGAGTGGCAAGTTTCCCCTACCATTCCTGTGACGGTATAGGAGCTCTCCTGGACATCCAGGTGGAAGGGGTCTCATGGCTGGAGGACATATCCTCTCTACTCTGGCTCTGTCAGTATAAGAGCTCCCCCTGACACCTAGGTGGGAGGGGTATCCTGCTGAAAGGGTGAATCCCCTCTACCAGGGCTGTGGCAAGAAAGTGTTCCCTCTGACACCCTGGTAGAAAGGATCTCTCGCCTAAAGCATGGAATCCCATCTACCCTAGCTGTGCAGGTATACAAGCTTCCCCAGACACTCAGTTGGGTGGGGTCTCCCACGTAGAGGGGCGAGTGTCCTCAACCCTGTCTTTGGTGGTATACAAGCTATACAAGACCCCAGAACCCAGGTGGGAGGGGTCTCCCACCTGGAAGGGTGGGTCCCCTCTACTTTGGCTGGTGACATATAAGAGGTCCCAGGACACCCACGTGGGAGTTATCTCCCAACTGGAGGAGGGAGTCCCCTCTACCCTGGCTGGGAGGTATAGGAGCTACCCCAGTCACCCAGGTGGGAGGGGTTTCCCGACTGGAGGTTACAGTCCCCTCTAAACTGGCTGCAGTGGTATAGGAGTTCCCCTGACACCCAGGTGGCCGGGCTCTCTTGCCTGAAGGGGTAAGTCCCTGATACCCTGACTCAGCAGTATAAGAGAATCCCCATACACCCAGATGGAAGGGGTCTCCAGCCTGGTGGGGTGAGTGCTCTCTACCCTCGCTGTGGTGGTATATGAGCTCCCATCAATACCCAGGTTTGAGGGGACTTTGCCTGGAGGGTCAAGTCCCCTCTAACTTGGCTGTAGCAGTATACAAGATCACTGTAACACTCATGTAAGAGGGGTTTCCCGCCTGAAGGTGCAGGTCCTTTCTACCCTGCTTGGGGTGGTGTACTATCTCCCATTGAAACACAGTTGGGAGGAGTCTCTTGCTTGGAGAAGTGAATCCCATCTAACCTGCCTGTGGAGGTATACAAGTTCCCCCAGACACCCAGGTGAAAGGGGTCTCCCGCCGGGGGGGGGGGAAGTCCATGGTACCCTGGCTGCAGCTCTACTGGAACACCCCATACAAACCCAGGTGTGAGGGTTCTCTTGCCTAGAGGGACGAATCCCTGCTACTCTGGCTGAGCCTTGATATGAGCTCCCCCTGACACCCAGGTGAGAAAGGGGTATCTGCCTGGAATGGCGAGTGCCTGCTACCCTGGCTGCAGCTGTACACAAGTGCCCCCCCTCACTGGGCACCCAAGTGGAAGGGAACTCATGACTGTAGGAGTGAGTCCCCTCTACATGTGCTGAGGCAGTATACAAGCTAGCCTGGACACCAAGGTGGGACGGGTCTCTCGCCTGGGGGAGCCAATCCAATCTACCCAGGCTGCAGAGGTATAAGAGCTACCACAGACAACCATGTGTTTTTTCATTTACCAAGGCCCAGGTGCTAGCACTTGGCTCTCCATTATTGGGCCCACCTCCTTTCTGGAGACCTGGCTACCCTTTTGGAGGATCCTTTTTCTTTCCCTTAATTTCAGGCCCCTGTTGCTGGCCCCCTCCTGTGCCTCCCCTCTGATCCCCTCATGCTGTGGTATCCTGGGATTATCCAGAACCTCTGCTCCCCCTAATTCTCCCCCGCCTATGCTGCTCTAATGGGTCCTGCAGCCCTACTCACCCCCCTACTTCCGCACACCAGGTATCCCTGCACAGTACCCTCATTGGCCCCTCCTTTGGTCCAGGTCCCTCTATGAGAATCTCCTCATCTGGGGAAGAGGAGCAGAATTGGCTCGCCTCTGCACCCTGAATGCTATCTATGGGAAACACAGCCTTGCCACTCACCTGATTCCCCTTCACTGCCTGAACCTTAAGTCCTGGCAGTTAGCATGGACTTGATCCAATCCAGCTGTTAGTGATCCCCTCCCTTTCCTCCCCTGCCCTCTGGCTTTGCATGCTTAAGCAACTAGCCCTCCCTAATCCTGACCCTTTGTGCTCCATTCCCTGGGCCTGAGAGTTCGCCTGAGCCCCTGACTGCATTCCTCATGCCTCTTGCCATAGCAAGCAGTCTCTTCTTGTTGGTCTGACCTGGGGGCCCCTTACTTGAGCCCGTCAGAGGGCTCCCCTAGGTGCCCCGGGTTCTCCTGGTCCTCACGCAGCCACTTCCTCCTCTACCCCTTGTGCTTTTTTCTGGAAATCTCAGGTCTCCTGCTCCTTGGGTTCCCCATCAACATTGATCGGGTGGGTCCCTTGCCTGGGTGCCTGGCTTGGATTCTGGGCATCACCCTATGCGCACCCACCCTGACCACCTGCCGTGCCCTCCTGTCGCCCTCCTTCTGGCCCCCTTCCTTTACCTGGCCTCCTTTGCCAGGACCCTGGCCATAGATTCTCATGTGATCCAGGGTGCATTATGGGAAACACTACCCTGCCCCTCACTCTTATTCTCCCTGGGTGCTTGGTGTAGCACCAGGAACACTGAAACCTGGAGGTGGCCCTGGGCCTGGAGCCTGACTGCCCCCTGCTGGATCCCCTGCCTTACTTCCCCAAACTTGTCCACTGTCCTGAGCCCCCAACCCAAGCACTGGCACTTTGCTCTCAGTTCCCTCACCTGGCTCCTCACTTGAGACTCAGGTGGACCTTCTTGCTCACTGCTTTTCAGGGCATTATCCAACGGTCCCTCACTGGGGCCATTTCCCTGATCCCCTTGGATTTCCTGTACTGGAGTACCCAATGCACCCCTGCATTCCTGGCCTGGCGTTCCCTGCTCTCCCCTTCCCTGCACCCTCCTCTAGGTCATTTGCCTGGGCTCCATTCTGGGGTCCTGGACCCCACCCCACCCACACCCGTCAAGTGGCCCTGCACTTTGTGCCCTGCTTTGGCCCTTCCGTCCTTTCTGACTCTGCCATGCCCACTCTCCTTATTCCCTTCGCAGGATGCTCATTTGGGCCAGGCAACTTAATTTGGCCTCTTGGCCCTGTGGGCTCCCTTTGGAAAATGTAGCCCTGCCCCTTGCCTGGGCCCTTTGGCCTCCCTCAGCTGGGGCCCTTTTCCCAACCCCTGACATCTTGCAGTGGATCTGGTCGTTGAGCCGTTCTATCCCTGAACCACCAATTCCACTTGCTCCCATCCTTTTACTCCGCGTCCATGTTTCTTTTCATTCACCCAGGCCCAGGTGCTAGCACTCTGCTCTCCATTCCTGGGCCCAGCTCCTTGCTTGAGCCCCTAGCCGCCATTATCAAGGACCCTGTCCATGTTCCTTGGTTTCAGGCCCTTTTTTCCAGCCCCCTCCTGTGCCTCCCCTCTGTTCCCCTCATGCTGTGGTAACCTGGCACTGCCTGGACACTTTGTTACCCCTGCTTCGCCCTAGCCTAGGATCCTCAAATGGGTCCTGCAGCCCACCGACGCCCGCAACCGGTGTGTGCCAGGTATCACCTCACAGTACACCCTTTTGCTCCTCATTGGTCCAGGTCCCATTCTGAGGATCTACTCACCTGGGGCAGAGGAGCAGATTTGGCTGTCTCTGCACCCTAAATGCTCCCTATGGGAAACACCGCCCTGCCAGTCACAAGAGTTCCCTTCACCGCCTGTACCTTGAGGCCTGGCCATTAACATGGGACTTGCTCCAACCCAGCCCTGAGAGATCTCCTAGCTTCCTTCCCCTGTTCTCTTGCCTTGCATGCTGCCCATACCCCAACCCAGCCCTCCCTAACCCTGACACTTTGTGCTCCAGTCTGCAGACCTGGGTGCTCGACTGAGCTCCTGACCGCATTCCTCATGTCGCTCAGCATAGCATGGAGTCTGTTTGTGTTGGGTCTTACCTGGGGCCCTTTATTTGGGCCCCACAGCCGGCTCACCTAAGTGTTCCTTGTGCTTCCCTCTGTCTCCTGGTCCTCACACAGCCCCTACCTGCCTTCCCCTCAAGCATTTCCCTGGTGTTTGCAGGTCTCTTGCTCCTTGGGTCCTTCATCACAATCCATTGGGTGAATCACTTGCCTGGTGGCATGTCTTGGGTCATGGCTCTTGCCCTACAATGCACCCACCAGGACCCTCTGCCATGCCCTCCCTTCACTCTCCTCCTGTTCACCTTCCCTTTCATGGCCTCCATTTTCAGGATCCTGGCCCTGGATTCTCATCTGATCCAGGGTGCATTATGGGAAACAATAGCCTTCTCCTCACCTGGGCCGCTTGCTCTCCCTGGTAGCTTGGTCCGGCACCAGGAACCTTAAACCTGGAAGTGGCCCTGGGCCTGGAGCCTGAATGCCGCCTTCCCTCTCAAATCTTGTCCACCGTCCTGAGACCCCTGCTCAAGCCCTGGCACTTGGCTCTCCGTTTTCTGGCCTGGCTCCTCACTTGAGCCTCTTGTGGCACTTCTTGTTCCATGCTATTCTGAGCATTGTCTGAGGGCCCCTCACTGGGGCCACTTCCCTCCTCCCCTTGGCTTTCCTCTAATGCAGTTCCCTAGTGCAGCCCTGCCTTCCTGGCCCTGGTCTTCTCTGCTCTCCCCTGGCCTGTGTCCTCATCTAGGTCCCTTGCCTGGGATCCTTGCTGGGGTTATGGGCCCCACCCCACCAACACCCATCCTGTAGACCTTCAGGCTGTGCCCTCCTTCGGCCCTCCTGTCATTTTGTCTGTCCCAGATCTCCTTCCTTTCCTGATCCCCTTCCAAGGATATTCACCAGGGCCAGGGCTCTTGACCTTTCCTCTTGGCGCTGCAGGCTCCTTTTGGGAAAACATAGCCCTGCCCATTGCCTGAGCCCTTTGGCCTTACTCATCCAGGGCCCTGCTCCCAAACCTGATACCCTGATGTGGACCTGGGCCTTGTCTCCCTTTTCCACCCATTCCACTCTCTACCCTCCTGTTCCATCCTCAACCATGTTCCTTTTCATTTACCCAGGCCCAGGTGCTAGCACTTGGCTCTCCATTACTGAGCTTGGTTCCTTCTTGAGCCCCTGCCCACACTTTTTGAGGACCCTGTTCCTGTGCATTGGTTTCAGGCCCCTTTTGCCAGCCCAATCCTCTGCCTAGCCTCTGATCCCCTCATGTTGTGGTATCCTGGCACTGCCGGGACCCTCCACTACCCCTGCTTCTTTCTAGCCTTGGCTCCTTGAATGGGCCCTGGCTGCTCACCTACCCTAACTCCAACCTCCACATGCCAGGTATCCCCTCACAGTGCCTTCTTTTGCTCCTTGTTTGGTACAGGTTCCTCTGTGGGGATCTACTCAACAGGGTTAGTGGAGTGGAATTGGCTGACGTCTGCTCCCTGAATGTTCCCAGTTGGAAAAACTGCCTGGAACTGGCCTGCATCATTTTCAATGCCTGAAATTTGAGGCCTGACAGTTAACATGCAAATTCCTCCAACCCAGCCCTGAGAGATCCACTCCCTTCCCTCCCTTGCCCTCTGGCCCTGCATGCTGCCACTACCCCACCCCAGTCTTCCCTAACTCAGACCCTTGGCGCTCCTGTGCCTGGGCTTGTGCACTCCCTTGAGCCCCTTGCGGCTTTCTTCATGTCCCTTTGCATACCGTGGAGTCTCTTCCTGTTGGTTCTGAACTGGGTGCCCCTTATTTGGGCCCGTGAAAGGGCTCCCCTAGGTGCCCCTTCATCTTCCCTTTGTATCATGGTCCTCATGGAGCCCATACTCCCCAACCCTCAAAAATTCCCCTTGTGCTCATGAGTCTCCTGCTCCTTGGGTCCCTCATCCTAGGTTGGTCGGGTGGGTACCTTGTCTGAGCACCTGACTATGGTCCTGGGTCTACTCCCACCATGCACCCCCCATGAACAGAGGCCATGCCCCCATAGCCCTTGTTCTGGCCCCCTTTCAATGCCAGACATCCTTTGCCAGGTCCCTGTCCATGGATTTTCATCTGGACCAGAGTGACTTATGAGAAACAGATCCCTGCCCTTCACCTGGGCCACTTACTCTTTCTGGGTGCTTGGTCCTGCACCAGGAACCCTAACACCTGGTTGTGGCCCTGGGCCTGGAGCTAGACTGCCCCTCTTGGATCCCCTGCCTACTCTCCCAAGTCTTGTCCACTGTCCTAAGGCCACTGCCCAAGCCCTGGCCCTTGGCACTCCATTTCCTTGCCAAGCTCCTCACTTGAGCCTCTGGTGGCCCTTCTTGTTCCTTTCTTTGTTGGGCTTTGTCTGAGGGCCCCTAAATGGAGCCACTTCTCTTCTCCCCTTGGCTGCCCCTTACTGAAGTAACCTATGCTACCATGCCTTACTGGCCCCGCCCTTCCCTTCTCTCCCCTGGCCTGGGCCCTCCTCTAGGTCCCTTGTCTTAGCTTCTTCCTGGGTTCCTCCTCCCCCCCAGACCCATCCTGCAGCCCTTGAAACTGTGCCCTCCTTTGGCCCTCTTTTCGTTTCTGTCTCTCCCAGCCTGACTTTCCAGATCTCCTTCCCAGGATGCTCATGAGGCCAGGTACTTGACCTGGCCGCATGGCCCTGTGGGTTCCCTATGGAAAAATGTAGCACTACCCTTGTCTGAGCACTTTTGCTTCCCTTAGGCTGTTCCCTGCTACCCAATCCTGACACCATGCAATGGATCTGGGCCTTCAGCCTTCCTCCGGCTGTGCCACCTACTCAAATTTCTCCCCACCCTCCCCTCCCCATCCATATCCATTTTTATTCACCCTCCTCAAGGTGCTAGCACTTGGCTCTCCATACTGGGCACAGCTCCTTGTTTGAGCCCCTGGCAGCCCTTCTTGAGGACCCTTTCCTTCCCTTGGTTTCAGGCCTCTTTTTATAGACCCATTCTTTGCCTCCCCTCTGTTCCACTGTGCTGCCGGGATCCTTCACTTTCCCTGCTTCTCCCTAGCCTGGGATCCTCGAATGAGTCTAGGATGCCCTCTGACCACCCCCACAACCTCTATATGCTAGGTATCCCCTCACAGTGCCCTCTTTTTATCCTCCTTTGGTCCAGGTCCCTCTCTGAGGATCTAATCACCTGGGAAGTGGAGCGAAATTGGCTGGCCTCTGTGCCCTTAAGGCTCCCTGTGGGAAATACAGCCCTGCCTTTTGCCTGAGTTCCCTTTGCTTCCTGAAATTTGAGGCCTGGCAGTAAACATGCAACTTGCTTCAATCCAGCCCTGAGAGATCCATTCCCTTCCCTTTCCTGCCCTCTTGCTTGGCATGTTGCCCCCTACCCCAACTCAGCCCTCCCAAATCCTGATATTTTGCTATTCAGTCCTCAGGTCTGGTGCTCACATGAGCCCCTGACAGTGTTCCTCATGTTACTTGGCATAGCATGAAGTCTCTTCCTGTTGGGTCTGACCTGGGGATCCCATGCTTGGGACTGCCAGCATGCTCCCTTAGGTGCCCCTTGTGCTTTTCTCTGTCTCCTTATCCTTGTGCAGCCCTTCTACCCCTTCCCCTGTGTTTTCCCCTCACACTTTCAGGTCTCCTGCTCCTTGGGTCACTCATCCATGGTCAGTTAGGTGGGTCCTTTTCCTAGGCACCTGGCTGGGGTCCAGAATCTTGCCCCCAACCATGAACCCACTGAGACCCCCCACCATGCCCTACCATTGTCCTCTGCCTGGCAGCCTTCACTTGCAAGTCCTCCTTTGCAGGCCCCTGTCTGTGGATTCTCATCTGGGCCATGGTGCCTTATGGGAAATGGAGTCCTTCCCCTTGCCTGGGCCCCTTGCTCTCTCTGGACTTTTGGTCCTGCACCCAGAACCCTGACACCTAGAAGGAGCCTGCCTGCCCCGTGCCAGATACCCTGCCATCCCTCAATAGACTGCTCCCCTGTCCTGAGCCCACTGCCCAAACCTGAGCCTTGGATCTCCATTCCCTGGCCTTCCTCCTCGCTTCAGCCTCTGGGGACCCGTCTTGTACCATGCTTCCCTGGGTTTGGACTGCATGGCCTTGCTGGGGCCAGTACCATACTCCCTTTATATTCCCTGAACATCAGAACCCTATTGTCACCCACCTGCCCAGCCTCACCCTTCCTTGCCCTTTCCTGGCCTGGGCCTTCCTGTTATTCCCAAGCCTGAGCTCCTTTCTGGAGTCCTGGTCTGCACCCCAGAAACACCCTTCCTCTGGCCTTTCACACTGTGCCCTCCTTCATTTCTCCTGTTGTCCCTGTCCCCGCTGGGCCGCTTTTCAAGATCCCTTTCCCAGGATGCTCACCAGGTCCTTTTCAAGATCCCTTTCCCAGGATGCTCACCAGGTCCAGGTCCCTGTGGGCTCCCTTTGAGAAACTTAGCTGTGCCCCTTGCCTAGGACTTTAGACTCTCAGACTAGGACCTGTTCCTCAATCCTGACACCCAGCAGTGAACCTGGGCCTTGAGCACTCCTCTCCCTGTGCCCACTACCCTTGCTCCCTTTTCTCCCCTCCACAGCTCTGTCTGTTTTCATAGGACCTGCTGCAGTCTGGCTGCAGCAAAATAACCAGGAGGTTATGAGGAACTTGTGTAGATTGATACAGCAGGAGTGGGAGCCATTTATTGTAGGACAGGAGGGGTATATATACATTACACACAGCTTATCTTAATTAATATAAACTAGATACAGCAGTCAACCAATAAGGAATCTCCACACTTAATGGCTTGCTGGTGGCACTTGACAAACCACTCCCCCTGGCAAAAAGCCAGGCGCCATCCTGACTTGTTTACAGACCCTAACATTTTCCCCTTTTGTTTAATTTAAATAACGACCATACTGGTTTTTACACAAACACCATAAATAATCTGCAACAAGCAGAAGGGGAGGATAAAAAATGCCACAATATGAAGCCAATTGATGGCTCCATGCAAGAAGTCCTTGGAAAAATTACACCAGCAATGACACTGTTAGCAAAGATACTGAGTTACAATTTGTTGTAGATTACAGTGTGTTGTCTCAGTCCAGGTAAAACAGTGTCTCAATAGATTAACTCACAGTCCATGTAAATCACAGTCCAGGTAAGTTCTGCAGGAAGCTAGCTTAAATCACAGTCCAGGTAAGTTCTGAAGGCAGCTATCTTGATCCAAAGTCTTGTCAGTTTCTCAGCCGAAGTCCCCTCCAGTTTTCAGTAACACTTGAAATTCTTCCAGCTTCGTCTTTGGCACTGGGAAGAAGGCAGGAACTCCGGCAATGATGTTAAAGAAAATCCTGTAGTATTCCAGCAGGCTTTAAGTAAACAACCTTCTGAACAATTTAGTACATTATCTCATTTTTTTTTACATTTGAAATAGGCCTTAATGGCGCTCATTACTCATTAGCTTCCAGGTGTGGGAGAACCATTATAGTTACTGGCCTTGGAAATGATCAGACTTCTGCCTGCCTGCCATCTTCTGCCTGCAGTGTCCCGGGCAGCCCCAGATGGCCCCAGAGAGAGTCCAGGGAGTGTTCTGGACTCAAACTGCCACTGGGCACAGGGAGCAAAAGTTTGCGAGACTGCCTCCGGGTCAGGTCTGGATTAGGGCTCCCGGCAGTGGCGTCCTGCTCCCGAGCGGGGTGCAGGGAAGAGACGGCTGCTGCCACTTGGAAAGTCCTTGCTGCACCATGACTGGATCGCGCACATCGCAGCCGCCGCCCCGATTCACGCACCCTCTGGTAACGAAAAATATTCAGTAATAGCTTTTTGCTGCAACTTTTTTTCCTGATAATCCTTCTTCCTCTGGACTTTCTTTTTCTTTCTGACTAGAGTTTCTGGGCTTCCATCAACACATGCCCTAACTATTCTTGGTTCCACTGGGGTGCCTTCTTCCCTTAGTAATTTATTTAACACCCCTTCCATATTTTCATCACAAAGACAATACAACATTTCAAGACAAAACAAGACACAAACATACTGTATCAATTTTCTCCATTTTCTCAAAATGTCCATTTTTCCTCTGGTCCTATCTGCCTAGGGACGAGCAGATTTGCTCCCATCCTATCCATGGACAGGCAGCTTTTTTTATCATCACTTACACCCGAGTGTCCCGGGGCTCCCTATATGGGCCACCATCTGCCTCAGCCCGGCTGGCTGTGCAAAATAACCGGGAAGTGATGAGGGACTTGTGTAGATTGATACAGTAGGAGTGGGAGCCGTTTATTGTAGGACAGGAGGGGTATATATACACTACACACAGCTTATCTTAATTAACATAAACTAGATACAGCAGTCAACCAATAAGTAATCTCCACAGTTAATGGCTTGCTGCCAGCACCTCACAAACCGCTCCCCCTGGCAAAATGCCAGGTGCCATTCTGACTTGTTTACAGATTCTAACAAGGACCCAGGATCTGGTCCTGGCACTTGGCTCCCTATTCATGGGCCTGGCTCTTTGCTGGAGGACCTGGTCCCCCTACTTGAGGACTCTGTCAATATTCCTTGATTTCAGGCCCCTTGCTTGGGTCCCTCCTGTTCTTCCCCTCTGTGCCCCTTGTACTGTGGTATATTGTAATTGCCAGGACCCAGTCCTCCCCCTGCTTCTCCCTAGCCTTTTCTCCTCCAATGGTTGCAGGCTCCCCATAGACACCTCAATCATGGACCAAAGTTATCCCTCACATTGCCCTCCTTTCATCCTGGCAAAGAAGTGAATTTGGATGGCCTCTGGGCCCTGAAGAATCCTTATGGTCAACACATCCCTGCCTCTCGCCTGGGCCCCCTTTGCCATCCAAACTTGACAACTGGCAGTGGACTTGGGCCCTGTGATGACCTTGCCCTGGGAGATCACTTCCCTTTCCTCTCCTGCCCTCTAGCCTTGTAAACTGCCCCTAAGCAAACCCAGCCCTTCCTCACACTAACCCTTAACCCTACAGTCCCCTGGCCTGGCAGCCAGCCTGAGCTCTTTACTGCATTATTGTGTTGCATTGCTTTCTGTGGTGTCTCTTCCTGTCGTGTCTGACCTGGGTGCCCCATGATTTGGCCCCCAAGCTCTCTCCCCTCTGTGCCCTTTTCACAGCCCTCTATCTCCTCATCCTAGTGCTGATCCTACCTATAATTCCTGTAGTGCTTTTTTTCCTGAAGCTGGGACTTCCTGCTCATTGGGTCCCTAATACCATTGGGTTGGGTCGGTTCCTTACCTGGGCTCCTTGATTGGGTCCTGGTTCTTGCCCCTGTCTACACCCACTGTGCCCTAAAATTACACTCCTCCTGGCCCCTGTCCCTGCCAGGCCGTTTGGCCTCGTCCCTGGAACTTGATCCTCAGCTGGGCCAGGGCGCCTTATGGGAAACAGAACCCTGATCCTTGAATGGGCTACTTGCTCTTCCTAGGCCCTTAGGGAAGCACCAGGAAACCTGACACCTGGCAGGGGTGCAGGGCCTCCAGCCTGCCTCCACCCTGCTGTATGCCCTGCATTCCCTCCTCTGCCCTGTCCACTGTCCTGTCCACTGTCCTGAATCCCCTACCCTAGTGCTGGCCCTTGGCTCTTAATTCCCTGGACTGGCTCCTCTCTTGAGCCTCTGGGGGTGCTTCTTGCTCCATACTTCCGTGGCCTTGAACTGTGGGCCTTGCTGGGGATGCTTCCCTGCTCCCCTGGTCTTCCCTGCATCTCACAACCCTACTGCAGCCCCTGCTTGCTTGGCCCCACCCTTGCCTGCTCTTCCCTAGCCTGGGCCCTCATATAGGTCTCTAGCCTCGGCTTCGTTCTGCATTCCTGACTGGCACCACACAAAACCCCCTTATTCCAGCACTTCACGCTGTGCCCTCCTTTCGCCATCCTGTTGTCCTTGTCTCTGCTGGGATCCTTTTCCAGATCCCTTTTGCAGGATGCTCAACAGAACCAGGGAATGGAACTGGGATGTTTGGCCCTGCAGTCTTCCTTTCAGAAAAGGTAGCAGTGCCCCTTGCCTGGGGCCTTTGGCCTCCTTTATTGTGGGCCCTGCTCCTCAATCCTGACACCCTACAGTGAATCTGGGCCATGATCCCTCCTCTTCCTGCACCAACCATTCCCCTTATTCCCCTTTCTCCCCATATACCACCATAGTCAGTGTAGAAAGGATTCACACCTCCAATCCCCTCTACCCTGGCTAACTTGGTATTCAAGCTCCTTTCAACAACCAGGTAGGAGGAGTCTACTTCCTGGATGAGCAATCCCCTCTACCATGGCTAGGACTGTATACACGGCCCCCCACTAGACACCTAGATGGTAGGGGTCTTCCACCTGGAAGGGAGATTTCCCTCTACCCTGGCTGCTATGATATAAGAGCTCTCCCTGACACCCTGGAGGGAGGGGTCTCATGCCTGGAGGGGCGAGTCTTCTCTACACTGGCTAAGATGGTATACAATCTCCCCGTGAGACCCAGGTGAGACGGGTTTCCTGTCTGGAAACGTGAGTCCCCACTACCCTGACTGTAGTGATATAAGAACTCCCCCACACTGATACCCAGGTGGGAGGTGTCTCCATCCTGGAGGGGTGAGTTCCCTCTACCCTGGCTGCAGGAGTATACTAGCTCCCTCCAACACCCAGGTGGGAGGCATCTCCAGCTTGGAGGGGCAATTCCCTGTACCCTGGCTGCAGCTGTATAAGAGCTCCTCTTATCAATCAGGTGGGATGGATCTACCGCCTCAGTGGCATATATGGCATACCCTGGCTTCCAAGGTATAGGAGCTCCCCCCTGACACCCTGATGGGTGGGGTTTCCCACCTGGAGTTGGGAATGCACTCTACCCTGGGTAAGGTGTTATACAAGCTCCACAGACACCCAGGTGGGAGGGGTTTCATTTCAGGATGGGCGAGTCCCCATTACCCTGACTGTAGTGATATTAGAGGTCCCCCAACACCCAGTTGGGCCGGGTGTCCTGCCTGGAGTGGCGAGTCCCATTTTCCTTGCCTATGCAGTATATGAGCTCCCCTGACAACCAGTGTTTAGGAGTCTCCCGCTTATTGGGGAGAGTCCACTCTCTCCTGGCTGCAGCAGTATACCAGCTGCCCCCCAAAGCAAGAGGGGAGGGGTCTCCTACCTGGAGGAACTAGTACCCTCCTCCCTAGCTAACACAGTATAAAATTTCCCGGACACCCAGGATGGAGTGGTCTCCCGCCTGGAGGGGCAAATCCACTCTTCCCTGGCTTCTGTGGTATATGATCGTCCCCAATACTCAGGTGGGAACGGGTTCTTTCTGGGAGGGGCGGGCACCTTTCCCATTGTTGTTGCAGTATAGGAACTCCCCCTGACACTCAGGTGGGAGGGGTCTCCCTCCTGGAAGGGCAAGCCAATTTAACCTGCCTGCAGTGGTATATGAGCTCCCCCCGACACCCAGTTTGGAGGGGCGTCCCACCTAGAGGGGCAAGAACCCTCTACCCTGGATTCGGGGTTGTATGAGCTACCCCCAGACACCCATGTGGGAGGGGTCTCCCTCATGGAGGATTGAGTCCCTTCTACCCTGGCTTGGGCAGGATATGAGCCCCCCACCCTACAACTAGGTTGGAGAGGTCTCCCGCTTGGAGGGATGAATCAACTGTACCCTGGCTGTGGTAGTAAAGGAGCCAGTGGTAGGGGTGTCCTGGCTGGAGGAGAGATTCCCATCTACCCTGGCTGCTGCTATGTACATGCTCTCTCAGACACCCAGGTGGGAGGGGACTTTTGCCTAGAGGGGAAAGTTACTTCTTTCCTGGCTAAGGCACCCCATCTACACTCAGGTGAGAGGGGTCTCCCACTGGAGTCGTGAATCCCCTCTACCTTGGCTGGTGCTCTATAAGATCTCCAGGAACACACAGGATGGAGGAATTTCCTGCCTAAAGAGGCAAAACACTCTACACTGGCTGTGGCAGTCTAGGAGGTCCCCCCAACACCCAGGTGGGATGGGCCACCCTAATGAATGGGCGAGTCCCCTCTAACCTGGCTACGGAGGTATAGGATCTCTGCCGGACACCCAGGAGGGTGGAGTCTCCCTCCTGGAGGGGCAAATCCACTCTACTTCCGCTGCAGTGGTGTACATGCTCCCACTGGACACCTAGGTGGGAGGGGTTTCCCGAATGAAGGGGCAAGTCCCCTCTACCTTGGCTATGGCAGTATATGAGCTCCCCAAGACACCCAGGTGGGAGGGTTCTCCCACCTAGAGGGGCAAGTCCCCTCTCTCCTGGCTGCTGCAGTATATGAGCTCTATCTGACACCCAGGTGGGAAGGATATCTTGACTGGATGGGTGATTCCCCTATACCCTGGTTTGGAAGAATTCAAGCTTCCTCTGACACCCAGGGTCTCCCACCTGGACAGTCGAATCCTCTCTATGGTGGCTGCAGTGGTATAGGAGATCCATCGGACACCCATGTTAGAGGAGTCTCCCACATAGAGGGGCAAGTCCCCTCTACCCAGGATGTGGTGTTACACAAGGTCCCCCTGATACCAAGTGGGAGGTGTCTCCTGCCTGGAGGGGGGAGTCCCCTCTACATTGTCTGGTGCCTGTAAGTGCTCCCTGGACTCCCAGATGGGAGGTGTCTCCTGCCTATATGTGGGAATCCCCTCTACCCTGGCTGCTTCAGTATAGGAACTCCCCTGACACCCCATTGGGAGGAGTCTCCTACCAGAAGGTTAGAGTTCTCTCTACCTTCCTGCAATGGTGTAGGAGCTCCCAAGGACACCCAGGTGGAAGGGGTCTCCAGTCTGGAGGGAAGAGTTCCCTCTAAACTGCCTGCGGTGCTATAGGAGCTCTCCTGACACCCAGGTAGGAGGTGTCACAAGCCTAGAGGGGGGAGTCCACTCTTCCCTGGCTGCTGCCATATACAAGCTCCCCCTGACACCCAGATGAGAGGGGTCTCCCACCTGAAGGGGAAAGTACCCTCTACCATGGCTGCTGTGGTATAGGAGCTCCCCCTTATATTCAGGTGGGAAGGTTCTCCTGCCTGGAGAGGCAAGTACCGAGTACCCTGGCTGCAGGGGTATATGAGCTCAAACCACCACACCCAGGTAGAAGAGGTCTTCCCTCTGAAGGAGCAAGTCAGATTTACCCTAACTGCAGAGATATAGGAGCAGCCCCCCCCACACACACACACACAAACACACACACACACACACACACACACACACACCAAGATGGGAGGGTCTCCCCCCTGTAGGAGTGAGTCCCCTCAACCCTGGCTGCAGGGGTATAAGAGCCCCCTCCAACTCTCAGGAGGGAGGGTTCTCCTGCCTGGATGGGGGAGACGCTGCTACCCCAGATGCAGCTGTATATGAACCTCCCTCACCAGGCATCCCTGTGGGAAGGGTTTTCAGCCTGGAGGGGCGTGCCCCTCTACCCTGGCTAAGGCAGTATAGGAGTTACCCCCATTCCCAGGTGAGAGGTGTCTCTCACCTGGAGGTTCAAGTTGACTCTACCCTGGCTGCTGGATTATATATGCTCCACCTGACACACAGGTGGGAGGGGACTTCCCCCTGGGGGGGGTGATTCCACTCTACACTGGCTACAGCAGTATAACAACTCCACCTGACACCCAGGTAGGAGGGGGTCTCCCGCCTAGAGGGGTGATGCCCCTGTACCCTGGCTGAAAGGGTGTACCAGCTCTCCCAGGCAACCAGGTGGAAGGGATATCCTGCTTGGAGGGGCGAGTACCCTCTATTCTGGCAGCTGTGATATACTAGATTTCCCTAGATGTGAGGGTTCTCCCGCTTGAAGGGCGAGTCCCCTCGATGCTGGCACCAGTGATATACTAGATTTCCCTGAACCCAGGTTGCATGGGTTTCTCACCTGGAGTGGTGAGTCCCCTCTACCCTTGCTGGAGTGGTATAGGAGCTCCTCACTACACCCAGGTGGGAGGGTCTCACGTCTGGAGGGCCAAGTCTTCTCTATCCTCGCTAAGACTCTATAGAAGTGCCCCCCTACACACAGTTGGTAGTGGTCTTCCACATGGACAGGTGTGTCCCTTCTACCCTGATTAAGGTGGTACACAAGCTCCCCACGAAACCCAGGTGGAAGGAGTCTCTTGCCTGGAGGAGAAAATCCCCAGTAACCTGGCTGCAGAGGTATAAGTACTCCAAATCCCACACCCATATGGGAGGTGTCTCCCTCCTGGAGTTGCTAGTCCCCTGTATCTTGGCTGCAGGTGTATAAGATCCGCCTCTGACAACCAGGTGGGAGGGGTCTCTTGCCAGGAGTGCCCAGTCCCCTCTACCCAGGGTGCTGCAGTTTAGGAGTACCCCTGACAAACAGGTTTGAGGAGTCTCCTTCCAGGTGGGTAGAATCCCCTCTACACTGCCTGCGGTTGTATAGGAGCTCCCTCGGAAACCCAGCTGAAAGGGGTCTCAAGCCTGGAGGGGCAAGGCCCCACTTCCCTCTCTGCAGTGGCATAAGAGCTCCCCCTGAAACTCAGATGGGAAGGGTCTCCCGCTTGGAATGGGGAGTTTCACCTTCCCTTTTCTCTGGCAGTATACAAGCTCCCCTGGACACTCAGATGGAAGAGGTCTCTATCCTGTAGGTGTGTGTCCCCTCTACCCTGGCTATGCTGGTATAAGATCAGCCCCTGACACCCAGGTGGGAGGTGTATCCTGCCTGGAGGGGCAAATCCCCTCTACCCTGGCTGTGGCAGTATAAGAGCTCCCCCTGACACTCAAGTAGAAGGAGTCCCCCCTAGAGCAGCAAATCACCTCTACCCTAGCTGTGGAGGTATACAAGCTTCCTCAGACACCTAGGTGAAAGGTGTCACCTGCCCAGATTGGCCAGTCCCCTCTACCCTGGCTTTGGTGGTATACAAGCTCACCCCAGCAGCCAGGTGGGAGGGTTCTCTCACCTTGAGGCCAAGTCCACTGTACTTTATCTGGTGCCATATAAGAGCTCCCAGGACACCCAGGTGGGAGGCGTCTCCCAAATGGAGGGGTGAGTCCCCTCTACCCTGGTTGTGATGGTATATGAGCTCTCTTTGATACCCAGTTGGGTATCAAAGGGGTCTTTGCCTAGTGAGGTGAGTCACCTCTAACCTGGCTATGGCAGTGTACAAGATCCCCCAGACACCTAGGTGAAAGGGGTCTCCCGTTTGTTGGTGGGTGTACCCTCTACCCTGGTTGGAGTGGTGTACAAGCTTCTCTGACACCCAGTTGTGAGGCATCTCCTTCCTGGAGGGGCGAGTCCCCTCTACCCTGCCTGCAGAGGTATAGGAGTTCCCCCAGACACCCAGGAGGGAGGGGACTCCTGCCTGGAGGGTTGAGTCCCCTCCACCCTGCATGTGGAGGTATATGAATTCCTTCAGACATCAAAGGGGTCTCCTGCCTAGAGTAGCAGCCCCAGGTGGCCCTGGGGAGAGTCCGGGGAGTGTCCCGGACTCAAACTGCCACTGGGCACAGGGAGCAAAAGCCTGTGAAACCGTGCCTCTGGGTCAGGTTTGGATTTGGGCTCTTGAAGTGGTGTCCCACTCCCCGGGCAGGAGGTGGGGAAGAGCCAGCTGCCGCCGCTTGGAAAGTCCTTGCTGCGCCATGACCAGCTTGTGCACGTGGCAGTGGCCACGCTGATTCACACACCCTCTGGTAACAAAAAGTATTCAGTAATTGCCTTTTGCTGCAACATTTTTCCTGATAATCCTTCTTCTTTTGAACTTTCTTTTTCTTTCTGACTAGAGTTCCTGGGCTTTTATCAACACATGCCCTAACTATTTTTGGTTCCACTTGGGTGCCTTTTTCCCTTACTAATTTACTTAACACTCCTTCCATATTTTCGTCACAAAGACAATACAACATTTCAAGACAAAACAGGACAGAAACATACTGTATCAATCTTCTCCATTTTCTCAAAATGGCTATTTTTCCTTTCGCCCTATCATTATAGGGACGAGAAGATTTGTTCCCATCCTATCTAGGGATGGGCAGCTTTTTTTTTTTTTTTTGCCTCACTTACCCCCGAGTGTCCCGGGGCTCCCGGTATGGGCCATCATCTGCCGCAGTCCGGCTGCAGCAAAATAACCGGGGGGTGACAGCAACTTGTGTAGATTGATACAGCAGGAGTGGGAGCCGTTTATTGTAAGATAGGAGGGGTATATATACATTCCACACAGCTTATCTTAATTAACATAAACTAGATACAGCAGTCAACCAATAAGGCATCTCCACACTCAATGGCTCGCTGGCATTACTTCACAAACCACTCCCTCCGGCAAAATGCCAGGCGCCATCTTGACTTGTTTACAGACCCTAACAGCTTGGAGGGGCGATTCTCCTCTACCCTGGTTAAGGTTGTATATTAGCTCCCCACTACATCCAGTTGGGGAGGTGTCCTGCCTGGATGGGCTAGTTTCCACTACCCTCGATGCGGGAGTATAGATGCCCCCCACACACCAGGTTAGAGGGGTCTCTTCACAGGAGGGGCGAGTCCTCTCTACTCTGTCCACAACAGTATTGGAGCTTCTCCCGACACGCAGGTGTGAGGGGTCTCCTGCCTGGAGGGGAAAGTTCCCTCTCCCCTGGCTGCAGCAGTATATGAGCTCCACCAACAACCTAGTGGGAGGTGCTGCATCCTGGTATTAGGATTCCCTCTACACTTCCTGCATCGGTATACAAACTACCTCAGACATCCAGGTAAGAGGGGTCTCCCGCATGGAGGGGCAAGTCCCTTCTATACTGGCTAAGGTGGTATACAAGCTCCCCCAGAATCCCAGGTTGGAGTGGTCTCCCGCCTGGGATGGCGAGCCCCTCTACTTTGGCTGGAGCCCTATCAAAGCTTCCTGGTCACCCAGGTAGGAAGTGTCCCCGCCTGCAGGTGTGAAAACCTCTGCCATGACTCTGGTGGTATATGAGCACCCCCTGACACCTGGTGGGAGGGGTCTTCCAACTTGAGGGGTGAATCCCTGTTACCCTGGCTGTGGAGGTATAGGAGCTCCCCCGACACCCAGATGGGAGGGGTATCTCCCCTGGAGGGGTGAGTCTGTGCTACCCAGGCTGCTGAGGTATATGAGCCTCCCCACACTGACACCAAGGTGGGAGTGGTCTCCCACCTAGAGTGGTCAGTCCATTCTACCCTGGATATTTCAGTATAGGAGCTTCCCTGACACCCAGATTAGAATGGTATCTTGAATAGAGGGGCGAGTCCCCTCCACACAGGCTGTGGCAGTAAAGGAGCTCCCCTGTAACACCCTGGCAGGAGAGGTTTCCTGCCTGGAAGGGTGATTCCCCTCAAGCCTAGCTGCAGTAGTATAGGAGCTCCCCTAACACCCAGAACACCCAGGTGGGAGGTGTCTCCCGACTGGAGCAGTGAGTTCCCAGTACCACGGATGAGGAGTTATAGAAGCTCACCCAGACACTCAGGTGGGAGGGGTCTTCTGCTTGGTGGGGCGATTCTCCTCTACTTTGGCTGGTGCCATATAAGAGCTCCCAGGACACCCAGGTGAGAGGGGTATTCCGCCTGCAGGGGCAAGTTCCCTCACCCTGGCTGTGGCAGTATGTGAGCTCCCCCTGACACCCAGGTAAGAGGGGTCTCCTGCCTGAGGGGCGAGTCTCCTCTACTTTGGGTGGTGGCATATAAGACCTCCCTGGACACCCTGGTTGCAGGGGTCTCACTAGATGCAGCAGTATTCGAGCTCCCCCCTGACAACCAGGTGGGAGGGGTCCCCAGCCAGGAACAACAAGTCCCCTGTACCCTGGATTCACCGGTATACAAACTCCCCCAGACACCCAGGTGGGAAGGGTTTCCCACATGAAGGGTCCATTCCCCTCTACCCTGGCTAAGGTGATATACAACTTCCCCCTGACACACAGGTGGAAAGGGTCTCCTGCCTGGAGGGGCGTGTCCCCTCTACTTTGGCTTGTGTCCTATAAGAGCACCCTGGACAATCAGGTGGGAGGGTTCTCCTGCCTTCAGATACAAGTCCCCTCTACTTTGGCTGGTACCCTATAAGAGCTCCATGGATACCCAAGTGGGAGGGTTCTCCTGCCTGCAGAGGCAAACTCCTTTACCCTAGCTGTGGTAGTATAGGTGTTCTCCTTGACACACTGGTAAAAGGGGTCCCGTGCCTGTAGGGGTGAGTCTCCTCTATCCTGGCTGCAGCAGTATTTGAGCTCCCCCCACAACCAGGTGGGAAGGGTGTCCGACTGGAGAGGCAAGTCCCCTCTACCATGGCTGCAGAGGTATAGAAGCTCCCCAAACACCCAGGTAAGAGGGGTGTCTCCCGTAGGGTGGCGAGTCTCTGCTACCCTAGCTGTGGGGGTATACGAGTCCCACCCCATCAACACGCAGGTGGGAAGGGTCTCCCACCTGAATGGGCTAGTCCCTTCTACCCTGGCTCTGACAGTATACGAGTTCCCACTGATTCCCAGGAGGGATTGTATTCCACCAGGAGTGGGGAGCCACCTTTTCTATGGCTGCTGGGGTATAAGAGCCACCATTATTCCCAGGTGGGATTGGTCCCCCCCAAGAGGGGCAAATCCCCTCTACCATGGCTGAAGGTGTACAATAGCTCCACCTGACACCCACGTGAAAGGGGTCTTCTTCCTGGAGGTTCAAGTATTCTCTACCCTGGCTGCAGCAGTATTAAAACTTCCCCTGACACTTAGGTGGGAGGGGTCTTCTGCCATCAGTGGTGAGTCCCCTCTACCCTAGCTGTAGCTGTGTATGGGCTCCCCCAGACACCCAGTTGGAAGGGGTCTCTTGAATAGAGGGGTGAGTCCCCTCTATTCTGACTGAGGCAGTATAGGACGTCCCCTGTACATCCAGGATAGAGGGGTCTTTTGACTGGAGCGGCAAGTACCCTCTATCCTGGCTATGACAGTATTCAAGCTTCCCCCGACCCCCAAGTAAAAATGGTCTCTCACCTGGAAGGGCGAGTCCCCTCTCCCCTGGCTGTGGCAGGATACAAACTCCCCTGATACCCAGGAGATAGGAGTCTCCAGCCTGGAGCAAGAAATCCCCTCTACCCTGGCTGCAGTGGTATACAAGATCCCCCAGACACCCAGGTGGGAGGGGTCTACTGCATGGAGGGTCAAGTCTCCTGTACCTGACTAAGGCTGGTTACAAGCTCGCCCCACCCCAATGCACATGTGCAAGGGGTCTTTCGACTGCATGGACAAGGTCCACTCTAGCCTGGCTGCATGGTAAAGGAGCTTCCTCCACACCCAGGTTAGAGGGTCCTCTTGACTGGAGAAGAGAGTCCCCTCTACCCTGGCTGCAGCAGTACTGGAGATTCCCCTGACACCCAGGTGGGAGGGGTCGTCTGCCTGAAAGGACTAGTTCACTCTACTTTTGCTGGTGCCCTCTAAGGGCTCCCTGGACACCTAGTTGGGAGGGGTCTTCTTCCTGCATGGGCAAACTCCTCTACCCTGGATGTCGCAGTATAGGACCTCCCCCACAAACGCTTATGGGAAGGGTCTCCGCCTATAGGGGAGAGTTTCCTCTACCCTGGCTGCAGTGATATTGGAGCTCTCCTTGTCAACCAGGTGGGAGGGGTCTCCTGACTGGAGGGGCAATTCCCCTCTACACTGGCTGTGAAGGTACAGGAGCTCCCCCAACACCAAGGTGGGAGGGGTCTCTCCCCTGGAAGGACGAGTCCCTGCTACCCTGGCTGCAGCAGTAAAGGAGCCCACCCACACCCACACACACACATGCAGGTAGGCTGGGTATCCCGCTTGAAGAGGCGAGTTGCCTCTATCATGGCTGCTGGGGTATATGAGCTCCCATGACTCCCAGGTGGGATGGGTCCCCGGCCTGGAGGGGCAAGTTTCCTCTACCATGGTTTTGGAGTTATGTGAGCTCCATATGACACCCATGTGAAAGGGGTCTTCCACCTGGAGAGGCGAGTATGCTCTACCATGGCTAGAGCAGTACACAAGCTTCCCCTGCCATGCAGGAGGGAGGGGTCTCCTGACTTCCATGGTGGGAGTCCCCTATACCCTGGATGTAGTGGTGTATGAACTCCCTCAGACACCCAGGAGGAGAAGGGTCTCTCCTCTGGAGGGGAGAGTTCCTGCTATCCTGGTGGCTGTGGTATAAAATCCCCCTCTGACACCCAGGTGGGAGGGGTCTCCCACCTAGAGTTTTGAGTCCTCTCTACCCTGGCTGGGGGGGTTTAGGAGCTCCCCCTGACACTAGAGTGGGAGGGTATGTGCCTAGAGGGGCTAGTCCCCTCTACACTGGCTTTAGTGATATAAGAACTCCCCCTGACACTCAGGTTGGAGGGGTCTTTCACCTGGAAGGGTGAGGCCCCAGTACCCTTGCTTCAGTGATATAGGAGCTCTCCAGGTGGAAGGGGTCTCCCTTATGGATGGGTGAGTCCCTTTTACCATGGCTTTGTCATTTTAAGAGCTCCCCCTCACACCCAGTTGGGAAGGGTCTCCCACTTGGAGGGGCAAATCTGGTCTACTTTGGGTGTTGTGGTGTACATGCTACCAGGGGATACACAGGTGGAAAGGGTTTCCCAAATGGAGGGGAGAGTCCCCTCTACCCTGGCTATGGTGATATATGAGCACCCCAGACACCCATGTGGGAGGGGTCTCCCACCTAGAGGGGCAAATCCCCTCTCTCCTGGCTGTTGCTCTATATAAGCTCCCTCTGACACCCAGATGGGAGGGGTATCTTGACTGGAGGGGCGAGTCTCCTCTGCCCTAGTTTGGCCAAATTCAAGCTTCTCCCCACACCCAGTTGAAATGGGTATCCTGCCTGGACAGGCCTGTTCTCTTTATGGTGGCTGCAGCAGTACAGGAGCTCCCCAGGACACACAGGTGGGAGGAGTCTCCCACATGGAGGGGCAAGTTCCCTGTACCCTGGCTGTGGTGTATATAAGCTCCCCCTGACACCCAGGTGGGAACGCTGTCAGGCCTTGGGGGGGGGGGAGTCCCCTGCACATTGGCTGGTGGCCTATAAGAGCTCCCTGGACACTTATGTGGGAGGTGTCTCATGCCTGCAGTGGTGAATCCCACTACACTGGCTCTGGTAGTATAGGAGCTTCCCCCAACACCCTGGTGGGAAGGGTCTCCCGCCTGTAAGGCAATTCCCCTCTATCTTGGCTGAAACGTTATAGGAGCTCCCTGAACCCAGGTGGGAGGGGTCTCTCCCTTGGTGGGCTGAATCTCTGCTACCTTGGCTGAAGTGGTATAGGAGCCCCCACCCCAGGACACCAGGTGGGAGAGGTCTCCCACCTGGATGGGTGACTCGCTTCTACCATGGCTGCTGGGGTATATGAGCTCCCTTGACACTCAGGTGGGAGGTGTCCCATGTCTGGAGGGTAGAGTCCCCTCTACCATGGCTCAAGCTGTATATAAGCTCCAAAAGACACCCCTGTGGGAGGGGTCTTCCCACTGGAGGTGCGAGTCCAGTCTATCCTGGCAGCAGCAGTATAGGAGCTCCCCCAGACACCCAGGTGGGAGGATCTTCAGCCTAGAGTGGTGAGTCCTCTCTACCCTGGCTTTGGCAGTATATGAGCTCCCCCGACACCCAGGTGGGAGGGGCCTCCAGCATAGAGGGGTGAGTACCTGCTATTCTGGCTGACATGGTATAGGAGCTCCTCCTGAAGCCCATAGTAGAGGGGTCTCTTGACTGAAAGTGTGAGTCCCCTATTCCCTGTCTGCTGCAGTATTCTAGTTCCTCCAGACCCAGAGGTAGGAGGGGTCTCCCCCCTGAAGGTATGAGTCACCTCTCCCTGCCTGCAGCCATATAGGATTTCCCCCAACACCCAGATGGGAAGGGTCCTCTGCCTGGAGCAATGAGTCTCCTCTACACTGGCTGAGGGGATTACCAGCTACACTGGAAACACAGGTGTGAGGGGTCTCTTGCCTGGAGGGGCGAGTCCCCTCTATTCTCTCGGTGATATACGAGATTCTCCCCATGCCCAGATGGAAGTGGTCTTCCATCTGAAGGGGTGTGTCTCCTCTACCTTGGCTATGGCGATATAGAAGTTACCCGCATTATCAGGTAGAAGGTGTTTGTCACCTGGAGGTGTGAATGAACTCCCTGGCTGCTGGGGTATATGAGCTCCACCTGACACCCAGGTGAGAGGGGTGTTCCGCCTGGAGAGGCAAGTCCCCTCTACCCTAGCAAAGGCAGTATAGGAGTTTTCCCATTCCCAGGTGGGAGATATCTCTCCCCTGCTGTGCAGTTCACCTCTAACCTGGCTGCTGCAGTATATGAGCTCCCCCTGACACCCAAGAGGGAGGAGTATCCTGCCTGGATGGGCAAGTCCCCTCTACTTAAGCTCTTGCCATATAAGGGCTCCCAGTACACGCAGGAGGAAGGGGCTTCTGCCTGGAGGGTCTTGTTCCCTCTACCCTGCTGTGGCAGTATAGGAGATCCCCCCACACACCCAGGTGAGAGGGGTCTCCCCCCTCTAGGGGCAATTCCCCTCTACACTGGCTGCTGCAGTATTCAAGGTCCCCTGGACACCCAGGTGGGATGTTTCTCCTGAATGAAGGGGCGAGTCCACTCTACCCTGGATGTGGAGGTATAGGAGCTCACCTAGATACCCAGGTGGGAGGGGGCTCCCCTTAGAAGGGCAAGTCCTATCTACATTTGATGCAGCAGTAGAGAAACTGGCTGTGACATGAAGATAGGAGGGGTCTCCTGCCTAGACGTGGGAGTCCCCTCTACCCTGGCTGCTTTAGTATAAAATCTCCCCTGACACCCCATTGGGAGGAGTCTCCTGCCAGGAGGCTGGAGTCCTCTCTATCTTGCTGCCGTGGTATAGGAGTTCCCCAGGACACCCAGGTGGAAGGGGTCTCCTGTCTGGAGGGTAGAATTCCCTCTACATTGCCTGAGGCAGTATAGGAGCTCACCTGACATGCAGGTAGGAAGAGTCAGCAGCCTGGAGGGAGGAATCAACTCTTCCCTGGCTGCTGCCATATATGAGCTCCCCACGACCCTCAGATGAGAGGGTTCTCCCGTGTTAAGGGGAAAGTACCCTTTACCATGGCTGCTGTGGTATGAGCTCCCCCTTATACCCAGGTGGGAGGAATCTCCTGCCAGGAGAGGCGAGTACTCAATACCCTGATTGCAGGGGTATATGAGGTCCAACCCCCCACACCCAAGAGGGAGAGTTCTTCCCCCTGGAGGGGCAAGTCTGCTGTACCCTAACTGCAGAGATATAGGAGCTGCCTCCACACACATCAAAGTGGGAGGGTCTCCCGCCTGTAGGGGCGAATCCCCTCAACCCTGGCTGCAGGGGAATATGAGCCCCTTTCTACCCTCAGAAGGGAGATATTTCACATCTGGATGCAGGAGTCGCTGCTACCCCAGCTGCTGCTGTAATATGAAACCCCCTCCCTCGCCAGACATTCCTGTGGGAAGGGTCTTCAGCCTGGAGGGTCGAGTCCCCAATATGCTAGTTGCAGTGATATACTAGCTTTCCCTGACACCCAGGTTGACTAGGTCCCTAGACAGTAGGGGTGAGTCCCCTCTATCCTGCCTGTAGTGGTATAGGAGCTCCCCACCTACACCCAGGTGACAGGGGTCTCATGCCTGTAGGGGCAAGTCTTCTCTACCCTGGTTAACATGCTATACAAGCACCCCCCTGCACAAAGGAGGGAGTGATATTCCACATGGACAGTCAAGTCCATATTAAGTAGGTAGTGAAGATTTTTGTGCCTAGGCATGTGAGTGAAGCTGATCTACCAGTCTTTGGCTGGCTGGTAGCTCCTTATCTGATATGTGGGGAGTTTAGGTTTGATGCTTTCTTGTGGGATCCTGTAGAGAAGATAGAACAAGCAGAGTGGACCTGCTGGAGAGGAGTTCTATTTCCTAGTAAGGGAAAAAGGGGTTGTAAAAACTGGAAAAGGGGTTAAAAAGGGTTTTAGATGGGGGCAGAGTCCTGGAGCCAGTGGAGTTGATCATTAGTCATAGGTCTTCATCTTGGGCATCAGGGCTGATAGTCTTAAAGAAGTAGTTGATTGAACGACTGGTTGGTTAATCCTTGTATCTGATCTTGCAGGAACTTCTGTAGGCAATTTAATGGTCACAGTCCTGTTAGGAGAAACACAAATTTGACTAATAGGGATACTTCAAGGGGAAGGAGCCAAGGCCATACTTGACTGAATATTCCCCATGGAGCCTGATGGCCCAGTTCCTGTCTCCTCTTTTCTAGCTGTTCTTGTCTTTCTTTACTCCCAGGAATGACTGTGTTTTTGCTTAACTGTTTTTGGTTGGTGTTTAAGAACAAGCTGGTCAAAAGTGACTTTGTTTCTATCTATTGCAGAGTCAGCTGAGTTCCCATAGGGGTCGCTTGTGGGGGAAATTGAGAGCAGCTTTTTAGTTCTGCTAGTGCCATTTGCTCTATGATGGGTCCAGGTCTTGCTTGACCATGTGGCTCCCCTTGGAAGCTTCAGGAATGTCTCCTGTCTCCAATGAACCTCCTATTCACTGCAAGTGCACTGATTGGCTTTTCATTCTCCAGTGGTCTCATTAATCTCCCTGATCAGGAGTTTATATGGCCTAAAGTTGCCAAGCTCTTTAGAGAAGGTCTCTGTTCCCTAGATTCAGACTGACTCAGAGGGTAAGAGGCAAATATTGGTTTTCTTGGCCATTTTAATTTAAGTCTTGATCTTAAACATCCAGCAAAGACAGTTTCATCAGTCTTAAATTAAGAGTACTGGGCTTTAGCTGAAGTCTGGCCTACTTTGGAGTCATTCCTAGTAAGGTGGGAGATAGAGCCATTTCTTAGGTAAGACGGGGCTCTTTATAAATCTTTGATAAAGTGTGCTAGTATTGAAGCTGATCTTTGCTTTTAAATATCATTTTAAAAAGTTTACATATATTGTTGTTTGAGGTACATGAATATTACATAACTCAATATGATATTACATTTAAATTTTACCCCAGTGTACAGAACATTATATCAATCTTATTGATAACAGGTCCAGTAATAGAAAATAAAATGATATAAATAAATCTGCAATATGTTACTTTTATAATCCTAAATTTATCATGCAACTTTTTGGAGAACACCAGCTTGATATAATGCTATTTTAAAGCTTCTACCTTATTAAAGATTTGTATACCCGGAAAATATGAACACATTTAATATACAAAGAATAACAATAGTACCACAATTATTATTGATGTTTTTACATTAATCAAGTTTAGCTCTTAAAGAAATAACAATTTATAATATTGCAAAATAACAATTGTTGTTTAACCATAGTTGTATGATGTTTAATTTCTTCAATATTATTTTCTCAAAAACTTACATATATAACAAACTTACACATACCTTCTTTATCACTTACTTAAACCTATATAGCCAATGTAAACAGACCTTCTTTATCAATTGCTTAAACCCTCTTATTTACTTAATCATATAGACTTTCTTGGCCAGAAACCCTTTTCCCTTCTATTAAATCCATACCTAAAACCTTGGAATTTCTCTTTTCCATCTGTTAACCCCTTCTTTATTCACATTTTGAAACAATCCTTGTAAATTTCTGAATTTAGGCAAAATATTCCATTTTAATGAGAGATATTTTGTAATTTGCAATGCACAATTAATCACATCTGTTTACCATTTCAGAAAAACATAAACAATGTTTAAGTATATAGAATTATACTGTGGTAGGGATGGACAAGAGGCAAGGCACCTAAGGTATCAGCGAAGATAGGGAAAGAGTTTTATTTGGTAGCAGCCAAATTCAGATGGCACAGCTTCTGCTGTAATCAAGTAATACTATGAATCCCAAGATTAGGTAGTTCAATAATTTTGTCACCAGCATGCACGGGGTGGGGCTAAGAAGTTCACATTCTGCAGAAGTTCACGTAAAAGCAGATTTTTTTTCTGTGTTCTTGGCAAGTTAACACTTCAAGGACACCTAAGAAGGAGAGAGCTTCCTTTTCCCTTTCTTTCCTCCCCCTGTCAGCTGTTACTGCGGAGGCCAGTTGGTAACATCTCTTATCATAGAAATTTATCCATCTCTGTAAAGCCCAGATCAAGGCCAGAGGTCTTGTTTACATATTTTTTTGTGAAAAACTAATAAGAGTGTGTCCAGTACCTGGAGTGCTATTTTTTTCCCAGCCAGTGGCCAAGTAAAACAGGGAAACATAGAAGAGAAGCTTATATTCATTAACCTTTCCTGTAGAGACTCTTTGCTGACAATTCTAAAATCATCCATGGAGAAAATTTCTGGAGAAGTTCATTTAAGACTATTCTGTGGGCTTGTGTAGGGAGGGGGAAGATGAGAAGGTGGGGCTGAGAGCAGCTAGGGTAGATCTGAGAATGAGGAAGGAGATGTAAAGAATAATGGGAAAAGGGTATGGAATTTTCCCTAGCAACTAAAAATTGAGCAGTAGAACAGGCATAGCAAAGGGGAGGACGGGCATGGATATCCCAAAAAGCTTGTAAGGGTTTCTAAATTCTTAGTAACCTGTTTTAAGTGATGACAAAGAAAATTTAAAGGCAATTTTCACCAGATCTCAGATAAGAGTCCGAGGGCTCTCTTCCACTAGTTTGAGCTTTGGGTTAACTGTAAGAGGACCTGGTGAGACGAGGTGTGGGCACTGACAGGAGAAGAGAGGAGAGAATGGATGGAGGGATAACTTCAGTTCCTTCTACCCCAGCAAGGGGTCAATGGTTTGAGGAAGGATGGTGGTTTGGGGTTTTGATCTTGTAACTGGAGGTAATAAAGCAGGCTATTGAGATGGTGGAGGGGCTGTGGCAGAAGGTTGAGGGTAAGAACCTATTCAAGCTGGGTGATAGGATGGAGGTTCATCAGCAGGGTCAAAAGTAGTGGAAGAGTCCAGAGGAGGAAAAGAATGGGGATTGGTGGTTGTGGGGGTTGGTTTGCAAGCTAGAAAAATTTGTAGACTTTTGCAAGTCATGGAGAGAGCAGAACTGGATTGGAGGAAGAAGAAAGTTTGAACATATGTGTTCTTTATCCATTGTTTTGAATGTTCATAGTAATTGTCATGATCCCTTAGCATGGAGGGATCCAGAGACCCAAAAGGGGGTAATTTATTTTGGTTGTCTAGGAGATAAGTTGACCAATCCTGAGTGCTATAATTGATCAATTTCTGGTATCAAGGAGAGGGTTTTGAGGTTATCAAAGAGGGATTGAAAGGAAGAGTCAACAGGCACAGAGGACAAATTACCCATGTCACAAACATAGTTTAAGGGAGAGGGAAGGGGACACAAACGTAGTATAGGTGAGAAGAAAGGAGAATAAAAGGTAGTGTAAGGGAGAGGGAGGAAACTGATTTATTGCAAAAGGGCCATCCCCGCTACAGCCAAAAATCAGGAGTGTCTAGTGGCAGGTTCGAGCTGCACAGATTGGTCATCACCGAATCCTGACAGTGGAGGCTCCTGTCCTGGATGGGGCCAGAGCCATGGGAGACCTTGGCCAATGCTTTCTGGGACCTCTGCTGGGGAGGACAGGGACTCTGAGGGCCAGAAAGTGGGGAGAGAGAGAGACAGGGTAAGAGAGAGGGAGGGGAGGGTAAGTGATCTCTAGCAGCCAAATCTTAAAGGTGTGAGGACTAGGACTTTATCAGTACCACCGAAACAGTGAAGGTATGGGTGGGGTGTGATGTTTAATTCTGTTATGTGTTCCCAGAGGTTACACAGTCCTTTGAGGTTGACCTACAAAACCTATGCTGGTAAACAAGCAGCTGGGAAGGGGAAAGGAAATAATTTTGAACCCAAGCATCCAATCTGCCCAAGGAAGGAGTCCCTGAGTTTCACAGTGGCCTTGAAAGCTGTGATGGAGTGATTTCCTCCTCACAGGTGGGCAAAGAGGTTTGCTGGAAGATTAATGGTCAAATCCTCCTGACACCAACATTGGGTTTAGGACTCCAGGAAGAGGAAACCTCCAATCGAAGGCCTGGGGTAGATGTAGTTCTGGCAGTTGAGAAAATGGGTTCTTATCATCTGGGGAGCGGCACTTCTGAAGAAATAGGGACCCAAAGTGGGTTTTAACTCTCTTCCTGGTTTCGGCACCAATGAAAGGAAAGTGACCACGACACTCAGGGAGACAACTGCTGTATTGCTGCAGTTCAAAAGAGGAGAAAAGAGAGAGGAAGAGAGAGAATGAGAGAAGAAAGAGAGAGCAAGGGAGAGCAAAAGAAAGAGAGGGAGACAGAGAGAGCAAGAAAGCGGTACCAAACAGGAGGGATTTTTTATAGTCAAATTCTAATGGGGTCTTTGGGTCTGCAAGCTGCCTTTTTAATGGACAATGATGGGATCACACAGTAGTAGCTAAGGGTGTCATCTTCTGGCTTCAGGAAAATGGGGCAGGGGTCAGATGTGGGTTTCTGTTACACCAGACAGGTGAAGGTCAAGTGTTCAGCCCTGAGTATGGTTGAGTATTCAGACTTGATACAAACATGTGATAAAGGATCAGACAGAGGGAAGTTTGAGTGTGTGGGTTATCCTGTAGCTAAGTTTGTTCAACCTATCCTAACTTAGTTCAGCCTGTCCTGCACCTAACAAGGGGGAGCACATATACTGCCACAGCCAGAATAGAGGGGACTCACCCCTCCATGTGGGAGACCCCTCCCTACTGCATGATCTGGGGAACTTGATTACTACAGCAGCCAGTATAGAGGGGAGATGCTCCTACAGGCGGGAAACCTCTCCCAACTGTGTGTAGGGGTGCACTTGTATACAGCTTTAGCCAGGCTAGAGAAAACTTGCCCTTGGAGGCAGGAGAACCCTCCCACCTGGGTGTCTGGGAGAGCTTGTATACTGTCACACCAGGGTAGAGTGGACTCATTGCTCCAGGCGGGAGACACCTCCCACCTGGTTGTGGGGGGGTACTCAGATACCCCCGAGGCAGTATAGAGGGGACTCACCCCTCCAGTCAGGAGACCCCATAACCTGGGTTTTGGGGCAAGCTCCTAGGCAGCCAGAGCTAGGGGAGAGGGGAGTTGACCCTCCAGGCAGAAGATCCCTTCCACCTGGTTGTCAGGGGTGTTCATATACTGCCAAAGGCAGGGTAGAGGGGACTCACCATTTTAGGCTGGAGATCTCTCCCACCTAGGTGTAGGTGGGGCTCCTATACCACTACATCCAGGGTCAAGGGGATTTGCCTCTCCAGGCTAGAGACCCTCCCACCTGAGTGTCATGGAAAGATCCTTTACCACTGAAGCCAGGGTTGAGGGGACTCGCCCCTCCAGGCAAGAGATCCATCCAACATTTGTGTCAGGTAAAGCTAGTACACCAGTGCTGCCAGGGTAGAGGGGACTTGCACCTTCAGGTGGGAGACCTGCTCACCTGGGTGTGGAGGAAGAGCTTGTATACTGCTGCAGCCAGGGTAGTGGGGACTCCTCCTCCTGGAAGGAGACCCCTCTCATCTGGGTATGGGGGGAGCTCATATAACTCAGCAGCCAGGGTAAAGGGGACTCACCCCTCAATGTGGGATACCCCTTCCACCTTGGTGCCAGGTGGGGAGCTGCAATACCACTACAGCCAGGGTAGAACAGACTTGCCTTTCTAAGCAGAAGATCCCTGGCACCTGGGTGTCATGGTGAGCTCCTCTAACACTGTAGTCAGGGTAGAGGGGATTCACCCACTCAGGCAGGAGACTCCTCCCACCTGGGTATCTGGGAAAGCTAGTATACCACTGGAGCCAGAGAAAAGGGGACTCCCCCTTTCCCCAATATGCTATTGGGGGTGGCTCATATACCACAGCAGCCAGGGTAGAAGGGACTTGCCCATCCATGCTGGATACCCCTCCTACCTGGGTATCTGGGGGGAGCTTCTATAGTGATTAGTCAGAGTGGAGGGTACTCTCTCCTCTGGGTGGGAGACCCCTCCCATCTGGCTATGGTGGGGAGCTCACATATAGCTGTGGCCTGGATATAGGGGACTCACCCCACTAGACAGGAGACCCCTAAACCCTGGTTGTCAGGGGAGCTCATATATCGCTGAAGACAGGGTAGAAGTGTCTTGCCCCTTCAAGCTGGAGACCCCTACAACCTGTGTGTCAGGGGGAATCTCATATACCGCCCCAGCCAGGAGAGATGGGACTTGCCCCTACTTGTGTGAGACCCCTCCCACAGGTTATGTGGGAAGCTCTTACACAGCTGAAGCCAGGGTAGAGTTGGCTTGCCCCTCCAGGGGGCAGACCCCTCTCACCTTGGTATCTAAGGGAGCTAATAATCACCCCAGTCAAGGGAGAGGGGACTCACCCCTCAAGGCGGGAGACTGCTCCCACCTGGGCATCCTGGGGTCAGAGGGCCTCCTATAAAGCTGCAGGAAGGACAGCAGGGACTCGTCCCTGGTGGCAGAAGACCACTTTCACCTGGGTGTTAATGGAGCACCTATTCCACTGTAGCCATGGTAGATGGGACTGTACCCTACAGGCAAGAGACCCCTCCCACCAGATTGTCAGGGGTAGTTCATATACCTAAGCAGCCAAGGTAGAGGGGACTCACCCCTCTGGGCCAGAGACCCTCCCACCTTTGTGAATGGGGGAGCTCCAACACCGCTGCAGCCAGGGTAGAGGAGACTCGCCCTTCCAAGCCAGAGACCATCCCACCTGGGTGTTCAGGGAGCTCCTTTACTTCCACAGCCAGTGTAGAGGGAAGTCATGCCTCCAGGTGAGAGACCACTTCCACTTGAGTGTCAGGGAAAGCTATTATACCAATTCAGCCAGGGAAAAGGGGACTAGCTCCTTCAGTCGGGAGACCCCTCGCACCTGGGTGTCACTGGGAGCTTGCATACCACCTTAGGTAGGATAGAGGTGGATCACACCTCCAGGAAGAAGACCCCTTCCTCCAGGGTGTATGGGAGCTTCTATACTGCATTATCCAGGGTGGAGGGTACTCTCTCCTCCAGGCAGAAGACCACTCCCATCTTGCTTTGGGCGGGAACTCATATACTGCTGCAGCAAGGAGAGAGGGGACTTGCCCCACTAGGCGGTGGACCACAAAACCCTGGTTGTCATTGGATCTCATATTTTGGCAGAGGCAGGGAAGAGGGTACTTGTAATTCCAGGCTAGAGATCTCTCCCATATGTGTGTGTGTGTGTGGGGGGGTGACTCTTATACAACTACAGCCAGGGTTGGAGACTCCCCCTTCCAGACAGGAAACTGCTCCTACCTGGGTGTCCGGAAGGGAGATTGTATACCACTTTAGTCAGGGTTGAGAAGTTCTGCCACTCCAGGTGAGAGACCCAACACAGCAGGGTGCCAGGGGGGAACTCTTATACCATCGAAGCCAGGGTCTAGGGTATATGCCACTCCAATTGGGAGATCCCTCCAACCTGGCTGTTAAAGGGAGTTCTTACTGCAGCTTCAGCCGGGGTACAGGAGAATTGCCCCTCCAGGCTGGAGATGCCTCCCACCTGGGGATTTGAGGGATCTAGTATACCTCCACAGCCAGGTTAGAGAAAATTTGCCCCTCCAGTCTGGATACCCCTCCCACCTGGGTGTCAGGGTAGGGGAGCCCTTATACCACTGCAGCCAGGGTAGTGGGGATTCACCCCTCTAGACAAGAAACCTCTCCCACCTGGGTGTCATGGGGGAGCTTGTATACCACCTTAGACAGGGTAGAAAAGACTCAGGACTTCCAGCAGGAGATCCCTCCCACCAGGGTGTCAGGGGGAGCTCTTTTACTACAGCAGCCAAGGTAGAGGGGAATCGCCCCTCCAGGTGGAAGACCCCTCCCACCTAGGTGTCTGATGGGGGGGGTTGTATACTATCCTAGCCAGGGAAGAAGGGACTCACCCCTCTTGTCAGAAGAGCCCTCCCTCCTGGATGTATGGGGAGCTCCTGTAAAGCTACAGGCAGGCTAGAGGGGACTCACCCCTCTAGGCCAGAGATGCCTTTCACCTCGGTGTCAGGGGATGCTCCTATAACTCTGCATCCAAGGTAGAGGGGATTTGCACCTCCAGGCCAGAGACCACTCACACCTGTATGTTGCAGGGAGCTTGTATATCAAGTTAGCAAGGGTAGAGGAGACTGGAGGTGCGAGTCACTTCTACCCTGGCTGTGGATGTTTGGAGCTCTCTGCAACACTCAGGTTTGAGGAGTCTCCTGACTATAGTGGTGAGTACTCTGTATCCTGGCTGCAGTGGTATAGGAGCTTCCCCCAACACCCAGATGGGAGGGGTCTCTTGCGTGGAAGAGGGAGTCCCCTCTACCCTGGCAGCTGAGTTTTAAGAGCTTCCCTGACATCCAGATGGGAGTGTTCTCCCATCTGGGAGGGCACATCTTCTCTCTCATGGTTGTGACAGTATATAGGGAGAAATTGGAGTAAGGGGAACGGGTAGCACAGGGAGAGGAGGGCTCAAGGCCTAGATTTACTACAGGGTGTCAGGATTGAGGAGCAGGAATCAGGCTGAAGGAGGCCAAAGCCCCAGGACAAGGGGTATTGCTACCTTTTCCTAAAGGAATACTGTAGGGCCAAACATCCCATTTCCAGCTGCTGACTCTGGTGAGCATCCTGGGAAAGGGATCTGGAAAAGAAACCCATCAGGTAAAAGGATAAAAGGAGGGCCAATGGAGGGCACAGCGTAGAGTTCTGGAAGAAGGTTGTTTGTGGCCTGCAGGCCAGAATCGCAGAAAGGAGCCCAGTCTAGGGACGTAGAAAAGGGCTCAGGCTATGGGAGAGCAAGGAAGTGTGGGGCAAGGCAGACAGGGGCTGCACTAGGGTTGTGAGATGAAGGGAAGCCAAGGGGAGTGGGGAAGCTTACCCAGTGAGGCCCGCAGTTCAAGCCAAGGGAAGCACAGAGCAAGAAGGACACTGAAGAGGAGCCAGTCCAGGAAATGGAGACCCAAGGGCCAGCTCTAGGGCAAGGGGTTCAGGAAAGTAGACAGTGCTGGGGAGGTAAGGCAGGGGATCCAGCATGGTGGAAGGAGGCTCAAGGCCCAATGCCACTGCCCGGTGTCAGGTTTCTGGGTGCTGCCCCAAGGGCCTAGGAAGAGCAAGTAGCCCAGTCAAGGTCAGGGTTGTGTTTCCCATAAAGTGCCCTGGCTCAGATGAGGATCAACGGCCAGGGACCAGACCAAAGGGCCTGGCAAGGAAAAGGGGCCAACAGGAGTGCAATGGGAGGGAACACTGGGGGATTGTGGTGAGTGCAGAGAGGGACAAGAGCCAAGACCTAATAAAAGAGCCCAGGTAAGGGAGTAACCCCACCAAAAGGTATTAGGTACCCAATGATCAGGGGGACCATGCTCCAGATAAAAGCGCTAGGGGAAGGAGAGGTAGGATATGTACTAGGATGAGGAGTAGGTCTGTGCAACGGGCACAGAGGGGAGCAAGCTAGGGGGGCAAATCAAGGGGCGCCCATGTCATACAGGATACTAAGAGACACCACAGAAAGGAATGCAAACTAGTAACTGATTAAGGAGCTCAGGTGGGCAGCCAGGCCACGGGACTGCAGGGTGAAGTGTAAGGGTGAGGAAGGGCTGGGCTGGCTTAGGGGCACCTTCCAAGGCTAGAGGGCAGGAGAGGGAAGGGAGGGGATCACCCAAGTCAAGGTCATCACTAGGCCCAAGTCCACTGCCAGTTGTCAAGTTTGGGAGGCAAAAGGGGCCCAGGCAAGAGGCAGGTCTGTGTTGCCCATAGAGATATTCAGTGCCCAGAGGCCATCCAATTCCACTCCTCTGCCCCAGGTGAATAGATCCTCATAAAAAGACCAGGACCATAGGAGGAAAATGGGAGGGATACATTTGGTTCAGGATTGAGGGGGTTGTTGGTGGGGAGCCATCAACCATAGGAGGACAATAGACTAACAAGAAGCAGGGGAAGGGGCGGGTCCTGGCAATGAAATAAATACCACAGTACAGGGGTATCAGAGTGGAGGCACTTTAGGGGGGCCAAGCAAGGGGCCTAAAATCAAAAGACAGGAACAATGTTCTAGAGAAGGGCGACTGGGGGCTGCAGCAAGGCATCAGGCCTAAGAATTGGGATCCAAGTGCCTGGACCTGGTCCTGGGTCACATGAAAACAGACAGAGCTGTACAGAAGAGAAGGGAGAGCAGGACAGTGGGTGGTAAAGCAAAAGGAGAGCTCAAGTCCCAGGTTCACTGCCTGGTGTCAGGATCAAGGAGCAGGGCCTGGGCTGAGAGAGTCCAAAGTGTTCAGGCAAGGGCGTAGCTATATTTTCCCAAAGGGAGCCCACAGGCCCCAAGGCCCAGATCAAGTCCCCTGGATGTGGTGAGCACCATGGGAAAGGGATCTTGAAAAGAGGCCCAGCAGGGACAAGGAAAATAGGAGGGATGAAGGAGGGTACAGTGTGAAATACCAGAGGAAGGGTGTTGATGTGGTGTGGGCCAGGACTTCCAAAGGAGCCCACAATAAGGAACAACAGGAGGGCCCAGGCAATGAAAGGGCAGTGAAGGGCAGGGCTGGGCAGATGGGTGACAGTAGAGCTCTGAGGTTCAGAGAAGCCAAGGGGAGTAGTGTACTTTCCCCAGCAAGGCCTGCAGTCCAAGTCTGGTGAAGCACAGAGCAAGAAGGGCCCCCAGAGGCTCAAGTGAGGAGGCAGTCCAGGGAATGGCGAGCCAAGGTCCAGGGCTTGGGCAGCGGGCTCAGGACAGTGGACGAGACTTTGGAGGGATGGCAGGGGATCCAGCAGGGGGCAGGAAGGCTCCTGGTCCAGGGAGACTGCCATGTGTCAGGGTTCTGGGTGCAGGACCAAAGGCCCAGAGAGAGCAAGGGGCCCAGGCAAGTGGCAAGACTCTGATTCCCATAAAGTGACCTGGCCCAGATGAGAATCAGGGAACAGGGACCTGACAAAGGATGCATGGCAAGTGAAGGGGGCCAGGAGGAGGGCAATAGGAGAGCACAGTGGGGGGTCTCAGTGGGTGCATGGGGGGGCAATATCCAGGACCCAAGCCAGGTACCCAGGCAAAGCACAAACCTGACCTACAATGGATGAAGGACCCAAGGAGCAGGAGTCCTTCAAGTGCCAGGAAAAGTGAAAGGGGAAGGGGAGAAAGGACTGTGCAAGGACAAGGAGACATAGAAATGTGCAATTGGCATGTAAGAGAGTACACTGGCAGTCCCAAGCAAGGATTACCCAGGTCAGACCAAACAGGAAGAGACCCCATGCTACACCAAGTGGCATGAGGGACTGCTGAGAGCCATTGCCAAGTAGGTATGATGCATGGCATGACCCAGGTCATTTGCAGTGACATTGCATGTAAGGTGACCTTGCTCAAGGACCAGGGCGGATCCAGGTTTAGGGTGTATCCTTCTGGGATTAGGTAGTATCCCACTCCTTGGGTTTAGGGTGGTTCCAGGTTTAAGATGTACCCTGCTGGGAATAGGGCATATCCTGCTGCCTCAGGCGTGCCCACTCCTTGAGTTCTTGTTGAGTTCTCGTGGGATTCAGAGAGTATTTTGGGATTTAGAGCCCGGTGGAGTGTGTGGATTTTACCCAGAACGTGGATTTGCCCAGAACGTGTATGTAAAGTGCAGGTGACAGTTCAAGAATAAAGAGTTGCTGTTTGAATCTACAAGGTGTGTGGTGGCTCGTGATTTTGTGCCCAGCCAGACTGTGGCATTTGGTGGCCCGTACGGGGAATGTCTGAAACTTGGAGGCAAGTGCAATTGCTCGCTTCTGAGGGAAGGCGAGAGAATGGGTGACCATTTCAAAAAAACAATGTGTTCTTGTTTTGATTTATTTTGTTTTTGTTTCAAGCTGCCTATCCCTAGAAATTTCTCAGGCAAACTGGGAAAAATGGCTAAAGGTTTGAAGTTTTTCAGCCCTGAAAAAGAGAAAATTGATACAACGATTTTTTATTCTGTTTTTGGTTCATTCAGTTTCGGTTTTGTTTTGTGTTATCTTATTGGGTTGTGTTATCTTTATAGTAGATTAGAAATTAGTAAAAAACAAACTGAAAAAGTGTTAAGTAAATTGTTAGAGGTTCAGACCATGGAGAGAGACATTTTAGATCAAGCAAAAGAGAAGGTCTCTCGAGCTAGTCAGACAGAGGAAAAAATTTAAAGGAAAGGGGTTATTAGGAAAAAGGATACAACAGGAGGCTGTTACTAACTCCGTTTTATCACCAGAGTGTGTAATTCAAACAACAGCCCCACCTTTGGAGACAGCTGAGTGGCCCTCAAACCCCGTAGTTGATAAATGGGATCCTCAGACAGGACCTCAATTATTAGCATGCCCTGTACTTGAACAGGTAGGAGGGCAGCAAATTCACTGTGCTTTAGATTTTAAAACAGTGAAGCAGTTAAAGGAGGCTGTAACAACCTATGGTCCCCAAGCACCCTTCACTGTAAGCATGGTCGAATCCATTACTAACTTGGACATGACACCAGCAGATTTGGCTAGCATGTGTAAATCTGTGCTAAATGGAGGACAATATTTGTTATGGAAGGTTGCCAATGAGGAATTCTGCACAGAGCACACAGCTAGGCGAAATGCAGCAGCCGGTTACCCTCAAAGAAATCTAGATATGTTGTTAGGAACAGGACCTTATGAGGGTCAGCGGCAACAAATTGAATATGATCCTGCTATATATGCACAAATTGCTGCAGACGCAGTTAGGGCATGGAAGACTTTACAAGGACATGGAGATTTACAAGGTCAGCTATCTAAGGTAATACAGAGAACTAATGAAACTTACGCTGAATTTGTGGATAGGCTTATTCAAACAGCTTCCAGAATTTTTGGGGATATATAACAGGCAATGCCATTAATAAAACAACTGGCTTATGACCAAGCAAATCGTTGCTGCAGAGAGGTCATTAGACCATGGAGACGTGAAGATTTAAACACATATATTAAATGATGTAGAGACATTAATGAACACGGGCAAGTCTTGGCAGCTGCAGTACAACAGGCTTTAGATGCCAGGCCAAAAACATGCTACAAGTGTGAACAAAGAGGAGATTTTAAAAGTAGTTGCCCCATAGGAGGAGGGTTTAACAAAAATAGGTATCAAAAGAATAGAATACCAGGTATTTGCCCACGATGCCGTAGAGGGAGACATTGGGCTAATGAATGCCGTTCTCAAACTACCATAGAGGATACTCCCTTATCAAAAAACGGACAAGGACCAGGTATTTACCCATGATATCATGGAGAAAGGCATCAGGCTCCATTGCCAAAAAACTGACTGGGGGGCCCAATGCTCTGGGGCCCACAACCACAAATATACAGGGCAGTTGAGAAACCCAGCAACACCATCAGGGTAGTGCCCAGGACACATTGTCCATTAAATCCCTCATCAGACAAACCAGAGGGAGTGCAGGGTTGGACATCTGCACCTCTGCCAGAGCAGTACTAACTCCAGAGATGGGAGTTCAAATCATTCCCACAGGAGTAAAAGGACCTCTTCCCCAAGGAACAGTAGGCTTATTATTGGGACGTAGTTCATCTACACTAAAAGGACTTATGATAAGTCCTGGGGTAATTGATCCCGATTACGTAGGTGAAATAAAAACTATAGCTTGTTCTCCAAGAGGTATATCAGTAATTTCACCTGGAGATAGAATAGCACAGTTGTTAATAATACCCAACCTACATAATAAATTTTCTAGTCATAGTGTAGAAAGAGGTTCCAGGGGATTAGGCTCCACAGGTGTAGATTGGGCTATGCTTTCTTTAAATTTAGATTCTCACCCCATGCTAAAACTAAATATTCAAGGACATGAATTTAATGGAAAACTGGATACAGGTGCAGACCTTAGCATCATCTCTCGTCAAGAATGGCCAAAACATTGGCCATTACAACAAGCTACTAAAATGCTTCGAGACCTAGGAGTGGCAACTAATCCCCATAGAAGTGCAATGGTATTAGATTGGAAGGATCCTGAAGGATGTGAAGGAACTATACAGCCATATGTATTGGATCATCTTCCTATAAATTTATGGGGACAAGATGTTCTAGATCAATTAGGTTTGACGTTAACAAATAACATCAATCCTAATGCGCCCACTACTAGGGCTAGACAAGGTTTTAGGAAAGAAAAAAGATTAGGAGAACAAGAACAAGGTATAGCAGCACCAATACAAATAGATCAAGGAACAGACAGACATGGGTTGGATTTTCAGAAAGGGCCACTGAGACAATCAGAATTACTTGGAAATCAGAAAGACCACTGTGGGTTCCTCAGTGGACCCTGACTAAAGAAAAGATACAAGTATCCCATGATCTGGTCAAGCAACAATTAGTGGAAGGACATATACAACCTTCCGTATCTCCCCATAATACTCCCATTTTTGTCATCAAAAAGTAATCTGGTAAATGGAGATTATTGCAAGATTTAAGAGCCATTAATAATGAGATGGTTATTATGTGACCTGCTCAATCAGGGATTCCTCAATTGTCTGCTTTGCCAAAAACCTTTGCTATAGATATTAAAGATTTTTTTTTTCAATTCCAATTCATCCTGAGGATAGTCCATGTTTTTTATTTACTATCCCTGCACTAAATCATGAAGGTCCTGATCAGAGGTATGAATGAAAATTACTCCCTGAAGGTATGGCTAACAGTCCAACTATGTGTGAAATCTATGTTAACAAAGCAATCCAGCCACTTTGAAATCAAAATCCTGAACTACAAATATTTCACTATATGGATGATATATTATTAGCACATAAAGATAAAAACACATTGCTGGAAGGTTATGCCACACTTACAAACTTATTAAGAAATATAATCTAGAGATAGCAAAATATAAAGTACAACTAAATTTTCCAATTAATTATTTTGGAGTTCTATTATCCTCAACCATGGTCCATCCGCCAAAAATTCAAATACGAGTAGATCAACTCAAATCACTTAACAACTTTCAAAATTTATTGGGAGACATAAATTGGATAAGGCCTCATCTAGGCATACCGACAGGAGAGTTGGGACCTTTATTTGATATTCTAAAAGGTCCATCAGATCCAAATTCAGCCCACATGTTAACTCCTAAAGCACAAAAGGCATTAAAAATTATTGAAACTTATTAGGAAAATATGCATTTGGATAGAAGTGATATAAGTTTGCCTTTATTATTTATTATACTACCAACAAAAAATATTCCTACCGGAGTATTTTGGCAAGAAGGTCCATTATTGTGGATATATTTATCTTATTCTCCTAACACTATTCTTACTAAGTATCCTGAGGATGTAGGACACTTAATACTCAATGGAATAAAAGCAGTGAAGGGAGTGTTTGGAATTTGTCCCAATAAAAGTATTACTCCATATACTATGGATCAAATTGATGAGTTAGCTAATGAGTTAAATACTTGGGCAATAATCATGTGTAAATCTAATGTTACATTTGGTAACATTAATCCTTTGTTGTCTTTTTGGTCTAAGCATCCTGTAGTTTTTCCAAAAATGACAAGGAAAAACCCTATCATGAATGCTCCAAATATATTCACTGATAGGTCAAATAATGGTCCAGCAGCAGTAGTTACCCCTGATCAAACTTTTACATTTTTAGTACCCAATCAATCAGCTCAAAAGGTAGAGATTAATGCAGTTTTAGAAGCTTTTTTGATGTTTAAATATTCTGTATTTAATTTATTTTCAGATAGTCAGTATACAGTTAATGCTATAGCATCCCTTTAAGATGCTGATAGGATTTCTCCTTCCTATACTGTTTTCTCTTTGTTTTCCACTATACAAAGTCTACTCTGCGATAGAAAAGATCCATTCTTTATAGGACATATCAGGGCACATACAGGATTGCCTGGAGCCCTTAGTTTGTGCAATGATTTAGCAGATAAAACTACACATGACATACATATTTTCTCTACATTTGAAGAAGCTACAAATTTTCATAAAAGATTCCATTTTAATGCTAATACTTTACAAAAGTGTTTTAAAATAACTAAGGAACAAGCCAGACATATAATAAAACAATGTCAAATTGTGTGACCTTTTTACCACAAGTTAATCTTGGAGTCAATCCTAGAGGACTGATACCTAACCATATTTGGCAGATGGACGTCACACACTTGCCAGAATTTGGAAAATTAAAATATTTACATGCTACAGTTGATACTTCTTCCGGATTTTTGATGAGCTCCCTTCATGCTGGAGAAAAAACTAAAAATGTTATAGCTCATTGCTTACAAAATATTGCCACTGTGGGCGTTCCTAAACAGTTAAAAACAGATAATGCTCCTGGTTATACTCTACCTCTTTTAAACTATTTTGCTCATCATTTGGTATTACTCATATAACAGGAATCCCATACAATCCACAGGGACAAGGCATAGTTGAAAGAGCTCATCAAACTATTAAAACGTACTTATTAAAGCAAAAAGAGGGAATTGGAAAAGGGTATATATCCCCCAAAGTTAAACTTAAAATAACACTTTTTACTCTAAACTTTTTAAATTTTGATTCATCAGGACTTAGTGCTGCGGAAAGGTATAAGTATCCAAAAAATGTACATAAGCCTAAGGTACTTTGGAAAGATATTCTAACAGGACAATGGAAAGGTCCTGACCCAGTGATTGTGATTGTCTGGAGTCGGGGTTCTGTTTGTGTGTTTCCACAGGGAGAACAGCAGCCGATTTGGATTCCAGAGAGACTAACCAAAGCAATTTCTACAGACCAAAAAGAAGACAATTTGACTCAAATCCGTAACAGCTGATATCCAGAGCTCCATCTTGGCTATTCTTACATCTGCGACAGTGATTAACCAGGATGCTTTTTTCAATATCTATTTTATTATTGCCTTTTCCCACATCATAAAGTTCTATTTTATTTTTTGAGCTCATACAAACCTAGGTTAATGTTTTTCTGATCAGTTTTATTTTTTGACTGTGGAGTTTTTAAACATTGCAATGGAGACTTCACCTAGGTAAAGCTACAAGGCCTTTACTATTGTCTTATGTGTTGTACGTTTGTGTGCACTCTTGTGTTTTGTGTTGTATGTCTGTGTGTGCGTATGTCCATATTTCTTATATGAGGAGTGCTCATGAAAAAATGGATCCAAATTATTATTATTTTTTAATTCACGTAATTTAAATGGTTTAATTTAAATTAGGTAAACAGCTATTAAGGATTGTTTTTAAAGGAGGTTAACATATCTGTTTGTTTACTTTCACCTTTCCTTTTCATTATTTTTAATAATTCTGTTTAGGATAATGTCTCTTTAGCATCATTGCCATAATTCCTATCTCCATCCCAGTGCCAGTGAAGACTAAGATAAAACCAAACTACAGCTTCTATGATAGCTATCACAGTAAACTGTATAAACTGATGCATAAATGAATATAACTCAACAAGTAATGCTCAATCAAGGAGTCGACTTACTTTGGGAGGAAATGGACATATTGATAGATTCCTCTGCTTTGAACTCCTTGCAGAACTTGCCTGGCCTATGTAACTATCATTTGGTACAGCAAATTGTGGTAGTTCTGGCGTATCTTTGCTGATGGTGTCACCAGTGATGCAATTTTTCCTAAGGAGCCGTCAATTGGCTTGGTGTCGTGGCATTTCTGTATCCTCCTCCCTTCTGCTACTGATGGCCTAAAATTTGGGGGCCAACAGAGGTGAGGCAAAGAACCTCACCCCCCCAACTGACACCAAGACCAAATTTGGGGGCCAACAGAAGTGAGGCTAGAACCTCACCACCCCACTGGTGCATAGGCCTATCCACAAGTATGGCTGTATGCTGGACCAGTAGTCAGAGACGGGTATGATCCAATTGCAGTGGTATCAACCTAAGACAGGAGGCTGACACCTAGAGGTCACTTTTTCCCATGACGGGTAAGAACCATATGTTGAGTTGGACAACCTACCAGGCACGGTCCTTAAGCCACATTGCTTGTTGTTTAATTAATCAGAAGGGGGAGATGCTGAGAGCCATTGCCAAGTAGGTATGACGCATGGCATGAACACTGTCAGGGGCTCATGTGAGTGCCAGGCCTGGGGACTGAAGTGCAAAAGGTCAGGGTTAGGGAGGCCTGGATTGGAATAGGTGCAGCATTCAAGGCCAGAGAGCAGGGGAGTGAAGGAAGTGGATCTCTCAGTGATGGGTTCAAGCAAGTTGCATGTTAACTGCCAGGCCTCAAGATTCAGGCAGCAAAGAGGACTCAGGCAAGAGGCAGGGCTCTATTTCACATAGGCAGCCTTAAAGGCTCAGAGGCCTGCCAATTTGGCTCCTCTGCCCAGGTGAGTAGATCCTCAGAGAGGGACCTGGACCAAAGGAGGGACAAAAGAGGACACTGTGAGGGGATACCTGGCATATGAATGTTGTGGGAATGGTCAGTTGGCAGCCTGGCCCCATTCACGGAGCCCAGGCTTGGGAGAAGTAGGGAGGGCAAAGGGTCCTGGGAGTGCCAGGATATCATAGCACCAGTGGAAGAGAGAGGAGGCACAGGATGGAGTATATAAAAAGAGGCCTGAAACCGAGGGAAGAGAAAGGGTCCTCGAGAAGGGCTGCCAGAGGCTCAAGCAAGGAGACATGCCCGGTAATGGAGAGCAAAGTGCTAGCACCTGGGACATGGTGAATGAAAATGGATATGGATGGAGAGGGGAGGGAAGGGAGAAATCTGAGCAATTGGCAAAGCAGGAGGAATGCTGAAGGCCCAGGTCTGGTGCAGTGTGTCAGGATTGTGTAGCAGGGCATGGACTGAGGTAAGCCAAAGGGCCCATACAAGGGGCAGGGCTACATTTTCCCAAAGGGAACCCACAGGGCCACGAGGCCAGGTAATGTACCTGGCCTGATGAGCATCCTGGGAATGGAATCAGAAAATTGGGCCTGGGAGAGACAGAAATGACAAGAGGGCCAAAGGAGAGCACAGTCTCAAGGGCCACAGGATGGGTCTGGGTAGTGTGGGGGCCAGGACCCCAGGAAGGATCTACCACAAGGGACCTAGGGGAGGGCTCAGTCCAGGGGAGAGCATGGAAGGACATGGCCAGTAAGGTGTGGCTGCACTAGGGTACTGCAGTACAGGGAAGCCAAAGGGAGGAGAGAATCAACTCCAGTGAGGGGCCCTCACACAATGCCCAGAAAAGTTGTTAACTAGAAGGGTCACCAGAGGCTCAAGTGAGGATCCAGGGCAAGGAAACCAGAGCCAAGGGCTTGGGCAGGGAGCTCAGTATAATGAACAAGATTTGGGAGGGACGGCAGGCTCTAAGCCCAGGGCTACCTCCAGGTTTCAGGGTTCCTGGTGCCAGACCAATTACCCATGGACAGCAAGTGGCACAGTTGAAGGGCAGAGCTCTGTTACCCGTAAGGGTCCCTTGCTCATATTTGAATGCAGGGCCAGGGACCTTGCAAAAGAGGCCAGACAAGGGAAGGTGTCCTGTAGGAGGGGGATGAAAGGGCACTGCAGAGTTTGGGGTGGGTGAACTGTAGGGCATCAGCCATGACCCAAGACAGGCTCCCATGCAAGGGATACACGCAACTGATTGTGATGAGGGACCCAAGGAGCAGGATACTTGCAAGCGCCAGGAGAAAATGTGAGAGGAAGGAAGGGAGGTAGGGACTGCATGAGGACCATGAGACAGTGGGAAGCAAAAGAGGCACCTAAGCCAGCCTGCATGGGGTCCCATTTAAGGAGCTCCCAGGTCAGTCACAACACAAAGAGACTGCATGCTATGACAAGGGACATGAGGAATGTGGTTAGGGGCTCAGGCGAGTGCCCAGGCCTGGAGACTGGAGCAAAAAGGGTCAGGGTTAGGGAGGGCTGGGTTGGTGTAGGGGCAGCATGCAAGGCAAGAAGGCAGGGGAAGGAAGGGAGGACATCACTGAGGGCTGGGTTGGAGACAGTCCCATGTTAACTACCAGGCCTCAAGTTACATGCAGTGAAGGGGACTCAGGTGACTGGCCAGGCTGTGTTTCCAATAAGGAGCATACAGGGTGCAAAGACCAGCCAATTCCACTCCTCTGTCCCAGGTTCCCAGGTGAGTAGATCCTCAGAGAGGGATGTGGAACAATAAGAGGCAAGAGGGTACTGTGAGGAGATACCTGGCATGCGCAGTTTGGAGGATTTCAGTGGGCTACAGGACCCATTTGAGGAGACTAGGCTAGAGTGAATAGGGTTACCTGAGGGTCCATGCCAGGATGCCACAGCATGAGGTGAACAGAGGGGAGGCAGAGGAGGGGGCTGGCAAAAGGGGCCTAAAAACAAGGGATAGGGACCAGGTCCTCGAGAAAGGTGGCCAAGGGCTCAAGCAAGAAGCCAGGACCAGTAATGGAGAGCCAAGTACTAGCACCTGGGCTTGGGTGAATGAAAATAAACATGGATAGGGAGGGGCAGGAGGGGAGAAAGGGGATGCCTGGCAAAGGGGGAGGAGGACTCAAGGCCCAGATCCAGTGCAGGGTTTCAGAGTTCAGGAGTACAGCCCTAGTTGAGGGAGGCAAAAGTGCCCAGGCAAGAAGCAGGGCTACATTTTCCCAAAGGTCAAATCCTCTGGTGGCCACGGACTCAAGCAAGGAGTAGGGCCCAGTAACAGGGAGCGAAGTGCTATCAATTAGGCCTGGGTGAATGAAAAGAAACATGGATAGGGAGGAGAGAAAGGGGAGTTGCTGGCACAGGGGGAGGAGGGCTCAAGGCCCAGGTCCAAGGCAGGGTGTCAGGGTACAGGAGCAGGGCCCGGGCTGAGGGAGGTGAGGCACCCAGGCAAGGGGCAGGGCTAGGTTTTCTGAAAGATCATATCTTCTTACCCAGATAAGCATCCTGGGAAGGGGATCAGAAAAGTGTGCATGGCAGAGACAGAAAGGATAGGATGGCCCGAAGTAGGGCACAGCCTGAAGGGCTGGAGGATGGGTGTGGGTGGGGTGGGGTGGGGGCCAGGACCTCAGCAAGGAGCCAAGGAAAGGGACCTAGAAGAGGGCCCAAGCCAGGAGATAGCAGGGAACGCCAGGCCAGGAAGGCAGGGCTACACTAGTGTACTGTAGTATAGGAATGCAAGGGGAGCAGCGAAGCAGCCCCAACGAGGGGCCCTCAAACAAATGCCCAGAAAAGCAGTGAGCAAGAAGGGCCACCAGAAGCTCAAGCGAGAAGCAAGGCTAGGGATCAGAGAGCCAAGGGCCAGGTTTTTGAGCACGTGGCACAGGACAGTGGATTACATTTGGCAAGGAAGGCAGGGGATCCACCATGGGGCAATCAGGCTCTAGGCCCAGGTTCACCTCCAGGTATCAAGGTTCCTGGTGCTGGACCAAGCACCCAGGGAGAGAAAGGGACCCAGGCAAGGGCCAGGGCATTGTTTCCCATAAGAGCCCTGGATCAGATGAGAACCTCAGCCATGGTCCTGGTAAAGGAGGCCAGGAAAAAGAAGGGGGCCAGAAAGAGGGTGAGAGGTGTGCACGCAAGGGGGTCAGGATGGGTGCACATAGGTGTGAGACCCAGGACCCAAGCCAGGCTCCCAGGCAAGAGACCCACCTGATAAATGGTGATGGGGGACTCAAAGAGCAGAATACCTGTGACCACCAGAAAAAAAAAGTGCTAGAGGAAGGGAAGGAATTGGCTGTGTGAGGACCAGGAGAATCCAAGAAGCACCTAGGGGAGCCCACTGTCGGGCCAAAGCTAGGGGCCCCGGGACAATCCCAACATGAAATGACTCCTTGCTATGCCAAGGGACATGAGGAACATGGTCATGGGCTCAAGCAAATGGCAGGCCCAGGAATCGGAGCACAAAGTGTCACAGTTAGGGAGGGCTGTGTTGCAGTAGGTGCAGCATGGAAAGTCGGAAAGAAGGGAGGGTATTGCTCAGGGCTGGGTTGGAGGAAGTCCATGTTAACTGCCAGGTCTCAAGATGCAGGTAGTGAGGGGGACTAAGGAAAGTGGCAGGACTGTGTTTCCCATAGGGACCATTCAGGGTGCAGAGGCGAGCCAATTCTGCTCTTCTGCCTCAGGTGAGTTGATCCTCAGAGAGGGACCTGGACCAAAGGAGGGGGGGCAAAGTGAGTACTGTGAGGGGATACATGGTGTGCAGAATTGGGGGGGGTGAGCTGCAGGAACAATTCCAGCAGCACATGGTAGAAGGAAGCAGGGGGAATGGAAGGTCCAGGCAGTGTCACCATACCACAGCATGAGGGGATCTGAGGAGAGGCATAGGAGTGGGCAGGTAACAGGGGCCTAAACCAAGGGACAGATAAAGCATCCTCAAGAATGGGGAGAATGACTCAGGGTCTCAAGTAAGGAGCCGTGCCCAGTAATGGAGAGCAAAGTGCTAGCATCTGGGCCTGGGTCAATTCAAAGAAACATTTAGGGGGAGCAGCAGAGGGGAGAAAGTGTAGTCAGTGGCACAAGGGGAGAACAGGTCAAGGCCCAGATCCACTGCAGTGTGTCAGGGGTCATAAGCAGGGCCCCGGATGAGGGAAGCCAAAAGACCTAGGCAAGGGGCAGGGCTACATTTTTCAAAGGGAGTCCCCAGGGCCAAGAGGCCAAATCAAGTCTCCTGGCCCAAGTGAGCATCCTGGGAAGGGGATCAGGAAAGCGGCCATGGCAAAGACAGAAAGGACAGGAGAGCCAAAGCAGGGCACAGCGTGAAGGGCTGCAGAACGGGTGTGGGTGGGGTGAGCCCAAGACCCTAGCAATGAGCCCAGGCAAGGGACCTAGAAGAGGGCCCAGGCCAGGGGAGAGCAGGGAATGCTGGGCCGGGAAATCAGGGATACACTAGGGTACTCCAGTACAGAAAAGCCAAGGGGAGCAGGGACGCGGCCCCAGTGAGGAGCCCTCAGTCAATACCCAGAAAAGCAGTGAGCAAAAAGGGCTACCAGAGGCTCCAGTGAGGAGCCAGGCGAGGGAACTGAGAGCCAAGTCCAAGGACTTGTGCATGTGACACAGGACAGTGAATAAGATTTTGAAGAAAGGCAGGGGATCCAGCAGGGTACAGTCAGGCTCCAGGTCCAGGGCCATCTCTGGGTTTCAGGGTTCCTGGTGCTGGACCAGGCACCCAGGGAGAGCAGGGGGCCCAGGCAAGGGCCAGGTCATGGTTTCCCATAAGGTGCTCTTTATCAGATGAGAATCCATGGTTTTGGTCATGGCAAAGGAGGCCAGGAAAAGGAAGGGGTCCAGATGGAATGCAATGGGAGGGCAAGGCAGAGGGTCAGTTTGGATGCTAATAGGGGCAAAACACAGGGCCCAAGCCAGGCAATCAGACAAGGGACCCACACAATCAATGGTGATGGGGGACCCAAGGAGAAGGATACCTCGTAGTGCCAGAGAAAGGCGCAAGGGATAGGGGAGGAAGAGCCTATGTGAGGACCAAGGGAAGCCAACAGGCACCTAGGGGAATCCCTTGGAGAGCACAAGCAGGGAGCCCACAGGTCAGACCCAACACGAAGAGCCCCCTTGCAATGCCAAGGGCCATGAGGAACTAGGTAAGGGGCTCATGCAAATGACCAGGCCAAGAGAACAGAGCATAAAGGGTCAGGGTTAGGGAGGACTGGGTTGTGGTAGGGGCAGCATGGAAGGACAGAGGGAAAGGAGGGGATTGCTCAGGGCTGGGTTTGAGCAAGTCCATGTTAATTGCCAGGCCTCAAGGTGCAGGCAGTGAGGAGGACTCATACGAGTTGCAGGGCTGTGTTTCCTATAGGCAGCATTCTGTGCACAAAGGCGAACCAATTCCGCTCCTCTGCCCCAGGAGAGTAGATCCTCAGAGAGGGACCTGGACCAAAGGAGGGGGCAAAGAGGGTACTTTCCAGGGATACCTGGTGTGCAGAAGTTTGGGGGGCTGTAGGACCCATTCCATCAGCACAGGGTAGGGAGAAGCTGGGGGAGCGGTGGGTCTGGGCAGTGCCAGTATATCACAGCATGAGGGCATCAAAGGGGAGGCACAGGATGGGGCAGGCAACAGGGGTGAAACCAAGGGAGAGGGAAAGAGTCCTCAAGAAGGGGGAAACCTCTCAGGGTCTGAAGCAAGGAGCAGGGCCCTGTAATGGAGAGTCAAGTGCTAGCACCTGGGCCTGGGTGAATAAAAAGAAACATGGAGGGGGAGCGGCAGAAGGGGAAAAACTGGTGTTGGTGGCAGTAGGGGAGAATGGCTCAAGACCCAGATCCACTGCAAGGTGTCCAGAGTCCGGAGCAGGTCCCTGACTGAGAGAGGCCAACTGGCCCTGGCAAGGGGCAGGGGTACATTTTCAAAGGTAGCCCCTAGGGCCAGGAGGCCAATTCAAGTCGCCTGGCTAGGGTGAGGATCCTAGGAAGGGGATCAGGAAAGAAGGTGTGGCAGAGACAGAAAGGACAGGAGGGCCGAAGCAGGGCACAGCCTGAGGGTCCAAAGGATGGGTGTGGGTGGGGTGGGGGCCAGAACCACAGCAAGGAGGACAGGCAAAGGACCTAGAAGAGGGCCAGACCATGGGAGATCAGGGAAGTCAGGCCAGGAAGGCAGGGCTGCATGAGGGTACTGAAGTCAAGGAATGCCAAGGAGATCAGGGAAGCAGCCCCAGTGAGGGGCCCTCAGACAATGCCCAGAAAAGCAGTGAGTAGGATGGGCCACCAGAGTCTCAAGTGAGAAGCCATGCCAGGGAATGGAGAACCAAGGGCCAGGGCTTGGGCAAGAGGCCCAGGGCAGTGGATTACATTAGGGAAGGAAGGCAGGAGATCCAGCAGGGGGCAATTAGGCTCCAGGCTCAGGGCCACCTCCAGATTTCAGGGTTCCTGGTGCAGGACCAAGCACCCAAGGAGAGCACAGGGCCCAGGTGAGAGCCAGGGCTGTGTTTCCCATAGGGTACATTCAGGGTGCAGAGGCAAGCCAATTATGCTCCTCTGCCCCAGTTGAGTACATGCTCAGAGAGGGACCTGGAACAAATGAGGTGTAGCCAAAGAGGGTACTGTGAGGTAGTACCTGGTGTGAGGAATTCGTGGGGGGGAGGTGGGCTGCAGGACCCGTTTCAGCATCACACCTGTACTGTGCCTCCTTTCTGTTCCACTGGAAGGGAGAAGCAGGGGGAGCAACACTGGGGATCAGTAATTGTGGGGGTTGGTTTGCAAACTAGAAAAAAATTCTTGAGGTTTTCAAGAGGTGCAAAGAGCAGAATTGGATCAGAGCAAGAAGAACGCTTGGACATAGGGGCTCTTTACCACTTTTTTTGAATGCTCACAGCCCCTTGCTGGATCCCTTGCCTTTCCTCCCAAATCTTGTCCAGTGTCTTGAGCCCCCTGTCCAAGCCCTGGCCATTGGCTCTCAGTTCCCTGGCCTGGTTCCTTACTTTAGCCTCTGGTGTCCATTCTTCCCCCGTGATTTTCTGGGCTTTATCTGAGGGCCCCTCACTGGGGACACTTCCGTGAAGTACGGTTTCCCAGTACTGCAGTATGCTAGTTCAGCCCCACCTTTCTGTCCCCAGCATTTCTGCTCTCCCCTGGCCTAGGCACTCCATTAGGTCTTTTAACTGGGCTCCTTGTTGGGTTCCTGGCCCAAAACCCATTCACACACATCCTGCAGTCCTATATTAGGTGCCCTCCTTTGGCCCTCCTGTAGTTTCTGTCTCTGCCATGCCCGCTTTACTGATCCCCTTCCCAGGATTCTCACAAGGGCCAAGGGACTTGACCTGGCCTCTTGCCCCTGTGGGCTTCCTTTGGGAAAATGTAGCCCTGCCCCTTCCCTGGACCATTTGTCCTCCCTCTGCCCAGGCTCTGCACTAGAACCCTGATAACCTGCACTGGATCTGGACCTTCAGCCTTTCTCCCCCTGTGCCACTGGCTCCTCTTTCTCCCCTCTCTCACCTCCCCATCCATGTCCCTTTTCATTCATCCAACCCAAGGTGCTAGCACTTGGCTCTCCATTACTGGACCCAGTTACTAGCTTGAACACCTGGTGGCCCTTCTTGAGGACACTTTCCCTTCCCTTGTTTTCAGGCCTCGTTTTACAGGCCCTGTCCTGTGCCTCCTTTCTGTTCCACTGGTGCTATGGAATCCTGGCATTGCCAGGACCCTTCACTTTCACTTCTTCTCCCTAGCCTGGGCTCCTAGAATGGGTCCTGGCTGCCCACATACCACTCCCACAACCTCTGTACACAGGTATCTCCTAACAGTGCACTCTTTTGACCCTCCTTTGGTCCAGATCCCTCTCTGAGGATCTACTCACCTGGGCGGAGTAGCCAAATTTGCTGGTCTCTGTGCCCTTAAGGTTCCCTAAGGGAAACTCAGCCCTGCCTCTTGCCTGAGTCCCCTTTTCTGCCTTAATCTTGAGGCCTGGCAATTAACATATGCCTTGCTCCAACCCAGCCATGAGAGATCCCCTCCCTTCCCTCCCCTAAACTATCACCTTTCCTGCTGCCCCTACACCAACCCAGCCATCCCTAATCCTGAACCTTTGCTCTTCAGTCCCTGGGCCTGGGCCCTCATGTGAGCCCCTGACAGTGTTCCTCATGTCACTTGGCATAGCATGGAGTCTCTTTCTGTTGGATGTGACCTGGAGGTCCCTTGCTTTGGACTGCCTGCATTCTTCCATAGGTGACCATTGCACTTTCCTCTGTCTCCTGGTCCTTACAAAGCTCTTCCTCCACTTCTCCTCATGACTTCCCCTGGCGCTTGCAGGTTTTCTGCTCCTTCCATCACTCATCCATTATCGGTCAGGTGGGTACTTTGCCTGGTTTGGGTTCTGGACATTGCTCTCCCACACACCCACAGATATCCTCTGCCATGCCCTCCCATTGCCCTCCTCCTAGCCACCTTCACTTGCCAGTCCTCCTTTGTCAAGTCCCTGTCCCTGGATTCTCATCTGGGCCAGAGTGCCTTATGAGAAACTGAGTCCTGCACCTTGCCTCAGCTTCTTTCTCTCTCTGGGCCTTTGGTCATGCACCCAGATCCCTGTCACCTGGCAGTCGCCCTGGGCCAGGAGCTTGCCTGCCCCCTGCCGGATTCCCTGCCATCCCTCCAAAGTCTTGTCCACTGTTCTGAGCCCCTTGCCCATGTCTGGCACTTGAATCTCAATTCCCTGGCCTGCCTCGTCACTTGAGCCCCTGAGGGCCCTTCTTGCTCTGTGCTTCCCTGTGCTTGGACTATGTTCCTTGCTCGGGCCAGTATCCTGCTCACTTTGACTTCCCTGAACCTCAAAGCCCTACAGCTTCCCACCTGCCTGACCCTGCCCTTCATTGCTCTTTCCTGACCTGGGCCCTCCTGGTGGTCCCTAGCGTGGGCTCTTTTCAGAATCCTGGCCCACATCCCATCAAAACCCTTCCTCTGGCCTTTCATGCTGTACCCTCGTTCATCCCTCCTGTTGTCCCTGTCCCTGCTGGGCCCCTTTTCATTATTCCTTTCCCATGATGCTCACCAGGTCCAGGGGACTGGAACTGGGTGTTCAGACCTATGGGCTCCCTTTGGGAAAACATAGCTGTTCTCATTGCCTGGGACTTTGGACTCTCTCGGCCCAGGCCCTGCTCCTCGATCCTGACATGATCCCTGTGGGCAACACAGCTCTGCCTCTCACCTGGGCTCCCTTTGCCACCAAAACTTGACAACTGGCAGTGGACTTGGGCGTAGTGATGATCTTGCCCTGGCGATCCCTGCCTTCCCTCTCCTGCCCTCTAGACTTGTAAGCTGCCCTAATCCAACCTAGCCCTTCCTCACCCTGACCCTTTGGCCTACAGTCCCCTGACCTGGTTGCCAGCTGGAGCTCCTTAATCAGATACTCTGTTTGCATTCCTTTTTGTGGTGTCTCTTCCTGTCCTGTCTGACCTGGGCATCACTTGATTTGGCGCCCTAGCTCACTCCCCTCTGTGTCCTTTGCCCAGCCCTCTGTCTCCTCATCATAGTGCCGAACCTACCTCTCCTTCCCCTAGCACTTTTTCCTGGAGCAGGGGCCTCCTGATCATTTGGTCCCTAATACCTTTCATTGGGGTCAGTTCTTTACCTGGGGTCCTTGATTGGGTCATGGCTCTTGCCCCTTTCTGCACCCACAATGACCCCTCACTGTGCCTTCACATTGCACTCCTTCTGGCCCCTGTCCCTTGCCAGGTTCTTTGGACAGGCCCCTGGACTTGATCCTCATCTGGGCCAGGGTGCCTATGGTAAACAGAACCCTGACCCTCGAATGGGCTACTTGCTCTCCCTAGGACCTTGGTGCAGCACCAGGAACCCTGACACCTGGCAGTAGTGCTGGGCCTCAAGCCTGCCTCCCCACTTCTGGATCCCCTGCCTTCCCTCCCCAGCCCTGTCCACTGTCCTTATCCCCATGCCCCAGCACTGGACTTTGGCTTTCCATGCCCTGGTCTGGCTCCTCTCTTGATCCTCTGGGGGTTCTTCTTGCTCCTTTCTTCCCCAGGCTTGAACTGTGGTCCACATTGGGGGCCCATCCCTGATCCCCTTGGCTTCTCTGCATCTCAAAACCCTAGTGCAGCCCCTGCCTGCCTGGCCCCACCCTTCCCTGCTCTCCCCTAGCCTGGGCCCTCCTCTAGGTCACTATCCTGGTATCCTTTTTGCGGTCCTGGCCCAGACCCCACAAACCCCCTTTTTTCAGAAATTCATGCTGTGCCCACTTTCGGCCCTCCTGTTGTTCTTGTCCCTGCTGGGCATCTTTTCATATCCCTTTCCCAGTATGCTCACCAGAGCCAGGGGCTGTAACTTGGATGTTTGGCCCTGTGGGCTTCCTTTGGGAAAAGGTAGCAGTGCCCCTTGCCTGGGTACTTTGTCCTCCTTCAGCCTGGGGCTTGCTCCTCAATCCTGACACCCTGCAGTGAATCTAGGCCTTGAGCCCTCCTCTCTCTGTGCCACCAATTCCCCTTACTCCCCTTTCTCCCAATATACTTCCACAGCCAGGAGAGAGGGGACTCTTCCATCCAGATGGGAGACCCCTCCCACCTGGGTATTGGGGGAAGCTCCTATACCACTGCAGCCAGGGTACAGTGCACTCACCACTATAGGCCAGAGACCCCTCAAACCTGGGTGTTGTGGGGAGCTCCAAACATCCACAGCCAGGGTAGAGGTGACTTGCACCTCCAGTACCCTCTACCCTGGCTAACTTGGTATTCAAGATCCTTGCAACAACCAGGTGGTAGGAGTCTCCTGCTGAAAGGGGTGTATCCCTCTACCTTGGATGCAGCAATATAGGAGCACCCCCTGACACCCAGATGAAAGGTGTCTCTGGCCTAGAGGGTTGAGTCCTCTCAAGCCTGGCTATGGCAGTATATGAGCCCCCCCCACACACTAGACATCTAGGTGGGAGGGGTCTTCCACCTGGAGGGGCGATTCCCCTCTACCATGGCTGCTGTATTATAAAAGTTATCCCTGTCACCCTGGTGGCAGGGTTCTCCTTCCTGGAGGTTTGAATCTTCTCTACACTGGCTAAAGTGGTATACAAGCTCCCCGCTACACCCTGGTGGGAGGTGTTTCCTGTCTGGGAGGGAGAGTCACCACTACCCTGGCTACAGTGGTATAAGAACTCCCCCACCCTGACACCCAGGTGGGAGGGGTCTCCAGCCTGATGGGGGCAAGTCTTCTAGCCCTGGTGAGCATCATTTTAAAAGGATCAGGAAAAGGGGAACCACAGTGACAGTGACAACAGGAAGTCTCAAGGAGGGCACAGCAGGAAGTGCCAGAGGACACCTATTGATGGTGTGTGGACCAGGACCCGAGCAGGGATACCAGGTTAAGGACCTACAGGAGGACCCCATCCTGAAAGAGCAGAGAAGGGTGGGGCTGGGCAGGAAGGCCGACTAGGGTTCTTCCATGCAGGAAAGCCAAGAGGAGCAGGGAAGCAGCACAAAAGACAGTCTCAGAGTACAAGCCCAGGGAAGCACAGAGCAAGACGAGCCAACAGAGGCTCAAGTGAGGAGACAGGCCAGAGAATGGAGATACAAAGGCCAGGGCTGGGGCCAGGGGATCAAGACAGTGGACATGGCATAAGAGGGAAGGAAGGAGATACTGCAGTGGGGATGCAGGCTCCAGGCCCAGGGTCAATACCAGAACTCAGGTTTCTAAGAGTAGGACCAAGGGCTAAGTAAGATCATGAGGCCCAGCCTAAGGACAGGGCTCTCTTTCCCATGAACTGCCTGGCCCAGACAGGGGTCTGGCAATGGATGGGGGTCATGAGAAAGATTACAGGAGGGCAGGGCAGTGGGTCAAGGTGGGCGCAGATAGGGGCAAGTACCAAGACCCAAGCCAGGATTCCAGTCAAGGGACCCATCCCTCCAACAGAGCATTAGAAACCCAAGAAGCAGGAGGCCAGAACTCAGGAGGAAAGCACGAGTGGAAGGAGAGGAAGATTTGGCACTAGGATGTGGAAACAGAGGGCAAAGCAAAGGGCACCCAGTGGAGTGCACTAAGGGGCCCAAACAAGGAACCCCAGGCAATACCAAATTTGAAGTGACACCTTGCGATGCCATGCAACATGAGGAACATGGCCTGCGGCTCAGGCAAGCAGCCAGATACAGAAACTGGAGTGTGAAAGGGCAGGGTTATAGAGGGCTGGGTTGGGGTAGGGGATCATGCAAGGCTAAATAATAGGGGAGGGAAGGAGATGATCGCACAGTGTGAGGTCAGTGGAAGGCCCAAATCCACTGTCAGGTATCAAGGTTTGGAAGGCTAAGGGGGCCCAGGTGAGGGGCAGGGCTAGTTTTCCCATAGGGAGCCTTCAGGGCCAAGTGGCCAGCCAATTCCACTCCTCTGCCTCAGGTGAGTAGAACCTCACAGAGAGACCAGGACCAAAGGAGGACCAAAGGAGGGCACTGTGAAGGGATACCTCGCATCTGGAAATGGGGGCAGGTCAGTGGGGAGCCAGGACACCTTCAAGGATCCCAGGCTTAGGAGAAACAAGGGGGGGGGATGGTCTGGGCAGTTCCAGGGTACCACATTACAAGAGGAACAGAGGAGAGGCCCAGGACGGGGCCAGAAAAATGGGCCTGAAATAACAGGACAGGGACATGATCCTCCAGAAGAGCAGCCAGGGGTTCAAGCAAGGGATGAGGCCAAGGAATGAAGAGCCAAGTTGCAGGACCTAGGTCAATGTCTCATGAAAATGGACAGGGCTGGGGAGGGGAGGGAGAATAGAAATGGGAGTGGGTGTCACATGGAGAGGAGGGCTCAAAGACCAGTTCCACTGCTGGGTGTTAGGGATAGGTAATAGGACCCAGGCTGATGGAGGCCAAAGGGCCCAGGCAAGGAGCAGGGCTACATTTTCCCAAAGGAAGCTTGAAGGGCCAAAAGCCCAGCTAAAGTCCCCAGCCCTCGTGTTCATCCTACTAAAGGGATTAGGAAAAGTGTCACGGCAGGGACAGGGACAACAGGAGGTCCAAAGAAGGGCACAGCAGAATAGGCCAGAGGATGTGTGTTGTTGGGTTGGGGGCTAGGACTTCATCAAGGAGACCAGACTAGAGACTTAGATTTGGTCCCATTCTAGGGCAGAACAGGGAAGGGCAGGACCAGGCAGGCAGAGAGCACTAGGGTTCTGCAAGGAAGGAAAGCCAAGGAAAGCAGAAAATTGGCCCAAGCAAGGGACACAAAATCAAAGCCCAGCAACGCTGGGAGCAAGAAGGGACCCCACACACTCCAGGGAAGAGCCAGGCCAGAGAAGTGAGAGCAGAGGGCCAAAGCTGGTGCAGGCAACTAAGGAAAGTATACCATGCCAGGGAGGGAAGGCAGAGGGTAAGAGACACAACAGGCAGGCTCAAGGCCCATGGCCACTCCCAGGTGTCCAAGTTCTATTTTAAGGACCAAGGGCCAAAGGAGAGCTAGGGGCCCAGGCGAGGGGCAGGGATCTGTTTCCATAAGGTTCTATGGCCCATATGAGAATCCAGGGCCATTGAACTGGCAAAGGGGGCCTGGCAAGGGACAGGGCCCAGGAAGAGAGCAATAAGAGGGCACCGTGTGAAGTTGTGGTAGATGTGGAGAAGGCCCAGAGTCAGGACCCAAGCAAGGAGCCAAGGCAAGGTGCTAAACTGACCAACAAAAATGGGGGACACAAATAGCAGGAGGCTCCTGGGTGTGCCCAGTTAAAACACAAGGGGATGGGAAGAAAGGGGTGACATGAGAAGCAAGAGTCAGCTGGAATCAAGGGCAAAGCAAGAGAAACACTTAAGAGGCCCAAAATGGAATGACACCAGGCAAAGCCACAGGATGCCATGCAACTTGGACACATGGCCAGGGGCTCAGTTGAAGGTTCAGGGTCAGGGAGGGCTGGGTTGGGGTTGTAGAAACATTGAAAGCCAGAGGGAAGGTAAGGGAAGGGAGGGAATGGTGCAGGACATGTCTTGTGCAAAGCACACTTCCACTGCCAGGGTTCAGGTTTCTGGCAGCAAAGGGGATCAGGCAAGGGGCAGGGCTGTGTTTAGATAGGGAGATTTCAGGACATATAGGCCAGTAGCCTGCCCTGGGTCAGTAGATCCTCAGAGAGGGATCAGAAGCAAAGGAGGGCCAAAGGGGGGTAATGTGAGAAAATGTCTTTCATCTGGACTTGGGGGAAGTTGAAGGGGAGGAAGGATCAAATCAAGGAGCCCAGTCTAGGTAGAAGCAGTGAAGGGAAGAGTCCAGGCAGTGCAACAATACCACAGCCGAAGGAAAACAGAGGGGATGCATATCAGGGCCCCAAGTAAGTGGCCAGAAATCAAGGTACATAAGCAGGGTCCTTGAGAAGGTCCACCAGGGGCCCAAGCAAAGAGCCAGGCCCAGGAATGGAGTGCAAGGTCTGATGCCAGAGACACATGAAAATGGACAGGGCTGGTGAGGGAAGGGAGGCAAGTCAGGAAGCTGGTGGCTCAAAGGATGGAGGCTCAAGGCCCAGGCCCACTGCAAGATGTCAGTATCCGGGAGCAGGGCCCAGGCTGAGGGAGGCCAAATGTCCTATGCAAGTGGAAGGGCTATGTTTCACAAAATGGAGGCTGCGGGGCCAAGAGTCCTGGTCCAGTCTTCTGCCATGGATGAATATCCTAGGAAAGAGATCAGGAAAAGTGGCCTGGCAGTGACAGGGAGGACAGGAGGGCCAAAGGAGGGCACAGCCTGAAGGGCCAGAGGACTGGTGTGGGTGGAATGTGGGCCTGAATACAAGCACACAGCCCAGGTTAGGGACCTAGAGGAGGGCTCAGGTCAGTGGATAGCAGGGAAGGGCGGGGCAGGTAAGGTGGGGCTACAGAAGGGTACTGCAATACAAGGAATAAAAGGAGAACAGGAAAGCAGCCCTAAAGACGGGCCTGCACACCAAACCCAGGGAAACAGTGAGCAACAAGGGCCATCAGAGGCTCAAGTGAGGAGCCAGGCCAGGGAATGAAGAGCCAAGGGCTGGGGCAGGAGTCTCAGGTAAGTGGAAACAGGTGGGGAGAGGAGGCAGGGGATCCAGCAGGGTGGAGGCAGGCTCCAAGCCCAGGGCCACTGCAAGGTTTCAGGGTTCTGGGGGCAGGACCAAGGGCCCAGAGAGAGCAAAGGCCCCAGGCCAGTGGCAGGGATTTGTTGCCTATAAGGCACACTGGTACAGATGAGAATCTAGGGCCAGGGACTGGGCTAGTTGGCTGGCAAGGGAAGGGATCCAGGAGGAAGGCGAGGTGAGGGATCAACACAAGGTCACACTGGGAGTGGAGAGGGGCGAGAGCCAGGAACAAAGAAAGGAGTCCAGGCAAGGTATTGACTTGACCCAAGATGATGTGAGACCCAAGAAGCAAGGGACGTTACAAGGGGAAAGCAGGGAAGGGGAGGAAGGTGACGTGAGGATGAGGAGACAGCTGGTGGGTGGGTGGTGCAAGGGGCACTGAGGGGAATGAGGTAGGTGGCACAAGAAAGGTGACTCCACATAAAGAGTTGCCATGTAAAGACATGTTACACTACCCCACACGATGAACGAACACAGTCAGGGGCCCAGGCGAGGAAACAAGCCTGAAGACTGAAGGGTCAGGGTTTTGGAGGTCTGGGTTGGGGTAGGGGAAGCATACAATGGGAGAGGACAGGGGAGGGAAGGGAGGTGATCAAGCAGAGCAAGGTCTGCAAAAGTCTCAAGTCCACTGCCAGGTGTCAGGGTTTGGGCTGCCAAAGGGGCCCAGGTGAGCGGCTGGGCTCTGTTTCCCATCAGAACCTTCAGGGCACAGAGGCCAGCCAATTCCACTCCTGTGCCCCAGGTAAGTAGATCCTCAGGGAGGCACCTGGATCAGAGCAGGGTTGGGGAGGGTTGAGAGAGGAGAGAGTGGAGCTGATGGTGCCCAGGAAGGAAGGCTCAAGACTCAGGTCCACGGATAGGTGTCAAGGTTGAGGAGCAGGACCCAGGCTGAAGGAGGCCAAAGGATCCAGGCAAGGGGAAGGGCTACTTTTTCCCTTAGGGAACCAGCAAGGCCAATAGTCCAGGTCCACTCCCCTGGTGTGGGTGTGAATCCTGGGAAAGGCATCAGGAAATGAGGCTTGGCAGGGACAAGAATGAAAGGAGGGCAAGAAGGACACAGTGGGAAGTGCCAGAGGATGGGTCCTGGTGGGGTAGGGCCTGAACCCCATCAAGGAGCCCAGGTTAGGATCTAGAGGAGGGCCCACACCAGGGGATAATAGGGAAGGGCAGGGCTGGACAGGCAGGTGGCACTAGTGGACTGCAGTGAAGGAACACCAAGGAGAGCAGGGAAGCAGCCCAAGCAAGGGGCCCACAGTCAATGCCCAGGCATGCTCTGTGCAACAAGGGCCATCAGAGGCTCAAGCAAGGAGCCAGGAGAGGAATGGAGAGCCAAGAGCTGGGGCTGGGGCAAGGGGCTCAGGACAGTAGACAAGACTTGGGTGGGAAAGCAGGGAATCCAACAGGGGCAGGTGGGTACAAGCCCAGGGCCACTGCCACGTGTCAAGGTTCTTGGTGCAGGATCAAGCACTGAAAGATCACGGGACTCAGGCAAGGGGCAGGGCTCTGTTTCCCATAAGGTGTCCTCTCCCAGATTAGAATCCAGGTCCAGGGATCTGGCAAAGGATGCCTGGCATGGAAGGGGAACAGGAGGAAGGCGACAGGAAGGCATGGCTGGGGGTTCTGGTGGGTGCTCAGAGGGGCATGACCCAGGACCCAATCCAGCAGCCCAGTAAAGGGAGTCACCCGACCAATTGTGGATGAGAGACCCAAAGAGAAGGAAACCACAAGTGCCAGGGGAATTCGTGTGGGGAAGGCAATGAAGGGGTTGCACGAGGACCAGAAGACAGAGAAAATTGCAAGAGGCACCTAGGGAAACCCGCTGGTGGGCACAAGCAAGAGGCCCCCAGGTCAGACCCAACACAAAGAGACTCCATGGTACTTTAAAAGACATGAAAAAAAGCAGTCAGGGGCTCAGGCAAGCAGCCAGGCCCTGAGAATGGAGTGCTATAGATCAAGGTTAGGAAAGGCTGGGTTGGGGTAGGGACAGCATGCAAGGTGAAAGGGCACTGGAGAGAAGGGTGGGGATCTCTCAGGGCTGGGTTGGAGCAAGTCACATGTTAAGTGCCAGGAATTAAGGTTCAAGCAGCAAAGGGGATACAGGCAAGTGGCAGGGCTGTGTTTCCCACTGGGAGCATTCAGGGTGTAGATGCCAGCCAATTCTGCTCCTCTGCCCCAGGTGAGTATATCCTCAGAGAGAGACCTGGACCAAAGGAGGGGGAAAAGTGGGCACTGTGAGGGGATACATGTGGTGAAGAGTTTTGGGTGGGGTCGGTGGGCAGCCAGGACCCATTTTCGGAGCCCAGGCTAGAAAGAAGCGGGGGAAGCAGGGCATCTGGGCAGTTCCAGGTTACCTCAGCATAAGGGGAATAGAGGGGAGTCACATAAGGGGGCTGTAGAAGAGGCCCCAAACCAAGGGACAGGGACAGGGTCCTCAAGAAGGGCTGCCAGTGGCTCAATCAAGGAGCTGGTCCAAGTAATGGAGAGCCAAGTGCTAGCACCTGGGCCTGGGTAAATGAAAACAGACATGGTTGTTTGTGGGAGCTCTTATACCTCTGCAGCCTGTGTAGAGCAGGCTCGTGGGTGTTAGGGAATGGCTCCTCCAGGCGAGAGACCCCTCCCACCTTGGGGTCCATGCTAGCTTGTATTCTGCCTCAGCCAGTGTAGAGGGGACTTGCCCCTCCAGGCAAGACACCCCTCCAACCTGGGTTTGTATGGGGGGGGGGGTCCTATACAGCTGCAGCCACTGTAATAGGAACTCAACCCTCCAGGTGGGAGACCTCTTTCACCTGGATGTTTGAGGGAATTCATATACCTCCACATGCAGGGTGGAGGAAACTCGCCTCCCCAGGCGGGAGACCCCTCCCTCCTTGGTTTCTGGGGGAACTCCTCTACCTCCTCAGGCAGGGTAGAGGGGACTCACCCCTCCAGGCAGGAGACACCTCCCAACTGGGATTCAGAGGAGCTAGTACACTGACCTAACCAGGGTATATGGTATTTGTGCCACCCAGTGGGAGACCCCTCCCACCTGGGTGTCTGGGGGATCTTGTATACCTCTGCAGACAGGTTAGAGGGGGGTCGCCCCTCAAGGCAAAGACCCCTCCTACCTGGGTGTGGAGGGGAGCTCATATACCAAGGCAGCCAGGGTAGAGGGGACTCACCCTGCCATTCTCGAGAACCCTGCTACCTGGATATCGTGGTGGGGCTCCTATACCACTGCAGCCAGGGTGGCAGGGACTCGGGCCTCCAGGCTCTCCCACCTCGGTTTCAGGAGAGCTCCTGTACTGCAGAAGCCAGGGTAGAGAGGACTCAATCTTCAGGCGGGAAATCCCTTCCACATAGGTGTCTCAGGGAGCTTGTATACCACCTTAGCCAGGGTAGAGGCGACTTGCCCCTTCAGATGGGAGACCTCTCCCACCTGGGTGAGGGGGGAGCTCATATATCACTGTAGTCAGGGTAGCAGGGACTCGCCCCTCCAGGTAAGGGACCCCTCCCACTTGGGTGTCAGGGGATCTCCTATACTGCTGCAGCCAGGTAAGAGGGGAGGTGTCCTTCCTGTCGGGAGACCCCTCCCACCTGAATGTCTGGTGGAGCTCCTATACCTCTGTAGTCAGTGTAGAGGGGCCTTGCCCTTGCATTCTGGAGATGCCTCCCACATCAGTGTCCTGGGAGCTCTTATATGGCACCAAAGTAGAGAGGACTCGCCCCTCCAGGTGGGAGACCCCTCCCACCTGGATGCTGGGGTGAGCTTTTATACTGCCCAAGCCAGGGTAGACAGGGACTTGCCCCTTCAGTCAGGAGACCCCTCCCACTTGGGTATCTGAGGAAGCTTGTATTCCTCCACAGCTAGGGTAGAGGGGATTCACTGCTCTGGGAGGGAGACCCTTTTTACCTGGGTGTCGGGGGAACTCTTACACTGCCACAGTCAGGGTAGAGGTTATTCGTCCATCTAGGCGGGATACCCCTCCCACATGGATATCAAAGGGAGCTCTTATACTGCCACAGCCAGGGTAGAGGGGATGCACTCCTTCAGGTGGGAGACCCCTTCCACTTGGGCGTCCAGGGGAACTCCTATACCTTCACAAGAAGGGTAGGGGAAACTCGCTACTCCAGTCAGGAGACCCCTCACGCCTGGGTATCAGGGGGAGCTAGTATACTGCCACAGCCAGGGAAGAGGGGACTCGCCTCTCAAGGTGGGAGACCCCGCCCACTGGATGTGGGTGGGGTAGCTCATATACCACTGTAGCCAGGCTAGTGGGGACTCACCCCTCCAGGGAGAAGACCCCTCCCACGTGGGTGTTACTAGGAGGTTGTATAATACCTTAGCCATGGTAGAGGGGACTCACACCTCCAGGCAAAAGTCTCCTCCCACCTGAATGTCAGGGGAATTCATATACCACAGGAGCTAGGGTACAGGGATTTTGCTCTTCCAGGTGGGAGACCCCTCCCACCAGGGTGTCAGGGAGAGCTCATATAGTATAGAAGCTAGGGTAGAGGGGACTCGACCTCCATATTGGAGACCCCTCCCACGTGGGTGTGGTGGGGGTGAGCTCCTATACCAACATTGCCAGGGTAGAGGGAACTTGTCCCTCCTTGCTGGAGACCCCTCTCACTTGGAAGTCTGCCGCGGCTCCTATGCAACAACAACCAGGGGAGAGCCGACTGGCCCCTCAAGGTGGAAGACCCCTTCCACCTGGGTGTCAGGGGAAACTCATATACTGCAGCAGCCAGGTAGAGTAGACATGCTCTCCAGGCAAGAGACCCCTTCCATCTTGGTGCCAGGGTGAGCTTCTATTCCGCCTTAGCCAGGGTAGCAGGGACTCGCCCCTCCAGGCAGGAAACCCCTTTCACCTGGTTGTCAGGGGGAGCTCTTATCCTGCTGCAACCATTGTAGAGGGGACTCACCACTCAAGGCAAGAAACTCCTCCCCCTGAGTGTGAGGGGGAGCTCCTATATCTCCATAGCCAGGGTAGAGGGGACTTGCCCCTCCAGTCGGATGACCCCTCCCACCTGGGTGTCAGGGGAGCTCATATGCTACCACAGGCAGGATAGAGAGAACTCGCCCCTCCAGCAGGGGTAACTCAGTCTCACCTGGGTGTCTGTGGGAGCTCATACACCACCACAGCCAGGGTAGAGGGGAGTATCCCCTCCAGGTGGGGGACCCTTTCCACCTGGATGTCCTGGTGAGCTCCTATGCTGCTGCAGGAAAGGTATAAGGCACTCTCCCTACCAGGCAGGAGACTCCTCAAACCTCAGTGTTAGGGGATTTCCTATACCACAGGAGCCAGGATAGAGAGGACTTGCTGCTTTATGCGGAAGACCCCTCCCACCTGGGTGTCTGGGGGAAGTGTATACTGCTGCAGCCAGGTTACAGGTGACTTGCCCCTCTGGGCAAAAGACCCCTCCCAACTGGGTGTCAGGTGGAGCTGGTATACTGCTGCAGGCAGGGTAGAATGGAATGGCCCCTCCAGGCGGAAGTCCCCTCCCGCCTGGGTGTCAGGTGGAGCACATATACCCCAGCAGCCAGGATGGAGGTGACATGCACAGCAGGTGGGAGACACCTCCCACCTGGGAATGAAGGAAACTCCTATGCCACCTTAGCCAGGGTAGAGGTGACTAGCCCCTTCAGGCGGAACACCTCTCCCACTTGGGTTTCAGGTGGAGATCATATACCCTAGCAGCTAAGGTAGAGGTGACTCGTACCCCCAGGCAACAGACACCTACCACCTTATAATGGGGGTAACTCCTATAACTCCTTAGCCAGGCTAGAGTGGACTCGCCCCTCCAGGCGGAAGACCCATCCCACATGCGTGTCTGGCGAGGAGGGTTTCATATACAGCTGCAGCTGGGGTAGCAACAACTCGCCCCTCAGGGCTAGAGACCCTCCCTCCTGGAGACAAGTGGGGGCTCTTATACCCTCACAGCCAGGCTTTAGGGGACTTGCCCCTTCAGGCGAGAGAACCTCCCACCTGAGTATTGGGGGGCAACTTGTATACCGCTGCAGCAATGGTAATGGGGACTTGCCCTTCCATGCGGGAGACCCGTCCCACCTGGGTGTCTGGGAGAGCTTGTATACCTTCACAGCCAGGGAAGATGGACTCATTGCTCCAGGCAGGAGACCCCTCCCACCTGGGTATTGGGGGGCGCTCCTATACCACTGTAATCAGGGTAGAGGGGACTCCCCTCTCCAGGCCGGAGACTCTCCCACCATGGTGTCAGGGAGAGATCCTTTACCACTGCAGCCAGGGTAGATGGGACTCGCCCCTCCAGGCGAGAGCCCCATCCAACCTGCGTGTCAGGGAAAGCTAATATACTACTGAAGACAGGGTAAAGGGGACTCACTCCATCAGGCTGGAAACCCCTCCCATCTGTGTATGGGGCGGGAATCTCTTATAACACAGCAGCCAGAATAGAGGACACTCGCCTCTCAAGGCAGGAGACCTCTCCCCCCTGGGTTCTCAGGTAGCTGATACACCCCCTCAGCCAGTGTAGAGGGGACTCATTTCTCCAGGTGGAGGACCCATCCCACCAATTAGGTGTTGGGGGAGCTCCAATATCCCTGAAGCCAGGGAGAGGTGACTCACCCCTCCAGGGGGTAGACCCACTCCACCTGTGTGTCCAGAGTATTCAGGACCCACCCTTCCAGTCAATAAACCCCCTCTTACCTGGCTGTTGGGAGGAGCTCCTATACCACCTCAGCCAGAATAGAGGGTACTCCTTGCTCCATCCTGGAGACCCCTCCCACCTGGGTGTCTGGGGGAGCTCATATCCAGTCACAGCCAGGGTAAAGGGGACTCACCATTGAAGGCAGGAGACCTCTCCCACCTGGGTTTCAGGGGGAGCTCCTATACTGCTTCTGCCATGGTAGAGTGGACACACTCCTCAAGTGGGAAGACCCCTCCCACGTGGGGTGGGTGTCTTTTTGAGCTTATATACAGCTTGAGCCATGGTAGAGGGGACATGACCCTACAGCCAAGAGACACCTCCCAACTGGGTGTCAGGAAGCTCATATACCCCAGCAGCCATGGTAGAGAGGAGTCAACCATCCAGGTGGCAGACCCCTCCCACCTAGGAATCTGAGCTAACTGTTGTACCACTGCAGCCAGGGTAGAGGGGACTTGCCCCTGCAGGTGGGAGACCCCTCTCACCTGGGTGTTTGGGGAAGCTCCTATACTACCAGTGCCAAGGTAGAAGGGTTCACCACTGCAGGTGGGAGACCCCTTCCACCTGGGTGTCAGGGGGAGCTCCTATACTACTGCTGCCAGGGTAGAGTGGACTCACTTCTCCAGGGGAATACACCTCCCACGTGGGGTGAGAGTCATTTGGAAATTATAAACAGCTTGAGCCATGGTAGAGGGGACACGACCCTCCAACCAAGGGACACCTTCCTCCTGGGTGTCAAGGAAGCTCATATACCCCAGCAGCCATGGTACAGAGGAGTCACCCATCCAGCTGGCAGACCCCTCCCACCTAGGAATCTGAGCTAACTGGTGTACCACTGCAGCCAGAGCAGAGGGTACTCACCCCTACAGGAGGGATACCCCTCCCACCTGGGTGTCTGGGGTAGCACCTATACTACCAGAGCCAGGGTAGAAGGGTTCACCAATGCAGGTGGGAGACCCCTCCCACCTGGGTGTCAGGGGGTGCTTGTATACCGCCACAGCCAAGGTAGAGGGGACTTCCCCCTCCATGTGGGAGACTCCTCCCACGAGTGTTTCTGGTGGAGATCCTATACCGCTGCAGCAAACATAAAGGGGACTCACCTGTCCAGACACGAGACCCCCTCCAACCTGGATGTTACGGGAAGCTTGAATTTGGCCAAAACAGGGTAGAGGGGACAGGACCCTCCACTCAAGATACCCTTCCCACCTGGGTGTCAGAGGGTGCTCCTATACGGCCGCAGCCAAGAGAGAGGGTACCTGTCCCTCTAGGCAGGAGACCCCTCCAACCTGGGTGTCCTGGGGAGCTCATATACTGTCATAGCCAGGGTAGAGGATACTCTCCCCTCCAGTGGGGAAACCCCTCCCACCTGGGTATCCAGTGGGAGCTTGTAAACCACTGCAGCCAAATTAGAGTAGATTTGCCTCTCCAGGCAGGAGACTGTTAGGGTCTGTAAACAAGTCAACATGGCGCCTGGCATTTTGCCAGAGGGAGTGGTTTGTGAAGTAACGCCAGTGAGCCATTAAGTGTGGAGATACCTTATTGGTTGACTGCTGTATCTAGTTTATGTTTATTAAGATTAGCTATGTGTGATGTATATATACCCCTCCTGTCCTACAATAAATGGCTCCCACTCTTGCTGTATCAATCTACACAAGTTCCTCGTCACCCCCAGGTTAGTTTGCCCAGCCAGCCGGGCTGCAGCAGATGGTGGCCCATATGGGGAGCCCCGGGATACTCAGGGGTAAGTGATGAAAAAAAAAAAAAAAAGCGGCCCATCCCTAGATAGGACGGGAGCAAATTTGCTGGTCGCTAGATAGGGCGAGAGGAAAAATGGCCATTTTGAGAAAATGGAGAAGATTGATACAGTATGTTTGTGTCTTCTTTTGTCTCAGTGTATTCTATTGTTTTTGTGATGAAAGTATGGAAGGGGTGTTAAGTAAATTGATAAGGGAAAGAGGCACCCCAGTTGAACCAAGAATAGTTAGGGCATGTGTTGATGGAAGCCCAGGAACTCTAGTCAGAAAGAAGAAATTTCAGAGGAGAAAGGATTATCAGGAAAAAAGTTGCAGCAAAAGGCTATTACTGAATACTTTTCCTTACTGGAGAGTGCATGAATTGGCACAGCGGCTGCCATGTGCTCTAGCTGGTCACGGTGCAGCAAGGACTTTCCAAGCTGCAGCAGCCGGCTCTTCCACTGCCGTGAGCCCAAATCTAGACCTGACCTGGAGGCACAGTCTCGCAGGCTCTTGCTCCCTGTGCCCAGTGGCAGTTTGAGTCCAAAACACTCCCTGGACTCTCCCTGGGGCCATCTGGGGCTGTCTGGGACACTGCAGGTGGAAGACGGCCCACTCCCTGAAGTTTGATCATTTCCAAGGCCAGTAAACTACAATGGTTCTCCCACACCTGGAAGCTAATGAGTAATGAGCACTATTAAGGCTTATGTCAAATGTAAAAAAAAAAAAAAACCTTGAGATAATATACTAAATTGTTCAGAAGGTTGTTTTCTTAGTGCCTGCTGGAATACGACATGCTTTTCTTTAGCCAGCATTGCCGGAGTTCCTGCCTTCATCCCAGTGCCAGTGAGGACGAGGGTGGAAGAATTTCCAATGTTTCTGAGAACCGGATGAGACTTCGGATCAATATAGCTGCCTGCAGAACTTATCTGGACTGTGATTTAAGCTAGCTGCCTACAGAACTTACCTGGACTCTGATTTACCTGGACTGTGAGTTAATCTATTGAGACACTGCTTTACCTGGACTGAGACAACAAACTGTAATCTACAACAAATTGTAACTCGGTATCTTTGCTAATGGTGTCACTGCTGGCATAATTTTCCCAAGGGCTTCTTGCATGGAGCCATCAATTGGCTTGGTATTGTGGCATTTTGTATCCTCCCCTTCTGCTTGTAGCAGATTATTTATGGTGTTTGTGTAAAAACCACTATGGTCATTATTTAAATTAAACAAAAGGGGGAAATGTTAGGGTCTATAAACAAGTCAAGATGGTGCCTGGCATTTTGTGAGAGGGAGTGGTTTGTGAAGTAATGCCAGCAAGCCATTAAGTGTCGGGATTCCTTATTGGTTGACTGCTGTATCTAGTTTATGTTAATTAACATAAGCTGTGTGTAATGTATATATACCCCTCCTGTCTTACAATAAATGGCTCCCACTCCTGCTGTATCAATCTACACAAGTTCCTCCTCACCCCCAGGTTAGTTTGCCCAGCCAGCTGGGCTGCAGCAGGAGACCTTTCCCACCTGGGTGTCAGTGGGAGCTCTTATACTGACAAAGCCATGGTAAAGGGGACTCTCCCATCCAGGCAGGAGACCCCTTGCACCTGGGTGTCCTGGGGAGCTCCTATACTGCTGAAGCCAGGGTACTGGGGACTCGCCCTTCCAGGTGGGAGACCCATCCTACATGAATGTCAGCGGGAGTTCTTATATCTTCAAGGCCAGGGTAGAGGAAACTAACCCCTACAGGCAGGATACCTTCCCACTTGGGTAAGGCAGGGAGAGCTCTTATACAGCTGCAGCCAAGGTAGAAGTGACTTGCCCTTCCAGTAGAGACACCTACCTGGTTGTCGGGGGTGGGGGAGCTCCTATACCACCGCAGCCAGGGTAGATAGGACTCACCAGTCTAGGTGGGAGATCCCTCCCACTTGGATGACAGAGGGGTCTTCTATACCATGGCAGCCATGCTAGCAGGGACTCTCCCCTCCAGAGGAGAGACCCTTCCCCTCCTGGAAATTTGGGGGAGATCATACCTCACTGCATCCAGGGTATAGCAGACTCACCAGAGAAAGCAGGAGACCTCTCCCACCTGCGTGTCAGGGGAAGCTTGTATACTGCTAGTAGCCAGGGTAGAGCATACTCGCCCCTCCAGGTGGAAGGCCCCTTTCACATGGGTGTCATGTGGAGCTCATATACCTCCAATGCCAAGGCAGAGGGAACTTGCCCTTCCAGGCAGGGGACCCCTCCAACCTCGGAGTCATGGGAGCTCATATACCCCAGCAGCCATGATAGAGGCAACCCTACTCTCCAAGCAGGAGACCCCTCCCATCTGGATTTCCAGGGAGCTCTTATAGGAAACCAGCCAAAGTAGAGGAGACACACCACTCCAGGCAGGAGAACCCTTCCACCTGTGTGTCAGGGGGAAGTTGTATATAGCCTTAGCCAGGGTAGAAGGAAATTGCCCTACTATGCGGGAGACCCTTACCAGCTGGGTGTTTGAGGAAGCTTGTATACTGCTGAAACCAGGGTACAGGAGACTTCTTGCTCCAGGTGGGAGACCCCTCCCATCTGGTTGTCTGGGGGGATCTTGAATGTTGCCACAGCCAGGGAGACTCCTCCCATCAGGGTGTCCAGGAAGACTTATATGCCATACCCAAAGTAGAGGAGACTCGCCCCTCAAGGCAGGAGACCCCTCTCACCTGGGTATCAGTGGGAGCTCACCATAGCCAGTGTGAGGGGACTTGCCCCTGCAGGCGGGAGAACCCTACAACCTGGGTGTGCTGAGATCTCTTGTATGGCACCAGCCAAAATAGAGGAGAATCGCCCCACCAGGTGGCACACCACTCCCACCTGGTTGTCTGGGTTAGCTTGAATACCTCCTCTTCCATAGTACAGGGGACTTGCTTCTTCAGGCGGGAGACTCCTCCCACCTGGGTGTTCAGGGTGCAGGGGAGCTCCTATACCACTGCAGCTAGGGTTGAGGGGATTCGCCCTTCCAGGCAGAAAACCCCTCCCACCTGGGTGTTCACGGGGACCTCCTTTACTGCCACAGCCAGTGTGGAGGGAACTTGCCCCTCCAGTCAAGAGACCACTAATCTTGGGGTCAGGGGAGTTCCTACACTGCAATATGCAATGCAGAAGGGACTCACCACTCTAGGCAGGAGACCCCTACCACTTGGGTGTCAGGGAGGGGAGGCTTGTATACCTCAGCAGCAGGGTAGCAGGGACTCCCCCCTCCAGGGGAGATATCCCTCCCACCTGGGTATCTGTGGAGCACTTATACCTCCACAGTCAGAGTAAAGGGGACTCGCCCCTCCAGCTGGGAGACCCCTCCCACCAGGGTGTCTGGGGAAGCCTCTATACCATCAAAATCAGGGCAGAGGATTTCACCCCTGCAGGTGGGAGACCCCTCCCACCTGGGTGTCCACGGACCTTGGATAGGACACCAGCAAAAGCAGAGGGGCTCGCCCTTCCAGGCGGGAGACCTCTACAACCTGGGATTTTTTTGGGGGAAGGGAGATTTTATACTGCATTAGCCAGGGTAGAAGGGACTTGCCCCTCCATGCGGGATACCCCTCTTACCTTGGTGTCTGGGAGAGCTTGTATACCAATGCAGCCAGTGTATAGGGGATGCCTAACACCAGGCCGGAGCCCCCTCTCCCACTTGGTTGTTGGTGGAGCTCATATACTGCTGAAGCCAGGGGAGAGGGGACTGTCCCCTCCAGGCGGGAGACACCTCTCACCTGGGTGTTGGGGGAAGCTTGAATACCTCTGCAGCCAGGATATAGGAGACTCGCCCCTCCAGTCAAGAGTCTCTTCTAACATGAGTGCTGGGAGTGCTCCTATACCACCTCAGCCAGAATAGAGTGGATTAGCCACTCCATGCAGGGGGCCTTCCCACCTGGGTGTCTGGGGGAGTTTGTACACCTTCGCACCCAGGGTAGAGGGGACTCACGACTCTAGGTGGGAGACACCTCCCACTAGGTTTTTTGGAGGAGCTTGTATACTGCTGCCACTAGGGTAAAGGGGACTCATTCCTCCAGGCAGAAGACCCCTCCCATGTGGGTGTCAGGTGGAGCTTGTATGCCACCAGCGAAGGGAGAGTGGACTTGCCCCTCCCCGAGGGGTATCCCTCCCACCTGGGTGTCATGGGAGCTGGTATACCCCAGAAGCCATGGTAAAGGCAACTCATTCCTCCAGGCAGGAGACACCTCCAACATGGGTGTATGGGTGGGGGGCTCATATACTGTTGCAGCCAGGGTAGCAGGGACTCGCCCCTCCAGTAGGGAGACCCCTCCCACCTGGTTGACAGGGGGAGCTTGAATACTGGTGCAGCCAAGGGCTACGTTTTCCAAAGAGAGCCCCCAGGGCCAAGAGGCCAAATCAAGTTGCCAGGCCCGGCTGGGGGGAGTCTCCTGGGAAGGGGTTCAGGAAAGCAGGCCTGGTAGAGACAGAAAGGACAGGAGGGCTGGAGCAGGACACAGTCTATATTACCTCAGGACGTGTATTGGAGGGTTTGGGGCAAGGACCCCAGCAAGTAGCCCAGGCAAGGGACCTAGAAGAAGGCCCAGGCCACGGGAGAGCAGGGAACACCTGGCCGGGATAGCATGGCTGCAGTAGGGTACTGCAGTCCAGGAATGCCAAGGGGAGCTGAGTAGTGGCCCCAGCAACAGGCCCTCAGACAATGCCCAGAAAAGCAGTGAGCAAGAAGGGCCAACAGAGGATCAAGTGAGAATCAAGGCCAGGGAATGCAGAGCCAAGGGCATGGGCTTTGGCAGGAGACTCAGGAAAGTGGATTACATTTGGGAAAGAAGGGAGTGGATCCTGCTGGTGCAGACAGGCTTTAGGCCCAGGGACACCTCCAGGTTTCAGGGTGCCTGCTGCAGACCAAGCACCCAGGGAGAGCAAGCGGCACAGGCGAGGGCTAGGGCATTGTTTCCCATATGGCGACCTGGATCAGATCAGAATCTATGGCCAGGGTTCTGGCAAAAGAGGCCAGGAAAACGAAGGGGGCCATGTGGAGTGGAATGGGAGGGTGCTCAAAGGAGTTGGGGTGGGTGCACATAGGGGCGAGACCCAGAACCCAAGCCAGGTGCCCAGGCAAGGGACCCGCCTGATCAATGGTGATGGGGGACCCAAGGAGCAGGACCTGTGAGTGCTAAAAATTGCACAAGTGAAAGGGGAGAAAGGGGCTGCATGAGGATTAGGAGAAGCCATGTGGCATCAATGGGAGCCCACTGGCAGGCCCAAGCAACAGGCCCCCAGATAAGACCCAACAGGAATAGACTCTTGCTATGCCAAGGACCACGAGGAACAAGGTCAGAGGCTCAGGTGAATGACCAAGCCCAGGGACTGGAGCTCAAAGGGTGAGGGTTATGGAGGGCTGGTTGTATTAGGGGCAGCATGGAAAGCCAGAGGGAAGGGAGGCGATAGCTCAGGGCTGGGTTGCAGCAAGTCCATGTTAACTATCAGAACTCAGGCAATGAGGGGCACTCAGGCAAGTAGCAGGGCTGTGTTTCTCATATGGAGCATTCAGGGTGCAGAGGCGATCCAATTCCGCTCCTCAGCCCCAGGTGAGTAGATCCTCAGAGAGAGGGAAGTGGACCAAAGGAGGGGAGGCAGAAGAGGGTACTGTGAGGAGATACCTGGTGTGCAGAAGTGAGGGGGGGCTGTGGGATCCATTTCAGCAGAACAGGGTAGGGAGAAGCAGGGGAGTGGAGGGTCCAGGTAGTGCCAGCATACCACAGCATGAGGGGATCCGAGGAGAGGCACAGGAGTGGGCAGGTAAAAGGGGCCTGAATCCAATATAGAGGGAAAAGGTATTCAAGAATGGGGAAAGTGGCTCAGGGTCTAAAGGCAAGAGTCCGGCCCAGTAATTTAGAGCCAAGTTCTAGCACCTGGGTCTGGGTAAATGCAAAGGAACATGGAGGGGGAGCATCAGGAGGGGAGAAATGGGAGTCAGTGGCACAGGGGGAAAATATCTCAAGGCCCAGATCCACTCCATGGTATCAGTGGTAGGGAGCAGGGCCCCCTCTGATGGAGGCCAAAGGGCTCAGGAAAGGGGCAGGGCTACATTTTCCAAAGAGAGCTCCCAAGGCCAAGAGGCCAAATCAAGTCGCCTGGCCCTGGTGAGCATCCTGAAAAGGGGATCAGGAAAGTGGGTGCGGCAGAGACAGAAAGGTCAGGAGGACCTAAGCAGGGCACAGCCTGAAGGGGCGCAGGAATAGTGTGGGTGGGGTGTGGGCCAGCACCACAGCAAGGATCCCAGGCAAGGGACCTAGAAGAGGGCCCAGACCAGGGGAGAGCAGGGAACACTGGGCCGGGAAGGCAGGGCTGCATTAGGGTGCTGCAGCACAGGAAATCCAAGGGTAGCAGGGAAGCAGCCCCAGCGAGGGGCCCTCAGACAATGCGCAGAAAAGCAGTGAGCATGAAGGGCAAGCAGAGGCTCAAACGAGAAGACAGGCCAGGGAACGGAGAGCCAAGGGCTAGGGCTTGGGTAGGGGGCTCAGGACAGTGGATTTCATTTGGGAAAAAAATGCAGCAGATCCAGAAGTGGGCAGTCAGGTTCCAGGCCTAAAGCCACCTCCAGGCTTCAGAATCTGGTGCCAGACCAAGCACACAGGGAAAGCAAGGGGCCCAGGTAAGGGCCAGGGCATTTTTTCCCATAAGACGTCCTGAATCAAATGAGAGCCTATGGCCAGGATCCTGGCAAAGTATGCCAGAAAAAGGAAGGGGCCCATGTAGAGGGGGATGGAGGCATGCATGGGGGTCAGAGTGGGTGCACAAAGGGGTGAGACCCAGGACCCAAGCCAGGCGCCCAGGCAAGGGACCCACCCAATCAATGGTGATAGGGGACCCAAGGTGCACCGCCAGAACAAAGGCAAAGGGGAAGGGGAAGAAGGGGCTATGTGTGGATCAAGAGAAGCCAAGAGGAAATTATGGGAGCCTGATGGCGGGCCCAAACAAGGGGCCCCCAGGTCAGACCCAACACAAAGAGACTTCTTGCTGTGCCAAGGGCCATGATGAACACAGTCAGGGACTCAGGCAAACTCCCAGGCCAAGGGACACTATCACAAAGGGTCAGGGTTAGGCATAACTGGGTTTTGGTTGGGGCAGCATGGAAGGCTGGAGGGAATGGAGGGGACCGCTCAGGGCTGGGTTGGAGCAAGTCCATATAAACTGCCAGGCCTCAAGGTTCAGGTATTTGAGGGGGACTCAGTTGAGTGGCAGGGCTGTTTTTCCCATAGGGAGCATTCAGGGCACGAAGGCGAGCCAATTCCTCTACTTTGCCCCAGGTGAGTAGATCCTCAGAGAAGGACCTGGAACAAAGGTTTGGGGTAAAAGAGGGTACTGTGAGGGGATACCTGGTGTGCGGAAGTGTGTGTGGGGGTGCAGGAACCATTCCAGCATCACAGGGTAGGGAAAAGCAAGAGGAGCAAGATTGGGGATCAGTGTTTTTTGTTTTGTTTTGTGTTTTTTTTTTTTTTTTCAAGCTAGAAAAACTTCTTGAGGTTTGCAAGAGGTGCAGAAAGCAGAATTGGATCAGAGTAAGAAGAAAGCTTGGACATATGGGCTCTTTACCCATTTTATTTTTTGAATGTTCACAGCCTCTTGCTGGGTCCCCTGCCTTTCCTTCCAAACCTTGTCCATTGTCCTGAGCCCCCTGTCCAAGCCCTGGCCCTTGGCTCTTATTTCTCTGGCCTAGTTCCTCGCTTGAACCTCTGGTGTCCGTTCTTCCTTCCTGATTTTCCGGGCTTTGAGGGCCCCTCACTGGGGCCGCTTCCCTGCTCCCCTTGGCTTTCCTGTACTGCAGTACATTAGTTAAACCCGTTTTCCTGGCCCCGGACTTTTTGCTTTACCCTGGCCTGGGCCCTCCACTAGGTCCCTTAACTGGGCTCCCTGATAGGGTCCTGGCCCACACCCCACTCACACCCAGTCTGTGGCCCTATATGCTGTGTCCTCATTTGGCCCTCCTGTAGTTTCTGTCTCTGCCACAACTTCTATACTGATCCCCTTCACAGGATTCTCTCAAGGGACAGGGGACTTGAACTGGCGTCTTTCCCCTGCAGGCATCCTTTGGGAATATGTAGATCTGCTTCTTGCCTGGTCCACTTTGGCCTCCCTTAGCCAGGGCCCTGCTCAAGAACCCTAACACCCTGGAGTGGATCTGGGCCTTCATCCTTTCTCCTCCTGTTTCATTGGCTCCTCTTTCTCCCTTCTTTCACCTCCCCATCCATGTCCCTTTTCATTCATCCAACCCCAGGTTCTAGTACTTGGCTCTCCATTACTGGGTCTAGTTCCTTGCTTGAGCCCCTGGCTGCCCTTCTCAAGACCATTTCCTTTTCTTTATTTTCAGGCCTCTTTTTACAGGCCCTATACTGTGCCTCCCCTCTGTATCACTGAGGGGACTACCAGGACTACCAGGACTATACAGGCACTAACAGGACTCTTCACTTTTCCTTCATCTTCCTAGGCTGGGCTCCTAGAATGGGTCCTGGCTGCCAACCGACCATCCCCACAACCTCGGGACACCAGGTATCCCCTCAACATGTCTTCTTTTGACCCTCCTTTGGTCCAAATTGGCTGGCCTCTGTGCCCTTAAGTTTCCCTATGGGAAACAGCCTTGGCACTTGCCTGAGTCCCCTTTGCTGCCTGAACCTTGAGGCCTGTCAGTTAACACATGAATTGCTCCAACCCAGCCCTGAGAGATCCCCTCCCTTCCCTCCACTGACCTATCACCTTGCATGATGCCCCTACAACAACCAAGCCCTCCCTAATCTGACCCTTTGCACTTCAGTCCCCGTGCCTGGGCGCTCATGTGAGGCCCTGACAGTGTTCCTCATGTCACTTGGCATAGCATGGAGTCTCTTCCTGTTGGGTCTGACCTGGGAGCTCCTTGCTTGGGATTGCCAGCATGCTCCCATAAGTGCCTGTTGCACTTTCCTCTGTCTCCTGGTCCTTGACAAGTCCTTCCTCACCTTCCCCTTGTGCTCTCCCCTGGTGTTTTCAGGTCTCCTGCTCCTTGGGTCCTTCATTCATGGTTGGTCAGGTTGGTCCTTTGTCTAGGCACCTTGCTTGGGTCCTGGATCTTGCTCCCGCACGTACTCACTGAGACACTGTGACATTCCCTCCCATCGCCCTCCTCCTGGCCACCTTCACTTGCCAGGCCGCCATTGCCAGGTCCCTGTCCCTGGATTCTCATCTGAGTCAGAGTGCCTTATGGGAAATTGAGTCCTGCCCCTTGCCTGAGCCTCTTGCTCTCTCTGGGCCTTTGGCCCTTCACCTGGAACCATGACACCTGGCAGTTGCCCTGGGCCAGGAGCCTGCATGCCCCCTTCTAGATCCCCTGCCATCCCTCCAAAGTCTTGTCTACTGCCTAAGTCTGGCCCTTGGCTCTTCATTCCTTGACCTGCCTCCTCGCTTGAGCCTCTGGGGGCCCTTTTTGCTCCATGCTTCCCTGGACTTGGAGTGCATTCCTCTCTGGGGCCAGTACCCTGCTCCCCTTGGCTTCCCTGAACCTCAGAGCCCTACTGCTGCCCGCCTGCCTGGCCTCACCCTTCACTGCCCTTTCCTGGCCTGGGTCCTCCTGATGGTCCCTAGTGTGGACTTCTTTCAGAATGCTGGCCCACATCCCTTCAAAACCCTTCCCCTGGCCTTTCATGCTGTACTCCTCTTCATCCCTCCTGTTTTTCCTGTCCCTGCTGGACCCCTTTTCATTATCCCTTTCCCAGGATGCTCACCAGGTCTAGACTACTGGAACTGGGTGTTTGGCCCTGAGGGCTCCTTTTGGGAAAACATAGATGTGCCCCTTGCCTGTGACTTTGGACTCTTTCTACTCAGATCCTGCTCTTTGATCCTTACAGCATCCCAATGGGCAACACAGCCCTGCCTCTCCTCTTGGCCCCCTTTGCCACTCAAACTTGACATCTCACAGTGGACTTTGGCCTAGTGACGATATTGCCATGGGCAATTCCCTGCCTTCCCTCTCCTGCTCTCTGGCCTTGCAAGCTGCCCATAAGCCAACTCAGTCCTTCTTCACGCTGACTCTTTGCCCTACAGTCCCCTGGCCTGGCTGCCAGCCTGAGTTCCTTACTGCATTACTCCAGTTGTGTTGCTTTCTGTGGTATCTCTTGCTGTTGTGTCTGACCTGGGCAATCCTTGATTTGGCCCCCTAGCTCAATCCCCTCTGTGCCCTTTTCAAAGCCTTCTGTCTCCTAATCCTAGTGCAGATCCTAACTCTCCTTCCCCTAGCACTTTCTCCTGGAGCAGGGAGGGGCCTCCTCATCATTGGGCCCCTAATACCTTTCATTGGGGTCAGTCCCTTTCCTGGAATCCTTGATTGGGTCGTGGCTTTTGCCCCTCTCTGCACCCACCGCATCCCCCCACTGTGCACCCACATGGCATTCCTCCTGACCCCTGTTCCTTCCCAGGACATTTGGCCTGGTCCCTGGTCCATGATCCTTATCTGGGCCAGGGAGCCTTATGGGAAACAAAACACTGACCATCGACTGGGCTACTTGCTCTCCCTAGGCCCTTGGGGCACCACCAGTAACTGACACCTGGCAGTGGTGCTGGGCCTCAAGCCTGCCTCCCCCCTGTTGGATCCCCTGCTTTCCTTCCCAGCCCTGTCCACTGTCCTGAATCCCCTGCTCCAGCACTGATCCGTGGCTCTCCACTCCCTGGACTGGCTCCTCTCTTGATCCTCTGGAGGTTCTTCTTGCTCTGTGCTTCCCTGGGCTTGAACTGCGGGACTCGCTGGGGCCCCTTCCTTGCTCCCCTTGGCTTCCCTGCATCTCACTAGTTCCGCCCCTGTCTGCCTGTCCCCACCCTTCTCTGGTCTCCCCTAGGCTGGGATCTCCTCTAGGTCCCTAGCCTGGGCTCCTTTTGGTGGTCCTGACCCACATCCCACAAACAACCTTCTTCCAGATCTTCACACTCTGCCCTTCTTTGGCCATCCTGATGTCCTTGTCCCTGCTGGGTTCTTTTCCCAAATTCCTTTCCCAGTATGCCCACAAGAGTCAGGGGCTGGAACTGGGATTTTTGGTCCTGCAGGCTTCTATTGGGTAAAGGTAGCACTGCCTTTTTTCCTGGGTGCTTTGCCTCTTTCAGCCTGGGGCCTGCTCCTCAATCCTGACAACCTGCAGTGAATCTAGACCTTGAGCCCTCATCTCCGTGTGCCACCTGTTCCCCTTACTCACTTTCTCTCCATATACTGCCACAGCCAGAAGAGAGGGGACTTGCCCTTCCACATGGGGGACCACTCACACCTGGCTCTTGGGGTACCCTTGAAGCCCAGCAACCAGGGAAGAGGGGACTCCCTCTTGAACGTGGGAGACCTCTCCCACCTGGGTGTTGGGGGGAGCTCCAAACATCCACAGCCAGGATAAAGGTTACTCGCAACTCCAGACCCCTCTACCCTGGATACCTTGGTGTACAAGCTCCCTGCAACGCCCAGGTGGGAGGGGTCTTCCACCTGGAGGGGCGAGTCCCCTCTACCCTGGCTACAGTATATGAGCACTCCCTGACACCCAGGTGAAAGGCGTCTCTGGCCTATAGGGACGAGTCCCCTCTAGCCTGGCTGCTGTAGTTTAAAAGCTCGAGTCTTCTCTACCCTAGCTAAGGTGGTATACAAGCTCCATGCTACACCCTGGTGGGAGGTGTTTTCTATCTGGGAGGCGAGTCACCACTACCCTGAATGCAGTGGTATAAGAACTCCCCCACCCTGACACCCAGGTGGGAAGGGTCTCCAGCCTGGATGGGCAAGTTTCCTATACCCTGGAAGCGAAGGTATACTAGATCCCTCCAACACCCTAGTTGGGTGTACACTGGCTGCAGCTGTATAAGAGCTTTCTTTAACTGTGAGGTGGGATGGATCTCCCAACTGGAGTGGTGTATACCCTATACCCTTGAACGATGGTATAGGAGCTTCCCGCTGACACCCTGATGGGAGGGGTCTCTCCCCTGGAGAGGGGAGTCCTTTCTACTCTGGCTAAGGTGGTATACAAGCTCCTGAATGATCCCCAGGTGGGAGGGGTTTCCTGTCTAGAGGGGGGAGTCCCCTCTCTCCTGGCTGTATTGTTGTAAGAGCTCCCCCCACACACACACAGGTGGGAGGGGTCTCTGGTTGGAATGGAAAGTCCCCTTTTCCCTGCTTGTGCCGGTATATGAGATCCCCTGACAACCAGTGTTTAGAGGTCTCCCAACTAGTGGGGAAATTCCCCTGTCTCCTAGCTGCAGTAGCACAGGAGTTCCCCCGCAATAGTAAAATGGGAGGGGTCTTCTGCCTGAGGTGAAAGGCGTCACTGCCTGGAGGAGAGAGTACCCTCCACCCTGGCTAATGCAGTGTAGAAGCTCCCAGACACCCAGGAGGAGGAGTCTCCTGCCTGGAAGTGGGAGTCACTTCCACCCTAGCTAAGGTGGTATAAAATCTCCTTGTGACACCCAGGTGGGAGGGGTCTCCCGGCTGAAGGGGCATGTCCCCTTTTCCCTGGCTGAAGTGGTATACTAGCTTTCCCAGACACCCAGGTGGGAAGGTCTCTGGCCCAGAGAGGTGAGTCCCCTCTACCTTGGCTGCTGAGTTATATGAACTTCCCTCCCACCACGACAATCAGGTGGGACGGGTCTCTTGCCTAGAGGTGCAAGTCCAATCTACCATGGCTACAGATGGATAGGAGCTCCCCTGACACCCAGGTGAAAGTGGTCTTCCCCCATGGGGGACGAGTCCCTGCTACCCTGCCTGCAGCTGTATAGGAGCCCCATCCCCGCCCCCAGGACACCCAGGTGGGAGGAGTCTCCCGCCTTGAGGGGCAAGTCCCCTCTCCCCTGGCTGGGGCAATATATGAGCTGCCTCTGACCCCCAGGTATGATGAGTCTCTCACCTGGAGGAGCGAATCCCTTTTATCCTGCCTGCTGCACTATAGGAGCTTTCTCTGACACCCAGGTGGGAGAGATCTCCCATTGGAGGGGCAAGTCCACTCTACCCTGGCTTCAGTGGTGTAAAAGCTCCCCCCATTATCCCAGGTGGGAGGGGTCTCCAGCTTGGAGTGGTGAGTACCCTCTACTTTGACTGTGGCACTTCAGGAACCCCCCCCTACATCAAGTTGGGAGGGGCCTCCCCCCCTTTGTGGTGAGTCCCCTCTACCCTGTCTGTGGTGGTATATGAGCTCCTGTAACAACCAGTGTTGGTCTCCTGCATAGTGGGGTGTATCCCCTATATCCAGGCTGCAGCAATATAGGAGCGCCCCCTTGAATAGCTAGATGGGAGGGAACCCCCCGGGAGGCGAGATTACCCTCCACTCTGGCCAAGGCAAAATAGAAGCTCCCCACAGACACCCAGGTGGGAGGGGTCTCCTGCATGGATGGGTGAGTCCCCTCTGCCCTGGCTGCTGTGGTATATGAGCCACCCCCATTAGAGTGGGAGGGGTCTCCCGCCTGAAAGAGGGAGTCCTCTTTTTCCTAGCTCCAGTGGTATACTAGCTTACCCTGACACCCAGGTGGGAGGGGTCTTTTGCCTGGAGGGGCGAGTCCCCTCTCTCCTGCCTGGGGCATTACTGGATCTCCCCCAGACCATCTGGTAAGATGGGACTCTTGCCTGGAGGGGCAAGTCCCTTCTAACATGGCTGCTGCAGGGTAGGCACTCCCTCCCAACACCCAGGTGAAAGTGGTGTTGTTCCTGGAGTTTTGAGTCCCTACTACCCTGCTTGCAGCTGTATAGGAGCCCCCCCACAGGACATCCAGGTGGGAGGGTTCTCCTGCCGGAAGGCGCAAGTCCCCATACCCTGAATACAGTGGTATAGAAGCTCCCACTGGCAGCCAGGTGGGAGGGGTCTTCTACCTGGAGGGGCAAGTCCGCTCTATCCTGGCTGTAGTGGTATAGCAGCTCTCCACCCCATACCCGGCACCCAGGTGTGTGGGATATCCCGCATTGAGGATTTAGTTCCCTTTATCCTGGCGGCTGCTTTATATGAGCTCCCACCCATTACAAAGTTGAGAGGGGTCTTCTGCCTGGAGGGAGGGGTCCCCACTAACTTGGCTGCAGTGATAAAGGAGCTCCCCTCCCACACCCAGGTGGGCAGGCATCCCAATTGAAGGGGTGAGTCCCCTCAACCCTGGCTGCTGTGGGAAAGGATCTTCCCCTGAAACCCAGGTGGGAGGGTGTCCTGCCTGGAGAGGTGAATCCCCTTGTCCCTGGCTGTAGTGGTATAGGAGCTCCCCCCGACACCCAGGTGGAAGGGGTCTCCTGCCTCTAGTGGCTTGTCCTCTCTACCCTGCCTGTGGCAGGATATGAACTCCCCAGACAAACAGGTAGAAGGGACCTTCCACCTGGAGCAAAGAGTCCCCTCTACCCTGGAAGTTGCAGTATATAAGCTCTCCCAGACACCAAGGTGGGAGTGTTCTCCCACATTGAGAGGCAAGTCTTCACTACCCGGGCTAAGGCAGTATACAAGTGCCCTGGTACACACAGGTAGGAGTGGTCTTCCGCATGAAATGGCAAGTCCCTTCTACCCTGGCTTTGGCAGTATACAAGCTCCCTGACACCAGGTGGGAGGGGTAACCCACCTGGAAGGGCAAGTTTCCTCTACTTTAACTCTTGACTCTATGTTCCCAGTACACACAGGTTGGAGAGGCCTTCCACCTGCAGGGGCATGTTCCCTCTACCCTTGCTTTGGCAGTATAGGAGCTCCCTCCCCGAAACCCAGGTGGGAGGGGTTTCCTGCCAGTAGGGGCATGTCCCCTCTACCCTGGCTGCTGCAATAATCAAGCTCCCCAGGTCAGCCAGGAGGGAGGGGTTTCCCGCATGGAGGGTGAGTCCCCTCTATCTTGGCTGTGATGGTATATGCACTCCCCCTTGTTAGGTTCAGGACAGGTTGAATTAAGTCGTTTGCAGGACAGGCTGAACATACGTTAGCTACAGAATAATCCACACACTCAAATCCCCTCAGTCTGGTCCTTTATCACCTGTTTGCCTCAAGTCTGAATACTCCCGCTCAAGGATGATCATTTGATCCCCACCTGTCTGGAGCAACAGAAACCTACATCTGACCACTGCCCCATCTGGCTGAAGGCAGAATATGACACCCTTAGCAACTACAGTGTGATCCATTCATTGTCTGCCAACAAGGCAGCTTGCAGACCCAGAGACCTAATTAGAATTTGGCTATAAAACTCCCTCCTGCCAGGCCCCATCTCTTGCTCTCTGTCTCCTTCTCTTGCTTTCGCACTCCCTTGTTCTCTCCTTCTTCTCTTGCTCTCTCTCTTTCTCATTTTCTCTCTTATTTTCCTCTTTGTCACTGCTGCAATAACCAGTGGTAACTCCAAGAGTTGTGGTCACTTTCCTTTCACCCCTGAAACCCTGGTGGGAGGGGTATCCCACCATGAGGGGAAAGCACTTGCTACCATGGCTGTGGTGATATATGAGCTCCCACTGACAGCCAGGTTGGAGAGGCCTGCCGCCTGGATGGGCAAGTCTCCTGTACTCTGGCTAAGGTGGTATACCAGTTGCCCTCGACAACAAAGTGGGAGGGGTATCCTTCCAGGATGGGCGAGTCCCCACTACCCTGGCTGCAGTGGTATACGAGTTTACCACCCACACCCAGTCGGGAGGGTCTCCACTTGAAGGGTTGAATCCCCTCAACTCTGGCTGCTGGGATGTAAGAGCTCCCTCCTATCCCCAGGAGGGAGTGGACTCCCCCCTGGAGGGGCGAGTCACTGCTACCCCAACTGCAGCTGCATAAGAACCCCCCATGCCAGACACCCAAGTGGGAGCGGTCCCCTGACTGGAGGGGTGAGATTCCTCTACCCAGGCTAAGGCAGTAGAGGAGTTACCCCCATTCCAAGGTGGGAGGTGTCTCTCACCTGGACGTGCGAGTCACCTATACCCTGGCTGCTGGGGTATTTGAGCTCCACCTGACTTTCAGGTGGGACGGGTCTACCCCCTGGAGTGGCGAGGCCTCTCTACCTTGGCTGAAGCAGTTAAGGAGCTTCCCAAGATACCCAGTTGGGAGGGGTCTCCCGCTTAGAGGGGTGAGTCTCCTCTACTTGGGCTGAGGGGTGTAACAGCTCACCCAGACACCCAGTTGGGAGGGGTCTCCTGCTTGCAGGGGCAAGTCCCCTCTATTCTGGCTGCTTTGGTATTTGAGATCCCCTACTTACCCAGATGGGAGATGTATTCCCCCTGGAAGGGCAATTCCCCTCTACTTTATTTCTTGCCATATAAGAGGTCACAGTACACCCAGTTGTGAGGGGTCTTCGGCTGGCAGGGGCGTGTTCCCTCTACCCTGGCTGTGGCAAAATAGGAGTTCCCCCAGACATCCAGGTGAGAGGGGTCTCCCAGATGTAGGGGTGAGTCCCCTCTACATTGGTTGCTGCAGTAATCAAGCTCCCCCAGATACCCAGGTGGGAAGGGTCTCCAGATTGGAGGGGCGAGTCCCCTCTATCCTTGCTGCAGAGGTATAGGAGTTCACCCAGACACCCAAGTGGGAGGGGTCTCCTGACTGGAAGGGCAAGTCCACTCTACCCTGGCTGTAGCCATACAGGTATAGGAACTCCCCGTGACACCCAGATGGGAGGCATCTAATGCCTAGTGGTGCAATTCACCTCTACCCTGGCTGCAGCAGTATAAGAGCTTCCCCTGAAGACCAGGTGGGAGGGGTCTCTCACCTGGATGGGCGACTCCCCTCTTAACTGTCTGCAGCAGTATAAGAGCTCCCCCCAACACCCAGTTGGGATGGGTTTCCTGCCTTAAGGAGAAAGTACCCTCTACCATGGCTGCAGTGGTATAGAGTTCCACCTGACACCCAGGTGGGAGGGATCTCCTGCCTGGAGGGGCGAGTCCCCACTACTCTGGCTGTGGCGGTATATAAGATCCCCCTGAAATAGTTGGCAAGGTTCTCCGGAGTGGAGCTGTGAGTCTCCTCTACCATGGATGCAAAAGTATACAAGCTCCCCAGACACCCAGGTGGGAGCACTCTCCCAATGTAGGAGCGAGTCCCCTCTCTCCTGGCTGTGGCTGTATATGAGCCCCTCCCCTGACACCTTGGTGGGAGGGGTATCCCAAAAGGAGGGATAAGTCCTTTCTACCCTGGCTGGGGTAGTATATGAGCTCCCGCTGACTGCCAGATTGGAGGAGTCTTCTGCCTGGATGGGCTAGTCTCCTCTACCCTGGCTAAGGTGGCACACAAGTCCATGCAACATCCTGTTGGGAGGGGTCTCCTGACTGAAGAGATGAGTCCCCACTCCCTGGTTGCAGCGGTATACTAGCTCCCCTTTAAACACCCATGTGGGAGGGGTCTTCCGCCTGGAGAGGCAAGTCCCCTCTACCCTGGCTGTGCTAGTATAGGAGCACCCCCTGATGCAGAGGTGTGAAGGGTCTCCTGAGTGGAGCTGCAAGACTCCTCTACCCTGGCTGAGAAGGTATTCAAGCTCACCAGACACCCAGGTGAGAGGGGTCTCCTGCCTGAAGGGGAACATACCATCTACCATAGCTGTGATGGTATAAGAGCTCCCCCAGACACTCAGGTGGGAGTTGTCTCTTGCCTGGAGGGCCGAGTCCCCACTACTCTGGCTGCAGGGGTATAGGAGCTCCACCCCCTACATTCAGGTGGGAGTGGTCTCCCTACTGGAAGGGTGAGTTCCCTCTACCCTGGCTGCTGCAGTATAGGAGTTCTCCTGACAAGCACGTGTGAGGAGTCTCCATCCTGGATAATGGAGTCCCCTCTATACTGTCTGTGGCTGTATAGGTGCTCTCTAGACACCCAGGTGGAAGGGGTCTCACGTCTGTAGGGGTGAGTCCACTCTCTCCTGGCTGTGGCATTATACAAGCTATCCCAGACACTCAGGTGGGAGGATCTCCCGCCAGGAGGAGCAAATCTTCTCTACCCAAGCTAAGGCAATATACAAGCGCCCCCTCCACACAGGTGGGAGGGTCTTCCGCTTGGACAGGGAAGTTCCCTCTACCCTGGCTTTGGCTGTATTCAAGCTCCCCTGACAACCAGGTTGGAGAATCATCCCGCCTAGAAGTGGGAGTCACCTCTATTTTAGCTCTTGCCATATAAGGGGTCCCAGTACATCCAGAAGGAAGGGGTCTTCCGCCTGCAGGGGTATGTTTGCTCTACCTTGACTGTGGCAGCATGGAGCTCCCCATGACACCAAAGTGGGAGGAATCGCTTGATTGGAGGGCCGAGTCCCGTCTACCCTGGCTGCGGAGGTATAGGAGCTTACCAAGACACCCAGGTGGGAGGGGTCTCAGGACTGGAAGGGAAAGTCCAATCTACCCTGGCTGCAGCCTTATAGGAACTCCCCCTGACACCCAGGTGAAAGAGGTCTCCCACCTAGAGGTGCGAGTCCCCTCTACCCTGGCTGCTGAAGTATAGGAGATGTCCTGACACTCAATTGGGAGGAGTCTCCCACCAGAAGGCTAGAATCCCCTCTAACCTGCTGCAGCGGTATAGGAGCTCCCCAGGACACCCAGGTGGAAGGGGTCTGGAGGGTAGAGTTCCATCTACCCTGGCTGCAGCGGTATAAAAACTCCCCAGAAACCCAGGTGGGAGGGGCCTCCCGCCAGAAGGGGTAGTCTTCTCTTCACTGTCTGTGGTGGTATAGGAACTTCCCCTGACAACCTGGTGGAAGGGGTCTCCAGCCTAAACGTGCGAGTTCCCTCTTTGCTGCCTCTGGCCATAGAGGAGCTCCCCCTGACACCCTGGTGAAAGGGGTGTCCTGCCTAAACGTGCGCGTCAAAGCTGGCTAAGACGGTATAGGAGTTACTCACTTTCCCAGGTGGGAGGTGTTTCTCGCCCGAATGAGTGAATTGCCTCTACTCTTGTCTTCTGGGGTATATGAGCTCCACCTGGCACTCAGGTGGGTGGGGTATTTCTCCTGGATGGGCGAGTGCACTCTACTGGGGCAAAGGCGGTATGAGTTACTCCCATTCCCAGTTTGGAATTGTTCTTGCCTCAGGTGCCAGATGCCTCTCCCCTAGCTGCTGAGGTATATGAGCTCCATCTAATACCAAGGTGGGAGGGGTCTTCTGCATGGAGGGGCAAGTGAACTCTACCCTAAATGCAGCATTTTAAAAAATTTTCCTGACACGCAGGTGAGAGGCATCTCCTTCCTAGATCTGTGAATTCCCTCTACTCTGCCTGAGGGGGTGTACCAGTTCTCCCAGACACCCAGGTGGGAGGGGTCTCAAGCTTGGAGAAGCGAGTCCCCTCTATTCTGGCTGCTGTGGTGTATGAGCTCCCCACCCCCCATACCAAGAAGAAAGGAGTCTTCTGGCAGAAGGTCATAGTCCCCTCTACCCTAGCTGCAGTGGTTTACTAGCTTTCCCTGACACCCAGGTTGGATGGGCCTGATGCCTGGAGAGGTGAGTCCCATCTACCCTGGCTGTGATGGTAAAGGATCTCCCCCTGACACTCAGGTGGGAGGGTCTCCAGCCTGGAAAGATGAGTCCACTGTACCCTAGCTGCAAAGATATAGGAGGTATCATCTACACCAAGGTGGGAGGGGTCTCCCACCTCTAGTTGGAGTCCCATCTACCCTGCCTGTGACAGTATACATACTCCCCTGACAACCAGGTGGAAGGGATCTTATGCCTGGAGGGTTAAGTCCCCTATCCCCTGGCTCTGAATGTATAGGAGCTCCCCCGACACCCAGGTTATGGGGTCTCCTGACTGGAGAGGCAAATCTGCTTTACACTGGCTGCAGGAGTATTCAAGCTCTCTCTGACACCCAGGTGGGAGGGGTCTCCCTCCTGGAGCAATGAGTCACCCCTTCCCTGGGTGTGCCATTATACAAGCTCCCCCAGACACCCAGATGGGAGGGGTCTCTGGCCTGGAGGGGCGAGTCCCCTCTACCCTGGATGAAACAGAATAAGAACTCCCCCTGAAACCCAGGTGGGAGGGGTCTCCCGCCTGGAGGGATGAGTACCTTGTACCCTGGCTGCTGCAAAAATCAAGCGTCCGGTACACAAATGTGGAAGGGGTTTCCCAATTGGAGGGGTGAGTCTGCTCTACACTTGCTGCAGAGGAATAGGAGCTCATCCCGATGCTCACCAGTTAGGGGTATACAAACTGAAAGGGCAAGTCCACTCTACCCTGGCTATAACATTATAGGAACTCCCCATGACACACAAGTGGGTGGGGTGTCCCCTCTAGAGGGATGACTCCCCTCTAACCTGGATGAGGGGGTGTACAAGATGTCCCAGACACCCAGATGGGAGGGGTCTCCTGCTTGAAAGGGCAAATCCCTCTATTCTGGCTGCTATAGTATAGGAGCTCCATCCCCCATACCCAGATGGGAGGGGTCTCCCTCCATAAGGGGTGAGTCCCCTCTACCCTAGCTGCAGTGGTTTAGTAGTTTTCCCTGACAACCAGGTTAGATGGGTCTCTCGTCTGGAGGGATGAGTCCCCTCTACCATGGCTGTGGTGGTAAAGGATCTCCCCCTAACACCCAGATGGTAGGGTCTCTGGTCTGGAGAAGTGAGTCCCATCTATCCTGGCTGCAGTGATATAGGAGTTCCTCTACACCCAGGTGGGATGGGTCATCCACCTCAAGTGGAGAGTCTCCTCTACCCCTGCCTGTGGCAGTATATGAACTCCCCTGAAAACCAGGTGGAAGGGATCTTTCGCCTGGAGGGTCAAGTCTCCTCTCCCTTGGCTCTTGAGGTATAGGAGCTCCCCTGACAAACAGGTTATGGGGTCTTCTGCTTGTGGGGATGAGGCCACTCTACCCTGGCTAAGGCTTTATAGAAGTTACTCCCACTCTCAGGTAGGAAGTTTTTCTCGCCTGGAGTTGCAAGTTGCCTCTACCCTGCCTGCTGGTGTATATGAGCTCCACCTTATATCCGCCTGGATGGAGTAGTCCAATCTACCCTGGCTGCAGTGGTTAAGGACCTTCCCCTGACACCCAGGTGGAAAGGGTCCACTCTATTCTGGCTGCCGTGGTATAGGAGCTCTCCCCCATACCAAGATGGGAGGTGTATCCCGCCTGATGGGGCGAGTCCCCTCTACCCTGGTTGCTGCAGTAAAGGATCTCCCCTGACACCCAGGTGGGTACGCCTGCTGTACCATGGCTGAAGCGGTGTAGGAACTTCCCCTGACATCCAGGCGGGAGGATCTCCCGCCTGTTGGGGCAAGTCTTCTCTACCCTGGCTAAGGAGGTATACAAGCGACCCCCTACTCACGGTTGGGAGTGGTCTTCCTCATGTAAGGGCGAGTGCCTTCTACCCTGACTTTGACAATATACAAGGTCCTCTGACACCCAGGTGGGAGGGGTATCCGGCCTTGAAGGGCGAGTCCCCTCTACTTTAGCTCTTGCCATTTAAGAGGTCCCAGTACACCCATGTGGGAGGTGTCTCTCGCCTGTAGGGGCGAGTCCCCTCTAAGCTGGATGCTGCATTAATCAAGCATCCCCTGACACCAAGGTTGGAGGAGTATCCCGATTGGAGGGGCGAGTCCCCTCTCCCCTTGCTGCTGAGGGATAGGAGCTCACACAGACAGCCAGGTAAGCGGGGTCTCCTGAATGGAAGGGCAAGTCCGCTCTACCCTGGCTGAAGCAGTGTAGGAAATGCTCCTGACATCCAGGTGGGATGGGTCTCCCGCCTAGAGGAGCAAGTCCCCTCTACCCTGGCTTTAGCTGTACAGCAGCTCCCCCAGGACACCCAGATAGAATGGATCTCTCTCCTGGAGGAGCATATTCCCTCTACACTGGCTTCACCTGTGTAAGAGCTCCACATGAAACCCAGGTGAGAGGGGTATCCCGCCTGGAAGGGCCAGTCCCTTCTACCCTGGCTGTGGCAGTATGAGATCCCCCTGACAAATAGGTGGGAAGGGTCTCCCGACTGGAGCAGAGACTCCCTTCTACGCTGTTTGTGGATGTATACAAGCTGCCCCAGACACCCAGGTATGAGGGGTCTCCTGCATGGAGGGGTGAGTCCCCTCTATCCTGGCCATGGTGGTACATGAGCTCCCACTGACACCCTGGTGGGAGGGATCTCCCGCAGGATGGGCAAGTACTTTCTACCCTGGCTGTGGTGGTATATGAGCTCCTGCTGACAACCAGGTTGCAGGGGTCTCCTGCCTGGACTGGCCAGTCTCCTCTACCCTGGCTAAGGTGGTATACAATTTCCCCCAACACCCAGGTCGGAGGGGTCTTCTGCCTGGAGATGCAAGTTCTCACTAGCATGGCTGCAGCGTATAAGAGCTCCCTCACACAAACCCTTGTGGAAGGGTCTCCCGCCTGAAAGGGCAAGTCCCCTCAGACCTGGCTTCGGAGTAAAAGAGCTCTCTCCCACCCCTATGAGGGAGGGGTCTCCCATGTGGGAAGGTCTTCCTCCTGGAGGGACAAGTTTCCTCTACCCTGGCTAAGGCAGTATAGCAGTTACCCCCATTCCTAGGTGGAAGGTGCCTCTCGCATGCCTGGAGGTTCGAGTTGAGTCTACCCTGGCTGCTGGGGTATATGAGCTCCACCTGACAACCATGTGCGAGGGATCTTCTACCTGTAGGGGCGAGTCCACTCTACTCTGGCTGCAACAGTTAAGGAGCTTCCCTGATAACCAGGTGGGAGGGGTGTCCCACCTAGAGGGGTGACTTCTCTCTACCCTGGCAGAGGGGGTATACCAGCTCTCCCAGACACCAAGTTTGGTGGGGTCTCCTGCTTGGAGGTGTGAGTCCCATCTATTCTGGTTGCGGTGGTATACAAGCTCCTCCCCATACTCAGATGGGAGGGGTCTCCCGCCTGAAGGGGCAAGTTCCCTCTGTCCTGGCTGACACCCAGGTGGGAGGGTCTATGGCCTGGTGAGGTGCATCCTCTCTACCCTGGCTGCAGTGGTAAATAAGGTAACCTCTACACCCAGGAGGGAGGTGTTTCCCTCTACCCTGCCTGTGGCAGTATATGAACTCTCCTACAACCACGTGGAAGGGATCTTCTACTTGGAGGGTCGAGTCCCCTCTCTCATGGCTCTGGTGGTTAGGAGCTCTCCCTGACAACCAGGTTATGGGGTTTCCTGACTGGAGAGGCAAGTTTCTTCTATCCTGGCTGCAGAGGTATATTAGCTCTGACTGAAACCTAGGTGGGAAGGGTCTCCTGCCTGGACGGGTGAGCCCTTCTACCCTGGCTGTTGCAGAATAGTATCTCCCCTCCACACACCCAGGTGGGAGGGGTCTTCTGAGTGGTGCTGTGAGTCTCCTCTACTGTGGCTGCAAAGGTATACAAGCTCCCTCAGACACCCAGGTGGGAGGGGTATCCTGCATGTAGGGTGAGTCTTCTCTATCCTGGCTGTGGTTGTATATGAGCCCCCCCCCACCCCTACACCTTGGTCGGAGGGATCTCCTGCCAGGAGGGGCAAGTACATTCTACCCTGGCTGGGGTGGTATATAAGTTCCCACCAACTGCCAGGTTGGAGGGGTCTTCCAGCTGGATGGGCAAGTATCCTCTACCCTGGCTAAGGTGGTATACAACTTCCTTGAGACACCCATTTAGGATGGGTCTCCTGCCTGGAGGGGCGATTACCCACTAGCCTGGCTGCAGCTGTATATGAGCTCTCCCCTCAATCACCCAGGTGGGAGGGGACTCCTTCCTGGAGGGGCAAGTCCCCTCTACCATGGCTGTGCCGGTATAAGAGATACACCTGACACACAGTTGGTAAGAGTCTCCTGAGTGGAGCTGCAAGTCCCCTGTATGCTGGTTGAGGCAGTATTGGAGCTCCCCAGACATCCAGGTGAGAAGGGTCTCCCACTTAAAGGGGAAGGTACCATCTACCATGGCTGCGGTGGTACAAGAGCTCCCCCAGACACCTAGGTGGGAGTGGTCTCCTGCCAGAATGCCGCAGTCTGGCTGGGCACAATTCAGGAGCCACTTGTCAAAAGAAATGAACTTTATTTTTAGACCCACACACGCCAAACAAAACCACTCCTCAGGAATAACCCTCAGAGCCCAACTGCCACCACCGGCACAAGCCTCTCTCAACCACAAGCCTCTCCACCTCCCACAATCATCCTGCTCTTGAGGCCGATTGGCTGGGTCGCGTGGGCGGAGCCAAAAAAGTCCCCCAATGAGCAGCTCTGTGGTCTGAAAGGACAGGGAAACAGCTCCATGAGCATCACCGCAGAGGAGCCAATCAGCTAGATGTTGCTGGGGCCACTATGAGCCAATCATAAGCTGGCAGTCTGAAAGGGCGGGGAAACAGCCCAATGAGCATCACAGCAGAGGAGCCAATCAGCTAGATGTTGCTGGGGCGCTGTGAGCCAATCATCAGCTGGCAGTCTGGTCGCAGGGATATAGGAGATCCACCATCCACGCCCAGGTGGGAGGGATCCCCTGCCTGGATAGGCGACTTCCCTCTACCCTGGTTGCAGGGGTGTAGAAGTTCCCCAGATAATCATGTGTGAGGAGTCTCCAGCCTGGAGAATGGAGTCCCTTCTACCTTGCTTGTGGCTGTATAGGTGCTCGCTGGGACACCCAGGTGGAAGGGGTCTCATGCCTGGAGGGGAGAGACCCCTCTCCCCTGGCTGTGGCTGTATACAAGCTCCCCTGACACCCAAGTGGGAGGGGCATTTTGCCTGGAAGTGTAAGTCCCCTCTATTTTATCTCTTGCCATATAAGAAGTTCCAGTATATCCAGGTGGGAGGGGTCTTCCGCCTGCAGAGGCTTGTTCGCTGTACCCTGACTGTGGCAGCAAGAGCTCCCCATGACACCCAGGTGGGAGGTTCTCCTTCCTGGAGAGGCAAATCTCCTCTACCCTGGCTGCATTGGTACAGGATGTCCCCCCTACACCCAGGTGAACGGGGTCTACCGCCTCCAATGGCAAGTCCCGTCTACCTTGCTATGTCAGTATCTGAATTCGCTGACAAACAGGTGAAGGCATCTTCCACCTGAAGGGTTGAGTCCCCACTCCCTTGGATCTGACTTTATAGGAGCTCCCCCAATACCAGGACATGGGGTTGCCTGAATGGAGAGGCGAGTCTCCTCTCCACTGGCTGCGGGGCTATACCAGCTGCCCCAGACAACCAGATGGGAACCATCTCCTTCCTGGAGCAATGAGTCCCTCTACCCTGGCTGTGGCTGTATACAAGCTCTCCCAGACAACCAGGTGGGAGGGGTATCTCGCCTGGAAGGGCGAGTCCCTTCTACTTTAGCTTTTCCCATATAAGAGCTCCTAGAACACACAGGTTGGAGGGGTCTCCCGCCTGTAGGGGCGAGTCCCCTCTACCTTGGATGTTGAAGTAATCAAGCTCACCCAGAAACCAAGGAGGGAGCAGTCTCCCTACTGGAGGGGCAAGTCCCCACTACCCTGGCTGCAGAGATATAGGAGCTCACCCAGACTCTCAGGTGGGAGAGGTCTCACTACTGGAAGAGCAAATCCCCTGTACACTGGCTGATGTGGTATAGGAGCTCCCCTGACACCCAGGTGGGAAGGGTCTCCCACCTGGAGGGGCGAGTCCCTGGTTATGGCAGTATAGGAGCTCCCCGCAACACCCAGAAGGGAAGGGTCTCCTACCTATAGGAGTGAGTCCCCTCTACCCTGCCTGCTGCAGTAATCAAACCTCCCTGTACACCCAGCTGGGAAGTGTCTCCTGATTGGAGGGGCGAGTCCCCTCTACCCTGGTTTTGGTGGTATACAACTTCCTTGAGACACCCATTTGGGATGGGTCTCCTGCCTGGAGGGGCGATTACCCACTACTCTGGCTGCAGCTATATATGAGCTGCACCCAGGGAGACACGCAGGTGGGAGGAGTCTCCCAAATGGAAGGCCAAGTCTGCTCTACCTTTGCTGCAGCGGTGTAGGAACTCCCACTGACATCCTGGTGGAATGGGTTCTACCGCCTAGAGGTGCGAGTCCCCTCTACCCTGGCTTCAGCGGTATAGGAGTTCCCAAGGACACCCAGGTGGAAGGGTTCTCCCTCCTGGATGGGTGAGTCCCCTCTACCCTGGCTTTGGTGGTATACAAGCTCCCCTGTCACCTAGGTGGGAGGAGTATCCAGCTGGGAAGGGCGAGTCCCCCCTACTTTAGCTATTGCCATATAAGAGCTCCTAGTGAACCCAGGTGGGAGGGGTCTTCTGCCTGCAGGGGCATGTTTCCTCTTCCCTGGCTGTGGCAGTATAGGAGAACCCCCAACACCCAGATTTGAGGGGTCTCCTGCTTGTAGGGGCAATTCTCCTCTACCCTGTCTGCTTCAATAGTCAAGCTCTCATGAACGCCCAGGAGGGAGGGGTCTTCTGCCTGGAGAGGTGAGTCACTGTTACCCCAGCTGTAGGTGCATTCGCACCCCCTCCTCTGCAGACACCCCTGTGGGAGGGGTTATCCTCTTGGAGAGGTGAGTCCCCTCTACCCTGTCTAAGGCTGCATAGGAGTTACCCCCATTCCCAGGTGGGAGGTGTATCTCGCATTTAGCTGCCAGTAGCTTCTACCCTGGCTGATGGGGTATATGAGCTCCACTGACACCTAGGTGGTAGGGGTCTTCCACCCAGAGGGGCGAGTCTCCTCTACCAGGTCTAAGGGAGTATAGGAGTTACCCCCATTCCCAGGTGGGGGTATCTGTCGCCTGGAGGTGCAAGTCGCCTCTAACCTGGCTGCTGAGGTACACCAGCCCCCCCCCCGAATCCCAGGTTGGAAGCATCTCCCACCTAGAGTGGTGACTTCCCACTTACATGGTGAGTTGGTGTACCAGCTCTCCCAGACACCCTGGTGGGATGTGTCTCCTGCTTGGAGGGGTGAGTCCCCTCTATTCTGGCTGTTGTGATATACTAACTCCCCCCCATACCAACATGGGAGGGGTCTCCCACCTGAAAGGTCGATTCCCCTCTACCCTGGCTGCAGTGGTATACTAGCTTTCCCTGACATCCAGGTTGGATGGGTCTCTAGCCTGGAGGGGTGAGTCCCCTCTAACCTGGCTGGAGCAGTAAAGAATCTCCCACTGACACCCAGGTGGGTTGGTATCGGCTTGGAGATGCGAGTCCCCTCTACCTAGGCTGCGGTGGTATAGGAGCTGCCCCCTATACACAGGTGAAAGGGGTCTCCATCCTAGAGTGGCAAATCCCCTCTGCTCTGACTCTGGCAGTATATGAACATCCCTGACAACCAGGCGGATGGGATCTTCTGCCTGAAGGATTGAGTCCCCTCTCCCCTGACTCTGTCAGCATAGAAGCTTCCCCTGATACCCAGTTTATGGAGTCTTCCCCTGGAGGGGCGAGTTCCTTCTATACTGGCTATGGGAGTATACTAGCTCCCCCCAACACCAAGGTGGGAGGGATCTTTCGCCAGAAGGTGAAAGTACCCTCATCCATGGCTATGGTGGTGTAAGAGATCCCCCTGACAAACAGGTGGGAGCCATCTCCTGCCTGGAGAAGAAAATCCCCTCTACCCTGTATGCTGCAGTAGTCAAACTGCCATGGACACACAGGTGAAAGGGGTCTCCCGATTGAAGGGGTGAGTACCATATACCCTGGCTGCGGAGGTATACAAGCTCCCACAGAAACCCAGGTGGGAGGGGCTCCCGCATGGAGGGTCTAGTCCACTCTATCCAGGCTGTGGTCGTATATGAGCTCCCTTGTGGGAGGGTTCTCCCACCAGGAAAGGTAAGTGCTTTCTACCGTGGCTATGGTGGTTTATGAACTCCCTCCAACAGCTAGGTTGGAGAGGTAGACCACTTGGATGGGCGAGTCTCCTCTACCCTGGCTAAGGTGGTATAAAGATCCCCTCAACACTCAGGTGGGAGTGGTCTCCAGCCTGGAGGGGCTAGTCCCTACTACACTGGCTGCAGCAGTATAGGAGCTCCTCCCCACCACACCCAAGTAGGAGGGTATTCTGACTGAAGGGGCAAGTTGCCTCAACTCTGGTTGTGGGGGTATAAGAGGCCCCTCCTACCCCCAGGAGGGAGGGGTCTCCAGCCTGGAAGGCTAGTCGCTGCTATCCCAGCTGCAGCTGTATATGCACCGCCCCTCTGCAGACACCCCTGTGGGAGGGGTTATCCGCCAGGAGGGGCGAGTACCCTCTACCCTGGCTGAGGCGGTATAGGAGTTACCCCCATTCCCAGGTGAGAGGTGTCTCTCGCCTGGAGATGCAAGTCGTTTTTATCCTTGCTGATGGGGTACACCAGCTCCCCCTGAGTCCCAGGTTGGAGGGGTCTCCCACCTAGAGTGGTGACTCCCCTCTTCCATGGTTAGTTGCTGTACCAGCTCTCCCAGACACCTTTGTGGGATGGGTCTCCTGCTTGGAGGAGCGAGTCCCCTCTACTCTGGATGCTGTGGTATACTAGCTCCCCCCTATACAAAGATGTGAGGGGTCTCCCGCCTTTAGGGTTGATTCCCCTCTACCCTGACTGCAGTGGTATACTAGCTTTCCCTGACACCCAGGTTGGGTCTCTCACCTTGAGAGGAGAGTCTCCTCTAACCTGGCTAGAACAGTAAAGGATGTCCCCCTGACACCCAGGTAGGTTGGTATCAGGCCTGGAGTTGCAAGTCCCCTCTACCCTGGCTGCAATTGTATAGGAACTCCCCCTGAAACCCAGGTGGGAGGAGTCTCTCGCCTAGAGGTTTGAGTCCCTATTACCCTGGCTTCAACAGTATAGGAGCTCCCCAGGACATCCAGGTGGAAGGGGTCTCCCTCCTGAAAAAGCGAGTCCACTCTGCCCTGGATGCAGCACTATTTAAGTTCCCCCAGACACCAAAGAGGAAGAGGTCTCCTGCCTGAAGGGGCAAGTCCCCAGTACCTTGGCTGTAGCGGTATATGAGCTCCACCCCCATACCTAGGTGGGAGGGTCTCCTGCCTGAAGTGGTGAGTCCCCTTAATCCTGGCTGTGGGGTTATAATTGTGCTCTCCTATCCCCAGGAGGGAGGGGTTTCCCGCTTGGAGAGATGATTCGCTGCTACCCTACCTGAAAGTGTATAAGATCCCCCCTCACCAGAAACCCATGTGGGAGGCATCTTCCACCTGGAGGGGAGATTCCCCTTTATCCTGGCTTAGGCAGTATAGTATTTACCCCCATTCCCAGGTGAGGGGTGTTTCTCGTCTGGAGGTACCAGTTGCCTCTACCTAGGGTGCTGGGCTATATGAGCTCTACCTGACACCCAGGTGGGAGGGGTTTCCGCCTGGAGGGGCGAATCCTCTCTACCCTGGCTGCAGCAGTTAAAGAGGATCCGCTGATACCCAAGTGGGAGGGGTCTCCCACCTAGAGGGATGATTTCCCTCTACCTTGCCTGAGAGGGTGTACCAGCTCTCTCAGACACCCAGGTTGGAGGGATTTCCTGCTTTGAGGGGTGAGTCCCCTCTATTCTGGCTGCTGTGGTATAGGAGCTCCCCCACCATACCAAGATGGTGGTGGTTTCCCGCTTTAAGGGGCGAATCCCCTCTACCCTGGTTGCAGTGGTATACTAGCTTTCCCTGACACCCAGGTTGAATGGGTATCTCCCCTGGAGGGGCGAGTTCCCTGAACCATGGCTGCTGATGTAAAGTATCTCACCCTGATAACCAGGTGTTAGGGGTCTCCTGCCTGGAGCAATGAGTCCCCTCTACCCTGGCTGTGGCTATATACAATGTCTTCCAGAAACCCAGGTGGGAGGGGTCTCCCGCCTAGAGTGGCAAGTCTTCTCTACCCTGGCTAAGGCAGTATATAAGTGCCCCACTACACACAGGTGGGAGTGTTCTTCTGCATGGACAGGCAAATCCCATCTAACTTGGCTTTGGGATATTAATGCTCTCTGGACACCCAGGTGGGAGAGTTATCCCGCCTGGAAGGGCGAGTCCTCTCTACTTTAGGTCTTGTTATATAAGAGCTCTCAGTACACCCAGGAGGGTCTTCCACCTGTAGGGGTGTGTTCCCTCTACCCTGGCTGTGCCAATATAGGAGCTCCCCCTAACACCCAGGTGAAAGGTGTCTCCCGCCTGTAGGGGTGAATCCCCTCTACCCTGGCTGCTGAAGTAATCAAGCTCCCCCACACACCCAGGTGGGAGATGTCCCAGGATTGGAGGTGAGAGTTTCCTCTTCCCTGGCTTCGGAGGTATAGGAGCTCAACCAGACACCCAGGTGAGAGGGGTCTCCTGACTGGAAGGGCATGTCTGCTCTACCCTGGGTACAGCAGTATAGGAATTCCCCATGACACCCAGGTCGGAGAGTTCTCCAGCCTAGAGGAGCTAGTCCCCTCTACCATGGCTGTGGCGGTATAGGTTCTCCCACACACACACCCTGGTGGGAGGGTCTACCACCTGGATGAGCAAGTACCCTCTACCCTTGCTGTGGCTGTATAGGATATCCCCCTAACACACAGGTGGGAAGGGTCTCCCAACTGTAGCAGTGAGTCCCCTCTTCCCTGGATGTGGAGGAATACAAGCTGCCCCAGACACCCAGGTGGGAGGCGTCTCCTTAATGGAGGGGCGAGTTTCCTCTATCCTGGCTGTGGGAGTATATGAGCTCTCAATGACACCCTGGTGGGAGGGGTCTCCCGCAAGGAGGGGCAAGTACTTTCTACCATGGCTGGGTCGGTATATGAGCTCCAGATGACAGCCAGTTTTGAGGGTCTCCCGCCTCTACACTGTCAAAATTGATCTAAAAGTTCCCCACGACACCCTGGTGGATTGGAGTCTCCTGTCTGGAGGGGGGAGTCCCCTTACTCTGGCTGCAGCGGTGTAGGCACTCCCCAAACCCAGGTGGGAGGGTCTCCTTCCTGAAGGGCCGAGTCACCTCAACCTTGCCTTTTGGGGGTATAAGAGCACCCTCCTACACCCAGTAGGAGGGCTCTCCTGCCTGGAGGGGTGAGTCCTGCAACCCAAAGTGCAGCAGTAAATGAGTTTTCCGTGACACCAAGGTGGGAGGGGTCTCCTGCTACTATGGCTGCTGTGGTATAAGAGCTCCCCCTTATACCCAGGTGAGAGGGGTCTCCTGCATGGAGGGGTGATTACCCTATACCCTGGCTGAAGAGGTATAGAGCTCCACCCCCCACACACAGGTATGAGGGGTTTTCCCCCTGGAGAGGTGAGTCCACTTTACCCTAACTGTAGAGATATAGGAGCTCCCCCCGACCCACACACACACAGAGGTGGGAGGGTCTCCTGCCTGTAGGGGCGAGTCCCCTCCACCCTGGCTGCAGGGGTATAAGAGCCTCCTCCTATCCTCAGAAGGGTGGGGTTTCCCACCTGGATGGAAGAGTCCCTGCTGTCCCAGGTGCAGCTCTATATGAACCTCCCCCCTCTGCCAGACATCCCTGTGGGAAGGGTATTCAGCCTGGAAGGGGGAGTCCCCTCTACTCTGGCTAAGGCGGTATAGGAGTTACCCTTATTCCCAGGTGGGAGGTGTCTCTAGCCTGAAGGTTTGAGTTGCCTCTATCCTTGGCTGCTGGGGTATATGTGCTCCACTTGACACCCAGGTGGGAGGAGACTTCCTCCTGGAGGGGCGATTGCACTCTTCCCTGCCTGCAGAAGTATACCAGCTCCACCTGACACCCAGGTAGGACAGGTCTCCTACCTAGAGTGGTGACTCCACTCTAGGGGTGAATCACCTCTATCCTGGCTGCTGGGGTATATGAGCTCCACCTGACACCCAGTTGGGAGAGGTCTTATGCCTAGAGGGTTGAGTCACCTCTAACCTGGCTGCATTCGTATACAATTCCCCCAGACACCCAGGTGGGAGGGGTCTCTTGTATAAAGGGGCGAGTCCCCTCTATCCTGGCTCCTGTGGTATAGGAGCTCCCCTGACACTGAGGTCCGAGGAGTCTCCCACCTAGAGGGGAGAGTGCTTTATACCCTTCCTGCACTGGTATTGGAGTTCACCAGGACATCCAGGTGGAAGGAGTTTCCCGCCTGGAGGGGAGAGTCCCCACTACCCTGTCTGTGGTTTTGTATGAGCTCCCACAGGCATCCAGGTGAGATGGGTCCCCCGCCTGCAGGGGCGAGTTCCGTCTTTTCTGCCTGTGGCAGCATATGAGCTCCCTGACACCCAAGTGGGAGGAGTCATCTGAATGGAGGGGAAAGTCCCCTCTACCCTGTCTGTCACGGTATATCAGCTACCCCTGACACCCCGGTGGGAGGGATCATCAGCCTAGAGGGGTGAGTCCCCTCCACCCTGGCTTTGGAAATATAGTATCTCCCCCCCCAACCAGGGGGGAGGCGTTTCTTGCCTTGAGGGGCGAGTCCTCTCTACAATGTTTGCTGTGGGACAAGAGCTCCCTCTGACAACCAGGTAAAAGGGATCTCCTGCCTGGAGGGGTGGGTCCCTGCTACCCTGGCTAAGGTGGAATACAAGCTCTCCCTGGCTCCAAGATGGGAGTGGTCTCTTGTCTGGAGGAGCGTGTCCATTCTACCTGGCCGCTGCTATTTAGGAGCTCCCCCAGATACCCAGGTGGGAGGTGTCTCCAGCAAGGAGGCGCGAGTCCCCTCTAACCTGGCTACAATAGTATACAACGTCCCACCCACCACACCCACGTAGGAGGGGTCTCCAATATGGAGGGGTGAGTCCCCTCTAGCCTAGCTGCTACACTATATGAGCTCCACCTGACATCCTGGTCGGAGGGGTCTCCCACCTGGACAGGCAAGAACCCTTACCCTGGCTGCTTCGGTATATGACTTCCCCTGAGATCCAGGTGGGAAGTGTCTTTTGCCTGGAGGGGTTAGTACCCTCTACCATGGTTAAGGTGTTATACAAACTCCCAGTGACACCCAGGTGGGAGGGGTCTCCTCCCTGGTTAGGAGTCCCCACTCTCCTGGCTACAGTGGTATATGAGCTCCCTCACCCACACACAGTGGGCAGGTTCTCTTGCCTGGAGGGGCGAGTTCCCCCTACCCTTCCTGTGGCAGTATAGGAATTCCCCTGGATGCCCAGGTGGAAGGGGTCTCCCACCTGGAGGAACGGGTCCCCTCTACCCTGGCTGTAGCAGTATAAGAGCTCCCTTTGACACCAATGTGGGAGGGGTATCCTGCCTGGAGGGGCAAATTCCTTCTATCCTGACTGTGGCAGTATAAGATCTCCCCCTGACACCCAGGTAGAAAGGGTCCCCCTCCTAGAACAGCAAATCCCCTCTATCCTAGCTGTGGAGGTATACAAGCTTCCCTAGATACCCAAGTGGTTGAGGTCTCCGCCTTGAGGGTCAATTTCCCTCTACCCTGGCTTTGGCAGTACACAAGCTCACTCCAACACTCATGTGGGAAGGGTCTCCCACCTGGAGGGATGAGTCCCCTCTACTCTAGCTGGAGCCATATAAGAGGTCCCAAGACACCAACGTGGGAGGCATCTCTGGACTGGAAGGGCGAGGAACCTCTACCCTGTCTGCAGACATATGGGAGCTCCCCCAGACACCAAGGTGTGAGGGGTCTCTCACCTGGAGGGGCGATTCCCTGATATCATTGCTGTATTGGTATATGAGCTCCCCTTGACACCCAAGTGGGAGTGGTCTTTGCCTGGAGAGGCGAGACCCCTCTAATCTGGCTGTGGCGGTATACAAGATTCCCCAGACACCATTTGGGAGTGGACTCCTGCCTGCTTAGGCGAGTCCCCTCTATCCTGGATGTAGCAGTATACAACTTCCCCAACACCCTGGTGGGAGGTGTCTCTAGCCTGTTGCAGCAAGTACCCTCTATACTGGCTGCAGTGCTATATGAGCTCCCCCGACACCAGGTCTGGAGGGGAAAGTCACCTCTACTCTGGCTAAATTGGTATACAAGCTACATGAGATACCCAGGTGGAAGGGATTTAGAGCCTGGAGAGGCGATTCCTCTGTACCTTGGCTGCTGTAGTAGAGGAACTCTCCTGACACCCAGCTGGGAGGAGTCTCCTACCTAGAGGGTAGAGTCCCCTGGACCCTGCCTGTGTTGTTATAGTAGCTTCCACTGAAACCCAGGTTTTAGTTGTCTCCTGACTGAAGGGGTGAGTCCCCTCCACCCTGGCTTTGGAGATACAGGAGCTCCCCCACACACCCAGGGGGAGGGGTCATTTGCCTTGAGGGGTGAGTCCCATCTACAATGGTTGCAGCTGAATAAGAATCCCCCGTGACAACCAGGTGAAATGAGTCTCCCCCCTGGAGTGGTGAGTCCCCTCTACCCTGGCCAAGGTGGAATTCAAGATTGCCCTGGCACCAAGATGGGAGGTGCCTCTCACCTGGAGGGGTGAGTTGGCTCTCCTCTTGCTGCTGTTGTATAGGAGCTCCCTGAGACACACATGTGGGAGTGGTCTCCTGCCTAGCGGTATAAGTCCCTTCTACACTGGAGGCAGTGGTATAGGAGCTCCCCCTGATACCCAGTTGAGAGGGTTCTGCAGCAAGGAGGAGAGAGTCCCCTCTATCCTGGCTATAGCAGTGTCATAGCCCCCCCCATACCCACATTGGAGGGGTCTCCAATATGGAAGAACAAGTCCCCTCTATCTTGGCTGCTATGGAATATGACCTCCCCTGATACCCATGTGGGAGGAGTCTTTGGCCTGAAGGGGCAAGTCTCCTCTAACCTGGCTGTGGCGGTATACAACATCCCCCAGACACCCAGGAGGTAGGGATCTCCTGCCTGGAGGGGCGAGTTCACTTCAACTTGCATGTGGAGGTATATGAATTCCCTCAGACATCAAGCTTAAAGTGGTCTCCTGCCTGGAGGGCGAGTTTCCTCCACCCTGCATGTGGAGGTATATGAATTCCCTCAGACATCCAGGTGAAAGAGGTCTCCCTCCTGGAGGGTTGAGTTCCTGTTACCCTGGCTGCAGCTGTATAGGAGCCACCCCTACAAACCCAGGTGGGAGGGGTCTCTTGCCTGGAGGGGCAAGTCCACTCTACACTGGCTGAGGCAGAATACAAGCTAGCCTGGTCACCAAAATGGGAGGGGTCTTTCGCCTAGAGGAGCCAGTCTGGTCTACCAGGGCTACAGAGGTATAAGAGCTCCCACAAACAACCATGTCACTTTTCATTCACCCAGGCCCAGGTGCTAGTGCTTTGGTCTCCATTACTGGGCCCAGCTCCTACCGAGATCTCCTGGCTGCCCTACTCCAGGACCCTATCCATGTCCCTTGGTTTAAGGCCCCTTTTACTGGCCCCCTCTTGTGACTCATCTCTATTCCCCTTATGTTGAGGTATCCTGGCACTGCTCTGAACCTCTCCTCCCCCCGCTTCTTTCTAGCCTGGGCTCTTCAAATGGTTCCTGGCTGCCCATCAACCCGACCCCAAACTCTGCACCACAAGTGTCACCTCACAGTGCCCAGTTTTGCCCCTCCTTTGGTCCAGGTCTCTCTCTCTGACAATCTACTCACCTGGGGCAGAGGAGCGGAATTGGCTGGCCTCTACACCCATAATGCTCCCAGTGGGAAACACAGCCCTGCCACTCGCCTGTGTCCACTTTGCAGCCTGAAACTTGATGCCTGGCAATTAACATGTGACTTGCTCCAACCCAGCCCGGAGAGATCCTGTCCCTTCTTTCCAGTGCCCTCTCGCTGTGCATGCTGCCCCTTCCCCAACCTAGCCTTCCCTAACCTTGGTCCATTGTTCTAAGGTCCCAGGGCCTGGCTGCTCACCTGAGCCCCTGACCACTTTTTTCATGTCCTATAGAGTAGCTTGGAGTTTCTTTGTATTGGGTCTGACCTGGGGGACTCTTGCTTGTGCCCACCAGCGGGCTTCACTAGGTGCCCCTTGTACTTTTCTCTGTCTTCTGGTCCTCGTGCAACCCCTTCATCACCTTGCCCTCGCGAATTCCCTTGGTGCTTGTGGGTCTCCTTCTCTTTGGGTCTCTCATTCATGATCGGTCTTTTGGGTCCCTTTCTTGGTCTGCTGGCTTCCGTCCTGGGTCTTACACCTATGAGCACCCAACAGGACCCCCTGCCATGCCCTCCCGTTGCCCTCCTCCTGTCCCCCTTCCTTGCCAGACATGCTTTGCCAGGTCCCTGGGCCTGGCCCTGGATTCTAATCTGGGCCAGGGCACCATATGGGAAACAGAGCCCTGCCCCTTGCCTAGGCCCATGCTCTTTCGGTGCTTAATCCTGCACCCAGAACCCTGACACCTGGCAGTGGCCCTGGGCCTGTACCTACCTTCCCCTTTTGCCTCCCCTGCTTTCCCACCCAAGTCTTGTCCACTGTCTTGAGCCCCCTGCTCCAGCCCCAGCCCTTGGCTCTCCATTCCCTGTCTTGGCTCCTTGCTTGAGCCTCTGATGGCCATTTTTTCCCAGAGCGTGCCTGGGCACTGACTGTGGGCCCCTTGCTTGGGCTGCTTCCATGCTCCCCTTGGTGTTTCTTCACTGCAGTGCTGCCCACCTGCCAAGCCCTTTCCTTCCCTGTTCTCTCTTGGCATGGGCCCACCTGTAGGTTCTAACCTGGGCTCCTTGTTAGGTTCCAGACCCTAGCCCACCAGCACCCATCCTCTGGCCCTTCCCACTGTGCCCTTCTTTGGCCTTCCTTTCATTCCTGAACCCTTTCCTGATCCCTTTCCCAGCATTCACACCCATGGGAGGGGAGTGGACCTGGCCTATTGGCCCTCTTGGCTCCCTAAGGGGAAAAGTAGCACTTCCCCTTGCCTGGGCCCTTTGGTCTACTTCATCACGGTTCCTGCTCCCCAATTCTGACACCTATCCATGGACCTGGGCCTTGAGCTTTCCTCTCTGTGCGTCACCAGCTCGCCACTCTCCTCTTCCTAACCTCCCTAGCCCTGCTCTGGTCCAGGTGCCTCCTTGAGTATCTACTTACCTGGGGCAGAGGAGTGAAATTGGCCCTCCTCTGACATGAAGTTTCCTATGGGAAACAGAGCCCAGCCACTCACCTGGGCTTCTTTGGCTGCCAGAACCCTGAAAGCTGGCAGTGGACATGGGCCTTGTGCGAACCTTCCTCTGCTTGATGCCCTCCCTTCCCTCCCCCTGTCCTCTTATCTTATATGCTGCCTCTAACTGCTGTAGTCCGGCTGGGCTACCTAAGTCCAGCTGGGCAAAATAACCAAGAGGTGACAAGCAACTTGAAGGTTGAAGCAGGAAATACTTTATTGCGAGTGAACTCATCAGGAACTGAGAACTCAAAATAGTGGGTACCCAAGGTAGCAGGAGCCGCTTTTCTGCCAGACTGCAGAGGTACATATACCCAACTAATTACACACAGCTTAACTTAATTGACATCATGTAGACACAGCAGTCCGTCATTAAGGAATTAATTAATTAAGGAATCCTCATCATCTTAATGGCTTGCTGGCATTGGCTCAGAAACCACTCCTCCTAGCATACTGCCAGGCACAATAAAGTAGTTCCTGCTTCAACCTTCAAGTTGCTTGTCACCTCTCAGTTATTTAGCCCAGCCAGACTTAGGCAGCCCAGCTGGACTACAGCATCTAACCCAACCTTGCCCTCCAGAACCCTGACCCTTTGCGTTCCAGTCTTCAGGCCTGGTTTCTCTCCTGGGCCCCTGACATGGTTCGTTTGTCGTGTGGGGTAGTGTCACATGGCTTTACATGGCATCTCTTCATGTGGGGCCAAACGCAGCGGCCCCTTTCTTGTGATATCTACCTCACTCCCCTGGTGCCCCTTGTGCTACCCCCCACTCGCCAGCTATCTCCTCATCCTCGCGTCGCCCCTTCCACTTCCCTTCTTTCCCTTTGTGCAGTCCCTTGCTTCTTGGTTCTCTGATCATCTTGGGTCAGGTCGGTAGCTTGCCTGGACTCCTTGCTTGGTTCCTGGGTCTCGCCGCTCTCCAGACCCACTGTGACCTCATTTGAAGCCCTCCCATTGCCTTCTTCCTTACCCCCTTCTCTTACCAGCCACCTTTGTCCAGTCCCTGGTCCTGGATTCTCATCTGTGCCAGTGTGCCTTATAGGAAACAGAAGCCTGCTCCTGGCCTGGGGCCTTTGCTCTCCCTGGGCCCATGGTCCTGCCCCCAGAACCCTGAAACCTGGCAGTGGCCCTGGGCTTGGAGTCAGCATCCACCCTGTTAGATCCCCTGCCTTCTCTCCCCACCCTTTTTCACTTACCTGAGACCCCTTCCTCAGACCTTGGCTATTCATTCCCTGGACTAGCTCCTCATTTGAGCATCTGGTGGCTCTTCTTGCTCAGTGTTTCCCTGGGCTTGGTGTGCAGGCCCCTCTCTAAGGATGTTTCCCTGCTCCCCTTGGATTCCTTGTACTGCAGTACCCTAGTGCAACCCCACCATACCGTCCCTGCCCTTCCTTGCTCTCACCTGACCTGGGCCCTTCTCTAGGTCCCGAACCTGGTCTCTGTGTTTGTATTCCAGCCCACATTTCATCCACACCAGTCCTCTGGCCCTTCAGGCTCTGACCTCCTTTGGCCCTCCTGGCCCTCCTGATACTGCTAGGCCCTTTTTCCGGATCTCTTTCCTAGGATACTCACACTGGCCAGGATACTGGACCAGGCTTCTTGGCCCTGCAGGCTCCATTTTTTTAAACCTGGCCCTTCCACTTGCATAGGCCATTTGGCCTCCCTCAGCCCAGGTCCTGTTCCCAGATACTGACACCTTGCAGTGGGCCCGAGCCTTGAGCCTCCCTCCTTTACACCACCAGCCCCCTGCCTTGCCTCCATCCCCTCACCAGCCCTGTCCATTTTTATGTGCCTATGGCCCCAGCCCTTGCACTTAGCTCTCCATTCCTGGGCCTGGCTCCTTGCTTGAGCACATGGCTGCCCTTTTCGAGGATGCTGCTCATGTACCTTGATTTCTGTCCCCTTACTCTGGGCCCTGATATGCCTCCTCTCTGTTTTCCTCCTGCTGTGGTATCCTGTCACTGCCTGGACTCTTCCCTTCACTGCTTCTGCCTTGACTGGGCTCCTTGATTGGGTTTGTCTTCACATTGATTTTCCCCAAATCCAGACGAAAATCATTTCCTCACAGTCTCCTCCTTTGGCTCTCCTTTGCTTCTGGTCCCTCTCTGAGGATCTATTCAGCCAGGGTAGTCTACTGGCCTCTACATTCTGAAATATCCCTATGGAAACACAGCCCTTCCCCTCACCTGATCCCCCTTGCTGCCAGAAAACTAACACCTAGTATGGAACTGTGCTTTGCACCAGATATTCCCTGTGCCATTCCCTCCCTTTCCTCACCTGTCCTCTGGCCTTCAATGCTTCTACAATACCAACCTAGCCCTCCCTAACCCTGAACATTCAACTGATCCCCTGACCATGTGCCTGAGTCACGTGGCATCTTGTGCCTTTGCCTTCTGTCTTTCTGTATTGGTCCCCCTAGCATGTTTCTCTTGCTTTGCCCTGTTCTTCCAGCTAACTTGTCCTTCTCATGTCACCCCTTTCTTCCCATCCACTTGTGTTTTAACTGGATACACCCAGGAGCCTCCTATTCTTTGGGTCCCTCATTTTTGGTCGGTCAGGTGAGACCCTTGCCTGGGCTCCTTGCTTAGGTCGTGGCTCTGGTAATTCTCTGCACCCATCATGACCCAGCGCCATGCCCTCCCTCTTCCTGGGCCCTGTCCTTTGTCATGCCCCCTTTGCCCGTTCAATGGCCCTGGATACTCAATGGACCAGAAAAACTTTTGGAAAACAGAGACCTGCCCATCACCTTGGCCCCTTGCACTCTTTTGGCCCTTGGTCTTGAAAACGGAACTTGGACACCTGGCAGTGGCCATGGGCCTTGAGCCTGCCTGTCACCTCTAGGTTCCCTTGGCTTCCCTCCCTGGCCCTATATACTCTCCTTAGCTGCCTTCCCCAGCCTTGACACTCAGCTCTCACTTCCCTGGCCTGGCTCCTCCCTGGAGCCTCAGGTGCCCCTTCTTGCTCCCAGTGTCCCTGGGCTTTGACTTTGTGCCCCACACTTTCACCGATTTTCTGCTTCCCTTGGATTCCCATCCTTGCAGAACCCTAGCGCTGCACACCTGCCCAGTCCTGCCCTTCCCTGCTTCCCTGGCATGGTACCACATCTAGGTCCCTAGCCTGGTCTCCTTTTGGGGTCCTGGCCCCCAATCCAACAAGCCACATTCTCTGGCCTATTCTGCTGTGCCCTTCTTTGGACCTCCTGTTGTCCCTGTTGCTGTCATGCCCCTTTTCCTCATCCCTTTACTAGGATGCACACCACAGCCAGGGACTTGACCTTGCCTTTTGGCCCTTTGAACTCCCTTTGGGAAAATGTAGCCTTGCCACTTGCCTGGGCCCTTTGGCCTCCATCACCAGGGCCTACTCCTCATTCCTAACACCCAGAAGTGGACCTGGTCTTTGAGTCCTCTACTCCCTATGCCACCTACTCCCATTTCTATTCTCCTTTCCCTCCCCAGTCCTGTCTGTTTTTATGAGACACCGGCCTAGGTCCTGCATCTTGGCTCTCCATTCTTTGGTCTCTTCCCTTGCTTGAACCCCTGGCTGCCATTCTGGAGGATTCTGTCCCTGTCCTGTATTTTCAAGCCATTTTTCCATCCCACTCCTGGGTCTCCCTGCTGTTCCCCTTGTACTGTAGTATCCTCACAATGTCCAGACCCTCTCCTCCCTAGCCTGGGAACCTTGAAGGGATCCTGGAACCTCACTGACCCCGATCCCAATTATGGATGCAAGGTATCCCCTCACAGTGTCCTCCTTTGGCCCTCCTTTGGTCCTGGTCTCTCTGTGAGGTTCTACTCACCCAGGGCAAAGGAGTGGAATTGGCTGGCCTCTTGTCCCTACAGCCCTCTTATGGAAAATGCAGCCATGCCTCTCAACTGGGCCCCCATAGCCTTCCAAATCTTGACACCTGGCAGTGGACTTGAGCCTTCCACTGGCATTGCCCTGTGTGATCATCTCCCTTCCCTCCCCTATCATCTAGCCTTGCATGATACCCCTACCTCAACCTAGCCCCCTCTAACCCTGAGGTTTCACATTCCAGTTTCCGGACCTAGCTTCTTGCCTGAGCCCTGATCCCAGTTCATTGTGTTGTGTGTCATCACAAGTTGTCACTTCGCATTGGGGAGTACCTGGGGTTCCTTGTTTGGGGCCCTTAGTGCACTCCACTGAGTGCTCTTTGCTCTGCCCTATGTTTCCACATCCTAGCACCAATCATTCCTTTCCTTCCACTCGTGCTATCTCCTGGAGTGCTGGCCTCCTGCTGCTTGGGTTTCTAATGCTCTGTTGGTGGGATCGGTTCCTTGCCTGGGATACTGGCTTGGGTCCTATCTCTTGCCTATGTCTGCACCCACCGTGATCCCCCACCCTGCCCTCCTATCATTCTTCTCATAGCTCCAATCCCTTACCAAGCCCCTGTCTGGGCAGGACACTTCATGAGAAAGACAGCCCTGTCACTAGGCTGGAACTCTTGGTCTCCCTGGACCCTTGGTCTGACTCTTGGAAAACTGAGGCCTGGCAATAGCCGTGGGCCTGGAGCCTGCTTCCCCACTGCCATAACCCCTGCCTTTCCTCCTCTACCATGTCCACTCTCCTGATTCCCAAGCCCGAGGCCTGGCCCTTGTCTCTCGATTTCCTGCCCTGTCTCCTCACGTAGCCTCTGGTGGCTCTTCTTGCCCTGTGCTTCTGTGGGCTTGTATTGGGGACCCCTCGTTTGGGATGCTTCCCTACTCCTTTGGCTTCCCTGCATGGCAGAACCCTAGTGCCACCTTCCTGCCCAGCCCCACCCTTCCCTGCTTTTCAGGATGGGGCCCTCCTCTAAGTCCCTAGCCTGGTATCCCTGCTGGGGTCCTGGCCCCCACCCCATCAACAGGCATCCTCTGGCACTTCCTGCCGTGCCCTCTTAGGGACCTCTTGTTGTCACTGTTCCTGTGGTGCCCCTTTTCCTGATCCCTTCACCAGGAGGTTCACCAAGGCCAGGGGACTAGATCTGGCTTTTGGCCCTGCGGGCTCTCTTATGGAAAATGTAGCCTTCCACTTTTTCTGGAACCTTTGCCCTCCCTCAGCCCAGGCCCTACTCCCCAACCCTGAAATCCATCAGTGGACCTGGGCCTTGAACCCTTCTCTCCCTGTGCTACTTGCATGCCTTTCTCCCCTCCCTACCCTCTCTGGCCCTGTCTGTTTTCATGGAACCCCTGCCGAGGCCAACACACTCGGATCTTCATTACAGGGCCTGGCTCCTTATTTGAGACCACTATTCTCCAGGACCCTGTCCCTTTCCTTTGATTTCAAGCCCCTTTATGAAGCCCCCTCCTGTACCCACCTGTATTCTCCTTGTATTGAAGTCTCAACCCTTCCTCCAAAGAAAAGTCTTAACTGGTTTTCTCTCCAGAATTCTTCACCATGGCTGTTTTTAGGACTGTCAGCAAAGGAGTCTCTGAAAAAGATTTCAATGTAGATTAACTTCCTCTTTTCCTATTACCATGATTTACTTGGCCACTGGCCAAGAAGATACCAGAATTCCAGGTGCTGAGCACCCCTTACTAGATTTTCACAAACATATTCAGTATAGTAGATTGTAGAAATGTGCAAACAAGGCCTCTGTCCTTGAGCTGGGGCTCACAGAGATGTCTGCAGGTTTTAAGATATGTTACCAACTGGGCTCCATGGTAACAACTGGCAGGGAGAGGAAAAATGGGGAAATGAAGCTCTCCCCATCTCAGAAGTTGTCCTTGAACAGTTAGCTTGCCCATTCTAAAACTGCCTGAAATCGGGGTTCACGGGATTGATTGATTACAGCAAAAGCTGTGCCATCCGAACCTGGCTGCAGATAAAATTGTTTCCTGCTACCTTTGGTGCCTTGCCTCATTTGTCCCTACAACACTGGTCCGTAGTGTGGTCTCCTTTCTGGAGTCCTGGCCTGGACTCTATCAACACCCTTCCTCTGGCCTTTCACGCTGTACCCTCCTTTATCCCTCCTATTGTCCCTGTCTTTGCTGTGCTTATTTTCAAGATGACTTTCCCAGGATGCTCACAAAGTACAGGGGACTGGAACTGGGCGTTTGGCCCTGTGAGATCTCTTGGGAAAACGTAGTTGTGCCCCTTGCCTGAGACTTTTGATTCTGCCCAGGCCCTGCTCCTCAATCCAGACACCCAGCAGAGAACCGGGGCCTTGACCCTTCCTCTCGCTGCGCCACCCACTACCCTTGATCCCCTTTCTCCCCTCCCCAGCTCTGTCTGTTTTCATGGGACCCAGGACCTTATCCTGGTACTTGGCTCCCCATTCTTGGGCATGGCTCCTTGCTGGAGCCCCTGCTCACCCTTCTCCAGGAACATGTCCCTGTCCCTTGATTTTAGTCCACTTGCTTGGCCCCCTTCTTGTGCCTCCTCTCTGTTCCCCGTGCACTGTGGAATTTTATCATTTCCAGGACCCTCCCTTTCCCCTGCTTAACCTTAGCGTGATCTCCTCCAATGGTTGCTGGTCCCCACAAACACCCCCCCCATCCTGGACCAAAGGGAATTGTCACATTTTCCTCCTATGGTTCTTGTCTCTCTCTGAGGATCTGCTCATCTGGGCCAGAGTATTGGAATTGGATGGCCTCTGGGCCCTGAAGGATTCCTCTGGGCAACACAACCTTGTCTCTGGCCTGGGCCCCTTTTGCTGCCCAAACTTGAAAACTGGCAGTAGACTTGGGCCTAGTGATGACCTTGCCCTGGATGATACCCTACCTTTCCTCTCCTGCCCTCTAGCCTTGCAAGCTGCCCCTAAGCCAACCCAGCTGTTCCTCATCCTGACAATTCACGCTAAAATCCCCTGGCCTGGCTGCAAGCCTGAGCTCCTTAATCCATTAACCATGTTGTATTCCTTTCTGTGGTGTCTCTTCCTGTAGTTTCTGACCTGGGTGCCTCTTGATTTGCCCCCCTAGCTCACTCCCCTCTGTGCCCTTTGTAGGGGAAGTTCTTAAACACCCTCTTAAACACTAAGATCCTAGTGCCGATCTTAACTCTCCTTCCCCTAGCGCTTTTTCCTGAAGCAGGGGCCCCCTGATCATTGGGTCCCTCATATATTTTGGTGGGGTTGGTCCCTTACCTGGGATCCTTGATTTGGTCCTGACTCTTGCTTCTCTCTACACACACTGCGACCTCCACTGTGCCCTCACATGGCACTACTTCTGGCCCCTCTCCCTTGCCAGGCCTTGTGGCCTAGTCCTTGGCCCTTTGTCCTCATCTGGGACAGGGCACCTTATGGGAAACAGAACCCTGACCCTCGACTGGGCTACTTACACTCCCTAGGCCCTTGGGGCAGCACCAGGAAACTTGACACATGGCAATGGCACTGAGCCTCATGCCTTGCCCCAACCTGCTGGATCCCATGCCTTACATCCCCAGCACTGTCCACTGTCCTTAGCCACCTGCCCCAGCTCTGTCCCTTAGCTCTCCATTCCCTGGGATGGCTCCTCTCTTGAGCCTCTGGGGGTTCTTCTTTCTCCATGCTTCCCTGGGCTTTAACTTTGGGCCTCACTGGGGCCGCTCCCCTGCTCCACTTGGCTTCACTGCATCTCACAACACTAGTGTAGCCCCTCCCTGACTGGCCCTCACTTCCCTGATCTCCCCTAGACTGGGCCCTCCTCTAGGTCCCTAGCCTGGGCTCCTCTCTGCAGTCCTGGCCCACAGCAAAAAACACCCTTCTTCCAGATCTTCACGCTGTGCCCTCCTTCAGCCCTCTTGTTGTCCTTGTCCCTTCTGGGTTCCATTTCCAAATCCCTTTCCCAGGATGCTCACCAGAGTCAGGGGATGGAACTGAGATATTTAGTCCTGTGGGCTTCCTTTGGGAAAAGGTAGCCTGGGGTCTTTGGCCTCCTTCAGCCTGGGGCCTGCTACTCAATCCTAACATCCTGCAGAGAACTTAGGAATTGAGTCCTTTTGTCCCTGTGCCACAGGTTCCCTTACTCCACTTTCTCTCCATATACCGCCACAGCCAGTATAGAGGGGACTCTCCCTTCCAGATGAGAGACCACTCCCACCTGGGTGTAGGGGAAGCTCTTAAAGCCCAGCAGCCAAGGTAAAGAGAACTTCCTTTTCAATGTGGGAGACCCCTCCCACCTGGGTGTCTGGATAAGCTTCTATAATGCTGCAGCCAGGGTACAGGGCACTCACCACTATAGGCAGGAGACCCCTCACACCTGGTGTTGGGAGGAGCTCAAAACATCCACAGTCAGGGTAAAGGTGACTCACACCTCCAGTCCCCTCTACCCTGGCTAATTTGGCATACAAGCTTCCTGTAACACCCATATGGGAGGGGTCTCCCACCTGGAGGGGCAAGTCCCCTCTACCCTGGCTGCAGGGGTATAGGAGTACCCCCTGACACCCAAGTGAAAGGCATCTATGGCCTATAGGAGCTAGTCCCCTCTAGCCTGACTACAGCTGTATAAGAGCTTCCTCGACACCCAGGAGGAAGGGCACTTCCAACTAGAGGGCTGAGTCCCCTCTACCCTTGCTAGAGGGTTATACATGCCCCAGCACTGGACACCTAGGTGGAATGTGTCTCCTGCCTGAAGGGGCTAGTCCCCTCTACACTGACTACAGTTGTATAGGAGCTCCCCTTTACATCCAGTTGGGAGGGGTCTTCCACCTGGAAGGGCGATTCCCCATAATCCTGACTGGATTGGTATAGCAGCTCCCCCCATGCCCAGAATAGAATGGTCTCCTGCCTGGAGGGAGGAGTCTCCACAACCCTCGCTGCAATGGCATAGGAGCTTCCACTCCACACCCATGTGCGTGGGTCTCCCACCTGAAGGGGCGAGTCCCCTCTACCCTGGCTGCACTGGTTTACTAGCTTTGCCTGACACACAGGTTGGATTTGTCTCTTGCCTGGAGGGGCAAGTCCCCTCAACCCTGGCTGCGGTAGTAAAGGATATTCCCCTGACACCCAGGTGGGAGGGTCACCAGCCTGGAGAGGCAAATCCCTCTGACCCTGGCTGTAGTGGTATAGGAGCTCCCGGCTACATCCAGGTTGGAGGGTTCTCCCGCCTCAAGGGGTGAGTCCCCTCTACCCTGCCTGTGGCACTATATCAACTCCCCTGACAATCATGTGAAAAAGATCTTCCACCTGGAGAGTCGAGTCCCCTCTCCCCTGGCTCTGGAAGTATATTAGCTCCCCTGACACCTAGGTTATGTGGTCTCCTGACTGGAGAGACAAGTCCCCTCTATACTGGTTGTGGGGGTATACAAGTTCCTTCCGACACCTAGGTGGGAGAGATCTCCCACTTGGAGCAATGAGTACTCTCTACCCTGGCTGTTGCAGTATACAAGCTCTCCAAGACATGCAAGTGGGAGGGTTATCCCACCTGAAGGGGCAAGTTTTCTATACCCTGGCTAAGGCGGTATACAAGCACCCCGCTAAACACAGGTGGGAGTGGTCTTCTGCATGGAGTGGTGAGTCCCCTCTACTGTGGCTTTGGCAGTATACAAGCTCCCTTGACACCAGGTGTGAGGGGTATCCCACCTGGAAGGGCGAGGGCCCTCTACTTTAGCTCTTGCTATATAAAATTTCCCAGTACACCCAGGTGGGATGGGTCTTTCACCTGCAGGGATATGTTCCCTCTACACTGGCTGCTGCAGTAATCAAGCTTCCCTGGACACCCAGGTGTGAGGGGTGTCACAATTGGAGGGTTGAGTCCCCTCTACCTGGCTCCTGATGTATAGGAGCTCACCCAGACAACCAGGTGGGACAGGTCTCCCTATTGGAAGGGAAAGTCCACTCTACTCTGATTGCAGTGGTATATGAACTCCAGCTGAAACCCAGGACGGAGGGGTCACCCCCTTGAGGTGCAAGTCCCCTATACCTTGGCTGCTGTGTTATAGGACCTCTTAACACCCAATTGGAAGGAGCCTCCAGCCAGAGGGCTAGTGTACCCTGTACCCTGCTGCAGTGGGATAAGAGCTTCCCAGGACACCCAGGTGGAGGAGGACTCCTGTCTGGAGAATAGAGTTCCCTCTACCCTGCTGCAGCAGTATTGGAGCTCCCCTGGTGGAAGAGGTCTCCTGTCTGGAGAGTAGAGTTCACTCTACCCCAATTCAAGTGGTATAGGAACTACCCCCAGTACACCTAGGTGGGAAGGATCTCCCACTTTGAGGGGTGACTTCCCTGTACCCTGCCTATGGGATTGTACAAAGTCTCCCAGATATACAGGTGGGAGGGGTCTCCCACATGTAGGGGTGAGCCCCCTCTACCATGGCTGCTACAGTAATCAAGCTCCCCCAGACCCCCAAGTGGGAGGTGCTACCTGACTGGAAAGGCAAGTTGTCTCTGACATCCAAGTGGGTGGGTTCTTTTGCCTAGAGGACGGAGTCCCCTCTACCATGGCTTCAGCAGTGTAGGTGCTCCACAGAACACCCAGGTGGAAGGGGTCTCTCTCCTGGAGGGGTGAGTCTCCTCTACCTTGGCTGCAGCAGTATAATAGCTCTCCCTGAAACCCAAGTGGGAGAGGTCTCTGTCTGCAGGAGAGTGTCTCCTCTACCCCGGCTGTGGCTGTATAGGATCTCCTCTACACACACCCAGGTAGGTAGGGATCTAACACCTGGATGAGCAAGTCCCCTCTATCCTTGCTGTGGTTGTATAAAATATCCCCCTGACACATAGGTGGGAAGGGTCTTTCTTCCGACTGGAGCAGCTTGTCCCCTCTACCCTGATTGTGGAGGTATACAGGCTGCCCCAGACCCCAGGTGCAAGAGGTCTCCTGCATGTAGGGGCGAGTCCCCTCTATCCTGGCTGTGGCAGTATATGAGCTCCCACTGACGTCCTGGTGAGAGGGGTTTCCCGCCAGGAGGGGGACTGGAGTAGTGTATGAACTCCAGATGACACCCTGGAGGGAGGGCTCTCCTGCTTGGAAGGGTGAGTCCCCACTACTCTGGCTGCAGTGGTATAGGCACTGCCCCCCAACAAGGTGTTAGCATCTCCCACTGAAAGGGAGAGTCCCCTCTACCATGTCTTCAGGGGTATAAGAGCCTCCTCCTACCCCCAGTAGGAGGGGTCTCCCGCCTGGAGGGGTGAATCACTGGTACCCAGGGTGCAGGTTTATAGGATACCCCCTGGCCAGACACCCATGTGGGAGGGGTCTTTCGCCTGGAGATGCAAGTCCCCTCTACCCTTGCTAAGGCAGTACTAGAGTTAACCCCATTCCGAGGTGGTAGGTGTCTCTTGCCTGGAGGTGCCAGTCACATCTATCCTAGCTGCTGGTGTATATGAGCTTCACCTGGTACCTAGGTGAGAAGGAAAATCCGCCTGGAGGGGCGAGTCCCCTCTAGCCTGGGTAAGGCTATATAGGATTTATTCCCATTCCCAGATGGGAGGTGTTTCTCGCCTGGAGATGCGAGTTCGCTTCTACCCTGGCTGCTGGGCTATATGAGCTCCACCTGACACCTAGGTGGGCGGGGTCTTCCACCTGGAGAGGAGAGTCCATCTACCCTGGCTGGGAGGGGTCTGCAATATAGAGGGGATAATCCCCTCTACCCTGGCAGCTGTAGTATATGAGCACCCCTGACACTCTGGTGGGAGGGGTCTCTCTCCTGGTGGGGCAAGAACCCTCTACCCTGGATGCTGTAGTATATGATCTCCTCTGACACCCAGGTGGGAGGAATCTCCCTCCTGGCTGGGCGAATCCCCTCTACCCTAGCTAAGGGTTTATATAAATTCCCAGTTACACCCAGGTGGAAGGGGTCTCCTTCTTAGCGGGGCAAGTCACCACTACCCTAGATACAGTGATATATGAGCTCCTCCACACACACCCAGGTGGGCAGGGGCTCCCATCTGGAGGGACAAGTCCCCTGTACCCTGGGTAGCCCAGTATACTAGCTCCATCTGACACCTAGGTGGGAGGGGTCTCCCATCTGGAGTGGCGAGTTTCTCCTACCCTTCTAGAGGCTGTATAGGAGCTCCCCTGGACACCTAGGTGGCGGGAGCCTGGAGGGGCACATCCCCTCTACTATGTCTGTGGAGGTATAAGAGCTCCCCCTGACACCGAGGTGGGAGGGGTAGGCTGCCTGGAAGGTTGAATCCCCTATACCTGTGCTTTGGCAGGATAAGAGTTCCCCTGACATCCTGAAGGAAGGGTCTCTCACCTAGAGCAGGGAGTCTTCTCTACCCTAGGTGTGCAGGTATACCAACTTCCCCAGACACCAAGTGGGGTGTGGTTTCCCAACTGGAGGAGCAAGTCCCCTCTACCCTGGCTTTAGTGGTACTCAAGTTATACAAGACCCCAACACCCAGGTGGAATGGGTCTCCCACCTGGAGGGACAAGTCCCTTCTACTTTGGCTGGTGCCATATAAAAACTCCCAGGACACCCACATGGGAGGTGTCTCCCAACTGAAGGAACAAGTCCCCTCTACCCTGGATGGGAAGTATTGGAGCTCCCCCAGTCACCCAGGTGGGAGGGGTTTCTCGACTAGAGGTTTGATTCCCCTCTAAATTGGCTGTAGTTGTATGGGAGCTCCCCAGACACACAGGTGGATTGAGTCTCCACCCTGGCAGGGCGAGTGCCCTCTACCCTGGCTATGGTGGTCTATGAGCTTCCCTCCACACCCAGGTTGGAGGGGTCTTCACCTGGAGAGTCGAGTCCCCTTTCACCTGCATGCAGGTGTCTACAAGATCCCCACAAAACTCAGGTGGAAGGGGTTCCTGCCTGGAGGCATGAGTCCCCTCTACCCTAGTTGAAGTGGTATACTAACTTCCTGGACACCCAGTTGGGAGGCGTCTCCTTCCTGGAAGGGCGAATCCCCTCTACTCTGCCTGTGGAGGTATACGAGTTCTCCCAGACACCCAGGTGAAAGGGGTATCCCTCCTGGAGGGGTGACTCCCTGTTACTCTGGCTCCAGCTTTATAGAATCCCCCTGTACAAACCCAGGTGTGATGGATCTCTTGCCTATAGGGGCAATTCCCTGCTACTCTGGCTGCACCTAGATATGAGCTCCCCATGAAACCCAGATGAAAGGGGTATGCGGCCTGGAGGGGTGGGTGCCTCCTACCCTTGCTGCACCTGACTACGAAACACACCCCTATGGGCACCCAGGTGGAAGGGATCTCATGACTAGAGGGGTGAGTCCCCTTTGCATGGGCTGAGGCAGTACACAAGGTAGCCTGGATACCAAGGTGGGAAGAGACTTTTGCCAAGAGGAGCCAGTCCAATCTACCCAGGCTGCAGAGGTATAAGAGCTCCCACAGACAACCATGTCCTATTTCAGCCACCGAGGCCTAGGTGATAGCACTTGGCTCTCCATTACTGGGCCCACCTCCTTTTTTGAGTCCCTGGCTACCCTTCTCAAGGTCCAGTCAATTGGTTTCAGGCCCCTGTTACCAACCCCCTTTTGTGCATCCCCTCTGATTCCCTTATGATTTGGTATCCTGGCAATGCCTGGACCCTCTGCTCCACTACTTCTCCGAAGCCTACGCTGCTCAAATGGGTCCTGACAGCCTGACCCACCCCCACTTCTGCACACAACAGATATCCCATGACAGTGCCCTCTTTGGCACCTCTTTTGGTCCTTGTCCCTCTCTTAGGATCTATTCACCTCGGAGAGTAGCAGAAATGGCTCGCCTCTGTTCCCTAAATGCTCCCTATGAAAATCAGAGCCCTGCCACTTGCCTGAGTCATATTCACTACCTGAAGCTTGAGACCTGGCATTTAACATGGACTTGCTCCAACCCAGCCCTGAGTATTCCCCTTCCTTCTCTCTGGCCTTCCATGCTGCCCCTAATGCAACCAGGCCTCCCTAAACCTGTTGCTTTGTGCTTCAGTCCCTGGGCCTGGGCGTTCACATGCGCCCCTGAATGCATTCCTCATGGCCATTGGAAGAGTGTTGAGGGCCACAACCAAGTCAAGATGGCGCCTGGCAGTTTGTCAGGAGGAGTGGTTTGTAAGGCAATGCCACTGAGCCATTAAGATGATGAGGATTCCTTATTGGCTGACTACTGTATGTAGATGATGCTAATTGAGACAATCTGTGTGTAATCAGTAAGGTATATATACCTCTGCTGTACTGCAATAAAGCAGTTTCTGTTACCTTGGGTGCCCGCTATCTTGAGTTCCCACTGAATTTCCCTGCAATAAAGCAGTTCCCACTTCAACCTTCAAGTTGCTTGTCATCTTCCAGTTATTGGCCTAGCTGGATTGCGGCATATGGTAGCCCGTATGGGGCAGCTCCAGGACGCTTGGGAGTAAGTGACAAGGTAAACTGTTCACTCCTAAGGAGAGGATGGGTGACCATTTTAAGAAACAGTGGGCTATTGTTTTTTTTTTTTTTTTTTTTTTTTTTTTTTTAAGCTGCCTGTCCCTAGAAATAAATAAGACTGGAAAAAAGCTGATCGCACCTGAGGAAGGCGCATGTGTGGCCATGCCCCGGGGGATGCGTGCCCCCGCAGCGAGCCGCAGGATGCCACGGTGTCTTCAACCATCACATGCACCATGCTGAGGTGGGGCTCACATCGTGAGAGAACAGATAGGGCAAGAGGATGGATGGACATTTCAAGAAAATAGAAAATTTGATAGAATGTGTTTTTGTTCCATTTTTGCTTTGTTTTGTTTTGTGTTATCTTAGTGGGTTGCATTATCTTTGTTACGGAAACATGGGATCAGAAGTTAGTAAAAAACAAACAAAAAATATGTTAAATAAATTGCTAAAGGAGGGAGGCACCCCAGTGAAACCAAGAACAATTAGGGCATACTTTGATATGATACAAAAAAAAAATAGCCCATGGTTCTTTAAATAGGGGTTGTTAAATATATCAAAATGGGAACATGGTGAAGATTTTTAAAAAGATAGAAAAGAAAAACCCAGGAACTCTGCCAGTTGTCACATTACCATTATGGATGTTGATATGATCTTGTTGCTTAATCCAAAGCCTTCAGTTCAGACTATGGTAGAGGAATGAGAAGACATCTTAGATCAAGTAAAAAAGGAAGTCTCTCGAGCTAGTCAGAAAGGGGAAGAAAGTTTAGAGGAGGAAGGGCTATCAGGGGAGGAGTTACAACAGGAGGCTGCTACTAACACCTTTTTATCACCAGAGGGTGAAAGTATTCAATCAACAGGTCCACCTATGGAGACAACATATGCTGGGTGGCCCCCAACCCCCATAGTTGACAGATGGGATCTTGAGACAGGACCTCAAAGATTAACATGCCCTGTATTTGAGAATGAGGGAGGGCAGCAATATCACCAGGTTTTGGATTTTAAAACTGTGAAACAGTTGAAAAAACCTGTGGCAGCCTATGGTCCTCAGGCCCCTTTTACCATAAGCATGGTTGAATCCATTTCAAATTTAAACTTAACACCAATAGACTGGGGTAGCATGTGCAAAGCTGTGCTAAATAAAGGACAATATCTGTCATAGAAGGTTGCTAATAAGGAGTTCTGTGTGGAGACCGCCAGGTGAAATGCAGCAGCCAGTTATCCTCAGAGAAATCTAGATATAATGATAGGAGAGGGACCTTATGAGGGTCATCAGCAACAAGCAGGATACGATCATGCCATATACTTACAAATCGCTTCAGCTGTGGTTAAGGCATGGAAAACTTTACAAGGAGAGGGTGATTTGCAAGGTCAATTATCTAAGATAATACAAGGAGCTAATGAACCTTACGCTGAGTTTGTAGATAGGCTTATACAAACAGCAAGAAGAGTCTTTGGGGATGTAAAACAAGCGATGTCATTAATAAAACAACAACAACAACAACAAAAAACTAGCCTATGAACAAGCCAATAGATGGTGTAGTGAGGCTATTAGACCTTGGAAATATAAAGACTTAAACGCATATATTAAGTTATGCAGAGATATTTATGAACCAGTGATGCAGGGGCAAGTCTTGAAAGCTGCAGTACAGCAGGCTTTAGGTGCCAGGCAAAAAAAACATGTTATAATTGTGGTCAAGCAGGACATTTTAGAAGGAATTGCCACATAGGAGGAGGGTTTAAAACAAGTAACAGAACTGGGTATGATCAAAGAATACCAGGTGTTTGCCCACGATGTCATAGAGGGAAATATTGGGATAATAATTGCCCTTCTCAGACTACTGTAGAAGGGACACCTTTGCCAAAAAAAAAAAAAAAAAAAAAAAAAAAAAAAAAAACAAGATGGCCTGATTCCCCGGGTCCTGCGAATATACGGGACATTGAGGGAGCCCAGCAACACCATCAGGATAGTGCCCATGACATATTTTCCCTTAACTCCCTTATCAGACAAACCAGAGGAAGCACAGGTTTGGACATCTGCGCCTCTACCAGAGCAGAACTAACTCCAGAGATGGGAGTTCAAATCATTCCCATAGGGGTAAAAGGACCTCTTCCCCAAGGAACAGTAGGGTTATTGTTAAGATGCAGTTCTTCTCCTCTAAAAGGACTTATGATAAGTCCTGGGGTAATTGATCCCGAATATGAAGGTGAGATAAAATTTATAGCTAGTTCTCCAAGGAGTATCTAAGTAATTTCACCAGGAGATAGGATTGCACAGTTATTGATATTACCCAGTCTACATGACAAATTTTTTAGTCATACTGTAGAAAGAGGTTCCAAACGATTTGGGTCCAAAGGTATAGATTGGGCTATGCTTTCTTTAAATTTAGATTCTCACCCTATATTAAAATTAACTATTGAAGGCAAGGATTTCAATGTGCCACTGGACACAGGTGCAGATCTTAGTATAATCTCTCATCAAGAATGGCCAGAATATTGGCCTTTACAACAGGCCACTCAAATGCTTTGAGGCCTAGGAGTAGTGACTAATCACCATAGAAGTGCAATAGTATTAGAATGGAAGGATCCTGAAGGATGTGAAGGAACTATACAGCCATATGTATTGGATCATCTTCCTATAAATTTATGGTGACGAGAGGTTCTAGGTCAGTTGGGATTAGCATTAACAAATAACATTCCTCATATCAATCCAAATGTGCCCACTAGGAAAGGAAAAGGATTAGGAGAACAAGGACAAGGTATAGCAGCACTAATATTGGGTTTTCAGAAGAGGTCACTGATACAATAAAAATTACTTGGAAATCAGAAAGACCAGTATGGGCTCCTCATTGGCCTCTGACTAAAGAAAAGATACAAGCAGCCCATGACCTGGTAAATAAACAATTAGTGGAGGGACATATACAACATTCTGTATCTCCCCAAAATACTCCCATTTTTGTTATCAAAAAGAAATCTAGCAAATGAAGATTATTGCAAGATATAAGAGCTATTAATAACCAGATGGTTATCATGGGACCTGCTCAATTGGAGAGTCCTCAATTTTCTGCTTTGCCAAAAAGTTATAGATATTATGGTATGTTTTACTTATAGATATTAAAGATTGTTTTTTTTTTTTTTCCATTCTAATTCATCCTAAGGATAGTCCATGTTTTGCATTTAGTGTCCCTGCGCTGAATCATGAAGGTCCTGATCATAGATATGAATGGAAATTTCTCCCTCAAGTGATGGATAACACCCCGATTATGTGTCAAATTTATGTTAACAAAGCAATCCAGCCACTTAGAAATCAAAATCCTGAACTACAAATATTTCACTATATGGACAATGTATTATTAGCACACAAAGATAAAAATACATTGCTAGAATGTTATGCCACACTTACAAACTTATTAAAAAATTATAACCTAGAGATAGCAATAGATAAAGTGCAGTTACATTTTCCAATACATTATTTAGGAGTTCTATTATCCTCGACCATGATCTACTGACCAAAAATTCAAATACAAGTAGATCAACTCAAAACACTTAATGACTTTCAAAAGTTGTTAGAAGACATAAATTAGATAAGGCCTTATTTAGGCATACCAACAGGCGAGTTGGGGCCTTTATTTGATATGCCTAAAGGTCCATTGGATCCAAATTAACCCCGTATGTTAATGCCTGAATCAAGAAAGACATTAAAAATCATTGAAACATATATGGAAAATATGCATTTGGATAGAATTGATATAAGTTTGCCTTTATTATTTATTGTACTACCAACAAAAAATATTCCTACAGGAGTATTTTGGCAAGAAGGTCCATTATTATGGATACATTTATCTTATTCTCCTAACACTATTCTTACTAGGTATCCTGAGGCTGTAGGACAATTAATACTCAAAGGAATAAAAGCAGCAAAGGGAGTGTTTGGAATTTCTCCTAATAAAATTATTACTCCATATACTATGGATCGAAATAATGAGTAAGCTAATGATTTAAATACGTGGGCACTAATCATGTGCAAATTTTCTTGTTCATTTGATAATCACCTACCATCCAATCCTTTGTTGTCTTTTTGGTCCTCGCATCCTGTATTTTTTCCAAAAATGACAAGAAAAACACCTATCATGAATGATCCAATAATATTTACAGATGGGTCAAATAATGGTACAGCAGCAGTAGTTACCCCTTTTAAAGTTTTTACAGTTTTATACCAAAACAATCAGCTCAAAAGTTAGAGCTTAATGCAGTATTACAAGCTTTTGTGATGTTTAAAATTTCCGTATTTAATTTATTTTTTGACAGTCAATATATAGTTAATGCTATACATTCCCTTGAAGATGCTGGTAGGATTTCCCCTTCCTCTCCTGTTTTCTCTTTGTTTTCCACTATACAAAGTCCAATCTGGGACAGAAAATATCCATTCTTTATAGGACATATCATGGCATATACAGGATTGCCTGGAGCAGTTAATTTGGGCAATGATTTAGCGGATAAAACTACACATGACATACATATTTTTTCTATACTAGAAGAAGCTACAAATTTTCACAAATCCTTCCATGTCAATGCTCATACCTTGCAAAAGCATTTTTAAATAACTAAGGAAGAAGCTAGACATATAGTAAAACACTGTCAAAATTGTGTGACCGTTTTACCACAAGTTAATCTTGGAAACAATCATAGAGGACTGATATCTAATCATATATGGCAGATGGACATCACACATTTGCCACAAGTTGGAAAATTAAAATATTTGCATATTACAGTTGACACTTCTTCCGGGTATTTGATGGGCTCCCTTCATACTGGAGAAAAAACAAAAGATATTATATCTCATTGTTTAGAAAATTTTGCCACCGTACGCATTCCAAAACAGTTAAAAACAGAAAATAGCCCTGGCTATATTTCTACTTCTTTCAAGCAATTTTGCTCATCATTTGGCATTACTCATATAACAGGTATCCTGTATAATCCACAGGAACAAGGCATAGTTGAAAGAGCCCATCAAACTATTAAAATATACTTATTAAAACAAAAAGAGGGAACTGAGAAGGGATATAAATCCCCTAAAGATAAACTTAACATGACCCTTTTTGCATTAAAGTTTTAAAATTTGGATTCATCAGGGCTTAGTGCTGAGGAATGGCACATGTGTTCAAAAAATGTACATAAGCCAAAGGTACTTTTGAAGGATATTCTAATTGGACAATGAAAAGGTCCTGACCCAGTGATTGTCTGGAATCAGGGGTTTGTTTTTGTGTTTCAACAGGGAGAACAGCAGCTGATTTGGATTCCAGAGAGACTAACTAATGTGATTTCTACAGACCAAAAAGAAGATGATTTGGCTCAAATCCATGGCAGCTTATATCCAGAACTCCAGTTTAGCTATCCTTACATCTAAGATGATGGTTTTCCCACACCTGGAGGCTAATGAATAATGAGCACAATTAAGGCCTATTTCAAATGTAAAAAAAAAACCTTGAGGCTTTCTTCTGGGAATACCTTCAAACCCATATGTAAGTTACAGGAAGAAGGATGAGATATCAATAGAAGAGTCAAACCCAGGTGTTAGCCAGGATGCTTTTTTCAATTTTATTTTTTTTTCATCTCATACAGACATAGGTTAATGTTTTTCTGATCAGTTTTATTTTTTGATCAATTGTGAAGATTTTAAATATTGCAATGGAGATTTCACCTGTGAAAAGCTACTAGGCCTCTACTATTGTGTTATGTGTGCACATTTGTGTTATGTGTTTTATGTTATGTGTGCACACTTGTGTTATGTGTTGTAAGTCTGTATGTGCATATTTCCATATATATCATTTATGAGGAGTGCTCATGAAAATTTAAAAAATGGATCCAAATATCTTTTATTCACATGATTTAAACAGTTTAATTTAAATTGGGTAAACAGATAAAAGTATAGATATCTTTAAAGTTAAGCTTACATGTTTTTCTAGGTGTTCAAAATGTTGATGTCTATGAAATAATCTACCTAAATTCAGAAATTTACAAGTATTTTTTTTAAATATAAACAAAAAAGAAGGTTAACAGATCTCTTTGTTTACTTTTACCTTTCCTTTTCATTATATCTAATAATTCTGTTCAGGATAATGTACTAGATTTTTCAGAGGATTGTTTTCTTAGTGCCTGCTGGAACGCTACATGGTTCTCTTTAGCCATCATTGCCAGAATTCCTACCTTCATCCCAGTGCCAGTGAAGACAAAAATAAAAGAATTTGCAGTATTATTGTAAAACCAAACGAGACTTTGGAATTACAGCTATCATCATCATAGCTGTTGCTGTTTCTGCTGCTGCTGCTACAGCTTCTGCGATAGCTATCACAACAAACTGTATAAACTGATGCATCAGTGAATAATATAACTCAACAAGTAATGCTCAAGAGTCGATTTACTTTAAGAAGAAATGGATATATTAATGGATTCCTCTGCTTTAAGCTGCTTACAAAACTTACCTGGACTGTGTATCACTTATATGCATTATGAACTAATCTATGGATAATTGTAGTAGTACCAGGATAACTTTGCTGACAGTGTCATTGGTGCTACAATTTTTCCAAGGGCTTCTTACTTAGAGCCATCTATGGCTTGGTATTGTGGCATTTTGTATCCTCCTCTTTCTGCTTGTGGCAGGTTGTTTATGGTGTTTGTGTAAAAGCCACATGGTCATTATCCATAAGTATGGCTATGTTGGCCGGTAGATAAAGACAGGTAATATCCAATTACAATGGTACCAACCTAAGCCAGGAGGCTGACGATTTGAGGTCAGACCATCCAATGACAGTTAAGGATCATATGTAGTACTGGACAACCTAAAACAGGCACGGTCCCTAAACCACATACTTGTTATTTAATTAAGCAAAAGGGGGGAGATGTTGAGGGCCACAACCAAGTAGAGATGGCGCTTGGCAGTTTGCCAGGAGGAGTGGTTTGTGAGGCAATGCCACCGAGCCATTAAGATGATGAGGATTCCTTATTGGCTGAATACTGTATGTAGATGATGCTAATTGAGACAAGCTGTGTGTAATTAGTAAGGTATGTATACCTCTGCTGTATGGCAATAAAACAGCTCCTGCTACCTTGCATGCCCGCTACCTTGAGTCCCTGCTGAGTTTCCCGGCAATAAAGCAGTTCCCGCTTCAACCTTCAAGTTGCTTGTCACCTTCCGGTTATTGGCTAAGCCAGATTGTGGCAGCAGAGCAAGGAGTTTGTGTTTGGTCTGACCTGGGGGCTCCTTGCTTGGAAGTGCCAGCGGACTCCCCTAGGTGCCCCTTGACTTCTCCTTGTCCTAATGCAGCCCCTTCCTCCCCTTCCCATTGCACCTTTTTCTGGCATTCACAGGTCTTATGCTCCTTGGGACCTCGTCAACATTGATCGGGTGAGTCCCTTGCCTGTGCACCTGGCTTGGGTCCTGGTTCTCTCCCATATGGGCACCAACCACACCAGCTTGCATGTCCTCCCATCATCCACATTCTGGCCCCATTCGTTTTTCTGGGCTCCTTTGCTAGCAACCTGACTGTAGGTTCTTATCTGATCCAGAGTGCCTTATGAGAAACAATGTCCTGGCCTTCGCCTGGGGCCCTTGATCTCCCTGGGGGATTGGTCCTGCACCAGAAACCCTGAAACCTGAAGGTGGTCCTGGGCCTGGAGCCTGCATGCACCCTGCTGGATCCTGTACCTTCCTTCCCGAATATAATCCAAGTCCTGAGCCTCCTGCACAAGCCCTGGCCCTTGGCTCTCTGTTCCCTGGCGTGGGTTCTCATTTAATCCTCTGGTGGCCCTTCTTGCTCACTGTTTTTCTGGGCATTGTCTGAGGGTCCCTTGCTGGGGCCCCTTCCCTGCTCCCCTTGGCATTCCTGGACTTCAGTACCCTAGTGCAGTGCTGCCTTCCCGGCCCAGTGTTCCCTGCTGTCCCCTGGCCTGGGCCCTCTTCTAGGTCCCTTTGCTTGGTTCATTGCTGAGTTTCTGGCCCTCACTCCACCCACACCCATCCTGCCGCCCTTCAGGATGTGCCCTGCTTCAGCCCTCCTGTCCTTTCTGTCTCTGCCATGCCCGCCTTCCTGATCCCCTTCCCAGGATACTCACCTGTGCCAGGGAACTTGATTTGGCCCCTTGGCCATGGGGGCTCCCTTTGGAAAATATAGCTCTGCCCCATGCCTGGGCCATTTGGCCTCCCTCAGTCGGGATCCTGATCACCACCCCTGACACCCTGCAGTGGATCTGGGCCTTGAGCCATTCTCTCCCTGTGCCACAAACTCCACTTTCTCCCCTCCTGCTGCTTCCCCTCCAAGTTTCTTTTCATTCACTAAGGCCCAGGTGCTAGCAATTTGCTCTCCAGTACTGGGCAAAACTCCTTGATGAGATGCTGAACCATTCTCCCCCTTCTTGAGAACCCTTCTCTCTCCCTTGGTTTCAGTCCCCTTTTGCCTGCCCCCTCCTGTGCCTCCCCTCTGATCCCCTCATGCTGTGGTATGCTGGCACTGCCTAGACCCTCTGCTCCCTCTGCTTATACCTACCCTGTTCTGCCGGAATGGGTCCTGCAGCCCACCCTCCCTCTTCTGCACACCAGGTATCCCCTCAAAGTACCCTCTTTGCCCCCCCCCCCCTCCATAATTTGTTCCAGGTCCCTCTCTGAGGATTTACTCACCGGGGTAGAGGAGCCAAAATGCCTCGCCTCTGTGCCCTGAATGATCCCTATGGGAAACACAGCCCTGCCACTTGCCTGAGTCCCCCTGACTGCCTTAAACTTGAGGTCTGGCAATTAACATAGACTTCCTCCAACCAATCCCTGAGTGATCCCCTTCCTTTCCTCTAGACTTCCTTGCTGCCCTTACTGAAATCCAGGCCTCCCTAACCATGTCCTTTTTTGCTTCAGTCCCTGGGCCTGGGCGTTCGCCTAAGCCCCTGATCGTGTTCCTCATGGCCCTTGGTAGAGCAGGGAGTCTCTTCGTGTTAGGTCTACCCTCAGGGCCCATAGCTTGGGCCTGCCAGCAAACTCCCCTAAGTGCCCCTTGGCTTCTTCTGGTCCTCATGCAGCCCCTTCCTCCCCTTCCATTGTGCCTTTTTCTCGCATTCACAGGTCTCTTGCTCCTTGGGTCCCCCATCACCATTGATTGTGTGGGTCCCTTGCCTGGGCGCCTGGCCTCGATCCTGCGTCTCGCCCCTATTGGAACTCACCCCGACCCCTATATGTGCCCTCCTGTCATTCTCATTCTGGCCACCTTCTTTTTTCTGGCCTCCTTCACCAGGACCCTGTCAGTAGGTTCTTATCTGCTCCTGGGCACCTTATGGGAAACAATGCCTGGCCCTAGCCTGGGGCCCTTGCTTTCCCTGGGGGCTTGGTGCTGCACCAGGAACCCTGAAACCTGGAAGTGGCCCTGGACCTGGAGCCTAAATGCCCCCTTCTGGATTCCCTGCCTTCCTTCCCAAATGTAATCCACTGTCCTGAGCCCCCTGCCCAAGCCCTGGCCCTTGGCTCTCTGTTCCCTGGTGTGGCTTCTCACTTGACCCTCTGGTGGCCCTTCTTGCCCACTGCTTTTCTGGGCATTGTCTGAGGACCCCTCCCTGGGGCTGCTTCCATGCTCCTCATGGCATTCCTGGACGGCAGTACTCTAGTGCAGCCCTGGCTTCCCGGCAAAGCGTTCCCTGATCTCCACTGGCCTGGACCCTCTTCTAGGTCCCTTGACTGGGCTCCTTGCTGGGGTCCTGACCCACACCCAGCCCACACCCGTCCTGTGACCCTTCAGGCTCTGCCCTGTTTAGGCCCTCCTGACCTTTCTGTCTCCGTCATGCCCTCTTATCTGATCCACTTCCCAGGATGCTCACCCGGGCCAGGCGACTTGATTTTGCCTCTTGGTCCTGGGTGCTCCCTTTGGAAAACGTAGCCCTGCCCTTGCCTGGGCCCTTTGGTCTTCCTCAACCAGGGCCCTGCTCTCAACACCTTACACCCTTCAGTGGATCTGTTCCTTGAGTCGTTCTCTCCCTCTGCCACCTACTCCACTTTCTTCCATCCCACTGCTCCCCCTCCATGTTTCTTTTCATTCACCCAGGCCCAGGTGCTAGAACTGGGCTCTTCATTACTGGCCCTGGCTCCCTGCTAGAGACCCTGAGCCTTTCTCTTCCATCTTGAGGACCCTTTCCCTGTCCCTTGGTTTCAGGCCCCTGTTGCCTGCTCCCTCCTCTTCCACCCCTCACATCAGCTCATGCTCTGGTATCCTGGCACTGTCCAGACCCTCCAATTCCCCTGGCTTCTCCCTACCCTTTGCTGCTGGAATGAGTCCTGCAACCCACCCACCCCCAATTCCGCACACCAGGTATCTCCTCACAGTACCCTCTTTGGCTTCTCCTTTGATCCAGATCCCTCTTTGAGGATCTACTCCCCTGGGGCAGAGGATCAAAATTGTCTTGCCTCTCCGCCCTGAATGCTGCCTATGGGAAGTACACCATGCCACTCACCTGAGTCCTTTCACTGCCTGAACATTGAGGCATGACTCCTATCATGGACTTGCTCCAACCCAGTACTGAGTGATCCCCTCTCTTCCCCCACCCCCAGATCTCTGGCCTTGCATGCTGCCCCTACCACAACACAGCCCTCCCTAACCCTGATCCTGTTCCTCTTGGCCCTTGGTATAGCAAATAAGTATTGGTTCTGACGTGGGGGCCCATTGCTGGGGCCTGTCAGCAAGCTCCCTTATGTGCCCCTTGGCTTCTTCTGGTCCTCATGCAGCCCCTTCCTCCTCTTCCCCTCATGCTTTTTTCTGGTGCTCACAGTTTTCCTGATTCTTGTGTCCCCCATCAACATTGATCTGGTGGCTCCCTTGCCTGGGCGCCTGGCTTGGTCCTGGGTCTTGCCCCTATGCGCACCCACCTCAATCCCTTGCATGCCCTTCCGTTGCCCTTCTTCTGGCTCCCTTCCTTTTCCAGACCTCCTTTACCTGGACCCTGGCCATACATTCTCATCTCATCCAAGGTGCCTTATGAGAAACAATGCCCTGCCTCTCGTCTGGTCCCCATGGTCTCCCTGGTTGCTTGGTCCGGCACCAGGAATCACGAAACCTATAGGTGGCCCTGGGCCTGGAGCCTGACTATCCCCTGCTGGATCCCCTGCCTTCCTTCCCAAATGTAATCCACTGTCCTGAGGCCCTTGTCCCAGCCCTGGCCCTTGGCTCTCTGTTCCCTTGATTGGATTCTCACTTGAGACTCTGGTGGCCCTTCTTGCTCACTGCTTTTCTGGACATTGTCTAAAGTCCCCTCACTGGGGCCGCTTCGCTGCTCCCATTGGCTTCACTGAACTCCAGTATCCTAGTGCAGGCCCACATTCCTGGCTCAGGGTTCCCTGCTCTCCCCTGACCTGGGCTCTATTCTTGGTCCCTTGCTTTGGCTCCTTGCTTGAGTCCTGGCTCCCAACCCAACCACACCAGTCCTGCTTCCATTCAGGCTTTGCCCTCCTTTTGCTCTCCTGTCCTTTCTATCTCTGCAATGCCCACTTTTCTGATCCCCTTCCCAGGATGCTTACCTGGGCCAGAGGATATGACCTTTGGGAAAACATAGCCTTGCCCCTAGCTTGGGCACTTTTGCCTCTCTCAGCCTGGGCCTTGCTCCTGAACCCTGAAACTCTACTTTAGATCTGGACCTTGAGCCCTCCTACCCCTATGCCAGCAACTCCCTTTTCTCCCATCATTTCCATGTTTCTTTTCATTCACCCAGGCCTAGGTGCTAGCATTTCACTCTCCATTACTGGGTCGTGCCCCTTGCTTGAGTCCCTGGCCACCAGAGGATTTGACATTTGAGAAAACATAGCCCTGCTTTTTGCCTGGGCACTTTTGGCTCCCTCAGCCCTGGCTCCACTCCTGAACACTGACACTCTGTACCGGACCAGGGCCTTGAGTCCTCCTCCCCCTGTGCCAGCCACTCCCCTTTCTCCCCTATTGTTCCTCCCTATGCATGTTTCTTTTCATTCATCCAGCCCCAGGTGCTAGAATTTAGCTCTCCTTTACTGGATGTGTTTTCTTGCTTGAGTCCCTGGCTGCCCTTCTCGAGGACCTGATCCCTATCCCTTGGTTTTAGGCCCCTTTTTCCAGCCCCCTCCTGTGCATCCTTCCTGCTTCCTCCCTTTTCCCCTCATACTGTGGTATCCTGGTCCTACATGGACCCTCAGCTACCCCTATTCACTATAGACTAGTCTCCTCAAATGGGTGCTACAGCACACTGACCCCCCCCCCAAACTGCCCATGGCAGGTATCCCCTCACAGTACCCTCTTGCCCCTCATTGGTCCAGGTCCCTGTCTGCGGATCTACTCACCTGGGGCAGAGGAGCAGATTTGGCTGTTCTCTGCACACTGAATGATCCCTGTGGGAAACACAACCCTACCAGTCACTTGAGTCCCCTTCACCACCTGTTCCTTGAGGCCTGGTAGTTAATATGAGACTTGCTCCAACACAGCCCTGAGTGATCTCCTCCATTCCCTCCCCTGCCCTCTCCCCTTGCATGCTGCCCCTACCCCAACTCAGCCCTCCTTAACACTGACCCTATTTGCTCCATTCTCCAGGCCTGGGTGCTCGCCTGAGCCCCTAATCACATTCCTCATGTCCCTGGGTATAGCATGGAGTCTCTTCTTGTTGTGACTGACCTGGGGCCCCTTACTTGGGAAACCCTGTAGGCTCACCTAGGTGACCCTTGCACTTCCCACTGTTTCCTGGTCCTCAAGCATCTCTTACCTCCCTTCCTCTTGGGCATTTTCCTGGTACTTGCTAGTATCCTGCTCCTTGGGTGACTCATAACAATCAGTTGGGTGGGTCCCCTGCCTGGGGGCCTGTCATGGGTCATGTCTCTTACAGTACAGTGCACCCAACATGACCCCCACTATGCACTTTCATCCCCCACTTCCTGGCCTCCTTACCTTTTCTCAAATTTTTTGCAAGGTCCCTGGGCCTTGATTCAAATATAAGCCAGGGTGCCTTATAGGAAACAGGGGCCCCTTACTCTCACTGGGTCCTCAGTCCTCCACAAGGAACCCTGATACCTGGAGGTGGCCCTGGGCCTGGAGCCTTACTGCCCCCAGCTGGATCCCATGGCTTCCCTCCAAAATCTTTTGCACTGTCCTGAGGCCCCTGCCCAAATCCTGGCCCTTGGCTCTCTTTAACTTGGCCTGGCTGGTCACTTGAACCTCTGGTGGCACTTCTTGCTCACTGTTTTCTGGGTATTGTTTGAGAGCCCCTCACTGGTGCTGCTTCCCTTCTCCCCTTGGCATTCCTGGACTGTAGTACCCTTGTGCAGCCCAGCTTTACCAGCCCGGCATTCCCTGTTCTCCCCTGGCCTGGGTCCTTCTCTATGTACCTTACCTGGGATCCTTGCTGGGGTCCTTGTGTCCACCTCACCCACACCCATCGTGCGGCCCCTCTGGCTGTTCCCTCTTTTGGCCTCCCTGTCATTTCTGTCTCTGCCATGCCCACTTTCGTGATCTCCTTCCCAGGATGCTTACCTGGGCCAGGCGACTTGACCTGGCCTTTTGGCCCTGGGTGCTCCCCTTGGGAAAACGTAGCCCTGCCCCTTGCTTGGGCCCTTTGACCTCCCTTAGCCGGGGCCCTGCTCCCGATCTCTGACACCCTGCAGTGGACCCGGGCCTTGAGCCCTTCTTCTCCTGTGCAACCCACTCTACTTTTTCCCATCCCACTACTCCCCCCTCCATGTTTCTTTCCATTCACACAGGACCAGATGCTAGTACTTGGCTTTCCATTACTGGGCCTGGCTCCTTGCCTGAGACCCTTGGTACCCTTCTTTAGGACCCTTTCCTGTTCTTTGGTTTCAGGCCCTGTTGCCAGCCCACTCCTCTGCCTCCCCTCTGATACTCTAATTTTGTGATATCCTGGCACTTCCCAGACCCTCTGCACTGCCTGCTTATCCCTAGCCAGTGCTGCTTCAATGGGTCCTGGCACCCTCCCTGTGGATCTACTTACCTGTGATAGAGGAGTGGAATGGCTCGCCTCTGCGCCCTGAATGCTCCCTATTGGAAACATAGTCCTGCCACTCGCATGGGTCCACTTCACTGACTGAAACTTGTGGCCTGGCACTTAATATGGAATTTGCTCAAAACCAGCCATAGGTGATCCCCTCCCTTCTCTCCCCTGCCCTCTGGCCTTGCATGCTGCCCCTACCCCAACCCAGCCTTCCCTAATGCAGGCCCTTGGCGCTCCTGTTCCTGTCTTGTGCACCCCCTTGAGCCCCTGACTCTTTCCTCAAGTCCCTTCACATAATGTGGCATCTCTTCATGTTGGATCCGAACTGGGGGTCCCTTGCTAGGGTTTGCCAGAGGGCTCCCCTAGGGGCCCCTTGAGCTTCCCTCTATCTCATGGTCCTTGCACAGCTTATCCTCTCCATTCCCTTGCAAATTCCCCTGGTTCTTGTGAGACTTCTGCTCCTTGCGTCCGTTGTCCTAGTTTGGTCATGTGTGTACATTGTCTCAGCACCTGGCTATGGTCCTGGCTCTTCTCCCACCAAGTACCTGGCATGACTCTGGCTTTGCCCTCCCATAGCCATCCTTCTGTCCCCCTTCCATTTTCCAGCCTCCTTTGCCAAATCCCTCTCTATGGATCCTCATCTGGACCACAGTGCCTTATGAAAAACAGAGCCCTACCCCACACCTGGACCACTTACTTTCTCTGGGTGCTTGATCTTCCACCAGGAACCCTGACACCTGGTAGTGGCCCTGGGCCTGGAGCCTGAATGCCCCCTGCTGGATCCCCTGCCTTCCCTCCCAAGACTTGTCCACTGTCCAAAGCCCTTGCCCAAGCCCTGGCCCTTGCATTCCAATTACTTGCCTGCCTCCTTTATTGAGCCTCTGATAGCCCTTCTTGTTCCTTTCTTTTCTGGGCTTTGTCTGAGGGCCCCTCACTCTAGCCACTTCTATTTTCCCTTTGGCTTCCCTGTACTGCAGTACCCCAGTGCAGCCATGCCTTACTGGCCCCGCCCTTCCCTGATCTTCCCTGGCTGGGCCCTTCTCTAGGCCCCTTGTCTTAGCTCCTTCCTGGGGTCCTGGCTCTCATCCAACCCAGACCCATTCTGTGGCCCTTGAGACTGTGCCCTCCTTTGGACCTGTTGTCTTTTCTGTCCCTCCCAGGCCCATATTCCTGATCCCCTTCCCAGGATGCTCATCAGGCCAGGTATTTGACCTGGCCTTGTGGCCCTGTGGGTTCCCTTTGAGAAACTGTAGCCCTTCCCCTTGTCTTCTGGGCCCTTTGGCTTCCCTCAGGCAGTGCCATGCTACCCAATCCTGACACCATGCAGTGAACCTGGCCTTCATTCTTCCTCCTGCTGTGCCACCTGCTCAGATTTCTCCCCTCCCTCCCCTCCCCATTCATATCAGTTTTCTTTCATCCTGCCCCAGGTGCTAGCACTTGCCTCTCAATTCCTGGGCATGGCTCATTGCTTGAGCTCCTGGTAGCCTTTTTAAGGACCTTTTCCCTTCCCTTTATTTCAGGCCTCTTTTTGTAGACCCCATCCTGTGCCTCCCCTCTGTTTCACTAGTGCTATGGTATCCTGGCATTTTCGGGACTCTTAGCTTTCCCTGCTTCTCCTTAGTCTGGGCTCCATGAATGGATCCAGGCTGCCAACCAATCCCCACACAACCTCCATGTCAGTTATCTCCTCATAGTGGCCTTTTTTGACCCTCCTTTGGTCCAGGTCCCTCTCTGAGGATTTAGTCACCTGGGCAGAGGATCCAAATTGGCTGGCCTCTGCGCCCTTAAGGCTCTCTATGGGAAATACAGCCCTGACTCTTGCCTAAGTCCCCTTTCCTGCCTGAACTTTGCGGCCTGGCAGTTAACATGTGACTTGCTTCAACTCAGCTCTGAGAGATCCATTCCCTTCCCTCCCCTGCCCTCTGGCCTGTCATTCTTCTCCTATCCCAACCAAGCCCTCCCAAATGCTGACCATTTGCACTTCAGTACCCGGGCCTGGCTCTCTCACATGAGCCCCTGACAGCGTTCCTCATGTCACTTGCCATAGCATAGAGTCTCTTCCTGTTGCGTCTGACGTTGGAACCACTTGCTTGGGACTACCAGCCTGCTTCCTTAGGTGCCCATTGTGATTTTCGCTGTCTCCTTGTCCTTGTGCAGCCCTTCCACCCCTTCCCCTTGTGCTTTCCTATCACACTTGCATGTCTCCTGCCCCTTGGGTCATTCATCCATGGTCTGTTTGTTGGGTCCTTTGCCTGGGCACCTGGCGTGGATCCTGGAATTTCCCCTCAATGCACCGACCTAGACACCCCACCATGCCCTCCCATTGCCCTCCTCCTGGCTACCTTCACCTGCCAGTCCTCCTTTGCCAGTCCCCTGTCCCTGGATTCTCATCTGGGTCAGAACACCTTATGGGAAATTGAGTCCTGCCCCTTTCCTGGGACCCTTGCTCTCTCTGGACCTTTGGTCCTGCACCCAGAACCCTAACACCTAGCAGTCACCCTGCCTGAGCCAGTAGCCTGCTTGCCCCCTGCCAGATCCCCTGCTATCCCTCCAAAGTCTTGTCCACTGTCCTAAGCCCACTTCCCAAGCTCTGACCCTTGGATCTCCGTTCCCTGGCCTGCCTCCTGGCTTGAACCTCTGGGGGAAACTTCTTGCTCCATGCTTCCTTTGGCTTGGACTGCAGGCCTTGCTGGGGCCAGTACCCTACTCCACTTGGCTTCCCTGAACCTCAGAATCCTACTGTCACTCGCCTTCCCAGCCTCATCCTTCCCTGCCCTTTCTTGTCCTGGGCCTTCCTGTTGATCCCTAGTGTGGGCTCCTTTCTGGAGTCCTGGCCTGCACCCCATGAACACCCTTTCTTTGTCCTTTCACACTGTACCATCCTTCATCTCTCCTTTTGTCCCCGTCCCTGCATGGCCCTTTTTAAAATCCCTTCCCCAGGATGCTCACAAGATCCAGGGGACTGGAAATGGGCATTTGGCCCTGTGGGCTCCCTTTGGGAAAATGTAGCTTTTCCCCTTCCCAGGGACTTTGGATTCTCCCTACTCAGGCTCTGCTCCTCGATTTTGACACCCATAAATGAACCTGGGCCTTGAGCCCTCATCTCCCTGTACGACCCACTACCCTTGCTCCCTTTTCTCCCCTCTCCAGCCCTGTCTGTTTTCATAGGTCCTAGGACCGGATCCCAGCACTTGGCTCCCCATTTTGGCCTGGCTCCTTGCTGGAGGTCCTGGTTGTACTTCTTGGGGAACCTGTCCCTGTTCCTTGATTTTAGGCCACCCAGACTTCTGCAGTACAGGAGCTCTCCTGACACCCAGTTGGGAGGAGTCTCTCGCCTGGAGAGTAGAGTCCCCTGGACCCTGCCTCTGGTTTTAAAGGAGCCCCCCCCCCTTACACCTAGGTTTTATGTGTCTCCCAACTGGAAGGGCAAGTCCCTTCCACACTGCATGGGGAGGTATATGAATTCCCTCAGACATCCAGGTGAAAGGGGTGGCCCGCCTGGAGGGGCGAGTCCCTGTTACCCTGGCTGCAGCTGTATAGGAGCCCCCTCTATAAACCAAGGTGGGAGGGGTCTCTTGCCTGGAAGGGAAAGTCCCCTCTACACAGGCTGAGGCAGAATACAAGCTAGCCTGGGCACCAAGGTGGGAGGGGTCTCTGTCCTGGAGGAACCATTCTGCTTTACCCAGACTGCAGAGTTATAAGAGCTCCCACAACAACCATGTAACTTTTCATTCACCCTGGCCCAGGTGCTAGCGCTTGGCTCTCCATTGCTGGGACCAGCTCCTTGCTTGAGCCCCTGACTGCCCTTTTTGAGGACCCTGTCCATGTCCCTTGGTTTCAGGCCCCTTTTATGGGCCCCCTCCTGTGTATCCCCTCTGTTCCCCTTATGCTGAGGTATTGTGGAAATGCCCAGACTCTCTGCTCCCCCTGCTTCTTTCCAGCCTGGGCTCCTCAAATGGGTTCCGGCTGCCCAACAACCCCACCCCAAACTCTGCACCACAGGTATCACCTGAAATTGCCCACTTTTGCCCCTGCTTTGGTCACTCTCTGAGGATCTACTCTCCTGGGGCAGAGGAGAGGAATTGGCTGGCCTCTGCACCCTGAATGCTCCCAGTGGGAAACACAGCCCTGCCACTCGCTTGTGTCCCCTTCACTGACTGATACTTGATGCCTGGCAGTAAACATATTACTTGCTCCATCCCAGCCCTGAGAAATCCCCTCCCTTCTCTCCAGTGCCCTCTTGCCTTGCATGATATCCCTACCCCAACCCAGCCTTCATTAACCTTGTTCTGTTGCACTCCAGTCCCAGGGCCTGGCTGCTTGCTTGAACCCCTGAACCCCTTCCTCATGCCCTTTAGTGTAGCATGGAGTATCTTTGTGTTGGGTCTGACCTGTGGGCCTCTTGCTTGTGCCCCCCAGCGGGCTCCCCTCAGTGCCTCTTGTGCTTTTTTCTGTCTTCTGGTCTTCATGCAACCCCTTCCTGGCCTTCCCATCACAAATTTCTCTGGCACTTGTGCATCTCCTTCTCTTTGGGTCTCTCATCCAAGAACAGTTGGGTTGGTCCCTTTCCTGTACTGCTGGCTTGGGTCCTGGCCCTCGCCCCTCTGAGCACCCACCAGGAATTTCCACCATGCCCTGCCATCGCCCTCCTCCTGTCCCCCTTCCCTTGCTAGGCGTCCTTGGCCAGGTCCCTGGCCCCCTGGATACAAATCTGGGCCAGGGTGCCTTATGGAAAACAGAGCCCTGCCTCTCACCTCAGCCTCTTGCTCTTTCTGGGTGCTCGGTCCTTCACCCAGAACCCTAACAATTGGCAATGACACTGGGCATGTACCTGCCTGCCCCTGTAGGATCCCCTGCCTTCCCACACAAGTCTTGTCCACTGTCCTGTGCCTCTTGCCTCAGCCCTTGCCTCTCAATTCCCTTTCCTGGATTCCGGCTTGAGCCTGTGATGGCCTGTGTTGCTCTGAGTGTCCCTGGGCATTGACTGTGGGCCCCTTGCTTGGGCTGTTTCCCTGCTCCCCTTTGTGTTCCTGCACTGCAGCCCACTAGTGTTGCTCATCTGCCCAGTTCTTCCCTTCCCTGTTCTCCCATAGCGTGGGCCCTCATCCAGGTCCCTAACCTGGGCTCCGTGTTGGGGTTCAGGCCCTACCAAACCAGCACCCGTCCTCCTGCCCTTCCTGCTGTGCCCTTCTTTGGCCCTCCTTTTGTTCCTGTCCCTACCAAGCCCCCTTTCCTGATTCCTTTCCCGGTATTCACACCCATTCCAGGGGAGTGGACGTGGCATATTGGTACTCCTAGCTCCCTAAGGGAATAAATAGTCCTGCCACTTGCCTGGACCCTTTGTTCTCCCTGGGCCCTTGGTCGTGTCTCCAGAATCCTAAAACCTGGCAGTGGCCCTGGGCTTGGAGCCTGCCACCACCTGCTGGATACCCTGCCTTCTCTCCCCATCTTTTTCCACTTATGTGAGGCCCTGCCCCATCCCTTGGGTCTTCATTCTCTGGCCTGGCTACTCACTTGAGCCTCTGGTGGCCTTTCTTGCCCAGTGTTTCCCTGGGCTTGGTGTGTGGGCACCTCTCTAGGGCTGCTTCCCTTCTCCCCTTGGATTCCATGTACTGCAGTACCCTAGTGCACCCCCATCTTACTTGCCATGTCCTTCTCTGCTCTCCCCTGACTTGGGCTTTCCTATAGTTCCCTTACTGGGCTCTTTGCTTGTATTTTGGCCCACAATCCACCCACACCAGTCCTCTAGACCTTTAGGCTGTGCCCTCCTTTGGCCCTCCTGTCATCCCAGTAACTGCCAGGCCCCTTTTCCTAATACCCTTCCAGGATACTCACCCAGACCAAGAAACTGGACTTGGCCTCTTGGCCATGTGGGCTCCATGTTGTTAAATGTAGCCCTTCCCCTTGCATATTCCATTTGGCCTCCTTCAGCCCGGGCCCTGCTTCTGGACACTGACACCCTGCAGTGGGCCTGGGCCTTAAACCTCCCTCCTTTGTGCCACAAGCTACCTTCCTTGCCTTCTTACCCTAACCAGCCCTGTCCATTTTCATGTGTCCCTGGCCCAGGCCCTTGCACTTGGCTCTCTGTTCCTAGGACTGGTTCCTTGTTTGAGACACTGGCCACACTGCTTGACGACCCTGCTCCTGTACCTTGATTTCAGGCCCCTTACTCGGGGCTCTGATATGCCTATCCACTGTTTTCTGTGTGCTGTGGTGTTCTGGCACTGCCTGGACCCTTCCCTCCACTGCTTCTGCATAGCCTGGGCTCCTTGATTGGGTCCATTATCCCATTATCCCCCCAAATTTCCCCCCAGGTCTGGATGAAAGACATTTCCTCACAGTCCCCTCCTTTGGACCTTATTTGCTTCTGGTCCCTCTCTGAGGATCTACTCACCCAGGACAGACTACTGGCCTCTATGTCCTGAAATCTCCCTATGGAAACACATTCCTGCACCTTACCTGATCTCCTTTGTTGACAGAAACCTGACTCCTTTCATTGGAAGTGTGCTTTGTGTCAGACATGCCCTGAACCATTCCATCCCTTCCCTCAACTTCCCTCTTGTCTTCAATGCTACTACAACCCCAACCCAGCCCTCCCTGACCCTGAGCCTTCAACTGAGCCCCTGACTGCATGCCCAATCACGTGGCATTGTGTGGCTTCACCTGGTGTCATTTTGATTTGGGCCCCCTAGCTTGCTTCTCTTGGTTTGCTCTATGCTACCAGCTGACTCCACCTTGTAGTGTTGCCCCCTTCTTCCAATCCCCTTGTGTTTTACCTGGGCGCACCTGGGAGCCTTCTGCTCTTATGGTCCCTCATTTTTGTTCAGTAGGGTGAGACCGTTGCCTGAGCTCCTTGCTTGGGTCCTGGCTCTGGGCCCTATCCGCACCCACTGGGACTCCCACACTGTGCCCTCCCATTGCCCTCTTGCTGGGCAAAATCACTTGCCAGGCCCTCTTTGCCCATTCAATGGCCATAGATTCTCATCTGGGTCAGGGAACCTTAATGGAACAGAGCCATGCCCCTTGCCTGGGCCCCTTGCTCTCCTTTGGCCTTTGGTCCTGAACATGGAACTTGGACACCTGGAAGTGGCCCTGGGCCTCAATTTTCCTGTCACCCCTTGGATCCCCTGCCTTCCCTCCCAAGCCCTGTAAACTGTTCTGAGGCCCCTGCCACAGCCTTGGCCCTCCACTCTGAATTCCCTGGCCTGGCTCCTCGCTGGAGCCTCCGGTGCCCCTTCTTGCTCCCATTGTCCCTGGGCTTTGATTTTACGACCCTCACTTGGGCCGATTTTCTGCTTCACTTGGCTTTCTTTGCTTGCAGAACCCTAGTGCTGCCCTAGTTCTGCCCTTCCCTGTTCTGCCCTGGCATGGGACCACATCTAGGTCCCTAACCTGGACTCCTTGATGGAGTCTTGGCCCCCAACCACACAACACACATCCTCTGGCCTATTCTGCTGTGCCCTCTTTTGGACCTCCTGTCATCCCTTTCCCTGCCGCACCTCTTTTCCTGATCCCTTTACTAGGATGCACACCTGGGCCATGGACTTGACCTGGCATTTTAGTCCTTTGAACTTCCTTTGGTAAAATGTAGCCCTGCCCCTTGCCTGGGCTTTATGGCCTCAATCAGCATGGACCCTACTCCCCCGTCCTAACATCCAGCAGTGTACCTGGTCTTTGAGCCCTCCTCTCCCTGTGCCACCCGCTCCCATTTCTATTCTCCCTCCCCTCCCCAGCCCTGTGTATTTTCATGAGACACTGGCCTATGTTCTCCACTTGACTCTCCAGTCCTTTGTCTCCTTTCTTGCTTGAACCACTGGATTCCCTTCTTGATCATCCTGTCCCTATCCCAGGCCCATTTTTCCAGCCCTCTCCTGGGCCATCCCTCTATTCTCTTGTACTGTGGTTCCTGGCACATCCTGGACCATCCCTTCCCCCTGTTTCTCCATAGCCTGGGATCCTCAAAGGGGTCCTGGCTACCAACTGACCCACCTCCAATTACAGATGCGAGGTATCCCCTCACAGTTTCCTCCTTTGGCCCTCCTTTTGTCCTGATCTCTCTGTGAAGTTCTACTCACCTGGGGCAGAGGAGAGGAATTGGCTGGCCTCTGGAACTTGAAGGCTCCCTATGGGAAATCTAGCCCTGTCCCTCACCTGAGCCTCCTTTGCCTTCCAAACATTGAAACCTCGTAGTGGATTTAGGCCTTCTGCTGACCTTGCCCTGCTCGATCATCTCCCTTTCCTCCCCTACCATCTCGCCTTGCATGATGCCCCTACCCCAACCCAGCCCTCCCTAACCCTGATGTTTTGCACTCTAGTTTCTGGACTGGTTGCTTGCCTGAGCTCCAGACCATGTTCCTCGTGTTGCATGGTATTGCAAGGTGTCACAACACCTTGGGGATTACCTGGGGTTCCTTGTTTGGGCCCCTTAGTGCACTCCACTGGTTGCCCTTTGCTCTGCTCTCTTTTTCCACATCCTAGCACCAATCTTTCCTCTCCTTCCACTAGCGCTTTCCTTTGGAGTGCTTGCCTCCTGCTTCTTGGCTTTCTAATGCTCTCTTGGTGGGATCAGTCCCTTTCCAAGGATCCTGGCTTCGGTCCTGACTGTTGTTTATCTCCACACCCACCGCAACCCCCTGACCTCCCGTCCCATCATCCTCCTCATGGCCCCAATCCCTTGCCAGGCCCCTGTATGGGCAGGGCATTTCAGGGATAGACAGCCCTGTCCCTAGCCTGGGCCTCTTGCTCTCCCTGGGCCCTTGGTCCTAGTCTTGGAAACCTAAGTCCTGGCAGTGGCCCTGGGCCTGGAGCCTGCCTCCCCACTGCCATATCCCCAGCCTTTCCTCTTCTGCCATGTCCACTGTTTTGATTCCCTGGCCCAGACCTAGCCTCTGTCTCTTGATTCCCTGGCTTGTCTCCTCAATTGAGCCTCTGGTGCCACTTCTTGCTCTGTGCTTCCTTGGGCCTTGTACTTGGGGCCCCTGTTTTGGGTAGCTTCCCTGCTCCCCTTGGACTCCTTGGATGGCAGAACCCTAGTGCAGCCTTCCTACCAAGCCCCACTCTTTCCTACTCTTTCAGGAAGGGGCCCACCTCTAGGTCCCTAGCCTTGTATCTCCGCAGGGATCCTGGTCCCCACCCGAAGAACAGGCGTCCTCTGGCACTTCCTGCTGTGCTGTGATTTGGAGCTCCTGTTGTCACTGTAACTGTGGTGCCCCTTTTCCTGATGCCTTTACCAGGATGCTCACTAGGGCCAGGGGACTGGACCTGGTCATTCACCCTGCGGGCTATCTTTGGGAAAATGTAACCCTTCCCCTTTTTCTGGTCCACTTAGCCTCCCTCAGCCTGGGCCTTGCTCCTTAATCTTGACACCCATCAGTCGACCTGGGCCATGAGCCCACCTCTCTTTGCACCACCTGGGGTCCCTTTCTCCCGTCCTTAGCCTTGTCTGTTTTTATGGAACCCCTGCCTTGTCCATGCACCTGTATCTTCATTCCTGGGCCTGGATCCTTGCTTGAGACCACCCTTGTCCAGGACCCTGTACCTTTCCCTTGATTCCAAGCCCCTTTTTTGAGCCCACTCCTGTGCTTCCCCTCTGTTCTCCTTGTATTGAATTGTCATCTCTTTTCTCCATGGAATAGTTTTAATTGTGCTTCTCCAGAATTCTTCACCATGGCTGTTTTAAAACTGTCAGCAAAAGAGCCTCTGAAAAAGAGTTCAATATTGATTAACTTCCTATTTTTCTATTGCCCTGATTTACTTGGCCACTGGCTGAGTAGATACGAGAACTCCTGGTCTGGGCACACCTTACTACATTTTCAAAAATATTTCAAGTATTTAATACTTTGTAGAAATGTGCAAACAAGGCCACTGGCCTGGAGCTAGGCTTCACAGAAATGACTACATTTTTAAGATATGTTACCAAATGGGCTCCATGGTAACAACTGGCAGGGAGAGGAAAGATAGGGAAAAGAATCTCTGCCCTTTTCAGGAGTTGTCCTTAAAGAGTTACCTTGTCCAAAACAGTGAAAGAAAAAGCTGCTTTTATGTGAACTTTTTCAGATTGTGAACTTCTGGACCCCTCCCCTTACATGCTAGGTATAAAATTCTGAAACTCCCTTAACTCGGGATTCCTGGGATTGATTGATTACAGCAAAAGCTGTGTGCTCTGAGCCTGGCTGCAGCCAAATAAAACTGTTTCCTGCTATGTTCTGTGCCTTGTCTCATTTGTCCCTACAACATTTGTTGGGACCCAGATGTGACAGAGGAAGTAGGGAAGGCTATTGTGCCTCTCTTGTCTCTGGGGACCTACTTCCCTGAGGCTGTTGGGGAGAGTGTTCCCTTGTCGCACTCAGGCCACTCTTGGCCTGAAGGAGGATCGACTCACCCAGAACCCTGGGGCTGCCACCACAGACCACAGAGGGACCCACAGGATGCAGAAACCAGAATTAGGGTTTTGGATCACTGCCCAACTGCACATTTAGGACCTGGATCCATTTGTTTTTGAATCTAACCTGACTTCCCCTTCGAGGACCAAGCTGGTGGAAGAGAGGCTTGATCAACCTCTGTTGGGTCCCAAGTATTCTCCAAAGATGTTGAAGCTGAAACAGACCAAGGGGAGTCACCCAGGTAGACTGTGTTCAGGATCAGAGAGCAGAGGGGAAACTGTGACGCCCATTTTGTTTGGTTTGGAATTGTTAGAATTTGGGCAGCATAGAAATTTTCTTCTGACCATGTCTGCGTGAAAAGTATGTGATTGACAGGGACAAAGGGAAGTTTCCTACCCAATCCCAGGGCCAAAGTGAGTGTGGAGTCCTTATCCAAGGTTCCATGGCACCTAGTAAAGTCTATGGTGGAATTTTACCAACTAACGTCTAGGTGAAAGCTTCAGGTCGGAAGTTGATACCGACCCACAAGGCTAAGAGGGCCCTAAGTCCCCAAAAGAGGCAGAGCCAAACATGGACAAAGTGAGTCTTGTCCTAAATGTCTGTCACCAATGCAAAGTGAAACATAGGAGGCACACAAAGTGAGTCTTGTCGTAAATGTGCAAAGATGAGGAAGATGGAACATGGGAAGCACACAAAGAAAACTGAGCCTTCTGAAATGTTTGTTAGAAACCTTTAGGAATGTTTTCCTGGTAACTGTAGGGTGAAACTCACTCCACAAAGGTGGCACACTCTCTGAATTATAATGGCCCACGATATGGGGTGGCCACCAGAAAGATTTTTAGATGAGAGAGTCATTGCTGAGGTCCTTCTGATTATTATTGAAGACCCTGAACAATTTCTCTTACATTGATGGCTCTCAAGAGATAGTACAGAAACAGCCGCCATGGTTGAGAGCCTGTCTAGATGGACAGTCCAAGCTGATATTAGCAAGGAGATTAGCGGTCTTAAGACCCAGCAGAAAGCAGCTAACCAGAATACCTGATGGAAGAAAAACAGGAATGGAAACAGTTTTCCCCATGAGCCAGAACAGGACCCACCACCTTATATGCCACTCGACCCAAATTTGCCAAGGTGACTGGGATAGAAAACTGTCTCATCAGCCCCATACTCCTCAGAAGCAACAAATGATGGCCCCCAATACTGGCTATTCCTTCCTCTTTGGCGTCCTCAGAGTCAAAGGCTTCCTAGAAGCAAAGACTCTTTCACCTCCCAAGATTAAGATGGGAGATTTGTCCAAGACCAGAGACACAACCTAGACGAAAGCACTCCAGGAGCCCCTGCAAGGGACTAGAGGACCTGCCCATATTGTCCAGAGGTAAACACCTGAGGGAGACAAGGCAGTTTTGTTTGCCAGCCTTTCACTACCATTGTGCTCATAAGCGGTAAAAATCAAGCATCTTCCTTCATGGAGAAACCCTGGACCATGGATGACCTGATGCAGCCCATAATCCAGATCTAGGATGGGGCCCAAACAAAGAAAAATGGCTAAAAAATAAAGAGATATCAAGAAGCCCTCATAGGAAGTTTAAGAGAAAAACAAATAAGAAAGAAACTGTGCCCAAGAGTTAGAAGGAATCAGAGCCATCCCTAAGCCTTAGCCTAAGCCAGAGGACATCTGCAGACAAACAGAGCTGAGCAAAGCCTCCTGCTGCTCCAGCATCTCCCCTCTTGCACCTTTTAGAACCCTGAACTTTTCTCTGGACCCCATGTCTACCTAAGGCCCTTGTGCCCTATGGAACTGGCAGTATTGATCAAAAGAGTTGTACCCTTGGGCTCGGGATATGGCTCAAGTGGTAGCGTGCTCGTCTGGCATGCGTGCAGCCTGGGTTCGATCCTCAGCACCACATACAAACAAAGATGTTGTGTCTGCCAAAAACTAAAAAAATAAATATTAAAAAATTCTCTCTCTCTCTCTCTCTCTCTCTCTCTCTCTCTCTCTCTTAAAAAAAGGGTTGTACCCAACTGACTCAGAGATGAGGGTCCAGGCCACTGCCACTGCTGCTCCACTCCCTGCCCAGAGGTGTCCAGGTGAGGAGGGGCACCAGACAAGCATAGCTGCCACAATGCAAGTTTGTCAGGGAAGAGATGCAGAGGCTCAAGCAACAGGTGACCAAAACAGAATTTGTGGAACAGGCTCAGAGTGATATTTGCCAAAAATTTCAAAATGAGTTTGCTGAGAAGTATGCCAGAAAGCTTACAAAGATGGCCACCACAGTTTCCCTCAATGGAGACCCAGAGGCTCAAAGACAGTCAGACCAAAGAGATAAAGATGAGGATGGATCTCCTTACAGCTGCTCTCATCACAAACCCATAAGTCACTCAAAGTTGGAGTCTCACTAGAACACAGCCAAGGGTCCAAATATTTTAAGGAAATAAAAAGCATGGCCAGACAAAAAGAGAAGGCTCCAGTGATCCTGGCAGGCAAGAACCCACTGCCATGCTCAAATGCTAAGCCTTGAACAGAGAAGGAATAAATTATTTCCCCAAGCCTTTGTCCCCAACCCCTCCTTTCATTTTCTTACCACTTGCTCGGAAGTTGATGATTGATGAATATGGCAGGGATCCGATAGACACTCACAATTACATCTGATGTAAGGGACCCAGTGCCTCAGGAGGGCTCAGCTGCTACAAGACCCAATATGAACCAGAAATATATTCATGTTAATACTTGATAGACGGGCATAGGGTGCACACTCTAAAAGGACTTGCACCCTGGCTCCAAGCCACAAGCTGTGAGCCACCAACAGGAAGGGATAAAGAGCGCCATGCAAGAAAGCATAGTGAACAAAAACACAAGCAGAGCAGCTACTATATACAATTAGAGCAGGCTCCAACCTCTCAAGAGGAGAAAGCCATGTAGACAAAGATCATCATATTGTGGGTACAATGTGGCTGACACACCAGGACCTGCAGGGAACCTGCCCTCAAACCTTGGCAGATGGACCACGCCAAGATTGACATAGGTGACATTACACAAATGATGTCATAGGAAACAATCTCTGCTAAGATTTACATTAGATTTGTGAGTTGGAGAATCGCAGCAGCCAAGATCCTACACAGGGAGATAACAAAAAAATTCCGGAATCTTAAAATGTCATAGGATCTATGTATGCTCCCCTTCCCTAAATTACAGTCCCTCCCAGGGGCTTGAGGACACCATACTTGGGACAGTACTGGACTCTGACTTAAAAACCCATATATATCAAGAAAAAGGTCAAATACTTTGGTTACCAACTAACCCAGTTAAAGAACAGACAGTAGCCACTGAGTCTAAAAAGAAACAGGAAATCAGCTCAATTCCATTCCTTACAACCTGCCATAAGACTAGAGAATTCTTAGGGGGCAACCAGATTCAGCCATATATGGATCCCCAACTTTCAGTTATAACCAAACCCTCTGTGAAGCCACAAAGCAGGGAGAATGGGATCCTCTAATATATGGGCCACCTAAGAAAAAGACCTTTGAGGACATTAAACAAGCACTCCCAGTGCATCTGGACCAGGGCTCCCTGACCTCATAAACCTTTACTTTCTGTATGTCTAGGAACAGGGGAGAATCGCTGTAGAAGGCTTGACATGGACATCTGTCCAAAGAGCTAGGCTCTATAACCCAATACTGGCCACCTTGTTTACAGGCCCTTGCAGCCATAGATATTCAACACATAAGATCTGTGTTGGAACCTGTTAAACTAGCTATGGGACAAAAATTGGTTTTCAGGGCCACTTCCTGGATCCCCTTGGCATTCCTCTACTGCAGTCCCCTTCAGCCACGCCTTACTGGCCCCGCCTTTCCCTGCTCTCCCCAGGCCTGGGGCCTCCTCTAGGTCCTTCGTCTTAAATTCTTTTTGGGGTCCTGGCCCCTACCGCACCCAGACCCATCCTGCAGCACTTAGTCTGTGCCCTTCTTTGGCCTTCTTTTCATTTATGTCTCTCCTAAGCCGTCTTTCCTGATCCCCTTTCCAGGAACTTCACTAGGCCAGGTATTTGATCTGGACTTGTGGCCACATGGTATCCCATTGGGAAAATATCACCCTGCCCCTTTTCTCGGCCCTTTGGCCTCCCTCAGTCCATTCCCTGCTACCCAATCCTGACACCCTGCAGTTGACCTGGGCCATCAGCCTTGCTCCCCCTCTGCCACTGGCTCAAATTTCTCCACTTGCTCCTCTCCTCATCCATATCCATTTTCATTCACCCTGCCCCAGGTGCTAACACTTGGCTCTCCATTACTGGGCATGTCTCCTTGCTTGAGCCCCTGACTGCCCTTCTGGAGGATCGTTTCCCTTCTGTTGGTTTCAGGTCTCTTTTTATAGACACCCTCCTGTGCCTACCCTCTCTTCCACTGTAGCTATGGTATCCTTGAACTGCCAGGACCCTTTGCTTTCCCTGCTTCTCCCTACGCTGGGCTCCTTGAATGGGTCCAGCTGCCAACCGACCACCACACAATCTCCATATGCCAGGTATCTCCTCATAGGGTCCTCTTTTGACTATTCTTTGGTCCAGGTCCCTCTCTGAGTATCTACTCACCTGGGCAGAGGAGCCAAATTGGCTGGTCTCTGTGCCCTTAAGGCTCCCTATGGGAAATACAATCCCGCCTCCTGACTGAGATCTCTTTGCTGCCTGAACCTTGATGCCTGGCAGTTAACATGTGACTTGCTTCATCCCAGCCCTGAAAGATCCACTCTCTTCCTCCCCTGCCCTCTTGCCTTGCATGGTTCCCCTACCCCAACCACAATCCAGCCCTCCCTAACTCTGACCTTTTGTGCTTCAGTCCCCAGGCCTGGCGTTCACATGGGCCCCTGACAGTGTTCCTCATGTCAATTGGTATAGCAGAGAGTCTCTTCCTGTTGTGTCTGACCTGGGGACCCCTTGCTTGGGACTGCCAGCGTACTCCATTACGTGCCTGTGGCACTTTTCTCTGTATCCTAATCCTTGCACAGCCCTTCCTCCCTTTCCCCTTGAAATATTCTCTGGCACTTGCAGGTCTCCTGATTCATGGGTCACTCATCCATTGTTGGTCAGGTGTGTCCTTTGCCTGGGCACCTGACTTGGGTTCTGAATCTTGCCCCCCCCACTCACCCACCAAGACCCCCCTCTTTTGCCCTACCATCACCCTTCTCCTGGCCACCTTCACTTGCCAGGTCTCCTTTGCCAGGTCCCTGTCCCTGGATTCTCATCTGATCCAAGGCACATTATGAGAATCTGAGTCCTGCCCCTTTCCTGGGACCCTTGCTCTCTCTGGGTCTTTAGTCCTGCACCCAAAACCCTGACACCTGGCAGTCCCCCTGGGCCAGGAGCCTGCCTGCCCTCTGCCAGATTCCCTGACATTCTTCCAAAGTCTTGTCCACTGTCCTGAGGCTCCTGTACAAGCCCTAGCCCTTGGCTCTTCATTCCCTGGGCTGCCTCCTCACTTCAGCTTATGGGGGCCCTACTGGTTCCCTGGCCTTGGACTGCAGGCCTCCCTATGGCCAGAACCCTTCTCCCCTTGGCTTCCCTGAACCTCAGAAACCTACTGTCACTGAATGCCCAGCCCCACTCTTCCCTGCCCTTTTCTGGCCTGGGACCTCCTGTTGGTCCCTAGCCTGGGCTTCTTTCTGGAGTCCTGGCCTGCACCCCATCAATAGCATTCCTCTGGCATTTCACACTGTACCCTCCTTCATCCCTCCTGTTGACCCTGTCCTTGCTGGGCCCCTTTTCAAGATTCCTTTCCCAGGATGCTCACCAGGTCTATGGGACTGGAACTGGGTGTTTGGCCCTGTGGGCTCCCTTTGGAAAAACATAGCTGTGCAATCTTACCTGGGACTTTGGACTCTGCCCAGGCCCTGCTCCTTGATCTTGACACCTAGCAGTGAACCTAGGCCTTGAGCCCTCTGCTCAATGCACTGGAGGCATGAGTTCCCTCTACACTGGCTGTGGAAGTAAAGGAGCTCCCTGGCAACACCCAGGTGGGAGGGTCTCTGGCCTGGAGGGGCGAGTCCCCTCTACCCTGGTTGTGGAGGTATATGAGAAAAGGGGACTTGCCACTCCAGGGGGTCTCCCTTGCTTCGGTGGCACTCGAGCTCCCCTGGACAATCAGGTGGGAGGGGTCTCCCGCCTGGAGCAACAAGTCCCCTATACCCTGGTTTTGGCGGTATACAAGCTACCTCAGACACCCAGATGGAAAGGGTCTCTCACATGGAGGGGCAAATCCCCTCTAGGCTGGCCAAGGTGATATACAACTTCCCCCTGACACGCAGGTTGGTGGGGTCTCCTGCCTGGAGGGGCGTGTCCCCTTTACTTTGGCTGGTGTCCTATAAGTCCTCCCTGGACACCCAGGTGGAAGGGATCTCCCGCCTGCAGGGGCAAGTCCCCTTTATTTTGGCTAGTGCCCTGAAAGAGCTCCCTGGATACCCAGGTGGGAGGGGTCTCCCGCCTGGAGGGGCAAGTATTCTCTACCCTGGATGCAAAAAAAAAAGCTTTCCCTGAAACCCAGGTGAGAGGAGTCTCCCACCTTCAGTTGTGAGTCCCCTCTACACTGGCTGTGGCTGTGTATGAGCTTCACTAGACTCCCAGGTGGGAGGGGTCTCCTGCATGGATGGGAGAGTCCCCTCTATTCTGGCTGATGCATTATATGACCTCCCCACTATACCAGGTTAGAGTGGAGGGACAAGTTCTCTTTACTGGAGGGGCAAGTTCTCTTGACTGGAGGGGCAAGTAGCCTCTATCATGGCTGTTGCAGTATTCACGCTTCCCCCGACACCCAGATAGAAGGGGTCTCCCACCTGGAGGGGCGAGTCCTGTCTTCCCTGGCTGTGGCAGGATACAAGCTCCCCTGATACCCAGGTGAGAGGGGTCTCCAGTCTGGAGCAACAAGTTCCCTCTTCCATAGCTGCAGCAGTATAATAGATACTCCAGGTGGGAGGGGTCTCCTGCATGGAGGGGCAAGTCCCCTCTACCCTGGCTAAGGCCGCATACAAGCTCACCCCACCCCAAAGCAAAGGTGGGAGGAGTCTTTCACTTGCATGGGCAAATCCCCTCTACCTTGGCTGCCTGGTATAAGAGCTTCCCCCACACCCAGGTTAAAGGGTTCTCTTGACTGGACGGGCAAGTTCCCTCTACCCTGGCTGCAGCAGTATTGGAGCTCCCCCAGACACCTTGCTGGGAGGGGTCTCCCGCCTCTAGGGGCCAGTTTCCTCTACCCTGGGTGCTGTGGTGTTTGAGTTCCCCTTGACACCCAGGTAGGTGTCTCGACTGGTGGGGCGAGTCATTTCTACCTTGGCTGCAGCTATATAGTAGCTCCACCCTCATACCCAGGTGAGAGGGTATCACAACTGGAGGGGCTAGTCTCCTCTACCCTTGCTTTGGCGATATAAGATCTCCCCCTGACACTCAGGTGGGAGGGGTATGCCCCCTTGAAGGGTGATTCCCCAGTATCCTGGCTTTAGTTGTATAGGAGCTCCCCAGGATACCCAGGTGAAAGGGGTCTCCCTCCTGGATGGAAGAGTCCCCTCTACCATGGGCTTGTCAGTATAAGAGCTCCCCCTGACACCCAGGTGGGAAGGGTCTCCTGCCTGTAGGGGCAAGTCCACTTTACTTTGGCTGCAGTGGTGTACAAGCTCCCACTGGACACCCAGGTGGGAGGGGTTTCCCTACTGGACGGGCAATTCCCCTCTATGCTGGCTATGGCAGTATATGAGCTCTCCAGGACACCCAGGTGGGAGGGGTCTCCCGACTAGATGGGCAAGTCCCCTCTTCCCTGGCTGTGACAGTATATGAGCTCCCTCTGACACCCAGTTGGGAGGGGAATTTGACTGGAGGGGCAAGTCCCCTCTTCCTTGTTTGGCCGAATTCAGGCTTCCCCGGACACCCAACTGGGAGGGATCTCCCGCCTGGATAGGTGAGTCCCCTCTATGGTGGCTGCAGTTATATAGGAGCTCCACCAGACACACACGTGGGAGTATCCTCCCACTTGGAGGGGCAAGTCGCCTCGACCCTGGCTCTGGTGGTATGAAGCTCCCCGTGACACCCAGGTGGGAAAGGTCTCTCGCCTGGAGGGGCGAGTCCCCTCTACATTGGCTGGTGCCCTATAAGAGCTCCCTGGACCCCCAGGTGGGAGATGTCTCCTGCCTGCTGTGGCGAACACCTCTACTATGGCTCTGGTAGTATAGGAGCCTCCCCCAACACCCTAGTGGGAGGGGTCTCCCCCCTGTAGGGGTGATTCCCCTCTACCCTGGCTGCAAAGGTATGGGAGCTCCCCAGAACCCAGGTTGGAGGGGTATCTTCCCTGGAGGGGCAGATCCCTGCTACTCTGGGTGGAGCAGTATAGGAGCCTCCACCCCAGGACACTCATGTGGGAGGTTCCCCCTCCTGGAGGGGCAAGTCCCCTCTACCCTGGCAACTGCAGTATAGGAGATCCCCCTGACACCCAGGTGGGAGGGGTCTCCTGCCTAGAGTGGTGAGTCCCCTCTACCCTGGCTTTGGCAGTGTATAAGCTCCCCCAGACACCCAGGTGGGAGTGGTCTGCAGCATGGAGGTGCGAGTACCCTCTTCTGGATGAGGTGGTATAGGAGCTCCTCCTGACACCATGGTTAGAGTGGTCTCTTGACTAAAAGGGAAAACCCGTATACCCTGCCTGCTGCAGTATTCAAGTTCCTCTAGACACACAGGTGAGAGGGACTCCTGCCTGGAGGGTCAAGTCACCTCATCCTGGAAGCAGTGATATAGAAGCTCGCCAAACACCCAAATGGGAAGGGTCCTCTGCCTGGAGCAATGAGTCCTCTCTACACTGGCTTAGGGTATGTACCAGCTACCCACGAAACCCAGGTGTGGGGGATCTCCTGTATGGAGGGGTGAGCCCCCTCTATTCTGCCTGCTGAGATATACAAGATTCCCCCCCATACCCAAATGGGAGGTGTCTCTCGCCTGAGGGGGCGAGTCCTCTTTACCCTGGCTGCAGTAGTATACTAGCTTTCCCTGACAATCAGGTTGGATGGGGCTCTTGCCTGGAGGGGCGACTCTTCTATATCCTGGCTGCAGTGGTAACGGATCACCCCCTGACACCCAGGTGGGAGGGATTCCAGCCTGGAGAGGGAAGTCCCCTCTACCCTGGCTGTGAGTGTATAAGTGCCTCCTCTTACCCCCAGGAGGGAGGGGTCTCCTGCCTGGAGGGTCGAGTAACTACCACCCCAGCTGCAGCCATATATGAAACCCACCTGGCCAGATACCCATGTGGGATGGGTCTTCCACCTTGAGGGGTGAGTCCCCTCTACCCTGGCTAAAGCAATATAGGAGTTACCACAATTATCAGGTGGAAGGTGTCTGTTGACTGGAGGTGCAAGTTTCCTCTACCCTGGTTGCTGAGGTATTCTACCCTGGCTGCTGTGGTATATGAGCTCCACCTGACAACAGGTGAGAGGAGTGTTCCACCTAGAGGGGCAAGTCCCCTCTACACTGGCTAAGATGGTATAGGAGTTTCTCCCATTCCCAGGTGGGAGGTGTCTCTTGCCTGCTGTGCAAGTCGCCTCTAACTTGGCTGCTGGGGTATATGAGCTCCACCTGACACCCAGGTGTGAGGGGTTTCCTGCCTGAAAGGGCGAGTCCCCTGTACTTTATCTCTTGCATATAAGAGATCCCAGTACCCCCAGTTTGGAGGGTCTTCCACATGGAGGGGGGTGTTTCCTTTACCCTGCTGTGGCAGTTTAGTAGCCCCCACACATACCAAGGTTCGAAGGTTCTCCAACCTGGAGGGATAGGTCACTGCTACACAGGGTTCAGGTGTATAGGATCCTCCCTCGCCATACACCCATGTGGGAGTGGTCTTTCTCCTGGAGGGGCGAGTCCCCTCTACCCTTGCTAAGGTGGTATAGGAGTTACCCCCATTCCCAGGTGGGAGGTGTCTGTCGCCTGGAGGGGCGAGTCCCCACTACACTGGCTACAGTGGTATGTGAGCTCCTTCACCCACACCTGCGTGGGCTGGGTCTCCAGCCTGGAGAGGAGAGTCCCCTCTACCCTGACTGGCTCAGTATACTAGCTCCAACTCAAACGCAGGTGGGAGGGGTCTGCTGCCTGGAGTGGTAAGTTTCCTCTACCCTTCTTGTGGTGGTATAAGAGCACCCCTGGACACCCAGGTGGAAGGGGTCACCTGCATACAGGGGCATGTCTACTCTACTCTGGCTGTGGTGGTATAAGAGCTGCCCCTGACACCAAGTTGTGGGGGGTATGCTGCCTCGAAAGGCGAACATCCTCTACCCAGGCTGTCGCAGGATAAGTGTTCCCCCTGACACCTTGGTAGGAAGGGTCTCTTGCCTAGAGCAGGAAATATTCTCTACCCTGGCTGCAGTGGTATATAAGATCCCTGTAACACTCAGGTGGGAAGGATCTCCTTCATGGAGGGGAGAGTACCCTCTACCCTGTCTTTGGAGGTATATGAGTTCCCCCAGACACCCAGGTGAAAGGAGTCTCCCACATAGAAGGGCAAGTCCCTGTTACCCTGGCTGTAGCTCTATAGGAGCCTGCTGTAGAAACCCAGGTGTGAGGGGCCTCTTGCCTAGATTGGCGAGTCCCTGGTACTCTGGATGCACCTAGATATGAGCTCCCCCTGACACAGGTGAAAGGGGTATCCCACCCAGAGTGGCGAGTCCCTGCTACCTTGGCTGCAGCTTTACATGACCCCCCCCCACACACACACACACTGGGCACCCAGGTGGAAGGGATCTCATGACTGTAGGGGTGAGTCCCCTCCACATGGGCTGAGGCAGAATACAAGCTATCCTGGACACCAAGGTGGGAGGGATCTCTAACCTGGAGGAGTCAGTCCAATCTAACCAGGCTACAGAGGTATAAGAGCATCCACAGAAAACCATGTCCTGTTTCATTCACCCAGCGGGCTCTCCTAGGTGCCACTTTGCTTCTTCTGGTCCTCACGCAGCCCCTTCCTCCCTTGGCTCTCCATTACTGGGCCCCACTCCATTCTTGAGACCCTGGCTGCCCTTCTGGAGAACCCAGTCCTTTCAGGCCCCTTTTACCCGTCCCCTCCTGTGCCTCCCCTCTGATCCCCTCATGCTGTGGTATCCTGGCACTGCCCAGACCTTCCGCTCCCCCTGCTTCTCTCTAGCCTAGGCTGCTTGAAAGGGTCCTGGAAGCCCGAACCCTCCCACTTTTTCACACCAAGTATCCCATTACAGTACCCTCTTTGTCCCTCCTTTGGTCCAGGTCCGTCTCTAGGGCTCTACTCACCTGGGGCAGAGGAGCTGAATTGGCTCACCTTTGAACCCTGAATGCTCCCTATGGGAAACACAGCCATGTCACTGGCCTGAGTCCTCTTTACTGATTGAAACTTGAAGAATGGCAGTTAACATGTAATTGCTCCAACCCAGCCCTGACATATCCCATCCCTTCCTTCCCCTGCCCTCTGGCCTTGCATGCTGCCCCTACCACAACCAAGCCCTCCCTAACTAACCCTGACTATTTTCCCTCCAGTCCCTGGGCCTGGGCGTTCGCCTGAGCCCCTGACCATATTCTTCATGGACCTTTGCATACCAAGGAGTCTCTTCGTGTTGGGTCTGACCTGAGGACCTCTTGCTTGGGCATGCCAGCGGGCTCTCCTAGGTGCCACTTTGCTTCTTCTGGTCCTCACGCAACGCCTTACTCCCCTTCCCACTGTGTTTTTGTCTGGCGCTTGCTGGTCTCATGCTCCTTGGGTCCCCTATTACCATTGATCCATTAGGTCCCTTGCCTGGGAGGCTGGTTTGGGTCCTGGGTCTCGGCCTTATGTGCACCCACCCCGACCAACTGCCATGCCCTCCCATTGCCCTCTTTCTGGCCCCTTTCCTTTTCCTGGCCTTCTTTGCCAGGAACCTGGCCATAGATTCTCATCTGATCCAGGGTGCCTTATGGGAAACAAAACCCCACCCCTCACCTGGGCTCCTTGCTATAGCTTGGTGCTTTGTCAGGCACAAGGAACACTGAAAATTGGAGGTGGCCCTGGACCTGGAGCCTGACTTCCCCATTCTAGATCCCCTGCCTTCCTTCCCAAATCTTGTCCACTGTCCTGAGCCCCAAGAATAAGAACTGGCACTTGGCTCTCAACTCCCTGACTTGGTTCCTCACTTCAGCCTCTGGTGTCCCTTCTTGCTCACTGCTTTTCTGGGCATTGTCTGAGGGCCCCTCATTGGGGTTGCTGCCTTGATCCCCTTGGCTTTCCTGTACTACAGTACCCTACTGCAGGCCTGCCTTCCCAGCATGTGGTTCCCTGCTATCCCCTGGCCTAGGCCCCCCTTTAGGTCACTTGCCTGGACACCTTGCTTGGGTCCTGGCCCCCACTCCACCCACACCCATCCTGAGCCCTCCTTTGGCCCTTCTGACCTTTCTGTCTCTGCCACTCAAGCTTTACTCATCCCCTTACCACAATGCTCATCAGGGGACTTGACCTGGCCTCTTGGCCCTGGGGGCACCCTATGGAAAAACGTAGCCCTGCCCCTTACCTGGGCCTTTTAGCATCCTTTAGCCTGGGCCTTTCTCCCAACCCCCTGCTCCTGACCCCTGCTCCTGACCCCTGCTCCCGACCCCTGACAAACTGAAGTGTACCTGGGCTTTGAGCCCTTCTCTCCTTGTGCCACCCACTCTACTTTCTCCCCTCCTGCTTCTCCCCCTCCATGTTTCTTTTCATTCTCCCTAGCCCAGGTACTAGCACTTGGCTCTCCATTACTGGACCCAGCTCCTTGCTTGAAACCCTGCCTACCCTTCTTGAGGATCCTTTCCCTGTCCCTTGGATTCAGGCCCCTTTTGACATGCCCCTCCTGTGCCTCCCCTCTGATCCCCTCATGTTTTTGTATCCTGATAATTCTGGGACCCTCTGCTCCCCCTGCTTCTCCCTAGCCTATGCTGCTTGAATGGGTCCTGGCAGCCTAACCCCCCCTACTTCCGCACACCAGGTATCCACTCACAGTACCCTCTTTGGCTCCTCCTTTGGTCCAGGTTCCTCTCTGAGTATCTACTCACATGAGACAGTGGAGCAGAATTGGCTCGCCTCTCTGCCCTGAATGCTCCCTATGGGAAACAGCCCTGCCACTCGCCTGAGTCCTATTCCCTGCCTAAAACTTGTGGCCTGGCAGTTTACCTGGACTTTCTGCAACCCAGCCCTGTGGAATCCCCACCCTTCCCTCCCCTGCACACTGGCCTTGCATGCTGCCCCTACAGCCATCCAGCCGTCCATAACCATGACCCTATGTGCTCCAGTCCCAGGGTCTGAGCTTTCACCTGAGACCCTGACCGTGTTCCACATGGCCCTTGGCATAGCAAGGAGTCTCTTCGTGTTGGGTCTGACCTGGGGTCCCCTTGCTTGGGCCTGCTATTAGGCTCCCCTAGGTGCCCACTGGCCTCTCTTGGTGCTCACATAGCCCCTTTTTCCCCTTCCCCTCGTACTTTTTTCTGGCACTCGCAGGTCTCCTGCTTCTTGGTTCTGCCATCATCATTGATTAGGTGGGTCTCTTGCATGGGCAACTAGCTTGGATACTGGATCTTGCCTCTATACTCACCCACCCCAACCCCCGCCATACCCTCCCATCACCCTCCTTCTGTCCCCCTATCTTTTCCTGGTCTCATTTGCCAGGAACCTGGGCATACATTCTCATCTGATCCAGGCGCCTTATGGGAAATAATGTCCTTTCCCTCACCTGGGCCCCTTGCTCTCCCTGGGTGCTTGGTCCAACACAATAAATCCTAAAACCTGGAGGTGGCCCTGGGCCTGGAGCCTGACTGCTCCCTGCTGCATCTTCTGCCTTCCTCCCCAAAACGTGTCCACTGTCCTGAAGCCCCTACCCAAACACTGGCCGTTGGCTCTCAGTGCCCTGACCTGGCTCCTTGCTTGAGCATCTGGTGGCACTTGTTGCTCATTACTTTTCTGGGCATTGTCTGAAGGACACTCACTGGGGCCATTTTCTTGCCCCAATTGGCTTTCCTGTACTGTCATACCCTATTTCAGTGCTTCCTGCCTGGTAGAGTGTTCCCTGGTCTCTCCTGGCCTGGCCCTCTTCTAGGTCCCTCTCCTGAGTTTCTGGCTGTTGTCATGGCCCCCACCCCACCCACACCCTTCCTCCAGCCCTCCAGGGTGTGTGCTGCTTCAGCTCTCATGTCTTTTCTGTCTCTGCCACACCCATTTTCCTGGTCCCCTTCCCAATATGTGCACCTGGGCCAGGCGACTTGACCTGTCTTCTTGGCCCTGGGGGCTTCCTTTGGAAAACATATCCCTGCCCCTTGCCTAGGCCCTTTGGCCTCCCTCAGCCTGGGCCCTGCTAATAACCCCTGACACCCTGCAGTAGACATGAAACTTCAGCCCTTATCCCCCTGTGCCACCTACTCCACTTTCTCCCCTCCAGCTCTTCCCCTTCCATGTTTCTTTTCAATCACTGAGGCCCAGGTGCTAACACTTGGCTCTTCATTACTGGGCCAGGCTCCTTGCTTGAGACTCTGGCTACCCTTCTTGAGGACCCTTTCCTTGTCCCTTGGTTTCATGCCCCTTTTGCCAATGCCCTCCTATGCCTACCCTCTGATCCCCTCAAGCTCTGGTATCCTGGCAGTGCCTGGACCCTCTGCTCTCCCTGCTTCTACCAAGCCTATGATGCTCCAATGGGTCATGGCATCCTGACTCACCCTCCCGAATTCCACACACAGGTATCACCTCACAGTACTCTCTTTGGCCCCTCCTTTTGTCCAGGTCCCTCTTTGAGGAACTACATACCTGAGGCAAAGGAGCAGAATTCTCTGGTCTCTGCGCCCTGAATGCTCCCTATGGGAACACAGCCCTGCCACTCACCTGAGTCCCCTTCACTGCATGGCACGTTACATGGACCTGCTCACACCCAGCCCTGAGCAATCCCCTCCCTTCCCTCCCCTGCCCTCTGGCATTGCATGCTGCCCCTACTGCAACCCATCCATCAATAACCCTGACCCTTTGCACTCAAGTCCCTGGGACAGGGCTTTTGTCTGAGCCCCTGACAGTGTTCCTTATGGCCATTGGCATAGCAAAAAGTCTTTTTGTGTTGGGTTTGAAATGGGAGCCTCTTGCTTGGACCCACCAGCGAGCTCCCCTAGGTGCCCCTTGGCTTCTCCTTGTCCTCATGCAGGCCCTTCTTCACCTCCCATCAGACTTTATTCTGAGGCTTTCAGGTCTCCTGCTCTTTGGATTCCCCATCACCATTGATCAGGTTGGTCCCTTGCCTTGGTACCTGGCTTGGGTCCTGGGTCTCTCCCCTTTATGCACCCACCCTGACCCCCTGCCATGCCCTTACATTGCCCTCCTTCTGGCACCCTACATTTTCCTGGCCTCCTTTGCCAGGACCCTGGATGTAAATTCTCATCTGATCCTGGGCGCCTTATGGGAAACAATGCCGTGCCCCTCGCCTCAACCTCTTGCTTTCCCTGGGTGCTTGGTCCTCCACCAGAAACCCTGAAACCTGGAGGTGACCCTGGCCTGGAGCCTACTGAACCCTGCTAGATCCTCTGCCTTCTCTCCTAAAACTTGTCCACTCTCCTGACACCCCTTCGCAAGCCATCGCCCTTGACTCTCATTTCCTTGGTATGGCTCCTCACTTGATTCTCTGGTGGCCCTTGGTATGGCTCCTCACTTGATTCTCTGGTGGCCCTTCTTGCTCACTGTTTTTCTGGGCATTGTCTGAAGGCCCCTTTCTGGGGCCACTCCCCTGAACCTGTGGCATTCCAGTAGTATAGTACATTAATGCAGCCCTGCCTTCCTGGCCCAGTGTTCCCTGCTCTCCGGTGGCCTGAGCCATCTTCTAGGTCCCTTGCCTGGGCTCCTTGCAGGGATCCTGGCCCCCACCCCACCCACACCCATACTTCGGCCCTTCAGGCTGTGGCCTTCTTTGGCCCTCCTGTCCTTTCTGTATCTGCCATGCCCGCATTCCTGATCCCCTTCCCAGGATGCTCAAATAGGAGAGGTGATGTGACCTGGCCTCTTGGAACTGGGGGCTCTATTTGGAAAACGCAGTCCTGCCCCTTACCTGGGCTCTTTGGCCTCCCTCAGCCAGCCCACTGTTCCTAACCCCTGACATCCTGCAGTGGACCTGGGCCTTGAGCCCTGCTCCCCCTGTGACACCCACTCCACTGTCTCCCCTGCCACTGCTCCCCTGCCATGTTAGTTTTCATTCACCCAGGTCCAAGTGCTAGCACTTGCCTCTCCATTACTGGACCCAGCTCCTTTTTTGAGCCCCTTTTAGCTATCCTTTTACCTATCCTTTTACCTATCCCTTGGTTTAAGTCCCCTTTTGCCGTCCCTGTCCTGTGTCTCCACTTGGGTCCCCTCATGTTGTGCTATGCTGGCACTGACTAGACCCTCTGCTCCCCCTGCTTCTCCCTAGCCTATGCTGCTTGAAAGGTTTCTGGCAGCCTGACCCCCCCTTCCACGCAACAAGTATCCCCTCACCTTACCCTCTTTGGCCCCTCCTTTGGTCCAGGTCCCTCTCTGAGGATCTATTCAATTGGGGCAGAGGAGCAGTATTGGCTGGTCTCTGTGCACTGAATGCTCCCTATGGGAAATACAGCCCTGCCAGTCGCCTGAGTCCCCTTCACTTTCTGGCAGTTAACATGGACTTGCTCCAACCCAGCCCTGAGTGATCCCTTCCCTTCCCTCCCATGCCTTCTGGCCTTCCATGATGCCCCTACCACAATCCAGCCCTCCCTAACCCTGACCATTTGCGCTCCAGTCCCTGGCCCTTGTCATTTGCCTGAGCCCCTGACTGTGTTCCTCACGGCCCTTGTCATAATAAGGAGTCTCTTCGTTTTGGATCTGACCTGGGAGCCTCTTTCTTGGGCCTGCCAGCGGTCTCCCTTGGGTGCCCCTTGGATTTTCCCGGTTCTCAAGCAGCCCCTTCCTCTTCTTCCCTTTGTGCTTTCTTCTGGCACTTGCAAGGTCCCCCATCACCATTGATTGGGTGGGTCCCTTGACTGGGCACCTGGCTTGGGTCCTGGGTCTCGCCCCAATGCGCACCCACCCTGAACATTTGTCGTGCCTTCCCATTGCCTTCCTCTGGCTCCCTTCCTTTTCATGGCCTCATATGCCAGGACCCTGGCTGTAGATTCTCATCTGATCCAGGGTGCCTTATGGGAAACAATTCCATGCCCCTCGCCTAGGCCCCTTGTTCTCCCTGGTTGCTTTGTCCAGCACTAGGAACCCTGAAACCTGGAGGTGACCCTGGGCCTGGAGCCTGACTGCCCCCTACTGGATCCCATGCATTCCCTCCCAAATCTTGCCCACTGTCCTGAGCCCCCTGCCCAAGACCTGGCCCTTGGCTCTCAGTTCCCTGTCCTGGCTTCTCACTTGAGGCTCTGGTGGCCCTCCTTGCTCACTGCTTTTCTGGGCATTGTCTAAGGGCCCTTCACTGGGGCCGCTTCCTTGCTCCCCTTGTCTTCCCTGTACTGCAGTAACCTAGTGCAGCCCCACCTTCCTGGCCCTGGCCTTCTCTACTCTCCCCTGGCCTGGGCTGTCTTCCAAATCCCTTTCCTGGGATCCTTGCTGGGTTCCTGGGCCCCACCCAACCCCCACCCATTCTCCGGCCATTCAGGCTGTGCCCTCCTTCTGCCCTCCTGTTGTTCCTGTCTCTCCCAGTCCTGCTTTCCTGATCCCCTTCCCAGGATGCCCTCCAGGGCCAGGGTACTTAACCTCACCTCTTAGCTCTGTGGCCTCCTTTTGAGAACACATAGCCCTGCCCCTTGCCTGGGCCCTTTAGACTCCCTCAGCCCTGGCCCTTCTCTTGAACCTGATACCCAGCAGTGGACCTGTGCCTTGTCTCTCTTTGCCACATATTCCACTTACTACCCTCCCACTGCATCCAAAACCATATTCCTTTTCATTCACCCAGGCCCAGATGCTAGAACTTGGCTCTCCATTACTGAGCCTGGGCTCCTTGCTTGAGCCCCTGCCTGAACTTTTTGAGGATCCTGCCCCCGTCCCTTGGTTTAATGCACCTTTTTCTAGACCCTCCTGTGCCTCCCCTCTGATCCCCTCATGTTATGGTATACTGGCACTGCTGGACCCTCTGCTACCACTGCTTCTTTCTAGCCTGGGCTCTTCAAATGGGTCCTGGCTTCTCACCGACACCAACTCCAAACTCCACATGCCAGGCATCCCATCACAGCACCCTCTTTTGCCCCTTGTTAGGTCCAGGTTCCTCTCTGAGGATCTACTCACCTGGGTCTGAGAAGCTGAATTGGCTGGTCTCTGCCTTGAATGTTTTCTATGGGAAACACTGCCCTAACCTCTGCTGTATCTTTTTCACCACCTGAAACTTGACCCCTGGCAGTTAATATGCAACTTCCTCCAACCCATCCCTGAGAGATTCCCCTCCCTTCACTCCCGTGCCCTCTGGCCTTGCTTGCTGCCCCTACCCCATCTCAGTCTTCCTTAACCCAGCCCCTTGGCATTCCTGCCCCCAGCTTGGGTGCTCCATTGAGCTCCTGACCACTTTCCTCATGTCCCTTTGCATAGCGTGAAGTTTCTTCCTATTAAATCTGAACTGGGGGCCCCTTGCTTTTGCCTGCCAGAGTGCTCCTCTAGGTGCCCCTTGAGTTTCCCTCTGTATCATGGCCCTCCTTTTGCAGCCCTTTCTCCCCAATGGATTGCGAATTCCCCTGGTCCTCCTGAGTCTCATGCTCCTTGAGTCCCTTGTCCTAGGTTGGTATAGTAGATGGGAGGGTTCACTCACGTGGAGGAATCAGTCTGCTCTACCCAGGCTGCAGAGGTATCAGAGCTCCCACAGACAATCATGTCCTTTTTCATTCACCCAGGTCCAGGCGCTAGCACTTGGCTCTCCATTACTGGGCATGGCTCCTTGCTTGAGACCATAGCTACACTTTTTAATGAATATTTCCCTGTCTCTTGGTTTAAGGCCCCTTTTTACTGGCCCCCTCCTGTGCCTCCCCTCTGATTACCTCAGGCTGTGGTATCCTGGCACTACTTGTACCCTCCACTCCCCGTGCTCTCCCTAGCCTATGCTGCTCAAATGGGTGCTGGCAGGCCTATAGCCCCACATTTACACACACCAGGAATCCCCTCACAGTACCATCTTTGACTCCTCCTTTGGTCCAGGTCCCTCTCTGAGGATTTACTCACCTGGGGCAGAGGAGTGGAATTTGCTTGCCTCTGGGCCCTGAATGCTCCCTATGGGAAACAAAGCCCTGCCACTCACCTGAGTCCTCTTCACTGCCTGAACCATGAGGCCTGGCAGTTAACTAGGACTTGCACCAACCCAGCCCTGAGTGATCCCCTTCCTTCCCTCCCTCCCCTGCCCTCTGGCCTTGCATGCTGCCCCTACGCCAATCCACCATCCCTAACCCTGACCCTTTGTGCTTCAGTCTCTGGGCCTGGAGCTCACATAAGTCCCTGACAGTATTCCTCATGTAAATTTGTGTAGCATGGAGTCTCTTCCTGTTTGGTCTGACCTGGGGACCCCTTGCTTGGGACTGCCAGCCTGTTCCCTTAAGTGACTGTTGAGTTTTTCTCTGTCTCATCATTCTTGTGCAGCCCTTCCTCCCCTTCCCCTTGGGCTTTCCCCTCATGCTTGCAGTTCTCCTGCTACTTGGGTCACTCATCCATGGTTGGTTAGGTGGGTGCTTTCCCTGGGCACCTGGCTTGGGTCCTGAATCTTTCTCCCCATGCACCCACTAAGACCCCCGCCATGCCCTCTCATTACCCTGTTCCTGACCACCTTCACTTGCCAGATCTCTTTTGCCAGGTCTCTGTCCCTGGATTCTCAACTGGGCCAGCATGCCTTATGGGAAACTGAGTCCTACCCTTGCCTAGACCCCTTGCTCTCTCTGGGCCTTTGGTCCTGCAACTGGAACCCTGACACCTGGAAATCACATGGCCCAGAAGCCTGCCTGCCCTCTGCTGGATAACCTGCCATCCCTCCAAAGTCTTGTCCATTGTCCTGAGCCCCTTGCCCAAGCTTTGGCACTTTGCTCTCCATTCCCTGGCCTGCCTCCTCGCTTGAGCCTCTGGGGTCCTTTTTCTCCATGCTTCCCTGTGCTTTAACTGCAGACCTTGCTGGGGCCAGTTCCCTACTCCACTTCGCTTCCATGAACCTCAGAACAATACTATCACCAGCCTTCCCAGCCACGCCCTTCCCTGCCCTTTCATGGCCTGGGCCGTCTTGTTGGTCCCTACCCTGGGTTCCTTTCTGGAGTCTTGGCCTGCACCCCATCAACACACTTCCTCTGGCCTTTCACAATGTACCCTCTTTCATTCCTCCTGTTATTCTGTCCCTACTGGGCCCACTTTAAAGATCCCATTCCTAGGATTCCTGCAAGGTCCATCGGACAGGAAATGGGCTTTGGCCCTGTGGGCTCCCTTCGGGAAAACGTAGCTGAGCCCCTTGCCTGGGAATTTGGACTATCTCTGCCCAGGCCCTGCTCCTCGATTCTGACACCCAGCAGTGAACCTGGGCCTTGAGCTCTCCTCTCGCTGTGCCAACCACTACCCTTTCTTGATCCCCTTTCTCCCCTCCCCATCCCTGCCTGTTTTAATAGGACCCAGGACTGGGTCCTGGCACTTGGCTCCCAATTCTAGGACCTGGTTCCTTGTTGGAGCCCCTGGTCACCCTTCTTGAAGACCCTGTCCCTGTTCCTTGATTTCAGGCCCCTTGCTTGTCCAAATTCTTTTGCCTCCCCTCTGTTCCCCTTGTACTGTGGTATTTTGTCATTGCCAGGACCCTGGCCTCCCCAAGATTCTCCTTAGCTTGGTCTCCTCCAATGGTTGCTGGCTTCCCACTGACACCCCCCAAACCTGCAACAAATGTATCCCTCACATTGAGCTCCTTTGGTCCTGGTCTCTCTCTGAAGATCTACTCACCAGGGGAAGAAGTATGAAATTGGCTGGCCTCTGGGCCCTGAAAAATCTCTTTGGGCAACACAGCCTTGCCTCTCACCTGGGTCCCCTGTGCTGTCCAAACTTGACAACTGGCAGTGGACTTGGGCCTTGTGATGACCTTGCCCTGAGCGACCCCATGTCTTCCTTCTCCTGCCCTCTAGCCTTGCAAGCTTCCCCTAAGCCAACCCAGTCTTTCCTCACTGTGGCCCTTTGCCCTATAGTCCCCTGGCCTGGCTGCTAGCCTGAGCTCCTTACTGCATTCCTTTGGTTGCATTGCTTTCTGTGGTGTCTCATTCTGTTGTGTCTGACCTGGGCACACCTTGATCTGGACCCCTAGCTCGTTCTACTCTATGCCCTTGTGCAGCCCTCTGTCTCCTGATCCTAGTACCGATCCTAACTCTCCTTCCCCTACCACTTTTTCGTGGAGCAGGGGCCTCCTTCTCATTGGGTCCCTAATAACTTTAGGTGGGGTCGGTCCCTTACCTGGGCTCCTTGATTGGTCCTGACACTTGCTCCTATCTGCACCCACAGTGAACCCCCACTGTGCCCTCACATCACACTCCTCCTGGCCCCTGTCACTTTCCATGCCTTTTGGCCTGGTCCCTGGCACATGATACTCATCTGGGCCAGGGCACCTTATGGGAAACAAAACCCTTACCCTCCACTGGGCTACTTGCTCTCCCTAGCCCCTTGGGACAGCACCAGGAACCCTGACACCTGGCAGTGGTGCTGAACCTCGAACCTGCTTCTACCCTGATATATATCTTGCCTTACCTCACCAGCACTGTACATTGTCCTGAGCCATCTGCCCTATCGCTGGCCCTTGGTACTCCATTCCCTGGACTGGCTCCTCTCTTAAGCCTCTTGGGATCCTTCTTGCTCCATGCTTCTCTGGGCTTTAACTGTGGGCATCACTGGGGCTGCTTCCCTGTTCCCCTTGTGTTCCCTGAATCTAAGAAGCATAGTGCAGCCCCTTCCTGACTGGCCCTGCCCTTCCCTGCTCTCCCCTAGCCTGGGCCCTCCTCTAGGTCCCTAGCCTGGGCTCATTTCTGCAGTCCTAATGCACACGCAACCAACCTCCCTCTTCCAGCACTTCACACTGTGCCCTCCTTTGGCCCTCCTATTGTTCTTGTCCCTGTTGGCCTCTTTTTCCAGATCCCTTTCCCAGGATGCTCACCAGAGCCAGGGGATTCAACTGGGATGTTTGGCGCTGCAGTCTTCCTTTGGGAAAAGGTAGCAGTGCCCCTTACCTGGGGGCTTTGGACTTCTTCAGACTGAGCCCTGTTCCTCAATCCTGACACCCTGCACTTAAGCTGGGCCTTGAGCCCTCCTCTTCCTGCACCATGCATTTTCATTACTCTCCTTTCTCCCCATATACCGCTGCAGCCACGAGAGAGCCCTTCCAATGGAAGACCACTACTATGTGGGTTTATGGAGAGCTCCTATAATCCAGCAGCCAGGGTAGAGAGACTCCATCCTCAATGCAGGAGACCCCTCCCACCTGGGTTTTGGGGATAGCTCCTATACTGTTGCAGCCAGGCTTGAGGTTACTCATCTCTATAGGCTGGAGACCCCTCACACTTGGGTGTCGGTGGGAAATCAAAACAGCCACAGCCATGGTAGAGGTGACAAACCCCTCCAGGCAGGAGACCCCACCCACCTGGGTTTCAGGGGGAGCTCATATACCACCACAGCAAGGGCAGAGTGGATTAACACCACCAGTTCCCTCTACCCTGGCTAACTTGGTATACAATCTCTCTGCAACACCCAGGTGGGATTGGTCTCCTTCCTGGAGGGGCGAGTCTGCTCTACCCTGGCTAGGGCTGTATACGAGCCCCCCCCCCAAAGACACCTAGGTGGGAGGGGTCTTCTGCCTGGAGGGGTGATTCCCCTCTACCCTGGCTGCTGTGGCATAAGAGCTCTCCCTGACCCCTTGGAGGGAAGGGTCTCCTGCCTGAAGGGGCGAGTCCCCTTTATCCTGGCTGTGGTGGTATATGAGCTCCCCAGGAGACTCCTATGGGAGAGGTTTCCTGTCTGGAGTGGCAAGTCCCCACTACCCTGGCTGAAGTGGTATAAGAGCTCCCCCACCTGACACCCTAGAGAGAGGGGTCTCCAGCCTGGAGGGGCGAGTTCATTCTACGCTGGCTGTGGGGGTATACTAGCCCCCTCCAACACCCAGGTGGGAGGCATCTCCAGCTTGGAGGGTCGAGTCCCTGTACCCTGGCAGCAGCTGTATAAGAGCTCCCTTTAACACCCAGGTAGGATGGATCTCCCACATGGAGTGGCATATACCCTATACCCTGGTTTGAAAGGTAGAGGATCTCCCGTGGACACCCTGGTGGGAGGGGTCTCCTGCTTGGAGTGTGGAGTCCTCTCTATCCTGGCTAACGTTGTATAAAAGCTCCCAACAACATGCAGGTAGGAGGGGTTTCCTTTTGGATGGTGTGAGTCCCCACTACCCTGGCTGTAGTGGTATAGGAGCTACCACACACAAACACAGGTGGGAGGGTTCTCCTGCCTGGGGTGGTGAGTCCTCTTTTCCCTGCCTCTGCTGTATATGAGCTCCCCTGTCAACCAGGGTTTAGGGATCTCCGGCTTAGTGGAGCAAATCCTCTCTCTCCTGCCTGAAGTGGTATACAGCTCCCCCCACATAGCAAGATGGGAGGGGTCTCCTGCCTGGAGGAGCTAATACCCTCCACCCTGGCTAATGCATTATACATTGTTCCGGACACCCAGGAAGGGCGGATCTCCCGCCTGGAGGTGTGAATTCACATCTACCCTGGCTAAGGTGATCTACCAGCTCCCTGTGACTCGCAGGTGGGAGGAGTTTCCAAACTGGGGCGGGGGGGGGCTAGTCCCTTTTTCCCTGGCTGAGGTGGTATACTAGCTTTCCCTGACAGCCAGGTGGAAGCGGTCTCCCTCCTGGAGGCATGAGTTCCCTCTACACTGGCTGTGGCAGTAAAGGTGCTCTCTGGGACACCCAGGTGGGAGGGTCTTTGGCCTGTAGGGGCGAGTCCCCTCTCACCTTGCTGAGGAGGTATACGAAAACCTCCAACAGACACCTATATGGGAGGGGTCTCCGTCTGGAGGAGCAAGTCCCCTCTACCCTGGCTGCAGTGGTATAAGAGCTCCCCCTGAAAAACTGGTAAGATGTCTCCTGCCTAGAGGGGCGAGTCCCCTATACCCTGGCTGCAGTGGTATAGGAGCTCCCCTGACAACCAATTGGGAGAAGTCTCCTGCCAGGAGGCTAGAATACCCTCTACTCTGCTGCAGCAGTATTGGAGCACCCCAGGATACCCAGGTGGGGGTGTTCTCCTTCCTTGAGGGGCGAGTTCCTTTTACCATGACTGCTGCTGTATAGGAGCTTTCCCTGACACCCAGATGGGAGAGATCTCCCATCTGGAGGGTCAAGTAGGCTCTATCCTGTCTAAGGTGGTATTCAAGCTCCCTGAAAAACCCAGGTGGGAGGGTCTCCCACATGGAGGGATGAGTCCACTCTATCTTGTCTTCAGCAGTGAAAGAGCTTCCCCCAAACACCCAGGTGGCAGAGGTCTCCTGCCTGGAGGGGTGAGTCCCCTCTACACTGGCTGCCCTGATATAGGAGCCCCCACCATACCCAGGATGGAGGAGTCTCTTGACTGGAGGGGAGAGCAACTTTATCATGGTTGATGTGGTATAGGAGCTACCCCGGATACTCAGGTGAGAAGGGTTTCTTGCCTGGAGGGGTGAGTCAATTCTAACCGACCTGCAGTGGTATATGAGCTCCCCTTGACACCCAGTTGAAAGGGGTGTCCTGCCTAAAAGGGTGAGACCCCTCTTCCCTGGATTTGAGGGTGTACCAGCTACCCCCAGACACCCAAGTCACAGAGGTCTCCCTCATGGAGGGGCCAGTCCCTTCTATCCTGGCTTGGGTAGGATATGAGACCCCCCCCCCCAATCTACACCTAAGTGGGAGAGGTCTTCCACTTGGAGGGGTGAATCCACTCTACCCTGGCTGTAACGGTAAAGGAGCTCCCCTGACACTCCAGTTGGAGGGGTCTCCCAGCTAGAAGGGAGAGTCCCCTCTAACCTGGCTGCTGCTGTGTACATGCTCTCCCAGACAGCCAGGTGGGAGGAGAGGTGGCAAGTCACCTCTATCCTGGCTAAGGCGGTATGCAAACCCACCCCTACACTCAGATGAGAGGGGTCTCCCCCTGGAGTTACAAGTGTACCCTACCCTGGCTGGGGCTCTATAAGAGCTCCAGGAACACCCAGGTTGGAGGGGTCTTCCGCCTTAACAGGCAACCCCCTGGAAATATGAGTCTGCTCTACCCTAGCGGCAGCAATATACACCCTCCCCCACACACCCATGTGGGAGGGGTCCCCCGCCTAGAGTGATTAGTCCCCTTCACCATGGCTGCTTTGGTGTATGAGCTCCCACAGACACCCAGGTTGGAGGGTCTCCCGCATGGAGGGGAAAGTCCCCCCTATTGTGGCTGACGTGGTATAGGAGCACTCTCGACACTCACATTAGAGGGGTCTCTTGACTGGAGGGGAGAGTCCCCTCTCCCCTGGCTGCAGCAGTATATGAGCTCCACCAACAACAAAGTGGGCAGGGCTCCAGAATGGTGTTAGGAGTCTCCACTGCACTATCTGTGGCGGTATACAAGCTCCCCCAGACACCAAGGTAAGAGGGGTTTCCCGCATGGAGGGGAAAGTCTCTTCTACCCTGGCTAAGTCAGTATGCAAGCTCCCCTGGAAACCCAGGTTGGAATGGTCTCCTGCCTGGAATGGTGAGCCCCTCTATTTTGGTTGGAGCCTTATCAAAGCTCCCTGGACACCCAGGTGGGAGGGGTCCCTGCCTGCAGGGGTGAAACCCTCTGCCATGACAAGCTCACCCCCACACCCTGGTAGGAGGGGTCTCCCAACTGGAGGGGCTAGTCCCCTTTACCCTGGCTGGTGAGGTATAGGAGCTCCTCCAACACCCAGGTGGGAGGGGTATCTCCCCTGGAGGGGAGAGTCCCAGCCACCCTGGCTGCTGAGGTATATGTGCCTCCCCCCTGTCGACACCCAGGTGGGAGCAGTCTCCCATCTAGAGTGGTGAGTCCCTTCTACCCTGGATGTTGCAGTATAGGAGCTCCCCTGACACCCAGGTCAGAGTGGTCTTTTGACTGGAGGGGCGAGTCCCCTCCACACTGGTTGCGGTGGTAAATGAGCTCCCGCAGAATTCGCACTCTGCCTGGAATTGTGAATCCCCTCAACCCTAGCTGCAGTGGTATAGGAGCTCCCCCTATAGGTACAGAGAGCAGCGAGTCCCCTGTACCATGGATGAGGAGGTATACAAGGTCACCAAGACACTCAGGTTGGAGGGGGTCTACTGCTTGGTGGGGCGGTTCTCCTCTACTTTGGCTGGTGCCACATAAGAGCTCCTAGGACACCCAGGTGGGAGGGGTCCCCAGCCTGCAGGGGCTAGTGCCCTCACCCTGGCTGTGGCAGTATGTGAGCTCCCCCTGACACCCAAGTGGGACGGGTCTCCTGCCTTGAGGGGCGAGTCTCCTCTACTTTGTGTGGTGGCATATAAGAGCTCCCTGGACACCCTCTTGGGAGGGGTCTCCCTGGCTACAGAGGTATTGGAGTTCCCCCTGGACAACTAGGTGGGAGGGGTCTCTGACAAGGAGCAAAAAGCCCCCTTTACCCTGACTTTGGTGGTATATAAGCTCCCCCAGACACACAGGTGGGAAGATTCTCCCTCATGGAGGGGCAATTCCCCTCTAGCCTGGCTAAGGCGATATAAAATTTCCCCCTGACACATAGGTGGGAAAGGTCTCCTGCCTGGAGGAGCGTATCCCCTCTACTTTGGCTGGTATCCTATAAGAGCTCGATGGACACCCAGTTGGGAGGGATCTCCCATCTGAAGTGGCAAACTCCTCTACCCTAGCTGTGGAAGTATAGGAGTTCCCACACACACTGGTGAAAGGGGTGTCTCGCCTGTAGGTGCGAGTCTCCTCTACTCTGGCTGCAGCAGTATTGGAGCATACCCTACAACCAGGGGGGAAGGGTCTCTGACTGGAGGGGTGAGTCCCCTCTACCCTGGCTGCAGAGGTATAGAAGCTCCCCCAACACCCAGGTAAGAGTGGTGTCTCCCCTGGAGTACAGAGTCTCTGCTACCCTAGCTGTGGGGGTATAGGAGTCCACCCCCAAAACCCAGGTGGTAGGGTTCTCCTGCCTGGAGGGGCTAGTACCCTCTACACTGGCTGCAGCAGTATACAAGTTCCCACTGATTCCCAGGTGGGATGGGTCTTCCACCAGGAGGTAGGAGCTGCCTCTTCTATGGCTGCTTGGGTATATGAGTTACCATGATTCCCAGGTGGGAGGGCCCTCTCAGGGGCAAATCCCTTCTACCATAGCTGCAGAGGTATAAGAGTTCCAAGAACTCCACCCAACACCCATGTGAAAGGGGTCTTCTGCCTGGAGGGGCAAGTACACTCTACCCTGGCTGCAGCAGTATAAAAGCTTCCCCTGACACCTAGGTGGGAGGGGTCTCCCGCCTTAAGTGGAGAGTACCCTGTACACTGGCTGTGGCTGTGTATGAGCTTCCACAGACACCCAGGTGGGAGGGGTCTCCCATATGGAATAGCGAGTCCCCTCTATTCTAGCTGAGGCGGTACAGGGCCTCCCTCCTACACCCAGGATGGAGGGGTCTCTTGACTGGAGGGGCGAGTAGCCTCTACCCTGGCTGTGGCAGTATTCAAGCTTCCTCCAACACCCAGCTGGGCGGGGTCTCCCACCTGGAGGGGTGAGTCCCCTCTCTCTTGGCTGTGGCAGGATACCATCTTTTCTGATACCCAGGTGAGAAGGGTTGCCAGCCTGGAGCAACAAGTCCCCTCTACACTGGCTGCAGCCGTATACAAATTCCCCAAGACACCCAGGTGGGAGGGGTCTCTTGCATGGAGGGGCAAGTCTCCTCTACCTTGGCTAAGGCTGTATACAAGCTAGCCCAACCCCAAATCACAGGTGGGAAGGGTCTTTCGTCTGCATGGGCAAGTACCCTCTACCCTGGCTACAGCAGTATTGGAACTTCCCCTGACACCCAGTTGGGAGGGGTCTCCTTCCTGAAAGGTCTAATCCCCTCTACTTTGGCTGGTGCTCTCTAGGGCTCCCTGAATACCCAGTTCAGAAGGGTCTTCCGCCTGCAGAGGCAAAGCCCCTGACTGTCACAGTATAGGAGCTCCCACACACACCATGGTGGGAGAGGTCTCCTGCCTATAGGGGCGAGTTTCCTCTAACCTGGCTGCGGCAGTATTCGAGCTCCCCTTGTTAACCAGGTGGGAAGGGTCCCCTGACTGGAGGGCCAAGTCCCCTCTACAATGGCTATGAAGGTACAGGAGCTCCCCCAACACCCAGGTGAGAGGGGTCTCTCCCATAGAGGGGCAAGTCTCTAATACCCTGGCTGCAGCAGTATGGGAGCCCCGCAAAGACATGCAGGTGGGAGGGGTCTCCCGCTTGGAGAGGAAAGTTGCCTCTATCATGGCTGCTGGGGAATATGAGCTCCCATGACTCCCGGAGGGGCAAGTTCCCTCTATTATGGCTTCAGGCTTGTATGAGCTCCCCCAGACACCCAGGAGGGGAAGGGTCTCTCCTCTGGCGGGTAGAGTCCCTGCTACCCAGGCTGTTGTTATATACAAGCCTCCTCTGACAATGATGTGGGAGGGGTCTCCCTCCTACACTGGTGAGACTTCTCTACCCTTGCTGGGTGGTGGTATAGGGGCTCCCCCTGACACCCAGGCAGGTGTCTCGATGGGAGAGGCGAGTCCTTTTTACATTGGCTGCAACTCTTTAGGAGCTCCTTCTCTGTACCTAGGTGGGAGAGCATGCTGCCAAGAGGGGATAGTCCCCTCTACCCTGGCTTTGGAGATATAAGAACTCCCCCAACACACAGGTTGGAGGTGTCTCCCACCTGGAAGGGTGAGGCCCCAGTACCCTGGCTTCAGCGATATAGAAGCTCCCCAGGACACCCAGGTGGGAAGGGTTTCCTGCCTGGAGGGGCAAGTCCGTTCCCACCAGGGGTTTCCAGACTGGAAGGGTGAGTCCCCTCTACCCTGGCTATGGCAGTATATGAGTTCCCCAGGACACCCAAGTAGGAGGGGTCTCCCGCATAGAGGGGAAAGTGCCCTCTCCCCTGGCTGCGGCAGTATATGAGCTCGCTCTGACAAACAGGTGGGAGGAGTCTCCCACCTGGACAGGCGAGTCCCCTCTATAGTGGCTGCAGAGATATAGGAGCTCCCCAGGACACCCATGTGGGAGGTGTCTCCCACATGGAGTGTCAAGTCCCCTCTAAACTGGCTGTAGTGATATATAAGCTCCCCCTGACACCAAGGTGGGAGGGGTCTCCCACCTGGAGGGGGGAGTTCTCTCAACATTGGCTGGTACCCTATAAGAGCTCCCTGGACACCTATGTAGGAGGTGTCTCCCGCATATAGTAGCAAACCCCTATACTCTGGCTCTGGTAGAATAGGAGCTTCCACCAACATCCTGGTAGGAGGGGTCTCCTGCCTGTAGGGTGATTCCCCTTTACCCTGGCTGCAAATGTATAGAAGCTCCCCTGAGCCCAGGTGGGAGGCGTTTCTTCCCTGGAAGCGTTAATCCCTGCTACCCTGGATGGAGCGGTATAGAAGCCCCCACCCCAGTACACCCAGATGGGAGGGGTCTCCCGCTTCAATGGGTGACTCGCCTCTACCATTGCTGCTAGGATATATGAGTTCCCTTCACACGCAGGTGGGAGGTGTCCCATGTCTGGAGGGTCGTGTCCCCTCTACCATGGCTTAAGCTGTATATAAGCTCCAAATTACACCCACGTGGGAGGGGTCTTCCCACTAGAGGTGCGAGTCCAGTCTACCTTGGCAGCAGAAGTATAGGAGCTCCCCCTGACACCCAGGTGGGAGGGGTCTCCAGCATGGAGGGGCAGGTACCCTCTATTCTGGCTGAGGTGGTATAGGAGTTCTTCCCGAAACCCAGGTTAGAGGGGTCTCTTGACTGGAAGTGCGATTTTCCTAATCCTGGTCTGCTGTAGTATGCTAGTTCCTCCAGACACACAGGGGGGAGGGGTCTCCCACCTTGAGGAGTGAGTCACCTCTCCCTGGCTGCATCCATATAGGAGCACCCCAAACACCGAGGTGGGAAAGGTCCTCGTCCTGGAGTATGAGTCCCCTCTACACTTGCTGAGGGGATTACCAGCTACCTGAAAAACCCAGGTGGGAGGGGTCTCCTTCCTGGATGGGCAAGTCCCCTCTACTCTGGCTGCTGTGATATAAGAGCTCCCCCCCATAACCAGATGGGAGGGGTCTCCCACCTGAAGGGGCGATTCCCCTCTACCCTGGCTAAGGCAATATATGAGTTACCCCCATAATCAGGTAGAAAGTTTCTGTCACCTGGAGGTGCGAGTCACCTCTACCCTAGCTGCTGGGGTATATGAGCTCCCCCTGACACCCAGGTGGGAGGAGTATCCCACCTGGATTGGTGAGGCCTCCCCTCTACTTTAGCTCTTGCCATATAAGGGCTTCCAGTACACCCAACTGGGAGGGGCTTCCACCTGGAGGGTTGTGTTACCTCTACCCTTCTGTGGCAGTATAGGAGATCTCCCCCTACACCCAGGTGTGAGGTGTCTCCCTTCTCTACCCTGCATGCTGCAGTATTCAAGCTCCCCTGGACACCCAGGTGGGAGGGGGACTCCTGAATTAAGAGACAAGTCCCCTCTACCCTGGCTGCAGATGTATAGGAGCTCACCCAGACACAAAGGTGGGAAGGGTCTCCCCTTGGAAGGGCAAGTTCAATCTACCCTTGCTGCAGCCATAGAGAAACTCCCTGTGACGTGCAGATGGGAGGGGTCTCCTTCCTAGACATGGGACGAATCCCCTTAACCCTGGCTTCAGGTGTACAAGAGCCCATCCTAACCTCAGGAGGGAGAGGTCTCCTGCCTGAATGGGGGAGTTGCTGCTACCCCAGCTGCAACTGTATATGAGACACCTGTCGAGATAGGAGTTACCCCCATTCCCAGGTGGGAGGTGTCTCTTGCCTGGAGGTTCCAGTTGCCTCTACCCTGGGTGCTGGGGTATAGGTCCTCCACCTGACACCCAAGTGGGAGGGGACTTCCACCTGAAGGGGTGATTCCACTGTACCATGGCTGCAGTGGTATACCTGCTCCACCTGACACCAAGGTGGGAGGGGTCTCCCTCCTAGAGGGATGACTCCCCTTTTCTGGCTGATGGGGTGTACCAGCTCTCCCAGGCAACCACTTGGGAATGGTTTCCTTCTTGGAGGAGCGAGTCCCCTCTATTCTGGCTATGGTGTTATGTGAGATCCCCCCACCACCCAGATGGGAGGGTTCTCTCACCTGAAGGGCAAGTCCCCTCTATGCTGGCTGCAGTGATATACTAGCTTTCCCTGACACCCTGGTTGGAGGGGTCTCACGCCTGGAGGGGCAAATCTTCTCTACCCTGGCTAAGGCACTATACAAGCACCACCCTACACACAGGTGAGACTGGTATTCTTCATGAATAGGCAAGTCCGCTCTAACCTGGCTAAGGTGGTATACAAGCTCCCCATGAAACCCAGGTGAGAGAAGTCTCCTGCCTGGAGATGCAAGTCCCCAGTAACCTGGCTGCAGTGGTATATAAGCTCCACCTCCCACACCCATATGGGAGGTGGCTCCCACATGGAGTTGCTAGTCCTCTCTACTTTGGCTGCAGGTGTATAAGAGCCACCTCTGAAAACCACATGGGAGGGGTTCTCTTGCCAGGAGGGGCGAGTCCCATCTACCATGACTGTAGTTGTATATGAGCTCCCTCAGAAACCCAGGTGGAAGGGATCTCACTCCTAGAGGGGCAAGTCTCTTCTACTCTTGCTGCAGGGGCATAAGAGCTCCCCCCTGAAACCCAGGTAGGAAGTGTCCCCACATGGAGACAAGAGTCCCCTCTATCCTGGCTGTGGTGGTTTATTATATCTCCCCCCCACACACAGGTGGGAGCAGTCTGCTACCTGGAGGAGCAAGTTCCCTCTACCCTGTCTATAGTGGTATAGAAGATCCTGCTGACACACAGGTGGGAAGGGTCTCTGCCAGACCAAGCACCCAGGGAGAGCAAGGGTCCCAGGCATGTGCCAGGGCATTGTTTCCCCTAAGGAGCCCTGGATCAGATGAGAATCTATGGCCAGGGTCCTGGCAAAAGAGGGCAGACAAAGAAAAGGGCCCAGAAGGAGGGTGACAGGAGGGCACACAAGGATGGTGGAATGGGTGTGCTTAGGGGCGAGACACAGGACCAAGCCAGGCACCCAATCAAGGGACCGACCTGATCAATGGTGATGGGGGACCCATGAGCAAGAGACAGAAAGTGCCAGAAAAAGACGCAATGGGATGGGGAGGAAGAGGCTGTGTGAGGACCAGGAGAAGGCAAGGGGAACCTATGGGAGCATGCTAGCAGGCCCAAACAAAAGGCCTCCAGGTCAGACCCAACACAAAAATACTCTTTGCTATGCCAAGGGCCATGAGGAATGTGGCCATGGGCTTAGGAAAATGCCCAGGACCAGGGACCAGAGCATAAAAGGTCAGGGTTAGAGAGGACTGGGTTAAGGTAGGGGCATCATGAAAGGCCAGAGGGAAGGGAGGGGATCACTCATGGCTAGCTTGGAGCAAGTCCATGTTAAATTCCAGGCCTCAAGGTCCAGCCAGTGAGGGGGACTCAGGCAAGTGGCAGGGTTTTGTTTGCCATAGGGAGAATTCAGGGTGCAGAGGCAAGCCAATTCTGTTCCTCTGCCACAATTGAGTAGATCCTCAGAAAGGGACCTGGACCAAAGGAGGAGCCAAAGAGGGTACTGTGAGGGGATACCTGCTGTGCAGAAGTAGGGTGAACTGCAGGACTCATTTCAGCAGCACAGGTTAGGGATAAGGACGGGTAGAGGAGGGTCTGGAGAATGCCAGGATACCTCAGCATGAGGGGATCAGAGGGGAGGTATAATTGGGGGCAGGCAACAGGGGCTTGAAACCAGGGGACAGGGAAAGGGTCCTCCAGAAGGGTAGCCAGGGTCTCATGCAAGGAGCTTGCCCAGGAATGGAGATCCCAGTGCTAGCACCTGGGCCTGGGTAAATGAAAAGAAACATGGAGTGGGAGCATCAGGAGGGAAGAAAGTGGATTTAGTGGCACAGGGGAGAACAGCTCAATGCCCAGATTCACTGCCAGCTGCCAGGAGTCTGGAGCAGGGCCCCAATGATAAAGGACAAAGGGCCCAGGCAGGGGGCAGGGCTACATTTTTCAAAGGGAGCCCCCAGGGCCAAGAGGCCAAATCAAGACACCTGGCCCAGGTGAGCATCCTGGGAAGGGAATCAGGAAAGCGGGTGTGGCAAAGACAGAAAGAATAGCTGGGCCTAAGCAGGGCACAGCCTGAAAAGCCTCAGGATGGGTGTGGGTGAGGTGGGGGCCAGGACCCCAGGAAGGAGCCCAGGCAAGGGACATAGAAGAGGGCTTAAACCAGGGGATAGCAGGGAACAACACGCAGGGAAGGCAGGGCTGCACTAGGGGACTGCAGTACAGGAATGCCAAGGGGAGCAAGGAAGCGGCCACAGTGAGGGGCCCTCAGACAATGCCCAGAAAAGCAGTGAGGAAGTAGAGCCACCAGAGGCTCAAACAAAGAGCCAGTCCAGTGAACGGAGATCCAAGGGAAAGGCTTGTCATCTGACTCATGACAGTGGATAAGATTTGGGAAGGAAGGCAGGCAATCCAGCAGGGTACATTCAGGCTCCAGGCCCAGGGCCACCTCCACATTTCAGGATTCCTGGTGCCGCACCAAGCACCCAGGGAGAGCAATGAGCCCAATTAGGGGTCAGCGCATTGTTTCCCATAAGGCGCCCTTGATCAGATGAGAATCTATGGCCACGGTCCTATCAAAGGAGGCCAAGAAAAGGAACAAGGCCAGGAGTGAGACGGGAGGTAATAAAAAGGGGTCAGGTTGGGTGCGCATAGGAATAAGACCCAGGACCCATGCCAGGTGCCCAGGGAAGGGGCCCACATGATCAATGGTAATTGGGGACCCAAGGAGAAGGATACCTGTGATCGCCACAAAAAGGCACAAGCTGAACTGGAGGAAGGGGCTGAGTGAGGTCCAGGTGAAGCCTAGGGGCATGTTGGGGAGCCAACTGACAGGCCCAAGCAAGGGGCCACCAGGTCAGACCCAATACGAAGAGACTCCTTTATATGCCAAGGGCCATGAGGAGCATGGTCAGGGTCTCAGGGAAATGTGCAGACCCAGGGAACAGAGCATAAAGGGTCCATGTAAGGAAGGACTGGGTTGCAATAGGGGCAACATGGATGGCTGGAGGGAAGGGAAGGGATTTCTCAGGGCTAGGTTGGAGCAAGTCCATATTAACTGCTGGCCTCAAGGGTCAGGCAGTGAGGGGGACACAGGCAAGTGGCAGGGCTGTGTTCCACATAGGGAGCATTCAGGGCTCAGAGGTGAACCAATTCTGCTCCTCTGCCCCAGGTGAGTAGAACCTCAAAGAGGGTCCTGGACCAAAGAAGGGGATAAAGTGGGTAACGTGAGGGCATAACTGGTGTGCAGAAGTGTGGGGGTCGGTTGGGCTGCAGGACCAATTCCAGCAGCAGAGGGTAGAGTGAAGCGAGGGGAGTGGAGGGTCCAGGCAGTGCCAGGATAACACAGCAATGGGGGATAAGAAGGGTTGCAGAGGAGGTGGCAGGCAAGAGGGGTCTGAAACCAGGGGACAGGGATAGGGTCTTCAAGAAGGGTTGCCAGGGTCTCAAGCAAGGAGCTGGGCCCAGTAACGGAGAGCCAAGTGCTAGCATCTAGGCCTGAGTGAAGAAAAAGGAACATGGAGTGGGAGCAGCAGGCATGGAGAAAGTGAAGTGGGTGGCACAGGAAGAGAAGGACTCAATGCCCAGGTCCACTGCAGGGTGTCAGGAGTCTGGAGCAGGTCCTGGGCTGAGGGAGGTCAAAGGGCCCAGGCAAGTGGCTGGGCTATGTTTTCCCAAAAGTCTGTGTTTTCCCAGGATGCTCACCCAGGGCATAGAAGCCAGGTCAAGTCTGCTGGCCCAGTTGAGCATCCTGGGAAGGGGATCAGGAAAGTGGGTTTGGAAGAGACACAAAAGACAGGAGGCCTTAAGCAGGGCAGAGCCTCAAGGGCCGAAGGATGGTTGTGGGTGGGGTGGGGGCCATGTCCCCAGAAAGGAGCCAGGCACAGGACCTAGAAGAGGGCCCAGAAGAGGGGAGAGTAGGGAACACGGGGCCAGGAAGGCATGGCTGCACTATGGTATAGAATTATAGGAATTCCAAGGGGAGTACGGAAGCAACCCCAGTGAGGTTCTCTCAGACCATGCCCAGAAAATCAATGAGCATGAAGGGACACTAGATGCTCAAGGGAGGAACCAGGCCAGAAAATGGAGAGCCCAGGTCCAGGGCTTGGCAGGGGGCTCAAGACAGTGGACAAGTTTTGGGAAGAAAGGAAGGAGTCCAGCAGGGTACAATCAGGCCCCAGGCCCAGGGCCACCTCCAGGTTTCAGGTTTCGTGCTGCCAGACCAAGCACTCAATGAGAGCAAGGGGCCCAGGCAATGTCCAGGGCATTGCTTCCCATAAGGCACCCTGGATCACCTGAAAATGTATGGCCAGGGTCTTTTCAAAGGAGGCCAGGAAAAGGAAGGGGGCCAGAAGGAGGGTGACAGGAGGGCACGGAAAGAAGTTGGTGTGGGTGGGCATAGGGGCGAGAACCAAGACCAAGCCAGGTGCAGAGGAAAGGGACACACCTGATCAATGGTGATTGGGAACCCAAGGAGAAGGAAACCTATGAGGGCCAGAAAAAGGCCCAAAGGAAGGGGAGGAAGGGACTGCATAAAGTCCAGTAGAAGCCAAGGGGCAACATGTGAAGTCAACTTGCAGGCCTCAGCAAGTGGAACCCCGGTCAGACCCAACACGGAGATAGTCCTTGCTATGCCAAGGGCCACGAAGATTGTGGTCAGGGGCTCCAGCACACACAGGCCCAGGGACCATAGCACAAAGGGTCAGGGATAGGAAGGTCAGGTTGCAGTAGGGGAAGCATGGAAGGACAGAGGAAAGGGAGGGGATCGCTCAGGACTGGGTTGGAGCAAGTCCATGTTAACTGCTAGGCCTCAAGTTTCAGGCAGTGTGGGAGACTCAGGCAAGTGGCAGGGCAGTGTTTCCCATAGGGAGAATTCAGGGCACAGAGTCAAGCCAATTCTGCTCATCTGCCCCATGTGAGTAGATCCTCAGAGAGGGTCCTGGACCAAAGGTGGGGCCAAAGAAGGTACAGTGAGGGGATACATGGTGTGCAGAAGAGGGAGGTAATGTGTGCTGCAGGACCCATTCCAGCAGCACAGTGTAGGGAGATGCAAGGGGAGTGGAGTTTCCGGAGAGTGCCAGGATACCACAGCATGTGGGAATCAGAGCAGATGCACAGGAGGGGGCAGGCAACAGGGGCCTGAAACCAAGGGACAGGGAAATGGTCCTCAAGAAGAGTAGCCAGGGTCTCAAGCAAGGAGCTGGGCCCAGTATTGGAGAGCCAAGTGCTCACACATGGGTCTGGATGAATGAAAAGAAACATGGAGGGGGAGCAGCGCCAGGGGAAAATTTGATTGGGTGGCACAGGGGGTCAACATTTCAAGTCCCAGGGCCATAGCAGCCTGTCAGGTTTCGGGAGCAGGGCCCCAGCTGAGTGAGGCCAAAGGGCCCAGGCAAGGGGCAGGGCTATATTTTCCAAAGGGATCCCTAAGCCCAAGAGGCCAAATCAAGCCACTTGACAAAGGTGAGCGTCCTGTGAAGGGGATCAGGAAAGCGGGCGTGTTAGAGACACAAAGGACAGTAAGCCTGAAGCAGGCACAGCTTCAAGGGCCACAGGATGGGTATGGGTGTTGTGGGCATCAGGATCCCAGCAAGAAGCCCAGGCAAGGGAACAAGAAGAGGGCCCAGGCCAGGGGAGAGCAGGGAAAAACACACAGGGAATGCAGGGCTGCACTAGGGTACTGCAGTACAGGAATGACAAGGGGAATAGGGAAGTGGCCCAGAGAGGGGCACTCAGACAATACCCAAAAAAGCAGTGAGCAAGAAGGACAACCAGAGGCTCAAGCAAGGAGCCAGGACAGGGAACGATAGAGCCAAGTACCAGGATTTGGGCAGGGGGCTCAGGACAGTGGAAAATATTTGGGAAGGAAGGCAGGGGATCCAGCAGGGTGCAGTCAGGCCCCAGGCCTAGGGCCACCTTCAACTTTCAGTGTTCCTGGTGCTGGATCAAGCACCCAGGGAGAGCAATGGGCCCAGGCAAGGACCAGGGCCTTGTTTCCCATAAGGCGCCCTGGATGAGATGAGAATCTATGGCTAGGGACCTGGAAAAGGAAGCCAAGAAAAGGAAGGGCGCCAGAAAGAGTGCCATGGGAGGTCACAGAAGGGGGTCAGGGTGCTTGCACATGGCAGTGAGACCCATGACACAAGCCAGGTGCCAAAGAGAGTGACCCACTTTATCCATGGTGATTGGGGACCCAAAGAGCAGGAGATCTGCAAGAGCCAGATAAAGGTGCAAGTGGAAGAGTAGAAAGGGGCTTCGTGAGGACCAGGAGAAGAAAAGGGAAACTTAGCGGAGCCAGCTGGAGAGCCAAAGGAAGGGGCCCCCAGGTCAGACGTAACATGAAGAGACTCCTAGCTATGCCAAGGGCCATGAGTAACATGGTCAGGGGCTGAGGCAAATGCACAGGACCAGGGACCAGAGCACAAAGGGTCCATGTTAGGAAGGGCTGGGTTTTAATAATGGCAACATGGAAGGCTGGAGGGAATGGAGGGGATCGCTCAGGGCTAGGTTGGAGCAAGTCCATATTAACTACCTGGCCTCAAAGTTCAGGCAGTGAGTGGAACTCAGGCAAGCGGCAGGGCTGTGTTCCAAATAGGGAGAATTCAGGGCTCATAGGCGAGCCAATTCCACTCCTCTGACCTAGTGAGTAGATCCTCAGAGAGGATCCTGTACCAAAGGAGGGGCAAAAGTGGGTTTTGTGAAGGGATACCTGGTGCAGAAGTGTGGGAGTGGGTTGGGCTGCAGGACCCATTCCAGCAGTACAGGGTAGGGAAAAGCTGGGGTAGTGGAGAGTCTGGTCAGTGACAGGATACCACAGCAATGGGGGGATGAGAAGTGTGGCACAGGAGGGGGCAGGCAAGAGGGGCGTGAAAATAGGGTCAGGGAAAGGGTCTGCAAGAAGGATTGCCAGGGTCTCAAGCAAGGAGGTGGGCCCAGTAATGGAGAGCCAAGTGCTAGAACCTGGGCCTGGGTGAATGAAAAGAAACATGAAGTAGGAGCAGTGGGAGGGAAGAAAGTGGAGTGGGTGGCACAAGAAGAGAAGGATTCAAATCCCAGTTCCACAGCAGGGTGTCAGGGGTTGGGAGCAGCGCCTGGTCTGAGGGAGGCCAAAGGACTCAGGCAAGCAGGGCTATGTTTCCCAAGGTCTATGTTTTCCCAGGATGCTCTCCCATGGCCAAGAGGCCAGGTCAAGTCGTGTGGCCTGTGTGAGCATCCTGGGAAGGTCATCAGGAAAGTGGGAATGGCAGAGACACAAAGGCCAGGAGGCCTGAAGCAGGGCAGAGCCTCAAGGGCCGAAGGATGGTTGTGGGTGGGGTGGGGGCAAGGAGACCAGCAAGGGACCTAGAAGAAGGTGCAAGAGAGGGGACAGTAGGGAATGCAAGGCCAGGAAGGCAAGGCTGCAATAGAGAACTGAATTAAAGGAATGCCAAGGGGAGTAGGGAAGTGGCCCCAGGAAGATTCTCTCAGACCATTCCCAGAACAGCAGTGAGCATGAAGGGCCACCAGATGCTCAAGTGAAGAGTCAGGCCAGGGAATTGAGAGCCAAGGGCTAGTGCTTGGGCAGGGGGCTCAGGACAGTGGACAAGATTTGTGAAGGAAGGCCAGGGATCCAGAAGAGTGCAGTCAGGCTCCAGGCCTAGAGCCATCTCCGGGTTTCGGGTTTCCTGCTGCTGGAGCAAGCACTCAGGGAGAGCAAGTGGCTCAGGCAAGGCCAGGGCATTTTTTTCCCATAAAACGCTCTGGATCAGATGAAAATCTACATCCAGAGTACTTGCAAAGGAGGCCAGGAAAAGGATAGGGGCCAGAAGGAGGGTGACAGGAGGGCACCAAAGGAGGTCTGGGTGGGTGCACATCTGGCAAGACCCAGGTCCAAGCCAGGCGCTCTGGCAGGGGTCTCATCTGATCAATGGTGATTGGGGACCCAAGGAGCAGAAGACTTGCAAGTGCCAGAAAAAGGCGCAAAAGGAAGGGGAGGAAGGGGCCATGTTAAGTCCAGGAGAAGCCAAGGGGCACCATGTGGAGCCAACTTGCGGGCCCAAGCAAGGGGCCCCCTGGTCAGACCCAACAGGAAGAAAGTCATTGCAATGCCAAAGGCAATGAGGAATGTGGTCAGGGGTCAGGCAAACACACAGGCCCAGGGACCAGAGTAAAAAGGTCAGGGTTAGGAAGGGCCCGGTTTCAGTAGGTCATATAAAAAACATAAACTAGAGGGAAGGGAGGGGATTGCTAAGGGCTGGGTTGGAGCAAGTGCATTTTAACTGCAAGGCCTCAAGTTTCAGGCAGTGTGGGGGACTTAGGGGAGTGTCAGGGAAGTATTTCCCATAGGGAGGATTCAGGGCACAGAGGCAAGCCAATTCTGCTCCTCTGCCCCACGTGAGTAGATCCTCAGAGAGGGTCCTGGACAAAAGGTGGGGCCAAAGAGGTTACAGTGAGAGGATACCTGGTGTGGAGAAGTGGGGAGATAGGTGGGCTTCAGGACCCATTCCATCAGCAATGGTAGGATGAAATAAGTGGAGTGGAGGTTCTGGAGAGATCCAGGATACCATAGCATAAGGGGATCAGAGGGGACTCACAGGAGGGGGCAGGCAACAGGAGCCAGAAAGAAAGGGACAAGAAAAAGGTTTTCAAGAAGGGGGAGAACAACTCAGGTTCTCAAGCAAGGAGCCAGGCCTAATAATGGAGATCCCAGTGCTAGCACCTGGGCCTGGGTGAATGAAAAGAAACATGGAGGGGGATCAGTGGGAGGGGAGAAAGTGGATTTGGTGGCACAGGGAGACAATGTTTCAATGCCCAGAGCCACTGCATGATGTTAGGCTTTGGGAGCAGGGCCCCGGCTGAGGGAGGCCAAAGGGGCCAGGTAAGGGGCAGGGCTTCATTTTCCAAAGGTAGACTGAAAGGCCAAGACTTGTCATCAGAGATTAAAACACACACACAGAGAAAGAGCAGTGACAAAAATGAAGCACTTTATTGTAAACTGGTGCTAGCTTATATTAAAAGTGAAAGTCAGCTATCTTAAACCAGGAGGCTCCTGGGGCCCATCACAGTAAAGGTCAGGTCATCACATATGGTGCACGCACATCCACTCTGCATAAGATTCATGGGGATCACGAACTGCTCACGAGCACAAAAGACGGGAGGACCAATTAGAAAATTTTAAAAACAACTTTTTTCGGCTCACTGGCAATTTGCCCGTGGCCATGTTGCATTAGGAGCTCCTTAATTGAAAGGCCCAGGGAGCTCTTAGCCGCCCACTGGCAATTTGCCAGCTGCCATGTCTGAAAGGCTCGGGGAGTTTTTAGGGAAACTCCCTACACTCCCCTTTTTGGTTATTATATGGAAAGGGATGTCAATTCATTCTAGCTACTACCTGCTGAGTGGGGACATCATTGGGGAAGGGGTCTGAAGGAGTGAAGTTAGGAGTCCCCATAAGAGAGCTGCAAATATTGGTATAAGGTCAGATGTGACATCACAAAATGTTCCCTGTAGCCCAAGGTCCACTATCACTTCAGTCCAGTAGGTATAAGTCTCTATGGCAGGTACAAGCCAGGCGTCATCAGGTTTTTCTCTCAAGAACATATCCCAGGAATTTTTGAAGATTTTTTTCAGCATTTTGAGGAAAGTTCTCTGGAGAAGGTGGTTGATTCATCTGTGGCCAGAAGCTGATGATTTCTAATTAGAAGCTGGTTAAAAGTTTGGTTAGAGATTTTACCTGCTTGAGTTTGAATAAACTTTATAATACATGGTAAAAATAGACACATTAAAAAGATTACACATAGTGGTTCAAGGATAGGCCGTACCCATGCCAGAAGGGGGGTGGACATTAAGGAAGAGAAAAGGTTTTGACTTGTTGGGGTCCTTAAGTTGGCTGCCAGGTCATTAAGCTTTACAACATTGTCTTCTACAAGACCTGATTCATTGATATAATAACAGCATTATTCCATAAGGAAAAGACAGGTTCAGCCCTTTTCCGTGGTGTGTAAATCTAGGGCTCCACGATTCTGAAGGGTGACTTGTGCCAATGAGGTGACCTGTTTTTGTAAGGATGTTAGAGATTCTGCTGTGGAAGTAAGTGCTCCTTCAAATTTTGAACTAATGTCCTTGACAGCGCATAGGGAATGACCTAAGTCTCCTCCCAATCTCCCTGCATTGCCACTGAGGCTGTTAAAGAAATGCCTACCACTGCCAGAAGGAATTCAGCCCATTTTCTACGTTTTAGAGGGTTAAGGATGGATTTTACTTCATAGTTGCTATAGAGAGTGAGCTGTTGGACTATGGTGACTAGTAAACATGGGCTAGACATGTTGGAGTGTATAATGGCGATGAGAGTGCAATTGCACCAGAAGAAGAGACCCGGTGGGGAATAAGTGGTATGGTTGATGGTTAGGTTATGGTGGCAAAAACCTGCCAGAAGGGAATTGGGAGTTGCGGATCCCAGAAGGAAAACCCGAGGAATTATGGTGTGGTTATTTTCCTTGGGTTCCCATAAAGGAACATTCTGCAGGGGTTTAATAGAATCCTTTTTGTGGGATGAGTTTGGCAAGCTGGAAACATCCACACTGGAAACTTTTATTGGGACTGCAGCAAGTAAGGGCCATGCTAGGGAAGTGTACAGATAGCAATTTACTGGACTTGCAGTGGGGAAAGTATTCTTTAGATCAGACAATGTGTCAGTGATGATCTGTAACCAGGTATAGAATGGTGAAGCCTGAGAGTCAGAAGTGTGTTGACTTTCTAGGGATGTGAGCAACCATTGTTCTGAGTGTTTTATGTTGGTTGAGACAAAAGACATTGGGTACTCTATGGAAACATATTCCCAGGTAATGGATAAGGAACCACAGGGAGTGGAAGCATACCTACTACAATAAAAGGAAGCTTTTACTCCTGCTGGCCAGCATGGGTTCCCAGGGTCTGCGATGGTCTGCATGTATTGGTGGGAGGCAGACTCAAGTTTGAATCTTCCTATATTTTGTTGCCCTGAAAATGCATCATGAATTCTGCATGATCAATAGGGGCAGCCTCCAGAGGTTTCTGGCCACTGTTCGCAGTAATCCTTATTTTGGTCATATAAAAAACATAAGTAAGGGCAGCTGGCTTGCTTAATGATCTCAGAGGAAGAGGAAGAGGGTACAATATAGTTGGCTGAGGAGCACCCTGTTAGGGGACAAGTGTTAGCCAAGCGGGTGGTCCAGATGGTTTTTTTTTTTTTTTTTTTTTTTTTTTTTTTTTTTTGTGTGTGTGTGTGTGTGTGTATGTTTCTCTCACCTTGAGTCTCCAGACATACGATGGTGAAAGCATTACCCTTGGGGTGAGGATGAGGATGAGTATCAGAAAATTAAGGTACATTTTTGGATATGTTCTCAGCTATGGGTGTAAGGGCAAAAGCACGAGAGAGATGAATTTTTAAAGGGTCTCTAGGGTGGGGAGTGCAAGAGTATGTAGGTGTGGATTCTTGCCAGAATCAGTTTCCCGGATGCATGGTTTGAGCCTGGAAATGTGAAACCATGGAGTCAATTGATTATTTGTGAGTTTGATTTTTGCTGCCAAGGGAGTACACATGATGACCGAGGTGGGACACTTCTATTTGGGGTGCAGTTGGGGTCTTTTGCCTGGGGGCAGTAATATACTTGTTGTCCAAGCGTTAGGGTGAGGGGGTTTTGAGTAATGGTTGGGTCAGGTAAAAGCCAGTCCTGTTTTTTCCAAAGTTCAGAGCGTAAATGGAAAAGGAGAAGTAGAGCATAGGAATCAGGTATAGGTAATTGTTCAGTCTGTATTCTGGGGCGTAAGAATGAATGGCCGTACATAACCTCAAATGGGGAAAGGTTGGATGATTTCTTTGGTAAAGCCCTGAGACACAACAGGGCCAAGGGGAGGACCTTAGTCTAGTCTAAGCTTAATTCCATGGTGAATTTGGTGAGGGTTTCTTTGAGATACTGATTAGTTCTTTCAACTTTCCTGGAAGCTTGGGAATGGTAAGGTCAATGGAAATGCCAAGGGAGTGATAGTGCGCTAGCTCGTCCCTGAGTTGTCTGTGAGGTAAATTCTGGGCCATTAACCGATTGGATGGAAATGGGCATCCTGAAATGAGGGATTATGTCAGATATCAACCGATCCACAACCGTGGATGCCTGCTTATTGGATGTGGGAAATGCCTCTATCCACCCTGAGATTGTGTCCACCAGTACTAAGAGATATTTGATGTTTTTTACCCTGGGCATGTTAGTGAAATCAATTTGCCAATCAGATCCTGGGGTGTGACCACAGGCTTGATGAGAAGGTTAGGGTCTGGATTTTAATGGGGTGTTGGTAGTGGTCCTCTGGCAGATCTGGCTTGTGGATGTAACCTGTTGCAGAAAGGTATGATCGTCGGATGACAGAGGGAAAAAAATATTGAAGGAAAGACTATAAGCTCTGGGGGCTAGAATGGAACAGTGAATGGAAAAATCTAATGGGCTGGTGAGGGTCAGGAGGTCCCTCCTCAGAGGAAAGATGGAGTAATGAGGAAGAGGATGGGGCCTGTAGGGCACTGACCGGGCTGCCTGGTCAGCTTTAGAGTTGCCCACTCTGGCAGGAGAAGAGTCGGTCTGATGGGCTTTACAATGGACTATTCCCAGGATGTAAAGGCAGTGTGGGAGCTCGTAGAAGATTAGAAATAAGGCTGGCAAGTATAATAGCAGTAACTTTAGTAGTTAGGAGTCCCCTCTCCTTCCAGATAGCCAGATGAGAAACCAGTATATGAAAGACATATTTGGAGTCAGTGTATAGAGAAAGCTTTTTCCCTCTTGCTAGTTCACATGCTCTTATGGCAGCTATAAGTTTTTGCTTGTTGGTTGGTTGTGTTGGGCGGCAAAGGATTAGCCTCAATGACAGAAGAGAGGGAGATGACAGCATAGCCTGCTACATTAACAACCCCATGAAATTAGGAGCTGCCTTTGGAAAACCAGATGAGATCCGATGAGGGAAGGGGCCCTTCAGAAATAATGGCTGGATGGGGCAGGAGTGCCTCTACTAATTGAGAACATTTATGGGTAGGAGGCTCTAGAGGGGTACATGGAAGGAGCAAATCAGGGTTGGTGAGAAATTTTGAGTTTGGTGGGCATGGTGGAAGTCCAGGACTGAATATTGTAATAGGTGCCTTCTTAAGGTGGGAGACATGGTACCAGGAGAGTGTCTAAAAGCTTGGTCACAATTGGGGTAGTAAGTATGACGGTATAGAGTCCCATCCAATAAGATTCCAACAATTGAGAATGCAGTTCCTGAGATAAGACTGAGTCACCCAGTTGAAGGGAGTCCAATTCAGTTTGTGGTTGTTCTGGGATTGAGGTAATGAATGGTGCAAGAAAGCATCAGTCTGCGTGTTCCCTTAGGAGTTTGTGTAGAAATGTAAGACAGGGAAGGTAGGACACAAGGGAAGGAGGAGTGATTGAAAAGATTTTGGTGGTTAAGAAAGGGCACCCATAGAGTTGTTCAAAGGGGCTAAGGCCTTAGGGGCCCTGGTGTCTGTCTGAATTCAGGTGAGGGCCAACAGCAGGAGATTGGGCCAGAAGAGTCTAAATTCAATAGCAAATATTGTGAGATGATCCTTGAGAATGCATTATGCTTATCAACCTTACCCAAGGATTAGGGTTGGTAGGAGATGTGGAGCCACCAAGTGATGTTGAGGCCTTTGGAAACTAGTTTAACAACCTGAGAAGTGAAGGACACACTGTTGTCTGACTGGATGGAGGCAGGAAGTTTGAACCTAGGAATGATCTGCTCAATCGGGATGGAGGCAACAGTGTCAGCACTTTACCTGGATGTAGGGAAGGCTTCTATCCAACCTGAAAATGTGTCAACAAAAGTAAGAAGATTGTGAAGGTTTTTGTGCCTAGGAATATGAGTGAAGATGATCTACCAGTCTTTGCCTGGCTAGTGGCTCCTTATTTGAGGAGTGGGGAGTTTAGGTTTGACACTTCCTTGTGGGGATACCGTAGAGCAGACAGAATAAGCAGAGTGGACCTGCTGGAGAGTAGTTCTCATTTCTAGGAAGTGAAAGAGGGGTTGAGAAAACTGGAAAATGGGTTAGAGGGGGGTTTAGATGGGCACAGAGTCTCTGTAGCCAGAAGAGTTGATCATGAGTCATAGGTCTCCATCTTGGGCATCAGGGCTGGTAGTCTTAAAGAAGTAGTTGGTTGACCAGCTTGTTGGTGAATGTGTGTATCTGATCTTGCAGGAACTTCTGTAGGCAATTTAATAAACATGGTCCTATTAGGAGAAACATAAAGAGGACTAATAGGGGTCCTGTGAGATGGAAAAGCCAAGGCCATACTTGACTGAACATTCCCCATGGAGACTGTTGGCTAGTTGCTGTCTCCTCTTTTCTAGCTGTTCTTATCTTTTATTACTACTAGGAATGACTTTTTGGCTTAACTGTTTTTGGTAGGTGTTTAAGATCAAGCTGGCCAAAATTGACTTTGTTTCTATCTATTGTTAAGAGTCAGCTGAGTTCCCATAAGGGTAGCTCGTGGGGGAACTTGAGAGCAGCTTCTTAGTTCTGCTAGTGCCATTTGCGCTAGGATGGGTCCAGGTCTTGCTTGACCATGTGGCTTCCCTTGGAAGCATCAGGGATGTCTCCTGTCTCCAATCACCCTCCTATTCACAGCAAATGCATGGATTGGCTTTTCATTCTCCAGTGGTCTCATTAATCTCCCTGATCAGGAGGTTATGTGGCCAAGAGTTGCAAAGCTTTTTAGAGAAGTTCCCTGGATTTCAGACTGACTCAGAGGGCAAGAGCCAAATATTATTTGTTTGTGTTTTTTTTTTTTTGGCTATTTTAATTTAATTTTAAGTCTTGATCTTAAACATCCAGCAAAGTCAGTTTCACCTTAAATTAAGAGTATCGGGCTTTCACTGAAGTCTGGCCTACTTTGGAGTCATTCTTACATGTATTAAGATGGGAGGCACAGCCTTATCTCAGGTAAGGTAGGGATCCTTATAAATCTTAGGTAAAGTGTTCTACTGTTGAACTGATCTTTGTTTTTAAATATCATGTTATAAAGTTTATATACATTGTTTCTTGATGTCATATGAATACTAGATAATACAATATATTACATTTAAATTGTACCTAGTGTATAGAACTTTATATTAATCTTATTGATAACAGGTCCAGTTATGGGACAGCATATAGAAGATTTGCTTTCTATTCAGAAGTTACCTACTTCTCATGGTTTAATCTTTTTTTTTGGCCCGGAGCATGTTGAGCTCTGCTCTTTGTTAAGAATAGATAAAATTTTTCTCATTGCCCTCCTAGCCCACTTGGCAGAACATCCTGTTTGTGAGCAAGTCCTCCCAAAGACAACAAAACATCTCTTGTGCAAGCATGATTTGTCATCACCTTATCTAGACCTTGACAGAATATCCCGTTTGCAGGCAGACTCCATTATGGAGAGTAATAATTACATTTTCAAGGTAGAAGTCACATCTGATTCTCTATGCATCATGTAAGGGGAGGGATTCAGAATTTCACAGTCTGCAGAAGTTAACAAAAAGCAGGGGGTTTTTTTTGTTGTTGTTGTTTTTGTTTTTTTCTGTTCTGGGCAAGTTAATCCTTCATGGACATTTTAGAAGGGGAGAGCTTTTTCTTTCTTTTTTTTCTTTGCCCTGCCAGCTGTTACCATGGAGCCTACTTGGTAACTCCCTTATATTGGAAATGTAGCCATCACTGTGAAGCCCAGCTCAAGATCAGAGGCCTTATTTACATATTTTGTGAAAAACTAGTAAGGGGGTGCCTAGCTATTGGCATGTTGATTTTTTTAGCCAGTGGCCAAGTAGAACAGGGAAACATGAAAAGAGGATGTTATATACACTGAACTCTATTATAGGGATTCTTTTGCTGAAAGTCCTAAAGTCAGCCATGGTGAAGATTTTTTAAGAAGGTCAGTTAAGACATTTCTGTGGGCCTGGAAGGGAGGGGGAAGACTGGAAGGCGGGCCTAAGAGCAGCTCTGGTGAATCTGAAAATGAGGAAGGAGAGATGTAATAGAATAATAGGAAAGGGGTTTGGGATTTTCCTAGCAACAAAAACTTGAGCAGTAGAACAGGTTGAGCAGAGGGGAAGACGACAGTGAGTATCCCAAAAAGCCTGTAAGAGACATTAAATTCTTAGTAACCTGTTTTCAGTGATGACAAAGCATCTTTAAAGGCCATTTCACCAGATCTTGAATAGGGGTCTGAGGGCTCTCCTCAGCTGGTTTGCGCTTTGGGTTAGCTGGTAAGAGTACCTGGTGGGACCTGGTGTGGGCACTGACAGGAGAAGAGAGGAGTGAGTGAGTGGAGGGGTACCTCAGTACCTGCTACCTCAGCAAGGGGGAAATGGTCTGAGAACCAGCAGGGGTTTGGGTTTTTCATCTAGTAATTGGAAAGGAGAAATCAGGTTGCTGAGGTGAGAGTGACAGCAGAGAGTCTGGGGAAGAAGGATGAGGGTGAGGATCTATTGAAGAAGCAAAATTCAGGGTAGAAGTGAAGGAGGAAAAAGAACTCCACATAGGGGGATCTCCTTTCACTTTTTTGATTGCTCACAGAACGTACAAAGGTCACACAGAATTTGAGGATCTAGAGACCCCTCTGGGTGCCATGGGTTTGGGTTGTCTAATTGGTAATATGGCCAATTTTGTGAACTGAATTTGATGAGGAGTTTGGGTTTGATATCAGGAGTCAGGGACAACCGGTTAAAATTAGCCAGGAGGCATTTGAGAGGGGAATCAGCGGGGAGGGAAGAAGAGGCTCTCATAATGTCTCTTGACAGGAAGAAAAGATGTTAATGGCCTGGACTGGAGCAGATTTTGTTTGAGTTTCCTACAGGCATCACCAAAAGGAGAAGTCAACCCAAGACACTCTGGAGAGTTAGGGTCGGGAGGGCAAATGAGTCATCACCCAAGAGCTCAACCAAGGAGACCTTGGAAGGCCGGGAGTCACAGGCCACCTGATGTCAGGGTATTTACCAGGAGAGCAGAAGGAAAATTTAGATAAAGAGAGTCAGAGAGTACCTATTCTTCTGTCCCTTATAGCTCATCAACCATGAAATGGGCATCCATAGAATCCACCATAACTCTGAAAGTGTGATGGGGTGCATTCTCTCCTCCAAACTAGGTGTCAAGGGCCTTGCTGGACGTTCACAGTCAAGGCCTTTGCATATAGTTGTTGGGAGATGGATTTCCAAAGAGGGGGAGGGGACTCACCAATTGTTGATCAGAAAGAAACACCTACTGGAGAGCCAATGTTGGGTGGAATGTAGCAGCACTCAAAAAGTTGAACAAGGATGGCGAACTTTGAGAGAGGGTGTCCTCAGAATGAGGAATATCCCCTCCCAGGTTTTGGCACCAATGAAAGGCCAAGGCTCCTCATTGGAGATTAAAATGCACACACAGATAGCAGTGACAAAAATGAAGCACTTTCTTGTAAGCTGGTGTTAGCTTATATAGAAAGTCAGTTATCTTAAACCAGGAAGCTTCTGGGGCCCATCATAGTAAATATCAGGTCATCACCTATGGTGCACGCATGTCCACCCTACATAAGATTCATTGGGATCATGAACTGTTCACAAGCATGGAAGATGGGAGGACCAATTAGAATATTTTCAAAACAACTTGTTATCTGCACACTGGCAAATTGCCCTCCGCCATGTTGCATTAGGGGCTCCTTATCTGAAAGGCCCAGGGAGCTCTTAGCCACCCACTGGCAATTTGCCCACTGCCATGTCTGAAAGGCCTGGGGAGTTCTTAGGGAAATTCCAAACAGAGCCTGGAGGCCAAACCAAGCCACTTGGCCCAGGTGAGCATCCTGGGAAGGGGATCAGGAAAGCGGGCATGGCAGAAACACAGAAGACAGGAAGGCCAATACAGGGCACAGCATGAAGGGCTGCAGGATGGGTGTGTTTTGGGTGGGGGCCATGACCCCAGTTAGGACCCCAGGCAAGGGAACAAGAAGAGGGCCTAGGCCCGGGGAGAGCAGAAAACTATGGACCAGGAAGGCAGTGCTGCTCTAGGGTACTGCAGTGCAGGAAAGCCAAGGGTAGCAGGGAAGCAGCCATAGCAAGGGGCCCTCAGACAATGCCCAGAAAAGCAGTGAGCAAAAAGGACCATCAGAGGCTCAAGCAACGAGCCAGGCCAGTTAATGGAGAGAAAAGTGCCAGGGTTTTGGCAGGGGCTCAGGAGAGTGGAAAATATTTGGAAAGGAAGACAGGGGATTCAGCATGTTGCAGCCAGGCTTCAGGCCCAGGGCCAGCTCCAAGTTTTAGAGTTCCTGGTGCTGGACAAGCACCAAGGTAGATAAATGGAACCAAGCAAGGGCCAGGGCATTGTTTCCCACAATGCGCCCTTGATCAGATGAGAATCTACTGCCAGAATCCTAGCAAAGGAGGCCAAGAAAAGGAAGAGCGATAGAAGGAGGGTGATGGGAGGGCACAGAAGGGGGTTGGGGTGTTTTCGCATAGGGGCCAGACAAAGACCTAAGCCAGGCACCCAGGCAAGGAACCCACCTGAATAATGGTGATTGGGGACCCAAGTAGCAGGAGACCTGCATGCGCCAGAAAAAGACACAAGGGAAAAGGGATAAAGGGGCTGTGTGAGGATCAGGAGAAGCCAAAGGGCACCTAGAGGAGCCCACTGGCAGGCAGAAGGAAGGGCCTCCCAGGTCAGACCCAACACGAAGATAGTCCTTGCTATGCCAAGGGCCATGATGAACGTGGTCAGTGGCTCAGGCAAATGCACAGGCCCAGAGACCAGAGCACAAATGGTCAGGGTTAGGGAGGTGTGAGTTGTGGTAGGGGAGGAATGGAAGGCAGGAGGAAAAGGATGGGATTGTTCAGGGATTGGTTGGAGCAAGTACATGTTAACTGCCAGGCCTCAAGTTTCAGGCAGTAAGGGAGACTCAGGCGAGTGGCAGCGAAGTGTTTCTCACAGGAGCATTCAGGGCACAGAGGTGAGCCAATTCAGCTCCTCTGCCCCAAATGAGTAGATACTCAGAGAGGGTCCTGGACCAAAGGTGGGGCCAAAGAGATTACAGTGAGAGGCTACCTGGTAGGGAGAAGTGGGGGGATAAGAGGGCTACAGGACCAATTCCAGCAGCACAGGGTAGGGAGAAGCAGGGGAGCAGAGAGTCCAGGCAGTGCCAGCATACCACAGCATTAGGTGATCAGAGGGGAGGCACAGGAGGCGGTAGGCAACAGTGGCTTGAAACCAGGGGACAGGGAAAGGATCCTTAAGAAGAGTAGCCAGGGTCTCAAGCAAGGCACCAGGCCCCGTAATATAAAGCCAAGTGCTAGCACCTGGGCCTTGGTGAATGAAAAGTAATATGGAGGGGAGAAAGTGGAGTCGTTGGCAGAGGGGGAGAATGGCTCAAGGCGAAGATTCACTGTAGGTTGTCAGGGGTCAGAAACAGGGACCAAGGTGAGGGAGGCCTAAGGGCCCAGGCAAGAGGTAGGGCTACATTTTCCAATGGAAGCCCCCATGGCCAAGTGTCCAAATCAAGTGCCTGGCCCAGGTGAGCATCCTGGGAAGGGGATCATAAAATCAGTCGTGGCACAGACACAAAGGACAGGAGGGCTGAAGCAAAGCACAGCCTGAAGGGTGGCAGGATGGGTACGGGTGGGGTGGGTGTCAGACCCCAGCAAGGATTCCAGGCAAGTGACCTAGAAGAAGGCCCAGGCCAGGGAAGAGCAGGGAACACCGGGCTGGAAAGGCAGGGCTGCAATTGTGTACTGCAGCACAGGAATGCCAAGGGGAGCAGTGAAGTGGCCCCAGCGAGGGGTCCTTAATAATGCATAGAAAAGCAGAAAGCAAGAAGGGTAACTGAGGCTCAAGTGAGAAGACAGGCCAGGGAATGGAGAGCCAGGTGCCAGGGCTTGGACAGGAGGCTCAGGAAGTGTTAGGGAATGAAGGCAGGGGATTCATCAGGGGGCAGTCATGCTCCAGGCCCAGGTCCACCTCCAGGTTTCAGGGTTCCTGGTGCCAGAACAAGCACCCCGGAAGAGCTAGAAGCCCAGGCGAGGGCCAGGGTATTTTTAACCATAAGTTACCTATTACCAAGGTCCTGGCAAAGGAGGCGAAGAGAAGGAAGGGCGCCAGAAGGAGCACAATGGGAGGGCATGGAAGGTTGTTGGGGTGTGTGTGCATACAGGCTAAACCAAGAACCACAGCCAGGAGCCCAGGCAAGGGACCCACCCAATGAATGGTGATTGGGGACCCAAGGAGCAGGAGACCTGAGACCGCCAAAAAAAGGTGCAAACAGAAGGGGAGGAAGGGGCTGCATGACAACCAGGAGAAGCCAAAGGGAATCTAGGAGAGCCTGCTGGCATGCCCAAGCACGGGGCCCCAAGGTCATACCCAACACAAATTAACTTCTTGCTTTGCCAAGTGCCATGAAGAACATGGTCAGGGGCTTAGAAAAACACACAGGCCAAAGGACAGGAGCAAAAATGGTCAGGGTTAGGGAGGGCTTGATTATGGTAGGGGCAGCATGGAAGGCCAGAGGGTAGAGAGGGGATCTCTCAGGGCTGGGTTGAAGAAAGTCTATGTTAACTGCCAGGCCTTAAGTTTCAGCCAGTGAGGGGGACTTAGTCAAATGGCAGGGCTGTATTTCCCATAGCAAGCAATTAGGGCATAGGGGTGAGCCAACTCTGCTCCTCTGCCCTGGGTGAGTAGATCCATGGAGCGACCTGGACCAAAGGAGGGGCCAAAGAGTGTACTCTGAGGGGATACCTGGTGTGCAGAAGCAGGAGGGTAGGGTAGGCTGCAAGACACATTCCAGTATCCCAGGGTAGGAAGAAGCAAGGGGGTCGAGTCTGTAGAGTGTCAGGATACCACAGCATGAGGGGATCAGAAGGGAGGCAGGAGTGGGCAGACAAAAGAGGCCTGAAACTAAGGGACAGGTAAAGGATCCTCAAGAAGTGTAGCAAGGGTCTCATTCAAGAAGCCCGGTCCAGTAATGGAGATCCAAGTGATAGCACTTGGGACTGGGTAAATGAAAAGAAACAGAGTGGAGAAGTTGGAGGGGAGAATGTGGATTTGGTGGCACAGGGGAACAATGGCTCAAGGCCCAGAGCCACTTCAGGGTGTCAGGGTTCGGGAGCAGGGCCCCAGCTGAGAGAGGCCAAAGGGCCCAGGCAAGGGGCAGGGCTATATTTTCCAAAGGAAGCCCCAAGGGCCAAGAGGACAAATCAAGCCACTTGGCCCAGGTCATTATCCTGGGAAGGGGATCACAAAAATGATAGTGGCAGAGACACAAAAGACAAGAGGGCTATAGCAGGGCACAGCATGAAGGGCCACAGGATGAGTGTGGTTGGGATGGGGGCCAGGAACTTAGTAAGTATCCCAGGCAAGGGACCTAGAAGAGGGCCCAGGCCAGGGGAGAGCAGGGAACTCTGGGTCAGGAAAGCAGAGCTGCACTAGGGTGCTGTAGTACAGGAATGCCAAGGGGAGCATGAAAGCAGCCACAGTGAGAAGGCCTCAGACAATGCCCAGAAAAGCAGTGAGCAAGAAGGGCCACCAGATGCTCAAGCAAGGAGCTGGGCCCAGTAATGGAGAGCCAAGTGCTAGCACCTGGGCCTAGGTGAATGAAAAGAAACATGGAGTGGGAGCAGTGGGCAGGGAGAAAGTGGAGTGGGTGGCACAGGAAGAGAAGAACTCAATGCCCAGATTCACTGAAGGGTGTCAGGGATTGGACAAAGGGACTCAGGGAGGTCAAAGGGCCCAGGAAAGTGCCAGGGCTGTTTTTCCAAAGGGATGTTTTCTCAGGATGCTCACCCAGGGCCAATAGGCTAGGTCAAGTTGCCCAGGCCAGGCGAGCGTCCTGGGAAGGGGATCAGGAAAGCAGCATGGCAGAGACACAAAGGACAGGAGGCCTGAAGCAGGGCACAGCCTCAACGGCCGCAGGTCGGTTGTGGGTGGGGTGGGGCCAGGACCACAGCAAGGAGCCCAGGCACGGGACCTAGAAGAGGGTTCAAGAGAAAGGTGAGTAGGGAATGCAGGGCCGGGAAGGCAAGGCTGCACTAGGGTACTGAAATATAGGAATGCCAAGGGGATTAGTGAAGTAGCCACTTCAAGAGTCCCTCAGACCATGCCAAGAAAATCAGTGAGCATGAAGGGCCAACAGATGCTCAAGCGAGGAGCCAGGCCAGGGAATGGAGAGCCAAGGGCCAGGGCTTGGGCACGGGGCCTAGGATAGTGGACAAGACTTTGGAAGGAAGGCTGGGGATCCATCAGGGTGTAGTCAGGCTCCAGGCCCAGGGCCACCTCCAGGTTTCAGGTTTCCTGCTGCCGGACCAAGCACACAGGGAGAAAAAGGGGCCCAGGCAAGGGCCAGAGCATTGTTTCCCATAAGGTGCCCTGGATCAGATGAAAATGTACGGCCAGAGTCCTTGCAAAGGAGGCCAGGAAAAAAAAAAGTGGGGCCAGAAGGAGGGTGACAGGAGGTCACAGAAGGGGGTCAGGTAGGTGTGCATAGGGGCAAGATCCAGGATCAAGCCAGGAACCCAGGCAAGGGACCCACCTGATCAATGGTGATTTGGGACCCAAGGAATAGGATACATACGAGGGCCAGAAAAAGGTGTAAGAGGAAGGGGAGAAAGGGGCTGCTTGAGGTCCAAGAGAAGCCAAGGGGCACCTTGTGGAGCCAACTTGCAGGCCCAAGAAATGGGCCCCCTGGTCAGACCCAACATGCAGAACCTCCTTACTATGCCATTGGCCATGAGGATTGTGTTCATGGGCTCAGGCAAATGCACAAGCCCAGGACTAGAGCACAAAGGGTCAGGGATAGGAAGGGCCAGGTTGTAGTAGGGGCAGCATGGAATGCCGGAGCAAATGGAGGAGATTGCTTAGGGCTGGGTTAGAGCAAGTCCATGTTAACTGCCAGGCCTCAAGTTTCAGGCAGTGAGGGTTACTCAGGTGAGTGGCAGGGCAGGGTTTCCCATAGGGAGCATTCAGGGCACAGAGGAGAGCAAATTCAGCTCCTCCACCCCTTGTGAGTAGATCCCCAGGGAGGGTCCTGGACCAAAGGTGGGGCAAAAGAGGGTACAATGAGGAGATAAATGGTGTGCAGACGTAGGGGGTAGGATAGGCTGAAGGAAGCATTCCAACAGCACAGGGTAGAAAGAAGCAAGGAGAGTGGAGTTTCCGGATTGTGCCAGGATACAACAGCATGAGGGGATCAGAGGTGAGGCACAGGAGGGGCCAGGCAATAGGGGCCTGAAATCAAGGGACAGGGAAAGGTTCCTCAAGAAGTGTAGCCAGAGTCTCAAGCAAGGAGCCGAGCCTAGTAAGGGGGAGCCAAGTGCTAGCACCTGAGCCTGGGTGAATGAAAATAAACATGGAGGTGGAGCAGCAAGAGGGGAGAAAGTGGATTGGGTGGCACACGGGGAGAAAGGCTCAAGGCCCAGATTCACTGCAGGGTTTCATGGGTCAGGAGCAGGGCCCAAGCTGCAGGAGGCCAAAAGGCCCAGGCAAGGGGAAGGGCTACATTTTCCAAAGGGAGCCCCTAGGGCCAAGGGGTCAAATCAAGCCACTAGGCCCAGGTGAGCATCCTGGGAAGGGGATCAGGATAGTTGGTGTGGCAGAGACACAAAGGATAGGAAGGTCAAGGGAGGGAACAGCCTGAAGGGCTGCAGAAGGAGAGTGGGTTGGGTGGGGGCCAGGAACCCTGCCAGGAGCACAGGCAAGGGCCTCAAAGAGGGCGCAGGCCAGGGGAGAGCAGGGAAGGCCAGGCCAGGAAGACAGGACTGCACTAGGGTATGGCAGTACAGGAATGTGAAGGGAGCAGTGAAGCAGCTCTAGCCAGGGGCCCTCAACAATGCCCAGAAAAGCAGTGAGCAACAAGGGCCACCAGAGGCTCAAGTGAGAAGCCAGGCCAGGGAACAGAGAGCTAAGGGCCAAGGCTTGGGCAGGGGGTTAAGGACAGTGGATCACATTTGAGAAGGAAGGCAGGGGATCCAGCAGGGGGCAGTTAGGCTCCAGGCCCAGATCCACCTCCAGGTTTCATGGTTCTTCGTTCCACAGCAAGCACCCCAGGAAAGCAAGGGCCCAAATCAAGAGCCAGGGTATTGTTTCCCATAAGGCTCCCTGGATCTGATGAGAATCTACATCCAAGGTCCTGGCAAAGGAGGCCAAGAGAAGGAAGGGCGCCAGAAGGAGGGTGATGCGAGGGCACGGAAGGGGTCGAGGTGGGTGCGCATAGGGGCGAGACCCATGACCCAAGCCAGGTGCCCAGGCATGGGACCCACCTGATAAATGATAATTGGGGAATGAAGGAGAAGGAGACCAGTGAACCCCAGAAAAAGGCGCAAGGGGAAGGGGAGGAAGTGGCTGTGTGAGGACCAGAAGAAGCCAAGGGGCTCCAAGGGGAGCCCACTGGTGCGCCGAAGCAAGGGGCCCCCAGGTCAGACCCAATACAAAGAGACTCCTTACTATGCCAAGTGCCATGAGAAATGCGGTCTGGGGCTCAGGCAAATGCACAGGCCCAGGGACAGGAGCACAAAGAGTCAGGGTTAGGGAGTGTGGGTTGTGGTAGGGGCAGCATAGAAGCCAGGTTGAAAGGAGGGGATCACTCAGGGCTTGGTTGGAGCAAGTCCATGTTAACTGCCAGGCCTCAAGTTTCACGTAGTGAAGGGGACTCAGGGGAGTGGCAGGGCTGTGTTTACAATATGGAGCATTCAGGGCACAGAGGTGAATCAATTCCACTCCTCTTCCCCACATGAGTAGATCCTCAGAGAGAGTCCTAAAGCAAAGGTGGGGCCAAAGAGGGTAGAATGAGGAGAAAACTGATATGCAGAATTGTGGGCTGGGTTGGGCTGTAGTATCCAACCAGCAGCACTGGGTAGGGAGAAGCAGGGGGAACAGGGGTCCAGGCAGTTCTAGGATACCACAGCATGAGGGAATCAGAGGGGAGGCACAGGAGGGGGAAAGCAATAGGGGCCTGAAACCAGGGACAGGAAAAAGGACCTCAGAAAGGGTAGCCAAGGTCTCAAGCAAGGACCCTTCCCAGTAATGGAGAGCCAACTACTAGCACCTGGGCCGGGGTGAATGAAAAGAAACCTGAACAAGGAGCAGCTGGAGTGGAGAAAGTGGATTGGGTGGCAGTCTCCCCCCAGAGAACGGCTCAAGGCCCAGATTCACTGCAGGATGTCAGGGGTCAGGAGCAGAGCCCAGGCTGAGAGAGACCTAAGGGTCAATGCAAAGGTCAAGGCTACATTTTCCAAAGGGAGCCCCAAGGTCCAAGAGTCCAAATCATGTGCCTGTCCCTGGGAAGGGGATCAGAAAAGCAGGCGTGGCAGAGACACAAATGACAAGAGGGCTGAAGCAGAGCACAGCTTGAAGGGAGACAGGACGGGTGTGGGGGTGTTGGGGGCCAGGACCCCAGCAAGGAGCCCAGGCAAGGGTCCTAGAAGAGGCCCCAGGCCAGGGGAGAGCAGGGAACGCCGGGCTGGGAAGGCATGGCTTCCCTAGGGTACTGCAGTCCAGGAATTCAAAGGGATCAGGGAAGTGGTCCAAGCCAGTGTCCCTCAGAAAATGCCCAGAAAATCAGAGAGCAATAAGGGTAACCAGAGTCTCAAGAGAGAAGCCAAGCCAGGGAACAGAGAGGCAAGGGCCAGGGCTTGTGCACGGGGCCCAGGACAGTGGATTACATTTGGGAAGGAAGGCAGGGGATCCAACAGGGGGCAGTCAGGCTCCAGGCCCAGGGCCACCTCCAGGTTTCAGGGTTCCTGGTGCCAGACCAAGCACCCTGGGAGAGCTAGGGCCCCAGGCGAGGGCCAGGGTATTGTTTCCCATAAGGTGCCCTGAATCAGATTAGATTCTAAGGCCAGGGTACTGGCAAAGGAGGCCAGGAAAAGGAAGGGGACCAAAAGGAGGGTGATGGGAGGGCATGAAGGGGGTCAGGGTCGGTGAACATAGGGGCAAGACCCAGGACCCAAGCCAGGCACCCAGGCAAGGGACCCACAGGATTAATGGTGATTGGGGACCCAAGGAGCAGGAGATCTACAAGCACCCAGAAAAAGTGGCAAGGGGATGGGGAGGAAGGGACTGTGTGAGGATCAGGAGAAGCCAAGGGGCACCTAGGGGTTCCCACTGGCAGGCTGAAGCCAGGGGCCCCCAGGTCAGACCCAACATGAAGAGTCTTCTTCCTATTCCAAATTCCATGAGAAATGAGGTCAGGTGCTCATGCGACCTCCCAGACCCAGGAACTGGAGCACAAATGGTCAGGGTTAGAGAGGTCTGGTTTGTGGTAGGGGCAGCATGCAAGGGAAGAGGGCAGTGGAGGGAAGGGAGGGAATCGCTCAGGGCTGGGATGGAGCATGTCCATGTTAACTGACAGGCCTCAAGTTTCAGGCAGGGAAGAATACTCAGGCCAGTGGCATGGCTGTTTCCCATAGGGAGTATTCAGGTTGCAGAGGTTAGTTAATTTTGCTCCTCTGCTGCAGGTGAGTAGATCCTAAGAGAGGTACCTTTACAAAATGTGGGTCCAACTGTGAGGGGACATCTGTTATGCGAAAGTGGGGGGTAACAGGCAGCCAAGACCCATTCGTGCAGCATAGGCTAGGAAGAAGTAGGGGGAGCAGAGGTTCCTGGCATTGACAGGATACCACAGCATGAGGGAATCAGAGGGGAGGCAGAGGAGGGGGCTGGTAAAAGGGGCCTGATACCAAGGGACAGGGACTGGGTCCTTGAGAAGGGCAGCTAGGGGATTAAGAATGGAGCCAGGCCCAGTAATGGAGATCCAAGTGCTAACACCTGGGCCTAGGTGAATAAAAATTGACATGGTTGTCTGTGGGAGCTCTTCTACCTATGCTGCCTGGGTAGATTGTCCTGGCTCCTTCAGGTGAGAGACCCCTCCCAACTTGGTGTCCAGGCTAGATTGTATACTGCCTCAGTCCATGTAGAGGGGACTCACCGTTACAGTCATGAGATCGCTTCCACCTGGATACCCAGTGTTGTTGGTGGCACCTGTACAGCTGTAGCCAGGGTAGCAGGGAATCACCCCTCCAGGCGGGAGACCCCTCCCACCTTTGTGTAGCAGGGATCTTTCATATCACTTTAACAAGGGTAGAGGAGACTCACTCAATCAGATGGGAGACCCCTCCAACCTGGCTGTTGGCGAGAGCTCATATACCACCACAGCCAGGGTAGAAAATACTTGCCTCTCCTGGTGGGAGACCCCTCCTACAAGGGTGTCAGTGTGAGCTCATATACCACCACATCCAGGATAGAGAGGATTTGACCCTCCATGAGCAGGAGATCCCTCCCCCCTGGGTGTCTGTGGGAGATTTTATACCTCTGCAGGCAGGGTAGAGGGCACTCACCACTTCAATCTGGAGACCCCTTCCACCTGGGCGTCCATGGGAGCTTGACTACTGCAGCAGACAGGGTATAGGGGACTCACCCTTACAGGCAGGAGAACCCTCAAACCTGGATGTTGGCAGTGCTCCTATACTGCAACAGCCACGATAGCGGAAAACCCCCTCCCAGCTGGGTTCACTGGGACCTCTTATATGACAAGAGCTAAAGCAGAGGGGTGTCACCCTTCCAGGCTGGATATCCCTCCCACCTGTGTTTCGGTGGACCTTATATACTGCCAAAGCCAGGGTAGAGGTGACTTGCCCATCCATGCAGAAGACCACTTCCACCTGTGTGTAGGGGTGCTCTTGTATACTGCCTTAGCCAAGGTAGAGAAAACTTGCCCCTCCAGGGGGAAAACCACTCCCATCTTCGTCTCTGGGAGATCATTTATACCTCCACCGCCAGGGTATGGAGGACTCATTGCTCCAGGTGGGAGATCCCTCCCACCTGGGTGTCAGGGGAAGCTCCTATATCCCTAAAGCCAGTGTAGAGGGAATGCACCCCTCCAGTCAGGAGATCACATAACATGGGTTTTGAGGGCAGCTCCTATACCGCCAGAGCCAGGAGAGAGGGGAATCGACCCTCCAGGTGGAAGATCCCTTCCACCTGACTGTCAGGGCTGTACATATACTGCCATAGGCAGGGTAGAGGGGACTCCCATTGAGGCTGGAGACCCCTCCCACCTGGATGTAGAGGGGATCTCCTTTACCACTGCAGCCAGGGTAGAAGGGATTCACCTCTACAGGAAGAAGACTCACCCATCTTGAAGTCAGGGGGAGATCAATTACTGCAGCAGCCAGGGTAGAGTGGACTCACCCCTTCAGGCTAGAGACCCATCAAACCTGGGTGTCAAGGAAAGCTAATAAACCACTGCAGCCAGAGTAGAGGGGACTCACCCCTGCAGGAGGGAGACCCCTCCCATCTGGGTATGGGTGGGTAGCTCCTATAACACAGAATCCAGAATAGAGGGGACTCACACCTCCAAGCAGGAGACCCCTCCCACCTGCATGTCTGGAAGAGCTGGTACACACCCTCAGTTATAGGGAAGTCACCCCTGTAGGTAGGAGACCCCTCCCACCTGAGTGCAGGGGGGAGCTCCTTTACCACTGCAGCCAGGGTAGAGGGAACTCGCATGTACAGGTGAGAAACAACTCCCACCTGGGAAAGGGATTAACTCCTATAACACCTTAGTCAGAGTAGAGAGGAATTGCCCCTCCAGATGAAAGAACCCTCCCACCTGGGTGTCAGGTTGAACTCATATACCCCAGCAGCCAGGGTAGAAATATCTCCCACCTGGGAATGTGGGTAACTCCTCTCCTGCCTTAGCCAGAGTAGAGAGGACTTGCCCCTCCAGGTTGAAGACCCCTCCCACATGGGTGTCTGCAGAGGAGTGGTTCATATACAGCTGTGACTGTGGTAGCAGCAAATTGCCTCTCCTGGGGGTAGGAGGTGGCTCTTATACCACTGAAGCCAGGGTTGTGTGGACTCACCCCTTCATGCGGGAGACCCTCCCTCCTGGGTGTTCCTGGGAACTTGTGTACCACCTTAGCCAGGGTAGAGGAGACTTGCCCATCCAGGCGGGAGACCTGTCCAACCCGAATGTCAACAGGAGCTCATATACCTTCACAGCCAAGGAAGAAAATACTTGCCCCTTCTGGCGGGAGACCCCTCCATCCAGGGTGTCTGGGGATGCTCATATATGGCCACAGCCAGGATACAGGGGACTCGCCCATCCAGGCAGGAGATCCCTCCCACCTGAGTGTCATGGGTAGCTCTTATACCACTGCAGCCATAGTAGAGGGTATGTTCCATATCAGGAGGGAGAACCCTCTCACCTGGGTGTCAGGGTAGATCCTATACCACTGCTCTCAGAGTAGAGGGAACACTATCCTCCAGAAGGGAGACATTTTCCACCTGGGCAGCTCGAATACCACTGCAGCAGGGTAGAGGGGACTCTAGCCTCCTGGCCAGAGACTCCTCCCAATTGGGTGGCAGGGGAGCTCCTATATTACAGCAGCCAGGGTAGAGGGGACTCGCCCCAACAGGTGAGAGACCCCTCCAAAATGGGTCCCTGGGGGGGGAGCTCCTATACTACCACAGCCAGGGTAGAGGGAACATGCCCCTGCAGGTGGAAGACCCCTCCCACCTGGGTGTACAGGGAGTTCTTGTGTGGCAAGAGCTAAAGTAGAGTTGACGTGCCCTTCCATGCGGGATACCCCTCCCACTTGGGTGTGTTGGAGAGCTTGTATACAGCCACAGCCAGGTAGAGAGGACTCATTGCTCAAAGTGAGAGACTCCTAATACCTGGGTGTCTTGGGAACCTCATATACCGCTGCACCAGTGTAGAGGGTACTCTCTATTCCAGTCGGAAGACCCTATAACTTGGTGTTGGGGGGGGCTCCTATGCTGCCAGAGCCAGAGGAAAGGGGACTAGACCCTCCAAATGGAAGATCCCTTCCACCAGGTTGTCAGGGGATTTCATATACTGCCATAGCAGGATAGAGGGGACTTGGCTTTTGAGGGAGTAGACCCCTCCCACCTGGGTGTACGGGGGACCTCCTATTCCATTGCAGCCAGGGTAGAGGGGAATCACCACTGGAGGCAGGAGACCCCTCCCACCTGGATGTAGGGGGAAATTCCTATACCACTGCAGCCAGAGTAGAGGGGACTCAACTCTCCAGGATGGAGACCCTCCCACCTTGGTGTCAGGGGGAGATCATTTACTTCTTCAGCCAGGGTGGAGGGGACTTGAAACTCCAGTCGAGAGACCAATCCAATCTGTGTGTCAGGGAAAGCAAGTAAACCACTGCATCCAGGTAAATGGGACTTGCCACTTCAGGCGGGAGACCCCTAACATCTGGGTATGGGGGGATATTGTGTAACAGCTACCAGAATAGAGGGGGCTTGCCCCTCCAAGCAGGAGGCCCCTCCCACGTGGTTGTCTGGGAAAGCTGGTACACCCTCTGAGCCAGGGAAGAGGGAAGTCACCCCTCTAGGCGGGAGACCCCTCCACCCTGGGGGTCAAGGGAATCTCCTCAACCTCTGCAGGCAGGGTAGAGTGGACTCTCCCGTCCAAGTGGAAGAGCCCTTGCACCTGGGTGTCAGGTGTAGCTCATTTACCACACCATCCAATATAGACACAACTCACATCTCCACGCAAGAGACACCACCCACCTAGTAATGGGAGTAACTTCTATACTGGATTAACTAGGTAGAGGGGACTCACCCATTCAGTTAGGAGACGCCTCCCACGTGGGTGTCTAGTGAGGGGGGGTTCATATACAGCTGCAGCTGGGGTAACATCGACCCACCCCTCCAGGAGGGAGACCCCTCCCTACTGAAGGTAGGAGGTGACTCATACTCCTGCAGCCAGGGTTGAGGGGACTCACCCCTTCAGGTGAGAGACCCCCCCACCTGGGTGCCACAGGGAACTTGTATACCAACTTAGCTAAGATAGAGAAGACTCTCCCATCCAGGCGGGATATCCCTCCAACTTGGCTGTCAGCAGGAGCTCTTATACCACCATAGCCATGGAAGAAATGTGCTTACCCCTCCTGGCAGGAGAACCTTTCAACCAGGGTGTCAGGGGGAGCTCCTATACTCCCACAGTCAGAATAGAGGGGACTCGCCCCTCCAGGTAGGAGACCCCTCTCACCTGGGTGTCAGGGGTACCTCTTATACTACTGCAGCCATGGAAGAGGGTACTTTCACCTTCAGGTTTGGAGAACCATCCCACCTCAGTTTTGGGGGAAATTTTACACTGCCACAGGTGGGGTAGAGGGAACTCTACCCTCCAGATGGGAGATGTCTTCCACCTGGTTGCCCTTCCGAGCTCTTATATGGCTGCAGCAGAGTACAGGGTACTCTAGCCCCTTGGTCAGAGACTCCTTCCAGTTGGGTATCAGAGGAGGTCTTATACCAGAGCAGTAAAGGTAGAGGGGACTAGCACCTCTAGGTGGGAAACACCTCCAACCTGGGTGTCAGTGGGAGTTCATATACCACTGCAACCAGGGTAGAGTGGAATTACCCTTCCAATCGGGAGACCCGTCCCTCCTGAGTGTCTGAGTCAGCTCCTATACATCCACACACAATCGGAAGAACTCTCCCTCCTAGGTGTCTGGGAGAGCTTGATTACTTTAGCAGCCAGGGTAGAGGGAACTCGCTCCAACATGCGAGAGACCCCTCCCACCTCGGTCTCAGGGGGATCTCCTATTCTGCCACACCCAGGGTAAAGGGAACATGGCCCTGCAGGTGGAAGACCCCTCCCACCTGGGTGTATTGGGAACTCTTGTATAGCAAGAGCTAAAGTAGAGGGGACTCACCCTTCCAGGTGTGATACCCCTCCCACCTGGTGTAGGGAGAGCTTGTATACTGCCAAAGTCAATGTAGAGGGGAATTGCCTGTCCATGAAGAAGACCACTCCCCCCTGTGTGTAGGGGACACTTGTATACCACCTTAGCCAGGGTAGAGAAGACTTGCCCTTCAAGGCGGGAGAACCCTCCCACCTGGGTGTCAGGGGGAGCTCATATACCCCCGCAACCAGTGTAGAGGGGACTCGCAACTCCAGTCAGGAGACCCCATAACCTGGATGTTGTGGGGAGCTGTTGAGAGCCACAGGGAGTGGGAATGGCGCCTAGCATTTTACCAGAAGGAGTGGTGGAGAGATGACTTCCAGGGAGCCATTAAGATGATGATAATTATGTTAAGCTGTGTATAATTGATGTGACTGGATGATGCTGGATTGAAACTGGCTGTGTATTCAGTTGTATATGGACCCTGCTGTCTGGCAATAGGGACGCTCCTGCTGCCTTGGGAGCCCACCTGGTGTTGGAGGGATCTAGTATACCTCTGCAGCCAGGGTAGAGGAAACTTGCCCCCCGCCCAGGCTGGAGACCCCTCCCACCTGTGTGTCCAGAGGATCTCAATACTGCAGCAGACATGTTATATAGGACTCAACCTTCCAGTCAAGAGACCCTTCTAACCTGGGTGTCAGGAGGAGCTCCTATAAAAAATCATCCAGAATGGAGGGTACTCATCCTCCATGCTGGAGACTCCTTCCACCTGGGTGTCTGGGGGAGCTTATACACTGCCAAAGCCAGGGTAGAAGGACTCACCACTCTAGGTGGGAAACCACTACCCCCTGTGTGTCAGGGGGAGCTCTGATACTGCTGCTGCCAGGCTTCAAGGTACAGTCATTGAAGGGGACTCAGGTGACTGGCAGGGCTGTGTTTCCCATAGGGAGAATACAGGGTGCAGAGAGCAGCCAATTCCACTCCTCTGCCCCAGGTGAGTAGATCCTAAGTGAGGGATCTGGACCAATGAGGGGGAAGAGGGTATTGTGAGGGGACACCTAGTGTTAGGAGATTTGGGGGGTCAGTGGGCTGCAAGAACCATTTGAGGATCCTAGGCTAGAGTGAATAGGCCAAGCTGAAGGTCTGGACAGTGCCAGGATACCATAGCACCAGTGGAACAGAGGGGAGGCAGAGGATGGGGTCTATTAAAAGAGTTTGAAACCAATGGAAAGGAAAGGTTCCTCCAGAAGGACAGTCAGGGGCTCAAGCAAGGAGACATGCCCAACAATGGAGAGCCAAGTGCTAGCACCCTGGCCTGGGTGAATGAAAAGAAACATGGAGGGGTAGCAGTGGGAGGGGAGAAAGTAGAGTGGGTGGCACAGGGGAAGAAGGGTTCAAGGCCCAGGTCCACTGAAGGGTGTCAGGGGTTGGGAGCAGGGCCAGGGCTGAGGGAGGCAAAAGGGCCCAAGAAAGGGGCAGGGCTATGTTTCCCCAAAGGGAGCTCCCAGGGCCAAGAGGCCAGGTCAAGTCACCTGGCCCAGGTGAGTATCCTGGGAAAGGGATCAGGAAAGAGGGCATGGCAGAGACAGAAAGGATAGGAGGGCTGAAGGAGGGCAGAAGCTGAAGGGCCACAGGACGGTGTGGGTGGGGTGGGGGTGAGGACCCCAGCAGGGAGCCCAGGCAAGAGATGTAGAGGAGGATGCAGCCAGGGGATAGCAGGGAATGCCGGGCCAGGAAGGAGGGGCTGCACTACGGTACTGAGGTACACAAAAGCCAAGGGGAGCAGGGAACTGGCCCCAGCAAGGGGCCCTCAGACAATGTCCAGGAAAGCAGTGAGCAAAATTGCCACCAGAGGCTCAAAAGAGGAGCCAGGCCTGGGAACAGAGAGCCAAGTGCCAGTGCTTGGGCATGGGACTCAGGACAGTAGACAAGATTTGGGAGGGAAGGCAGGGGATTCAGCAGGAATTAGTCAGGCTCTAGGCCCAGGGACACCTCCAGGTGTCATGGTTTTTGGTGGAGGACCAAGCATCCAGGGAGAGCAAGGGGCCCAGGTGAAGGACAGAGCTCTTTTTCCCATAAGGCGCCCTGGCTCATATTTGAATCCAGGGCCAGGAACCTAAGAAAGGAGGCCAGAGAAGGGAAGGGGGCCAGGAGGAAGGCGAAGGGAGGGCACAGTGGAGGGTCATGTTGGGTGCACTATAGGGTGAGACCCATGACCTAAGACAGGCCCTCAGGCAAGGAACCCACCCAACCAATTTTAATAAGGGACACCAGGAGCAGGAGACCTGCAAGTGCCAGGATAATGCATGAGGGGAATGGAGGTAGGGACTGCATGTGGAACAGGAGACCGAGGGAAGTGCAAGGGGCACCTAGAGGAGCCAGCTGTGGGGCCTAAGCAAGGGGCCCGCAGGTGAATCCCAACATGGAGAGACTCCATGCTATGCCAAGGTATATGAGGAACACCATCAGGGGCTCAAGAGAGTGCCCAGGCCCGGAGACTAAAGCAAAAAGGGTGAGGGTTAGAGAGGGCTGTGTTTGGGTACAGGTAGCATGAAGGCCAGAGGGCAGGGGAGGGAAGGGAGGAGATTGCTCATGGCTGGCTGGAGCAAGTCCCATGTTAACTGCCAGGCCTCAAGATACAGGTGGTGAATGGGACTTAGGTGACTGGCAGGGCTGTGTTTCTCATAGCGAGCATATAGGGTGCAGAGAAGCCAATTCTTTTACTCTGCCCCAGGTGAGTAAATCCTCAGAGAGGGACCTGGATCAATGGGGGGCAAAAGAGTGTACTATGAGGGTATACCTAGTGTTAGGAGGTTTGGGGGATCGGAGGGCTGTACAACACTTTTGAGGAAACTAGGCTAGAGTGAATATGGGTAGCTGAGTGTCTGGACAGTGCCAGGATACAACAGCATGATGGGAACATATGGGAGGCCCCGGAAAAGGCTGGTAAAAGGGGCTTCAAACAAAGGGGTAGAAACTGTGTCTTGAGAAGCCTGGCCAGGGGCTCAAGCAAGAAGCCAGGCCCAGTAATGGAAAGCCAAGTGCTTGCGCCTGTGCTTGGGTAAATGATAAAACACATGGATAGGGAGGATAGAAGGGGAGAAATGGGAGTGGCTGACAAAGGGAGAGGAGGGATCAAGCCCCAGGTCCACAGTAGGGTGTCAGTGTTCAGGAGTAGGTCCTGGGCTGAGGGAGATAAAAGTGCCCAGGCAAGGATCAAGTCTACATTTTTCTTAAGGTCAAATCCCCTTGCTGCCAGGGCCTGAAGAAAGGAGTGGGGGCAAGTAATGGAGAGTGAAATGCTAGCACATGGGCCTGGGTGAATGAAATGAAATATGGATAGGGAGGGGTGGGAGGAGAGAAAGGGGAGCAGCCAGCACAGTAAGAGGAGGGCTCAAGGCCCAGGTCCACTACAGGGTGTCTAGGTTCAGGAACAGGGCCCAGGCTAGGGGAGGCTAAAGCTCCAATGCAAGGGGGAGAGTTACTTTTTCCCAAAGGTCATATCCTCTGGCCCAGATAAACATACTGGGAAAGGGATCAGAAAAGCGGGCATGGCAGAGGCAGAAAGGACAAGAGGGCTGAAGGAGGACTGAAAGGCCACAGGATGGGCGTGGTATGGGAGGGATCCAGGACCCCAGCAAGGAGCACAGGCAAGGGACCTAGAGGAGGGCCTAGGCCAGGGAGGGCAGAGAACTCTGGACCGGGAAGCTGGGCCTGCTCTAGGGTATTGTAGTACTGGGAAACAAGGGGATCAGGGAAGCAGCCCCAGCGAGGGGTCCTCAGACAAGAAAAGCAGTGAGCAAGAACAGCCAGCAGAGGCTCAAGCGAGGAGCCAGGCCAGGGAACTGAGAGCCAAGGGCCAGGGCTTGGGCATGAGGCTCTGGACAGTGAAGATGTGGGAGGGAAGGCAGGGGATCCAGCAGGGTGTAGTCAAGCTCCACGCCCAGGGCCACCTCCAGGTTTTAGGCTTCCTGGTGCTTGACCAAGCACCCAGGGAGAGCAAGGGGGCATTGGGAAGGGCAGAGCATTGTTTCCCACATGTGCCATGGATCAGATGAGAATGTAAGGCCAGGGTCCTGGCAAAGGAGGTCTGGAAAAACAAGGGGAGTAGAAGGAGGGTGTTGGGAAAATAAAGCTGGGGGTCAGAGTTGGTGCGTGGAAGGGGGAGAGCCAGGACCCAAGCCAGGCACCCAGGCAAGGGACCCACCCAATCAATGGTGATGAGGGACCCAAAGACCAGAGACCCACTAGTGCCAGAAAAAAGGAAAAGGGAAAGAGGAGAAATGGCCTCCAGAAGGACTAGGAGAAGCCATGCAGCACCTAGGGGGCCCCAAGCAAGTGGCCCTCAGGTCAGACCCAATATGAAGAGACTACATGCTATATCAAGGGCCATGAGAAATGCATTCAGGGTCTCAGGTGAATGCCAAGGCTGAGGGAGTGAAGGGGACTCAGAGGAGTGGCAGGACTGTGTTTCCCATAGGGAGCATTCAGGGTGCAAAGCCCAGCCAATTCCACTTCTTTGCCCCAAGTGAGTAATCCTCAGAGAGGGGATTACTGGACCAAAGGAGGGGCCAAAGAGGGTACTGTTTGAGGATATCTGGATAGCAGTTGTGGCAGGGGTTAGGCTGCCAGGACCCATTCGAGTACACGAGGGCCAAAGGAGGGCACAACCTGAAGGGCTGCAGGTCAGGTGTTAGTGGGATGGGGGCCAAAATCCAAGCAAGGAGCCTTGTCAAGGAACCTAGATGAAGGCCCAGGCCAGGGAATAGCAGGGAATGCTGGCACGGGAAGGTGGGCCTGCACAAGGGTACTGTAGTAAAGGGAAGCCAGAGGGAGCAAGAAAGCGCCCCCCAGAAAGGGTCTGGAATCAAAGGAATGCCAAAGGAGAGCACTGTGAATGGATACATTTTGTCCAGAATTGGGGGCTCGGTGGAGAGCCAGGACCCATTTTGGAGCCCAGCCTAGGGAGAAGCAGTGGGAGGGGAGAGTCCTTGCAATGCCAGGAGAGCACAGAACTGTTTTAGGGTCAAATGAGGCAAGGCACCAAACATAACGGGAAACAGGTTTATTTGGCTGCAGCTAGGCTCAGAGGATATAGCTTTTGCTGTAATCAATCCCCTGAACCCTGATTTCAGGAAGTTTCAGAATATTATACCCAGCATGTAAGGGGAGAGGCTGAGAAATTCACAGACTGCAGAAGTTCACATAAAAGCAGCTTTTTCTGTCACTGTTTTGGGCAAGTTAACTCTTCAAGGACAACACCTGAGTAGGGAGAGGTTCTTTTTCCCATTTTTCCTCTCCCTGCCAGTTGTTACCATGGAGCCTAGTTAGTAATGTTAGGTCGGTGGGGAGGCGACTGTAGGGGTGTAGGAGCATCTGGTTGTAGGTCACTCTGGCAATTTCATTTGCGCTTTCAAGCAAACCTGAGTAGGCAGGGAGCAATCATTAGTAGAAGCCCTATTACTAAAATAGGAGTGAGAATGGGAGTCAGCCACGCAATAAGGGTTGAATTTAGCCAGCCTGGCCAGGCCTCAACATATCTTAAACCATGTAGACATCTCTGTGAGGCCCAGCTCAAGGCCAGCGGCCTTGTTAGCACATTTCTACAAACTACTATACAGGATATGTTTGTTAAAAACTAGTAAAGGGGTGCCCAGCACCTGGAGTGCTGGTATCTTCTCAGCCAGTGGCCATGTAAAACAAGAAAATAGGAAGTTTATCTACATTGAACTCTTTTGCAGAGCCTCTTTTGCTGACAGTCCTAAAATAAGCCATAGTGAAGTTTTCTTCAGAATCCAAAGTAAGAATATTCTGTGGAGAAAGGCGGTGTCACTTAACCCCCCCCCCCTTTTTATGAAGCTGACCATAAATTAATCCTTTAAATTTAAGAGTATCATTATGATTATATTGGCATAAGGCCTTATATAATGTCAAAACCTTAGTTGTTTTCATCTTTTCAAAAGCAGATTCCATAGTGGACCCATAAGTTTTAATGCACAGTGGAGCTAAATATGGGAGCAATAAACAGGTTAACAGCAGAATACCCAATAGAGCAGGTAAGCATTTAAATCTACCAAGGGTTGACAACCATCTCCCAAAAGCGTGTTTGGGACCCAAATTTTAATGCCCTTCTAGCTATGTACTACCATATGTGCTAGTTATCTTGTGTTGTGACTATATTCTTAACTGTTTGTGTATTGTCATCCATTTGGATGCAACAATCTGAGCTGTTGAACTCTCCACATATTTCTTTTTCCTCAGCCAGTAGATAATCTAATGTCAAGGGGTTTTGATAGTTAGCCACTCATGTCAGCACTGTTTTGTGGCTAGGAGGTCTAAGGCTGTTGCAATCTGATTAATAATAATTTCTAGTACAGCTTGTAAGTGAATAATTCTGTTTAACATGTAAATAGGAGTTCTATAACTCCAACTGCCATTTTGTGCCCAGGTAGCGGGACCATAAGTGGCAATGATCCTTTGGGTTGGCCAGTTATCTTCACCCCAATATTGGTGACTTCCTAAATCAAGTTACTTCCCAATGGACCTCTGTTGTCTTTCCAAACAGTCATCAATCCATTGCATTCCTCTGGCAGGACAGGTCTTAAATATATGTTTTACCACCTCTTGATTATAGTGGATCGTCTTGACATATGGTTCACATGGATCGTCTTGACATATGGTTCACATGATCTCCATGGTTGGAATAGAAGTAGAACAGAACCTCTTAAGGTTATCAAAGGAAACCAAACTAAATAATAGAATAATGTTTTGGTTAGCATAGGTTAAATAGCATAAATTAACAAAGAAAAACTAATAACAACAAACAAATCCTTGAAAATTTATATAAGCAAGATAAAAAAGTAAAATGAATTTTTTTTTACCCAGTGTCCAGTCAGTAGAAGTTACTGTTATAAATCCAGTAGCAAAAACCCAAGAATTATATATATATATATATATATATATATATATATATATATATATATATATATATATATACATATATACATACATATATATATATATAACAAGGGGTTGCAGTGCATTATAGTATAAGAACTATTGTAGGTGTTGGAAGTGGTCTTTAGTCCAGGTGGGAAGTTTATCTTCCACGGGACATTGATCAACCTGTCTCTTCCTTGTGGCTGAATAAGGGCAGTAGTCTCTTCAAGCTTTGGCTGTGCAGACACCAGTCAGCTTCCTGAGTGACTGGAGTAAGGCTGTTGTCCTTCTAACCATCAAACTTCTCTGGTGCTCCTTTTATCTAGACAGGCAGCTTTAAGGGAGTAGCAGCACATGAAGTGCACACCCAGTCTGCAGCTGCAGGCTTGAGTCTAGTGTAGTCAATCAAGGAATCTATTTCTGCAAACTTGACTGCAGTTGAGATGGATAAAATGAAAGGGAAAGGGCCCGTCCAAAGAAGTTTAGGTTTATGAATATTCCATTCTTTGACCCAGAATCAATCTCGAGGCCTGAAGGAGTGTGCACCTGTAGTCAAAATTAGTGGCAATCTTTCTCTAACCCATTGGTTGAGAACCTGTAAAATTTTCCCTAAGGCCTGAAGCTGTCATCTCAGGATGAATTTTCCTATCTCTCTTAAGTCTCCAAAATGTCCCATAATAAGAGGGGGGGCTCATGTACATTATCTAATAAGGAGAGAATCCAGTCCTCCTAGTGGGAGTCGATCTAATCTTCAATAGTGTAGTAAGGAGAAGTTCATCACAATGTAAGTGGGTCTTCTGAAACAGCTTACTAAATTGGGGCTTAAAGTCCTGCTCATCCTTTGAACTTTACCAGAACTTCACAGCCTATAGGCAGTATGTAAACTCCATGTGATGTTTAAATCCTTGATCAGTAATCATATCACCTCTGCCCAAAATCTGGCCCATTGTCTGAGCCAATAGTTATTGGGATAAACAACCTGGAAACATTTTCCAGACATTTCCTGGTTATCTCCCTAGCTTTCTCAGGGCGGGTGGGAAAGGCTTCCACCCATTCAGAGTAGGAACACACAAAAACCAAAAGTTTCCTAAAGCCCTGTGAGAATGGTAGTTCATTGAAGTCTATTTCCAAGTCTTCAAAAGTTGGTCCTCATATAGTTTGAATTCCTGGTGGGAGCTCTGGCCCCTGACAAGGATTGTTGTGAGCACAAACATCACATTGTTTTCAGAATATCCAGGTGAAGTTTGTGAGCCAGGAGACATAGAAATGTTGACTCAGAACTGTCTAACGTGCTGTATGTCCAATGTGTTCTTCTGTGGAACTCTTTGATAAAAGCTGGGGCTAGAATCTCTGACTATGCCATCCATCACAATATCTCCATCATCCTCCTGGGAGGATGTCCATGTCAAGGCTCCTACAGCCATTCTACACTGTTCCTAGTCATAAACATAGTAAAGCTTTGTGAGGTCAGGGAGCCCTAGTCCAGATGCACTGGGAGTGCTTCTTTAATGTCCTCAAAGGTCATTTGATTAGGTGGCCCACATTTTAGAGGATCCCATTCTTCTTCCTTTGTGGCTTCACAGAAGGGTTTGCTATAACTGAAAGTTTAGCATCCATGTATAGCTGAATCTGGTAGCCCCAAAGAATTTTCTACTCTGATAGCAAGTTGAAAGGAATGGGATTGAGCAGATTTCCTGTTTCTTTTGAGGCCCAGTGGCTATTGTCTGTTCTGTTGCTGAGTCCAATGGTAACCAAATTATTTGAACTTTTTCTTGATACATATGTGCTTTTAAGTCAGAGTCCAGTACTGTTCCAAGGATGGTGTCCTCATTCCCCTGGGGGGAACTGTCATTTAGGTAAGGGGAGCAAACATAGTTCCTCTGGCACTTTAAGATGCAGGGATATTTTGTTATCTCCCAGTACAGAATCATAGATGCTGGGATTCTCCAACTCTCAAATCTAATGTAAACCTTAGCAGAGATTTACTTCTGCCTGGAGGGGTGAGTCCACTCTACCCTGGCTACAGCGGTATACCAGCTCCACCTGATACCTAGGTAGGAGGGGTATCCTTCCTAGAGGGTTGACTCCCCTCTACCCTGGATGAGGGCGTGTACCAGCTCTCCCATGCATCCAGGTGAGAATAGCTCCTCCTTGGAGGGGGAGTCTCCTCTATTCTGGCTGCTGTGTTATAGGAGCTCCTTATTTCTGCCTGGATGCGTGAGTCCACTCTACCCTGGCTAGAGCGGTATACCAGCTCTACCTGATACCCAGGTAGGAGGGGTCTCCTGCCTAGAGGGGTGACTCCCCTCTACCTTGGATGAGGGCTTGTACCAGCTCTTCCTGGCACCCAGGTGGGAGGGTTCTCTTGCTTGGAGGTTGACCCCGCTCTACCCTGGCTGAGGGGGTGTACCAGCTCTCCCAGGCACCCAGGTGGGAGGGGCTTCTCCTTGGAGGGGGACTCCCCTCTATTCTGGCTTCTGTGTTATACAAGCTCTCCCCCCACAACCCAGATAGGAAGGTTCTCCTGCCTGAAGGGGCAAATCTCCTCTATCCTGGCTGCTACATTATATGAGAACCCTCTACTGTGGCTGTTGTAGTATATGACCTCCCCTGACACCCAAGTGGGAGGAGATTTTGGCCTGGAGGGGCAAATCCCCTATACCCTGGCTAAGGTGTTATACAAGCTCCTCATTTTTCCCAGTTGGGAGGGGCCTCCTCCCTGAAGTGGTGAGTCCCCACTACCCTGGCTACAGTGGTATATGAGCTCCCCCACCCACACCCAGGTTGTTGGGTCTCCAGCCTGGAGGGGTGAGTCCCCTCTACAATGGCTGTGGCAGTATACTAGCTCTCCCTGACACCCAGTCAGCAGGGGTCTCCTGCCTGGAGTGGCGAATTTCCCCTACCCTTCCAGTGGCAGTATAAGAGTCCCCTGGAAACCCAGTTGGAAAGAGTCTCTCCCCTAGAGGGTCGCATCCCCTCTACCGTGGCTATGTTGGTATAAGACCTCACCCTGATACCCAGGTGGGAGAGATATCCTGCTTGAAGGGACAAATCCTCTACCCTAGCTGTGCATGGATAGAAGCTTCCTCAGACAACTAGGTGGGAGGCTTCTCCCGCTTGGAGGGGCAAGTCTCCTCTACCATGGCTTTGGTGGTATAAAAGCTCACCACAGCAGCCAGGTGGGAGTGTTCTCCCACCTGCAGTGCAGATCCCCTCTACTTTAGCTGTTGCCATATAAAAGCTCCCAGGACACCCACGTGGGAGGCATCTCCTGACTGGAGGGGCGAGTCTCCTCTACACTGGCTGGGAGGTATAAGAGCTCCCCCAGACACTCAGGTGGGAGGGATTTTCTGACTGGAGGGGTGAGTCCTCTCTAACCTGGCTGCCTAGGTATAGGACCTCCACTAACACGCAGGTAGGAGGGGTCTCTCGCCTGGAGGGGTGAATCCCTGCAACCCTGGCTGTGGCAGTATACGAGCTCCACTAACACCTAGGTGCAAGAGGTCTCCAGCCTGGCTGGGTGACTCCCCTCTACCCTGGCTGCAGTGGTATATGATCTCCCCTGGACACCCAGGTGTGAGGGGGCTTCATCTGGAGAGGCAAGTCCCCTCTAACCTGGCTGCAGTGGTATAGAAGACCCCACAGACACCCAAATGGGAGGGTTTTCCCACCTGGTGGTACCAGTAACCTCTACCCTGGTGGGGGTGATGTACTAGCTTCTCTGACACCTAGTTGAGAGGTGTCTCCTGCCTCATGGGGAGAGTCCTATCTACCCAGCCTGCAGAGTACAGGAGTTTCCCCAGACATCCAGTCGGAAGGGGTCTTCAACTGGAGGGTCCAGTCCACTTAAGCCTGCATGTGGAGGTATGTGAATTCCCTCATAAATACATGTGAAAGGGGTCTCCCGTCTGGAGGGATGAATCCCTGTTACCCTGGATGCAGCTGTATAGGAGCCTACCCTACAAACCCAGGTGGGAGGGGTCCCTTGCCTGGAAGGACAAGTTCCCTTTACACAGGCTGAGGTAGAATACAAGATAGCCTGGACACCAAGGTGGGAGGGGTCTCTCACCTGGAGGATCCAGTCTGCTCTACCCACGTTTCAGAGGTATAAGAGCACCCACAGACAACCATTTCCCTTTTCATTCACCCAGGCCGAGGTGCTAGCCCTTGGCTCTCCATTACTGGGCCTGTCTCCTTGCTTGAGCCCCTGGCCCCTCCTCTCAAGGACCCCGTCCCTGTCTCTTGGTTTCAGACTCATTTTACTGGCCCCCTCCTGTTACTCCCCTCTGTTTCCCTTATGTATGCTGAGGTATCATGCCAATGCCCAGACCCTCTGCTCCCCTGTTTCTTTCTAGCCTGGGCTCCTCAAATGGGTCCTGGCTGCCAAATGACCCCACCCAAAACTCTACACCACAGGTATGACAACAGAGTGCCCTCTTTTGCCCCTCCTTTGGTCCAGGTCTCTATCTGAGTATATTCTCACCTGGGGCATAGGAGCAAAATTGGCTGGCCTCTGCACCCTGAATGCTCCCAGTGGGAAACACAGCCAGTCCCAGGGTCTGGCTGCTCGCCTGAGCCCCTGACTGCTTTCCTCATGTCCTTTGGCATAGCATGGAGTCTCTTTGTGTTGGGTTAGACCTGGAGGCCTCTTGCTTGTGCCCAACAGTGGGCTCCCCTAGGTGCCCCTTGTTCTTCTGTCATCTCGTCCTTGTGCAACCCCTTTCTCGTATTCCCCTCACAAATTCCCCTGGCGCTTGTGTGTCTCCTTCTCTTTGGTTCTCTAATTCATGATCAGTCAGGTGGGGAACTTTACTGTGGTGCTGGCTTGAGACCTGGGTCTCACCCCTCTGAGCACCCACCAGGACCCCCCAACATGCACTCCCGTCACACTTGTCCTGTCCCCCTTCCCTTGAAAGGCCTCCTTTTCCAGGTCCCTGGCCCTGGATTTTAATCTGTGCCAGGGCACCTAATGTGAAACAGAGCCCAGCCCCTCACCTGGGTCCCTTGCTCTTTCTGGGTGCTTGGTCCTACACCTGGAAATGTGACACCTGGCAGTGTCCCTGGTGTGTACCTGCCTGCTCATTTGGATCCCATTTCTCCCCAACCAAGTCTTGTCTACTGTCCTGAGCCTCCAACCCCAGCCCCAGCCCTTGCCTCTCCATTCCATGTCCTGGCTCCTTGCTTGAGCCTCTGATGGCCCTTGTTGCCCAGAATGTGCCTGGGCATTGACTGTGTGCCACTTGGTTGGGCTGCTTCCCTGTTCCCTTTGGTGTTCCTGCACTGCAGTCTACTAGTGCCACCCACCTGACCAGTCCTACCCTTCCCTGTATTCCCCTGGCATGAGCCCTCCTCTAGGTCCCTAACCTGGGCTCCTTGTTGATGTCCAGGCCCTACCCCACCAGCATCCATCCTCCGGCCTTTCCTGCTGTGCACTTCTTTGGCCCTCCTTTCATTCCTGTTTGTGTGAAGCCACTTTTTTATCCCTTGCCCAGGATTCACAACCACACCAGGAAGGTGTTCCTGACCTATTGGCACTTCTAGATCCCTAGGAGAAAAAGTAGCCCTGCCCCTTGTGTGGGCCCTTTGGCCTCCTTCAACCCGGGTCCTGCTGCCCAACCTGATGCTTAGTCATGGACCTGGGCCTTGAGCCTTCCTACCAATGCACCACCATCTCCCCTCTCTTTCCCTACCTCTCTGACCATGCCCTATTCCACGTGCCTCCCTGAGGATCTACTTACCTGAGGCAGAGGAGTAGAATTAGCTGGCCTCTCCACCCTTAAGGCTCCTATATGAAACAGAGCCCAGCCCCTTGCCTTGGCCCCTTTGGCTGCCCGAACCCTGAAACCTGGCAGTTTGACGTAGGACTTGTGCATACCTTGCTCTGCTAGATCACCTTCTTCCCTCCTCTGTCCTCTCCCATTGCATGCTGCCGCTACCCCAACCCAGCCCTCTAGAACCCTGATCCTTTGTGCTCCAGTCTTCGGGCCTGGCTCCCCACCTGGGCCCCTGACTATGTTCATTAATCCTGTGGCATACAGTCACGTGGCTTCACGTGGTGTCTCTTCATGTAGGGTTGGATGCGGGGGCACCTTTCTTGTGCCCCCTACTTTGCTCCCCTAAGTGACCCTTGTGCTGCCTGACCTCCCGCTGTCTCCTCATCCTCATATCTCCCCTTCCTTCCCTTCACTGCTTTCCCCTTGTGCAATAACCTGCTTCTTGGGTCTCTCATCATCTTGGGTCATGTCGGTCCCTTGCCTGGACTCTTTGCTTGGTTCCTGACTCTTGCCCCTCTTCACACCCATTGTGACCTCACGTCGAGCCCTATTGTAGCCTTCCTCTTGGCTCTCTTTTCTTGCCAGTCACCTTTGCTGAGTCCCTGGCCCTGGATTGTCATCTGTGTCAGTGCGCCTTATAGGAAACTGGGCCCTGCCACTGGCCTGGGTCCATTTTTCTCCCTGTGTTCTTTGTACTGCCCATGAAACCCTGAAAGCTGGCAGTGGCCCTGGGCTTGGAGCCTGCATACCCCCTGCTGGATCCCCAGCCTTCTTTACCCACCCTTTTCCATATACCTGAGACCCCTTCCCTAGCCCTTGGCTGTTCCTCTGTCCCTTCAGGCTGTGCCCTCCTTTAACCCTCCTGTAATCCCTGTTGCTGCCAGGCCCCATTTCCTGATCCCTTTCCAGAATACTCACCCAGGTCAGGAGACTGGACCTGGACTCTTGGCCCTATAGGATCAATTTTGTTAAACGTAGCCCTTCCCCTTACATAGGCCATTTGGCCTCCCTCAGCCTGGGCCCTGCTCCCGAACACTGACACCATGCATTGGGCCTGAGCCTTGAATCTCTCCTTTGCACCACCAGCACCCTTCCTTCCCTCCTTCCCCTAACCAGCCCTGTCCATTTTCATGTTCCCCTGGCCCTAGCCCTTGCACTTGGCTCTCTGTTCCTATGCCTGGCTCCTTGCTTGAGACCTTGTCTGCCCTCTCAAGGACCTTGCTCATGTACCTTGATTTCAGTCCCCTTACTCAGGGCCCTGTTATGCCTCCCTTCTGTTTTCCTTGGACCCTTCCCTCCACTGCTGCTGCCTAGACTGGGCTCATTGATTGGGTCCTTACTCCCCAGCCATCCTCCAATGTCCATACAAAAACATTTCCTCACAGTCCCCTCCTTTGGCCCTCCTTTGCTTCTGGTCCCTGTCTGATGATCTACTCACCCAGGACAGACTACTAGCTTCTATGTCCTGAAATCTCCCTATGGAAACACAGCCCTGCCCCTTGCCTGATCCCCCTCACTGCCAGAAACATGACACCTGGCAGTGGAAATGTGCTTTGTGTCAGATATGCCGTGCGCCATTCCCTCCCTTCCCTCACCTGCCATCTAGCCTTCAATGCTGCTGCAACCCCAACAAGGCCTCCCTGACCCTGAACCTTCAACTGATCCCCTGATTGCATACATGATTTGCATGGCATCGTGGGTGGCTTCTCATGGTGTCATTCTGTTTTGGGTCCCATAGCGTGCTTCTCTTGGTTTGCCCTGTGCTTCCAGCTGACTCCTCCTTCTCGTGTCTCCCCTTTCTTCAATACCCTTGTGTTTTACCTGGACTCAACCAGGAGCCTCCTGCTCTTTGGGTCCCTAATTTTTGGTCAGTTGGGTGTAACACTTGCCTGGGCTTCTTGCTTGGGTCCTGGAACTGGGCCCTCTCCACACCCACTGCGACCCCACGCCGTGCCTTCTGTTGCCCTCTTCCTGGGCCCTGTACCTTGCCAGGCCTCCTTTGCCCGTTCAATGTCCTAAGATTCTCATCTGGGCCAGACACCTTATGGGAAAAGAGCCCTGCCCTTTGCCTGGGCCCCTTGTTCTCCTTTGGCCTTTGGTCCTGAACATGGAACTTGGGCACTTGGCAGTGGTGTTGATTCTCGAGCCTGCTTTTTGCCTCTCGGATCCTTTTAAAATCCCTCCCCGGTCCTGTATACTGTCCTGAGCACCCTACAAAAGCCTTGGATCTTGCCTCTCAATTCCCTGGCCTGGATTATCCCTGGAGCCTTCAATGCCCCTTCTTGCTCCCAGGATCCCTGGGCTTTGACTTTGCATCCCTCGCTTGGGCTGATTTTCTGCTTCCCTTGGCTTCCCTTCCTTGCAGAACCCTGGTGCTGCCCACATGCCCGGTCCTGCCCTTCCCTGCTCTGTCCTGGCATGGGACCACATCTAGGTCCATAATCTGGTCTCCTTGATGGGGTTCTCACCCCAACCCAACAACACACATCCTCTGGTCTATTCTTCTGTGCCCTTCTTTGGAACTCCTGTTGTCCCTGTCCCTTCCTTGTACATTTTCCTGATACCTTTGCTAGAATGCACACCAGGGCTGGGGACTTGACCTGGCCTTTTGGCCCTTCCAGCTCCCTTTGGGCAAATGTAGGTCTTTTCCATGACTGGGCCCTTAGGCATCCATTTTCCCAGGCCCTACTCCCCAATGCTGACACCCAACTGTGGACATCGTCTGTTAGCCCTCCTCTCTCTGTGCCACCAGCTCCCATTTTTATTCTGCCTCCCCTCCCCAGCCCTGTGTGTTTTCATGAAACACCAGCCTAGGTCCTGCCACTTTGCTCTCCATTCCTTGGCCTCTTCCCTTGTATGAACCCTGGATGGCCTTCTGGAGGTCCTGTCCCTGTCCCCTGATTTCAGGCCCATTTTTCTGGCACCCTCTTGGGCCTCCCCTCTGTTCCCCTTGTACTGAGGTATCCTGGCACTGCCTAGACCCTCCCTACTCCCTGTTTTTCTCTAGCCTGAAATCCTCAAAGGGGTCCTGGCTACCCACCGACCCCAACCCCAATTCCAGACACAAGGTGTCCCCTTACAGTGTCCTCTTTGGCCCTCCTTTGATCCTAGTCTTCTGTTAGGTTCTTCTAACCTGGGGCAGAGGAGTGAAGTTGGCTAGCCTCTGATCCCTAATGTTTCCCTGTATGAAACCCAGCCCTGTCCTTCACCTGTACCCCTGTCCCCTTCCAATCTTTGACACCTTGCAGTGGACTTGGGCCTTTGCCGCAGTCTGGCTGGGCAAATAATGGGGAGGTGACAAGCAACTTGAAGGTTGAAATGGAAACTACTTTATTGCGAGTGAAATCAGTGGGAACTGAGCGAGAACTCAAAGTAGTGGGCACCCGAGATAGCAAGAGCCCTTCTCTGCTGGACAGCAGAGGTATATATACTTAAGTAATTACACACAGCTTAATTTAATTAACATCATCTAGATAGAGCAGTCAGCCAATAAGGAATCCTCATCATCTTAATGGCTCACTGGTGTTGCTTCACAAACCACTTCTCCTGGCAAAGTGCCAGGTGCCATCTTGACTTGATTTGCATCCTCAACATCTCCTCCCTTTTGTTTTATTAAGCAACAAGTATGTGGCTTAGGGACCGTGCCTGTTTTAGGTTGTCCAATACTACATAAGTTTCTTACCCATCATTGTATGGTCTGACCTCAAATCGTCAGCCTCCTGTCTTAGGTTGGTACCATTGTAATTGGATCTTACCCATCTTTGACTATTGGCCCAACACACTTAGCCATACTCGTGGATAACGACCATAGTGGTTTTCAAAAAAAACAACCTGCCACAAGATGAAAGAGGAGGATACAAAATGTCACGATACCAAGCCATTGACTGCTTCAAGTGAGAAACCCTTGGAAAAACTGTACCACAGATGACACCATCAGCAAAGATACCCTGGAACTATTACAAATTGTGGTATCATTTCATAATGCATATAAGTGACACACAGTCCAGGAAAGTTCTGCAAGCATCTTAAAGTGAAGGAATCCATTAATATGTCTATTTCTTCTTGAAGTAAATATTGATACAACAGTTTGTACAGTTTGTGTGATAGCTGTCGCAGAAGCTGTAGTAGTAGCAGCAGAAACAGCAACAGCTGTGATGATGGTAGCTGTAATTCCAAAGTCTCATTTGGTTTATCAGTAATACTGAAAATTCTTCTATTTTTGTCTTAAGGTAGGAATTCTGGCAATGCTGGCTAAAGAAAATTGTGCAGCATTCCAGCAGGCACTGAGAAAACAATTTTCTGAACAATTTCGTACATTATTCTGAACAGAATTATTAAATATAATGAAAAAGAAAGGTGAAAATAAACAAACAGATCTGTTAAACTCCTTTTCTGTTCACATATTAATACAATAACCAATTTAAATTAAACTATTTAAATCATGTGAATAAAGGATATTTGGATCCAATTTTTTCATGAGTGCTCCTGATATATGGACATAAGCATATACAGACAAACAACACATAACACAAGTGTGCACACATAACACAATAGTAAAGGCCTTGTAGCGTTTCACAGGTGAAATCTCCATTGCAATGTTTAAAAACTCCATAGTTGATCAAACAATAAAACTGATCTAAAAAATATTAACCTAAGTCTGTATGAGCTCAAAAAATAAAATAGAAAAAAGCATCCTGGCTACCACCTGGTTTTGACACTTCTTTTGACATCCATCTTTCTTCCTGTAACTTGCATTTGGTTTGAAGGTATTCCCACAAGTAAGCCTCAAGTTTTTTACATTTGAAATAGGCCTTAAGGGGGTGCTCATTATTCATTAGCCTCCAGGTGTAAGAGAACCATTATTGCAGATGGAAAGATAGCTAAACTGGAGTTCTGGATATCAGCTGTTATAGATTTGAGCCAAATAATCTTCTTTTTGGTCTGTAGAAATCGCTTTAGTTAGTCTTTCTGGAATTGATATTGGCTGCTGTTCTCCCTGTGGAAACACACAAACAGACCCCTGACTCCAGACAATAACTGGGTCAGGACCTTTCCATTGTCCAGTTAGAATACTCTTCCAAAGTACCGTTGGCTTATGTACATTTTTTGGACACATGTGCCTTTCTGCAGCACTAAGTCCTGATGAATCCAAATTTAAAAAGTTTAATGTATAACGGGTTATGTTAAGTTTAACGTTGAGGGATTTATGTCCCTTCCAAATTCCCTCTTTTTGTTTTAGTAAGTACATTTTAATTGTTGGATGAGCTCTTTCAACTATGCCTTGTCCCTGTGGATTACATGGGATTCCTGTTATGTGAGTAGTGACAAATGATGAGAAAAATTCGTTGAAAGAAGTAGAAGTATAGCCAGGGCCATTATCTGTTTTTAACTGTTTTGGAATGCCCACAGTGGAAAAAATTTGTAAACAATGAGATATAATATCTTTAGGTTTTTCTCTGGTATGAAGGGAGCCCATTAAATATCCAGAAGAAGTATCAACTGTAACATGCAAATATTTTAATTTTCCAGATTCTGGCAAATGTGTAACATCTATCTGCCAGATATTAGTTCTCCAGGATTAAATCCAAGATTAACTTGTGGTAAAAAGGTCACACATTTTGACATTGTTTTATTGTATGTCTGGCCTGTTCCTTAGTTATTCTAAAACTCTTTTGCAATGTGTTAGCATTGACATGGAAGGATTTGTGAAAATGTGTAGCTTCTTCTTGTATAGAAAAATATGTATGTCATGTGTAGCTAAATCATTGCCCAAACTATGGGCTTCAGGAAATCCTGTATGTGCCCTGATATGTCCTATAAAGAACGGATCTATTCTGTCCCAGATTAAACGTTGTATAGCAGAGAACAAAGAGAAAACAGTAGAAGAAGGGGAAAACCTGCCAGTATCTTCAAGGGAAGTTATAGCATTAACTATATATAAACTATCAGAAAATAAATTAAATATGGAATCTTTAAACATCACAAAAGCTTGTAATACTGCACTAAGCTCTACATTTTGACCTGATTGTTTGGGTACTAAAAATGTAAAAGCTTGATCAGGGGTAATTACTGCTGCTGTACATTATTTGACTCATTAATGAATATATTTGGAGCATTCATGAAAGATGTTTTTCTTGTAATTTTTGGAAGAAACTACAGGATGCAACGACCAAAAAGACAACAAAGGATGGGATGGTAAGTGGTTATCAAATGAACAAATAGATTTGCACATAATTATTGCCCAAGTATTTAACTCATTAGCTAACTCATTAATTTGATCCATAGTATATGGAGTTATAATTTTGTTAGGAGAAATTCCTAACACTCCCTTTGCTGCTTTTATTCCTTTGAGTATTAATTGTCCTACAGCCTCAGGATACCTATTAAGAATAGTGTTAAGAGAATAAGATAAATATATCCATAATAATGGAACATCTTGCCAAAATACTCCTGTAAGAATATTTTTTGTTGGTAGTACAATAAATAATAATGGCAAACATATCAATTCTATCCAAATGCATATTTTCCATATAGGTTTCAATGAGTTTTAATTCCTTTCTTGCTTCAGGCATTAACATGTGGTGTGAATTTGGATCCAATGGACCTTTTAGGATATCAAATAAAGGTCCCAACTCTCCTGTTGGTATGCCTAGATAAGGCCTTATCCAATTTATGTCTCCTAATAATTTTTGAAAGTCGTTAAGTGAATTAAGTTGAGCAACTCATATCTGAATTTCTGGTGGACGGACCATGGTCAAGGATAATAGAACTCCTAAATAATTAATCAGAAAATGTAATTGTACTTTATCTATTGCTATCTCTAGATTATAATTTTTAAATAAGTTTGTAAGTGTGGCATAATATTGTAGCAATGCATTTTTATCTTTGTATGCTAATAATACATCGTCTATATAGTTAAATATTTTTAGTTCAGGATTTTGATTTCTAAGTGGCTGGATTGCTTTATTAACATATATTTGACACATAGTTGGGCTGTTAGCCATCCCTTGAGGGAGTACTTTCCATTCATATCTCTGATCAGGACCTTCATGATTCAGCACAGGGATAGTAAATGCAAAACATGGACTATCCTCAGAATGAATTGGAATAGAAAAAAAAATCTTTAATATCTATAACTAAAACATACCAGGTTTTTGGCAAAGCAAAGAATTGAGGAATCCCCAATTGAGCAGGTCCCATGATAACCATCTCGTTAATAATAGCTCTTAAATCTTGCAATAATCTCCATTTACCAGATTTCTTTTTGATGAGAAAAATGGAAGTATTATTGGGAGACACAGATGGTTGTATATGTCCCTCTGCTAATTGTTGTTTAACCAGTTCATGGGCTGCTTGTATCTTTTCTTTAGTAAGGGGCCACTGAGGAATGCATACTGGTATTTCTGATTTCCAAGTAATTTTTATTGTGTCAGTGACCCCTCCTGAAATCTCAATCCATGTCTATCTGTATTTTGATCTATTTGTATTGGTGCCACTATACCTATCCTTGTTCTCCTAATCCTTTTTCTTTCCTAAAACCTTGTCTAGCCATAATAGTGGGCATATTTGAATTTATGTTATTTGTTAATGTTAATCCTAATTGATCTAGAACATCTCGTCCCCATAAATTTATAGGAAGAGGATCCAATACATATGGATGTATAGTTCCTTCAAATACTTCAGGATCCTTCCAATCTAATGCCATCACACTTCTATGGGGATTAATCACCACTCCTAGTCCTCGCAGCGTTTGAGTGGCTTGTTGTAATCGCCAATGTTTTGGCCATTCTTGTCGAGAGGTGATGCTAAGGTCTGCACCAATATCCAGTAGCCCATTAAATTCATGCCCTTGAATATTTAATTTTAGAATGGGCCGAGAATATAAATTTAAAGAAAGCATAGCCCAATATATACCTGTGGAGCCTAATCCCTTGGAACCTCTTTCTACAGTACAACTGGAAAATTTATCATGTAGGCTGGGTATTATTAATAACTGTGCAATTCTGTCTCCTGTTGAAATTACTGATATACCCCTTGAAGAAGTGGCTATAATTTTTATTTCACCTTAATAATCAGGATCAATTACCCCAGGACTTATCATAAGTCCTTTTAGAGCAGAAGACCTGCATCCTAGTAATAAGCCTACTGTTCCTTGGGGAAGAGGTCCTTTTACCCATGTGGGAATGATTTGAACTCCCATCTCTGGAGTTAGTACTGCTCTGGCAGAGGCGCAGATGTCCAACCCTGCACTCCCTCTGGTTTGTCTAATGAGGGATCTAACGGATAATGTGTCCTGGGCACTACCCTGATGGTGTTGTTGGGTTCCTCCAATGCCCCATATATTTGTGGTCATGGCCCCCAGAGCATTGGGCCCCCTGTCCATTTTTTGGCAATGGAGTCCAATGTTTACCTCCACGATATCATGGGTAAACACCTGGTCCTTATCTGTTTCTTGACAATGGAGTACACTCTAAAGTAGTCTGAGAACGGCTTTCATATGCCCCATGTCTCCTTCTATGACATTGTGGGCAAATATCCGGTATTCTACCCCTTTAATACCAAGTTTTGTTAAACCCTCCTCCTATGGGGCAACTCCTTTTAAAATGTTCTTTTTTTCCACAATTGTAGCATGTTTTTGGCCTGGCACCTAAATCCTGATGTACTGCAGCTGCCAAGACTTGAACCTGTTCATTAATGTCTCTACATAATTTAATATATGTGTTTAAATCTCTATGTTTCCATGGCCTAATGGCCTTCCTACACCATCTATTAGCTTGTTTGTAGGCTAGCTGTTTTACTAATGGCATCGCTTGTTCTGCATCCCCAAAGACTCTGGTAGCTGTTTGTATAAACCTATCTACAAATTCAGTGTAAGGTTTATTTGTTCCTTGTATTACCTTAGATAATTGACCTTGTAAATCTCCATGTCCTTGTAAAGTTTTCCATGCCTTAACTTCAGGTGAAATGATTTGTGAGTATATGGCAGGATCATATCCAATTTGTTGCTGCTGACCCTCTTAAGGTCCCTCTCCTAGCAATATATCTAGATTTCTCTGAGGATAACGGGCTGCTGCATTTCACCTAACCGTTTCCATACAAAATTCCTGATTGGCAACCTTCCAAATATTGTCTTTCATTTAGCACAGCTTTGCACATGCTAGCCAAATCTGCTGGCGTCATGGTCAAGTTGGTAATGGATTGACCATACTTACAGTGAAAGGGGCTTGAGGACCACAGGTTGTTACAGCCTCTTTCAGCTGCTTCACAGTTTTGAAATCTAAAGCATGATGAATTCACTGCCCTCCTTCCTCCTCAAATACTGGGCATGCCAATTTTCGAGGTCCTGTCTCAGGATAACATTTATCAACTATGGGGGTTGGGGCCCCCCAGCCTATGTTGTCTCCATAGGTGGAGCTGTTGGTTTAATACTTATGACCTCTGATGAAGGAAAAGTGTTAATAGCAGCATCCTGTTGTAACTTTTCCCCCGATAGCCCTTCCTCTTCTCAACTTTCTTCCTCTGTCTGACTGGCTCGAGAGACCTTCTCTTTTATTTGATCTAATATGTTTTCTCCTTCCTTCACCATAGTCTGACCTAAAGGCTTTGGACTAAGCAAAGAAGATCTTATCAACGTCCACAATGGCAATGTGCCAACTGGCAGAGTTCCTGGTTTTTTTCTTTTCCATCTTCCTTAAATCTTCACCATGATAGTCCCATCGTGGTATATTCAACAACTTCTCCTTCAGAAGCCATGGGCTACATTTTTGTATCGTATCAGCATATGCCCTAACTGTTCTTGGCTTTACTTCTTGGGTGCCTCCTTCCTCTAGCAACTTATTTAATACACCTTTGGCTTGTTTTTTACTAATTTCTGATCCCATATTTCTGCTACAAGATAACACAACCCAACAAGATAACACAAAACAAACTGAAACAAAACAAAACAAAAAAAAAATGGAACAAAAATTCAATGTATCAATTTTTCTTGACATGTGCATCCGTGGTCTATCTCTATCTGTTCCTCAGGGGCGAACAATCCAATTTATTTCTAGGAACCGGCAGCTTGAAAAAAATGAAACAAAACGAAAGAAGATTACACTGTTTTTTGAAATGGTCACCCATCCTCTCACCCTGCCCTCAGGGGCTCGCAGTTTACCTTATCACTTACCCCCAAGCTTCAATTATTCCCCATATGGGCCACCATATGCCACAGTCTGGCTGAGCAAATAACCGGGAGGTTACAAGCAACATGAAGGTTGAAACGGGAACTACTTTATTGAGAGTGAACTCAGTGGGAACTGAGCGAGAACTCAAAGTAGCGGGCACCCAAAATAGCAGGATCCCTTCTCTGCCTGACAGCAGAGGTATATATACTTAACTAATTACACACAGCTTAAGTTAATTAACATCATTTAGATACAGCAGTCAGCCAATAAGGAATCCTCATCATCTTAATAGCTCACTGGTGTTGCTTCATAAATCTCTGCTCCTGGCGAAGTGCCAGGTGCCATCTTGACTTGATTTGCATCCCCAACAGGCCTTCCACTGTCCTTGCCCTGAGCGATCATCACCCTTCTGTCCCCTACCATCTAGCCTTGCATGATGCCCTTTCCCCAACCCTGCCCTCCCTAACTCTGATGTTTCACAATCCAGTTTCCAGACCTGGCTGCTTACCTGAACCCTGGACTGTATTCCCTGTGTTGTGTGGCTTGCAAGGTGTCACTTCATATTGGGGATTACATGGGGTCCCTTGCTTGTGACCCTTAGTGCACTCCACTGGGTACCCTTTGCTCTGCCCTCTGTTTCCACATCCTAGTGCCAACCCTTCCTCTCTTTCCACTCATGTAGAGGTGTCAGTCCCTTCTATCTTGGCTGTTGTGGTATAGGAACTCCCCTGACACCCAATTGAAAGGAGTCTCCAGTCAGGGGGCTAGAGTATCCTGACCCTGCTGCAGCGGTATAAGAGCTCCCCAGGACACCCAGGTGGAAGAGGTCTCCTGTCTGGAAGTTAGACTTCCCTCTAATCCACTTGTGGTGGTATAAAAGCTCCCCAGAAACCGAAGTGGGAGGGTTTTCCAAACCTGAAGGGGAAAGTACCTTCTACCATGGCTGTGGTGGTGTAAGAGCTCCCCCTAACATGCAGGTTAGAGGATATCCAGCCTGGAGGGGTGAGTCCCCTCAACCCTGGGTGTCAGGGTATAAGACCCCCTCCTATGCTCAGAGGGGAGGGGTCGCCACCTGGAGGGGCTAGTAGCTGCTACCCCAGCTTCAGTTGTATATGAACACCCCCTCCCCAGACACCCATGTGGGAGGCATCTCCTAACAGGAAGGGCGAGTCCTCTACCCTTGCTAAAGCGGTATGGGAGTTACCCCTATTCCCAGGTGGGAGGTGTTTCTTGCTTGGAGGTGCGAGTTGCCTCTATCCTGGCTGCTAGGGTATATGAGCTCCACCTGACACCCAGGTTTGAGGGGTCTTCCACCTTGAGGGGCTAGTCCCCTGTACCAGGGATAAAGGTGTATAGGAGTTACTCCCATTTTCAGGTGGGTGGTATTTCTTACCTGGAGGGGCGAGGTGCCTCTAACCTGGCTGCTGAGGTATATAAGTTCCACCTGACACGTAGGAGGGATGGTGTTTCTGCCTGGAGGGGCGAGTCCACTCTACTCTGGATTCAGAATTTAAGGAGCTTCCCCTGATCCCCAGGGTGGAGGGGTCTCCCGCCTAGACGGGTGACTTCCCTCTACCCTGGCTAAGAGGGTGTACCAGCTTTCCCAGACACCCACATGGGAGAGTTCTCCTGCTTGAAGGGGCGAGCCCCCTCTATTCTAGCTGTTGTGGTATATGAGAGCTCCCCATACCCAGATATGAGGGGTCTCCTGCCTGAAGTGGAGAGTCTCATTTACCCTGGCTTCTGTGTTTTACTAGCTTTCCCTGAAACACAGTTTGAATGGCTCTCTCCCCTAGAGGGTCAAGTCCCCTCCACTCTGGCTGCAGAAGTAAAGGATCACCCCCTGAAACCTAGGTGGGAGGGTCTACATCCTGGAGAGGCAAGTCCCCTCTATCCTGGCTGCAGTGGTATAAGAGGTCACCCCTACACCCTGGTGTGAGGGGTATCCTGCCTCCAGTAGCGAGTCCCCTCTACCCTGCTATGGCATTATATTAACTCCACTGAAAACCAGGTGGAAGGGATCTACTGCCTGGAGGGTTAAGTCCCCACTCCCTTGGCTCTGGCTGTATATTAGCTCCCCTGACACCCAAGATATGGGGTCTCCCTAATGGAGGGGCGAGTCTACTCTACACTGGCTGTGGGGGTATAGGAGATCCCCCAGTCACCCAGATGGGAGGGGTCTTCTGCCTGGAGAGTTGAGTGTCCCCTCTACTCAGGCTAAGGGGGTATCGGAGTAACTCCCATTCCCAGGTGGGTGGTGTTTCTCTCCTGGAGGTTCCAGTTGCCTCTACCCTGGCTGCTGGTGTATATGAGCTCCACCTGACACCGAGGTGGAAACGATCTTCCATCTGGAGGGGTGAGTCCACTCTAGCATGGCTGCAACATTTAAGGAGCTTCCTCTTACACCTAGATGGGAGGGGTCGATGGCCAAGAGGGGTGACTTCCCTCTACTCTGGTTGAGGGGGTGTACCAGCTTTCCCAGACATCCAGGTGGGAGGGGTCCCCTGCTTGGAGGGGCAAGTCCCCTTTTTTCTGGCTGCTGTGGTATACACCCTCCCCCCATAACCAGATGGGAGGAGCCTCCACCTAAAGGTGAGAGTCCCCTTTATCCAGGCTGCAGTGGTTTACTAGCTTTCCCTGAAACCCAGGTTCAATGGGTCTCTCACCTGGAGGGGCGAGTCCCTTCCACCCTGGCTAATGCAGTCAAGAATCTCTGCCTGACACCCAGGTGGGAGGGTCTCCAACCAGGAGATAAAAGTCGCCTTTATGCTGGCTGCAGTCGTATGGAGGTCCCCCCTAAACCCAGGCGGTAGGGGTCTCCCGCCTCCAGTTGCGAGTCCCCTCTACCATACTTGTGGCATTATATGAACTCCCCTGACAACCAGGTGGAAGGGCTCTTCCGCCTGGAGGGTCTAGTCCACTCTCCTCTGGCTCTGGCAGCATAGGAGCACCCCCCAAGGTTATGGGTTCTTCAGACTGCAGTGGCAGGTCTCCTCTACACTGGCTCAGGGATATACGATCTTCCCCAGACACCCAGTTTTTAGGGGTCTCCCTCCAGGAGCAATGATTCCCCTCTACCCTGGCTGTGGCTGTAAACAAGCTCTCCAAGACATCCAGGTTGGAGGGGTATCATGCATGCAAGGGCGAGTCAACTCTACTTTAGCTCTTGCCATACAAGAGCTCCAAGTACACCCAGGTGGGAGAGGTCTTCTGCCTGCAGGGGCATGTTCCCTCTACCCTGGCTGTGGAAGTATAGGAGCTTCCCCCAAGACCCAGGTGGGAGGGGTCTCTCGCCTGTTTGGGGGAGTCCCCTCTACCCTGGCTTTTGCAGTAATAAAGCTCTCCTGGACACCCAGGAGGGAGTGGTCTCCCAATTGGAGGCCCGAGTCCCCACTACCCTGGGCGCAGATGTCTAGGAGCTCACTCAGACACCCAGGTGGGAGGAGTCACCCGAGTGGAAGGGCAAGTCTGCTCTATCCTGGCTGCAGCGGTGTAAGATATCCCCCTGACACCCAGGTGGGAGGGGTCTCCCTCCTAGAGGTGGGAGTCTGCTCTACCCTGGCTGCTGTGGTATAGGAACTCCCCTGACACCCAACTGGGAGGAGACTCTGTCCAGGAGGCTAGAGTCCCCTCTACCCTGCTGCAGCAGTATTGGAGCTTCCCAGGTGGAAGAGGTCTCCTGTCTGGAGGATAGAGTTCCCTCTACCCTGACTTCACTGGTATAGGAGCTCTCCCCTACACCCAGGTGGGAGAAGTCTCCCACCCTCTACCCTGCCTGAGAGGGTGTACCAGCTCTCCCAGACACGCAGGTGGGAGTGGTCTCCTGCTTGGAAGGATGTGTAACCTCTATTCTGGCTGCTGTGGTATAGGAGGTCCTCACCCATACCCAGATGGGAGGAGTCTCCAATCTGAAGCGTCGAGTCCTCTCTACCATGGCTGCCAAGGTTTACTACCTTTCCTTGACATATATGTTTGATGGGTCTCTTTCCTGGAGGGGTGAATCCCCTCTACTGTGGCTGCTGTGGTAAAGGATCTCCTACTAACTTCATGTTAGATGGGTATCTGTCATGAAGAGGCGAGTCCCTTCTACCCTAGCTGTAGTGTTAAAGGAGCTCCCCGCTACACCCAGGTGGGTCAGGTCTCCTATCTCCTGTGGGAGTCCCCTCTACCCTGCCTGTGACAGTATATGAACTTCTCTGACAACCAGGTGGAAGGGATCTTCTCCTGGAGGGACGAGTCCCCACTCCACTGGCTCTGACAGTATAGGAGCTCCCCAACACTCGGGTTATGGGGTCTTCTACAATGGCTGCAGAGGTATATGAGCTCCCCCTGGCACACAAGGGAGAGGGGTCCCCACTACCCTGGCTGTGGGGGTATACATGCTCTCCCAGACACCAAGATAAGAATTGCCCCCCCTGGAGGGGCACATTTTCTCTACCCTAGCTAAGGCAGTATACAAGTGCCCCACTACATACAGGTGGAAGTGGTCTTCTGCATGGAGGGCGAGTACCCTCTTTTCTGGCTGTGGAAGTATAGGAGCTCCCACACACACACACACACACACACACACACAGGTGGGAGGGGTCTCGCACCTTGAGGGCAGAGTCCCCTCTTCCCTGACTGCTGCAGTAATCAAGCCACCCTGGACACCCAGGTGGGAGGGGGTCCCCTCTACCATTGCTGCGGAGGGATAGAAGCTCACTCAGACAAGCAGGAGGAAGGGGTCTCCCGCATGGAAGGGCAAGTCCACTCTACCCTGGCTGAAGTTGTGTAGGAACTCTCACTGATGCCCAGGTGATATGGAGTCTACCACCGAGAGATGCGAGTCCCCTCTACCCTGGATTCAGTGGTATAGGAGCTCCCCAGGACACAAAGGTGGAAGGGGTCTTCCTCCTGGAAGGGCGAGTCCCTTCTACCCTGGCTAAGGTGATATAGTAGTTACCCCCATTCCCAGGTGGGAGGTGTCTCTTCTCTGAAGGTGCTGGTCTCCTCTAACCTGGATGCTAGGGTACACCAACTCCCCATGACACCCAGGTTGGAGGGGTCTCCCACATAGAGGGTTGACTCCCCTCTACCCTGGTAAGATGGTGTACCAGCTCTCCCAGATACCCAGGTGAGAGGGGTCTCCTGCTTGGAGGGGTGAGTCTCCTCTATTCTGGCTGCTGTGGTATATTAGCTCCCCCCATACAAACATGGGAGGGACTGTGGCATGGAGAGGCGGGGCCCCTCTATCCTGACAGCAGTGGTATATGAGGTCTCCCCCTTCACCCATGTGGAAGGGGTCTCCCGCCTATAGTGGCGAGTCCCCTCTACCCTGCTTGTGGGAGTATATGAACACCCCTGACAACAAGGTGGAACAGATATTCTGCCTAAAGGGTCGACTCCGCTTTCCCCTGACTCTGGTGGTATAGGAGCTCCCCTGACACCAAGGTTATGGGGTCAGGAGACTGAAGGGGTGAGTCCCCTCTACCTGGGCTAAGGCAGTATAGGAATTACCCCCAGCCCCAAGGGGTAGGTGTTTCTCACCTGTAGGTGCGAATTGCCTCTACCTTGGCTGCTGGGCTATATGAGCTCACCTGACACCCAGGTTGGAGGGGTCTTCTGCCTGGAAGGGTGAGTCCCCTCTAGCCTGGCTGCTGATAGCCACTGCAGCACCTGGCTAAGGCGGTATAGGAGTTACTCCCATTCCCAGGTGGGAGGTGTTTCTCGCCTGGAGGTACGAGTTGCCTCTACTGTGGCTGCTGGGCTATATGAGCTCCACCTGACACCCAGGTGGGAGGGGTATCCCTCCTGGAATGGTGAACCTCTCTACTTTAGCTCTTACTATATAAGAGCTCTCAGAACACCCAGGAGGGAGCAGTTCTCTGCCTGCATGGATGTGTTCCCTATACCTTGGCTATGCCAGTATAGCTGTCTCCCGCTTGTAGGGATGAGTCCCCTCTACCCTGGCTTCTGCAGTAATGAAGCTCTCCCATACACCCAGGTGGGAGGGTCTCCTGATTGTAAGAGCAAGTCATCTCTACCCTTGGTGCAGCGGTATGTGTACTCCCCCTGACACCCAGGTGGGAGGGTTCTGCCGCCTAGAGGACAGAGTGCCCTCTACCCTGGCTTCAGCAGTATAGACATTCCCCCACCACCCAGGTGGAATGGTCTAATGCCTGAAGGTTCCAGTCCCCTCAACTCTGTTTTTGGAGGTATAAGAGCCCCCTTCTACCCCCAAGAGAAGGGGTCTCCCGCCTGGAGGTGTGTCAGTGCTATCCAGGGTGCAGGTATATAGGATCCTCCCTCACCAGACACCCATGTGGGAGGGGTCTTTCCCCTGGAAGAGCGAGTCCCCTCTACCCTTGCTAATGCGGTATAGGAGTTAACACCATTCCTAGGTGGGAGGTGTCTCTTGCCTGGAGGTGGGAGTCACCTCTACCCTAGATGCTGGTGTATATGAGCTCCATGTGATACACAGGTGGGAAGGGAATTCTGCATGGAGGGATGAGTCCCCTCTAGCCTGGCTAAGGCTGAATAGGATTTATTACCATTCCCAGGTGGTAGGGGTTTCTCTCCTGTAGATGCGAGTTGCCTCTACCCTGGCTGCTGGACTATATGAGCTCCACCTGGCACCTAGGTTTGCGTGGGGGGGGGTCTCCCATCTGGAGTGGCGATTTTCCCCTACCCTTTCTGTGGTTGTATAGGAGCTCCCCTGGACACCCAGGTGGAAGGAGTCTCCTGCCTGGAGGGGCTTGCCCCTGTAATTTGGCTGTGGCTGTATAAGAGCTCCCCCTAACACTGAGGTGGGAGGGGTATCCTGCCTGGAAGGGCAAATCCCCTCTACCTGGGCTGTGGCAGGATAAGGGTTCCCCCTGACATCCTGGTAGGAAGGGACTGCCACCTAGCGCAGGGAATCTCCTCTACCCTAGAGGTTCTGGTATACAAGCTTCCCCAGACACCCAGTTGAATGTGGTCTCCCAACTGATGGGGCGAATCCCCTCTACCCTGATTTTGGTGGTATACAAGCTATACAAGACCCTAGCACTCAGGGGGGAGGGGTATCCCACCTGGATGGGCGAGTCCCCTCTCATTTGGATGGTGCCATACAAAAGCTCCCAGGACACCCACGTGGTAGGTGTCTCCCAACTGGTGGAGTCCCCTCTACCCTGTCTGGGAGTTATAGGGGCTTCCCCAGTCACCCAGGTGGGAAGGGTTTCCTGACTAGAGGTTTGAGTCCCTTCTAACCTGGCTGTATGGTATAGGAGCTCCCCTGACACCCAGGTGGGAGGGGTCTCTTGCCTGAATTGGTGAGTCCCTGCTACCCTGACTCAGTTGTATAAGAGCCCACCCCCCCAGGTACCCAGGTTGGAGGGGTCTCTAACCTGGCAGGGTGACTTCCATCTACCTTGGCTGCGGTGGTATATGAGATCCCTTTCATACCCAGGTTGCATTGGTCTTTGCCTGGAGAGGCGAGTCCCCTCTAACCTGGCTGCAGTGGTATACAAGATCCTCACAACACTCAGGTGGGAGGGGTCTCCCTCCTGGTGGTGCAAGTCCCCTCTAACCTGGTTGGCGTGGTGTACTATATTCCCAGACACCTATTTGTGAGACATCTCCTTCCTGGAGAGGCAAGTCCCCTCTACCCTGACTTGTGGAGGTATAAGAGTTCCCCAAGACACCCAGGTGAAAGGAGTATCCCTCCTGGAGGGGTGAGTCCTTGTTACCCTGGCTGCAGCTCTATGGGAGCCCCCCAGACAAACACAGATGTGAGGGGTCTCTTGCCTAGAGGGGTGAGTCCCTGCTCCTCTGCCTGCACCTACATACAAGCTGCCCCTGACACCCAGGTGAAAGGGGTATGCCGCCTGGAGGGACAAGTGCCTGCTCCCCTAGCTCCAGCTGTATACGAGCCCCCCTCCCCACTGGGCACCAAGGTCGAAGGGATCTCATGACTGTACGGGTGAGTCCCCTCTACATGGGCTGAGGCAGTACACAAAGTAGACTGGTCCCCAAGGTGTTAGTGGTCTTTTGCCCATAGGAGACAGTCCAATCTACCCAGGCTGCAGAGGTATAAGACCTTCCACAGACAACCATGTCCTTTTTCATTCACCTAGGCCCAGATGCTAGCACTTGGCTCTCCATTACTGGGCCAGATCTTTTCTTGAGCCCCTGGCTACCCTTCTCTAGGACCTGTCCATTGGTTTCAGGCTTCTTTTACCAGCCCCCTCCTGTACCTCCTCCCCGATTCCCTCATGATGTGGTATCCTGGCAATGCCTGGACCCTCTGCCCCCCCCCCCACTTCTCCCTAGACTATGCTGCTCAGATGGGTCCTGGCAGCCCAACCCCCCCCCATCTTCCACACACCAGGTATCCCACCACTGTACCTCTTTGGCCCAAACTTTGGTCCTTTTCCCTCTCTTAGGATCTACTCATCTGGGTCAGAGGAGCAGAATTGGCTTGCCTTTGCACCCTGAATGCTCCCTATGGGAAACACAGCCCTTCCACTTGCCTGAGTGCTCTTCACAGCATGAAGCTTGAGGCCTGGTATTTAACATAGACTTGCTCCATCCCAACCCTGAGCAATCCCTACCCTTCTCTCCACTGCACTCTGACCGTCCATGCTGCCACTACCACAACCCAGCTCTCCCTAACGCTGACCCATTGTGCTCCAGTTCCTGGGCCCGGGCATTTGCTTGAGCCCTTGACCATGTTCCTCATGGATCTTGGCATAGCAAAGAGTCTCTTCGTGTTGGGGCTGACCTGGGGGCCCCTTGTTTGGGCCCTCTAGTGGGCTCCCCCATGTGCTCCTTGGTTTCACCTGCTATTCAGGCATCCCATTTCTCCCATTCCCTTTGCTCCTTTCTCTAGCGCTCATAGGTCTCCTACTCCTTGTGTCTCCCATCATCACTGATTGGGTGGATCTCTTGCCTGGGCACCTGGCTTGGGTCCTGGGTCTCGCCCCTATGCATACCCACCCTGACACCCTTGCGTGCCCTTGCCTCATATTCTTTCAGGCCCCCTTCCTTTTCCTGGCCTCCTTTGCCAGGACCCTGGCAATAGGTTCTCATCTGATCCAGGGTACCTTATGGGAAACAATGCTGTGGCCCTCACCTGAGCCTCTTGCTGTCCCTGGGTGCTTTGTCCTGCACCAGGAACCCTGAAACTAGGGGTGACCCTGGGCCTGGAGCTGGATTGCCCACAAATAGATCCCCTGCCTTTTTTCCCAAATGTAATACACTGTCCTGAGCCCCATGTTCAAGCCCTAGCCCTTGACTCTCTGTTCCCCAGCCTGGCTTCTCGCTTGAACATAGGGTGGCCCTTCTTACTCATTGTTTTTCTGGGCATTTTCTGAGAGCCCTCGCTGGGGCTGCTTTCCTTCTCCCCTTGGCATTCCTGGACTGTAGTACCCTAGTGCAGCCTTCCTTTCCTGACCTGGCATTCCCTGCTATCTCCTGGCCTGGGGCCTCTTCTAAGTCCCTTGCCTGGATTCATTGATGGGGTACTGGTCCCCACCCACACCAATCCTGTGGCCCGTCAGAGTGTGCCTTGTTTCCGTTTTTGTGTCATTTCTGTCTCTGCCACACCCGCTTTCCTGATCCTCTTTCCAGGATGCTCACCTGGGCTAGGAGACTTGATTGGGCCTCTTGGGCCTGGAGGCTTCCTTCAGAAAATGTAGCCCTGCCCCTTGCCTGGTCCCTTTGACCTCTTTCAGCCAGGGCCCTGCTCCTCATCCCTGACACCCTGCTGTGGATCTGGGTCTCAAGCTCTTCTCTCTGTGCCACAGACGCCACTTTCTTTCCTCCCGCTGCTCCCCCTCCATGTTTCTTGTCATTTACCAAGGCCCAGATGCTAGAACTTGGCTTTCCATTACTGGGCCGGGCTCTTTGCTTGAGACCCTGAACAGTTCTCCTCCTTCTTGAGGACCTTTCCCTATTGCTTGATTTCAGGCCCCTTGCCTTCCCCCTCCTTTGCCTCCCTTCTGATCCCATCATGCTGTGATATGCTGGCACTGCATGGACCCTCAGCTCCCCCGCTTCTCCCTATCCTGTCCTTGATGGAATGGGTCCTGTGCTCTCCCCTACTTCTGCACACCAGGTATACCCTCACACTACCCTATTCAGCACCCCCTCCTTTGGTTCAGGTCCCTCTCTGAGGATCTACTCACCTGGGGCAGAGGAGCAGAATTGGCTGGCCTCTGCGCCCTGAATGCTCCCTATGGGAAACACAGTCCTGCCATTTGCATGAGTCCTTCTCACTGCCTGAATCTTGAGGCCTGGCAGTTAACATGGACTTGCTCAAACCCAGCCATGAGAGATCACGTCCCTTCCCTAGAGGCTTCCATGCTGCCTTTTCCGCAACCCAGCGCTCCCTAACCCTGACCCTTTTTGCACAAGTCCCTGGGCCTGGTCACTCACCTGGGTCCCTGACCATGTTCCTCATGGCGCTTGTCATAACAAGCTGTCTTTTCATGTTGGGTCTGACCAGGGGGCCCCTGCTTGGGCCTACCAGCAGGCTCCCCTATGATGCCCTTGGCTTCTCCTCATACTCACGCAGCCCCTTCCTCCCAGTCTCCTTGTGCCTTTTTCTGGCACTCTCAGGTTTCCTGCTCCTTGGAGCCCCCAACAGCATTGATTGGATGGGTCCCTTGCCTAGGCACCTGGATTGGGTCTTGGGTCTCGCCTCTATGTGCACCCAGAGTTCCTAGTGCTGGACCATGCACCCAGTGAGAGCCATGGGCCCACCACAGGGCCAGGGCATTTTATCCCATAAGGCACCCCAATGCAGCTCTGCCTTCCTGGCTCAGCATTCCCTGCTCTTCCTTGGCCTGGGCCCTAGTGTAGGTCCCTTGCCTGGGGTCCTTGCTGGGTTCCTGTCCCCCACCCCATCCATACCTGTCCTGCAGCCCTTCAGGCTGTGCCCTGCTTCTGCCCTCATGTCCTTTCTGCCTTTGCCATTCCTGCTTTCCTGATCCCCTTCCCAGGATGCTCACCCAGGCCAGGCGACTTAATTTTGCCTCTTGGGCCTGGGGGCTCCCTTTGGAAAACATAGCCCTGCCCCTTGCCTGGGTCCTTTGGCCTTCCTCAGCCGGGGCCCTGCTCCCAACCCCTGACACCCTTTAGTGGATCTGGGCCTTGAGCCATTCTCCCCCTGTTCCACAAAATCCACTATCTCCCTTCCCACTGATCCCCCTCCATGTTTCTTTTCATTCACTCAGGCCCAGGTGCTAGCACTTGACTCTCCATTAATGGGCCCAGCAAATAGCTTCAGACCCTGAACCATTCTCCACCTTCTTGGGGACCCATTTACTGTCCTTGGTTTCAGGCCCCTGATGCCTGCTTTTGCTATGCCTCCCTCTGATCCCTTCATGCATTGCTATGCTGGCACTGCCTGGACCCTATAATTTCCCAGGTTCTCTGAATCCTGTGCTGCTGGAATGGGTCCTGCAGTCCACCGTCCCCACTTCCACACACTGGGTATCCACTCGCAGTACCCGCTTTGCTCCCCCTCCTTTGGTCCAGGTCCCTCTCTGAGGATCTACTCACTTGGGGCAGAGAAGTGGAATTGGCTGGGCTCTGCTTAATGAATGCTCCCTATGAGAAACACAGCCTGCCACTGGCCTGAGTTCCCCTCACTGCCTGAACCTTGGGCCTGGCAGTTAACATGGACTTGCTCCAACCCAGCCATGAGTGATCCCCTCCCTTCCGTTCAGCCTTCTATGCTGCCACTACTGCAACCCTGCCCTCCATAACCCTGACAGTTTGTGCTCTGGTCCCTGGGCTTGGGAATTCACTTGAGCCATTGACCACGTTCCTCATGGCCCTTGGCATAGCAAGGAGTCTTTTCTTGTTGGATCTGACCTGGGGTCCCCTTGCTTGGGCCCGCCAGTGGGCTCCCCTTGGTGCCCCTTGGCTTTTCTTGGTCCTCATGCAGCCCCTTCATCCTCTTCCCCTTGCGCCCTTTACTGGTGATCTCAGGTCTCCTGCTCCTTGGGTATCCCATCATCACCATATATCCAGAGGGTGCCTTGCCGGGGTGCCTGTCTTGGGTTGTGGGTCTCGCTCATATGTGCATCCACCCTGACCCCCTTGTGTGCCCTCCCATCTCCCTCCTTCTGCCCCCCTTCCTTTTCCTGGCCTCCTTTGCCATGACACTGGCCATAGGTTCTCATCTGATCCAGGGTGCCTTATGGGAAACAATGCACTGTACTCTGCCCTGTACTCTGGCACTACTGAGACCTTCTGATTCCCCTGCTTCTCGCTACCTTCTGCTGCTGGAATGGCTCCTGCAACCTGCACCCCCCCCCAATTCTGCACACCAGCTATCCCCTCACAGTACCCTCTTTGGCCCCCAGTCCTTGTTCCAGGTCCCTATCTGAGGATCTACTAACCTGGGGCAGAAGAGCAGAATTGTATCCCCTTGAGCCCTGAATGCTCCCTGTGGGAAACACAGCCCTGATATTCTCCTGAGTCCCCCTCACTGCCTGAAACTTCAGGCCTTGCAGTTAATATGGACTAGCTCTAACCCATCGCTGAGAAATCACCTCACTTTCCTCCTGCCTTCCATGCTGCTCTTACTACATCCCAGCCCTCCCTAACCTTGACCCTTTGTGCTCAAGTCCCTGGGCCTCAGCTTTTGCCCGAGCCCCTGACCACATTTCTCATGCCCCTTGGCATAGCAAGGAGGCTCTGTGTATGGGGTCTGACATGGGGGCCCCATGCTTGGGCCGGCCAGCGGGCACCCCTTGGTGTGCCTTGGCTTCTCCTAGTCCTCACACAGCCCCTTCCTCCCCTTTCCCATGCGCCATTTTTTGGCACTTGCAAATCTCCTGCTGCTTGGGTCCCCCATCCTCATTTATTGAGTGGGTCCCTTACCTGGGTGCCTGCCTTGCATCCTGGGTCTTGCCCCGATGCACACCAAACTGACCCCCTTGTGTGCCCTCCCATCACCCTCCTAGTGGTCCACTTCCTTTTCCTGACCTCCTTTGCCAGGAACTTGGCTGTAGGTTGTCATCTGATCCAGGGCGCCTAATGGGAAAAAAATTCCTTGGCCCTCACCTTTTTCCCTTGCTCTCCCTGGGGGCTTGGTTCTGCACCAGGAACACTGAAACCTGGAGGTCTCCCTGGGCCTGGAGCCTAACTGCCCCCTGCTGGATCCCCTGCGTTCCTTACCAAATGTAATCCACTCTCCTGAGCCCCCTGCCCAAACCCTGGCCCTTGTCTCTCTGTTCCCAGGCCTGGATCCTTGCTTCAGCCTCTGGTGGCCTTTCTTGCTCTGGCTTTTCTTGGCATTATTTCGCATAAGGTGCCCAGGCTCATATTTGTATCCAGAGCAAGGGAACTGGCAAGGGATGCCAGACAAGGGAAGGAGGCCAGGAGGAGTGGGATAAAAGGGCTTGGCGGGGTGTCACGGTAGGTACACTGTAGGGTGAGAGCCATGATCCAAGAAAGGCCCCCCAGGCAAGTGACCCACCCAACCAAATGTGATGAGAGACCCAAGGAACAAGAGTCCTGCAAGCACCAGGAAAAAGTGCACTGGGAAGGGAGGTAGGGTCTGTGTGAGTACCAGGAGACAGAGGGAAGCACAAGGGGCACATGGGTGAGCATGCTGGGGGGCCCAAGTAAGGGGCACCCAGGTCAGACCCAACATGAGGAGACTCCATGCTAAGTCAAGAGACATGTGGAACATGGTCAGTGGCCTAGGCAATCGCCCAGTCCCGGAGACTGGAGCACAAAGGGTCAGGGTTAAGGAGGGCTGAGTTGGGGTATGGGCAGCATGCAAGGCCAGAGGGCAGGGGAAGGAATATTGGAGATCGGTCAGGGCTAGTTTGAAGCAAGTCTCATGTTAACTGCCATGCTTCAAGGTACAGGTGTTGAAGGGATGTTTTTCCCATAGAGAGCATTCAGGGTGCAGAGGCTAGCCAAATCCACTCCTCTTCCCCAGGTAAGTAGATCCTCAGAGAGGGACCTGGACTAATGAGGGGCAAAAGAGGGTAAACCTGGCATGCAGAAGTTGGGGGTTCAGTGGGCTGTAGGACCAATTTGAGTATCCTAGGCTAGAGCAAAACAGGGATAGCAGAGGCTGCCAGCAATGTCAGGATACCACTGCATGAGGGGAACAGAGGGGAGGCACAGGAGGGGGCTGGCAAAAAGGGCCTGAAACCAAGGGAGAGGGACAGGGTACTCTACAAGGGTGGCAAATGGCTCAAGCAAGGAGCAAGGCCTAGTAATGGAGAGGCAAGTTCTAGCACATGGGACTGGGTGAATGAAAAGAAATATGGATAAGGAGGGGTGAGAGGGGAGAAAGGGGATGAGATGGCACAGGGGGAGAAGGGTTCATAGCCTGTGTCCACTGCAGGGTGTCAGGGTTCTGGAGAAGGGGCTGGCTGAGGGAGACCAAAGGGCCCAGGCAAGGGGCAGCACTACATTTTCCCAAAGGGAGCCCCTAGGGCCAAGAGGCCAGGCCAATCACCTGGCACTGGTGAGCATCCTACGAAGGGGATCAGGAAACGGGCATGGAAGAGACAGAAAGGACTGGAGGGCCGAAGGAGGGCACAGCGTGAAGGACCACAGGACAATTATAGATGGGCTGGAGGTCATGACTGCAGCAAGGAACCCAGAAAGATACCTAGAGTATGGCCCAGGCCAGGGGAGAGCAGGGGATGCATGCTGGGAAGGCAGGGCCGCACTAGGGTACTGAGGTACAGGAAAGCCAAGGGGAGCAGGGAAGTGGCCCCATCAAGTGTGCCCTCAGAAAAGGCCAAGAAAAGTAATGAGCAAGAACAGCCACCAGAGGTTCAAGTGACGAGCCAGGCCTGGGAACATAGAGCCAAGAGCCAGGGCTTGGGCAGGGGCTCAGGACACTAGACAAGATTTGGGAGGGAAGGCAATTGATTCAGGAGGGGTCACTCAGGCTCCAGGCCCTGGGCTACCTCGAGGTGTCAAGATTCCTGGTGGAGGACCAAGTTCCTGGTGGAGGACCATTGGGCCCACACAAGGGACCTCCAGGACAGACCCAACATGAGGAGACTTCATGCTATGTCAAAGGACATGAGGAACATGGTCAGGGGCCTAGACAAGTGCACAGGCCCAGAGACTGGAGCACAAAGGGTCAGGGTTAGGGAGGGCTGGGTTGGGGTAAGGGAAGCATGCAAGTCCAGAGAGCAGGGGAGGGAAGGGAGGAGATCGCTCAGGGCTGGGTTGGCGCAAATCCCATGTTAACTGGCAGGCCTCAAAGTACAGGCGCTGAAGGGAACTCAGGTGACTGGCAGGGTTATGTTTCCCATAGGGAGAATTTAGGGTGCAGAGACCAGCCAAATCCACTCTTTGGCCCCAGGTGAGTAGACCCTAGAGAGGGACCTGGACCAATGATGGGAAAAACAGGGTATTGTGAGAGCATACCTATTGTGCAGAAGTTGGGGGGTCCGTTGGCTGCAGAACCCATTTGAGGAGCCTAGGCTAGAGTGCAGCAGTGATAACGGAGGTTCTGGGCAGTGCTTGGATACCACAGTATGAGGGGATCAAGGGGAGGTGCAGGAGGGGGCTGGTGAAAGGTGCCTGAAACCAAGGGACAGGGTCCTTGAGAATTTCAGCCAGGGGCTCAAGCAAGGAGCTGGGTTCAGTAATGGAGAGCCAAGTGCTATCACCTTGTCCTGGGTGAATGGAAAAAAAACATGGTTGTCTGTGAGAGCTCTTATACCTCTGTAGCCTGGGTAGAGAGGACTAGCTCCTCCATTAAAGAGACCCCTCCCACCTTGGTGTCTATGCTAGCTTGTATTCTGCCTCAGCCTGCATTCAGGGGACTCACCACTACAGGCATGAGATCACGTCCACCTGGATACCCCATGGGGTGGGGGCTACTGTACAGCTGCAGTCAGGGTATCAGGGATTTGTGCCCCAGGTGGGATACCCATTTCACCTGGATGTCAGGGGAAGCTCGTATCTAGACGCAGCCAGAATAACAGGGACTTGCCCCTTCAGGCAAGAGACCCCTCTCACCTGGGTTTGTATGGATGTCTCCTATAGAGCTGCAGCCAGGGTAAGAGGTAATCGCCCTTCCAGGCAGGAGACCCTTTCACCTGAGTGTCTAGGTGAACTCTTATAACTCTGCCAGCAGGGTAGAGGGGACTCGCCCCTCCAGGCAGGAGACGCCAACCAACTGGGTGTTAGGAGAGCTAGTACACTTCCCAAAACAGGGTAGAGGGGATACACGCCTCCAGGAGGGAGACCCCTCCCACCTGAGTTTCGGGGGGATCTTATATACAACTGCAGCCAGGTTAGTGGGGCCTCGCCTCTCTAGGTAAAGACCCCTCCAACCTGGATGTTGAGGGGAGATCATATACCACCGCAGGCAAGGTAGAGGGCACTCGTCCTGCCAGGCTGGAGACTCCTCCCACCTGGGTGTCTTAGGGGGCTCTTATACCTCATAGTCAGGGTAGCAGGGACTTGCCCCTCCAGGCGAGAGACTACTCCCACCTGGGTGTCAGGGGAGCTCCTATACCTTTGCAGCCAGTTAAGAAGGGACTCAACCCTCCAGTTGGAAAACCCCTCCCACCTGGTTGACTGGGGGAGCTTCTATAATCCCAGCCAGGGTCGAGGGGACTTGCTCCTCCAATTGGGAGATGCCTCTCACGTGGGTGTCCTGGGAGCTCTTGTATGGCACCAGCCAAATGAGAGGGGACGCGCCCCTCCAGGTGGAAGACCCCTCCCACCTGGGTGTTGGGGATTGTATAGGTTGTATACCACCAAAGCCAGGGTAGAGGGAACTCCTCCCTCCAGGAGGGAAATCCCACCCAAATGGGTGTCTGGGGACGCTTGTACACCTGCACAGCTAGGGTAGAGGGGATTCCTTGCTCTAGGCGGGAGACCCTTCCTATTAGAGTGTCAGGGGGAACTCTTATCCTGCCACACCCAGATAGAGGGGATTCGCCCTTCCAGAAAGGAGACCCCTACCACCTGCGTATCATGGGGAGCTCCTGTACCGCCACAGCCAGATTAGAGGGGACAAGCCCCTCCAGGAGGGAGTCCCCTTCCACTTGGGTGTCTGGGGGAGTTCCTATAGCTCCCAGGCAGGGTTGAGGGACTTTCCCCTCGAGTTGGGAGATGCCTCCCACGTGAGGTACTGGGAGCTCTTGTATGGCACCAGCCAATTTAGAGGGGACTCACTCCTCCAGGTGGGAGACCGATCACACCTGGCTGCGGGGTGAGCTTGTATTCTACCAAAGCCAGGGTAGAGGGGACTTGCCCCTTCAGGCGGGAGACTCCTCCCACCTGGGAGTCTGAGGAAGCTTGTATATGTCCACAGCTAGGGTAAAGGGTATTTGCTGCTCTAGGTGTGAGATCCTTCCTACCTGGGTGTCAAGGGGAGCTCTTATACTGCCACAGCCAAGGTAGAGGAGATTCGCCCCTCCAGGAGGGATACGCCTCCCACCTGGGTGTCAGGGGGAGCTCTTATACCACCGTAGCCAGGGTAGAGGGGACGCACCCCTCCAGGGTAGAGACGCATTTCACCTGGGTGTTCAGGGGTACTCCTATACTGCCACAGGAAGGGTAGAGGAAACTCCCCACTACAGGTGGGAGACCCTTCCCACCTGGGTGTCAGGTGGAGCTAGTATACTGCCCCAGGCAGGGTAGAGGGGACTCACCCCTCCAGGGTAGAGACGCATTCCACCTGGGTGTTCAGGGGTACTCCTATACTGCCACAGGAAGGGTAGAGGAAACTCCCCACTACAGGTGGGAGACCCTTCCCACCTGGGTGTCAGGTGGAGCTAGTATACTGCCCCAGGCAGGGTATAGGGGACTCACCCCTCCAGGGGGGAGACTCGAAAACGTGTGTGTGGGTGATGTCCTCATATAACACTGTAGCCAGGGTAGTGGCGACTTGTCCCTCTAGGAAGGAGACCCCTCCCAACTGGGTGTCACGAAGAACTTGTATAACAACTTAGCCAGGGTAGAGGGTACTTGCCCCTCCAGGCGGGAGACCCCTCCCACCAGGGTGTCAGGGGGAGCTCATATACTGTTATCAGCCAGGGTAGAGGGGACTCGCCCCTGCATATTGGAGACCCCTCACACGTGGCTATGGTGGGGGGAAGCTCATATATCACCATAGCCAGGGTAGAGTGTAGTCACCACTCCTTGCCTATATTGCCACAGCCAGGGTAGAGGGGATTCGCCCCTCCAAATGTGATACCCCTCCCACCTGGGTGTCACAGGGAGCTCGTATACTGCCACAGCAAGGGTAGAGGGGCCTCGCCTCTCCAGGCGGGAGACCCCTTCCACCTGGGTGTCCAGGGAAACTCTTATACTGCCACAGGAATGGTAGGGGAAACTGGCCCCTCCAGGCAGGAGACCCTGCTCACTGGGTGTCAGTGGGGGAGTTCATATACCCCTGTAGCCAAGGTAGTGGGGACTCGCTCCTCCAGGCAGGAGACCCCTCCCACCTGGGTGTCACTGGAAGCTCGTATAACACCTTAGCCAGGGTAGAAGGGACTCACCCCTCCAGGCAAAAGAATCCTTCCACCTGGGTATCAGGGGTAGTCATATACCACAGCAGCCAGGGTAGAGGGTTCTTGCCCCTCCAGGTTGGAAACCCCTTCCACCAGGTTGTCAGGGGTGCTCATATGCTGCAGCAGCCAGGATAGAGGGGACTGGCCCCTCTATTTTGGACACCCATCCCATGTGGATATGGTGGGAGGGTGCTTGTATAACTCCCTATCCATACAAGGATCACTCCCCTCCAGGCCATGGAACCCCCACCTGAGTGACTGTGAAAGCTCATACTCCACCACAGCGAGGGTACAGGGGACTCTCCCCTCCAGGCGGGAGGCCCCTTCCACCTGGATATCCTGGTGGGCTCCTTTAAGGCTGCAGGAAGGATATAAGGGTCTCTCCCCTCCAGGCAGAAAACTCCTCCCACCTCAGTGTCAGGGGAGCTCCTATACTGTAGCAGCCAGGATAGAGGGGAATCACCACTTTACGTGGGAGACCCATCCCACCTGGGTGTCTGGGGGAACTGTATACTGCCACAATCAGGTTAGAGGTTACTCGCCCCTCTGGGCGAAAGACCCCTCCAACGTGGGTGTCATGGGGAGCTCATGTACCTCAGCAGCCAGTGTAGAGGCAACTGTCACCTCTAGGCCGGAGACACCTCCCACTTGGGAATGGGGGTAACTCTTATACAGCCTTAGCCAGGGTAGAGGGGACACGCTCCTCCAGGCCAAAGACCACTCCCACATGGGTGGCTGGAGAGGGGTTTTCATATTCAGCTACAGCTGGTGTAGCAGCAACACATCCCTCCAGGTGGGAGATCTCTCCCTCCTGGTTGGGGGAGGGGGCATTTATACCCCTGCAGCCAGGGTTGAGGGGACTCATCCCTTCATGTGGGAGACCCTCACTCCTGAGTGAGGGAGGACCTTGTATACCTGTGCAGCCAGGGTATTGGGGACTCGCCCCTCCAGGCAGGAGACCCCTCCAACCTGGCTGTCTGTTGGAGCTCATATACCTCCAAAGCCATAGTAGAATGCACTTTCATCTCTTGGTGAAAGACCCTCCCACACCAAGGTGTCAGGGGGAACTCATATACCACCACAGACAGGGTAGAGGTCTCCATGCAGGAGACCCGTCCAACCTGGTTGTGTGTATGGGGAGATATTAAACCGCCACAGCAAGGGTAGAGAGGACTCGCCCCTCCGGGCGGGAGACCCTTCCCACCTGAGTTTCAGTGGGAGTCCAGCTGCAGCAAAATAACTGGGGGATGACGAGGAACTTGTGTAAATTGATACAGCAGGAGTGGGAGCCGTTTATTGTAGGACAGGAGGGATATATATATATATATATATATATATATATATATATATATATATATATATATATATATATATCACACAGCTTATCTTTATTAACATAAACTACATACAGCAGTCAACCAATAAGGAATCTCCACACTTAATGGCTCACTGGTGTTACTTCACAAACCACTCCCTCTGGCAAAATGCCAGGCGCCATCTTGACTTATTTACAGACTCTAACAGGAGTTCTTATGCTGCTGCAGCCAGTGTAGAGGGGGCTCTCCCTTACAGGTGGGCGACCACTCCCATCTGGGTATGGGGGGATCTCATATATCACAGCAACCAGAATAGAGGGGACTGGCCCCTCAAGGCAGGAGACCCCTCCCACCTGGGTTTCACGGGTAGCTGGTACATCCCCCAGCCAGTGTAGAGGGGACTCATGGCTCCAGGCTGAGGACACCTCCCACCTGGGTGTTCCCATATCACTGCAGCCAGGGAGAAGTGACTCACCCCTCCAGAGGGGAGACCTCTCCCACCTGTGTGTCCAGAGGAACTCAAATACTGCAGCAGACAGAGAATAGGGAACTCGCCCTTCCAGTCAAGAGATCCCTATAACCTGGGTGTCGGGAGCAGCTCCTATTCCACCTCAGCCAGAATAGAGTGTACTCGCCTCTCCATGGTGGAGACCACTCCCACATGGGTGTCCAGGGGAGCTTATACACTGCCAAAGCCAGGGTAGAGGGGACTTACCACTCTAGGTGGGAGACCCCTCCCACCTGGGTCTCAGGAGGAACTCCTATACTGCTGCTGCCAGGGTAGAGTGGACTCACACCTCCAGTGGGAAAACCCTTCCCACTTGGGTGTATTTTGGAGCTTATGTACAGCTTGAGCCATGGTAGAGGGGACACGACCCTCTAGGCAATGGACACTTCCCACTTGGGTGTCAAGGGAGCTCATATACCCCAGCAACCATGGTAGAGGCAAGTCACCCAACCAGGTGGCAGACCCCTCTCACCTCTCACCTGGGAATCAGAGGAAACTGGTATACTACTGCAGCCAGGGTAGAGGGGACTCGCCCCTCCAGGCGAGAGACCCCTCCCACCTGGGTGTCTTGACGTGAGGTCTCATATACCCCTCCAGTCAGGGTAGCAGGGCTTCGCTTCTCCAGGGGAGAGACCCCTCCCACCTGGGTTCGGGGAGCTCTTATACCTTTTCAGGGAGGGTAGAAGGGAACCGTCCCTACAGGTGGGAGACCCCTCCCAACAGGGTGTTTGGGGAAGTTGCTATACTACCAGATACAGAGTAGAGGGGTTTGCCACTGCAGCCGGGAGACACCTCCCACCTGGGTTTGCAGGGAGCTCTTATAGTGCACCATCCAAAGTAGAGGGGACTCCCCCCTCCAGGCGGGAGATCCCTCCTACCTGTGTGTCAGGGGGAGCTTGTATACCACCACAGCCAGTGTAGAGCAGACTTGCCTTCCATGAGGGAGACTCCTTCCACGTGGGTATCCAGTGGATCTCCTGTACCGCTGCAGCAACCCTATAGGGGATTGCCTGTCCAGGTAGGAGACCCCTCCCACCTGAATGTTAGGGAGAGTTCTTATATCACCAAAGCCAGGGTGGAGGGGACTAGCCCCTCCAGTTGGGATAATCTCCCACCTGGGTATGGGGGAGGTTTCCTAAATAGCTGTAGCAAAGGTAGAAGGGACTCGCCCCTCCAGTCGAGACACTCACCTGGGTGTCAGGGAGGAACTCCTATACCGCCCAAGCCAGGGTAGAGAGGACTCACCATTCTAGGCGGGAGATACCTCCCATCTGGGTCTCAGAAGGGGCTTGTATACCAAGGCAGCCAGGGGAGCAGAGACTCTCCCTTCCAGAGGAGATACCCTTCACCTCCTGGGTGTCTGGGGTAGCTCATACATCACTGCATCCAGGGTATATGGGACTCACCACATAAGGAAGGAGACCCCACCCACCTGCGTGTCAGGGGAAGCATGTATACTGCTGCAGCCAGGGTAGAGCATAGTCACCCCTTCAGATGGAAGGCCCCTTTCACATGGGTGTCATGTGGAGCTCATATACCACTGAAGCCGCGGTAGAGGGAACTTGCCCCTTCAGTCAGTGGACCCCTCCCATCTGGCAGTCATGGGAGCTAATATTCCCCAGCAGCCATGATAGAGGCAACTCGCCTCTCCAAGTGGGAGACCCCTACCACCTGAGTGTGTGTGGGGGGCTCCTATACTGCTGCATGCAGGGTAGCAGGGACTCCTCCCTCCAGGGGAGAGACTCCTCCCACCTGGGTGTTGGAGAGCTCCTGTACCTTCTCAGCCAGGGTAGAGGGGACTTGCCCCTCCAGTCAGGAGACCCCTCTCACCTGGTTGACAAGGGGATCTCCAATATGCCATAGACAGGGTAGAGGGAACACGCCCCTATAGGCAAGAGACCTCTCCCACCAGGGTGTCTGAGGGATATCCTATACTGCAACAGCCAGGGTAGAGAGGTTTGCCCCTGAAGGTGGAAGACCCCTCCTACCTGGGTTCCAGGGAGCCTTTATAGGGCACCAGCCAAAGTAGAGGGGACTCATCTTTCCAGGTGGGAGACTCCTCTCACCTGGGTGTCAGTGGAAGCTCCAATACTTCTGCAACAAGGGTAGAGTTGACTCGCCCCTCCAGTCAAGAGAACCCTCTAAAATGGGGGTAGGGGAAGCTCCTATACTGAGCAGCCACGGTAGAAGGGACTCACCCATGCAGGCGAAAGACCCCTTGCACTTGTGCTTTGGGGTTGGGCGAGCTCCTATAGAGATTAGCCAGGGTAGACGGAACTTGCCCCTCCATGTGGGACACCCCTCCCACCTGGGTGTCTGGGGTAGATTCTGTAATGCTGCAGCCAGGGTAGAGGAGACTTGTTGCTCTTGCCAGAGACCCCTCTCACCTGGGTATCAGGGGAGCTTGTATCCTGCCATATCCAGGGAGAGGTGACTCGCACCTCCAGGTGGGAGACCCCTCACACCTGGGTGTCAGGGCAAGCTTGAATACTGGCACAGCCAGGGTAGAGTGTACTTGCCCGTCCAGTCAAGAGACCTCTCTAACCCGGGTGTAGGGGGGAGGTCCTATACCACCTCAGCCAGAATAGAGGGGACTCACCACTGAATGCGGGAGACCCCTCCCACCTGGGTGTCAGGGGAAGCTTTTATACTGCTGCAGCCGGGGTAAAGCATTCTTGCCCATCCATGCAGAAGACCACTTTCACGTGGGTGTTGGGTGGAGCACTTATATGTCTGAAGCCACGTTAGAGGGGACTCGCCCATCCCGAGGGGTATCCCTCCCACTTGGGTGTCATGGGAGCTCCTATATCCCAGCAGCTCCTATATCCCAGCAGCCATAGCAGAGGCGACTTGCCCCTCCTGGCAGAAGACCCATCCCATGTTGGAATCTGCGGGAACTTGTATATCTCCGCAGCTAGGGTGGAGGGGACTAGCCCCTCCAGGCGGGAGACCACTCTCACCTGGGTGTTGGGGAGTGGGACTCGTATACTGCCACAACTAGGGTAGCAGGGACTCCATACTCCAGGAGAGACACCCCCCTTACCTGGGTGTTGGGGGAACCTCTATACTTCTGCAGCTAGGGTAGAGGGGATTCGCCTCTCCAGTTGGAGACCCTTCCCACATGGTTTTGGGGAGAGCTCGAATGCTGCAGTCAGGCAGAGGGTTTCAGCCCTATTGGCGGGAGACCCCTCCCACCAGGGTGTCTAGGTCTCCACCCCTACAGGAGGGAGACCACTTTCACCAGGGTGTTGGAGGGAAGTCCTATACTGCCACAGCTAGGATAGAGGAGTTCGCCCCTGCGGTTGGGAGACCTCTCCCACCTGGGTGTGCAGGGAGCTCTTATAGGACACCAGACAAAGTAGAGGGGACAAACCACTCCAGGCGGGAGACACCTCCCACCTGTGTTTCAGGGGGAAGTTTTGTATTGCCTTAGGCAGGGTAGAGGGGAATTGCCCCTCTATGAGGGAGAACCTTCCCACCTGGGTGTCTGGGGGAGCTTGTATACCACCGAAGCCAGGGTTACAGGGGACCCCTCCCACCAGGTTGTCCAGTGAACTCTTATATGCCACCACTCAGTAGAGAAGACTCACCTCTAAAGGCAGGAGACCCCTCCAACCTGGGTGTCAGGGGGAGCTCACATACTGCCAGAGCCAGGGTGAGGGGACTTGCCCCTGCAGCCGGGAGACCCCTCCAACTTGGGTGTCCTGGGAGCTCTTATATGGCACAAGACAAATTAGAGGAGAATCGCCCCACCAGGCAGGATAACCCTTCCATCTGGGTTTCTGGGTGTGCTTTTATACCTCCCTATCCATGGTACAGGGGTTTTGCACCCCTAGGAGGGACACCCCTCCCACCTGGATGTTTGTATGTGGAGCTCCTATACCACTGCAGCTGGAGTTGAGGGGACTCGCCCCTCCAGGCAAGAGACCACTCTAACCTGGGTGTCAGGGGAGTTCCTATACTGCAACATCCAGGGTAGAATGAACTCACTACTCTAGGTGGGAGTACCCTCCCATCTGGGTATCGGTGGGGGGAGGCTCATATAACTCAGCAGCAAGGGAAGCAGGGACTCACCCCTCCAGGGAAGATATCCTTTCCACATGTGTGTCGGGGGAGCTTCTATACCTCTGCAGCCAGGGTAAAGGGGACTCACCCCTCCAGTTGGGAGACCCCTCCCACCAGGGTGTCAGGAGGAACTCATATACCACCACAGTCAGGGAAGAGGGTTTGAGCCCTGTAGGCATGAGACCCCTCCCACCTGGGTGTCCAGAAAGCTTTGATAGGGCACCAGCCAAAGTAGAGGAACTCGCCCTTCCAGGTGGGAGACCTCTCCAACCTGGGTTTCTGGGGCAGCTTGAATACTACCTTAGCCAAGGTAGAAGGGATTTGCCCCTACAAGGGGGAGACCCCTCTTACATGGGTGTCTGTAGGAACTTGTATATCACCACAGCCAGTGTAGAGGGGAATCCTAACACCAGCCCGGATGCTTCCCTACTTGGATGTTGGTGGAGCTTATATACTGCTGCAGCTAGGGGAGAGGGGACACCCTCCAGGCCAGAGACACCTTCCACCTAGGTGTTGGGGGAAGCTCAAATACCTCTGTAGCCAGGGAAGAGGGGACTTGCCCCTCTAGTCAAGAGATCTCTCTAACGTGAGTGTCAGGGGTGCTCCTATACTGTCTCAACCAGAATAGAGGGGACTTGCTCCTCCATGCTGGAGACCCTCCCACCTGGGTGTCTGGGGGAGCTCATACACCACTGCACCCAGGGTAGAGGGGACACACCACCCTAGGTGGGAGACCCCTCCCACATGGGTGTTTGGGGTATCTTGTATACTGCTGCAGCTAGGGTGGAGCAGACTCATCTCTCCAGGCAGAACACCCCTCCCACATGGGTATCAGGTGGAGCTCATATACCACCACAGCCAAGGTAGAGTGGACTCGCCCCTCCAAGAGGGAGATCCCTCCCACCTTGGTGTAAAGTGAGCTGGCATACCGCAGCATTCATGGTACAGTCAACTCGTTCATCCAGGCAAGAGATCCCTCACACATGTGTGTGTATGTTGGGGGGCTCTTATACTGCTGCAGCCAGGGTAGCAGGGACTTGCCTCTCTAGTCGGGAGACCCCTCCCACCTGGGTGAAAAGGGGAGCTTGAATATCACTGCAGCCAGGGTAGAGGAAACTCTCCCCTATAGGCTGGAGACCCCTCCCCCCAGGGTGTCTGGGGGAAGCCGCTATGCTGCCACAGCCAGGGTAGAGGGCTTCAGCCCCTGCAGGTGGAAGACTCCTCCCACCTTAGTGTCCAGGGAGTCCTTATAGTGCACCAGACAAAGTAGAGGGGACTCGTCCTTCCAGGAGGGAGACCCCTCCCTTCAGGGTGTCTGGGGCAGCTCATATACTGCCACAGGCAGGGTAGAGGGGTTCGGCCCCTGCAGGTGAAAGACTCCTCCCACCTTGGTGTCCAGGGAGACCTTATAGCGCACCAGTCAAAGTAGAGGGGACTCGTCTTTCCAGGCGGGAGACCTCTCCCACCTGGGTGTCAGGGGAAGCTCCAATACTACTGCAGCCAGGGTAGAGGGGACTCGCCCCTCCAGTCGAGAGAACCCTCTCTCCTGGCTGTGGAGGGAGCACTTACACCACAGCAGAGAGGATACTGAAGACACACCCATCCAGGCAGGACACCTTCCCACCTGGGTGTCATGGGGAGATTATATACAAACTCAGCCAGGGTAGAGGGGAATTGCCCCTCCAGGCAGCAGACGCTCCCATCTGGTTGTCCGGGGGAGCTCTAATACCACCAAAACTAGGATAGAGGGTACTTGCCCCAGGAGGCAGGAGACCCCTCCCACAAGGTGTCAGGGGTAGCTCATATAGGGAAGCAGCCAGTTACAGGGGACTTGCTTCTCTGGGCGGGAGACCCCTCCAACCTGGGTTTCCGATGGGGCTCCTACACCCCCATAGCTAGGTAGAGGGGACTTGCCCCACCAGGCAGGAGACCCCTCGCCCCTGGGTGTGGGGGATGGGGCTCACATACCGCTACATCCAGGGTAGTGGGGACTCGCCCCTCCATGCAGGAGACCCCTGCCACCTGGGCGTCATGGGGAGCATGTATACCACCTTAGCCAGGTTAGAAGGGACTCGCCCCTCTAAGCTGGGCACCCTTCACATATTGGTGTCTGGGTGACCATGTATTCGGCTGCAGCAAGGATAGAGGGGACTCACACCTCCAGGCGTCCCCTCTGACCTGGGTGTCGGGGGAGCTCAATTACCACCACATCCTGGGTAGAGGAGACTCACCTCTTCAGGAGGGAGAGCCCTTCCACCTGAGTGTCGGGGTGGGGGGGTGCTCCTATATTGCTGTAGCCAGGATATAGCAGAATCCCCACACCAGGCTAAAGACCGCTCTCACATGGGTGTCGGGGGAGCTCGATTACCGCCTCATCTAGGGTAAAGGGGACTTGCTCCTCCAGTCGAGACACCCCTCACACATAGGTTTCATGAAGAGCTTTTATTCAGCCTTATCCAGGGTATAGGGGACTCACCCCTCCAGGCAGGAGACCCCTACCACCTGGGTGTGTATGTGAGGTTTCCAATCAACAAGAGCCAAGTAGCAGGTACTGGCCCCTCCAAGCGGGAGAACATTTTCACCTTGTTGTCAGGTTGAGATCGTGTCCCGCAGCAGCCAGGATAGAAGGGACTTGTCCCTACAGGCAGGAGACCCCTCTTATCTGGGTATGGAGGAGCAGCTCATATGCGGCCACAGCCTGGACGCGGGCGAACCCTCCCACCTGGTTTTCCCAGGAAATTTTATAAGGCAACAGCCAAAGTAGAGGGGACTCGCCCCTCTAAGCAGGAGACCCATCCCACCTGGGTGTCAGGGGAGCTTGTGTTCCTCTGAAGCCAGGGTACAGGGGACTAGCACCTTCAGTTGGAAGACCCCTCTCACCTGTGTTTTCGAGGAGCTTGTGAACTGCCAGATTGAAGGAAACTTGCTCCTCCAGGCATGAGACCCTCCCATCTGGGTATTGAAGGGGGAGCTCGTGTACTACCATAGCCAGGATTGCGGGGACTTGCATCACTAGGCAGGAGACCCCCTCACACCTGGTTGTCAGGGGAGCTCATATGCCATCTCAGGCAGGGTAGAGGGGACCTGCCACACCAGGGGGGAGACACCACCCACCTGGGTGTACAGGGGAGCTTGTATACTGTCACAGTCAGGATAGAGGGGAATCACCCTCTCAAGCAAGCAACCCCTCCCACCTTGGTGTCAGGGGGAGCTCATATACCGCTACAGACAGGAAAGTGGGGACTCGCCACAATAGGCAGGAGACCCCTCACACCTGGGTGTCCAGCAGAGCTCCTATACCTCTGCAGCCAGGGTAGAGGGGACTCACCCCTCCACTCGGGTGACCCATCCCAACTGGGTGTTGGGGGGATCTCGAATAACTTGGCACTCAGGGTACAGGGGACTCGCCCCTACAGGAGGGAGATCCCTCCCACCTGATTGTGGGGGGGAGCTCGTATACTGCCACAGCCAGGGTAGAAGGGTTCACCTCTTTAGGCGGGAGGCCCCTCCAATCTGGGTGTTCCTGGAGGTCTTATAGAGCACCAGCCAGGGTAGAGGGGACTTGCGACTCCAATGGGAAACCCCTCTCACCTGAATGTGTGGGGGGAATGCATACCATCTTAGCCAGGTTAGAGATGACTTGCACCTCCAGGCAAAAGTCCGCTCACACCCGGGTGTCTGGGAGAGCCTGTACACAGCAGCAGCCAGAGTACAGGGGACTTTGCCCCCCAGGCCAGACACCCCTCCCACTAGAGTGTCAGGGGAGCTCCTCTACCGCCAGAGCCAGGGTTGAGTGGATTCACCCCTCCAAGCAGAGACCTCTCCCACCTAGGTGTAGGGTGGGGATGCCCAAGCCAGAGTAGAAGGCACTTGCCCTTTCATGAGGGAGACCCCTCCAACTTGGGTGTCTGGGGGTAGCTCATACACTAACAAATCCAGGGTAAAGGCCTCTCGCCCTGTAGGCAGGACACCACTCCCAACTTGTTGTCCGGGAAGCTCATATAGCACTGCAGGCAGATTATATTGGACTCACCCCTCCAGGCAGGAGACCCTTCCCACCTGGGTATGTGGGGTTCCTATACCACAGCAGCCAGGGTAAAGTGCACTCGCCCCTCCAAGTGGAGATGCCTTCCACCTGGGTGTTGGAGGGGGCTAGTATACCCCCACAGCCACGGTAGAGGGAACTCGCCCCTGCAGGCAGGAGACCCCTCCCACCTGGGGTCCCAGTGAGCTTGTATACCACCTTAGCCAGGGTGGAGCTGACTTGTCCCTCAAGATGGGAGATCTCTCCTACCTGGATGTCAGGGAAAGATCCTATAGCGCAGCAGCCAGGGTACCAGGGTCTCGCTCCTCCAGTCAGAGACACCTCCTACCCAGGTGTCAGAGGCAGTTCATATACCGCCCCAGCCAGGGGAGAGAGGACTAGCCCCTCTAGGCAGGAGATTCCTCCCATTTGGATGTCCTGGGGAGCTCCAGTACTTCTGCAGCAGGGTAGAGGGGGTTCTAGCCACCTTGCGGGAGACTCCTCACAACTGGGTGTCAGGCGTGCTCCTATACCACCACAGCCAGGGTATAGGGGACTCGCCCCTCCAGGCAGTAAACACATCTCACCAGTTTTTCAGGGGGCAGTTCTTATACCGCTGCAGCCCGTGTAGAAGGGACTTGCCTCTCCAGAAGGGAGACCCCTCCGATCTGGGTGTCTGTTGAGGGTTATCATATACCTCCATAGCCAGGGCAGAGTGACTCGCCCCTCCAGGCCAGAGACCGTCCCACCTGGGTGTCAGGGAAGCTCCTTTACTGCCACAGATTGTAGAGGGAACTCATGCCTCAGGCCAGAGACATCTCCCACCTGGCTGTCAAGGATCGATATTACACCACTTCAGCCAGGGAATAGGGGACTCGCCCCTTCAGTCGGGAGACCCTCCCACCTTCGTGTCACAGGGAGTTTGTAGACCACCTTAGCCGGGGTACAGGTGAATTCTTACCTTCATTCAGGAGATCCCTCCCTTCTGGGTGTCAGGGAGCTTGTATACTGCGTTAGCTAGGGGGGAGGGTACTAGCTCCTACAGGCAGGAGACCCATCCCATCTTGCTATGGGGGGAGGAGCTTGTATACCACTGCAACCAGGAGAGGGGACTAGCCCCACTAGGCGAGAGACACCTAAACTCTGGTTTTCATGGGTGCTCATATACCGTAGAGGCAGGGAAAATGGGACTTGCCACTCCAGGCGGGAGAACGCTCCCACCTGTGTGTATGGGTGGGAGCTCTTACACCACTACAGCCAGGGTAGTTGGGACTTGCCCCTCCAGAAAGAAAAGTCCTCACACCTGGGTGTCATGGGGAGCTTGTATACCAACTTAGCAAGGGTAGAGAGGACTTTCCAATCCAGGTAGGAGACCCCTCCCACCATGGTGTCACGGGGGATATCCTATACCTTCAAGGCCAGGGCAGAGGGTATATGCCACTTCAGTCGGGAGATCCATCCCACCTAGGCATTAAAGGGAGCTCTAATACAGTTGCAGCCAGGATACAGGGACGCCCCTCCAAGCTGGAGATACCTCCCAACTGGGTGTTGGAGGGGGCTAGTATACACCCAAAGCCAGGATAAAGGAAACTCGCTCCTCCATATATTACATATATTTTGCCACATTCAGGGTAGGGGAGCTCTTATACCAATGCAGCCAGGGTAGTGGATATTTGCACATCCAGACAGGAAATCCTTCCCACCTGGATCTTGCAGGGAGCTTGTATACCACCTTAGCAACGGTAGAGAAGACTCGCCCCTCCAGGAAGGGACCCCTCCCTCCAGGGTGTCAGGCAGAACTCTTGTACCATAGCAGGCAGGGTACATGTGAATCGTCCCTCCAGGCGGAAGATCCCTCCCAATTAAGTGTCCAGTGGGGGAGCTCTATACAGCCTTAGCCAGGGTAGAGGGTACTCACCCCTCCATGTAGGATACCCCTCCCACCTCGGTGTTGCAGGAAGCTTGTATACCAACATAGCCAGGGTAGAGCGGACTGGAGGGGCAAATCCTCTCTACCCTGGCTGAGGTGGTATGAGCTCCCACAGTAACCCAGGTGGGTGGGGTCTCCCGCCTGGAAGAGCAAGTTACCTCTACCCTGGCTGTGGCTGTTTGGAGTTGTCCTCCAACACCCAGGTGTGAGGGTTTTCTGGCCTATAGAGGTGAGTGTCCTCTACCTTGGCTGCAGCAGTATAGGAACTCCCCCCAAAACCCAGGTGGGAGGGGTCTCCCGCATAGAGGAGTGAGTCCCTCTACCCTGGCTCCTGGGCTATAGGAGCTCCCCTGAAACCCAGGTGTGAGTGCTGATCCATCTGGAAGGAAGAGTCCTCTCTCTCCTGGATATGGAGGTGTATGGGGAGAAAGGGGAGAAAGGGGAATGGGTGGAGCAGGGAGAGTAGGGCTCATAGCCCATATTCAATGCAGGGTGTCAGGATTGAGGAGAAGGGCCCAGGCTGAAGGAGGACAAAGACCCCAGAAAAGGGGCAATGCTACCTTTTCTCAAAGGAAGACCACAGGGCCAAATATCCCACTCCTATCTGCAGGATAAGGTCAGCATCCTAGGAAACGGATCTGGAAAAGGAGCCTAGAAGGGACAAGGACAGCATGAGGGCCAAAGGAGGGCACAGCGTGCAGTGCATGAAAAGGGAGGTTTGTGGGGTTCAGGTCAGAACCGCAGAAATGAGCCCAGGCTAGGGACCTAGAGGAGGGCCCAGGCTAGGGGAGAGCAGGGGAGGGTGGGGCCAGGGAGGCAGGGGCTGCAATAGGGTGGTCAGATGCAGGGAAGACAAGGGGAGTGGGGAAGGGGTCCCAGCTAGGCCCACAGTTCAAGCTCAGGGAAGCACGGTGCAAGAAGGACCCACAGAGGCTCAAGACAGGAGCCAATCCAAGGAATGGAGAGCCAAGGACCAGCACTAAGGCAGGTGGCTCAGGACAGGTGACAGGGCTGGGGAGGGAAGGCAGGCAATCCAGCAATGGGGAGGCAGGCTCAAGGCCCAGCACTACTGCCAGTTGTCAAGGTTCCTAATGATACCCCAAGGGCCTAGGGATAGCAAGTAGCCCAGGCGAGGATCAGGGTTCTGTTTCCCATAAGGTGCCCTGGCCCAGATGAGGATCAAGGGGCAGGACCAGGCCACAGGGCCTGGCAAGGGACAGTGGCCAGGAGGATTGCAATATGAGGGCACAGTGGGGGATCAAGTGGGTGCAGAGAAGGGCAAGAGTCAGGACCCAATCAAGGAGCCAAGGTAAGGAACCTACCCCAACAAAAGTTATCAGAGACCAAATCAACATCAGGCCCCTGCTCCAGGAGAAAGCAATAGGGGAAGGAGAGTTAGGATCGGCGGTATTATGAGGAGACAGAGGGCTGAGCACATGGCACAGAGCAAATTCAGCTTGGGTGCCTAATCAAGGGGCACCCAAGTCAGACACAACAGGAAGAGAGAGCACAGAAAGCAACACAACCCAAGTAATGCAATAATGAGCTCAGGCTGGCAGGCAAGCCAGGACTGTGGGGCATAGGGTCAGGGTGAGGAAGAGCTGGGGTGGCTTAGGGGCATCTTGCAAGGCTAGAAGGCAGGAGAGGGAAGGGAGGGGATTGCCCAGGGCAAGGTCATCACTAGGCCCAAGTCCACTGCCAGTTGTCAAGTTTGGACAGCAAAGAGGGCCCGTGCTAGGGGCAGGGCTGTGTTGCCCATAGAGATCCTTCAGGGCCCAGAGGCCAACCAATTCCACTCCTCTGCCCCAGGTGAATAGATCCTCAGAGAGAGACCAGGACCAAAGGAAGGAAATGTGAGGGATTCCTTTGGTCCAGGATTGAGGCGGTATCGGTGTTGAGCTAGCAACCATTGGAGGAGTGAAGGCTAGAGAGAAGCAGGGGGAGGGCAGTGTCCTGAAAATGACAAAATACCACAGTACAAGGGGAACAGAGGGTTGGAAGATGAGGGGGGCAACAAGGGGCCTGAAATCAAGGAACAGGGACAGGGTCCTCAAGAAGGGCAACCGGGGGCTCCAGCAAGGAGCCAGGCCCAAGTATGGGGAGCCAAGTGCAAGGACCCAGTCCTGGGTCCTATGAATGCAGACAGGGCTGGGGAGGGGAGAAAGGGGAGCAAGGGTAGTGGGTGGTACAGGGAGAGGAGGGCTCAAGACCAAGGTTCACTGCTGGGTGTCAGAATTGAGGAGCAGGGCCTGGGCAAAGAGAGTACAAAGTCCCAGGCAAGGGGCACAGCTCTATTTTCCCAAAGGAAGCCCACAGAGCCAAATGCCCAGTTCCATTCCCATGGACCTGGTGAGCATCCTGGGAAAGGGATCTTGAAAAGAGGCCCAGCAGGGACAAGGACAACAGGAGGGATGAAGGAAGATACAGCATGAAAGTCCAGAGGAAGGGTGTATATGGGGTGCAGGCCAGGACTGCAGAAAGGAGCCCATGCTAGGGACCAACAGGAGGGCCCAGGCCAGAAAAGTGCAGGGAAAGGCATTGTTGGGTAGGTGGGTGACAGTAGGGTTCTGAGGTTCAGGGAAGCCAAAGGAAGTAGGCACTGGCCCCAGTGAGGCCCGCAGTTGAAGCCCAGGGTAACATGCAGCAAAACGTACCCCAAAGGCTCACGTGAGGAGGCAGGCCAGGGAATGTAGATACAAAGGTCAGGGCTTGGGCAGGGGGCTCAGGACAGTGGACAAGTCTTTGGAGGGATGGCAAGGCATCCAGCAGGGGGAAGGCAGGCTCCTGGCCCAGTGCGACTGCCAGATGTGAGGGTTCTGGGTGAAGGACCAAAGGCCTGATAGAGCAAGAGTGCCAGGCAAGGGGCAGGACTCAGGTTCCCATAAGGTGCGCTGGCCCAGATGAGAATCCAGGGACAGGGACCTGGAAAAGGAGGCCTGGCAAGTGAAGGCATCCTGGAGGAGGGCAATGGGAGGGCACGTGGGGGGTCTTTGTGGGTCTGGGGTGGGCAAGATCCAGGACCCAAGCCAGATGCCCAGGTAAAGGACCCAACTGACTGACCATGAATAAGTGACCCAAGGAGCAGGAGAACTGCAAGTACCATTGGAAAGTGCAAGGGGAAAAAGAGAAAGGCCTGTGCAAGGACAAGGAGACAGTGAAAAGTGTAACAGGCAACTAATGGAGCATGGTGACAGTCCCAAGCAAGGGGCCCTCAGGTCAGACACAACAGGAAGAGACTCCATGCTATGCCAAGTGACATGAGGAGCACTGTCAGGGGCTCATGTGAACACCAGACCTGGGTACTGAAATGCAAATGGTAAGGGTTAGGTAGGGCTGGGTTGGGGTAGGGGCAGCATGCAAGGCCAGAGGGCAGGGGAGAGTAGGGAGTGGATCTCTCAGAGTTGGGTTGAAGCATGTTGCATGATAACTGCCAGTCCTCAAAGTTCAGGCAGCAAAAGGGACTCAGGCAAGAGGCCGGGCTCTATTTCCCATAGGGAGCCTTAAGGTCCCAGGTGAGTAGATCCTTATAGAAGGACCTGGACCACAGGAGGGTCAAAAGAGGCAACTGTGAGGGGTACCTTGTGTATGGAGGTTGTGGCGGTGGTTGGTTGGCAGCCTGGACCCTTTCAAGGAGCCCAGGCTAGGTATAAGCAAGGAAAGAAAAAGGTCCTGGCAGTGCCAGGATAACATAGCACCAGTGGAATAGATGGGAGACACAGGATGGGGTCTATAAAATGTGGCCTGAAACCAAGGGAAGGGAAATGGTCCTTGAGAAAGGCAGCTCCTCAAGCAAGGAGCCATGCCCAGTAATGAATAGCCGAGTGCTACCACCTGGGGGAGCATGAATGAAAAGAGAGATGGATGGGCAGGGGATGGAGGAAAGAAATCTGAGCAGGTGGCAAAGTGGGAGGAAGGCTGAAGGGCCAGGTCCACTGAAGGGTGTCAGGATTGGGTAGCAGGGCACAGGCTGAGGGAAACCAAAGTGCCCAGAAAAGGGGCAGGACTCACATTTTCCCAAAGGGAACCCACAGGGACACTAGGCCAGACAAAGTACCTGGTCTGGTGAGTATCCTGGGAAGGGGATCAGGAAAGTCGGCCTGAAAGAGACAGAAACGGCAAAAGGACCAATAGAGGGCACAGCCTCAAGGGCCGCAGGATGGGTCTGGGTTTAGTGAGGGGCTAAGACAAGGGACATAGAGAAGGGCCCAGAGCAGGGCAGAGCAGGGAAGTGTGAAGCCTGTATTGCGTGGCTGCACTAGGGTCCTGCAGTACAGGGAAGCCAAGGAAAGGAGAGAAGTTTCCCCATTGAGGGGCCCTCAGACAAAGATCAGAAAAGAAAGGAACTAGAAGGGCCACCAGAGGCTCAAGAGAGGAGCCAGGCAAGGGATTGGAGTGCCAAGGGCCAGGGTTTGGGCAGGGGGCTTAGGACAGTGGATGACACTTGGGAGAGAAGGCAGGGGATTCATTTGGGAAAAGTCAGGCTCCAGTTGCTGGGCCACTACCAGGTGTCAGAGTTCCTTGTGCAGGACCAAGCACAAAGAAAGAGTAAATGGTCCAGGAGAGGGGCAGGGCACTATTTCTCATAAGGCACCCAGGCCGAGATGAGAATCCATAGAGAGGGTCCTGGTAAAGGAGCCATGGCAATGGAAGGGGGGCAGAAGCAGAGATAAAGAGGTCATGGTGGGTACGTGGTGGGAGGAGAGCCAGGATCGTAGCCAGGTGCTCAGACAAGGTACCCCCCAGACCAAACTAGGACGAGGGACCCAAGGAGCAGGAGACTCACGAGTATCAGAGGAATTTGCGAGGAGATGGCAAGCATGAGCTGCATGAGTACCATAAGACACAGGGAAGCTCAAGGGGCACATGGGGGAGCCCTCTCGTGGGCCCAAACATGAAGAGACTCCACACTATACAAAGGGACATGAGGAAAGCAGTCAGGTGCTCTAGGGAGCATACAAGACAGGGACAGGAGCTCCAAGGGTCTGGGAAGGCTGGGATGGGGTAGGGGCAGCATGCAAGGCCAAAAGTCAGGGGAGAGAAGGGAGTGGATTGCTCAGGGCTTGGTTGGAGCAAGTCTCATGTTAACTGCCAGGCTTCAAGGCACAGGCATTGAAGGGGACTCAGGTGACTGGCAGGGTTGTTTCCAAAAGGGAGCATTCAGGGTACAGAGACCAGCCAGATTTGCTCCTCTACCCCAGGTGAGTAGATTCTCAGAGAGGGACCTGTTCCAATGATGGGCAAAAGAGGGTACTGTGAGGGGATACCTGGCATATGCAGTTTGGCGGGGGTTGCTGGGCTGCAGGACCCATTTTAGCAGCCTAGGCTAGAGCGAAGTAGGTGTAGCAGAGGGTCCAGGCAGTGCCAGGTTTTCACAGAATGAGAGGAACAGAGGGGAGGCACAGGAGGGGGCTGGCAAAAGGGGACTGAAACCAAGGGACAGGGAAAGGGTCCTTGAGAAGGGTGGCCAGTGGCTCAAGCAAGGAGCCAGGCCTAGTAATGAAGAGCCAAGTGCTAGTACCTGGGCCTGGGTGAATGAAAAAAAACATGTAGGGGGAGAAGTGGGAGGGGAGAAAGTAGAGTTTATGACACACATGAAGAAGGGCTCAAGGCCCAGATCCACTGCAGAGTATCAGCAGTCATGAGCAGGGCCCTGGCTGAGGGAGTCCAAAGGGCCCAGGCAAGGGACAGGGCTGCATTTTCCAAAGGGAGCCCCCAGGACAAAGAGGCCAAATCAAGTTGCCTGGCCTGGCTGAGCCTCCTGGGAAGGGGATCAGGAAAGCAGGCGTGTCAGAGACAGACAGGAGGGCTGAAGCAGGGTCAGCCTGAAGGGCTACAGGATGGGTGTGGGTGGGGTGGGGGCCACACCCCAGCAAAGATCACAGGCAAGGGACCTAGAATTTGGCCCATACCAGGGAAGAGCAGGGAATGTGTGTTTGGTAAGGCAGGGCTGCCCTGGGATATAGCAGTCCAGGAATACCAATGGGAGCAGAGAAATGGCCTCAGTGAGGGTCCCTCAGAAAATGCCCAGAAAAAGAGTGAGCAAGAAGGGCCACCAGAGGCTCAAGAAGAAGCCAGGATGTGGAATGGAGAGCCAGGGGCCAGGGCTTGGGTAGGGCACTCAGGACAGTGGATTACATTTGGGAAGGAAGGCAGGGGATCCAGCAGTAGGCAGTCAGGCTCAAGGCCCAGGGCCACCTTCAGGTTTCAGTGTTCCTGCAGCCGGAACAAGCACTCAGGGAGAGCAAGTGGCAACATTGAGGGCCAGGGTATTGTTTCCCATTAGGTGCCCTAGATCAGATGAGAACCTATGGCCAGGGTCCTGGAAAAGGAGGCCAGGAAAAGGAAGGGGGCCTGAAGGAGGGTGATAGGAAGGTACGAGAAGGGGTTGTGGTGGGTGCGCACAGGTGTGAGAACCAGGACCCAAGCCAGAAGTTCAGGCAAGGGAGACACATAGGACCCATGGTGATGGTGGACCTAAGGAGCAGGAGACATGCGAGCACCAGAAATAACTTGAGGGGAAGAGAAGGAAGGGGCTATGTGAGGACCAGGAGAAGCCAAGGGGCACCTAGGGGATCCCACTAGCAGGCCCAATTAAGGGGTACCCAGGTCAGACCAAACAGAAAGAGAGTCCTTCCTATGCCAAGGGCCATGGAGAACTCTGCCAGGCCAATCTCCAGGGCCAGAGACTGGAGTGGAAAGGGTCAGGGTTAGGGAGGGCTGGGTTGCTGTAGTGGAAGCATGCAAGGCTAGAGGGCAGGGGAGGGAAGGAAGGGATCGCTCATGGATGGGTTGGAGGAGCAATTCCCATGTTTACTGCCAGGCTTCAAGGAATAGGCAGGGAAAGGGACTTAGGTGACTGGCAGAAGTGTGTTTCCCATAGGGAGCATTCAGGGTGCAGAAAACAACCAATTCCATTCCTCTGCCCCAGGTGAGTAGATCCTCAGACTGAGACCTGGACCAATGAGGGGCAAAAGAGGGTATTGTGAGGGGATATCTGACATGTGGAGGTGGGTGGGTTGGTGGGCTGCAGAACACAATTGAGCAGCCTAGGTTAGAGCAAAGCAGGAATACGGAAGGGTCTGGGCAGTTCCAGGATGACACAGCATGAGGGAATCAGAGGGGAGGCACAGGAGGGGGCTGGTAAAAGGGGCCTCAAACCAAGGGACAGAGACTGGGTCCTGGAGAAGGGCAGCCATGGGCTCAGGCCAGGAGCCAGGCTCAGTAATATAGAGCCAAGTGCTAGTACTTGGGCCTGGGAGAATGAAAAGAAACATGGATAGGGAGGATAGGGAAGGGAGAAAGGGGAGCTGCTGACACATGGGAGGAGGGCTCAAGGACCAGGTCCACTGCAGGGTGTCAGGGTTAAGGATCAGGGCCTGGGCTGAGGGAGGCAAAATCGCCCAGGCAAGAGGCATGGCTATGTTTTCCCAAAGGTCATATACTCTGGCCTAGGTGAACATCCTGGGAAGGGGATCAGGAAAGCGGGCATGGCAGAGACAGAAATTACAGGAGGGCTGAAGGAGGGAGCAGACTGAAGGGCCACAAGACAGCTGTGAGTCCGGTGGGTGCCAGGACCCCAGCACAGAGCACAAGCAAGGGACCTAGAAGAGGGCCCAGTCAGGGGAGAGCAGGGAATGCTGGGCATTGAAGGTGGGCCTATACTAGGGTACTGTAGTACAGGGAAGCCAAGGTGAGCAGGGAAGTGGCCCCAATGTGGGAGCCTCAGACAATGCCTACAAATACAGTGAGCATGAAGGGCCACCAGAGGCTCAAGCGAGTAGGCAGGCCAGGGAACAGAGAGCCAAGAGCCAGAGATTGGGCAGGGGCTAAGGACAGTGTAGAAGATTTGGGAAGGAAAGCAAGGAATCCAGAAGTGGGCAGTCAGCCTCCAGGCCCAGGACTACTTCCAGGTTTCAGGGTTCCTGGTGCAAGACCAAGCACCCAGGGAAAGCAAAGAGCCCAGGCAAGGGCAGGACATTGTTTCTCATAAGGCACCCTGGATCAGATGAGAATCTAGTGCCAGGGTCCTGGTAAAGGAGGCCCAGAAAAGAAAGGGGGGCAGAAGGAGGGAAACAGGAGGGCCTGGCAGGGGTTGCAGTATGTGCACATAGGGGCCAGACCCAGGACCCAATCCAGGCACCCAGGTGATTTGTGATGGGGGATCTAAGGAGAAGGAGACTTGCGAGTGCCAGAAAAAAGCACAAGGGAGAAGGGGAGGAAGGGGCTGTATGAGGACCAGGAGTAGCCAAGGGGCACCTAGGGGAGCCCACTGGCAGAACCAGCAAGGGGACCCCAGGTCAGACCAAACATGAAGACACTTCTTGCTATGCCAAGGGCCATGAGGAACGCAGTCAGGCAGTCAGGTGAAAGCCCAGGCCCAGAGACTGGAGCACACAGGGTCAGGGTTAGCGAGGGCTGGGTTACTGTAGGAGCAGCATGCAAGGCCAGAGGCCAGGGAAGGGAAGGGAGGGGATCACTCAGTGCTAGGTTATAGCAAGTACATGTAAACTGCCAGGCCTCAATTTTCAGTCAGTGAAGGGAACTCAGGTGAGTGGCAGGGCTGTGTTTCTCATAAGGAGCCTTCAGGACACAGAGGCTAGTCAATTCTGCTCCTCTGCACCAGGTGAGTAGATCCTCAGAGAAGGACCTGGACCAAAGGAGCAGACAAAAAGGGTACTGGGAGGGGATACATGGTGTGTGGAAGTGTGGGGTTAGGGGCTGCCAGCAACCATTTGAGAAGCATAGGCTAGGGAGAAGCAGGGGGAGTAGAGAGTCCTGGCAGTGCAAGGATAACACAGCATGAGGGGATCTGAGGGGAGGCACAAGAGTGGGCCAGCAAAAGTGACCTGAAACCAAGGGATAGGGGACAGGGTCTTCAAAAACTGTAGCCAGGGTCTCAAGCAAGGAACAGGGCCCAGTAATGAAAAGCCAAGTGCTAGCACCTGGGTCTGGATGAATGAAAAGGAAACATGGATAGGGAAGGTGGGGGAGGGGGATAAAGGGGAACAGCTGGCACAGGGGGAGAAGGGCTCAAGCCCCAGGACAATTGCAGGGTGTTAGGGGTGGGCCAGGGTTTGATGGAGGCCAAACCCAGGCAAGGGGCAAGGTTACATTTTCCCAAAAGGAGCCCCCAGTGCCAAGACGCCAGGTCAAGTCTCCTGGCCCTGGTGAGCATCCTGGGAAGGGGTTCAGGAAAGCAGGCATGTCAGAGATAGAAAAGTCAGGAGGGCCGAAAGGAGGGCACACCTGAAGGGCCACCTGATGGGTGTGGGTTGGGAGGGGGCCAGGACCAAGTCAAGGAGCCCAGGTAAGGGAACTAGAGGAGGACCTAGGCCAGGGGAGAGCAGGGAACACTGGGCCGTGAAGGCGGGCCTGCACTAGGGTACTTAGTACAAGGAAGCCAAGGGGAGTAGGGAAGTGGCCCCAGTGAGGGGCCCTCAGACAATGCCCAGAAAAGCAGTGAGCAAGAAGGATCACAAGAGGCTCAAGTGAGGATCCAGGGCAAGGAATGGATAGCCAAGGGCCAGGGCTTGGGCAAGGGGCTTAGGACACTGGACAAGATTTGGGAGAGAAGGCAAGGTATCCCACAGGGGGCAGTAAGGCTCCAGGCCCAGGGTCACCTCCTGGTGTCAGGGTTCTTGGTGGAGGACCAAGCACCCAGAGGGAGCAAGGGGCCCAGGTGAGGGGCACAGCTCTGTTTCCCATAAGGCTCCATGATTCAGATTTGAATCCAGGACAAGGAACCTGACAAAAGAGTCCAGACAAGGGAAGGAGGACAGGAGGAGGGCAAAGCAAGGGCACAGCAATGGATCATGGTGGCTGCACTGTAGGGCAAGAGCTATGACCCAAGACAGCCCCCCAGGCAAGGCACCCACACAACTGATTTTGATGAGGAACCCAAAGAACAGGAGATCTGCATGTGCCAGGAAAAAGCATGAGGACAAGGGAGGTAGGGGCTACATGAGTACCAGGAGATAGAGGGAAGCACAAGGGGCACCAAGGTGAGCCTTCTGGGGGGCCCAAGTAAGGGGCCCCCAGGTCAGGCCGAACCCAAAGAGACTCCATGCTATGCCACAGTAAATGAGGAACATGGTCAGGGTCTCAGGCGAGCACCCAGGCCTGGAGACTGGAACACAAAGGTCAGTGTTAGGGAGCACTGGGTTGGGGTAGGGGAAGCATATACGTCTAGAGGTCAGGGGACGGAAGGGAGGAGATCGCTCAGGGCTGGGTTGGAGCAAGTCCCATGTTAACTGGCAGGCCTCAAGGTAGAGGGGTTGAAGGGGACTCAGGTGACTGGCAGGGCTGTTTCTCATCCTGAGCATTCAGGGTGCAGAGACCAGCTAATTTTGCTCCTCTGTCCCAGGTGAGTATATCCTCAGACAGGAACCTGGATCAATGAGGGGAAAAGAGGGTACTGTGAGGGGAAATCTGGTGTGTGCAGTTTGGCAGGGGTGGCTAGGCTGCAGGACCCATTTTAGCAGCCTAGGCTAGAGCGAAGCCTAGGGGAGGGTCCAGGCAGTACCAGGATATGACAGCATGAAGAAATCAGAGTGGAGGAAAGAAGGGGCCAGTAAAAGGGGCCTGAAACCAAGGAAAGGGACTGGTTCCTGGAGAAGGGAATCCAGGGGCTCAAGCAAGGAGCCAGGCCCAGTAATGGAGACCCAAGTGCTAGCACCTAGGCCTGGGTGAAAGAAAAAGACATGGTTGTTTGTGGAAGCTCTTATACCTCTGCAGCATGGGTAGAGCAGACTGGCTCCTCCAGGTGAGAGACCCCTCCCACCTTGGAGTCCAGGCTACCTTGTATTCTGCATCACCGCTTATAGAGGGGACCCACCCCTACAGTCATGAGATCACTTCCACCTCTGTGCCCAGTGAGTGGGGTCTCATGTACAGCTGCAGCCAGGGTCTTAGGGACTCGCCCTTCCAGGTGGGATACCCCTTTCACCTGGGTGTTAGGGGAAGCTCGTATCTAGGCACAGCCAGAGTAACAGGGACTCGCCCCTCCAGGCAAAAGACCCTCACACCTGGGTTTGATTGGGGGACTCCTACAGAGCTGCAGCCAGGGTAACAGGGAGTCACCCCTCTAGGCCGGAGACCCCTTTCACGTTGATGCGGGGGGGGACTCGTATACCTCCACAGGCAGGGTAGAGGGGACTTGCCCCTCCAGGCAGGAGACGCCTCCCAACTGGGTGTTAGGGGAGCTAGTACACAGCCCCAACCAGGGTAGAGGGGACTCGTGGCTCCAGGCGGGAGACTCCTCCCACTTGAGTGTTGCTGGGATCTTGCATACTGCTGCAGCCAGGTTAGAGGGGACTCGCCTCTCCAGGCAAATAATCCTACAAACTGTGTGTCTATGGGAGCTCATATACCACTGCAGCCAGTGTAGAGGGCACTTCCCACGTCAGGCTGGAGACCCCTCCCACCTGCGAGTCTGTGAGGGCTCTTATACCACTGAGTCAGGGTAGCAGGGACTCTCCCCTCTAGGAGAGACCACTCCCACCTTGGTGTCAGGGGAGCTCCAATATCACTGCTGCCAGGTTAGAGGGGACTGGACCCTCTAGTTGGAAAACCCCTCCCACCTGGGTGACTGGAGGAGCTCCTATACATCCCAGCTAGGTTTGAGGGGACTTGCCCCTCGTGTATCTCCAGATCCAGGTTAGAGGGGGCTTGCCCCATCCAGGGGGAGACACCTCCCATCTTGGTATGTGTGGGAGCTCCTATACCACAGCAGCCAGAGTAGAGGGACTTGCCCCTCCAAGCAGTGGACTCCTTCCATCAGATTATCTGGGAAAACTTGTAAAACCCTGCAGCCAGGGTAGGGGGAAGTCACTCTTCTAGGCGGAGACTCCTCCATCCAGTGTGTCAGAGAGAGCTCCTTAACCACTGCAGCCAGGTTAGAGAAGACTCACCCCTCCCACCTGGGTGCCAGGTGGATCTCATATAGCCAAGCAGCCAGGATAGAGGTAACTCGTACCTCCAGGCAAGAGACACGTTGCACCTGGGAATGGGGGTAACTCTATACCAACTTAGCCAGGGTAGAGGGGCACACTCATTCAGGAGGAAGACCCCTCCCATCAAGGTATGTAGGGAGAATCTCCTAAACCACAGGAGCCATAATAGAGGCTTTTAAGCAGGAGACCCTCCCACCTGGGTGTCTGGGAGAGCTGGTAAACCCCTGCATGCTGAGTAGACTTAAGTCACCTTTATATGCAGGAGTCCACTCCCAACTGTGTGTCAGGGGAACTCCTTAATCATTGCAGCCAGGATAGGGTGGACTCACCCCTCCAGACAGAAGACCCCTCCCACATGGGTGTCTGGTGAGGGGAGATCCTATACACCTCCACCCTGGGTATCAGTGACTCGCTCCTCCAGGCTGAAGACCCCTCCTACTGGGGGTAGGAGGGGGCTCTTATACCCCCAAAGCCTGAGTTGAGGGGACTCGCCCCTTCAGCAGGAGACCCTCCCATCTGAGTGAGGGGGGAGCACCTATACTGCTGCAGCCAGAGTAGTGGGGACTCACCCCTTCGTGCAGGAGTCCCCTCCCATCAGGATGTTGCAGGGAACTTGTAGAACACCTTAGACAGGGTAGACGAGGCTTGCCCATCCAGGCGGGAGACCCCTGCAACCTGGTTGTCATCTGGAGCTCATATACCACCCCAGACATGGTAGAAAATACTTGCCCTCTTTGCAAGAGATCACTCCCACCAGGGTGTCAGTGGGAGCTCATATACCACCACAGCCAGGATAGAGGGGACTACTCCTTCTTGTAGGAGAACACACCCATCTGGGATACTCCTCCCAATTGGATGTTAGGGGAGCTCCTATACTGCAGCAGCCAAGATAGAGAGGACTCCACCTCTAGGCGGGAGACCCCTCCCACCTGGGTGTCTGGGAGAGCTGGTACAACCCCTCACCCAGGGTAGAGGGAAGTCACCCTTCTAGGAAGGACACCCCTCTCACCTTTGTGTGAGATGGACCTCATATACCCCAGCAGCCAGGGTATAGAAAGCTCACACATCCAGGCGAGAGACACCTGCCACCTGTGAATGGAGGTAACTCCTATACTGCCACAGCCATGGTAGAGGGGACTAGCCCCTCCAGGAGGAACACCCCTCCCACCTGGGTGTACAGGGAGCACTTATATAGCAAGAGCTAAAGTAGAGAGGACTCTCCCTTCCAGGGGGGATACTCCTCCCACCTGGGTGTCAGGGGAGCTTGTGTACCGCCAAACCCAGGATAGAGGGGAGTCGCCTCTCCAGTTGAGAGACCTCATAACCTGGGGATCTCCCCCAAACCTCCAGGAGGGAGACCCCTTCTACCTGGGTGTCCTGGGGTGCTCCTGTACTGCTGAAGTCAGGGTAGAGGGGACTCGTACCTCTAGGAGGGAGACCCCTCCCACCTGGGTGTCTGGGGGAGCTTGTATACCTTTGAAGCCTGGGTAGATGGGACTTGCCTCTCCAGTTGGGAGACCCCTCCCATGTGGGTTTCTGGAGGTGAGATACTATACCACCATAGCCAGGGTAGAGGGGACTAGCCCCTTCTATTGGGAGACCCCATAACCTGGCTGTTAGGGGGAAGCTCTTATACTGCCAGAGCCAGGGGAGAGGGGACTTTGACCCTACAGGCATAAGATCCCTTCCACCTGGTTGACAGGGGAGTTAATATACTGCCAAAGGCAGGGTAAAGGGGACTCCCATATGAGGGGGGAGACCCCTCCCAACTGGCGGTGGGGTATAACTTCTTTACCACTGCAGCCAGGGTAGAGGGGACTCACCCCTCCAGGCAAGATAGCCATCCAACCTGAGTGTCAGGGAAAGCTAGTACACCACTGCAGCCAGGAGAGTGGGGACTCGCCCCTTCAGGTGGGAGATGCCTCCCATCTGAATATAGTGTGAGAGGTCATATACCACAGCAGCAGGAAGAGATGGTTCTCACCCTTGCAAGCAGGAGACCCCTCCCACGTGGGTGTCTGGGAGAGCTGGTACAGCCCTTTAGCCAGAGTAGAGGTAAGTCATCCCTCTAGGCAGGAGGCCCTTCTACCTGGATATCCTGGAATCCCTTTAACCACTGCAACCAGGGTCGAGTGGACTAGCCCATCCAGGCTGAAGACCCCTTCCACCTGCATGTCAGGTGGAGCTCAAATATCCCAGCATTCAGGGTAGAGGCAACTCGCACCTCCACAGGAGAAACACCTCCCACGTGGGAATAGAAGATAGTCATATACCACCTTAGCCAGTGTAGCGGGGACTCAACCCTCCAGGTAGAAGACCCCCCCATACCTGATTGTCGGGTGGAGCTCATATACCCAAGCAGCCAGGTTAGAGGTGACTTGTACCTCCAGGGGAGAGACACCTCCCACCTAGGAATGGGGGTAACTCCTATACTGCCTTAGCCAGAGTAGAGGAAACTCACCCCTCCAGGTGGAAGGCCCTTCCCACATGGGTGTCTGGTAAGGGGGTGTTCATATACAGCTGCAGCTAGGGTAGCAGCCACTCACCTGTCTAGGAAGAAGACCCTTCCCCCTTGATATGTGTGTGTGTGTGTGGGGGGGAGAACTCATATACCGCTGCATCTAGTCTAGTGGGCTTCTCATCTCCAGGCAGGAGACCCCTACCACCTGGGTGTAGCGGGGAACTTGTACACCACCTTAGCCGGGGTAGAGGAGACTCGTCCATCCAGGTGGGAGACCCGTCCAACCTGGCTGTCAGCAGTAGCTCATATACCACCACAGCCAAGGTCATAAAGTACTTGCTCCTCCTGGAGGGATAACCCTCCCACCAGAGTGTCAGTGGGAGCTCATATACTGTCACAGCCAGGATAGAGGGGACTCGCCACTCCATGCAGGAGAGCCCTCCCACCTCAGTGTCTGGGGGAGCACGTATAACTCCGCAACCAGTATAGCGGGGACTCGGTTCTCCAGTCGGGAGACCCTTCGCACCTGTGTATCAGGGTATCTCACATACTGCCACAGCCAGGGTAGAGGGGACTGGCCCTTCCAGATGAGAGACCCTTCCCACCTGGGTATGTGTGTGGGAGATCTTATACCGCCACAGCCAGGGTAGAGGGGACTCGCCCCTCCAGGCAGGAGACCCCTTCCACCTCGGTTTCAGCGGGAGCTCTTATATCACTTCAGCCAGGGTAGAGTGGTCTTGCCTTTGCAGTCGGGAGACCCCTCCCACCTTGGTGTCTGGGTGGTCTCCTCTACCACCACAGCCAGGGTAAAGGGGACTCGCTCCTCCAATACAGAGACCAATCCTAAATGGGTGTCTTGAGGAGTTGGATTACTGCAGCAACCAGGGTAGAGGGGACTCGCCCCTATTGGAGGGTGATCCCTCCCACTTGGGTGTAGGGGGGAGCTCCTCTACTGCCACAGCCAGAGTAGAGAGAACATGCCCCTAGAGGTAGAAGACCCCTCCCACCTGGGTGTACTTGCAGCACTTATATGGCAAGAGCTAAATTAGAGGGGACTTGCCCTTTCAGGGGAGATACCCCTCCAATCTGGGTGTTGGGGAAGCTTGTATACCACCAAAGCCAGGGTAAAGGGGACTCGCCCATCCAAGCGGAAAACCATTCACACCTGTGTGTCTGGGGGTGGGGGGGGCGCTTGTATTCTGCCTTAACCAGGGAAGAGAAGACTTGCCCCTCCAGGTGGGAGAACCCTCCCACCTAGGTGTCTGGGAGAGCTTGTATACCGCCACAGCCAGGGTAGAGGGGACTCATTGATCCAGGTGGGAGACCCCTCCCTCTTCCTTGTCGAGGAAGCTCAAATACCCCCGCAGCCAGTGTATAGGGAACTATTCTCTCCAGTCGGGAGACACCATAATCTTGGTGTCTGTGGGAGCACCTATACCTCCAGAGATTGGGGAGCGGGGACTTGACCATCCATGTGGAAGATCCCTTCCACCTGGTTGTCAGGGGAGTTCATATACTACCGCAGGAAGCGTAGAGGGGACAAGCACTGGAGGCGAGAGACCCCTCCCACGTGGGTATAGGGGTGAGCTCCTATACCACTGTTGCCAAGGTAGGGAGGACTCCCCTCTCCAGGCGGAAGACTCCTCACAGCTGGATTTTTTGGGGAAATTGTATTCCAACTTAGCCAGTACAGAGGGGACTCGCCCCTAGAGTCCAAATATCCATTCCACCTGGTTGTCAGGGGAGTTCATATACTGTCACAAGCAGGGTAGATGGAACTCGCCACTCAAGGCAGGAGACCCTCCCACCTGGGTATCAGGGGAGATCCTTTACCGCTGCAGCCATGGTAGATGGGACTCACTCCTCCAGGAGAGAGACCCATCCACCCTGGATGTCAGAGAAAGCTAGTATACCACTGCAGCCAGGGTAGAGGAATTCGCCCATTCATGTTGGAGACCTCCCCTATCTGGGTAAAGGGGGGATCTCAAATATAAAAGCTGACAGAATAGAGGAGACTTGCCCCTCCATGCAGGAGACCCCTCCCACCTGGGTGTCAGGTATACCCCAGCAGCCAGGGTAGAGGCAACTCACATCTCCAGGTGAGAAACACCTCCCACCTGAGAATGGGAGTAACTCCTATCCTGCCTTAGCCAGGGAAGAGGGAACTCGCCCCTCCAGGTGGTAGACCCTTCCCACCTGGAGTTCAGGTGGAGCTCATGTACCCCAGCAGCCAGGGTAGAGGTAACTTGCACCTCCAGGCAAGAGACACCTCCCACCTTTGTATGGTGGTAACTCTTATACCGCCTTAGTGTGAGTAGAGAGGACTTGCCCCTCCAGGCGGGAGAACACTTGCACCTGGGTGTCTGGGGAGGGGGGTGGGGTTCTTATGCAGCTGCAGCTGGGGTAGCAGTGACTGGCTCCTACAGGCGGGAGACCTTTCCATTCTGGGGATAGGAGGGGCCTCTTATATCCCCCGCAGCTAGTGTTGTGGGAACTCAACCCTTCAGGCGGTAGACCCTCCCACCAGGGTGTGGGGCATTAGCTCATATACCACTGCATCCAGTGTAATGGGGACTCACCCCTCCTGGCAGGATACCCCTCCCCCCTTGTTGTCCAGGGCAACTTGTATACTACCTTAGCCAGGATAGAGGAAGCTCGCCCATCCAGGCGGGAGACCCCTGCAACCTGGCTGTCAGTGAGAGCTCATATACAACCTCAGCCAGTGTAGAAAGTACTTTCCCCTCCTGGCGTGAAACCCCTCCCACCAAGGTGTCAGGGGTGAAAGGAAAGTGACCACAACACTCATAGTGACCACTTCTTTATTGCAGCAGTGCCAAAGATGAGAAAAAGAGAGAGAGAGAGAGAGAGAGAGAGAGAGAGAGAGAGAGAGAGAGAGAGAGAAGGAGAAGAAAGAGAGTTCATGGGAGAACATAAGCAAGAGAGGGAGAGAGAGAGAGCAAGAGAGCCCCCCCCCAGCAAGAGGGAGTTTTTATAGCCAAATTCTAATGAGTTCTCTTTGTCTGCAAGCTGCCTTGTTGGCAGACAATGATTGGACCACACAGTAGTTGCTAAGGGTGTCATCTTCTGCCTCCAGGCAGATGGGGCAGAGGTCAGATGTGGGTTTCTCTTGCACCAGACAGGTGGGGGTCAAGTGATCAGCCTTGAGTGGGGTTGAGAATTCAGACTTGATGCAAGCAGGTGATAAGGGACCAGACAGAGGGTTGTTTCAGTGCGTGGGTTTTCCTGCAGACAACTTAGTTCAGCCTGTCTTGTACCTATCATTCCTCTCTTTTTGTTTTTCTGAGTTAAGGGCAGTGGGGGAAGGCACAAAATCCTTTGGCTACTTTCTACTGAGAAATGGTGGAATGGGACCAACCTGGGAGAGCAGGAGAATGTTCAGGGACAGGCTGGCGAATACCAGGGCAGTTAGAGATAACATCCAGTGCCTATAGACAGTTATCTCAGAAGGGCAATGTCCATAATGTTTCCTTGAAGCCAATGGTTGTCAATGGCTTCAAACCATTTCTGAGTGGAGGAGATCCTTGGTATCAGCCATTGGTCCTGTCATAGCGACTCCAGGAAGTATCAGAGGTGGCTTGGTTGAATTCATAAATGTTAAGTGACTGCCCAATTGCAGCCAGTGGAAGAGAAATCGCCTTGACCCATTAATTGAGTGTGGGTGGTGTCATCCTGGTGCCAAGTCACTTGGATGTTAAAGCGCCATCTGTGGTTGGGATAGAAAATGAAGATTGGGGTTTGTGGGGCATGTGGAGTCTCTAAGTGATGTTGAGGTCTTTGGGGACTGGTTGAAAAACCTGGGAAGTGAAGACTGGATCATTGACTGGATGGTGGCAGGAAATCCAAACCTGGGAATGATCTCCTCAATGAGGATGGAGGTGATGGTGTCAGCAATTTCCCCAGATATAGGGAAGGCTTCTTTCCAACCTGAAAAAGTATGAACCAAAGTAAGTAGGTATTTGTTGAGAGCCACAGCCAAAGGGGCCCCAGCAAACTTTCAGACTGCCAGCTGATGATTGGCTCACAGCAGCCCCAGCAACTTCTAGCTGATTGGCTCCTCTGCGGTGATGCTCACTGAGCTGTTTCCCCGCCCTTTCAGACTATGGAGCTGCTCATTGGGGGACTTTTTTGGCTCCGCCCACGTGACCCAGCCAATCGGCCTCAAGAGCAGGAGGAGTGGGGGAGGTGGGGAGGCTTGTGGGAAGCCGTTGGTGGCAGTTGTGCTCTGAAGGTTTTTCCTGAGGAGCTGTTTTGTTTGGCTTGTGTGGTTCTAAAAATAAAGTTCATTTCTTTTGACAAGTGGCTCCTGAATTGTGCCCAGCCAGACTTCAGCAGGTAGTGAAGCTTTTTGTGCCTAGGAATGTGAGTGAATTTGATCTACCAGTTGTCGTCTGGCTGGTGGCTCCTCATCTGATGTGTGCAGAGTTTTGGTTTGATACTTCCTTGTGGGGATACTGTAGAGCAGACAGAACAAGCAGAGTGGACCTGCTGGAGAGAAGTTCTCACTCCTAGGAAGTGAAAGAGGGGCTGTAAAAATTGGAAAGGTGGTTAGAGATGATTTTAGGTGGGCAGAGAATCTCTGGAGCCAGAGGAGTTTGTCATGAGTCATAGGTTTCATGTTGGGTATAAGGTCTGGTAGTCTTAAAAAAGTAGTTGATTGACTGGCTGGTTGGTGAATCCGTGTATCTGATCTTGCAGAAACTTCTGTAGATAATTTAATGGTCATGGTCCCATTAGGAGAAATATAAATTTGACTAATAGGGGTCCTCTGAGGGGGAGGAGCTAAGGCCATACTTGACTGAACATTCTCCACAGAGCCTGTTGGCCTAGTTGCTGTCTCCTCTTTTCTACCTGTTCTTGTCCTTCATTACTCCCAGGAGTGTCTGTGTTTTGGCTTAGCTATTTTTCGTAGGTGTTTAAAATCAAGCTGGTCAAAATTAACTTTGTTTCTATCTATTGTTAAGGGTCAGCCACATTCCCACAGGGGTTGCTTGTGGGGGACTTGAAAGCAGCTTCTTAGTTCTGCTAGTGCCATTTGCACTAGGATGGGTCCAGGTCTTGCTTGACCATGTGGCTTCCCTTAGAAGCATCAGGAATATCTACTGTCTTCAATGACCTTCTTATTCACAGCAAGTGCACTGATTGGTTTTTCATTCTCCAGTGGTCTCATTAGTCTCCCTGATCAGAGGTTATGTGGCCCAGAGTTGCAAAGCTCTTTAGAGAAGTTCTCTGTTCACTAGATTCAGACTGACTCAGAAAGTAAGAGCCAAATGTTGTTTGTCTTGGCCCTCCAGGCCAGAGACCCTCCCATTTGGGTGTCAGAGGAGCTCCTTTACTGTCATAGTCAGTGTAGAGGGAACTCATGCCTCCAGGCGGGAGACCCCTCCTTCCTGGATGTCTGGAATCTTCTATACTGCATTAGACAGGGTCGAGGGTACACTCTCCTCCAGGCAGGAGACCCGTCCTATCTTGCTATGGGGGGTACTCATATACCTCTTCAGCCAGGAGAGAGGGGACCCCTAAACCCTGCTTGTCAGGGGATCTTATATATTTGCAGAGGCAGAGACCCTGTGTGTGGAGGGTGGAGCTCTTATACCACTATCGCCAGGGTAGTGGGGATTCCTCTCTCCAGAAAGCAAACCCATCCCACCTTGGTGTCACGCTGGAGCTTGTATACAACCTTAGCCAAGGTAGAGAGGACTTACAACTCCAGGTGATTGGCCCCTCCCACTAGGGTGTTTGGGCGGAGCCCCTATGCCATCAAAGCCATGGTATAGGGTATATGCCACTCCAGTTGGGAGATCCATCCCAACTGGCTGTTAATGGGAGCTCTTATACAGCTGCAGCCAGAGTACAAGGGGCTCTTATACAGCTGCAGCCAGAGTACAAGGGACTCGCCCCTCTAAGCTGGAGATGCCTCCCACCTGGGTGATGGAGGGATCTAGTATACCTCCCAAGCTAGGGTAGAGGAACCTTGCCACTCCAGGATGGAGATGCCTCCTACTTGGTTGACAGGTTTTGGGAGCTCTTATACCACCGCAGCCAGGGTAGTGTGTACTAGCCCCTCCAGACAGGAAACCCCTCCACCTGGGGTGTCATGGAAAGCTTGTATACTACCTTAGCCAGGGTGAAGAAGACTTGCCCCTCAAGGCAGGATAACCTTCCAACCAGGGTGTCGGGGGGAGCTCTTATACTACAGCAGCCAGGGAAGAGGGGAATTGCCCCTCCAGGCAGAAGACCCCTAACACCTAGGTGTCTGGTGTGGGGGGCTAGTATAATGCCCTAGACAGGGTAAAGGGGACTTGCCCCTTTAGTTGGAAGAGCCCTCCCTCCTGGGTGTCAGGAAATCTCCTATACCACTGCAGCCAGGGTAGAGGGGATTTGCCCCACCAGGCGGGACACCCCTTCCACCTGGGTGTTGCAGGGAGCTTGTATATTAAGTTAGCCAGGTTAGAGGGGACTGGAGGTGCAATTAACCTCTACCCTGGCTGTGGATATTTTGAGCTTCCCCCAAAACCCAGGTGTGAGGTATTCCCCTCCTATAGTGGTGAGTGCTCTGTACACTGGCTGCAGCGGTATAGGATCTTCCTCTGTCACCCAGGTGGGAGAGGTCTCCCACATAGAAGAGGGAATTTCCCTACCCTGGCTGCTAAGCTTTAGGAGCTTCCTGACACCCAGGAGGGAGTGGTCTCCTATCTGGAAGGCCAAGTCCCCTCTCTCCTGGCAGCAGTGGTATATGGGGAGAAAGGGGAGTAAAGGAAACAGGTGGCACAGGGAGAGGGCTCAAGGCCTATATTCACTGCAGGTTGTCAGGATTGAGAAGCAGATCCCAGGCTGAAGGAGGCCAAAGCCCCCAGGAAAGGGGCACTGCAACCGTTGTCCAAATGAAGACTGTATGGCCAATATCCTGGTTCCAGCCCCTGGCTCTGGTGAGCATCCTGGAAAGACATCACGAAAAGGACCAAAGCAGTGATAAGGACAAAGGAGGGCTGAAGGAGGGCACAGCATGAAGTGCTGAATGAAGGATTTTTATGGGTTGTGGGTTAGGACAACAGAAAATAGCTCAGAAGAAGGACCTATAGGCGGGCCCAGGCTAGCGGAGAGCAGGGAAGTGTGGGGCCAGACAGGCAGGGTCTGCACTAGGGTTCTGAGATGCAGGGAAACCAAGGGGAGTGGGAAAGCAGCTCCAGCAAGGTGCGCACTTCAAGCCCAGGAAAGCACAGATCAAGAAGGACCCCCAGAAGCTCAAGAGAGGAGCCAGTCCAGGGTATGAAGAGCCATGGGCCAGCGCTGGGGCAGGTGGCTCAGGACAGTGCACAGTGCTAGGGAGGGAAGGCAGGGGATCCAACAAGGTGGAAGGAGGCTCAAGGCCCAGTGCCACTGCCAGGTGTCAGGGTTCCTGGTGCTTTCCCAAGGGCCTAGGGAGAGCAGGTATCCCAGTCAAGGGTCAGGGTTTGGTTTTCCATAAGAGACTCTGGCCCAGATTAGTATCAGGGGCCAGGGACCAGGTCAAAGGTCCTGGCAAGGGACAGGGGCAAGAAGGAGTGTGATGTGAGGGTACAGTGGGGGGGTCACAGTGGGTGCAGAGAGGGGAAAGAGTCAGGACCTTATCAAGGAGCCCAGGTAAGGTATCAAGCCCACCAAAAGGTATTAGGAATCCAATGGATCAGGAGGCCCCTGCTCCAGAAAAAAGCACTAAGGGGAGGTGAGTTAGGATTAGATCTAGGATAAGGAGACAGAGGGCTGCACAAAGGGCACAGAGGGCAGCGAGCTAGGGAGCCAAATCAAGGAGTGCCCAGATCAGACACGACAGGAAGAGACACCAGAGAAAGAACACAACCTGTAATGGATAAAGATCTCAGGCTGGTAGCCAAGCCAGGGGACTGTAGGGTGAAGGGTCAGGGTGAAAAATAGCTGGGTTGGCTTAGGGGAAGCTTGCAAGGCTAGAGGGCAGGAGAGGGAAGGCAGGGGATTGCCCAGGGCAACATCATCACTAGGCCCAAGTCTACTACCAGTTGTCAAGTTTGGGTGGCAATGGGGACCCACACTAGAGGCAGGACTGTGTTGCTCATAGGGATCTTTCAGGGCCCAGAGGCCAGCCAATTCAACTCCTCTGCCCCAAATGAGTAGATCCTCAGAGATAGACCAGGACCAAAGGAGGACAATGTGAGGGATACTTTTGGTCCAGTATTGTGGGGGTGTTGTTGGGGAGCCAGCAAACATAGGAGGAGACCAGGCTAGGGAGAAGCAGGAGAAGGGAGGTTCCTGGCAATGACAAAATAAGACAGTACAAGGGGAACAGAGAGGAGGAACATGAGGGACTCAAACAAGGGGCCTGAAATCAAAGGACAGGGACAGGGTCCTGAAGAAGGATGACTGGAGGTTCCCACAAAGAGCAAGGCCCAAGAATGGGGAGACAAGTACCAGGACCCATTCCTGGGTCCCATGAAATCAGACAGGACTGAGGAGTTGCAAAAGCAGAGCAAGGGTAGTGGATGGCACAGGGAGAGTAGGGCTCAAAGCCCAGGTTCACTGCTGGGTGTCAGGATTTAGGAGCAGGGCTGGGGTTGAGAGTCCAAATGGCCCAGGCAGGGGCACAGCTATGTTACTCAAATTGAGCCCACAGGGCCAAATGCCCAGTTCTAGTCCCCTGGATGAGGTGAGCATGTTGGCAAAGGGATCTTGAAAAGGGGCCCCAGTAGGGACAGGGAGAACAGGAACAATGAAAGAGGGTACAGCGTGAAAGGCCAGGTGAAGGGTGTTGACGGTGTGTGGGCCATGACTCCCAAAAGGAGCCCACACTAGGGACCAACAGGAGGGCCCAGGCCAAGAAAGGGCAGTGAAGGGCAGGGCTAGGCATATGGGAAACTGCCACAGTCTGGCTGGGCACAATTTATGAGCCACTTGTCATTCAGGAACAAACTTTATTTTTAGAATGCACGCCACACCACACGAGCTCTCCAGGAATTCCCTCAGAGCCAAACTGCCACCACTGGCTCTTCTGGTGAGCCTCTCAACTAGAACTCCTTCTGCTCTTGAGGTCGATTGGCTGGGTCATGTGGGCAGAGCCAAAAGAGTCCCCCAATGAGCGTCACCGCAGAGGAGCCAATAAGCTGGAAGTTTGTTGGGTCTGTGGTAAGCCAATCAGCTGTAAGTTTGCTGGGGCCATTTCAACTGTGGCTCTCAACATCTCCCCCTCTCTGTTTAATTAAACAACAAGCATGTGGCTTAGGGACCATATTTTCCTTAGGTTGTCCAATACTACATGTGGTTCTTGCCTGTCATCGGATGAGCTGACCTCAAGGCGTCAGCCTCCTGTCTTAGGTTGCTACCATTGTAATTGGATCTTACCTGTCATTGACTACTGGTCCAGTTACAACCACACCTGTGGATAGGCCTTTTCTACCATTGGGGGGGGTGAGGTTCTTTGCCTCACTTCTGTTGGCCCCCAAATTTTAGCTGAACAAGCATCACAAGCAGAAGGGTGGAGGATAAAGCAAGCCAATTGATGGCTCCTTTTGGAAAAATTGTACCACAGATGACACCATCAGCTAAAATACCCTGGCACTACCCCAAGTCGCTGCAACAACAGATAGTTCACAATGCATACAAGTGATACATAGTCAACGCAAGTTCTGCAAGCAGTTCAGTGATAGCTATTGCAGAAGCTGTAGTTTGGTTTTTTCTTTGTCTTTACCGGCACTGGGATGAAGATAGGAATTCTGGCAATAATGGCTAAAGAAAAAATTATGTAACATTCCAGCAGGCACTAAAAGAAAGCAATTTTCTGAACAATTTACATTATCCTGAACAGAATTATTAAATATAATGAAAAGGAAAGGTGAAAGTAAACAAACAGATCTGTTAATCTCCTTTTTTGTTCACATATTAAAAAAAATCCTCAACACCTGTTTACCCAATTTAAATTAAACCATTTAAATCAAGTGAATAAGAAAAAAAATATTTGGATACATTTTTTCATGAGCGCTCGTCATACATGATATATGGACATATGCACATACAAACATATAACACAAAACACAAGTGTGCACTCATAATATAATACATACAACACATAACATAATAGTAAAGTCCTTGTTACTTTTTACAGGTGAAATCTACATTGCAATGTTTAAAAACTCCATAGTCAAAAAATAGAACTGATCAGCAAAACATTAACCTAGATCTGTATGAGCTCAAAAAACAAAATAGAACTTCATGATGTGGGAAAGGACAATAATAAAATAGGTATTGAAAAAATCATCCTGATTACATTAGCCTCCAGGTGTGTGAGAACCACTGTCACAGAAGTAAGGATAGCCAAACAGGAGTTCTGGATATGAGCTGTTATGGATTTGAGCCAAATCATCTTAATTTCAGTCTCCAGAAATCACTTAAGTTAGTCTGTCTGGAATCCAAATCGGCTGCTTTTCTCCCTGTGGAAACACACAAATAGACCCCTGACTCCAGACAATCACTGGGTCAGAAACTATCCATTGTCCTATTAGAATATCATTCCAATATACCTTGGGCTTATGTACATTTTTTGGACACATATTCCTTTCCGGAGCACTAAGCCCTGATGAATCCAAATTTAAAAGTTTAGAGTAAAAAGGGTTACTTTAAGTTTATCTTTGGGGATGTATATCCCTTCCCAATTCCTTATTTTTGCTTTAATAAGTGCATTTTAATAGTTTGATGAGCTCTTTCAACTATGCCTCGTCCCTGTGGATTGTATGGGATTCCTGTTATATGAGTAATGCCAAATGATGAGCAAAATTGTTTAAAAGAGGTAGAAGTATAACAAGGGGCATTATCTGTTTTTAACTGTTTTGGAATGCCCACAGTGGCAAAATTTTGTAAGCAATGAGCTATAATATCTTTAATTTTTTCTCCGGATTTTTTATGGGCATGAAGGGAGCCCATCAAAAATCCGGAAGAAGTATCAACTGTATAATGCATATATTTTAATTTTCCAAATTCTGGCAAGTGTGTGACGTCGATCTGCCAAATATGGTTAGGTATCAGTCCTCTAGGATTGACTCCAAGATTAACTTGTGGTAAAAAGGTCACACAATTTTTACTTTGTTTTATTATTTGTGTAGCTTGTTTCTTAGTTATTTTAAAACATTTTTGTAAAGTATTAGCATTGACATGGAACCTTTTATGAAAATTTGTAACTTCTTCTAGTGTAGATAAAATATGTATGCCATGTGTAGTTTTATCTGCTAAATCCTTGCTCAAACTAAGGGCTCTAGGCAATCTTGTATGGGGCCCTGATGTGTGTTATAAAGAATGGATCTTTCCTGTCCCAGATTAGACTTTGTATAGTAGAAAAAAAAGACAAAACAGTAGAAGAAGGGGAAATCCTACCCACATCTTCAAGGGATACTATAGCATTAACTATATACTGACTATCGGAAAATAAATTAAATACAGAATCTTTAAACATCACAAAAGCTTGTAATACTGCATTAAGCTCTAACTTTTGAGCTAATTTTTTAGGTATTAAAAATGTAAATGTTTGATCAGGGGTAACTACTGCTGCTGTACCATTATTTGACCCATCAGTGAATATATTTGGAGCATTCATGATAGGTGTTTTTCTTGTCATTTTTGGAAAAATTACAGGATGCAATGACCAAAAAGACAATAAAGGATTAGATGGTAAGTGGTTATCAAATGAAACATTAGATTTTCACATGATTATTGCCCAAGTATTTAACTCATTATCTAACTCATCAATTTGATTCATAGTATATGGAGTAATAATTTTATTGGGAGAAATTCCAAACTCTCCCTTTGCTGCTTTTATTCCGTTGAGTATTAATTGTCCTACAGCCTCAGGATACCTAGTAAGAATAGTGTTAGGAGAATAAGATAAATGTATCCATAATAATGGACCTTCTTGCCAAAATACTCCTGTAGGAATATTTTTTGTTGGTAGTACAATAAATAATAAAGGCAAACTTATATCAATTCTATCCAAATGCATATTTTCCATATATGTTTCAATGATTTTTAATGCCTTTCTTGCTTCAGGTGTTAACATTCGGGGTGAATTTGGATCTGATGGACCTTTTAGGATATCAAATAAAGGTCCCAACTCTCCTGTTGGTATACCTAAATAAGGCCTTATCCAATTTATGACTCCTAATAACTTTTGAAAATCTTTAAGTTATTTGAGTTGATCTACTCGTATTTGAATTTTTGGTGGATGGACCATGGTTGAGGATAATAGAACTCCTAAATAATTAATTGGAAAATTTAATTGTACTTTATCTATTGCTATCTCTAGATTATATTTTTAATAAGTTTGTAAGTGTGGCATAACATTCTAGCAATGTGTTTTTATATCTGTGTGCTAATAATACATCATCCATATAGTGAAATATTTGTAGTTCAGGATTTTGATTTCTAAGTGGCTGGATTACTTTGTTAACATAAATTTGACACATAGTTGGGCTGTTAGCCATCCCTTGAGGGAGTACTTTCCATTCATATCTCTGATCAGGACCTTCATGATTCAGTGCAGGGATAGTAAATGCAAAACGTGGACTATCCTCAGGATGAATTGGAATTGAAAAAAAAACAATCTTTAATATCTATAACTAAAACATACCAGGTTTTTGGCAAAGCAGACAATTGAGGAATCCCTGATTGAGCAGGTCCCATAATAACCATCTCATTATTAATGGCTCTTAAATCTTGCAATAATCTCCATTTACCAGATTTCTTTTTGATGAAAAAATGGGAGTATTATGGGGAGATACAGAAGGTTGTATATGTCCTTCTGCTAATTGTTGTTTGACCAGGTCATGGGCTGCTTGTATCTTTTCTTTAGTCAGGGGCCACTGAGGAACTCATACTGGTCTTTCTGATTTCCAAGTAATTTTTATTGTCTCAGTGACCCTTTCTGAAAATCCAACCCATGTCTGTCTGTTCCTTGATCTATTTGTATTGGTGCTGCTATACCTTGTTCTTGTTTTTCTAATCTTTTTCCTTTCCTAAAACCTTGTCTAGTCATAATAGTGGGTGCATTTTGGTTGATGTTATTTGTTAATGCCAAACCTAATTGATCTAGGACATCTCGTCCCCATAAATTTACAGGAAGATGATCCAATACATATGGCTGTATAGTTCCTTCACATCCTTCAGGATCCTTCCAATCTAATACCATTGCACTTCTATGGGGATTAGTTGCCACTCCTAGGCCTTGAAGCGCTTGAGTGGCTTGTTGTAATGGCCAATGTTTTGGCCATTCTTGACGAGAGATGATGCTAAGGTCTGCACCTGTATCCAGTATTCCATTAAATTCATGTCATTGAATATTTAGTTTTAGCATGGGGCGAGAATCTAAATTTAAAGAAAGCAAAGCCCAATCTACACCTGTGGAGCCTCCCTTGGAACCTCTTTCTACTGGAAAATTTATCATGTAGTCTGGGTATTATTAGTAACTGTGCTATTCTATCTCCTGGTGAAATTACTGATATACCCTTTGGAGAACTGGCTATAATTTTTATTTCACCTTCATAATCGGGATCAATTACCCCAGGACTTATCATAAGTCCTTTTAGAGTGGAAGAGCTGCGTCCCAATAATAAGCCTACTGTTCCTTTGGGAAGAGGTCCTTTCACCCCTGTGGCAATGATTTGAACTCCCATCTCTGGAGTTAGTACTGCTCTGGCGGAGGCGCAGATGTCCAACCCTGCGCTCCCTCTGGTTTGTTTGATGAGGGATCTGATGGACAATGTGTCCTGGGCACTACCCTGATGGGGTTGCTGGGTTCCTCCAGTGCTCTGTATATTTGTGGTTTTGGGCCCCGGAGCATTGGGTGCCCCTGTCCATTTCTTGGCAATGGAGCCCGATTCCTTTCTCCATGATATCATGGATAAACACCTGGTCCTTGTTCGTTTTCTGATAATGGAGTACCCTCTATGGTGGTTTGAGAACGGCATTCATTAGCCCCATGTCTCCCTCTATGGCATTCTGGGCAAATACCTGGTATTCTACTCCTTTGATACCTAGTTTTGTTAAACCCTCCTCCAATGGGGCAATTCCTTTTAAAATGTCCTGTTTGTTCACAATTGTAGCATGTTCTTGGCCTGGCATCTAAAGCCTGTTTTACTGCAGCTGCCACGACTTGCTCTTGTTCATTAATGTCTCTACATAATTTAATATATGTGTTTAAATCTTCATGTTTCCATGGTCTAATGATATCTCTGCACCAACGATTCACTTGCTCATAATCCAGGTGTTTTAGTAATGGCATTGCTTCTTCTGTATTCCCAAAAACTCTGGTAGCTGTTTGAATAAGCCTATCTACAAATTCAGCATAAGGTTCATTAGCTCCTTGTATTACCTTAGATAATTGACCTTGTAAACCTCCATGTCCTTGTAAAGTCTTCCATGCCTTAATTGCATCTACAGCAATTTGTGCATATACACCAGGATCATATGCAATTTGTTGCTGCTGATCCTCATAAGGTCCCTTTCCTAACAACATATCTAGATTTCTCTGAGGATAACCAGCTGCTGCATTTTGCCTAGCCGTCTCCTTGCAAAATTCCTCATTGGCAACCTTCCATAACAGGTATTGTCCTCCATTTAGCAAAGCTTTACACATATTAGCCCAATCTGCTGGCGTCATGTTCAAGTTGTTAATGGATTCGGCCATGCTTACAGTGAAGGGTGCTTGAGGACCATAGGTTGTTACAGCCTCTTTTAGCTGCTTCACTGTTTTGAAATTTAAAACTTGGTAAAATCGCTGCCCTCCTGCCTCAAATACAGGGCATGTTAATATTTGAGATCTTGTCTCAGGATCCCAACTATCAACTGCGGGGTTTGGGGACCTCCCAGCATATGGAGTTGGCCTTGTTAGTTGGACACTTACGTCCTCTGGTGATAGAAAGGTGTTAGTAGCAGTCTCCTGTAGAGGTGGTGCTGTTGGTTGGACACTTACACCCTCTGGTGATAGAAAGGTGTTAGTAGCAGTCTCCTGTAGAGGTGGTGCTGTTGGTTGGACACTTACAGCCTCTGGTGATAGAAAGGTGTTAGTAGCAGTCTCCTGTTGTAACTTTCCCTCTGATGGCTTTTTCTGTTTTACACTTTCTTTCTCTCTCTGACTAGCTTGAGAGGCCTTCTCTTTTACTTGAATCTTTTCCTCTGTCTGACTAACTTGAGAGACCTTCTCTTTTACTTGAATCATTATGTCTTCTTCTTCCTCTACCATTGTCTGAACTGAAGGCTTTGGACTAAGCAAACAAGATATGAACGTCCACAATGGCAATGTGCCAACTGGCAGATTCCCTGGGCTTTTCTTTTCTATTCTTTTTAAATCTTCACCATGATGGTTCCATTGTGATATATTTAACAACTCCTCCTTAAAAAGCCATGGGCTACATTTTTGTATTGTATCAACGTATGCCCTGATTGTTCTTGATTTTACTGAGATGCCTCCTTCCTCTAACAATTTACTTAACACTCTCAGTTTGTTTTTTACTAATTTCTGATCCCGTATTTCTACTATAATACAACCCAACAAGATAACGCCTAACAAAACTGAAACAGAGTGAAACAAAATTGGAACAACACAAAATCATTATAATAGCCTCCTGAAATGTCCATCCGTCCTTTCTCCCTATCTGTTCCTCAGATGTGAGCGGTTTTTCTTCCATCTTACACATCTCCAGGGACAGGCAACTTAAAACAAAATTGAAACAAAATAACAAAAGAAGAATCTTAAAATGGCTACCCATCCTCTTGCCCTGCCCTCAGGGGCGAGCAGTTCACTTACCCTCAGTCGCTCCCCATGCGAGCCACCAAATGCCGCAGTCTGGATGGGCACAATCAGGAGCCACTTGTCAAAAGAAACTAACTTTATCTTTAGAACCACACACGCCAAACAAAACAGCCTCTCAGGAAAAACCCTCAGAGCCTCAACGGCCACCACCGTCTTTCCACAAGCCTCTCTCTCCCACACAAGCTTCTCTCCACCTCCCACAATCCTCCTGCTCTTGAGGCCGATTGGCTGGGTCACGTGGGCGGAGCCAAAAAAGTCCCCCAATTAGCAGCTCCGTGGTCTGAAAGGGCAGGGAAACAGCCCAATGAGCATCACCGCAGAGGAGCCAATCAGCTAGATGTTGCTGGGGCCGCTGTGAGCCAATCATCAGCCGGCAGCTGGAAGTTTGCTGGGGCCCCTTTGGCTGTGGCTCTCAACAGTCAAGCCCCCTTTATTTATCTATTTCCCAGGATTCTCACCCATGCCAGGGGAGTGGATCTGGGCTATTGGCCATCCTGGCTCCCAAAGGGAAAAAGTAGCCTGTCCCTTGCCTGGGCCCTTTGGCCTCCTTCAGCTTGGGTCTTCTCCCCAACCCTGACACCTATTCATCAATCTGGTCCTTGAGACTTCCTCCCTGATTGACACCAGCTTCCCTCTCTCTTCTCCCTATGCTCCCCAGCCCTAATCTGGTCCAGGTGCCTCCCTGAGTATCTACTTACCTAGGGAAAAGAAGTGGATTGGCTGGCATCTGAGCCCTGAAGATTCCTATGAGAAACAGAGCCCAGCACTTCGCCAGGGCCCCTTTGGCTACAGGAACCCTGACAACTTGCAATAGACTTGGGCCTTCTGTGGACCTTTCTCTGCTCTGTCCCCACCATTTCCTCCCCTATTCTCTCCCATTGAATGTTGCCTGTACCCCAATCCAGTCCTCCAGAACTCTTACCCTTTGCACTCCAGTCTTCGGGCCTGGCTCCTCGCTTGGGCCCCTGAAAGTGTTTGTTCCATGTGTGGGGTAGTGTCGCATGGCTTCACATGGCATCTCTTTGTTTGGGTTCGGACACAGGGGCTCCACTCTTGTGCTTCTTACCTCACTCCCCTCAGTGCCCCTTGTACCACCCGCATGCCAGCTGTCTCCTCATCCTCACTTTGCTCCTTCCTCCTCGACCCTGCTTTGCCCTTGAGTGGTCCCCTTTTTCTTGGGTCTCTCATCATCTTGGGTCATGTCAGTACTTTGCCTTGACTCTTTGCTTGGTTCCTGGCTCTTGCCCATCTCCACACCCACTGAGACCTCTCGTGGAGCCCTCCCCTCACCTTCCTCCTGGCCCCTTCCCTTGCCAGCCACCTTTGCCTAGACCCTGGCCCTGGATTCTCATCTGTGCCAGTGCACCTTATAAAAAAGAGAGCCCTGCCCTTAGCCTGGGCCCTTTGCTCTCCCTGGGCACTTGGTCCTGCCCCCAGAACACTGAAACATGACAGTGGTGCTGGACTTGGAGCCTGCCTCCACCCGGCTGGATCCCCTGCCTTCTCTCCCCACCCTTGTCCACTTACCTGAAACCCCTGTTCCAGCCCTTGGCTTTTCACTCCATGTCCTGGCTCTTCACTTGAGCCTCTGGTGGCCCTTTTTGCTCAGTGTTTCCCTGGGCTTGGTGTACAGGCCCCTCTATAGGGCTGTTTCCCTGCTCCCGTTGGACTCCCTGTACTGCAGTAGACTACTGCAGCCCCACTTTATGGGTCCCGCCCTTCCCTAATCTCCCATGGCCTGGTCCCTAACTTGCTTCTTCCTGGCCCACATTCTACCCATACCAGTCCTCTGGCCCACATTCTACCCATACCAGTCCTCTGGCCCTTCAGGATGTGCCCTCTTTTGGCCCTCCTGTCATCCATGTTTCTGCCAGGGCCCTTTCCCTGATTCCTTTCCCAGGATACTCTCCCAGGCCGGGAGAATGGATCTGGCCTCTTGGCCCTGTGAGCTCCATTTTGTAAAACATAGCCCTTCCCCTTGCATAGGCCATTTGGCCTCCCTCAGCCCAGGCCCTGCTCCCAGACACTGACACCTTGCAGTGGGCCTGGGCCTTAAACCTCCTTCCTTTGCACCAACAGATCTCTTGCTTGCCTCCCTCCCTTCACCATCCCTGTTCATTTTCATACCCCCTGGCCCCCTCCCTTACACTTGGCTCTTTGTTCCTAGGTCTGGCTTCATGCTTGAGACCCTGGCCACCTTGCTCGAGGACCTTGATCATGTAGCTTGATTTCAGGCCTCTTACTTGGGGCCCTGGTATGCTTCCCCTCTGTTTTCCTTATCCTGTGTTATGCTGGCACTGCCTGGACCCTTCCCTCCACTGCTTCTGCCTAGACTTGGGTCCTTGATTGTGTCCTTGCTTCTCACCAACTCCCCACAGGCGTCTGCACAAAAGGCCTTTCCTCACAGTCCACTCCTTTGGCCGTCCTTTGCTTCTGGTCCCTCTTTGAGGATCTACTCACCCAGAGCAGACTACTGACCTCTACATCCTGAAATCTCACTATGGAAACACAGCCCTCCCTCTAGCCTGATTTCCCTCGCTGACAGAAACCTGAAACCTGGCAGGGGAAGTGTGCTTTGCGCCAAAGAGCCCTGCACCATTTCCTCCCTTGCCTCACCTGCCCTCTTGCCTTCAATCTGCTACAATCCCAAACCAGCCTCCCTGACCCTGAACCTTCAACTGAGACCCTGACTGTGTGCCCAAGTCACATGGCATTGTGTGACTTTGCCTGGAATCATTCCATATTGGGCCCCCTAGCATGCTTCTCTTGGTTTTCCCTGTGCTTCCATCTGACTCCTCCTTCTCATATTGCCCCCCCCCTTTTTTTCCATCCCTTTGTGTTTTACCTGTACACACCAAGGAGCCTCCTGCTCTTTGGTTCCTTCATTTTTGGTCAGTCAGATGAGACCCTTGCATTTGCTCTTTGCTTGGTTCCTGGCTATGGGCCCTCTCTGCACCCACCGTGACCCTGCACCTTACCTTCCCTTTGCCCTCTTCCTGGGCACCATCCCTTGCCAGGCCCCCTTTGCCCATTCAATGGCCATAGATTATCATCTGGGCCAGAGCACATTATGGGAACAGAGCCCTGCCCCTCGCCATGGCCCCTTGCTCTCCTTTGGCTCTTGGTCCTGAATATGGAACTTGGACACCTGGCAGTGGCCCTGGGCCTCAAGCCTGCCTGTTGCCTCTCAGATCTCATGCCTTCCCTGGCCAGTCCTGTATACTGTCCTGAGTCCCCTGACACAGTGTTAGCCCTCTGCTCTGAATTCCCTGGTCTGGCTTCTCCCTGGAGCATCCTGTGCAACTTCTTTCTCTCAGCATCACTGGGCTTTGACTTTGCGCCCCTTGCTTGGGCCAATATTTTGCTTCCTTTGGCTTCCCTTCCTTGTAGACCCCTAGTGCTGCCAGCCTGCCCAGACCTGCCATTCCCTCCTCTGCCCTGGCATGGGACCACATCTAGATCCATAGTCTGGTCTCTTTGCTGGGGTCCTGGCCCCCAACCCAACAACACACATCATCTGGCCTATTCTGCTCTTCCCTTCTTTGGACCTCCTGTTCTCCCTGTTGCTGTTGTGGCCCTTTTCCTGATCCCTTTACTAGGATGCACACCAGGGCCTGGGACATTACTGGTCTTTTGGACCTTTAAGCTCCCTTTGGGAAAATGTAGCCCAGACCCTTGCCTGGGCCCTTTGGCCTCCATCATCTCGGGCCCTTCTCCTCAACCCTGACACAAAGCAGTGGACCTGATCTTGAGCCCTCTTCTCCTTGATCCAGCCGCTCCCATTTTTCTTCTCCCTCCCCTCCCAAGCCATGTCCTTTTTCATGAGACAACAGCCTATGTCCTGCCACTTGGCTCTCCTGTCCTTGGCCTCGTCTCTTGCTTGAACCCCTGGCTGCCCTTCTTGAGGATCCTGTCCTTGTCCCATTATTTCAGGCCCATTTTTCTGGCCCCCTCCTCGGCCTCCTCTCTGTTCCCCTTGTATTGTGATATCCTGGCACTGCCAGGATCCACCCCTCCCACTGTTTCTCCCTAGCCTGGAATCCTCAAAGGGGTCTTGGCTCCCCACCTCCCAACCCCAATTCCTGACACAAGATATCCCCTCACAGTGCCCTAATTTTGACCATCCTTTGGTCCCTGTGTCTCGATGAGGTTCTACTCACCTGGGGCAGAAGAGGGGAATTGGCTGGCCTCTGGGCCCTGAAGGCTTCCTATGGAAAACACAACCCTGCCCCTCAACTGGGCCCCCTTCGCCTTCCAAAGCTTGACACCTGGCAGTGGACTTGGGCCATCCACTAACCTTGCCCTGTGCAATCATTTCCTTCCCTACAATACCATCTAGCATTGCATGATGCCTCTACTCCAACCCAGTCCTCCCTAATCCTGACGTTTCATGCTCCAGTTTCTGGCACTTGCTTCTTGCCTGAGCCCTGATTGCATTCCTCTTGTTGGGTGGCATCGCCAGGTGTCTCTTCATGTTGGGGATTACCTTGGTTCCTTGCTTGGGCTCCTTAGTGCACTCCACTGGGTGCCCTTTGCTCTGCCCTCTGTTTCCACATCCTAGTGCAAATTCTTCCTCTCCTTCCACTCCAAAATTCCTCTGGAGTGCTGGCCTCCTGCTTCTTGGGTTTCTAAATGCTCTGTTGGTGGGATCAGTCCCTTGCCTGGGATCCTGGCTTGGGTCTTGGCTCTTGTCCCTCTCCACACCCACCATGACCCCCAACCCTGCCCTCCCATTATCCTCCTCATGGCCCCATTCCCTTGCCAGGCACCTGTCTCGGCAGGGCACCTCATGGGAAAGAGAGCTCTCCCCCTAGACTGGGTCTCTTGCTCTCCCTGGGCCTTTGGTCCTTCACTTGGAAAACTGAGTCCTGGCGATGGCCCTGGGCCTGGACCCTGCTTCCAACTGCCATATCCCCTACCTTCTCTCCTCTGCCATGTCCACTGTCCTGATACCCTGGCCCCAGTCCTGGCCCTTTTCTCTCGATTCCCTGACCTGTCAACTCACTTGAGCCTCTAGTGGCTATTCTTGCTCTGTGCTTGTCCGTCTTTGGGGCTGCTTCCCTGTTCTTGGTTTCCCTGTGTGACAGAACCCTAGTGCTGCATTCCTGCACAGGCCTCGCCCATCCCTGATCTTTCAGGATGGGGCCCTCCTCTAGGTCGCTAGGTGAGTATCACTGCTGGGGTCCTGGCCACACCCCCATCAACAAGCATCCTCCTGCACTTCCAGCTGTGCCCTCCTTGGGACCTCCTGATATCACTGTCCCTGTGGTGCTCCTTTTCATGACCCTTCACAAGGATGCTCACCAGGGCCAGGGGACTGTACCTGGACTTTGGCCGTGCAGGTGATCTTTGGGAAAATGTAGCCCTTCCCCTTTTTCTGGAACCATTAGCCTCCCTGAGTCTGGGCCCTGCTTCCTAAAACTCACACCCTTCTGTCGACCTGGGCCTTGAGCCCTCCTCTCCCTGTACCATCCACACCACTTTCTCCCCTCCCTCATATTCCTAGATCTTTCTGTTTTCATGCGACCCCTGCCCAGGCCAAAACACATTCATCTCCATTCCTAGGCCTGGCTCCTTGCTTGAGACTGCCCTTCTCCAGGACCCTGTCCCTTTCCCTTGATTTCAAGCCCCTTTATTGATCCCCCTCCTGTGCCTCCCCTCTGTTCTCCTTGTGTTAAAGTGTCACCCCCTTCCTCCACAGAAAAGTCTTAACTGGGCTTCTCCAGAAATCTTCACCATGGTTGTTTGTAGGACTGTCAGTAAAAGAGTATACGCTAAAGAGTTCAATGTTGATTAACTTCCTATTTTCCTATTACCCTGTTTTACTTGGCCACTGGCCGAGAAGATACCAGCACTCCAGGTGCTGGGCACCCTTTACTAGTTTTTCACAAACATATCCAATATAGTAATTTGTAGAAATGTGCAAATAAGGCCTCTGGCCTTGAGCTGGGCTTCACAGAGATGTCTACATTTATAAGATATGTTAGCAACTAGGCTCCATGCTAACAACTGGAAAAAGAGGAAAATGGGGAAAAGAAGCTCTTATCTTTTCAGGAGTTGTCCTTGAAGAGTTAACTTGCCCAAAACAGTGAAAAAAAACCTGCTTTCATGTGACGTTTTTCAGAATGTGAACTTCTTAACCTGTCCCATTAAATGCTGCATATAAAAATCTGAAACTACCTGAAGTTGGCTTTCATGGGATTGAGTGATCACAGCAAAATCTGTGCTATCTGAGCCTGGCGGCAGCCAAATAAAACTGTTTCCTGCTATGTTCGGTTCCTTGCCTCGTTTTTCTCTACAACATTTGTGGAGACCCAGATGGGACAGAGGTGGTAGGGAAGGCTATTGTGCCTCTCTTGTATCAGGGGACCCACTTCCCTTGGGCACTAAGACAGTGTTCCCCTTAGTGCATACAGGCCAGTCTTGGCCTGAAGGAGGATAGACTCACCCAGCACACTGGGGCTGCCACCCCAGAGCACAAAGGGACACACAGGCAGCAGCAAACAAAATTAGGTTTTTGGAGCACTGCCCAACTGAACAGTTAGTACCTGGGTCCATTTGTTTTAGAAGCCCAACTGACTTCCCTTTCAAGGCCTAAGCAGATTGAAGAGAGGCTTGATCAAACTCTGTTGGGTCCCAAGTATTCTCCAAAGTGATTGAAGCTGAAACAGGCATGGGGAGTTGCCCAAGTAGACTGTATCCAATTTTAGTGAGAAGAGCAGAAACTGTGATGCTCTTTTTTTTTTTTTTTGGTTTGGAAATGTTGTAATTTGGGAAGTATAGAAAATTTTTTTATGACCATGTCTATAGGAAAAGTATGTGAATGAGACAGACAAAGGGAATGTTTTCTACCCAACGCCAGGGCTGAACAGAGTGAGGAGTCCTGATCCAAGGATACATGGTACCTCATACAGTCTATGGTGAAATTTCACCAACCAACATCTATGTGAAAACTCCATGTCAGGGGTTGATGCCAACCCACAATGCTAAGAGTGCCCTAAGTCCCTGCAAGGGGAACAGCCTGAGCTGTAAAAGCGAGTCTTGTCCTAAATGTGCTACACTCATGCAGGCAGGAACATGGAAGGCACACAAAGAAAACTGAGCCTTCTGAAATGTTTGTTAGAAACCTTTGTGAAGGTTTTCCTAGTAACTGTCGGGTAAAACTCAGTCCATACATGTGGCATACCCTGTGAGTTAGAATGCCTCACCAAAGATGTGGGCTGGCCATCAAAAGTCACTTCAGATGAGAGAGTCATTGCTGAGGTCCTTTTGATTGTTGATGGAGTCCCTAAACCATTTCTCTAACATTGATTGATGTCAAGAGACAGTAAAGAAACAGCCAATTTGGTTGAGAGCCTGTCTTGATTGACAGTCCAAGCAGATGTCAGCCAGGAACCTAGTGGTCTCTAAGACTCAGTGGAAAGCAGCTAACCTGATGGAGGAAAAACAGGAAGGGAAATAAGTTTCCCCATGAGCAAGAAGAGGACCCACCAAGTGAGGTGCACTCTACCGAACTTTGCCATGACCCCTGGGACAGCAAACTGTCACCTCTGCCTTGTCATCCTCAGAAACAACAAATCATGGCCCCCAATTCTGGCTATTCCTTCCTCTTTGTTGTCCTCCGAGCCAAAGGCTTCCTAGAACCAAAGACTCTTTCACCTCCCAAGTTTAAGGTAGGAGATTTGTCCCAAGACCAGAGCCACAACCCAGATGAGAGCACTTCAGATGCCACTGCAAGGAACTAAAGGACCTGCACATATTGACCAGAGAAATGCCTGAGGGATAAATGGAAGTTATGTGACCCAGCGTTTCACCACCATTGAGCTCATAAACTGGAAAAATCATACTTCCTTATACTTGGAGAAACCCTGGACCATGACTGATCTGATGCAGCCCATTATCCAGACCTAGAATGGGGCCCCTTCAAAGAAGAAGGGCTAAAAATGAAAAGATATCAATAAGCCCTCATAGGAAGTCTAAGAAAAAAAATAAGAAAGAAACTGTGCCCAAGAGTTAGAAGGAATTGGACCCACACCTAAGCCCTACTGTAAGCCATAGTGCATCTGCAGACAATAGAACCAAGCAAATACTCCCAGGGCTCCAGCATCTCTGCTTTTGCACTTTGATAGCCCTGAACATTTCTCTGGACCCCTTATATACCTAAGGCTGCACTGCCTTATGAAACTGACAGTAATGATCAAAAGAGTTGTGCCCAACTGACTGAGAGCTGAGTGTCTGGGCCACTGATGCTGCTACCCCTCTACCTGCCCAGAGGTGCCCTGGAGACAAGGGGCACAATACAAGCATAGCTCCCACAGCACAAGTTTGTCAGGGAAGAGATGCAGAGGCTCAAGCAAGAGGTGACCACTGCAGCCTTTGTGAAACAGGCTCAGAGTGACATTTACCAAAAATTACAAACTGGCTTTACTGAGAAGCATGCCACGGAGCTGATGAAAATGGGTACCACAGTTTTCTTCAATGGAGACCCAGAGGCTCAAAGACAGGCAGACCAAAAAGATAAAGAGGAAGATGGATCTCCTTACAGCTGCCCTCCCCACAAACCCAGAGGTCACTCAAAGGGGGGGGGGCTCAAGAGAACAAAGCCAATGGTCCAAATGTTTATAAGGGAAAAAAAAAGCATGACCAGACAAAAGGGGAAGGCTCCAGTGGCTCTGGTGGGCAATCACCTACTGCAGTGCTCAAATGCTACACCTTGAACAGAGAAGGAATGAATACTTTCCCTCAGCCATTGGCCTCAACCCCTCCCCACTTGCTCCCCACTTGCTCGGAAGGTGATGATTAACGAATACTGCAGGGGTCCCAAAGACACACTCAACTGTATTTGATGCATGGGACCCAGCACCTCATGAGGGTTCAGCTGATGAAAGGCCCAAAATGAACCAGAAATATATTCATGTCAATACCTGATAGTGGGCTATAGGGTGCGAACTCCAAAGGACATGTCACACTGGCTCTAAGCCACACGCTGTGAACCACCAACAGGAAGGAACACAAGCCTCATGCACCAAGGCATAGTGAAGAAAAACACAAGTGGGGCAGTTACTGTACACAATTAGAGCAGGCTTCCACATGTCAAGAGGAGAAAGCCACGCAGAAAAAGAGTAACACCTAGGTGAGCACAATATGGCTGCCACACCAGAACCTGCAGGGAACTTGCCCTCCAACCATGGCAGACAGCCCACGCTCAGATTGACATAGGTTCCTTTTATACAAATGATGTCCCAGGTCATCAATCTCTGCTAAAATTTACATTTGATTTGAGAGTTGGAGAATCCCAGCAGACAAAATAACAGGAGACAACAAAAAAATTCCTGCATCTTAATGTCCCAGAGGATTTATGTATGCTCCCTTACCCTAAATGACAGTTCCTCCCAGGAGCTTGAGGACACCATTTTTAGGACAGTACTGGACTCTGATTTTAAAGGCTTTATCTATCAAGAAAAAGGTCAAATATTTTGGTTACCATCTAACTCAGCAACAGAATGAACAATAGCCACTGGGCCTCAAAAGAAACAGGAAATCTGCTCAGTTCCATTTCTTTCAACTTGCCATCAGATTACTGAATTGTTTGGGGCTACCAGTTTCAGTCATATATGGACCCCCAATTTTCAGTTATAGGAAACATGTCTGTGAAGCCACAAAGGGCAGAGAATGGTATCCTTTAATATAGGGGCCACCTAAGCAAAAGACCTTGAGGACATTAAACAAACACTCTCAGTGTATCTGGACTAGGGCTCCCTGACCTCACAAACCTTTACATTCTGTACATCCAGGGACAGTCTGGAATGGTTGTAGGAGTCTTGATATGGACATCTGTCCAAAGAACTGGGCTCTGTAGCCCAAGATTGGCCATCCTTGTTTATGGGCCCTTGCAGCCACAAATCTTCTGGTGTTGAAAGCTGATAAATTGACTATGGGACAAATATTGGTTTTCAGGGTTCCTCATTTAGTGTTGACATTGGTAGAGTACAAAGGACAATATTGGTTGACTAATGGTCAATACCAGGGCATGTTGTGTGAAAACTGATGTATCCATATGGAAGTCATCCAGACTCTGAACCTAAGAACCTTGCTGCCCATTGGACCTGGACAACCTGATCACAACTCTTTTGAAGTCATGAATGAAATATTCTCCATCAGATCACACCTGGAAGACCAGCCCTCAGGGACCCTGATGTGGAGTGCTTCACAGATGGAAGCAGCTTTATAAAAGATGTTGTATGTTTTGCTGGATATGCAGTGGTCACGCTGGATTCCACTGTTGAGGCAGAACCTGTGACTCAGGGAACCTCAGGACAAAAAGCAAAATTTATAGCTTTGAATAAATCACCTCAATTGACAGCAGGAGACTTTGTGGATATTTACATAGACTCAAAATATGCATTCACTACCCTTCATGTTCATAGGGCCTTATGTAAGGAAAAGGGGCTCATTAACTAAGGAAAAAAAAAAAGGTATGACATATGGTCAAGAAATTCATAAAATTTGGAAGCACTGTGGGCTCCCAGGAAAGTTGTGATTATATAATGCTAAGGTCATCAAAAGGAAATACTGTGGTTTCTCAGAGCAATTGGAGAGTGGACAGAGAGGCCAGGAACTGTCTGCAAGAAATTAGAAGAAAAGCCAGTCCCAGGTTTAAAGGCTGCCCTTCTGCAGGGCCAACTATTTAACAGAATGGGAGTAAACATACTCCCAAAATTAATGTAAATGGTTTAATACTGAAAAATAAAATTTTCTCCAAGGAGGATGATGGAGATATTGTGATGGCCAGCATAGCCATCCCACAAAATCTAGTCTCAGCCTTTATCAAACAGTTCCACAGGAGAACTTGTTGAACATACAGCACTTGAGACAGTTCTGAGTCAACATTTCTATGTCCTCTGGCTCACAATCTTTACCTGGATATTCTGAAAAGAATGTGAGTCCCTGTCCTCACAATAATCCTTGTTGGGACCAGAGCTCCCACCAGGAATCCAAACTATAGGAGGATCACCTTTTGAAGACTTGGAAGTAGACTTCACTGAACTACCATGCCACAGGGGTATAAGTAACTTTTGGTTTTTGTGTGTTCCTACTCTGACTGGGTGAAAGCCTTTCCCACATGCCCTGAAAAGGTAACAGAGATAACCAGGATGCTTCTCTGGGAAATGATTCCATATTTTTTATTCCAATAACTATTGGCTCAGACAATGGGCCAGCTTTTGGGCAGAGGTGATATGATTACTGACCAAGAGTTTAAACATCAGATGGAAGTTACATAATGCCTATATGCTGCAGAATTCTGGTAAAGTTCAAAGGGTGAACAGGACTTTAAGTTTCAATTGGGTAAGCTGTGTCAGGAGACTCACTTACATTGTTATGAACTTCTCCCTACTACACTGTTGAGGATTAGATCCACTCCCACGAGGAGGTATATATACTCTCCTTATAAAATAATGTACATGAGCCCCCCTTCTTATTAGGGGACCATTGGGAAACTTAAGAGAGGAGAATTCGACCTGAGATGACAGCCTTAGGGAAAACTATACAGGTTCTCAACCAATGGGTTAGAGAAAGATTGCCATTGAGTTTTACCACAAGTGCACACTCCTTCAAGCCTAGAGATTGATTCTGGGTCAAATAATGGAGCATTCAAACACCTAAATAGGTCCCTTGATTGATTACACCAGACTCAAGCCTGCGGCTGCAGACTGAGAGTGCACTCCAGATGCTGCTATGACCTTGAAGCTGACTGTCTAGCAAAAAAAAAAGGAGCACCAGAAAAGCTTGAGGTTCTGAAGACAATAGCCATGCTTCAGTTACTCCAGAAGCTGAATGGTGTATGCACAGTGTAAGCTTGAGGAGCCTATGGCCCTGCTTCTGCCACATGGGAGGGACTGGCTGATCAATGCACCATAAAGATAAACTTCCCACGGGGAATAATGAACGCTTTCAACCCCTAAGACAGTTCTTATACTATAATGCATTGCCACCCCTTTCTTCTAGATATATACATGATACTCTGGGTTTTGATACTCGTTTGGTAACAGTAACTCCTACTGACTGTACACTGGTTAAAATAATTCATTTAGAATTTTTTATCTTGCTTATATAATTTTTCTAGGATTTCTTTTGGTGTTATTAGTTTCACTTTGTTAATTTATGCTGGTTAACTCATACTAACCAAAACATTAGTCTCTTATCAAAGGTTTCCGTTGATAACCTTAAGACATTCTGTTCTACTCCTATTCCAACCATGGCAAAGAGATCATGTGAACCATATGTCAAGACAATCCATATAACCAAGAGGTGGTAAAACATATATTTAGGACCTGTCCAGCCAGAGGAATGAAATGGATGGATGACTTTTTGGAAAGACAAAAGAGGTCCATTGAGAAGTAACTTGATTTAGAAGGTCACCAATCTTGTGGTGAAGATAACTTGCCATTTCAGAGAATCATTGCCACTTATGGTCCAGCTACCTGGGCACAAAATGGCAGTTGAAGTTATAGAATTCCTATTTACCTGTTAAACACAATTATTCACTTAGAAGCTGTAGTAGAATTTATTATTAATCAGACTGCCACAGCCTTAGACCTCCTAGCCAAAAATAGACCTGATGTGAGTGGCTAACTATCAACACTGCTTGGCATTAGATTATCTACTGGATGAGGAAAGAGAAATACATAGAGATTTCTACAGCTCAAATTGTTGCAACCAAATGAATGACAATAGATAAACAGTTAAGAATATAGCTAACAATACAAGAGAACTAGCACATATACCTAGAAGGGCATTCAACTTTGGGTCCCAAACATGGATGTCAACCCTTATTATATTTAAAAGCTGAACTGCTATAGTGGGTATGATGATGTTAACCTGTTTATTGCTCCCATATTTGGCTCCACTGTGCATTAAATATTAATGTTCAACTATGGAAGCTGCTTTTGATAAGGTGACAAAAACTAAGGTTTTGATATTATATAATGCCTTAAGCCAATATAATGGTAATTATCCTCTTAAATTGAAAGGATTAATTTATGGAGAGCATCATTAAAGGGGGAAATTTTTGTGACACCCCCTTTATCCACAAAAAATTCTTACCTGGGATTTTAAAGAAATCTTCACCACAGCTGATTTTTGGATTCTGATCAAAGGAGTCTCTGCAAAAGAGTTCTATGTAGTAGATAAATTTCCTATTTTCCTGTTACCCTGTTTTACTTGGCCACTGGCCTAGAAGACACCAGCACTCCCGGTGCTGGGCACCCCCTTACTACTTTTTCACAAACATATCCTGTATAGTATTTTGCAGATAAGTGCAAACAAGGCCTGTGGCCTTGACCTGGGCTTCAAAGAGATGTCTACATTTTTAAGATATGTTAAAAACTTGGCTCCATGGTCACAAATCACAGGGAGAGGAAAGGGGGTAAAGAAGCTATCCTTACTCAGGTGTTGTCCTTGAAGAGTTAACTTGCCCAAAAGAGTGAAAGAGAAACCTGCTTTTTTGTGAACTTCTGCAGACTCTTAAATTCTGAGCCCCTCCACTTGCATGCTGGGTATAAAATTCTGAAACTGCCTGAAATCAGGCTTCAGGGGATTGATTGATTTCAGCAAAAGCTGTGCCCTCTGAGCCTGGCTGAAGCCAAATAAAACTGTTTCCTGCTATGTTCGGTGCCTTGCCTCATTTGACCCTATAACACTACTGTGCTTTCCCAGAATTACCGGACACTCCCTTCCCACTGCTTCTCCCTAGGCTGGGCTATAATAATTGGTCCTGGCTCCCCAATGACCCTCCCAATTCCAGACACAAGTGCCCTCACAATGCCCTCCTTTGGAATTCTTTGATCCAGGTCCCTCTCTGAGATTCTATTTTATCTGGGGCAGAAGAGTGGAATTGCCTGCCTCTGACCACTGAAGGCCAAGTGCCGACCTTGCCCTACCCTATCCCATACCTTCAATGCTCTGCTCTCTTTCCTTGCATGCTGCCACTACCTCAGCCCAGACCTCTTAACCCTGATGCTTTGTGCTCCAATTGCAGGACCAGGCTGCTCACCTGAGCCCCTGATCTTGTTCCTTGTGATTCATTGCTTCCCATGGGCTCTCTTGTTGGGACAGACCTGGGGGCCCCTTGCTTGGGTCCCCTATAGAGCTCACATCCTTGCCATTTGCACTCCCCTCTGTCTCCTCATCATAGCACCAACCTTTCCTCTCCTTCCCCTAGTGCTTTCCCCTGGCTAATGGGCTTCCTGCTCTTTGGGTTCCTAATCCTCTTTTGGGCAGATTGGTCCCTTACCTGGAATCCTTGCTTGGGTCCTCCCTCTTGCCCCTCTCTGTGCACACTGTGACCCTGTGCCATGCCTTGTGGTTGGTGTCCTCCTGAACTAGTCCCTTGCCAGGCCTCCTAGGCCTGGTCCCTGGCCCTTGATACTCATCTGCACCAGGGCATCTTGTGGAAACAGATCCCTGCCCCTCATGTGGGCCCCTTGCTCTCCCTGGGCCCTTGATCCTGGAACTGGTACCATGAAAACTGGCAGGGGTGCTGGCACTCAATTCTGACTCTCAGCAACTGAATCCCAGCCTTCCCTCTCAAGCTCTTTCCACTGTCCTGAACTCTGTAACCCAGCCTTGGGCTTAGCTCTCTAATTCCAGGCCTGGCTCCTCACTTGAGCCTCTGGTGGCCATTCTTGCTCAGTGCTTTTCTGGGCACTATCTGAGGGCCCATCGCTGGGGCTACTTCCCTTCTCCCCTTGGCTTTCATGTACTAAGTACCCTAGTGCATGCCTGCCTTCCCCGGCAAGTGTTCCCTGCTCTCCCGGAGCCTGGGCCTTCATCTAGGTCCATTGCCAGGGGTTCTTGCTGGGATCCTGGCCCATATCCCACTCCCACCCGACCTGTGCCCCTTCAGCTTGATCCCTTCTTCAGCCCTCCAGTCTTCAAATGGTTCCTGGCAGCCTAACACTCCCCACCTCCGTCAACCTATTATCCTCTCATAGTACCCTCTTTTGCCCCTCCTTTGTTCCTGGTCCCTTTCTGAGGATCTACTCACCTGGGGCAGAGGAGTGGAGTTGGCTGGCCTCTGGACCCTTAATGCTCACTATGTGAAACACAGCCCTGCCACTCGCCTGTGTCAATTTTACTGCCTGAAACTGAGGCCTTGCCATTAACATGGGACTTGCTGGAATCCAGCCTTTAACAATCCTGTCCCTTCCCTCCCCTGCTTTCTCTCCTTGCATGTTGCCCCTATTGCAACACAACCCTACCTATCGCTGACCCTTTGCACTCCAGTCTATGGGCCTGGGCATTCAACTGAGCCCCTGACTGAGTTCCTTGTGGCCATTGACATAGCATGGAGTCTCTTCATATTGGGTCTGATGAGGTAGCCCCTTGCTTGGGCCCACCAGTGGGCTCTCCATGGTGCACTTTGGCTTCTCCTGGTCCTCTTGGAGGCCCTTTATCCCCTTCCCATTGTGCTATTTTCTGGCGCTCATGGGTCTCCTGTCCTTGGGTCCCTCATCAACATTGATGAGTTGGTCCCTTGCCTGGGTGCCTGGCTCAGGTCCTGGCTCTCGCCCCATAAGGCATCCACCCCAACCCCAGCAATGCCTTCCCATCACCCTCATTCTGGCCCCCTTAACTTTCCTGGCCTTCATTGCCAGGACACTGGCCCTAGATTTTCATCTGAATTTGAGCACCAGTCATTGAGGCCTGGCAATTAACATGTGACTTTCTCAAACCCAGCCACTCGCCTGGGCCCCATTCTCTCCCACGGTGTTTGGTCCTGCACCAGAAACCCTGAAACATAGAGGTGGCCCTGGGCCAGGAGACTGACTGCCCTCTGCTGGATCCCCTGCCTTCCCTCCCAAAACTTGTGCAGTTTCCTGAGCCCCACACCCAAGCCCTGGCCCTTGGCTCTCAGTTCCCTGGACTGGCTCCTCACTTGAGCCTGTGCTGGCCTCACTGCTTTTATGGGAATTGTCTGAGGGCCCATCCCTGGGGCTGCTTCCCAGATCCCCTTGGCTTTACTGTACAGCAGTATCATAGTGCAGCCCCCACTTCTCTTGCCAGCATTCTCTGCTCTCCCCTGGCCTGGGTCCTCTTCTAGGTCTCTTGCCTTGGCTCCTTGCTGGGATCCTGGCCCCCACCCCACTCACACCTGATCTTCAGCCCTTCAGTTTGAGCCCTCCTTTGGCAATCTGGTGGTTTCTTTCTCTTCCAGGCCCACATTCCTGATCCACGTCCTAGAATGCTTACCTTGGCCAGCTGACTTAACCTGGCCTCTTGGTCCTGCTTGCTCCCTTTGAAAAAAACTTTGCCCTGGCCCTTGTCTATGTCCATTGGCCTCCCTCAGCCCAGGCCCTGCTTCTGAACCCAGACACCCTGCAGTAACCTGGGCCTTGAGCCCTGTTCCGCCTGTTCCACCTGCTCCTCTTTCTCCCCTCTCTCACCTTTCTATCAATGTCACTTTTCATTCATCCAACTCCAGGTGCTAACACTTAGCTCTCCATTACTGGGCCCAGTTTCTTGCTTGAGGCCCTGGATGCACTTCTCAAGGACTTTTTCCCTTACCTTGTTTTCAGGCATATTTTTACAGGCCCTATCCTGTTCCTCTCCTATGTTCCACTGGTGATATCTTATCCTGGCACAACCAGGACCCTTCATTTTCACTTCTTCTCCCTAGCCTGTGCTCCTGGAATGGGTCCTCGCTGCCAACTGACTATACCCACAAACTCTGTACGTCAGGTATCCACTCACAGTGCCCTCTTTTGACACTTCTTTTGTCCAGGTCCCACTCTGAGGATCTACTCACCTGGGCAAAGGAGTCAAATTCGCTGGCCTCTCTGTCCTTAAGTTTCCCTAAGGGAAAAACAGGCTTGCCTCTTGCCTGAGTCCCCTTTTCTTCCTGAACCTTGAGGCCTGGAAATTAACATGTGACTTGCTCAAACCCAGCCCTGACATATCCCCTCCCTTCCCTCCCCTGCCTTCTCGCCTTGCATGCTGCCCCTACCCCAACCCAGCTCTCCCTTACCCTGAAACTTTGTGTTTCAGTCATTGGGCCTGGGTGCTCACTTGAGCCCTTGACAATGTTCCTCATGTTACTTGGAGTCTCTTTCTGTTGGATCTGACCTGGAGGCCCCTTGCTTGGGACTGCCATCTTGCTCCCCTATGTGCCCATTGCCCTTTTAACTGTCTCCTGGCCCACCATCCCCTTCCCCTCATGCTTTCCCCAGATGCTTGCAGGCCTCTGCTCCTGTGTCCTTCATCCATGGTCGGTCAGGTGGATTCTTTGCCTGGGCACCTGGCTTTCATCCTGGATCTTGCTCCCACACACACCAAACAAGACCCCCAGCTGTGCACTACCCTTGTCCTCCTCCTGGCCCCCTTCACTTGCCAAGCCTCCTTTGCCAGGTCCTTGTCCTTGGATTCTCATCTGGACCAAGGCACCTTATGGGAAACTGAGTCCTGCCTCTTGTCTGGGCCCCTTGCTCTCTCTGGGCCTTTGGTCCTGCAACTAGAACACTCACACCTGGCAGTTGCTCAGGGACAGGAATCTGCCTGCCTCCCTGGTGGAAAACCTGCAGTCCCTCCAAATTCTTTCCAGTTTCCTGAGCCCCCTGCCCAAGCCCTGGCCCTTGACTCTCCATTCCCCAGCCTGCCTCCTAGCTTGAGCTTCTGGGGGCCCTTCTTGCTCCGTGCTTCCCTAGGCTTGGACTGTGGGCGTCGCTGAGGCCAGTACCCTGCTCCCCTTGGCTTCCCTGAAACACAGAGCCCTACTGTTGCCTGTTGAGAGCCCCAGCTGAAGCGGCCCCATCAAACTTCCAGCTGATTGGCTCACTGCAACCCCAGACAACTTACAGCTGATTGGCTCACTGCGGCCCCAGCAAACTTCCAGCTGATTGGCTCCACTGTGGTGACACTCATTGAGCTGTTTCCCCACCCTTACAGAAAACAGAGCTGCTCATTGGGGGACACTTTTGGCTCCGTCCATGTGACCCAGCCAATTGGACTCAAGAGCGGGAGGAGTTCAATTAAAAGAGAAGGTCTCTCAAGCTAGTAAGACAGAGGAAGAAAGTTTAGAGCAGAAAAAGCCATCCGGGGAAAAGTTACAACAGGAGACTGCTACTAACAACTTTCTACCACCAGAGAGCATAAGTGTCCAACCAACAGCGCTACCTCCATATGCTGGGAGGCCCCCAACCCCCGTAGTTGATAGATGGGATCCTGAGAAGGGACCTCAAATATTAACATGCCCTGTATTTGAGCAGGCAGGAGGGCAGCAAATTCATCATGCTTTAGATTTAAAAACAGTGAAGCAGCTAAAAGAGGCTGTAACAACCTATGGTCTTCAAGCACCCTTCACTGTAAGCATGGTTGAATCCATTACCAACTTGAACATGATGCCAGCATATGAGGCTAGTATATATAAAGCTGTGCTAAATGGAGGACAATACCTGTTATGGAAGGTTGCCAATGAGGAATTTTGCAAGGAGACGGCTAGGCGAAATGCAGCAGCCGGTTATCCTCAGAGAAATCTAGATATGTTGTTAGGAAAGGGACCTTATGAGGGTCAGCAGCAACAAATTGCATATGATTGTGCCATATACTCAGAAATTGCTGTAGATGAAGTAAGGCATGGAAGACTTTACAAGGACATGGAGATTTACAAGGTCAATTATCCAAGGTAATACAAGGAGCTAATGAAACTTATGCTGAATTTGTAGATAGGCTTATTCAAACAGCTACCAGAGTTTTGGGGGATACAGAAAAAGCAATGCCATTAATTATACAGCTAGCCTATGAACAAGCAAACAGATGGCGCAAGGAGGCCATTAGACCATGGAAACATGGAGATTTAAACACATAAATTATGTAGAGACATTAGTTAACAAGGGCAAGTCTTGGCAGCTGCAGTAAAACAGGTTTTAGATGCCAGGCCAAAAACATGCTACAATTGTAAACAAATAGGACATTTTAAATGGAATTGCCCCATAGGAGGAAGGTTTAACAAAACTAGGTATCAAAGGGGTAGAATACTGGGCATTTGCCCATGATGCCATAGAGGGAGGCATTGGGCTAATAAATAACATTCTCAAACCACCATAGAGGGTACTCCATTATCAAAAAATGAACAAGGACCAGTGTTTACTCATGGAATCATGGAGAAAGGCATGTCTCCATTGCCAAAAAACAGAGAGTGGGGCCCAATGCTCCGGAGCCCATGACCACAAATATACGGGGCACTGGAGGAACCCAGCAACACTATCAGGGTAGTGCCCAGGACACATTATCCATTAGATCCCTCACTAGACAAACCAGAGGAAGCACAGGATTGGACATCTACACCTCTGCCAGAGTAGTACTAACTCCAGAGATGGGAGGTCAAATCATTCCCACAGGGGTAAAAGGGCCTCTTCCCAAAAAACAGTAGGCTTATTATTGGGATGCAGTTCTTCTACTCTAAAAGGACTTATGATAAGTCCTGGGGTAATTGATCCCAATTATGAAGGTGAAATAAAATTTATAGCCAGTTATCCAAGGGGTATATCAGTAATTTCACCAAAAGATAGAATAGCACAGTTATTAATAATACCCAGCCTACATAATAAATTTTCCAGTCATACTGTAGAAAAAGGTTCCAGGGGATTAGGCTCCATAGGTGTAGATTGGGGTATGTTCTCTTTAAATTTAGATTCAAGGACATAAATTTAATGGACTACTGGATACAGGTGCAGACATTAGCATCATCTCTCATCAAGAATGGCCAAAACATTGGCGGTTACAATAAGCCACTCAAATGCTTTGAGGCCTAGGAGTGGCAACTAATCCCCATAGAAGTGTGATGGTATTAGATTGGAAGGATCCTGAAGGATGTAATGGAACTATACAGCCATATTTATTGGATCATATCCCTATAAACTGATGAGGATGAGATGTCCTAGAACAATTAGTACTAACATTAACAAATAACATCAATTCAAATGTGCCCACTATTATGGTTAGACAAGGTTTTAGGAAAGGAAAAGGATTGGAAGAAAAAGGACAAAGTATAATGGCACTGTCAGGGGCTAGAAGGAAATTCTCCTTCAAAGAATAGCCTGACAGCCCCCTGTGAGACATCCTGCCTGGGAGACATCCTGCAGCTACCTATCTCCCTGGAACATTCTGCGGATATCAGGATCATCAGACATCTTGCAGCTGGCAGTTTTACCACCCACATCCAGCAATTGCTGATTAGAGAGCTTCCCCATCCCGAGCATATAAATACCCCTGTGTGAACAATAAAAGTTTGCAGCTTGATCAGAACTCCTGTCTTGCTGTCATCTCTCATGTCTCTTGTCCCTTCATTCCTCCCCACCTAGGTTTGCTGCCCACGTTGATGTGTCCTGCCAGTCGGGACATTTGGTGCCCAACGTTGTGTGCTCGAGCCTTTGACTGAGAAGGAACGCCGTCCTCCGGCAAGACTTAGCCAAGCGGAGCTTGCGATCGCCTCAGCAGACACGACCAAGAGACAGATCTAGGAGGACAGTGGGGATGACGCATGGTGAGTGACCCACCATGGGACAAGCAGTTTTGTCACATGATTTGTTTTTGTCAGGCCTCAAGGAGGCCCTCAAGACATGGGGGGCACGTGTTAAGAAAAAGGACTTAAAATTATTCTTTTCATACATAGGAGAATTGTGTGCATGGTTTCCCCTTGAAGGGACCATTGATGGTAAAAGATGGCTCAGAGTAGGAGACTGTTCAAAAGATTATTATGAATCCTTTGGCCCAGAAAATGTGCCTGTTCTCACCTTTTCTTACTGGAACTTAATTAATGAAATTCTTAAAAGTTCACCCTTTGACAATGGTACCTTAAAACTTGTCAGGATTGGGGAAGAGGCTATGCAAAAGACCTCTCATCCCCCCTCAGCATGACCTTCAGTTAGTATAGACATAGACCCTTCTTAGTCTCCCCAGGACCCTGGGAACCTTCCTGGTCCCCCTCAAAGTCCCACCCTAATGAATAAGGCTCCAATGGTTACCAACTGCCTTTATCCCGTTTTAAATCCCAGAGACACATTGACCCATGGGGAGGAGGCTACCTTGGAGAAGGAAGCAGCTCGCTACCATTCTGAAGACCCACCACCTCTGAGGACCCCGCCACAGCCTATCGGACTTACACATCCACCTCCCTCCTATATCCCTGCTGCCTTTTGTGCTCCTGCCCTTCAGGGGCCAACTGTCCCCTCAGATATTTTTCCCCACTTCCTCTGCCTAACCTGGCTCCCTTGCGAGAGTCTCTCCAACAAAGACGGGAACAGATCCAACTTTTAAAAGAATTAAGATCCCTTGACTCTGAGTTCCGCTCATTAGCCTTAGGCATGGAGTCAACCCAAGCTGACCCAAGGCAGTCTAATACAAAAGCTAAGCGATGCCATCAGCCTGTTCTGGCCTTCCCAGTCACCCACAGTCAGCGGGGGAAACGGATCAAGGGGAGGAAGTGGGGGAATGGCAAGGGGAAGATCAGGACTCAGAGGATGAGGAGTTCACCCCTAGGCAGGAAGGAATCCAGAGTGTCTACAAAAAATTAAGCCTGCATTTTCTTGAAAAACTTAAAAAGGCTTGTGCTCACTATGGCCCCACTGTGCCTTACACATTGGCTTTATTAGAAAGCCACAGTGCACAATGGATTACTCCTAATTATTGGAAATTTTTAGCCCGAGCAAACCTCAGTGCTAGAGACTTCCTGTTATGGGATGCAGATTTCAAAGAGCACTGTCGGGAAACTGCTCAAAAAATTTTTTAACTAAGGTCTCCTTTATATCCTGGACTTATTTGAAGCTAGTGGGCAATTCGCCCTTTGACACTAACCCTAAACAGGCGTGTTTTCCTGCTGGACTTTTGGCGCAGATTCAGACAACTGGCTTACATGCTTGGAGATGCCTCCCTCAAAAGGGCTCAGCTACCACTTCCCTGGCAAAAATCCGACAAGGGCCTGACAAGCCTTATAGCGTCTTTGTTGCCTGGCTTAACCTAGCTGCGGAACGCTTGCTTGGACCAAGTGAAAGTGAAAGCACCTTTGTAAAACATCTTGCCTTTGAAAATGCCAACCTGGCATGTCAGGATGTTCTTCAACCACAAAAGGATAAAGGGGAACTTTCTGACTTTATTAGACTCTGTGCCAGGGTGGGTGCAGCCCATGCCATGGGTCTTGCCATAGGTGCTCCCTTTACCAAGGCCTTTCGCAATCCTGGCTTACGTACTTGCTTTACTTGTAAACAACCTGGCCATTTTGCACGCGAGTGTCCAACAGGCAAACAAAGCCTAGGGATAGTGTCTCCTCAAACTAGGGCTAAACCACCCCCAGCCACCCTTTGCCCTAGATGTGGTAAAGGTCGTCACTGGGCCAATGAGTGTAGATCTAAGACAAATGCCCTTGGACAGCCTATTTCTTCCTGCTTCTCGGGAAACTCCTTTTGGGGCCAGCTCCTGGCCCCAACCTCCCCCAGGACAAACCCAGGGGCAATAAGGTTTGTTTCCTCCCAAACTCCCAACCTACCTCAAAATCCTTTTCCATGATTGCCTCCCTCCACTGAGCCACCCCAGGCAGCGCAGGATTGGACCTCTGTTCCACCACCAATACAATATTAGACTCCATGCAATGGCCCCAGATAATACCCACTGGAATTATGGGTCCCCCTCCATCTCATATGTGTGACCTTATTCTTGGAAGAGGCTCTACTACCTTACAAGGTGTTCAGGTCTTCCCTGGCATTATTTATAATGATTTCACTGGAGAAATAAAAATACTGGCCACAGCTATTAATGGAGTTGCGGCCATCCCACCAGGAACAAGACTTGCACAATTAATACTCTTTCCGATAGATTCAGGAGACACTTCCACCGCCCAAACCCTAACGTGGGGGACTGACTCCTTGGGCTCCTCTGATGTGTATTAGGTTCAGCCCATTTCTCACAATAGACCCACCCTTACCTTACTTATTGAAGGAAAGGAATTCCAAGGAATTCTAGATACTGCAGCTGATGCCACAATTATCTCTCAAAAATACTGGTCATCAGGTTGGCCCCTCAACCCATCCTTGACTGACCTTAAAGGGATAGGACAGTCAAAAAATCCTCTGGTCAGCTCTAGGGCTCTTAGCTGGACTGACAAAGAGGGTAATAAGGGAACTGTCATTTTTTTCGTTTTTCCTGACCTCCCTGTTAACCTATGGGGCCGAGATATTTTGAGTCAAATGGAAGTTATTCTTGCCAGTCCCAATTCCATGGTGACTCCTCAAATGCTTCGTATTAATTTTGTCCCTGGTACAAGCCTTGGGAGACTGAGACAAGGACTGGTTGAGCCCATACAACCCATACAAAAAACAAATACATATGGACTTGGGTATTCGGATTTTTAGTGTCGGTCCCTGACCCTCCTGTACCCCATGCAGATAAGATTATTTGGGAGACTCAGACTCCTGTGTGGGTGGATCAGTGGCCCCTTACCCAAGAAAAATTGGAGGCTGCATCCATGTTAGTGCAGGAACAGCTGGCAGCCGGCCATGTAGAGCCCTCAACCTCACCATGGAATACTCCTATTTTTGTTATCAAGAAAAAATCTAGCAAGTGGCACCTTTTACAAGATTTGTGTGCCATTAATAAAGTTATGCACCCAATGGGAGCACTACAGCCAGGCATTCCCACACCAGTGGCTATTCGCAAAAACTATTGTAAAATGGTTATTGACTTAAAAGATTGCTTTTTTACCATTCCTTTACATCCTGAGGATACACCCTATTTTGCCTTTATTCTCCCTCACATTAATTTTCAAGGCCCTATGCAGAGATTTCAATGGTAGGTTCTTCCCCAAGGTATGGCAAACAGCCCTAGTCTTTGTCAAAAATACGTTACTCAAGCATTAGACCCTGTGAGAGAGTGATGGCCACAAATTTATATTTTACATTATATGGATGATTTGTTAATTGCTGCACCTTATACCCATGACCTTAATAATTGTTACTTGGACCTTTACAAAGCCCTCACTACCTTGGGACTACAGATAGTTCCTGATAAGGTTCAAACACAGGACCCTTTTACCTATTTGGGCCTTAAACTTCAAGATAATCCGATCCAAATTCCTAAAATACAACTACGTGTGGACCACCTTCACACCCTTAATGATTTTCAAAAAATACTGGGGGATATTCAATGGCTAAGACCATATTTAAAATTACACACTTGTGTACTTTTGCCCCTTAATGATATTTTGAGTGGTTATTCCTGCCCCTCCTCCCCTTGAAAGCTTACTTCCGAGGCATGACAGGCATTAAACCAAGTCACAGAAGCCATTGCCCAACAGTTTGTTACACAAATTTCTTATAACCTTCCTCTGGTTCTGGTTATTTTACACACTCCTCATACACCCACAGGAATATTTTGGCAGTGGGATCCACATTTTAAAAATAAAGGCTGCCCCTTGCTTTGGGTCCATTTACCCACCACATCCTCCAAGGTTATTACTGTTTATCCTGCTCAGGTAGCTTCTATTATTATTAAAGGTTGCTTGATTTCTCAACAACATTTTGGCAAAGACCCTGATAATATTTTAATTCCATATACTAAGGACCAAACCCAATTTTTACTACAGATAGGACATGAATGGGGTATTGCCCTATCAGGATTTTTGGGAACAATTGATAACCACCTCCGCAATGATCCCCTTTTACATTTTGCCCAATTACATCCATTTATTTTTCCCAAAATTACTCAAAATGTTCCCATTCCTCAAGGTCTTACTGTCTTTACAGAGGGTTCCAGTAATGGCTATGTGGTCTTTGTTGTCAATAACCAGCCTACCACCTTTGATACTGTGTATCAGTCAGCACAGCTTGTGGAATTGTTTGCCCTAACACAAGTTTTTATAACATTTTTTGATAAGTTTGTTAATATTTATACAGGCAGTGCTACATTGCTCATTCTGTGCCCCTGCTAGAGATTTCACCAGCCATTAAGGCTTCTTCCAATGTGGCCTTTCTCTTTCACCAGCTTCAGCAGCTAATTCAGGCCAAACAACACCCATTTTTCTTAGGACACATCAGAGCACACTCTGATGTTCCCGGCCCTCTAACACAAGGTAATGCCCAAGCTGATGCAGCAACTCTTTCCATCTTTCCAATTTTTGTTGGCTCTGTTCAAAAGGCCATGGAGTTACACAATCTTCACCATCTAAATTCCCAGAGCCTTCAATTACTTTGTAAAATTACCATGCAACAGGCACAAGAAATAGTAAAAGAATGTCCTGCTTGCGCTGTCTCCCTCCCCATTCAACATTTGGGAGTTAACCCCCGAGGATTACTGCCCAATCAGGTTTGGCAAATGGATGTTACTCATTTTCCTGAATTTGGAAAAACCAAATATATACACATTTCTATAGATACCTTCAGTGGCTTTATTTTTGCATCACCACATTCTGGAGAGTCTACCAAAGATGTCCTTTCTCATCTTGTTTCAGCCTTTTCCATAATGGGTAAACCAATACATATTAAAACAGATAATGGTCCTGCATATACCAGTGCCAAGTTTAAACAGTTTTTTGCTACCTTACAAATTTGTCATACTACTGGAATCCCATACAACTCTCAGGGCCAAGGCATTGTGGAATGTGCCCACCTTACCTTAAAGACTTGGCTAACCCACCTTAAGGCTTCCGCCCTTGTATTTACCACTCCCAGGGATCGCCTTAACCATGCATTATTTGCCCTTAATTTTCTTACCCTAGACAGTGAAGGCCATTCAGCTGCAGACAGACACTGGCATTCCTCGTCCAATTCTGTTTGCCCACCTGTTATGTGGTGTGATCCCCTTACAAATAAATGGAAAGGCCCAGATCCTGTCCTCATCTGGGGACGAGGCTCAGCTTGTGTTTTGGACCAAGAGCAAGCAGCCCCAAGATGGTTACCAGAACGCCTGGTTAAAAAGGTTAATGACTTACCTCAACCCAGGGATGGAGGCCCTCCCCCTTAGGACAAATTTTCCTTTTTTTCAGATGCAGCCAACAATCTGTGTGAGGATCCTGCTTAAGGCACTTCTGTTGAACAGGTTTGTACACGGAGGCCTTGGCCCTCCACCTTCTAACATCATGGAGTACCTTTTTGGCCCCCCTGCGAATGCAAGGGAGGATCTTGGACTTCAGCTCCCACTAGTTGGACCCAGACTGCTGACTGCGTGACTAAGGTGGCTTACCTCCGTGCCGAGGTTGACCATAAACTTGGAGGAGTTCATCAGCCTGAATGGGTATGTGTTAACAAGCCAAAGATTATTCCCCCCAGTACAAGTAAAGCTCTCCAAAATTGTTCTGCAACTTGCACGCATACCCAGGCGATGCATGTCTCTTGTTATGCATCAGCCTCAATTTGTGTTAACAAGCAGGGAGAACAATTTTTTGAAGCCACCCTAACTAAAACTCATGCAGCAGAGGGGACCACTATTCATTATACCCCCATTCTCTTTGACCGGGGAGGAGAAGGCATATACACCAAGTTACAGTCAGCTGGATGCCAAGGCACTGTCGGTAAACCCTACTGCTGGCCCATTAAGGCCCCTACAGGGGTCTCTGATGGTGGAGGACCCACTGATGCTGTCAAGCATCTTCAGATAATCAAACTTTTGAAACCCCAATCCCTGAGCTCACATATCATCCCTTAATGCTGCCTAAATCCCAGCTCCCAGATTTAGATACCAATACATTAGATATTTTGGAAACTACCTTCTCCTTGCTTAATAATTCCAACCCCACCCTTGCTGGTGATTGCTGGCTCTGCATGACAACAGAGGTAATCATGCCTATGGCAGTCCCTATTACTTCTATCATAGACAATGATAATACAGGCCAACCCATATTTCCTTTTAGAGTACAGCCTATAGGCACTTTTACATCATGCCTTTTAGGCGTGATGCAGAATAATACCTATGATATTGATGTTGGAGTTACTTCCTTTGGAAATTGCTCAACAGTACAAAATTATTCCTCACCCACCCCATCTCTTTGTCCCCCCAATGGCACAGTTTTTATGTGTGGAGGAAACTCAGCCTTCCCCAGGCTTCCAGCGAATTGGACCGGTGGCTGTGTTCTTGCCTTATTACTCCCTGATATAACTATTGTCCCAGGAGATGAACCTCTACCCATTCATAGCCTAGACACCTTAGTCAAAAGACACAGGTGGGCAATACAGGCCTTACCACTCCTTGCCATCCTTGGAATAACAGCTGCTGTGGGCACAGGTACAGCTGGCTTAGGCACGGCTATACACTCTTACCATCGCCTATCTCAACAACTTATAGATGATGTACAAACTCTATCAGGAACCATTAGAGATTTACAGGACCAAATAGACTCCCTGGCAGAAGTGGTCCTTCAAAACAGATGAGGCTTAGATTTGCTGACAGCTAACCAGGGAGGTATTTGCTTGGCCTTAGGGAAAGATGCTGCTTTCATGCCAATAAATCAGGCATAGTATGCACTAAAATTAAGCAGCTTCAAGAAGATTTAGAAAAGAGATGAAGGGAACTATTTGAAAATCCCCTCTGGACTGGGCTTAATGGATGTCTACCCTACCTTCTTCCCCTATTAGGCCCTTTGTTTTGTTTACTTTTAATGGTGTCCATAGGACCCTGAATTATAAACAGGCTGGTAAAATTTATTAAAGAACAGATTAATATTTTGGCCTCTAAGCCCATACAGGTCTGCTATCTGGAGATGGAAGACTGTGCTAACAACATTTAAAAGGATGTTCCACCCTTCTCACAGGCTTATTTCTTAAGTTTACATCCCCACAGATCTCTCTTTCTTATATAAAAGTATAAGTAACAGGTCTGACCAACCATCTTCTGCCCTTGCCATAAGGGTTACCTTATAGCTCCTCCATGGACCCCTCTGCTTGGGGGAGGACGCACCCATGGAGTGAAGACGTTAAGCCATAATAACGGAGGGTGCAGGAAGGACTGCAGGAGGATGGATCCACAGATCCCAAAACCCAAGACCTATGAGTGACCCACTCTGGTGCATGGAAGTTGGCATGCTTCCCCCTCAAAGCTGTCTCCTTGAAAAACATTCCAAGGCCACCATGAAATCTCCTAGTGAAGATACTCACTCGGAACCGGAGATATTCAAAGGCCTCCTAGAGGAACAGAGCCTCTATCACCCCCTAAAAACATGGCCGATAAGGTATGGTCAAATATTTTATATAAGAAAGGGGGAAATGTCAGGGGCTAGAAGGAAATTCTCCTTCAAAGAATAGCCTGACAGCCCCCTGTGAGACATCCTGCCTGGGAGACATCATGCAGTTACCTATCTCCCTGGAACATCCTGCGGTTATCAGGATCATCAGACATCTTGCATATGGCAGTTTTACCACCCACATCCAGCAATTGCTGACTAGAGAGCTTCCCCATCCCGAGCATATAAATACCCCTGTGTGAACAATAAAAGTTTGCAGCTTGATCAGAACTCCTGTCTTGCTGTCATCTCTTGTGTCTCTTGACCCTTCATTCCTCCCCAACTAGGTACGCTGCCCACATTGACGTGTCCTGCCAGTTGGGACATGGCACCAATACAAAGAGATCAAGAAATAGATAGACATGGATTGGGTTTTCAGGAGGGGTCACTGAGACACTAAAATTGTTTGGAAATCAGAAAGACCAGTATGGGTCCCTCAGTGGCCCTGACTAAAGAAAAGCTACAAGCCTCCCATGACCTGGTCAAACAACAAATAGCAGAGGGACATATACAACCTTCTGTATCTCCCCATAATACTCCCATTTTTGTCATAAAAAAGAAATCTGGTGAATAGAGATTATTACAAGATTTTAGAGCCATTAATAATTAGATGGTTATTATGGGACCTGCTAAATCGGGGATTCCCCAATTGTCTGCTATGCCAAAAAACTGGTATGTTTTAGTTATAGATATTAAAGATTGTTCTTTTTTTCAATTCCAATTCATCCTGAGGATAGTCCAGGTTTTGCATTTACTATCCATGCATATTATGCCACACTTAGAAACTTATTAAAAAATATAACCTAGAGATAGCAATAGATAAAGTACAATTAAATTTTCCAATTAATTATTTAGGAGATCTATTATCCTCAACCATGATCCATCCACCAATAATTCAAATATGAGTAGATCAACTCAAATGATTTAACGACATTCAAAATTTATTAGGAGACATAAATTGGATAAGGCCTTATCTAGGCATATCAACAGGAGAGTTGGGACCTTTATTTGATATCCTAAAAGGTCCATCAGATCCAAATTCACCCCACATGTTAATGCTTGAAGCCAGAAAGACATTAAAAATCATTGAAACATGTATGGAAAATATTCATTTGGATAGAATTCATATAAGTTTGTCTTTATTATTTACTGTACTACCAACAAAAATATTCCTACAGGAGTATTTTGGCCAGAAGGTCCATTACTATGGATATATTTATCTTATTCTCCTAACACTATTCTTACTAGGTATCCTGAAGCTGTAGGACAATTAATACTCAAAGGAATAAAAGCAGCAAAGGGAGAGTTTGGAATTTTTCCCAATAAAATTATTACTCCATATACTATGGATCAAATTAATGAGTTAGCTATTGAGTTAAATACTTGGGCAATAATCATGTGAAAATCTAATGTTTCATTCGATAAGCACTTACCATCTAATCCTTTGTTGTCTTTTTGGTCTTTGTATCCTATAGTTTTTCCAAAAATGACAAGAAAAACACCTATCATGAATGCTCCAAATATATTCACTGATGGGTCAAATAATGGTACAGCAGCAGTAGTTACCCCTGATCAAACATTTACATTTTTAATACCTAAAAAATTAGCTCAAAAGTTAGAGCTTAATGCAGTATTACAAGCTTTTGTGATGTTTAAAGATTCTGTATTTAATTTATTTTCCGATAGTCAGTATATAGTTAATGCTATAGTATCCCTTGAAGATGTGGGTAGGATTTCCCCTTCTTCTACTGTTTTGTCTTTTTTTTCTACTATACAAAGTCTAATCTGGGACAGGAAAGATCCATTCTTTATAACACACATCAGGGCCCATACAAGATTGCCTAGAGCCCTTAGTTTGAGCAAGGATTTAGCAGATAAAACTACACATGGCACACATATTTTATCTACACTAGAAGAAGTTACAAATTTTCATAAAAGGTTCCATGTCAATGCTAATACTTTACAAAAATGTTTTAAAATAACTAAGAAACAAGCTACACAAATAATAAAACAAAGTAAAAATTGTGTGACCTTTTTACCACAAGTTAATCTTGGAGTCAATCCTAGAGGATTGATACCTAACCATATTTGGCAGATGGACGTCACACACTTGCCAGAATTTGGAAAATTAAAATATTTGCATGTTACAGTTGATACTTCTTCTGGATTTTTGATGGGCTCCCTTCATGCCGGAGAAAAAACTAAGGATGTTATAGCTCATTGCTTACAAAATTTTGCCACTGTGGGTGTTCCAAAACAGTTAAAAACAGATAATGCCCCTGGTTATACTTCTACCTCTTTTAAACAATTTTGTTCAACATTTGGCATTACTCATATAACAGGAATCCCATACAACCCACAGGGATAAGGCATAGTTGAAAGAGCTCATCAAACTATTAAAATGTACTTATTAAAGCAAAAAGAAGGAATTGGGAAGGGGTATATATTCCCCAAAGATAAACTTAAAATAACCCTTTTTACTCTAAACTTTTTAAATTTGGATTCATCAGGACTTAGAGCTGCAGAAAGGCTTATATATCCAAAAAATGTACATAATCCTAAGGTACTTTGGAAAGATATTCTAACAGGACAATGGAAAGGTCCTGACCCAGTGATTGTCTGGAGTCGGGGTTTTGTTTGTGTTTCCACAGGGACAACAGCAGCTGATTTGGATTCCAGAGAGATTAAATAAAACAATTTCTACAGATAGAAAAGAAGATGATTTGACTCAAATCCATAACAGCCGATATCCAGAACTCCAGCTTGGCCATTCTTACATCTGCGACAGTGATTAACCAGTGATTCAATTTTTATTTCCTTGCCAGCGCACCCCATGTTAATTATGATAGTGCTGGCATATCTTTGCTGATGGTGTCACTAGAGATGCAATTTTTCCCAAGGAGCCGTCAATTGGCTTGGTGTTGTGGCATTTCTGTATCCTCCTCCCTTCTGCTAGTGATGGTCTAAAATTTGGGGGCCAATGGCTATATGCTGGACCGGTAGTCAGTGACGGGTATGATCCAATTGCAGTGGTATCAACCTAAGACAGGAGGCTGACGCCTAAAGGTCAGTTTTCTGATGACGGTTAAGAACCATATGTTGAATTGGACAACCTACCAGGCACGGTCCTTAAGCCACATTAACCTCACTCCCCCACTGGCACCAAGGCCAAATTTGGGGGCCAACAGAGGTGAGGCAAAGAACCTCAACCCCCCACTGGTGCATAGACCTATCCACAAGTATGGCTGTATGCTGGACCGGTAGTCAGTGACGGGTATGATTCAATTGCAGTGGTATCAACCTAAGACAGGAGGCTGACACCTAAAGGTCAGTTTTCCGATGACGGGTAAGAACCATATGTTGAATTGGACAACCTACCAGGCACTGTCCTTAAGCCACATTGCTTGTTGTTTAATTAATCAGAAGGGGGGAGATACTGGGAGCCATTAGCGAAGTAGGTATGACAATTTCCTTGCCAGTGTACCCCATGTTGCTGACATTTTGCAGTGACATTGAATGTAGGTGACCTTGCTCAAGGACCAAGGTGGATTGGGGTGTTCCCGGTTTAAGATAATCGGGTTTAGGGCGTTCCCAGTTTAGGTTCCAGGTTTAAGGTTTAAGGTTACTCCTGCTGGGAATAGGGCGTATCCTGCTGCCTGAGTTCCCCTTGAGTTCTCACGGGATTCAGACAGTATTTTTTTTGGAGACAGAAGCCCAGTGGTGGTGGATTTGGGCAGAGAACGGGGATTTGGGAAGAGAACGTGGATTTCCCCAGAACGTGATTGTAGACGGCTGGTGTGAGTTCGGGAATAAAGAGTTGCTGTTTGAATCTACAAGCTGTGTGGTGGCTCGTGATTGTGTGCCCAGCCAGACTGCAGCATTTGTGCCCAGTCAGACTGCGGCAGACCCAGTCCTAGTTCCCATGAAAACAAACAGGGCTAGGGAGGGCAGAAATGGGAGCAAGGGTATTGGTTGGCAGGGAGAGGAGAGCTCAAAGCCCAGGTTCACTTTTGGGTGTCAGGATGGAGGAGCAGGGCTCAGCTGAGAGAGTCCAAAGGGCCCAGGCAATGGGCACAGCTATATTTTCCAAAAGGGAGCCCACAGGGCCAAATGCCCAGTTCCAGTCTCCTGGACATGGTTAGCATCATGGTAAAGGGATCTTGAAAAGAGGCCCATCAGGGGCATGGAGTAAAGGATGGATGAAGGAGGGTATAGCATGAAAGGCCAAAGAAAGGGTGTTGATGGGGTGTGTGCCAGGACTCCCCAAAAGACCCCACACCAGGGACCAACAGGAGGTCTGAGGCCAGGAAAGGGCAACGAAGGTCAGGGCCGGGCAGATGGGTAGACAGTAGGGCTCTGTGGTTCAGGGGAGCCAAAAAAGCAGGGTACTGGCCCCAGTGAGGTCCACAGTCCAAGCCCAGGGAAGCACAGAGAAAAAGGGCTGCCAGAAGCTCAAGAGAGGAGGCAGGCCAGGGAATGGAGAGCCAAGGGACAGGGCTTGGGCAGGGGGCACAGGACAGTGGACAAGACTTTGGAGGGAATGCAGGTTTTCTGACAGGGTGAAGGCAGATTTCTGGCCCAGGGTGACTGCCAGGTGTCAGAATTCTGGGTGCAATACCAAAGGCCCAGAGAGTGCAAGGGACCTAGGCGAGGGGCATGACTCAGTTTCCCATAAGGCACCCTGGCCCAAATGAGAATACAAGTACAGGGACCTGGCAAAGGAGGCCTGGCAAGTGAAGGGGGGCAGGAGGAGGGTGAGGGGAGTGCACGAAAGGGAGTCTTGTTGGGTGCATGTGGGGGCAAGATCCAGGACCCAAACCAGCTGTCCAGGCAAAAGACCCACCTGATCCACCATGAAGGACCAAAGGAGCAGGAGACCTGCAAGTGCATGGGGAAAGCATGAGGAGAAGGGGAGGATGGGCTTCACAAGGACCAGGAGACAGAGAAAAGTGCAATGGGCAAATAGGAGAGCAAGATGGCTCTCCCAAGAAAGGGGTCCCCAGGTAAGACTCCATGCTACACCAAGTGACATGAGACACTGTCAGGGGCTCATGTGAGCGCCCAGTCCCAGGGACTGAAGCGCAAAGGGTCAGGGTTAGGGAGGGCTGGGTTTGGGTAGGTGAAGTGTGCAAGGCAAGATGGCTTGGAAGGAAAGGGAGGGTATCTCTCAGGGCTGGGTTGGAGCAAGTCACAGGTTAATTGCCAGGTGTCAAGTTTCAGGAAGAAAAGGGGACTCAGGCAAGAGGCAAGGCTGTGTTTCCCTTAGGGAAACTAAGGGCACAGAGGCCAGCTAATTTGGCTCCTCTGCCCAGGTGAGTAGATCTTCAGAGAGGGACCTGGACCTAAGGAGGCACCTAGGGGAGCTGTTGGTGGGCCCAAGCAAGGGGCTCCCAGGTCAGACCCAATATGAAGAGACTCCATACTATGTCAAGGGCCATGAGGAATGCAGTCAGGAGCTCAGGTGAATGCCCAGGCCTAGGGACTGGAGTGCAAAGGATCAGGGTTAGGGAGGGCTGGGTTGCTGTAGGGGCAGCATGCAAGGAGAGAAAGCAGGGGAGGAAGGGAGGGGATTTATCAGGACTCGGTTGGAGAAAGTCCCATTTTAACTGCCAGGCCTGGATGTTCATGCAGTGAAGGGGACTCAGGCGAGTGGCAGGGCTATGTTTCCCATAGGGAGCATTCAGGACAGAGATTCCAACTGCAATCCTCTGACCCAGGTGAGTACATCCTCAGAGAGGGATCTGGACCAAAGGAGGGGCCTAAGATGGTACTGTGAGTGTATACCTGTTTGACAGAGGTGGGGGAAATTAGGTTGCCAGGACTCATTTGAAGACTGGAGGGATGAAGGAGTTAACAAGCTGAAGAGGTGCCGGTCGGGTGTGAGTTAGGTGGTGGCCAGGATCCCAGCAAGGATCCCAGGCAAGGGACCTAGATGAAGGCCCAGGATCTGGAAAAGCAGGGAATGATGGCACAGGAAGTCAGGCCTGCACTAGGGTACTGTAGTACAGGGAAGCCAAGGGGAGAAGAGAAGCAGCCCCAGCGAGGGGGCTCTCAGACAATGCCCAGAGAAGCACTGAGCAAGAATGGCCACCAGAGGCTCAAGCAAGGAGCTATGCATGGGAATGGAGAGCTACAGGCCAAGTTTGGGGTAGGGAGTTCAGGACAGTGGACAGGGCTTGGGAGGGAAGGCTGGGATCCAGTTGGCGGGAGCCAGGTTCAAGTGCCAGTGCCCCTGGAAGGTGTCACTGTTATGGGTGCAGGAACAAGGGTCCAGGGAGAGCAAGGGGCCCAAATTTAGCACAGTGCTCTGTTTCCAATAGATGCCCTGGTGCAGATGAGAGTCAAGGGCCAGGGATCAGGCAAGGTTGCCTGTCAAGGAACTAGTCCAGGAGGACAGCAACCACAGACATCGCACAGGGTCATGGTGGGTATGGAGATAGGCAAGAGCCAGGACCCAAAAAAGGTTTCCTGGTTTGGGACCAACATGCCCAAATGAGGATTAGGAACCCAAGGAGCAGGAAGACCGCAACCAGGGAAAAGTTCTAGGGAAAGAGAGGAAGGGGCAGTGCTAAGATGAGCAGACAGAGGGCAGAGCAAAGGGTAAGGAGGGAAACTCATAGGGGACCCAAGTAAGGGGCCCCCGGGTCTTTCCTGACAATAAGACACCCCACGGGAAGCAACAAGACACAAGGAAAGTGATCAAGGGCTCAGATAAGCAGCCTGGTCCTGGAATTGGAGTGCAAAATTTCAGGGTTATGAGGGCTGGGTTGGGGTAGGGGTAGCATGCAAGGCTAGAAGGCAGGGAATTGAAGGGATGGGATTAGGCAGGGCAAGGTCAGCACTTGGTCTTCAGTGGCCACAGGTTAGTCAATTCCACTCCCCTGGCCCAGATAAATTAGATCCTGAGAGGGACCTGGATCAAAGGAGTGCCAAAGGAGGGCACTGTGAGGGGATACCTTGTTTCCGGAATTTGAGGGAGGTCTTTGGGTGCCAGGATCCATTCTTGGAGACCAGCCTAGGGAGAAGAAGTGGGAGGGGAGAGTCCGGGAAATGCTGGAATAGCACAGTACTCTTGTAGGGTAAAATGAGGCAAGACACTGAACATAGCAAGAAAAAGTTTTCTTTGGCTGCAGCCAGGCTCAGAGGGCACAGTTTTTGCTGTAATCAATCAATCTCCTAAACCCCTATTTCAGGCAGTTTCAGAATTTTATACCCAGCATGTAAGGGGAGGGGCTCAGAAGTTCACAGTCTGCAAAAGTTCACATAAAAACAGCTTTGTCTTTCACTGTTTTGAGCAAGTTAACTCTTCAAGGACAATCCCTGAGTAGATAGAGTTTCTTTTCCCCATTTTTCCTCTCCCTGCCAGTTGTTACCATGGAGCCCACTTGGTAACATATTGTAAAAATATAGACATCTCTGTGAAGCTCAGCTCAAGGACAGAGGCCTTGTTTCCACATTTTTTCAAAGTACTACACAGGATATATTTGTGAAAAACTAGTTTGGGGGTGACCAGCACATGGAGTGATTTTATCTTCTTGGCCAGTGACCAAGTAAAACAGGGCAACAGGAAAATTGGAAGTTTATGTACATTGAAATGTTTTGCAGAAACTCATTATCTAACAGTCCAAAAATCATCCATGGTGAATATTTCTTTAGAATCCCAGGTAAGACTTTTCTGAGGAGAAAGGAGGTGTCACTTAAATTCCCCACTTGAATGATAGTTCCCATAAATAAATCCTTTAAATTTAATTGCATCATTACCATTATATTGGCGTAAGGCCTTATATAATGTCAAAACCTTTGTTTTTATCATCTTTTCAAAAGCAGCTTCCATAGTGGACCCATTAGTTTTAATGCACAGTGGAGCTGAAAATGGGAGCAATAAACATATTAACAGCAGAATTCCCACTATGGCAGTTAAGCTTTTAAATCTACCAAGGGTTGACAACCATCTCCCAAAAGCGTGTTTGGGACCCAAAGTTGAATGCCATTCTAGTTATGCACTAGCACATGTGCTAGTTCTCTTGTGTTGTTGGCTCTATTCTTAACTGTTTGTCTGTTGTCATCCATTTGGATTCAACAAACTGAGCTGTTGAACTCTCCACATATTTCTCTTTCCACAGCCTGTAGATAATCTAATGCCAAGCGGTTTTGATAGTTAGCCCCTCACATTGGGTCTGTTTTGTGGCTAGGAGGTCAAAGGCAGGGGCAGTCTGATTAATAATAATTTTAGTACAGCTTGTAAGTGAATAATTCTGTTTAACAGGTAAATAGGTGTTCTATAACTCCAACTTCCATTTTGTACCCAGGTAGCGGGTCCATAATTGGCAATGATCCTCTGGGATGGCCATTTATCTTCACCCCAAGATCGGTGACCTCCTAAATCATGTTACTTCCCAATGGACCACTTTGGTATTTCCAGTCATCCTTCCATTTCATTTATCTGGCAGGACAGGTCCTAAATATATGTTTTACAACCTCTTGGTTATAGTGGATTGTCTTGACATCTGGTTCAAATGATCTCCATGGTTGGAATAAGAGTAGAAGAGAACCTCTTAAGGTTATCAAGGAAACCAAACTAAATAATAAATTAACATTTTGGTTAGCATAGGTTAAACAGCATAAATTAACAAAGCAAAACTAACAACACCAAACAAATCCTAGAAAATTTATATAAGCAAGATAAAAAAATATAAGTGATTTTTTTAACCCAGTGTCCAGTCAGTAGGAGTTACTGTTTTCAAACCAGTAGCAAAACCTAGAGAATTATGCATATATCTAGAAGCAAGGGGGTACCAATGCATTATAGTGTAAGGATTATCTTAGGGGTGGAAAATATTCATTGCTCCTGGTGGGAAGTTTATCTTTCACAGTACATTGATGAGCCAGTCCCTCCCATGTGGCTGAAGCAGGGCCTTAGATTCCTCAAGTTTTGGCTATGCATACACCAGTCAGCTTTTGGAGTGACTGGAGCAGGGCTGTTGTCCTTCTAACCCTCACACTTCTCTTGTGCTCCTGTTTTCCTAGACAATTATCTTCAAGGGAGTAGCAGAATATTGAGTTCACTCCCAGTCCGCAGCTGCAGGCTTTAGTCTGCTGTAGTCAATCAAGAGACCTATTTCTGCAAACTTGACTGCAGTTGGGGTGGAATAAATAATAGCGAAAGGGCCCTTCCAAAGAAATTTAAGTGTTTGAATATTCTATTCTTTGTACTAGAATCAATCTCCAGGCTTGAAGGAGTGTCAAACTAAGTGGCAAACTTTCTCTAACCCATTGGTTGATAACATGCAAAGTTCTCCCTAAGACCTGAAGCTGTCTTCTCAGGGTGAATTCTCCTTTCTCTCTTAAGTCTACCAATAGTCTCCTAATAAAAGGGGGTCTCACGTACAATATCTTATGAAGAGAGAATCCAGTCCTCCTAGTGGGAGTGGATATAATCCTCAGCAGTGTCACAGGGAGAAGTTCATCACAATGTGTGTCTCCTGACACAGCTTACCCAATTGAGACTTAAAGTCCTGTTCACCCTTTGTACTTTACCAGAATTCTGCAGCATATAGGCAGTATGTAACTTCAATCTGATGTTTAAACTCTTTGTCAGTAATCATATCACCTCTGCTCAAAAGCTGGCCCATTGTCTGAGTGAATAGTTATTGGGATAAACAATCTGGAATCATTTCCCAGAGAAGAATCCTGGTTATCTCCCTTGCCTTTTCAGGGCAGGTGGGAAAGGCTTCCACCCAGTCAAAGTAGGAACACACAAAAAACAAAAGTTACTTATACCCCTGTGGTGTGTTAGTTCAGTGAAATCTACTTCCAAGTCTTCAAAAGGTGCTCCTCCTACAGTTTGGATTCCTGGTGGGAGCTCTGGTCCCTGACAAGGATTGTTGTAAGCACACCTCACATTATTTTCAGAATATCCAGATGAAGTTTTTGAGCCAGAGGACATAGAAATGATAACTCAGAAATATCTCAAGTGCTGTATGTCCAACATGTTCTCCTGTGGAACTGTTTGATAAAGGCTGGGGCTAGATTCTCCAGGTTGGCTATGCACACCATCACAATATCTCCATCATGCTCCAGGGATAAAATGTTCTTTTTCAATCTTAAACCATTTATGTTTATGTTGGAGGTATGTTTGCTCCCATTCTGTTAAATAGTCAGCCATGCAGAAGGGCAGCCTTTAAACCTGGGACTGGATTTTCTCCTCATTTCTCGCAGAGTTCCGTGGCCTCTCTGTCCACTCTACAGTTGCCCTTAGAAACCACAGTGTTTCCTTTTCGATGACCTTGGAAATATATAATCACACCTTTCCTGGGAGCCCACAGTGCATCCAAAAGTTTATGAATTTCTTGCCCATACATCATGCCTTTTTTCCTCCTGAGTTAATGAGCCCCTGTTCTTTATGTGGTGGCCCTTCTTGCTCAGTGTTTCCCTGGGCTTGGTGTGTGGGCCCCTCTCTAGAGCTGCTTCCTTGGTCCCCTTGGAATCCCTGTACTGTAGTACCCTGGTGCATCCGCACCTTACTATCATGGCCCTTCCCTACTCTCCCCTGAACTGGGCCACACCTAGGTCCCTGACCTTGGATCCTTGCTTGTATTCTGGCCCACATTCCACCCAACCTGTACTCTGGCCCTTCAGGCTGTGCCCTCCTTTGGCCCTCCCTTTGTCCCAGTTGCTGCCAGGCCCCTTTTCCTGATCCCTTCCCAGGATACTCACCCAGGCCAGGAGACTAGACCTGGCTCATGGCACCATGGGCTCCATTTTGTTAAAAGTAGCCTTTTCCCACATAGGCCATTGGCCTCCCTTAGCCTGAGTCTTGCTCCCAGACACTGACACCTTGCTGTGGGCCTTGGCCTTGACCCTCCCTCCTTTGTGCCACCAGCTCTCTCCCTTGCCTACCTCCCCTCATCAGCCCTGTCCATTTCATATGCCCTGGTCCAGGCCTTTACATTTGGCTCTCTGTTCCTAGGTATGGCTCCCTGCTGGAGACCCTGGCTGCCCTGCTCGAGGACCTTGCTCATGTACCTTGTTTTCATGCCCCTTACTCGGGGCTTTGATATGCCTCCCCTCTGTTTTCCTTCTGCTGTTGTATCCTCGCACTGCCTGGACCCTTCCTACCACTTCTTCTGCCTAGAATGGGCTCCTTGATGGTCCTTGCTCCCCACCAACTCCCCACCATGTCCGGACAAAAGACATTTCCTCACAGTTCCCTCCTTTGACCCTCCTTTGCTTCTGATTGCTCTCTGAGGATCTACTCACCTAGGGCATACTACTGGCCTCTACAACCTGAAATCTCCTTATGAAGATATGGTCCTGTCCCTCACCTGATTTCCCTCAATGCCAGAAACCTGAAACCTGCAGGGAAAGTGTGCTTTGTGCCAGACATGCCCTACACCATTGATGAATATGGAAGGGGTCCGAGAGACACACTCAACTGTATATAATGCACAGGACCCAGTGCTTCAGGAGTACTCAGCTACTGCAAGCCCCAAAATGAACCAGGAATGTATTAATGTTAGTACCCGATAGGGGACCATAGGGTGAACTCTCCACAAGGACATGTCATCCTGGTTCCAAGCCACACATTGTTAGCTACCAACAGAAAGGGACACAGAGCCCCATGCACCAAGGCATAGCAAACAAAAACACAAGTGGGGCAGCTACTATACACAATGAGAGCAGGCTCCCACCTGTCAATAGGAGAAAGCCACACAGACAAAGAGCAACACCTAGGTGAACACAATGTGGCTGCCACACCACCACCTAGAGGGAACTTGGCATCCAACCATGGCAGACGGCCCATGCTGAGATTGACATAGGTGCCTTTTATGTAAATGATGTCCCAAGTCATCAATCTCTGCTAAGAGTTACATTAGATTTGAAAGTTGGAGAATCCCAGAAGCCAAGATCTTATACCAGGAGATAACAAAAAAATTCCTGCATCATAAAGTGCCAGATGATTTATGTACACTCCCCTGCCCTAAATGACAGATCTTCCCAGGGGCTTTGGATACCATCCTTGGGACAGTACTGGACTCTGACTTTAAAGCCCATATCTATCAAGAAAAATGTCAGATACTTTGGTTACCATCTGACTCAGCAACAGAACAGACAATAGCCACTGGTCCTCAAAAGAAACAGGAAATCTGCTCAATTCCATTCCCTTCAACTTGCCATCAGACTAAAGAATTCTTGGGGGCTACCACATTCAACCATATATGGATCCCAAAATTTCAATTATAGGAAACCCATCTGTGAAACCAAAAATGGGCGAGAATGGGTTCCTTTAATATGGGCACCACCTAAGCAAAAGACCTTTGAGGACATTAAACAAGAACACTTAGTGCATCTGGACTAGTGCTCCCTGACCTCACAAAACTTTACTTTCTGTACATTCAGGAATAGTCTGGAATGGCTGTAGGAGTCTTGATATGGACATCTGTCCAAAGAGCTGGGCTCTGTAGCCCAAGCCTGGCCAACTTGTTTATGGGCCCTTGCAGCCACAGATCTTCTGGTATTGGAAGCTGATAAATTGACTATGGCGCAAATATTGGTTTTCAGAGTTCCTCATTCTGGGTTGACATTGTGGAGTACAAAGAACAATATTGATAGACTAATGGTCAATACCAGGGCATGTTATGTGAAAATCCAAGTATCCATGTGGAAGTCATCCAAACTCTGAACCCAGAAACCTTGCTTCCCATTGGACCTGGACAACCTGATCACAACTGTATTAAAGTCATGAATGAAATGTTCTCCAGCAGACCACACCTGGCAGATTAGCCTTCAAGTATTCTACCCTAATGTGAAGTACTTCACAGATGGAAGGAGTTTTGTAAAATATGGGGTATGTTTTGCTGGATATTCAGTGGTCACTTTGGACTCCACTGTTGAGGAAGAACCTCTGCCTCAAGGAACCTCAGCACAAAAAGAAAAAAAATATTGCTTTGACTCAGGGACCTCAATTGATAGCAGGATTCTATGTGGATATTTACATAGACTCAAAATATGCTTTCACTACCCTTCATATTTATAGGGCCACCACATGCTCAAGTGAGGAGCCAGGCCAGGGAATGAAGAGCCAAGGCCTTGGGCAGGGGCCTCAGGTAAGTGGAAAACGGTGGGGAGTAAAAGGAGGGGATCCAGCAGGGTGAAGGCAGGCTGTAAGCCCAGGGCCACTGCCAGGATTCAGGGTTCTGGGGACAGGACCAAGGGCCCAGAAAGAGCAAAGGGCCCAGGCCAGAGGCAGTGTTCTGTTTCCTATAACACACACTGGCACAGATGAGAATCTAGGGCCAGGGACTGGGGACCACACAAGGAGAAAGCAGGGAAGGGGAGAAAGGGTTGATGTTAGGATGAGGAGACAGTTGGTGGGTGGGTGGCACAAGGGGCACAGAGTGGAATGAGGTGGGTGGCACAAGAAAGGGCCCCCTGCATCCAACCCCACATGAAGAGATGCCACATAAAGCCATAAAACACTACCCCATGTTATGAATGAATGCAGTTACTGTCCAAGGTGAGGAGCCAGGCCTGAAGACTGGAACTCAAACAGTCAGAGTTCTGGAGGGCTGGGTTCAAGTAGGGGCTGCATGCAAGGGGAGAGGACAGGGGAGGGAATGGAGGGGATCGAACAGAGCAATGTCTGCACAAGACCCATGTCCACTTCCAGGTGTCATGGTTCGGGCAGCCAAAGTGGCCCAGGTGAAGGGCTGTGATCTGTTTCCCATGGTAGGCTTCAGGGCACAGAGGCAAGTGAACTCCACTCTTCTGCCATAAGTAATTAGATCCTCAGGGAGGCACCTGGACCAGAGCATGGCTGGGAAGGGTGGGGAGAGGAGATATGGGAGCTGGTGGCACATAGGGAGAAAGGCTTAAGACCCAGGTCCACAGATAGGTGTCAGGTTTGGGAAGCACGCCCCAGGCTGAACGAGGCCAAAGGGCCCAGGCAAGGGGCAGGGCTACTTATTCCTTAGGGAGCCAGGAGGGCCAATAGGCCAGGTCCAGTCCCCTGGCATTGGTGTGAATCCTGGGATAGAAATCAGGAAAGGGGGCTTGGAAGGGACAGGAACTAAAGGAGGGCCAAAGAAGGGCACAGCAGGAAGGGATGGAGGATGGATTCTGTTGGGGAAGGGCCTGTACCCGAACAAGGAGCCCAGGTTAGGGACCTATAGGAGGGCCTACACCAGGAGAGAACAGGAAAGAGCAGGCCTGGGCAGGTGTGCGGCACTAGTGGACTGCAGTGCAGGAACACAAGGGGGAGCAGGGAAGCAGCCAAAGCAAGGGGCCCACAGTCTATGCCCAGGCATGCTCTGGGCAACAAGGAAGAGACTCAAGCAGGAAGCCAGGATTGGTAATGGAGAACCAAGGGCTGGGGCTGGGGCAGGGGGCTCAGAAGAGTGAACAAGACTTGGGTGGGAAGGCAGGGGATCCAAAAGGGGCAGGCACGTACAGGCCCAGGACCACTACCAGGTGTTAGGGTTCTGGGTGCAGGACCAAGCACCCGTAAAGAGCAAGAGCACACGTGACAGGCAGGATTCTCTGTTTCCCATAAGACACCATGGCCCAGATTAAAATCCAGTGCCAGGGACCTGGCAAAAGAGGCCTGCAAGGGAAGGGGGACAGGAGGAGGGTGACGGTAGGACATGGCCAGGGGTCTTGGTGGATGTTCAAGGGGGGAGACCCAGGACCCAAGCCTGCAGACCAGGAAAGGGACACACCTGACTGTTCTTGGATGAGAGACTGAAAGAGAAGGAGATCCACAAGTGCCAGAGGAATTCGCTAGGGGAAGGCGAGGAAGGTGTTGCACAAGGACCAGAAGACAGAGAAAAGCACAAGGGTCACCTACAGGAGACTGCTGGTGGGCACAAGCAAAAAGCCCCCAGGTCAGACCCAACACAAAGAGACTCCATGCTATGCTGAAGGACATGAGGAAAGGGGTCAGGGATTCAGGCAAGAAGCCAGGCCCTTGTTCTGGAGCAAATCAGACCAAGGTTAGGGAAGGCTGGGTTGGGGCTCGGGCAGCATGCAAGGCGGGAGAGCACTGGAGAGAACGGAGGGGATTTACCAAAACTGGGTTAGAGCAAGTTACATGTTTACTGCCAGGCATCAAAGTTCAGGCAGTGAAGGGGACACATGCAAGTAGCAGGCTGTTTCCCACTGGGAGCATTCAGGGCATAGAGGCCAGCCAATTCCGCTCCTCTACTACAGGTGAGTAGATCCTGAGAGAGGGACCTGGACCAAAGGAGGGGCAAAATCAGGCATGTGAGGTGATACCTGTGGTGGCGAGTATGGGGTGGGGTGGATGGGCAGCCAGGACCCATTTGAGGAGCCCAGGCTAGAAAGAAACTGGGGGAGCAGAGGGTCTGAGCAGTGCCAGGATATCTCAGCATAAGTGGAAGAGAGGGTAGTCACAGGAGGGGGCCGGTAAAAGTGGCCTGAAACAAAAGGACATAGACAGGGTCATTGAGAAGGGTAGGCAGGGGCTCAGGCAAGGAGCTGGGCCCAGAAATGGAGAGCCAAGCGCTAGCATCTGAGCCTGGGTGAATGAAAAGTGATATAGTTGTTTGTGGGAGCTCTTATATCTCTGCAGCCTTGATAGAGAAAATAGGTTGCTCCAGGTGAGAGACTCTTCCCACCTTGGTGTCCAGGTTAGCTTTTATTCTGCCTCAGCCCATGTATAGGGGACTTTCCCCTCCAGGAAAAAGACCCCTCCTGCCTTGGTTTGTAAAGGGGTCTCCCATACAGCTGCAGTCAGGGTAACAGGGACTCACCCTTCCAGGTAGGAGACCCCTTTCACCTGGATGTCTGAGGGAATTCATATACCTCCACATGCAGAGTGGAGGGGACTTGCCCTGCCAGGCAGGAGACTCCTCCCTCCTGGGTGTCTGGGGGAACTTCTATACCTCCACAGGCAGGGTAGAGTGGACTCTCCCCTCCAGGCAAGACATGCCCCCAACTGGGTGTCAGAGGAGCTAGTACACCACTCCAACAATGTAGAGGGTACTCGTGCCACCAGGAGGGAGACCCTTCCCACCTACGTGTCTGGGGAATCTTGTATACTGCTGCAGCCAGGTTACAGAGGACTCACCTCTCCAGGTGAAGAGCCCTCCCAACTGAGTGTTGAAGGAAGCTTATATACCATCGCAGCCAGGGTAGAGGAAACTAACCCCTCTAGTCGGGAGACACCTCCCACGTGGGTGTCCTGGGAGCTCTTATATGGCACCAGCAAAAGGAGAGGGGACTTGCCCCTCCAGGTGAGAACCCTCCCATCTGTCTTCTAGGGTGAGCTTGTATACCACCAAAGCCAGGGTAGAGGGGACTCACCAGTCCAGGCGGGGGACCCCTCCCACCTGGGTGTCTGAGGAAGCTTGTATACCTCCACAACTAGGATAGAGGTGATTTGCTGCTCTTACTACCTGGGTGTTATGGGGAGTAGTTATAATGCCACAGCCAGGGTAGAGGGGACTTGACATTCCAGGCAGAATATGCCTGCCAACTGTGTGTCAGGGGGTGATCTTATACCACCATAGCCAGGGTAGAGGGGTTGCACCCCTCCAGGTTAGAGACACCTTCCACCTGGGTGTCCAGGGGAGCTCCTATACTGCCACAACAGGGGTAAGGGAAACTCACCACTCCAGGCACGAGACCTCTCCCGCCTGGGTGTCAGGCAGATCTAGTATACTGCCAGAGCCAGGGTAGAAGGGACTCGCCCCTCCAGGCGGGAAACCCTAACCACCTGGGTGCCGGTGGGTGAGCTCATATACCACTGTATTCAGGATAGTGGGGACTCGCCCCTCCAGGAAGGAGACCTCTCCCAACTGGGTGTCACTGGGAGCTTGTATAACACCTTAGCCAGGGTACAGGGTTCTTGCCCCTCCAGGTGGGAGACCCCTCCCACCAGGGTGTCAGAGGGAGCTCATTTACTTTAGCAGCCTGGGTGGAGGGACTCGCCCCTCCATATTTGCTGCAGTCTGGGTGGGCAAAAATCACAAGCCACTGAAGCAGGAACAAACATTATTTCTGAACTCCACCAACACACTCCACACATGCTCCCTGGGAACTCTCCACAGGGCTCCTCCAGGAACCACCAACTGGGAATCCCTCCTCCAGCACTTCCCCAAGCAATGGGAACTCTCCGGAAGAACTCCAAAGAAGCAGGCTGAGGCGGACAGCAGGGGTCTAATATTACAATTGAATACACAGCTTAACAAAACCATTACCATTTCAATGGCTTGGTGGCATCACCTCTCAACCACTCAGTTCTGGCAAAAATGTCATTCTGACTGGGATATGGCTCTCAGGACATATTGGAAATCCCTCCTGTTAGGGTCTGTAAACAAGTCAAGTTGTTCATCACCCCCAGGCTATTTTGCCCAGCCAGCCTGGTTGTGGCACCCTCCCACATGGGTATGGTGGGGGGCAGCTCATGTACTGCCATAGCAGCATAGAGGGGAATCACCCCTCCTTGCTGCAGAAACCCTCCCACCTGAGTGTCAGGGGAGCTCCTACACCACCACAGCCAGGGTAGAAGGGACTCACTCCTCTAGGCAGGAGATGCCTCCTACCTGGGTGTCTCAGGGAGCTTCTATATAGCAGCAGCCAGGGGAGAGCCGACTCGCCCCTCCAGGTTAGAGACCCCTCCCATCTTGATGCCAGGGCAAGCGTGAATTCCTCCTTAGCCAGGGCAGTGGGGACTTGCCCCTCCAAGGGTGAGACCTCTCCCACCTGGGTGTTGGAGCAGGACATGTATACAGCTGCAGCCAGGGTAGCAGAGACTCGTCTCTCCAAGCAGGAGACCCCTTTCAACTGTTGTCAGGAGGAGCTCTTGTCCAGCTGTAACCATTGTACATGTGACTCAGCCCTCAAGGCAAGAGATCCCTCCCTCCTGCGTATGAGGGCGAGCTCCTATATCTCTAAAGCCAGGGTGGAGGGGACTCACCCCTCCAGTCAGGAGACACTTAAAACCTGGGTGTATGTGGGAGCTCCTATATCACCACAGGCAGGGTCCAGGGGACTCTACACTTCAGGGGGGAGACTCCTCCCAACTGGGTGTCAGGATAGTTCCTGTACTGTAGCAGCCAGGATAGAGGACTTGCCCCTCCAGGTGGGACACCTCTTCTAATTGGGTGTCTCAGGGAACTTGTATACCACCTTAGCCAGGGGAGAGGCAACTTTCCCCTCCAGATGGGATATCCCTCCCACATGGGTGTGTGGGGAGCTCATATACCACTGCAACCAGTGTAGAGGGTACTTGCTCAACAGGCGAGAGACACCTCCCACTAGGGTGTCAGTGGGAGATTGTATACTGCCACCACCAGGGTAGAGGAGACTCGCCTCACCAGGCAGGAGACCCCTCCCACCTCAGTGTCTGGGGGATCTTGTAGACTGCCACGGTCAGGTTACAGGGGACTCACCTGTCCAGGTGAAGACCCCTCCCACCTGGGTGCAAGGGGAGCTCATATACCACTGAAGCCAGAGTAGCAGGGACTTGCCCCTCCAGGTGTGAGAAAACTCCCACCTGGGTGTTGCAGCAGGACAGGTATACTGCTGCATCCAAGGTAGCAGAGACTCGTCTCTCCAGGCAGGAGACCCCTTTCATCTGGTTGTCAGGGGGAGCTCTTATCCCACCACAACCATTGTAGAGGGGACTTGCCCCTCAATGCAAGAGACCCCTCCCCCCTGGGTGTGGGGTGAGTTCCTATATCTCCAGAGCCAGAGTGAAGGGGACTTGTCATTCGAGGTAGGAGACCCCTCCCACCTCGGTGTCAGTGGGATCTCCTATACCTCCACAGGCAGTGTCAGGCAGGGGACTACTCTCACCTGGATGTAAGCAAGCTCCTATACTGCAGCAGCCAGGGTTGAGGGGACTCGCCCCTCCAGGCAGGAAACCACTTCCACTCGGGTGTCTCAGGGAGCATGTATACCACCTTAGCCAGGGTAGAGGTGACTTACCCTCCAGACGGGAGACCCTTCCCACTTGAGTATTAAGGTGAGCTCATATACCACTGCAGCCAGGGTAGAGGGTACTTGCCGCATCAAGTGAGAACAAGTCCCACCAGGGTGTCATGGGGAGGTTGTATATCGCCATATCCAGGGTAGAGGATAATCAGCTCTCCAGGCAGAAGAACCCTCCCACATGTGTGTCAGGGAAAACTAGTATACCACTGCAGCCAGGGTAGAGGGTACAGGACCCTTCAGGCAGGAGACCCCTCTCATCTGGTTTGAGGAGGGGAGCTAGTATACCACTGCAGCCACGGTAGTGGGGACTCGCCCCTCTAGGCAGGAGACACCTCCCACATGGGTGTCAGGGGAGCTCATATGCTATCACAGTCAGGATATATGGAACTCGTCCCTCTAAGCGGGAAACCCGTCCACTTGGATGTCTCTGGGAGCTCATACACCATTACAACAAGGGTACAGAGGACTCTCCCATCCAGGCATGAGACACCTTCCACCTGGATGTCCTGGTGAGCTCCTATACCATTGCAGGAAGTGTATAATGGACTATCCCTCCTCTAGGCTGGAGACTCCTCCCACCACAGTGTCAGGGAAACTCCTATACCACAGCAGCCAGGATAGAGGGGAGTCGCCCCTTTAACCTGGGGACTTCTCCCACCTGGGTGTCTGGGGGAACTGTATACTGCCACAGCCTGGTTAGAGGTAACTTGTCCCTCTGAGCTAAAGACACCTCTCACCTGGGTATCAAGTGGAGCTCATATACCCCAGCAGCCAGGGTAGAGGAGACTTGCACAGATTTCCACTTGAAATGGGGGAAACTCCTATAACGCCTTAGCCAGGGTAGAGGGGACTTGCCTCTCCAGGCAGAACACCCCTCCCACCTGCGTGTCAGTTGGAGCTCATATTCCCCAGCAGCCATATTTACAGGTGACTTGCACCTCTAGATGACTGACACTTTCCACCTGATAATGGAGTAAATCCTATATCACCTTAGCCCAGTAGAGGAGACTCGCCCCTTCAGGCGGGAGACCCCTCCCATCTGGGTATGGGGGTGGAAATCTCCTAAATCACAGCAGCCAGAATAGAGGGGAATTGCCCCTTGAGGCAGGAGACCCCTCCCACCTGGGTTTTGTAGGTAACTGGTACACCCCCTCAGCCAGTGTAGAGGGGACTCATCGCTGCAGGTGGAGGACCCTTCCCACCTGGTGTTGTGGGGGCTCCTATATGTCTGCAGCCAGGGAGAGGGGACTCGCCCCTCTAGGCGGGAGACCCCTCTGACCTGTGTGTCCAGAGGATCTCAAATATGGAGCAGACAGGAAATAGGGTACTCGCCCTCCCATTCAAGAGACCCCTCTAACCTGGGTGTCAGGAGGAGCTCCTATACCACCTGAGCCAGAATACAGGGTACTTGCCCCCCCCCATGCTGGAGACCCCTCCCACCTGGGTTTCTGGGGGATCTTATACACTGCCAAAGCCAGGTTAGAGGGGACTCACCACACTAGGTAGGAGACCCCTCCCAACTGGGTGACAGGGGGTGCTCCAATATTGCTGTTGCCAGGGTAGAGTGGACTCACTCCTCAAGTGGGAAGACCCCACCCATGTGGGTGTCTTTTGGAGCTTATATAAAGCTTGAGCCATGGTAGAGGGGACACGACCCTCCAGGCAAGGGACACCTCCCACCTGCATGTCAAGGGAGCTTATAAAACCCAGCAGCCATGGTAGAGGTGAGTCACCCATCCAAGTGACAGACCCCTCCCACCTGGGAATTGGAGGAAACTGGTGTACCACTGTAGCCAGGGTAGAGGGGACTCGACCTTCCAGGCAGGAGACCCACACCACCTGGGTATCCTTTTGGAGTGTGGGCTCCTATACTGCTCCAACAAGGATAGCAGGGATTTGCCCCTCCATGGGAAAGACCCCTCCTACCAGAGTTCTGGGGTGCTCCCATTCCTTTGCAGCCAGAGTAGAGGGGAATCACCCCTACAGACGAGAGAACCCTCCCACCTGGTTGTTGGGGGAAGCTCCTGTACTACCAGAGCCAGTGTAGAGGTGTTCGCCACTGCAGGCAGGAGACACCTCACACTTGGTTGACCAGGGAGCACTTATAGGCACAAGCCAATGCAGAGGGCACTCTCCACTCCAGGTGGGAGACCCCTCCCACCTGGGTGTGAGGGGAAGCTTGTATACCACTACATTCTGGATAGTGGGGACTTGCCCCTCCATGTGGAATACTCCTCCCAGGTGGGTGTCTGGTTGATCTCCTATACCACTGCAGCCACCAGAGAGGGTCTCTTCCCACCTGGGTATTGGGGGGAGCTTGAATTCACCAAACCAGGGTACAGAGGAATCGCCCCTCCAGTCAAGATGCCCTTCCCACCTGGGTGAGCTGGAGAGCTCATATACCACCATAGCCAGGGTAGAGAGGACTTGACCCTCCAGTCAGGAAACCCCTCCCTCCTGGTGTCCAGTCGGAGCATGTACACCACTGCAGTCTAAGAATAACAGACTTGCCCTTCCAGTCAGGAAAGCCTTCCAATCTGGGTTCAGAAGGAGCTCTTGTACTGACAAATCCATGGTAGAGGGGACTCTCCCATCCAGGCAGGAGGCCCCTTCCACCTGGGTGTTGTGGGGAGCTCCTATATCGCTGAATCCAGGGTACTGGGGACTTGCCCTTCCAGGTGGGAGACCCCTCCCTCCTTAGTGTCAGGGAGAGTTCTTATGTCCTGAAAGCCAGGAGAGAGGGGACTAACCCCTCAAGGTGGCATTCACTCCTACCTGGGTATGGGGGTGGGAGCACCTATACAGCTGCAGCCAGGGCAGCAGGGACTCACCCCTCCAGTGGAGAGACCCTTCCCACCTGGGTGTTGGGAGGTGGGACTCCTATACTGCAGCAATTAGGGTAGCAGGGACTTGCCACTCCAGGAGGCACACCCCTCTTACCTGGGTGTTGGGGGAGAGTGTATACCTCAGCATCCAGGGTAGAGGGGACTCGCTCCTCTAATAAGAGACCCTTCCCATCTGGTTGTGGGGGGAGCTCAAATACTGCTGCAGCCAGGGTAGAGGGGACTCTCTCCAACAGGTGGGAGACCCCTTTCACCAGGGTTTTGGGGGGGAACTCCTATACTTCCACAGTTAGGGTAGAGGATTTCACCCCTGCAGGCAGCAGAACCCTCCCACTTGGATATCCAGGGAGCTCTTATAGGGAACCATCCAAAGTAGAGGGGAGGCTCGAATGCAGGTGGGAGACCCCTCTACCTGTGTGTCAGGGGGAAGTTGTATATCGCCTTAACCAGGGTAGAGGGGAATTGCCCCTCCATGCCGGAGACACTTCCCACCTGGGTGTCTGGGGGAGCTTGTATACTGCCGAAGCCAGGGTATAGGGAACTTGTTGCTCCAGACAGGAGACACCTCCCACCTGGTTGTCCAGGGTGAGCTCGAATACTGCCACAACAGGGGAGACCCCTCCTACCAGGGTTTCCAGGAAGTCTTTTATGCCACCACCCAAAATAGAAGATACTCACCCCTCAAATAAGGAGACCCCTCCCACCTGGGTGTCAGGGAGAGCTCACATACTGCCACAGCCAGGGTTATGGGACTTGCCCCTGCAGGAGGGAGATCCCTCCCACCTGGGTGTCCTGGTAGCTCTTATATGGCACCAGCCAAAGTAGAGGAGAATAGCTGGACCAGGCCGTAGACCTCTCCCCCCTGGGTGTCTGGGTGAGCTTGTATACCTCCTGATCCATGATATAGGGAATAGCTGCTCCAAGTAGGAGACCCCTCCCACCTGGATGTAGTGGAGGTGGCAGGACTCCCATAACACTGCAGCTAGGGTTGAGGGGAATTGCCCTTCCAGGCGGGAAACCACTCCTTCTGGGTGTTCAAGGGGAGCTCCTTTACTGCCAGAGAGGATTTGCCCCTCCAGTGAAGAAACCATTCTAACCTGGTGTCAGGGGAGTTCCTATACTGCAACATCCAGGGAAGAATGGACTCACCACTCTAGGGGGGAGACCCGTCCCACCTGGGTGTTGGAAGAGGGATGCTCATATATCTTAGCAGCCAGGGTAGCAGGGACTCGCCCCTCCAGGGTAGATAACCCTCCAACCTGGGTGTCTGGGGATCTCCTATACCTTCATAGCCAGGGTAAAGGAAATTCGTTCCTCCAGTTGGGAGACCCCTCCCACCAGGGTGTCGCCTGGTAGCTCATATACCACCACAATCAGGGCAGAGAGTTTAACACCTGCAAGTGGGGAACCTATGATCTGGGTGTCCAGGGGAATTCAATAGGGCACCAGAGAAAGTAGAGGTGCTCTCCCTTCCAGACCCCTCCAACATAGGTTTCCTGGGGAGCTTGTATACCGACTTAGCCAGGGTAGAAGGGACTTGCCTATCCATGTGGGAGACTCCTCTTACCTAGGTGTCTGGGGGAGTTGTATACCGCTGCAGCCAGTGTAGAGGGGACTCCTAACACCAGGACAGAGCCCCGCTCACTTGGTTTTTGGTGGAGCTCATAAAATGCTGCAGCCCGGGGAGAGGGGACTTGCCTTCTAGTTGGGAGACACCTTCCACCTGGTTGACAAGGGGTTCTTGAATACCACTGCAGAGTCCTGGCAATGACAAAATACTACAGTAAAAGGGGAACAGAGGGGAGGAAGAGGAGGGGACCAAGCAAGGGGCCTGAAATCAAGGAACAAGGGCAGGGTCCTCAAGAAGGCAACCAGAGCCTCCAGCAAGGAGCCAGGCCCAAGAATAGGGAGCCAGTCCTGGGTACTATGAAACAGACAGCACTTGGGAGAGGAAAAAAGAGAGTACGGTAGTGGATGACACAGGGAGAGGAGGGCTCAAGGCCCAGGTTCACTGCTGAGTGTCAGGATCAAGGAGCATTGCCTGGGCAGAGTCCAAAGTCCCAAGCAAGGGGCACAGCTTCATTTTCCCAAAGGGAGCCCACAGGGCGAAACACCCAGTTCCAGTCCCCTGGACCTGGTGAGCATCCTGTGAAAGGGATCTTGAAAGGGGGCTCAGCAGGGACAGGGAAAACAGGAGGGATAAAGGAGGGTACAGCATGAAAGGTCACAGGAAGAGTGTTAATGGGGTGTGGGCCAGGAGTTCAGGAAGGATCACAGGCTAGGGACCAACAGGAGGGCCCAGGCAAGGAAAGGGTAGGGAAGGGTGAGGCTGGGCAGGCGTGTTGCAGTATGATTCTGAGGTTCAGGGAAGCCAAAGGGAGTAGGGTACTGGCCCCAGCAAGGTCCGCAGTCCAAGCCCAGGAAATCACGGAGCTACAAGGGCCCCCAGAGGCTCAAGCGAGGAGGCAGGCCAGGGAATGGAGATCCAAGGCCAGGGTTTGCGTAGGGGGATCAGGACAGTGGACAAGTCTTTGGAGAAATGGCAGGGGATCCAGCAGGTTACAGGCAGGCTCCTGGCCCAAGTTGACTGCCAGGTGTCAGGGTTCTGGGTACAGGACCAAAGGCCTAGAGAGAGCAAAGGGCCCAGGCAAGGGGCAGAACTCAGTTTCCCATAAGGCACCCTGGCTCAGATGAGAATCCAGGGACAGGGATCTGGGCAAAGGAGGACTGGCAAGTGAAGGCAGGCCAGGAGGATGGCAATGGGAGGGCATGGTGGGGGGTTCTCGTTGGGTGCTTGGGGGGGCAAGATCCAGGACCGAAGCCAGGTGCCCAGGAAAATGACCTACCTGTCCAAACATGGTTGAGTGACCCAAGGATAAGGAGACCTGCAAGTGCCAGGGGAAAGCACATGGGGAAGGGGGAGGAAAGGATGTGCAAGGATGAGGAGACAGAGAAAAGATCAACAGGCACTTATGGGAGTACTGGAAAGGTCCCCAAGAAAGGGGTCCCCAGGTAAGACCCAACAGATAGAGATTCTATGCTACACTAGATGATATTAGGAACACTTTCAGGGGCTCATGTGAGCACCAGGCCCAGGGAATGAAGCACAAAATGTCAGGGTTAGAGAGGGCTGGGTTTGGGTAGGGGCAGCATGAAAGGCCAGAGGGCAGGGCAGGGAAGGGAGTGGATCTCTCAGGGATGGGTTGAAGCATGTCACATGTTAACTGCCAGGCCTCAAGTTTCAGGCAGCAAAGGGGACTCAGGCAAGAGGCAGGGCTGTATTTCCCATAGGGAACGTTAAGGGTGCAGAGGGCAACCAATATGGCTCCACTTTCCAGGTGAGTAGATATTCAGAGAGGGACCTGGACAAAAGGAGGATCAAAAGAGGGCACTCTGAGGGGATACCTGGCATATGGAGGTTGTGGGGTGGTTGGTTGGCAGCCTGAATCCATTCGAGGAGCCCAGGCTAGGGAGAAGCAGGGAAAGCAAAGGGTCCCAGAAGAGCCAGGATAACATAGCACCAGTGTAACAGAGGGGAGGCAAAGGACAGGGTCTATAAAAAGAGGCCTGAAACCAAGGAAACGGAAAGTAACCTCAAGAAGTGCTGCCACGGGCTCAAGCAAGGAGCTGTGCCTAGTTATGGAGAACAAAGTGCTAGGACCTGGGGCAGGGTGAATGAAAATGGATATGGATGGGGAGGGCATGGAGGGGAGAAATCTTAGCATGAGGCAAAATGGGACGAAGGCTTAAGGTCCAGATTCACAGCAAGGTGTTAGGATTGGGTAGCAGGGCATGGGATGAGGGAAGCCAAAGGGCCCAGACAAGGGGCAGGGCTACTTTTTCCCAAAGGGAACCCACAGGGCTATGAGGCCAGGTAAAGTACCTGGCCTGATGAGCATCCTGGAAAGGGGATCAGGAAAGTGGGGCTGGTAGAGATAGAAACGAGAAGAGGGCCAAAGGAGGGGACAGACTCAATTGCTGCAGTACGTGTCTGGGTTGGGAGGGGGCCAGGACCCCAGGAAAGAGGTAAGACAAGTGACCTAGGGGAGGGCCCAGGTAAGAGGAGAGCAGGGAAAGGCAGGGCTAATAAGGTGTGGCTGTACTAAGGTACTGCTGTACAGGGAAGCCAAGGGGAGGAGAGAAGTGGCTCCAGTGAGGGGCCCACAGACAAAGCCCAGAAAAGAAAGGAAAATAAGGGCCACCAGAAGCTCAAGGGTGGAGCCAAGCAAGGAAATGGAGTGCCAAGGGCCAGGGCTTGGGCAGAGGGCATAGGACAGTTGACAATGCTTGGGAGAGAAGGCAGGGGATCCAGCAGGGGGCAGTCAGGCTCCAGGCCCAGTGCCACTAACAGGTGTCAGGGTTCATGGTGGAGGCCCAAGTACCCACAGAGAGTAAGAGGCCCAGGTGAGAGGCAGGGCTCTCTTTTTCATAAGGGCCCCTGGCCCAGATGAGAATCCATGGAGAGCGACCTGGCAAAGGAGGCCTGGCTATGGAAGGGGGCTAGAAGGATGGCTATGAAAAGGCACGGCCGGAGATTGTGGTAGGTGTATGTTGGCAGGAGAGCCAGGACAGTAGCCAGGTGCTGAGACAAGGTACCCACACGGCTAACCTAGGATGTGGGACCAAAGGAGCAGAAGACTCATGAGCACCAGGAAAATTCACGAGGGGATGGGAAGGATGAGCTGTGCAAGGGCCATGAGACAGAGGGAAGCTCAAGGGGCACCTAAGGTAGCCATCTGGCAGGCCCAAGCAAGGGGCTCCCAATTCAGACCCATAATGAAGAGACTCCACACTATGCAAAGGGACATGAGGAAAGTGTCAGGGGATCAACAAGGTGCACAAGACAGGGACAGGAGTGCCAAGGGCCTGGGTAAAGAAAGGTTGGGTTGGGGTAGGGGCAGCATGCAAGGCCAAAGGGCAGGGGAGAGAAGGGAGGGGATCGTTCAGGGCTGTGTTGGAGCAGCAGGGAAGGGAAGGAGATCACTTAGGGCTTGAATGGAGTAAGTTCCATGTTAAATACCAGGCCTCAAGGTACAGGCAGTGAAGGGGACTCAAGTGACTGGCCAGGCTGTGTTTCCAATAAGGAGCATGCAGGGTGCAGAGAACAGCCAATTATGCTGCTCTGCCCCAGGTGAGTAGATCCTCAGAGAGGGAACTGAACCAATGAGGGGCAAGAGAGTACTGTGAGGGGATACCTGTCATGCAGAGGTTGGGGGGAGGTTGGTGGGATGCAGGACCCATTTGAGGAGACTAGGATAGAGTGAATAGGGGTACATGAGGGTCAGTGCAGTGCCAGGATACCACAGCATGAGGAGAACAGAGGGGAGGCAGAGGAGGGGGCTGGCAAAAGGGGCCTAAAACCAAGGGATAGGCAAAAGGTCCTAGAGAAGGGCAGCCAGGGGCTCAAGCAAGAAGCTAGGCCCAGTAATGCAGAGCCAAGTGCTAGCACCTGGGCCTTGGTGAATGAAAAGAAAAATGGATAGAGAGGGGCAGGAGGGAGAAAGGGGAGAAGCTGGCACAGGGGGAAGAGGACTCAAGCCCCAGATCCAGTGCTTCAGGAGCAGGGCCTGGGTTGATGGAGGCAAAAGTGCACAGGCAGGAAGGAGAGGTACATTTTCCCAAAGGTCAAATCTTCTGGCGGCCAAGGGCTCAAGCAAGGATCAAGGCCCAGTAATGGAGAGTGATGTGCTAGCACCAAGGCCTGGGTGAATGAAAAGAATCATGGACAGGGAGGAAGAAAAGGGGAGCTGCTGGCACAGGGGGAGGAGGGCTCAAGGCCCAGGTCCTAGGCAGGGTGTCAGGGTACAGGATCAGGGCCCAGGCTGAGGGAAGCGAAGCTCCCAGGCAAGAAGCAGGGCTATGTTTTCCCAAAGGTCATATCCTCTGGACCAGGTAAGCATCCTGGGAAGGGGATCAGAAAAGCACACATTGCAGAGACAGAAAAGACAGGAGAGCTGAAGGAGGGCACAGCCTGAAGGGTCACAGGAAGGGTGTGGGTGGGGTGAGGGCCAGGACCCCAGTAAGGAGATCAGGCAAGGGATCTACAAGAGGCCCCAGGCCAGGAGAGAGCAGGAACACCGGGCAGGGAAGGCTGGGCTGTACTAGGGTACTGCAGTTCAGGAATGCCAAGGGTAGCAGGGAAGCGGCTCCAGCATGGGCCCCTCAGACAATGCCCTGAAAAGCAGTGAGAAAGAAGGGCCACCAGAGGCACAAGTGAGAAGACAGGCCAGGAAACGAAGAGCCAATGGCCATGGCTTGGGCAGGGGGCTCAGGAACGTGGATTATATTTTGGAAGGAAGGCAGGGGATGAAGCTGGGGGCAGTCAGACTCCAGGCCAAGGGCCTCCTCCAGGTTTCAGGGTTCCTGGTGCTGGACCAAGCACCCAGGGAGAACAAGGAGCCCAGGCAAGGGCCAGGGCATTGTATCCCAAAAGGATCCCTGGATCAGATGAGAACCTACAGACAAGGCCCTGGCAAAGGAAGCAAGGAAAAGGAAGAGGGTGATGGAGGGGCAAGCAAGGGGATTGGGTTGAGTGCATATAGGGGCAAGACCCAGGACCCAAGCAAGGCGCCCAGGCAAGGGACCCACCCGATCCATGGTGATGGAGAACCCGAGGAGCAGGAGACCTGCGAGCACCAGAAAAAGGCACAAGGGAATGGGGAGGAAGGGGCTGTGTGAGGTCCATTAGAAGCCAAGGGGCACATGGGGAGCCCACTGGCGAGCCCAAGCAAGGGGCCCCCAGGTCAGACCCAACAAGAAGAGACTCATTGCTATGCCAAGGGCCATGAGGAACGCAGTCATGGGCTCAGGTGAATGCCCAGGCCCAAGGACCGCAGCACAAAAGGTCAAGATTAAGGAGGGCTGGGTTGCAGTAGGGGCAGCATGGAAGGCTTCAGGGAAGAGAAAGGAGGGGATCGCTCAGGGTTGAATTGGAGAAAGTCCATGTTAACTGCCAGGCCTCAAGGTTCAGGCAGTGAGGGGGACTCAGGAGAGTGGCAGGGCTGTGTTTCCCATAGGGAGTATTCAGGGCACAGAGGTGAGCCAATTCTGCTCCTCTGCTCCAGGTGAGCAGATCCTCAAAGAGAAACCTGGACCAAAGGAGGGGGACCAAAGCAAGTACTGTAAGGGGATACCTTGTTTGTGAAAGTGGGGATGGGCTGCAGGACCCATTACAGCATCACAGGGTAGGGGGAAGCAGGGGGAGCGGAGGGTCGGGGAAGTGCCAGCATACCAAGCATGAGGGGATCAGAAGGGAGGCACAGGAGGGGGCAGGCAACAGGTGCCTGAAACCAGGGATAGGGAAAATATCCTCAAGAAGGGGGAGAATAACTCAGGGTTTCAAGCAAGTAGCCGGGGCCATTAATGGACAGTCAAGTGCTACCACCAGGGCCTGGGTGAATGAAAAGTAACATGGAGGGGGATCAGCAGGAGGGGAGAATGTGGAGAGAGTGGCACAGGGAAAGAACGGCTCAAGGCCAAGATCCACTGCAGGGTTTCAGGGGTCAGGAATATTATCGCATCTGAGGAAAGCCAAAAGACCCAGGCAAGGTGCAGGGTTATGTTTTTCAAAGGGATTCCCCAGGGCCAAGAGGACAAATCAAGTTGCCTGGCCCAGGTGAGCCTCCTGGGAAGGGGATCAGGAAATCAGGCATTGCTGAGATAGAAAGGACAGGAGGACTGAAGCAGGGTACAGCCTGAAGAGCTGCAGGATGGGTGTGGGTGGGATGGGGTCCAGGACCATAGCAAAGAGCCCAGGCAGGGAACCTAGAAGAGGGTCCAGGCCAGGAGAGAGCAGGGAATGCCAGGCTGGGAAGGCAGGGCTGCACTAGCAAGCTGCAATTCAAGAATGCCACGGGGAGCTGGGAAGCGGCCACAGTGAGAGGACCTCAGAAAATTCACAGAAATGCAGTGATCAAGAAGGGCAATCAGAGGCTCAAATGAGAAGACAGGGCAAGGAACTGAGAGCCAAGGGCCAGGGCTTGGGCAGAGGTCTCAGGAAAGTGGATTACATTTTGGAAGAAAGGCAGGGGATCCAGCAGGGAGCAGTCAGGCTCCAGGCCCAAGGCCACCTCCAGGTTTCAGGGCTCCTGGTGTTGGACCAAGCACCCAGGGAGAGCAATGGGCCCAGGCCAGGGACAGGGCATTGTTTCCCATAAGGCGCCCTGTATCAGATGAGAACGTATGGCCACGGTCCTGGCAAAGGCAGCCAGGAAAAGGAAGGGGGCCATGTGGAGGGGGACAGGAGGGCACGCAATGGGGTCAGGGTGGGTGCACATAGGGGCGAGACCCAAGACCCATGTCAGGCTCCCACCCAATAAATGGTGATGGGGGACCCAAGGAGCAGGAGATCTGCGAGTGCCAGAAAAAATGTGAAAGGGGAAAGGGAAGAAGGGAATGCATGAGCATCAGGATAAGCCAAGGGTCACCTAGGGGAGTCCATGTGGGGCCCAAGCCAGGGGCCCCCTGGTCAGACCCAACAGGAAGAGATTCCTTAAAATGCCAAGGGCCATGGTGAATGCTGTCCTGGCCTAGGGGAATAACGAGGCCAAGGGAACAGAGCACAAAGGGTCAGGGTTAGGGAGGGCTGGGTTGCAGTAGGGGCAGCATGGAAGGCTGGAGGGAAGGGAGGGGATCGCTCAGGGCTGGGTTGGAGCAAGTCCTTGTTAATTACCAGGCCTTAAGTTTCAGGCAGTGAGGGGGACTCAGGCAAGTGGCAGGGCTGAGTTTCCCATAGGGAATATTCAGGATGCAGAGGAGAGCCAATTTTGCTCCTCTGCCCCAGGTAAGTAGATCCTCAGAGAGGGATCTGGACTAAAGGATGCGGGGGCAAAGAGGGTACTGTGAGGGGATACCTGGTGTGCGGAATTGGAGCTGGGCTGCAGGACCCATTAAAGCAGCACAGGGTAGGGAGAAGCAAGGGGAGTGGAGGGTCTGTGCAGTGCCAGCATACCACAACATGAGGGGATCAGTCGGGAGGCACAGGAAGTGGCAGGCAACAGGGCCCTTAAACCAAGGGACAGGGAAAGGGTCCTCAAGAAGGGGGAGAATGGCTCAGGGTTTCAAGCAAAGAGCCAGGCCCAGTAATGGAGAGCCAAATTCTAGCACCTGGGCCTGGGTGAATGAAAAGAAACATGGAGGGGTAGCAGCTTGAAGGGAGAAAGTGAAGTTGGTGGCACAGGAGGACAACAGCCCAAGGTCCATATACACTGCAAGTTGTCAGGGGTCAGGAGCAGGGCCCTCACTGAGGGAGGCCAAAGGGCCCAGGCAAGGGGCAGGGCTATGTTTTTCAAAGAGAGCCCCCAGGGCCAAGAGGGCAAATGAAGTCTCATGGCCCAGACGAGCATCCTGGGAAGGACATCAGGAAAGCGCACGTGGCAGAGTCAGAAAGGACAGGAGGTCTGAAGCAGGGCACAGCCTGAAGGGCCGCAGGATGGGTGTGGGTGGGGTGGGGACCAGGACCAGAGCAAGGAGCCCAGGCAAGGGACATAGAAGAGGGCTCATGCCAGGGGAGAGCTGGGAAGGTCGGGCCAGGAAGGCAGGGCTGCATTAGGGTGATGGAGTATGGGAATGCCAAGGGGAGCGGGGAAGTGGCCCTAGGGAGAGGCCCTCAGTCAATGCCCAGAAAAGCAGTGAGCTAGAAGGGCCACCAGAGGCTCAAGCAAGAAGCCAGGACAGGGAACAGAGAGCCAAGGTCAAGGGCATAGGCAGGGGCTCAGGAAAGTGGATTATATTGGGGAACAAAAATGCAGGGGATTCAGAAGGAGACAGTCAGGCTCTGGTCCAGGGTCACCTCCAGGTTTCAGGTTCCTGGTGCCGGACCAAGAACCCAGGGAAAGCAAGGGCCCCAGGAAAAGGCTAGAACATTGTTTTCCATAAGGCTCCCTGAATCAGATGAGAAGCTATGGCAGGGTCCTGGCAAAGGAGGCCAGGAAAAGGATGTGGACCAGAAGGAGGACGACAGGAGGGCACATAAAGGCGTTGGGGTGGGTGCACATAGGGGCGAGATACAGGACCCAAGACAGGCTCCCAGGCAACGGACACATGCCATCAATGGTGACGGGGGACCCAAGTAGCAGGAGACCTGTGATCACCAGAATTAGTGCAAGGAGAAGGGGAGGAAGGGCTGCGTGAGGACCAGGAGAAGCCAAGGGCTACCTATTGGAGCCCACTGGCAGCTCCAACCAAAGGGCTCCTAGGTCAGACACAACACGAAGTGACTCCTTGCTATGCCAAGGGCCATGAGGAAAGCAGTCGGGGGCTCAGGCAAACGACCAATGACAAGAGCACAAAGGGTCAGGATTAGGAAGGGCTGGGTTGCAGTAGGGGCAGCATGGAAGGCTGGAGGGAAGGGAGGGGTTCGCTCAGGGCTGGGTTGGATCAAGTCCATGTTAACTGGTAGGAGTCAATTCCGCTTATGTGCCCCATGTGAGTAGATCCTCAGAAAGAGACCTGAAACATAGGAGGGGGGCCAAAGAGGGTACTGTGAGGGGATACCTGGTGTGTGGAAGTTAGCAGGATGTGCTGCACAACCCATTACAGCAGCACAGCGTAGGGAGAAGCAGGGGGTGCAAGATTGGGGATCAGTGGTGTTGGAGGTTGGTTTGCAAGCTAGAAAAATTTCTTGAGGTTTGCAAGAGGTGCAGAGATCAGAATTGGATCGGAGCAAAAAGAAAGCTTGGACATAGGGGCTCTTTACCAATTTTTTTCAAATGCTCACTGATCTTTGCTACATCCCCTGCCTTCCCTTCTCAATATTGCCCAGTGTCCTGAACCCCCTGTCCAAGCCCTGGATCTTGGCTGTGAGTTTCCTGGCCTGGTTTCTCACTTGAGCCTCTGGTGTCTGTTGTTCCTCCGTGATTTTCTGGGCTTTGAGGGCCCCTCATTGGGGCCACTTCCCTGCTCCCCTTGCTATCCCTCTACTGAAGTGTTAGTCCAGCCCCGCCTTCCTGGCCCTGGCCTTTGTGCTCTCTCCTGGCCTGGGCCCTCCATTCTCCTTGCTGGGGTCCTGGCCAACACCCCATTCACACCTGGTGTGTGGCCCTATAGGCTATGCCCTCCTTTGGCCCTCCTGTAGTTTCTATCTCTGCCATGCCCGCTTCACTGATGCCCTTCTCAGAATTCTCACAAGAGCCAGGGGACTTGAGTGGATGTCTTTCCTTTGGGAAAACAGCCCTGCCCTTTGCCTAGTCACTTTGGCCTCCCTTAGCCTGGGCCCTGCTCCAGAACCCTGACACACTGCAGTGGATCTGGGATTTCAGCTCCCCCTGTGCCACCAGCTCCTCATTCTCCCCTCTCTCACATCCCCATTCATGTCCCTTTTCATTCATCCAACCCCAGGTGCTAGCACTTGGCTCTCCATTACTGGGCCCAGTTCCTTGCTTGAGCCCCTGGCTGCCCTTCTCAAGGACCCTTTCCTTTCCCTTGTTTCCAGCCCTCTTTTTACAGGACCTATCCTGTCCCTCTCCTCTGTCACACTGGTGCTATGGTACCCTGGCACTGCCAGGACCTTTCGCTTTCCCTTCTTCTTCCTAGCCTGGGCTCCTAAAATGGGTCCTGGCTGCCAACCAACTGCCCCCCCCCACAACCTCCTTACACCAGATATCCCCTCACAGTGCCCTCTTTTGACCATCCTTTGGTCCAGGTCCCTCTCTGAGGATCTACTCACCTGGACAGAGGAGCCAAATTGGCTGGCTTCTGCGTCCTTAAGGTTCCCTATGGGAAACACAGCCCTGCCTCTTGCCTGAGTCCCCTTTGCGGCCTGAACCTTGAGGCCTGGCAGTTAACATGTGACTTGCTCCATCCCAGCTCTGAGAGATCCCTTACCTTCCCTCCCCTGACCTATCACCTTTCATGCTGCCCCTACCCCAACCCAGCCCTTCATAACCCTAACCCTTTGCGCTTCAGTTTCTGGGCCTGGGCCCTCATGTGAGCCCCTGACAGTGTTCCTCATGTCACTTGGCATAGTATGGAGGCTCTTCCTATTTGGTCTGACTTGGTAGTCCCTTGCTTGGAACTGCCTGTTTGCTCACATAGGTGCACATTGTGCTTTCCTCTGTCTCCTGTTCCTTGCAAAGTCCTTCTTCCCCTTCTCCTTGTGCTTTCCCATGGTGCTTACAAGTCTCCTGCTCCTTGTGTCTTTTATTCATGGTCAGTCACGTAGGTCCTTTGCCTGGGCACCTGGCTTGGGTCCTGGATCTTGCTCCCCCATGCACCCACTGAGACCCTACACCATGCCTTCCCATTGCCCTCCTCCTGGCCGCCTTCACTTGCCAGGCCTCCTTTGCCAGGTCCCTGTCTCTGGATACTCATCTGGGCCAGGGTGCCTCATGGGAACCTGAGTCCTACCCCTTGCCTAGGACCCTTGCTCTCTCTGGGCTTTTGTTCCTGCACTCAGAACCCTGAAAACTGGCAGTTGCCCTGGGAGAGGAGCCAGCCTGCCCTCTGCCAGATCCCCTGCCATCCTTCCAAAGTCTTGTCCACTGTCTTGAGCCCCCTTCCCAAACCCTGGCACTTGGCTCTCCATTCCCTAACCTGCCTCCTCACTTGATCCTATGGGGGCCCTTCTTGCTCCAGGCTTCCCTGGGCTTGGATTGTGGGCTTTTCTGGGGCCAGTACCCTGTTCCCCTTGGCTTCGCTGAACCTCAAAACCCTACTGCTGCCCACCTGCCCAGCCACACCCTTCACTGCCCTTTCCTGGCCTGGGTCCTCTTGTTGGTCCCTAGCATGGTCTCCTTTCAGAATCCTGGCCCACATCCTGTCAAAATCCTTCTTCTGGTCTTTCACGCTGTACCCTCCTTCACCATTCCTGTTGTCCCTGTCCTTGCTGGGCCCGTTTTCATTATCCCTTTCCCAGGATGCTCACCAGGTCCAGGGAACTGGAACTGGATGTTTGGCCCTGTGGGCTCCCTTTTGGAAAAAGTAGCCGTGCACCTTGCCTGGGACTTTGGACTCTCTCTGCCCAGGCCCTGCTCCTTGATTCTGACAGAATTCCTATGAGCAACACATCCCTGCCTCTAGTCTGGGCACCCTTTGCTGTCCAAACTTAACAACTGGAAGTGGACTTGGGCCTAGTGATGACCTTGCCCTGGGCCATCCCCTCCCTTTCTAATCCTGCCCTCTAGCCTTGCAAGCTGCCCCTAAGCCAACCCAGCCCTTCCTCACCCTGACCTTCTGCCCTACATTCCCCTGACCTGGCTGCCAGCTTGAGCTCCTTACTGCATTACTTCGGTTGCTTTGCTTACTGTGGTGTTTCTTGCTGTCGTGTCTGACCTGGGCACCAATTGATTTGGCCCCCTAGCTCACCCCCCTCTGTGCCCATTGTGCAGCCCTTTGTCTCCTCATCCTAGTGCCGATCCTACCTCTCCTTTCCTAATGTTTTTCCTGGAGCAAGGGCCTCCTGATCATTGGATCCCTAATACCATTTGTTAGGTTTGGTCCCTTACCTTGACTCCTTGATTGGGTCCTGGATCTGGCCCCTCTCTGTGCTCACTGCAACCCCCCACTGTGCCCTCACATTGCACTCCTTCTGACCCCTGTCCCTTGCCAGGCCCTTTGGCCTGGTCCCTGGCCCTAGATCCTCATCTGGGCAGGGAGCCTTTTGGGAAACAGAACCCTGACCCTTGACTGGTCTCCTTGCTCTCCCTGGTTCCTTGGGGCAGCACCAGGAACCCTGACACCTGTCAGTGGCTCTGGGCCTCGAGCCTGACTCCTCCCTTCAGGATCCCCTGCATTCCCTCCACAGCCCTGTCCACTGTCCAGAGCTCCCTGTCCCAGCACTGGCCCTTGGTTCTCCATTCCCTGGACTGGCTCCTCTTGAGCCTCTGGGGGTTCTTCTTGCTCCGTTTTTCCCTGAGGTTGAACTGTGAGCCTCGCTGGCACCCCTTTCCTGCTCCCCTTGGCTTCCCTGCATCTCACAACCCTAGTGCCACCCCTGCCTGCCTGGCCCCACCCTTCCCTGCTCTCCCCTAGCCTGGGCCCTCTTCTAGGTCTCTAGCCTGGGCTCCTTTTTGCGGTCCTGGCCCACATTCCACAAACACCTTTCTTCCAGTACTTCATGCTATGCCCTCATTTGGCCCTCCTGTTTTCCTTGTCCCTGCCAGGTTCCTTTTCCAGTTTCCTTTCCCAGGATGCACACCAGAGCCAGGGACTGGAACAGGGATATTTAGCCCTGAGGGTTTCCTTTGGAAAAATGTAGCAGTGCCCCTTGTCTGGGGGCTTTTCCCTCTTTCAGCATGTGGCCTTCTCCTCAATCCTGACACCCTGCAGTAAATCTAGGCCTTGAGACCTCCTCTCCCTGTGCCACCCATTCCCCTTACTCCCCTTTCCCCCCATATACTGCTGCAGCCAGGAGAGAGGGGACTCACCCTTCCAGATAGAAGACCCCTCCCACCTGGGTGTCCGGGGAAGCTCTGATACCACTTTAGCCAGGATACAGGGCACTCACCCCTATACGCAGGAGACCCCTCACATGTGGGTGTTAGGGGGAGCTCCAAACATCCACAGCCAGTGTATAGGTTACCTGCACCTCATTCCCCTCTACTCTGGCTAACTTGGTACAAGCTCCCTGCAACACCCATGTGGGAGCGTTATCTGCCGGGAGGGATGAGTCCCCTGTACCCTGGCTGCAGCAGTATAGGAGCACCCCCTGCCACCAAGGTGAAAGGCATCTCTGGCCTAGAGGGGCAAGTCCCCTCTAGCATGGCTAGGGTGGTATATGAGGCCCACACCAGACACCTAGGTGGGAGGGGTCTTCTTCATGGATGGGCAATTCCCCTCTACCCTGGCTGTTGTAGTATAAATGCTCCCCCTGAAACCCTCGTGGGAGGGTCTAGTGCTTGGATAGGTCGTATACCCTGGCTAAGGTGGTACACAAGCTGCCCGATACACCCTGGTGGGAGGTGTTTCCTGTCTTGGGGGCGAGTAACCACTACCCTGGCTGCAGAGGTATAAGAGCTCCCCAACCCTGACACCCAGGTGGGAGGGGTCACCAGCCTGGAGCTGCAAGTTTCCTCTACCCTGGAATTGAAGGTATATTATATCCCTCCAATACCCAGGTTTGAGGCATCTCCAGACTGGAGGGGTGAGTCACCTATGCCCTGGTGACACCCAGGTGAAAGGGGTATCCCATCTAGAGGTACGAATCCCTTCTACCATGGCTACTGTGGAATAGGAGCTCCCCTGACACCCACTTAGGAGGATTCTCCCACCAGGAGGCTAGAATCCCCTCTAACCTGCTGCAGTCGTATATGTGCTCCCGAGGACATCCTGGTGGAAGGTGTCTCCTGTCTGGAGGGTAGAGTTCCCTCTATGCCACCTTCGGTGTTATAGTAGTTGCTCCAACACCCTGGTGGAATGGGTGTCACACCTGGAGGAGTGAGTCCCCTCTACCCTGGCTGCAACAGTTTAAGAGTTACACCTGACACCCACGTGTGAAGGGACTCCTGCCTGGAGGGGCTAGTCCATATTATCATGGCTGTGGCAATACACAAGCTCCTCTGACACACAGATAGGAGGGGTCTCTCACATAGTCGGGCGAGTTGCCTCTATCCTGGCTTCGGCGGTATACAAATTCGCCTCCACACCCAGCTGGGAAGGGTCTCTTGCCTGGAAGGACTAGAGTAGACTCTACTTTGGCTGGTGCCATATAAGTGCTCCCTGGACACCCAGGTGGGAGAGGTCTCCTGACTACAGGGGCGAGGCCCTTCTACCCTGTCTAAGAAAGAATACAAGTTCCCCCAAATACCCATGTGTGAGGGGTCTAGAAACCG